>NC_090923.1:1173443064-1174693064 GCF_040938575.1 Ambystoma mexicanum
GAACTTTTTTTGGTAACTGCAAATGTTTAGCTCATTATGCATGAAAGCAAGCTGCAATCATGCCTCAAAACATGACAAGTGTTTGCATTTACCACACAGCCTCTTCTGCGCTGTGCCCAAGTCTGAAATGTTGTGTAGCTCACTGGGCAGGATCTTGATTTGTCCCATACCAAAAACGAGATAACCAGTCTTGGCTTTGTGTCCCACAGCATGTGACATTCTAGTACTTGTAAACATATGTGCATAAACTGTGCACACATACAAAATGAAATGTGCCCACATTGCCAGGACCTACACAACATGGTTTTACAGCTCCGTTTAAGCACATTTCTATAAACCACTAGTGTGAACGGAGTGGCTAAGGGAGAAAAGTAGGCCACATGTTGATTGTATAACTTGCTTGTAAGTTTTCTCGCAGCAGTTACTTTGCTGCAGATCACTGCTGTGCGGCAGGAGAGAAAGCATGTACCTGGATTAATGAGTGCAACCATAGCTTCTGAGAGAGGGGGGCAGGGGGCAATTAAGAGGGTTCATCCGTGGGACCAAGTTCACATATATGTAGATTTCCAGAGAGCGTTGTGGAACCTGTATACATATGTTTGAATTCTGGAAGAAGAGTCCCTTTTGCCTTTTATCCTTACACAATTGACAAAATGAGTACCTATCAACTGTGTGACAGTATAACGGCCTCATTAGAGCCTTGGCGGTATCCCGGTGGTAAATCCGCCGGGATACCGCCAACGCAAATAGCATTATCGCAACTCGGTCCGGCGCGATTAGCACAGGATCCCCAAGTTGCGGTAAGGCTGTTACTCCCCATTTTATTAAGAGTCCATAGGACTGTATGGGGCAATATTGGCACTATTACCACCGGCCAAATAGCGCTGCAGAAATAGTGGCGCAAGTGGGAAAATGTTGAGAGTTTTACCGCCAGCTAACTGTTTCCGCCCAAACTCGGGATTGGGCGGAGCGGTAATAGCATTACTGCTGCAATTTTGCCACTCTGTCAATCTCTGATGAGGCATCTGTTATTTACAAGGCAATGAAGACAGCCTGTAAAAGCTCAAACCCTGCCTGGTACGTGGCTGGAGACGGGGTGGGCGGGGGAGCAGGCAAACGAAAACACTTCCTTACAAATAATGTTCTACCCTTAGCTGATGGTGACCCACGCCCACTGCCCACGTATGATGTCCGGCATGTTTTTAGCAACCCGTGGAGAGATATCAGGGGTAGGATTGCATGATCTCAGCTGGCCGTGGGAGAGAACCTAGTGCTTGGGAGACATGATCTTGGTGGGCAGTGGCGAGATCCCAGATTTGGTAAGAAAGGGCCCCAACAGCTGTTGAGGCGGAGATCCCAGTGTTGCTGTGACATGGTCTACTCTAGTCCGCAGTGAGCCTTTATGGCTGGCCCGGCACCAGGTGCCAGTTTAGAGATCTTAGCATTTTGTCTTTATGGTCTTGCAGGCCTGCAGAGACCATGTCATGCCACGTTCCCAGCAGCCACCTGGGAGGTCTCTGTGTTGGTGTGACATGGTCCCAATGGTGGTAGAGATATACTGGCAGGGTTTAGGAACATGGTCCTGGCAGCCAATGGGTAGAACTTGGGTTTGGGATGACATGCTGTCCTCAGCCAAGAGAGAGATCTGCAGATTGGGTGCATTGACTTGGCAGACACTGGAGACATTTCACGCGTGAGTGACAGGGTCTCCTATGCATTCAGCTGGGAGCTCTGGGGGGCAACCAACAGTGAGATCTCTGTGTTGGGCCGCGTGATCTTAGAATTCTGGTGCCATGGCTTTCGCTGATGAGCCAGGCCCCCATCCAGATGCTGAGATGTGCGCAGCTGCCTTCTGCCTGCAGGCCCCTTCAGGAGGCCCCTGCCAATACAGGGAGATCTCCCGCAGAAGAACAACCACCGCCGGTATTCCCGGCGCAATGGTATAACAGGCAGATTACGAGTTGGGAAATGGCGGTAACACTGCAATTTTCTGCTGGTAACACCGTTAAAAGCAAGGCGGAGATACCTACACCTGAAAGCAGGTGGTAAATGCATACATACTGCAGTCAGGGCGGCTGGGACCCCCGCTGAGGCCAGACAGGAAGTAAAGGAGCTTCCTTGGGGTTCAGAGGTGGTACTAAGCAGCGGTGCTTCATCACATCCCGCTAGCTATGCACTTTGAACGTGGCAGAGCACTTCAACACCCGACTGTACTCGGACCACTGGCTTCAGCATTGTAAAAAGGTAGGCAGCATAGAGACACTTGGGTTTCAAGATTTCTTGCCAGAGAAACTACAGAACCTATACTCAAGCCATAGACTTCCAGGTTCAAGTTAAAATAGACGGAGCTTGTACTTGTACCAGGAGTGACCCTCAAAGATCAAACACCTTGAAAGGCTACTTACTCCTCAAGGGGCACCCACCTCCACACTGAAAGAGAAAGCCGAGACTGTCCCTGAGTAGTCAGTGGACTAGGGATGCCCTCGAAGTGGAAGGGATCAGTGGCATGTCCAGCCTCTTCTGGCTGGGGTGGCCCAAGTGGGACACTGACTTATGCAGGGGTGGCAGGAAGTACGCGCGCACACATAAAAACAATATGCATAACTCACAGGGCAATCAATGGACAAGGAGCAGAATTCCTACAAAAGAAAATAAACAGTCTACAAACCAACAAGACCCCTCTGATCGAGCAACGAAATCCGCCTGGAACTCAAACCATACCTCAAGAAAAAACTTGGAGGCACCTCCTTCTACCACTTAGCCGCAAAAACCTGGGACAACATCCCAAAGGAAATAAGAAACACTGAAGATCACCTAAAATTCAGGAAATCACTAAAACCTGGCTCTACAACACCACAGACTAAACCTGAAAAACGAAACTGGTAAAAAGGATAACTAAACCGAAAAGACACGGACATCCCTGACCGGGGAGAGTAAAGCCCACGGCAGCTGGACGGGTGACATCGGATAGACAGGAACACAGGCGGCACATACGGAGACTGAGTCAACTAACCCAGACAATCCCACCAACTCTTTCGCCCGCACCGTAATTTAATTACCGACAGGTACCACGTTGGTGTGGAATTATCGAGAAATTGACAATCCCCCCACTACCTGAGAGGTTGTCATTAGCAGATGCACTGGCCACTAGAGTCTAAATGGGGGACAAGGGGAGCCATGAGAGAGCATGTTACAGGTGGGGGCCAGAGGAGTAAGGAACCTGTAGCCCAGTCAGACCCAGATCAGGACAGAGCCGCAACAGGGGAGACTATGCAAGCCGAGCGCTTCAATTCAGGATAGAGATGCAAACTAACCAACCCGACTAATAACTTCCCTTTCTGCATACACCTCTCAAACTCCAAACCAGACACAACCAAAACCTACAGCACAACAAACCGCACAATCTTCACTACATTGCAACAACAAAACAAAAACACACATAGCCTTGCACAACAGTACACGACGACTACCGGCCGCAAACACCCCAGGCCCAGCCAACTGACCCACCGGGCTGAGGCCGCCAACAGCACATCACTGCTCTCTTGCATTTTTCCTGCTTCCTCCCACTAACTCAACCCCCCTCTCCCTTTGCAGAGCCGCCAGAGCTCCAAGGGACCACTACGGTGGTGATAGTATGCGGTACAAGTGTCCTTTAACATTAACATTAACATTAACATACATCATTTTTTTTTCTCTCTCTCTCATAATGGGGTGGCCAATCCGTTTCCAAGGGTAGCACGTGCCACCCCAGGCCACGCCACTGGGAGGGGCAAATACACAGCAGGGTCCTGTACTCCTGCGTGACCCCCAGCGCCACCCTTCAGCAGTTTACTCACACACCCCCCCCCCCCTGTCTGAGCGACGTCCAAGGCCTCGTTGCTGTAAGTTCATAGGAGAGGGGAGGAGGAAGCCTGCTTGTGCTTGGTCATGAGAGGCCCCTACAGCGCCCAGTTCATGCATTTCGATATTTACAGTTACACCTCCAATGCGACCTCGAGGCGCTAGGACCAGATGGCGGATTGGAAGTAGGCATTAGAGGGACGTGATAGCCCAGGAGGAACCATGTGGTCATTTCGGATGGCTTGAAGGAGATGGGTCCCGAGATGTGACCTGCTGCCCTCTGGCTGCCTTTACCTGGCAGTGTCCCGCAGCCTTCCCGGGCACCGCCTCGTGCACAGGGATCGCCGGTATCTGACAGACATGGCTCTCTGAGCAGCCCACGGTGCCCATTGCACGTGACACACATTCAGCCCGGTCCTGCCTACTCGGCCAACAACAAACACTTTACATTCTTGGACGATGTAATTAATTGCATGCGCATACGGTTTGCAATGTCCACTTACCGGCTCTATGCGGCGGAGGGGTGGCAGGAATCCCCCCTGCGAGGTGGTAGGAGAAGCGCATGGGCTTGTACTGGCGGGCATATGGGGGGTCTTGCTCCGTGGGACTGCCCGGGGGGCAGTTTATCAGTGTGGCACTCCTCGGCCTGTTCACCTGCATGCTGGGAGCGTCTTCTGTGTGCCGGGCAACGAACCACACACCACGGGACACCAAGAATCAAACCATGTGTAGCTCCAGGTCACCCGAAGCCGCCCCTGTTGGCTGGAAAGCCCCCCCAGTCTTTAAACTGAAGGGGCTTGTCTGGGACGGCGTACGCACCAAACTGGGGGCCGAAATCTCCATGGAACTGGGATAGTGATGGGACGGCCAGGTCAAAGGTCGCACCTGCAGGTCCAAAAGGATGCTGGTTTCCAAGGTGGAAGAGCAGGAACCCGAGTCCCCAGGACCGCCTTGGAATCCAGAGAAAGCGCCTGAAGAACGGGTCCCTGTGCGGGAGCGCTATAGCCACGCGAAGCCCCGAGGAGTCCTCGTGTTCATCTTATGCTGGTTGTGTCTCCGTCAAAAAACATTGGCGGGGTGTTGTGCAATCGATGGGTGCGTGGTATTGCAGCTCCTGGAAGGGAAGCAGTAAACAACAAATCCAAAATAAAGATGCTGGGGTCGTGAGAACACCAGGGTCTTCCGGGCTAGCGCCTCGAAGACCAGACCAGTTCAGCGAAGGAAACCCAGCCAATCGTTCCAAGGAGCGGCGCTGGAAGCCGGCTCCCTCCTGTCGGCAGAGAAGAGTCAGCTGTCGGCGCAGTCAGCTCCTGCGACCAGCGCAGGGTTGTCCCCAGATCAGCTCGGATGGATCCCCTGGTGTCAGCCGCCCGCGGCCCGCAGGAGATCGGCCCGGGTCTTCTGGTCTTCTCGCCCAGGCCCTCCCCGCGGCCGGGGGAGTAGGGGCGCTACGTGCCCCCCTCTTCGTCCACGACCTCGCCGCAGGGACGCATCGCCTGGAAGCAGCCGGGTAGACTACCCCGGGCTAAGGAGAGGACCCCGAGGTCTGCGGGGGTCAGTGTGCAGAAACCCCCCCTCCCCCCGCACGTTCTCTCGCCGTGTCCCAGGGGAGGGCCGGTTTCCGCGAATCCAGAGCGGAAAATAAAAACAGCCCCAAAAATAGACGTTTCACAAATCCTAAAAGGGGGAGCGTCCTTCAACCCCCCTGGTCCATCCTGCGTTCCTCGGTCTGCGGCGTGTCCCCTTTTTCGAAAATAAATAGGTTTAACGACTTCCAAAATAGTTGAGAAAGACCTCAGAGAACAAAGGCTGCTTTGCGCGAGCTCAGGCAGCGTGTCCCACACCAAGGTCCGACTTTCTTCCTTTCTTCTTTTCCAACCCTTTTTTAATAGTTATTTGAAGTTATTTTCCTCTCTTTGCCACTGTGTGTGTGTGTGTGTGTAACCGGACTCCCCCCCTCCTCCTCCGCCCACTTCTGACTTGACGTCAGCTGTGTCTGCCCCCAACCACCAGCTCCGTCCACATGGACTGTGTGTGTGTCTCTACATGGATTTCATTTCAATTCAGGCTCGGGCTGGACTATAGGGCAACAGGGCAATGCCCGAAGTGCCAGCCATGATTCTAGCATGGGCCAGTTTTTCTTTTTTATAGAATGGACCATTTTATTAGCCAGAGTGTACCAATTGCACTCGTTTTAACCAATGCGACTCAGCAAATGTGTTTTCAAATGCATTCTATGCAGCATATTTGATCAAAAGCACCCCCTTGCATAGTAAGTACTCAGTGTGGTCTGGATAGTAATGCATTGTAATGTGTGATCCACTTTTTATTGGTGCCTGAACCGATTTTATGCCCCAGCCCGACACTGTTTCAATCATTGCATACTTTTTTATGATATGATATGATAGTTTATTTATATAGCGCCTATACACAATGTGTTTCAAAGCGCTTCAAGGCAAGGGAGCGAACAAGGGAAAATACAATGACATTCTTACAGGCCATGAACAGTAAGGATGTGAAATAACTATCATACTCGGCCTGACAACATTTCAGATAGTGCAAGCGCTAAGACAGAGATAAGGAAGGGAGGGGGAGAGTGGGAAGGAAATGGAAACAGACAGGCGACTACAGTACTAGGCCTGACAACATTTCTGGTAGAGCAGGAGCAAACAAAAGGGGAGAGAGAGGGGGGCAGAAAGGGAGGGGAGGAACAAAAGAAGCGACTATCATACTAGGCCTGACGACATTTCAGATAGTGCTGGAGGGGGGGTGGGGAGGAAAAAACAGTAATGGGAGGGTGGAGGAAACAGACGAGGTTGCTATCACATTAGGTCCAGGGACAATTCTGATAGTGTAAGTGCATAGAAGAAAGTAAGGGGAGGAGATAGGAAAAGGGAGAAAGGGAGAGCAGGAGAGAACAGAGAGTAAGCAGTCCAAAAGTGTGGAGAAGCAAGAGGGGAGAGCAAATACAATTGCAGAAGTCAGTTGTAACACAATGTTGCAAGCCAGGATACAAGAGGAAGATGGGAGTAAAAGATGCAAAGGAAGTCCAGCATGAGAGTTGAGAAAGGGTGACGCACCGTGAATGAATCAAGTCCATAAAAGTCAAATCCATCATTGGCCACAAGATGCATGTATCCAAATGCAGGACCACAAGCTGCAGAATGCACCAATGGTGAGTTCGGCCATGGGTGAGCTCTTCGCACATTCCGTGTTGTACCGCAAGCTCCTCGCCAACCCCCTCACAGTGGCTGTGCCTGTTTGTTTATTTGTTTATTTTATTTGTATAGCGCTCCAAACCCGGAGGTAGAAGGGCGCTTAAGAAGACGGTTACATAAATGTGAAGTATCTTTGTGTTGCATACTTCGTACATCCATACATACATATAATATATAAAGGAATACAATTTACAGTCATATGTTAAAAGGTAATATACAATTAGCAAGAACACAGTTGTAATATACAATCATATACAGTGCATGCGCCAGATTGCCGAGCAAGGGCAGTAAGGTCAGGTCTCAATAGGCTACTCTTTGTTCAGGAGCCAGCTGATGGCCTGCTTCCTGAAGATCTGGAAGGACTCGATAGTTTTGATGTTGAGAGGTAAGGTGTTCCAGAGTTGGGAGGCAAGTACTGTAAAACTGGCCCGTCCAGCTCTTTTTAAGTGGAATCTGGGCACGGTCAAGCATAAAGTGTTGGAGGATCTGGTGGTTCTGTTGGTAGGTTTCATGGTGAATTTGTTAGCTAGATAAGGAGGTGCTAGGTGGTTAAGGGACCTGTACGTGAGGCAGATTTAAGATCGATTTTCTGGCGTATGGAGAGCCATTTGCAGGCTTTCCCGGTAGTGGAGATATGCTCTCGTCTAGGAATGTTGAGGGCTACGTGCAGAGCGTTATTTTGCAGTACCTGTAGTTTGCTGATTACGGATTGGTTAGCACCTAGGTACAGGCTGTTGCAGTAGTCCAGTTTAGATTGTATGAGGGCTCTTGTGAGAGTGAGGCAGCTATTGGGAGATAGGAAGGGGCTGCTGGCCCTAATGAGCTTGCCAGTATAGGCAGAGGCTGAGGCGATCATATTGGTGTGTTTGGAGAGGTTGGTGTTGCCATCCAGGTAGAAGCTGAGGGTTTTCACATTTTTGGCAATAGGGATGGAGTGACCATCTATTGTGATGTTATTGTAGCTGGGGCTGAGTTTAGCTAGGGTGTTGGGGGAGCCGACGATAAGGAGTTCTGTCTTCTCATCATTCAAACAGAGGCCATGAGAGGCCATCCATGGCTGAATGATGGAGAATATTTCATTGATCCGGGAGACATCGGCATGGTAGTTGCCTGAGATGGTGAGGAGTATATGGGTGTCATCTGCTTAATTGGTGTAGGTGACACCCAGACGGTCCAGTTGGTCAAATAGGGGCTTTGTAAATATATTGTACAAAGTGGGGGATACACAGGATCCCTGAGGGACCCCGCATGATATGGGAATGGGGTCTGCTGCATCTGTTGTGGAGAAAACCCGCATGGTTCTATTTGCCAGGAAGGATTGTATCTATATGATGGCTGAGGGGGAGAAGTGGGCTGCGGTGGGTAGGTGACTACAAAGGATTTTGTGGCTGACCGGGTCAAAGGCTGCTGAGAGGTCTAGGAGGAGTAGAATTGTGGCGTTGCCTTTGTCTTTAATTTCATCAATCTGGCTTTTGAGATCGACAAGGGCAGTTTCTGTTCCGTGTTGAGGTCTGAAGCCAGATTGACGTATTTCTATTAGTTGGTTGGATTCCAGGTATTCCTGAATTTGGGTGTAGGCGACTCTGTCCAGGATTTTTAGTAGGAAAGGGACTGTGGTGATGGGTCTGTAATTAGTGGGTATGGCTGGGTCTAGGATTGTTTTTTCAGAAGTGGGAGAACCCATGATTGTTTTAGGTTGCTGGGGACTGAGTTGTTGGTGAAGGATAGGTTAATGAGTTTGGTGATGAAGGGGGAGAGTTCTCTGGCTGCGTTATTATGATCTTGGCGGGACAGCTATCTCCTTTGCAGTTTGAAGGTTTTAAGGAGGTGATGATTTTTGTACTTCAAGTGTGGTAACTTTTTTAAATGTGAAGCCCGAACTGGTGTTGTTAGGCGTGGGTGGGCTAAGGTTGGTGACCTTGTTATTGGAGAGTTGGCGTTTGTTCTCAATTTTGGTTTGGAGTCCTGAGATTTTGTTGTTGAGGGCGTTTTGGATGCTGGTGCACCAGGATTTGTCTTTCAAGCAGGTGTCTGGAGGTGAGATAGGGTTTTCTAGCTCTTTCAGAATTTTGAATAATTCTTTGGTGGAGGATCCTGCCTGAGGAATCCTTGTGTTGTATGCATCTTTTTTGGTGCAAATTATCTCACTTTTGTAAAGCGAGGATAAGTTTGTGAGGTTGGACTTGTTTTCCACGGAAGGGTTAGTCTTCCATGCGAGTTGTGCTTTGGCTTTCTTTTTTCTGAGTACTTTGAGTTCCGGGGTGTACCATGAGTTCAGGTGAGCTTTAGGTTTGTCTTTACGTAGTTTCAGGGGGGCAACAGTGTCCATTGCCTTAGCCATGGAGTCGTTGAAGGTGTCAATCAGCAGGTTTAAATCAGCGTTGGCTGGGAGAGCGTTGAGGGAGGGTAGGACCAGGGGTAGTAGGGCTTCAGCGGTAATGTTGCATTTGTTCCTGGTGGGACAAGCTGGTGCCGGGGGGGGGTATTTATTGGGTAGTACCTGATTGATGTTGATCTCAAGAGGAATCATGTGATGATCAGTGCATGGCAGAGGTTGAGGGTCCTTTCAGGTTGTGTTGCAATTGAACGTTGCTACCAAGTCAAGGGTTCTGCCCTTTTGGTGGGTGGGGAGTACATTGAGTTGTGTGAAATCATGTTCTGTTAGGACATTAGCTAGGGAAGCAGCGTGTACATCGTTGGGGTCTTGTGTCCAAGTTCCTCACACTATTTGCATTCTGCACGGCCTCCAGTTGGCTAGGTAGGTCTTCCGCGCTCTTCACATTGTGAATATGCCAAGCTCCTCACTTTGCCCGGCCTTATCACAGAGCTCTTCACTTTGCCCAGGCCTTGTCCCGAAGCTCCTCAAGTTGTCCATCTCCTTGTGCTACAAGTATCCCATATTCTTTGTGTCCCATCATAGGCGAAGAGTACATGGGGACAGAGGGCCGTCAGTCAACCGCGTACTCTTTGAACCACGGGGGTAGGAGTGTCATTTTGCCCCCTCCTCCCCCATTGTTGCGAACTTTTAAATCGCTCAGTGCAACAGGACTTTTGGCTCCTCTCCTGCTAGGCAGAGGCACAGTGAAGTGTTAGCATTCATCTTGCAAAATTAACAGTTGTCCATGATTTAATCGAATCAGAAATGTCTGAGGGGAAAAAAACAAAAGTCATTAGAATGAAAATGACTTTCAGCGATTTCTCCCCCTGACATTTCTGGTAGCCCGCACCCCCACCCTCACCCCTTTACTTATCTTTTAGCGGCACACAACGCCTCTATCCCTGTGCGATGGTGGTTCCCTCCACTTACATGCTTGGGTCCTTTTTGGGAGTTTTTTTTACGGAGCAGGGGACACCTCCACAACCCCGATGCAATTGTAGTGAAAAAGATTGTGGGGCACACCTTCGCAACCCCACTCCCGATTGTTCACTATAATGGCACCGAAATGGGATATTTATTCGAAATGTTTGGCTGTTTGGAATTTTCAGGCTGCCAACATTCAAACAAATATCCCATTCGCGTTTTTTCTGTCTTTTTTCCTATGGATTCCAAAATTAACACGTGCTGCTCACTTCGATGTGGGAAGGTCATCTCATGAATGGACCAGGTGAGCATTAATTGCGGGTTGGAGGGGGAATGAGAGGGGTGGACAGCGGGCACAGAAGAAGTAGGGAAAGGTGAAGACCCAAAAGCAGAATGCAGAGAAACGACAGCTCAGCAGAGTAGGCGATTGTTTCGGAAATGTTATATTTTTTTTCTCCAGTTCTTGCTGCAAAATATGCTCTAAAATGGGTTATTTCGACCTGGGGATGGGTACGTGTCCCTCTCTTTGCTCAGTGTGGGAATTTCTGCCCCCGAGTGAAAATCAAGTTGGCACCCCATGGTCCTCACTAAATCTGCCCAAGTGCCAGTTTGCCTCATACTAAATGCCCACGCTCTGCAAGTTCTACTGTCTAGGTTTGTTTCGTGCTAAAGGCTCCTCATACTGTCTAATCATGTCCCCTAAACACTTGGCACTGTCTCTCAGGGGTGCAACTGGACTGCAATTACAGGTGAGTCGGGGGGGGGGGGTAACCCTTCAAATGTTGGGATTTGGGCAAACTTACTTGTGCCTCCCACACTGTTTGGCCGTGTGCCTCCGCCTCCCACAATGGTTGACACGGGGTTGTGCATCAGCATCCCACACTGTTTGGTTGTGTGCCCCAACACTGTTTGGCTGTGTGCCCTAAACCTTCCACACTGTTTGGCCATGTGCCGTAAGCCTCTCACATTATATGTCTATTTGGCCATGTGTACTGACACTATTTGGCCATGTGCCTTAGCCTCCTACACTGTTTGGCGATTTGTCCCAAGTGTCCCACACTGTTTGGCCGTGTACCTCAAGCATTGTTTTCTGTTTGGCCATTTTTTTTAAGCCTCCTTTACTATCTGTCCGTGTATACCACAGCCTCCCACACTGGCTGGCCATGAGCCTCAGCCTCCCACACTGTTTGGCAATGTGCCCAACCTCCCATACTGTCTGGCTGTGTATACTGTAGAAACGAGGATACTTGGGGTAAATTGACAAACCTGTTTATTGACCAGCCAGAACAGCGAAGTCCCTGCTCCCTCAGAGTCCCAGCAACTGCTCTTTTTCAAACACTACCATAGAACATAGAATGTAAACATGGAGTGTGGAATTCCACGGGGTGGCATTCCACACTATACTTAAGCTACTTACAACATATACCCCATCCTCCCACACTGGCTGGCCATGTGCCCCAGCCCCCCACACCTGCTGGCCATGTGCCCACACATCCCACACTGTCTGGCCGTGTATACCCCAGCCTCCCACACTGGCTGGCAACGTGCCCACACCTCCCACACTGGCTGGCCATGTGTCCCAGCCTCCCACACCTGCTGGTCATGTGCCCAAGCCTCCCACACTGTCTAGCCGTGTATACCCCAGCCTGCCACACTGTTTGGCCATGTACCCATGCCTCCCACACAGTGGCTGTGTATACCCCATCCTCTCACGCTGGCTGACCATGTACTCCAGCCTCCCACATCTGCTGGCCATGTGCCCAAGCCTCCCACACTGTCTGGCCGTGTATACTCCATCCTCCCACACTGTCTAGCCGTGTATACCCCAGCCTCCCACACTGTTTGGCCATGTGCCCAAGCCTCCCACACTGTCTGGCTGTGTATACCCCATCCTCCCACACTGTCTAGCCGTGTATACCCCAGCCTCCCACACTGTTTGGCCATGTGCCCTAGCCTCCCACACTGTCTGGCCGTGTATACCCCATCCTCCCACACTGTCTAGCCGTGTATACCCCAGCCTCCCACAATGGCTGGCAATGTGCCCACACCTCCCACACTAACTGGCCATGTGTCCCACCCTCCCACACCTGCTGTTCATGTGCCCAAGCCTCCCACACTGTCTGGCCGTGTATACCCCAGCCTCCCACACTGGCAGGCCATGTGCCCAAGCCTCCCACACTGTCTGGCCGTGTACACCCCAGCCTCCCACACTGTTTGGCCATGTGCCCAAGCCTCTCACACTGTCTGGCCATGTATACCCCAGCCTCCCACACTGTTTGGCCATGTGCCCAAGCCTCCCACACTGTCTAGCCGTGTATACCCCAGCCTCCCACAGTGGCTGGCAACATACCCACACTTCCCACACTAGCTGGCCATGTGCCCCAGCCTCCCACACCTGCTGGTCATGTGCCCAAGCCTCCCACACTGTCTGGCCGTGTATATCCCAGCCTCCCACACTGGCAGGCCATGTGCCCAAGCCTCCCACACTGTCTGGCCGTGTATACCCCAGCCTCCCACACTGTTTGGCCACGTGCCCAAGCCTACCACACGGTCTGGCCATGTATACCCCATCCTCTCACACTGTTTGGCCATGTGCCCAAGCCTCCCACACTGTCTAGCCGTGTACACCCCAGCCTCCCACACTGGCTGGCAACGTGCCCACACCTCCCACACTGGCCGGCCATGTGTCCCAGCCTCCCACACCTGCTGGTCATGTGCCCAAGCTTCCCACACTGTCTGGCCGTGTATACCCCAGCCTCCCACACTGGCAGGCCATGTGCCCAAGCCTCCCACATTGTCTGGCCGTGTATACCCCAGCCTCCCACACTGTTTGGCCATGTGCCCAAGCCTCCCACACTGTCTGGCCGTGTATACCCCCGCCTCCCACACTGGCAGGCCATGTGCCCAAGCCTCCCACACTGTCTGGCCGTGTATACCCCAGCCTCCCACACTGTTTGGCCATGTGCCCAAGCCTCCCACACGGTCTGGCCTTGTATACCCCATCCTCTCACACTGTTTGGCCATGTGCCCAAGCCTCCCACACTGTCTAGCCGTGTACACCCCAGCCTCCCACACTGGCTGGCAACGTGCCCACACCTCCCACACTGGCCGGCCATGTGTCCCAGCCTCCCACACCTGCTGGTCATGTGCCCAAGCCTCCCACATTGTCTGGCCGTGTATACCCCAGCCTCCCACACTGTTTGGCCATGTGCCCAAGCCTCCCACACTGTCTGGCCGTGTATACCCCCGCCTCCCACACTGGCAGGCCATGTGCCCAAGCCTCCCACACTGTCTGGCCGTGTATACCCCAGCCTCCCACACTGTTTGGCCATGTACCCAAGCCTCCCACACGGTCTGGCCTTGTATACCCCATCCTCTCACACTGTTTGGCCATGGGCCTTACAATCCTCACAGTATGTCTATATAGCCCAATCTCTTCAGACCATATGCACGGGTGCTTTGAGTTCGTAGGGGTGCACATGCAAACCCACCTGTCTGCATGTGTACGCATCTAACTCTCATTACCCCAAGCTCTTCACATCATGGGTGTATGTTCTCCAAGCGTATTCAATCAGTAAGTTCTTGTTCCCAAAGGAGTTGTTTGCCCCTGCATCCCAGGCTCCGGATACGGTCTGTCCATGTTGCATGTGCACAAAGCTAACACATTACCTGCCCATCTACCACGTGCTCCTCACACCGTTTCCATGTGCCCCAAAAACCCACACAGCTGATCCATGTTCACAGAGTCACCCATATTGCCTTTCCATAGTAAGCTCATCAGACTGCCCTTGTGCCACAAACGCCTAGCACTGCCTGCTGCCCACATCTCCCCATACTTTGTCCATGTGCTTCAAGCCCCCCTCCTAACCTATGTAACACAAGCCACTGTCTGTGCCCCAAATGCCTGATTGTTTGTCTTTGTAGCACAACCTCCGCCACCATGTCTGTCCATGTAAGCCGACCTTCCAGCACCGACTGTTCATTAATCCTAAACGCCTCACATTTTCAGCTTCTGTAACTAGTCGAAGGAACAGCAGACAACGCAAGCAGAAGTAGTTGCCAAGTGTAGTGATTTACTGGGGTTAATAGATGTTGGCAGTGTCGTCACTAGAAAGCAGTATTGGGGTAGGGGGACAAACCGAGGGACTAAAATACAACATGGTTGGGTGGGCTGGTGGCACACCAAATGATTGGTTCATACTCAATATTGTAGAAGATGACAATTATCGTTTGAAAATCACCATTGAAATTTATTTACGTACTGTTTATCTTTGAACAAAAATCCGAGTGTGCAGCGGACGCGAGGGGACCACAGCCCGTGGACACCCATTTTTTCTTTTTGTTCTTCTAGCCACCATAACCTAGTATGAGGGTTGTGTCTTTCCCCTCTGCACCTCATTACTTTTCATGATCCTCTAAAAATATACATGCACATTGGTGTGCAGCTGTGTTTGTTCTTTTTTCTGCACACCAAATAAGGTTCAACAGGACAAACTGGTATACTTTTATTTTACCAATCTGTGTTAAGCATGTTCAGAGTAGGTTTAATGCGATAAAAAATGTGCATCAAGTTAATATACATCCTAAAAAGTTAACTCATGTTCAACAGTTGCAAAATGCCATTGCAGTCAGCAAAAGACTGCATTCTTTTACTTCAAGCAGACATCACCCCCAGCACAGCTTCAAATAATGTGTAGTTCAAGGTGGTATTTAGCAGAAGAGATATCACTTCTGGGTCAACTTTAAATAATAGCTATTCAAAAATAGTCAGTTTAATAGAAGAGATATCCCTCATACCCCAGTTTCAAATTATAGTCAAGGACAGTCTGTTTAACAGATGAAATATTACATGAAGGCGCCAAGTACAGGGGGAAAGGAGGCAACTCTTTAGCAATGGTTGCAGGAAGCTTTGCCCCCGTAGAATTGTTCACAGTTTCCAGTGGAGGCTGGTGAATGTTTTATTTGGAAAAGCATACATATTTGCCCCAATATGCCAGTGTGATTGAGCGTAGTGAGGGAGCCAGCAACCATTTAAGAAGTGTTGGGGGTGCTAAGCACATATTCAAGTTTGCTTTACGCATAATGCCAGTAATGATACTATAAGAAATCATATCCATGCTTGTTCTGCCAAAATATGGCAGTATCCCCACGTAAGAACATACTGCAGTTGGCTTTACCATTAAAAATGCCCTGCCAGAGTATGAAAATATGTGCACACTGGCTGCATTAAAATGCCATTCTTTTTATTTTTATATTTTTTTATTTTTATTGGCTAAATTAGCCTTTAAAAAGAACAGAAGAAGAATTCATCATTCAGCAATTCCATTTTACATTTGTACACACAAGTTTTCAAGTCGCGTGCATGGACCAATCCCTCATCCCAACATTAACACTAAGACATCAGGCTCCTTATTATGCCCTCAGCCTAAATGATCACACTTTATGCTCTGTCGAAGGAAGTTCCCCTGTTTCTTTGTTGTTACACCAACAGTTTTTCCAACAAATACAAAAATTGGATTAGTGCATAGTTTAACTGCCTCTCTCTGCAATCAAACAGTGCTTGCCACCAATCCTCCACACTTGGGGTTTGATATTTAATTAACTGTGGCCCCAGAGTCAGTGATCTTTGCGGGAGCAGGCTCTTACAGAACAGTGTCAGATGTTTTAAGGTTTCTTCCTCTTGTTTGCAGAATCTACACTATGCACTGGTAGCTTCTGCTTTGCGTAGCTCTCTTAGCCACTCCTTGGTTTTGAGGGCATTTAAACGAAATTTTATAAACAAGAATCTACTGCCGTTGTCTGGATACAGTTCGATGTGATTCAGCAGAGTATTCATGTTTCTGAGTTCGTTCGGGGCATCTTTCATCAAGATCAAGATGTTGGAATTTCTTTGGGTCCCAGTCAGAATCCAGTCTAACCTCCAGATTTTGGTTTTTGCTAAGTTTGGATTGTCCTGTAGAGTTTTTAAATCTATGTCGTAAAACTCCAAGATTTCTTCACAGCGTTTATTCCAGAGTGACAGAAGACACGCAGGATTTCCATGCCATTCTAGCTATATAACAAAACGTATCAGGCTTGCTTTATCAAAGATACCCAATACAAAATATCATGCCACAGTAAGAAATGGGTAGACTGGCGGCACCAAAATGCCAGTCTAGCTACACAATAGCTCTTATCATGCTTGCTTTATCAAAGATGCCCAATACAAAAATGTATGCCACAGAAAGAAATGGCTAGTGTGGCTGCATTAAATGCCAGTCTAGGTACATAGTAACACATATCATGCTTGCTTTATCATAGATGGGCAGTAAAAAGAAAATGCCACGCATGCCCCCTGGTTCCCCCAGTACTTGGCACACACACAATGTGATTGTGCGTGCATGCAAGATGCTGGGGGGCCCTAGGAGTAGACATGGTATTTTTTACTAGGCATCTTTCACAGATGGCCAGTAAAAAAAGACCATGCCTGCCCCCATGGGCCTCTCCAGCTCCTCACATGGGGAGATGATTTTGGCTGATGCATAACCCCCCCTCCTGCCAAAATAAGTTCCACATCCCAGTACAAACACACATGCACACACATTCACATAACCTTCATACGCAGCATGCAGCTGCTCATTCACAAGCACACCCATCATCATACACTCACTCATTACACACAACACAGGCATACACACATATTTAAATTAACATAACTTCTGCCCTGTTCCAAATGTTCACTCCCAGTGCTCCAGCTTCCTTGTAGCATGAACAGGAAGCAGGAAGCAAAGAGCGCTTCCTGGCTCATGAACATGCACGCAAGTGCTGGAGCGCTCGTGAAGTAGTGGCACGCTCTGTTTGTATGTGCAAGGAGGCACAATAGCGCTTCCCATCGCACATACAGACATGCAGTTCCTCAGCTAGCATCCCCAATGGGCCATGCATCGTTGGGGAAGCAAAACACCCCCGGCTTTGCATGGCTCATTGGATATGCAAGGCTGGGGAACAGAACTGTCAAACGGAAACCGCGTTTTCCTTTTTAACCGTTCAAGCCAGCAGAGGAGCGTGCCCTCAGCTGCAAAATGCAGTTGAGGGAGTGCTCACTGTTTACACTGGGCTGGCTCCTTGGCTGCTCCATAATGGGCGACGGTGCCTGTGGGCTGGCACCCCTCTCCTATTATGGAGAAGCCGCCACTGGTACACCGTCAATGAATCTATCTATGCACAGGGTCAGTGTAGCTGGAGATTAAATACTGTTGACTTTGAGGTCATGTACATGAACTGCACTATTAATGCAGCAATTTAAAACACATTAAGGGATCCATAGACATGTCCTACAGTAGAAGGCTACCGGGGTAGCTCAGCAGGTTGAGTAACTGTTGCTAAGATGTTATATATTTAAAACTGGCTGCAAAACTTATAACTCTTTGCAATTCCTTTAATAAAAAACAAGTGCTATAAAATGTGCAAGGGGATGGAGTGGCAGTTTGCTTATATTTAGGGTGTGGGTGCATTTAAAGGCCCCAAACAGAAGTCCCTTTCACATGAATGGCAGGATTTTAAACACTCAAACAAAAACGGCCTGACCTTTGTTGTTGTTTTTCAAGTAAAATTAAAGAGCCACGTGGAAAGGGGCCTACCTGTCATTACCAATGGACAAGCAGCATTTTAATTTACAAAAGAAGGAGGAATCAAAGATCCGGGTTCCATGTGTTAATATCCCCGGCAAAAATATTGCCATACAAGAATGGCACAGTTTTTTTGCTCCAATATTAACCCATGGAACCTGCAGGTAACACTCCCACGACCCCAATATTTGTTTTAAGGGAGCGGGGGACACCCCTGCAACCCCTGCTCCCATTTACCCTATACATTATCCCCACAAATAATGTTGCCGATGGCCTTTCCTGGCGACCACATATATGGCGACATTATTTTTGGGGATAATATTACCCGATACCAAGATCCCTGTCACATGGAAAACAGGATATTTACACATTGAAAACAAAAAAGGCCTGCACACGTGTGTGCAAATAAAAACAGTTTCAAAAAGTAAAAGTGAAAAAAAATCACTACTCACAGAAACATTTCAGGAAATCCAAACACGATGTGTGGATTGACCAAAAGCAATGTATATTATGTTTCACCTAATAAAACTACAATGCCATTTGAAGAGCCACTTTGTCTTCATGGATAATGTCAGCCCAAGGCAGACCCTTTTGCTGGCTGCGGGAAAACCTCACAAGGAAAACTCCCACTCTCAGCCTGGATGTCACATCTTCCATCTATTGACCAACTGCAATAACATGTCCTGCTAAAGGTTTCGAAATTCAGTGTACTCCAGACCTCCTGGCTCTGAAAGCATTGACTTCAGGAAAAAGTCACCCTTGGCTGGAGCACGACTAATATGTGTGAAAATGCCAGAAGGCAGGTATCAGGGCCATTTGTCCGACATGAAGAGTCACAATTAATTTAAAAGGACTATTCTCATTTAGGCCTTTTTCTCAGCCATCATAAGGCAGATGGATTTCATCTATGTACTATTTTTTATGTAATTTGCAGGCAATTTTCGGGATATCAAATTCATCCATGTGCGACTCATGGAACTGTAATGGCTATCTAAGATGTGTTTCTGGCTGATCTGAACATGTTCCAAATGTGAGAGTTGGTGAGCGGGCGGAAAATGAAATCAAGGATATGCTTAATAACTTACATATTCACAACTGTTGTGCTTTTTATGGAAACGGCAGAAAGATGCCACATGGCCGTGCTACATGATACAGATTTGGTGGCTTATCTAATTCCCCATGATTAGCTGAAACAGAAAATATGTTTAGTATGGCAGTTGCTAGTAGAATTATGAAGTTTTGATACATAACTAGTTTTTGCCAAAATGTTGCAAGGAGAACAAAGGGGCAATAACAAATAAGAATCGCCATATGTAGCTCCAGACCCGTAAACCAATCCTGACTTGGAGGCTGGGTTTGGGAGGAGAGAGAAGGGTAACTGTCCAATCCTAGTGGCAGGGATTATTGCAGGGTACCTCCCCAAGATTGTAAAATTGGTGGTATCATCGCTGCTGTATAGAAGGGACTGCACTAGGACAGGGGGACAGAAAAAAGGAGACACACAGGTACAGACAGAGAGGAGAGACAGATCATCAGGAAGGGTGAAACTTACTATCTGATAGCTGAAAGGAGACATCAGAGGCGATTGCTGGGAGTGCATCTGAGTGGAGCTGTCTATTCCTAGGAAGGCCTCAAAGCTGACTGGATCCTATGGTGAAGAACGGGAGGCCATCTATCAGAGTGGAGTGACCAGGCCCCTGCCCTATCTTTCTACAGGGTCCTGGGATGCAGCTGGCTTTCCTGAACCTTAAACAGAGGCTTCCTATGTAAGTAGAATGGAGCCATAGGGAAACCAAAAGGTGGGGGGTCTGCTTGCCTTGAATCCTTTCCCTTTATAGGGGTTGAGGGGGGCAAAACTGTGTAGAACCTTAGCCTATTTAACTATAAATATAAATTTAATTATTTCCCCATTTGGCAGAACACTATGGGGTGAATTTTGTTAACATTTGAAATTAACAAAGTTCACTTCCCAGTGTGTGCTGAAAACGATAGCCTATAAATTAATTGGGTAATCCTTGTTGCCCAGATCACCCCTACTTCTTTAAGTCTTTGTTCTTAAATCAGTCCAACCTTTTTATCTAGCTTCCCCAACACAGACCTTTCAGTAAGCGGGGTCTGAAATCCAAAATTCCCCAAAGCATTCCAATTTTTCTGTCTTACTTCCCAACATAGACTAAAGCAAGGGGTGTCTGAAAAACAAACCGATAAATCACCCTGTGTTTATTTTAAACCAAATGTGTGAGCAAAATCATCATTCCCAATCTTGAAATCCTACTGCTACCCTTTTAAGCCTGCAGGAGAATCAAAATCGCACAACATTGCAGGATAAGCACCTTCGTGACTGTTAAGTGTAATTATTTCGTGAATTGAAATTTGCAGAAAGAGAAGAATTGTGATTGGGTTCTTTTGAACTCACTTTTGTGATTTATTTATGCTGAGAGAAGTTGATTGTGCTGTGCCATGGATAAAGTGGTTTTTGACATTTTCATGCTCATTTCTATTACTTTTAATTTAAATAAATACCAATATATTTCCCGTACTCTGGCCTGGTTCTTTGCTCATTGTTAACTCAGGGGGGAGCAATCCAAGGTACATGATGTGTGTCTGAGATAGGGCTCAAGAAAATAATCTGTTAAACAGTTTGTTGCATAACCACTTAAGTGGGAAGGGAAGGAACTCCCTGTGTTGAGGGTGGCTTCTCAATAAACCATTGCAAATGTGAGAGTGGAGGTGGGGGAATTTCTGCCCCATACTGAAAATCAAAAGCTGGCACACATGAACCCGCAGTTTAATCTCCTTATATCTGCTGTCAGCACAATAGAAGCATTTATTTGTGATTAAGCAGGTTGTCAATCATATAACAGCTTTAGAAATATATCCTGTGATAAAGCACAAAGGACGGGGCATAACAATCACAGAGTATCAGTGTGGTAGTGTGTCAAAAAAGAAACACATTTTAAAGAAAACTAGTGAATGTATGTTTAACAGCATGTTTCAGTTTGGAAACGTCTTTTTTTTCTAGACAAGTGTTAGATGCAAATTTGGAAAACAATAGTGTGCCCAGCATGTAGGTAGCCTGCTTTTAACAGTGATGGCCCCGCCCCACTGGCATAAAGGGGCCCCACGCAGCCCCTGCGATGTAGGGGGCCCACACATGCCTGGGGGGCCACTGAGACTAAAAAAAGAATAATTCAAAAATTGAAGAAAAATAAATAGTTTCTTTTTGAAGTCACTAGGGTCCTGGTTCATGGAACGTTTTCCTATGGGATTGCGCCATTATAAAACGCTTCCATGACTCAGGCCCTCTGCCTTCATAAAGAAATGATTTCTGTTTCAGCGTAACAGAAAGAATTTCTTTATGAAGGCAGAGTAACTAGTAAAAAAAACTATTTCTTTATGAAGTCCGAGGGCTTCCCCACTCCATGGCAATGAAGCCAAAGAGTGGACGGGTGAATGGCGGCCAGGAAGCAGCTCCGCTCAGTAAGCACACCTTGTGGAACGTTACCAGCACAACTAATTGTCTGAGCGGACCACATACGCAACTAAGGTCACCTCGCACGTGGCTGAACAATATCGGCGCCTGCAGTGAGGCTGAAAATTATCAAGTCCCACAGTAGGACCACCCTGACAAGGGTGGCCACCACAGTCCAGGGGGGTCCTCATAAACATTCAGCTAGATCAAGCTAACCATAACAGAAATACTCATAACAGCTCATTGTGCATTACCAGCTGTTCAAGCCCTGATGAAAGTGGTCCCTATACCACTGACACCCGTTGGCTCATCTCTATACTGTATCCGTGTAATGGAACTGGACTAAACACCCATGCCAGATTACAGTTTGATCTCTTCCCACAATCATGGAAGGATCAGGATTTAGGAACTTTGTTTGTGTGTGAAGTTCAAGAGAAGTAAAACGACACTTCACGTATGAGGATAAAGAGAATCATCATCAAATGATTGGTCCACAAATTTTATTTTATCTATACCCACCAACACATATCGTGGCTACATGGTATGAACACTAAAAATACCAACCAGATTCGATTTTGTAAGGAGCCTGATACCATAGAAACCTTGAAACATGTCATCGCTTACTGTCCTGCATTATATGCTATACGTCGTAAATATTATTTTCATTGTTTTAAAGCGCAAATGATAACCGATATGGAAGAATTATGGCTACTGATCTTTGGTGCAAAGAGAATGTCAATTAGATTAGCAACAACAGGTTTTTTAAATGAATTATACCCAAAGTAATTGTGAATGGTCTTATGAGGGGAAGGTGATAAAAAAAATGCTGCTATTAAGTTGTACATACATTGGTTTTTATCAATTATGAGATGTTGTTATAGACTGATGAATTGATTTGTAATATGTTTATGATATGTTTTTATTCATTTTTTTGTAATTATTGAAAGGTTGTTTTATACAGCCGAACAATAAATAAAAATTAAATTAATACCAACCAGGGATCCGTGGATTTGTTTTAAAGGAAATCTGCCCGCCATAGAAACCTAATAAAGTCACAAATTGTTTTCACTTGGAGGGCACTCTTATATGACAAAAAGGCAAGTAGAGCCACATCTGGAGCAAGTGCTCATGTGTCTCTAGGAAGGCGCGCATGGAACCTCTGTGCACCTGTCTCTAGAAACACACATATGTTGCACTCATGTCCTAAGACATATTTTGATTTGCAACACACGTGTATATAGAAGGACACTTCTGGAGCCACTGATCTCTCGCAGGACACCTCTGTTACTACTGCACATCTGTATTTTTAAGGACACATCTGGACGTGATATTCACCTGTATCGTGAAGGACACTTCATGGCCTGCTGTACGCATGTGTCTAGAAGGACACGCCTGGATCTGGTGTGCACTTCTCTCTAGGAGGACACACCTGGCCCTGCTGTACCTGTATTCAGTGCACATCTGGAGCTGTTGCAAACCTGTATCCAGAAGTGACCATGTGAAACCTGTTTCAGAAGGACACATCTAGAAAGACTGCACATCTATGTCCAGAGGGACACATCTGGACCTCCTGCATACCTCTATAAAGAAAACTATGGGATCTACACTCTTGCCTCTTCAGAACTCCTGCCGTTGGAACAAAAGTCCGAATTTGTCATTCGGATGCAATGTTCCAGTGCTTTTTCCATTTTTCCTTGTCTGGTTTTCTGAATTTCCCCTGATGATTCCTCATTTTAGGACTCATCAGCAACGTGAATACGGATGTGCTCCCTCGGGGGCTGGAATTTCCTCTGGCGCAGGGTACCCCCGGTGCCCTTTTTTTTTACCATGAAAGCCTCCTTTTGAATCCCGCTGTGAAAGCTCCACTAGCAGATGCTAGGTAGCCTTTTCTCAATTTCAGGGGTTGCAGTGCGGCTGTACCCCATAGGTGCGCCCACTGGTGAGCCCCATTTAAAACCCAGAGCAGAGTCCTGCAGCCACGCAACGCCCCTATGGAAAGAGAACCTGTAAACAGTTGTGACTATATACACCAGGCCACAGCATCTGTTTCAAGGTCAGAGCGCATCCGAATGGGTGTCTGGGTTCAGAACGGAATCCTTATGTGAGAGTCTGCCTAGGAAGACACAGGCAAGGTTTGAATGTAGCGGGCCACTCTAATTAGGTGGCAGACAAAATGTTTGAATGGAGTCAGACTTGTGATTGGGACATGGGTTTCTCCTTAGTTTCAATGTCCAATAAATGTGGAGGGCCTGCTATATTTCTTTGTGGAACTTTTAGAATCAGAAGACGACGCTGACCAGTGAAGTGAAACACTGCAAGAATCTGTAAACCTACAGACCATTGTGTTGTGCCGGTCCTAGGGAAAACCGGCCATAAACTACCATGCTGCGATAAAGATCGTTACTTATTCCCCTTATCTTGCAAAACAAGCCATGATGCAAGCCATGAACCTTGTGGCTTCTGTAAACTTTGATCGACATGGTCTCTGTGCTGATTCTGATGAGGAAGACGTGAGATCACATAGACCAAGATGCCCGTAACCAGGCCCGGCTGTTGATGCGTGGGGGGTACTTTTCAACATGATGTTTGGGGGACCCCCCCTTGCTTAGAGCAGAAAACAGTCTGAAGAATCTGTTGCATACATTATAATGGAGACAGAGAAATACAGCCGGAGATAAATAGACACTGATAATCATGAGACGACTGCCAGCAGGGAACTGAAACACAAAATGCCGACTGAAAAGCTATACATCCTTCTTTGTCTGCAAGGGGCTGATGTGGAGGAAACTGTGAACACTTCTGTATACCCTGAGGGAAGTAACGGCAAGTAGCGCAACAGCAAACACAGCATGTAAGGCGAGCACTGCTAAGTACACATTTAAAGCCCCTGAACTAAAGTAACATAGCAAGGAATATATTTCCGTGTTATATGACTGCAGACCAGCAATTTTCAAGTGAAAAAGTTGAAAGGCCCTGACACTGGCCCTGCCCGTAACTGACTGATTCTGAGGCCAGTAGTTACAAAACCTGTAAGAGCCAGTGAGAACACCAGGATCAGTGCCTTCATCCCCTTTACACCACAACCTTGTGTGACATCAGGCTCTACTGCCATCATACCTGCGCTCTCCGTGAGTGGCATAGTATCTCAACATATCCTGTGTGACTGATGTGGTACCCATGCAACAGCAAGTGCTAATCAACTGCTCGAACTGCCTGCAGTGAATCCATCACCAGAGCTGATGCTCTGCCAACCTGGCTAGGCCCACATTGCATGCTAGTACCTTCGAACACTCACCAGTATCTTCACCACTACCTCGACATCAAGAACTCCTGTAGTCCATGGCACCGAAGGCTACAGGAACAGCAGACTTCAGAGTCTACAAACTCTGTGCTGGGGGCTAGAGAAGATTTTTGACACAAGAGTATGTTATTTCCTATTTTTTTAAATTGGGAGTAAATGAGTTTAGCGAGTAAAAAGGGGGTATTCTTTAAGAGAATAAAAAGATATTTCAATTATAACACAGACCTCTAAGTAATTCATGCAAATTAGAAGATGTAAGGTTCCTCTTCAGATTATTTAATAATAATATTACAACACCTGCATGTGGCACTAATCTGAACATATCAATGAAGCTTTGTGGGTGAAAACTGGGGACAGGCTCCCATGTGTCCGCTCTTGCGTGTATTTTGTTGAACGTGTGTGTATTTCATTAAAAGAAAATAAAGTACTTAAAGGATATCTCTGTGTGGCCTCCTATATCATTCAGAGTGATAACTGTATTTTACTTTGCCTTGCTCACCCAGCTTCCCTCCCAAGAGCTAAGCATTGATCGAGGAGAAACATCTAACCACTTAAACCCTTTATATAACCAGAGATTGTAAAAAGAACCACCCAGACAAACAAACATCTAACTATAATGATACGTTTTTTTTCATGGATACCTCGCAGCCAGGCTGACCATAACTGGGACCATGAGCCCACACCACAATAGCGTGGAAAATCTTTCTGAAAAACAGTAAACTGCGAGGTATCCAGGAAAAAAAAACTATCGTACAACAAAGGAGGTGTGGGCTTCACCTCAAACGGCATCCTGTGACCTTGCATCAATAATAAGGGCATCACAACAATAGACAGAGCTTAGCAAGGATGGTTCCAACCCTATGGCCCCAGTTCATCTAACTATAATGACCCAGAGCAGAGAAACCCATCTAGCAACCCAATGGAACTCCTCAACGATGGCAAAGAAGACACAACTGCACAATCAGTATCAAACAGGCCATCCCAATGGAGGACTGACGAGCAACGCCCCTTAGACACGCCAGAAATAACACCTAACAAAGAACAGGCCAAATCGCACCCATTACACTGCATCCTCCTCAACACACAATCTATAGCAAAGCACAAAACAGAAAAGTACGACCTAAGGGAAGGCGGCATGAACACTGTACTCTTCACAGAATCATGGGTCTCAGACAACTACAAAGTAATCGCTCATGAAGCCACACCAGACAACTACAAACGATTGCAATCTAACAGAGAACCCGGAGGAGGAGGAGGAATCGGTCTAGCACTCAAAAGCCACATCAGCTCCTCATCACTAGCCTTAACAGACAAAGCTTCAGGGCCAAGAGCTCGGCATTGATCCCTGAACCACTTCCACCAGAAGCAGGAGTGGAAACTTAAGAAAAGTGAGGGGACTCCCTGACAAATATAATGACAAGTGATGTCACAGGTAGTGAACGGCTGTTAAAGTGAAATATGAACATTTCACTCAGTTGGTCTTTCCCAATCCTAGAAAGTGCACAGGACACATACGCAATTGCCTCTCACAAGATTCATCGTAAACGCCTGAAAAATATCCGAACAGGGAAGCGTTTCCTATACTGTTTCTGCCAAAAATAAAACATTAAAGGTGCACACCTCTCAAACCAGAAAATATGGCAAATTCTGTGAACTAACCTTCATGTGGATTTCTGGGTAATCCAGTCCCTGCTTCGGAACCGTTTGAAACTGTCAGAAAACACTACACTCATTTTTTAAAAAGAGCAAGGTTTTTTATATTCCTCACACACCCACAGGGCGTCCATGTTTCCTCGTATTGAGCCCTGACCGCGGGTGAGCCCAGGAAGTTCAAGGAAAGTCTGTCTTGACTAGACCGGGAAGCAAACGCAGCCCCTCCCAGCAGTACTCTGTGGTAAAACCTGGGCACTCGCCGTTAGAATGCCCCAGCTCAATCGCTGCACGCCTGTCACTATGAGGTCACGCAAGATACTTGCAATCCCTTCACGCTTGTCCCTGGACACATACATCGTTCAGCCTAAAGGAACCCATGAAGCCACAGCACGCCTGTTTCTAGACTAGGACACGTTTGAACCACTGCGCACCTGACTACATTAGGAGCACACATGACTCCCTCCGCAAGGAGGGGGCATGAGCAGCCCCCGCCATTCCTCAGCATCTGGGGCCCATTCACATCTGCCCACGTGCACTCCCGTGGCTTTGATGGTTTTATGTCCACCCTCGTAGACCTTGGTCTGCCTCTGCAAGTAGTTCGCGGATGTGCAACAGATTGTGACACCGGCGCCTGTTGCACAACTCCCAGCAGAACATGCCCCAGGCCTCAGCCTGTGGCCTCGTGCTTGTTTTCGCCTCGTGTAATGAAAGCCTGGGACTCTGGATGTTCCAAAGACAAATCCGGAAAACGCTGGTGCTATATTACAAGACCACAGGCTTAATATTATGCAATCTTTCTTTACTGCAAAAGGAGCCACGAAGAATGCGTGTGTGTAAAATGTATCCTCTGCGAAATACACTATATGACTAAACAAGTATTGGCAATGCCACGAGTTTTGCCTATTGTGTACAATGGGAAATGCATTTTCCAGGCACTGCCATAGTGGTATTAACTGGCCATTGATGGTAGCAGCTGCAAAATGGTGTGAGTACCAGGAAATATAATAGCAGTGCCTGGCAAATGCCCAATGCTTACCGACAAGCCAAAGATGTTGGCTTTGCCAATGCTTGTTTTTAACAGGACTTCGGTGAAGGACACGCATAGTGCTTATAAATCGAGTGGCTGAAGACAGACCTGTTTAAGACATTTTTATTACACCAGTAGCTCATTTACAGCTCCAATTAAGTCATTAATCCAGCTCTCGCGAGTGGGAGGATGAGCCTTTTGTCCTTTGCTGCTGCTAAGCAGTGGAATAGTCTACCCTCTGAGTCGAGAGGGATGGAGAACCACCTTCAATTCAGATGGACTCTGAAAACCCTTCTTTTCTAGTATGTTGTTGCAGGTCTCCTACCTTGAAATTCCTCACGCCAAGATGCCTTCCGGTGAATGTGCGCCCTATAAGTGACCCTAACATAACATAACATAAACTCTCAGGAGACTGCTTTGAAAAAACACTGGTATGCGCTTCGAGTGGAAAGTTTGATGCTGAGGCTTGATAAGGGTTGCTCAAAGAGATCTCAGGAGGGTGTGTAATGGGCAGGGAGGAGCAGGAAGTGGGTGGATATGAAGATAGGGTTTAACATTGCCATGGGAAGTTAAGGGGTTGGTAAATAACCAAGCTACACCTACAAGCTTTGAGTCCTCCTTATATAGAAGCTTTGAGTCCTCCCTATCCAGAGGATAGCTCAGGGGCAACGTGCTCGCCTTGAAGCAAGACGACACGGAGCAACACAGGTTTAATCCCAGGGTCCGCACTTCGAAACCTCTGGATATTAAGTGCATTATAAATAACCAATCATATCATATCATGCCATTTCTCCCTACCTGTACTCTAATGCAATAGTTTTTGCATAGAGGTGGTATTTTAGTGCCACCTAATAGCTAAAACTAAAAACAAAAATTATAGGAAACTTGATAGCTCCATGCTTAGAGAGGAGCGATATCCCATGAGTTCTAAATTAAATATGTTTCAGCATTTACTGAGCTCTCCTAGCACTCCCTCGGGTTGAAGAGCTCTCCCCGAGCTTTGTCTCTGTGTATATACAGGTCCATTCTACCTATCCTCGGGTTGCACAGCTCTCCATTATCCATGTCACCGAATATACAGCCCTCCCCTAGCTATCACTTGGGTTACAGAGCTCTGCTGAGCTATGTCTCGGCATATACAACTCTATCCTAACTACCCTTGGGTTGCACAACTCTCCATTATCCATGTCACCAGATATACAGCTCTCTCCTAGCTATCACTTGTGTTACAGAGTTTGCCTGAGATTTGTCTTAGTATATACAGCTTTCCCCTAGCTATCCCTCGGCAGAGCTCAACCTAATTGATGTCTCGGTATATACAGTTCGTAGCTAGCCCTAATTGTGGGGAATTCCACCATCCACACGGGTGAGTGTTTTAAATGAAAATGAATTATGGTAGGTCAACCTATGGAAAATGTGTGGGGCTAATCTGCACAAATTTTCCTATGCTCACCGCACGATATACACATAGACCCATGTACTCTTTGTGGACACAGCCTACATGCACAGTCCCCCCTGTCATATTTAGTTGGGACATGACAGGAGGAGTACACAATGCATACCCAGAAGAGGGGGGGGGCAAACCTTCCCCCTACCATGGCCAGCCTAATTAACTATCAAAAGCTCCATGGATCCACCTTTCCTTTTGTTGAACCCTGTAGCTGGTGACAGCAATTTGCATACTAACCAGAGAGTAATTCAAAAAGGCCCACATGGGGTCTAGTTGCAGAGGCTATCAAAGGAGACAGGAAACCCCAACACCCTTTCATATGCACTGTGTCAACCTGATTGCAGCTCCCGCCCCCAGTATCGATTGACAGTGAAATGTCATGTCTGGGACTGCGTGTTTGCAGAAGTCATCCCTGCAGAGGGACCCCATTCAGAAGGTACGAGTATGTGATTTGATGGAGCCAGAAAGTCTGGTCTCGCTGCAGCTTCAAGGGAGACCTGCCGCTTTAATCAGGAACCACAGAGAGCTCCATTAACCAGAGGGACCCTTCGATCCACAACAGACAGGAAGATGGGTGAGACTTAGCTTTACATGTTCTCACCCCTTTACCTTTACTCTTGAAAAGCACCCTGGTTATGACCTCATGCATACAAGCGATTGTTGTTGGGGACCCATGATTGGTTCATTAAGGTAGGCTTAGCCTACACGACTGACTGTGGTCCATTTGGCTTTAAAAGAGGGCTGAGATCATCTGAAGACTTTGCAAGGAGTAGCAGGAAGAACTCATCATTGGACCCTGGCTGAAGGAGTCACCTTACATCTTCTGCCAGTGAAGGAAGGCAAGACCCACCAAGAAGGAAGCAAGATCCCTCCCCTAAACATCCTCCATGGAACAGAGGGAGACTCCGAATCCAGAAGACCCTCCAGCAGCTCCAGAACCGGTACCCAGCCATCACACAGCATGCCCTACCTAGGTGTCATGCGCGGGAGGCATACCAGCTCGCTTCCTATCAGACAGAACGTCCAAACCACTACAGACCGGGCTATCAGAACTTCCATTCCCGACAATTCCCCCACCAGCAGTAGCGCTAGACTCCCCAGGTTGCATGCAGCTCAGGGTATTAGATTACCTGTGGTGCAGGGGAAGCAGCGTTCCTTCTTGCACCGCAGGGGCATTGGTCATCCTCGCTGGAACCGCCGTTTCCATTGGCAACTTCCCTGGAGACTGCGATCGGGTAGGAGGACCCTATCGGATTGGCTTCCTGGTTACGGGATGCATTTCCCAGTCAGGTGTCTCGCCCCCTGCTCACGTGATCGGGAACCGCCGTGCATAAAGCCAGCCAGTTCGAAATGCTTGTTGCTTCACAGCTGTTCTTCATATCGCTGTTCAGCATTTCGTCTCGGATTCAAGATTTATGATACCCGACCTCGGCTTACGGATCACAGACTTCCTTGCTAACTCCTTTGTACTACTGCCTCAACCCGCATTCTACTACCTCGGCTTACGGATCACGGACTTCTTTGCTCGCTCCTTTTGTACTACTACTTACCCCGGCACAGACCACACAGATTTTGACCTTTGGACAATGTATACCGGACTGCCCCCGAAACTCTCCCTGGTTTGTTGACTTTTCCCTGCTCATCTGGCATCGACCTTGGAGTGCTTTTGGACTTGCCTTTGCCTTGCCCTAATCTGTCACGAATCACGCTCAAGCATTTAAGCCTTACCCTGTGCCACGAATCAACCAGGTGTTTGCAGTCGGCTCAGCCGGCTTCAGGAACTTCACTGCGCACCCCTGCACCACAAAACCGGTACCAGGACAGTCTTACAGGACTTAGGTAAGAACACTTCAGTTATTTACTCGTGCCTGCATTTCTGTATACTGTGTCTGCTTGTGCTAAACTTGCCTTCTTTCCCACAGTCTTGGGGTCTTCGGCGGCGCCTGGTTCCTGTGCAAACAACACCAACACCTGTGTCTTCAAGGCTCGCACAAAGAGTGTATTCTATCTCTTTGTGGGGAACTTGTGGACAGAGGCCCTATTACTCTTCACGACACAGCAAGTCTGACAGACTGTGAAGCCAGTGTGTTCGTGTTGAGTATGGAGGCGGCAGCCGACGACCCCGTGGCTGCACTGGTGCAAGCAATTACAGTTCTCAGAGCAGACATGGCAGCCGCCAATACAGTTATCCACCAGCGGCTGGATTCCATCCAAATTGCCCAATATCCCTTACCCACTGACGCTGAGTTTGGGGATACAGCGGCTCCACCCCCAGTAGCTCCACCTGCTGTCCCCGCTGCCACGCCACAAGTCCCCATCATTGTGTCCACTCCATTCCCATTGGCAGCTCCGGAGAGATTTCAGGGTGACCCCAGGAAGTTTTGCACGTTCCTAAATCAATGCCAGTTACACTTTCTCTGTCGACCCTTCCAGTTACACTTTCTCTGTCGACCCCAGGCCTTTCCTGATTCCACAACCAAGGCGGCGTTCACACTATCCCATCTAGCTGGTACTGCTGCCGCCTGGGCGAATCCGTTACTCGAAAACGATAGCCCGGCCCATTATGATTTTGAGTTACTCGTGACAGAAATGTCCCATGTATTTGATGCAAGACACAAGGCCCAGTCCAGGGATCTCGAACTCCTAGACTTAGTCCAGGGGAAGGGCACACTCATTGAATATATCACCAAGTTTAATCAGTTGGCTGTTGAGACCTCATGGCCCGATGCAAAGAAGGCAGTGTTTTTTTATAGGGGGTTAAGTAACTCCATGAAGGACGCCATGGCGGTCGTTCCCTCCTTGCCTACTCAACATACCGAATTGGTGGATCTCGCCTTACAGATCGACGCAAGACGTTCTGAGCGCAGATCTGAGGCTGGTTTTGCTAATACGGCTCAGGCCTCTCCTTCCACGGAAACAGTCGGGGAACCCATGCAAATAGGGGGAATCCGAAGCCCAATTTCTCCTTTAGAAAGGTAGCATCGACGGACTGATAATGCATGCTATTACTGTGGGTTAAATGGGCACTTTGTAAAGACCTGTCCCCGACGCCACAAGATGAGGAACCCGGTTTTCCGGGATGCTCGAACCTAGACCCGAGGGCTGGGTCGAGCTTTACTTTGGGCGTGTCGGGTCCGGGTCAGTGGTTGTCCAAGCTACGTTAACCATCACTACTGACATCGTCCATTCCGTCTCCATCATTATCGACTCAGGCGCCACGGGCAATTATGTAGACATCAAATTGGCGTAATCCCTGAACCTCCCTTTGGTCAACAAACATCATCCAGAACCTGTACAGGCGGTGGATGGCACAGCCCTGATTTCTGGTCCAATTAGGCAGCAGACGGCTCCACTCATGCTCAACATACACGACACTCACCAAGAAACAATCACGTTTGACCTGATTACAATGCCACAGTTCGGCCTGATATTAGGCATTCCATGGCTGAAAGAACATAATCCATTGATAGATTGGAGGACGGGACAAGTCCATTTCGAGTCTGAGCTGTGTCAGAGCTACTGTCTCACCGCACCTGAGGGCACTGAGTCTCCGTCACAGGCTTTAGGAGCCATTGCTCAACTTACCTTGGGGGACAACACTTCATTCCCTGCCAAGTCCCATCTAGTAGGGGCAACAGCGACGGGGGTTCCTGTTGAGTATCGCAATTTCCAGTCGGTTTTTGACCAGGGGTCATCTGAAGTCCTTCCCCCACACCGGCCTTACGATTGTCCTATTGTTTTAGTCCCCGATTCCGTTATCCCCTCAGGCCGAATCTACTCTCTGTCTTCTTCGGAAGAGAAAGCCCTGAAAGAATACATCTTGAAGGCCCTGAAAATTGGTCATATACGCCCTTCCACGTCCCCGGCGGCTAGCCCTATATTTTCTGTCCCTAAGAAGGAGGGTGACTTGCGTCCTTGTGTGGACTCCCGCCGCTTGAATTCGATAACAGTAAAGAATCGGTACCCGATACCCTTGATTACCCCCTATTGGATCGATTGAGCCATGCCACTTTATTCACCAAACTCGATCTCCGAGGTGCATATAACCTGATCAGGATTCGCCCCAGAGACGAATGGAAAATGGCATTTTGTACAGGGTACGGGCTGTTTGAATATGTCATCATGCCGTTCGGGCTATGTAACGCCCCAGCCACATTCCAGCGCTTTATGAATGAGGTGTTCAATGATCTGCTAGATGTATGCGTCGCAGTCTACCTTGATGATATACTCATTTTTTCTCAGTCCTTGAAGGAGCATGTGACACATGTTCGCGAGGCACTGTCTCATCTTCGCCAGCACGCCCTCTTTGCTAAACCCGAGAAATGCCAATTCCATACCGACCATGTGGAATTCCTGGGATTCCATATCACCCCAGGAGGTTTGGCCATGAACCAGACCAAAATCCGAGCCGTCCTGGAGTGGCCACGACCCATGTCCCTTAAGGCCTTACAATCATTCCTGGGTTTCTCGAATTTCTACCGGCGGTTTATTCAGGGTTTTTCCTCCCTCGTGGCGCCACTTACGGCATTGACTAGTCCTAATGTCCCCTTTTTGTGGTTGGAGGAACATCAACAAGATTTTGATGCACTTAAATCAGCATTTACCACTGCCCCCGTTTTAAGGCATCCTGATCCAGAACTCCCCTTCAATATGGAGGCGGATGCATCCTCTTTCGCTCCAGGCGCCGTGCTATCCCAACAATGCCCTTCCTCTGGTCTGCTTCATCCAGTGGCTTTACATTCTCGGAAATTCTCTCCTGCTGAAAGCCATTACACTGTGACGGAGAAAGAATTGCTGGCTATCAAGGACGCCTTTCAAGTCTGGCGACATCACTTGTTGGGTGCTAAACATCAGGTCACGGTGTTCACCGATCATAGGAACCTCCAGGATTTGGCTTTGCTCAAGTGCCTCAATAGTCATCAGGTGCGGTGGCATTTGTTCTTCACAGCTTACAATTTTCAGATCAGGCATCGTTCTGGCTTGTCCCATGGGAAGGCTGACCCACTCTCTCGTTCTCGCGGGGGGGTCTCTTTGCCCGTGTTCCCTGACACCTTGTTGGAACAACACGTCATCTGTCTTTGCACACCACCACTGTCCCTTCTCTCCTCCATCCGCATGTGGGTGTCACAACACCCTGACCAAGTCTCCGAGTGGGATTCAGTGATACATGAGGGGTTGCCCTTTGTTGAAAACAAGTTATTCCTACCCACAACGGACACTCCCAACCTCGCTTTGGAGTGGTCCCCCGACAGCGCTATTAATGGTCATCCAGGCCAAAAACGAACGCTGGCACTCCTTAAGCAATGGTGTTGGTGGTCGTCCATGAAACGAGATGTGGAAGGTTACGTTAACACGTGTGCGATCTGTGCCCAATGCAAACATCGCCGCCGACGCCCATTCGGGCTATTACATCCGTTGTCCATTTCCCCTAGGCCGTGGCACACAATTACAATGGACTTTGTGACGGACCACCCTCGAATCAAGGGTTACGACACCATATTGGTGGTGGTCGATTCCTTTTCCAAGGTGGCTCGCTTTGTCCCCTGCTCAGGCATTCCTTCGGCTCCTGTGTTAGCTGATCTCTTCTTTAAGGCAGTCTTTTGCCTCTTTGGTTTGCCTACGGTAATCATCTCGGACACAGGGTCCCAGTTCACCTCTCGGTTCTGGCGAGCCCTTACTGGTCTCCTAGGGATCGATTCCAGGTTTTCCTCCGCCTATCATTCAGAAACGGACGGCCAGACCGAGAGGGTGAACCAGTCCATGGAACAATACTTACGATGCCTCATCCTGCAGCACCAACAGTCATGGTACAATGTCTTACATCTCGCAGAGTTCACATATAATAATGCCCAACACTTGTCTACTGGTTCCTCTCCTTTCTATGTCCTCTATGGTCAGCACCCTCGCACCTTGCCCATTCCTGATTATGCCTGTTCCGACAACCCCGCTGCTGTGGCTTGTGCTTGTGATCTATCGACCGTTCATGCTCATACACTTGCACATCTCCGGAAGGCTCAGGTGTCCACAAAAGCAGCGGCTGATAAACAGAGGGTGGAGGCTCCTTCCTATTCTGTGGGTGACAAGGTTTGGCTTTCGTCCCGGCATTTCCGTTTGCTGGGCTGTAGAAAGTTGATGCCCCGTTTCGTGGGTCCCTATAGGATTGCTAAGGTTATCAACCCGGAGGCCTTTCGCCTGGCGGTACCCGCCTCTTGGCACATTCACCCCGTGTTTCACTCTTCCCTCTTGAAACCTTGTCCCGCTCCTACTCGTCTGAGGGGTTCCCCTGGTCCTATCTCTGTGGGTGGTTCGGAGGAGTATGAGGTCGCAGAGATTCTGGGTTCCCGTGTGGTCAGGGGTGGTCTCCAGTACTTGGTGGATTGGGTAGGTTATGGTCCGGAGGAGAGGTGTTGGGTCCCTGCGGCTGACGTCCATGCCCCTCGTCTGGTTTCTCATTTTCATTTGTCCCATCCGTCCTGCCCACATGAACGTGGGTCATTAGGGGGGAGGCTCTGTCATGCGCGGGAGGCATACCAGCTCGCTTCCTATCAGAGAGAACGTCCAAACCACTACACACCGGGATATCAGCACTTCCACTCCCGACAATTCCCCGACCAGCATTAGCGCTAGACTCCCCAGGCTGCAGGCAGTTCAGGGCTTTAGATTACCTGTAGTGCAGAGGAAGCGGCGTTCCTTCTTGCAATGCAGGGGCATTGGTCATCCTCGCTGGAACCCCCGTTTCCATTGGCAACTTCCCTGGAGACTGCGATCGGGTAGGAGGACCCGATCGCATTGGCTTCCTGGTTACGGGACGCTTTCCCGGTCACGTGTCTCGCCCCGTGCTCACGTGATCGGGAACTGCAGTGCATAAAGCCGGCCAGTTCGAAATGCTTGTTGCTTTACAGCTGTTCTTCGTATCCCTGTTCAGCATTTCATCTCGGATTCAAGATTTACGATACCCGACCTCGGCTTACGGATCACGAACTACCTTGCTAACTCCTTTGCACTACTGCTTCAAGCCGCATTCTACTACCTCGGATCACAGACTTCTTTGCTCGCTCCTTTTGTACTACTACTTAAACCAGCACAGACCACACAGATTTTGACCTTTGGACAACGTATACCAGACTGCCCCCGAAACACTCCCTGGTTTGTTGACTTTTCCCTGCTCATCTGGCATCAACCTCAGAGTGCTTTTGGACTTGCCTTTGCCTTGCCCTAATGTGTCACGAATCACGCTCAAGCATTCAAGCCTTACCCTGTGCCACGAATCAACCGGGTGTTTGCAGTCGGCTCAGCCAGCTTCAGGAACTTCACTGCGCACCCCCTGCACCACAAAACCGATATCAGGACAGTCTTACAGGACTTAGGTAAGAACACTTCAGTTATTTACTCGTGCCTGCATTTCTGTATACTGTGCCTGCTTGTGCTAAACTTGCCTTCCTTCCCACAGTCTTGGGATCTTCGGCGGCGCCTGGTTCCTGTGCAAACAACACCAACACCTGTGACTTCAAGGCTCGCACAAAGAGTGTATTCTATCTCTTTGTGGGGAACTTGGGGACAGAGGCCCTATTACTCTTCACGACACAGCAAGTCTGACACTAGGCTCTGCAGCAAGCTTTCTAGGTGGGAAGTGCCAGAGAGTCTTGAACCTGAAACTAAGAACAAGGCAGCTGCCCTCAACGCAATCCTCAGCTTTGGGCCGTCCACCTTAAAGGACAACACAATCCCAGTGAAGAAGCTAGGAGAAGGGCACTGACGAGCATCTACCATCGTCCGCCTTAAAGGACATTTTCGAGACAGTCAAGTCCCTCGAGCTGCAATCCACTGCAACACTGACTTTTCTTACACCACACTCGCTTAAAGCCATCCGAGACATCTCGACCAGTGCTTCAGAACGGCCGACCAGCACTGAGACAACGATTCCCCACCCTGAGCCGCTGTGTAGGCCAGCCTGCAGACGTCCATCCAGCCTCGCTCGCTGAAACGTTTGCCGCATGATACCTGCAACTGTCTCCCATCTTGAACTCTGTCACAGAAGCTGCAAAGCGCCCTGAAACCGACTCAACCCTGTCGAGCACCAAGAACACCTACAAGCACAAAGTACATTGTGGTTCTGTCCCTCTAGTCCTTCTCCGAAGGCCCCTAGAGACCCATTGCTCCCTTTGTGCTGAAGCCAAGTATCATTGAACTGATGCGATTATTCACTATACCGACCACCCTCCTGCCAGTATCCAGAGTGCATCCCTTTTCCTTCTTTGCAACTGTCTGTCCTCAGCATTCCTTTACAGGATGGGTTGCATTTCCTAGTGTTGCTAGAACTGTCTATTGTGATAATAATAAAGTAGATGTTTTTATTCAACCTTGACTGTAAAAGGCATGACCAAGGATGTCCTGTGCGTCTTATGTCAAGAGAAGGGACTTCCCCACAGCAGTAAGGTTAATAAACCTGAGTTGCTGACCAGCCTCCAAGCTTGGGTTGAAGCGCGGGCGGTTGGGGAGAAGACCTCAGGGGAGGTGCTAGGCCCTGTGTACCCCGAACAGAAAAGACCTTCCGGAGGGGGAAAATGAGTAGTGTTTCTTGCCAATCATCCCGCTGGGGGGCAAGTGTGCTTTCTCAACACTCGAAAGTGTCAGTGAGGACACGGGCTAGTGCCACATCCCGCAGGTCCAAGGCCTTGGCACAATCTCTAAGTGGGCCAGTAATTGTTCCGGCTGTTAATGAGGTAGCGGCTAGAAAGCTCTTGCTTGAGGGGAGGAGACTAGCGCTAGAGGAACAGAAACAGTGGCACAAGGTCACCATAGCTCTGTGCAACCTGGAGCTTGAAGAGAAGGAGGCCAACAGATCCACCTCTAGCGAAAGCAGCAGTAGTGGCTCAATCCAGAGTGCCTGGGATAAGCCCTGACGGCACATCCCCAAAGACCTAGTGCAGGCTTACGAAGTGGGGAAGGATATTTATGACTGGTTTGAAGCGATCAAGCTGGCTTTTCAGCTACAGAAGGTGGATGAGGTACTGTGGGGTGCAGCCCTGATGAGTCACTTACCTACACAAGGGACTGATGCAATTCTTCAGTTAACGCCTGAGGAAAGGCCCGTTTATGAGAGCATGAAGGCAGCTCTCCTCGGGAAGTTCTGTAAAACCCTAGAACAGTATCTCAAGAGCTTCAGAGAAAGAAGAGTGGGCAAACATTTGAAGCGTTCACACACTTGTCATTGAAATATCTGAGCGGGTGGGTGACTGGTAACAAAGTTGACACATTTAAAGGGATGTACAATTTGATTGTGCGTGAGCATGTATTGAGAAAATGTGAGGTTGACCTACACCAGCATCTTGTGGAAAGACTATCACAGACCCTAGGGAGCTTGCAAAGGCTGCCGACAGGTTTGTGAGTACTCGAGTCCAGAAAAAGGCTCAGGGGTGCACACCCAAACAAGAAGAGAAATCGGCGAACAAAAAAGTAAACAAGGATGGGAAGGACCTAGGTCCAACCCAATTCTATTCGAAGTCGGGCCCCCAAAGAACGAAGGGAAATCCCAAAACCCTATTTCAGCCGTGCACACCGAAAAGAAGAGCGCAGGCACCCCCAACACTGGGACACCTGCGTTCTCGCCACCCAAAGGCTGTTTCATGTGTAAAGAGCTTGGCCATAGAAAAGGGGATCCTGCTTGCAAGGGTTTACCCAAGCAAGCCATAGTGAATGTTGGACTTGTGTAAGGGGCCATCATTAGTGTGGTCCTCTTAGAGGAGGAATTCCCACTGGGCCAGGGAGTGGCAGAATGTGGATTGGTTACACTGAGTGGGAACAGTACCGGGTCTCCAGAAGAGATCCCAGTTCCCAATAATACTCAACTCTATCTAGAACATGTGTATATTAATGGACACAAAACTCCTGCAGTCCGAGACACCGCGGCTAGCGTCACTGCTGTCACCCGGCAGCGGTTACAGCCAGGCCAGTATAGCGTCAGTGGGTTTGACGTGATGAGTAAGTTCCCCTTGGTGATAGTAGAGTTCAGCTGGTGCAGTGGAAAGACCCAGCGCCGTGTAGCGGTGAAAGACTCCATCCCTGTCCCATGTCTGTTGGGTAATGATCTTCCTGGTTGTGAAATAGTCATAGTGGCTACCCGATCGAGGGCCAAAGAGACCATCAGATTGAACACTCTCAGAGCCCTAGGGCCTGGAGTACTTCCATAGGGCTTGTTGGAAGGACCGGCGTGGCCGGTAGCCCCTAGTCTAGATCCACAGACTGCGGAGTCTCCTAATCCTGTGGGAGAGGGGCCAGTAGCCACTGAGGACCCTACTTTGGTAGCAGGGGACTCAGTGACTTCAGAGTTGCCTGGCGCAGCGCACAAACCTGAGGTGGAGGACCAGGTGGGTGCAGATCTGAAGGGCCTGCCCAAGCTGGATGAGTTCGAATTAGCTGGGGGCCCAGATTAGACTGACTTCTTCACAGCCCAGAAAGAGTGTCCCACTCTGGCAGGTCTGCAGAAGCAGGCGGTGGAGCAGACTAAGGTAAAGCCCCCTGGCCTTTTCAAAGTGTACTGGGAGGATGGCTCCTGTATAGTGAGCCAAAAGACTCTGAAGGCGAGAGCACAAGGAGGTTAGTGATTCCCCAATGCCACAGTATGTTCCTTCTGGATTTGGCTCACCAAACTCCATTAGCGGGTCACTTGGGAGTGACTAAGACATCAGACCGGTTGTCTGTATACTTGTACTGGCCACCGTTCGTCATGAAGGTTAAGGAATTTGTCCGGTCCTGCCTGACTTGTAAAGTTTCTAGCAAATCAGGCCTCTAGATCCACTACCCGTGGTTTAGCAGCCTTTTGAGAAACTAGGCACGGATATTGTGGGTTCTTTGGATCCTCAAACCAGCTCAAAGAACAGATACAGCTGGGTGGTGGTAGACCATGCCACAAGATACCCTGAGGTTGTCAAGCCCCTGGGGTTGCAAAGGCTCTGATTGGGATATTGTCAGGACTAGAGCACACACGGGACATACCAACAGTCCCAACACATGGCTTTTGAGCAAATTTAATTCTCACGCCTCTACTCTCTGATTACCCCCTAAGTTCTTTGTTCCTTTACGCTCCCGCCACCGTGGGCGGGCTATTTGGGGGTTTCCATGGTGACTATGGCGTCTGCTGCATTCCCATGGCAACATACGACGCATTAGGGATGGACTCATTGCTTCTCATGGAAGAGCTATTTAAACTTCGGGTTTTTGGTAAACGCTGCTTCTGATTTTGTAAAATCACAGTGCTACTACGTTTTTTCCTGTCTAGTTGTTCCTTGATGCTGTTACGTCCTTGCCCTGTTTTTTCCCAAGCCCTTGTACCTGGACCTTTCCTCATTGCATTGGCACGAACAGACCCGGACCGCTTACTCGACTTGCCTCTCTCCTGCTGATTTGGTCCTCATTTGCCATGCACGTTGAACAGAACCGGACCGCTTACTCGACTTGCCTCTCTCCTTCTGATTTGGTCCTCATTTTCCACGCACATTGAACGGACCCGGACCGTTTACTCGACTTGCCTCACTCCTGCTGATTCTGTCCTCGTTTTGCCACGCAAGTTAACAAACCCGGACCGCAACCTTTTAGAGACATCACACGAACTGCCATCGGAAAGTACAGCCCTAGCCTGAAGTCAATGGCAAAATCACCATCCGAGTCCGTTTTGTGGTTCTCGTGTGTTTGCCCTAATCAGCACAGGAACTTTTGGACTTCCATCCCTGGCGCTCATTCATCGTTAGGCGTCCTCGTTCTGTTGGGATAGGTGGTCCCAGGACTAGAGACTTCAGACCACTGCCGTTTCAGGATCCTCGTGCCTTCGTGGTCAGGTTAACATAAGCATAACACACGGGGCACAATACCTGGAATTGCTTTCCACTCTCTCCCACATGGTAAGTGCTTTCTGCCTTGTTTCATTGTGACTATCTCTTGGAGTTTCATGTTACAATATCCATTCCGCTTTTAGTTTTCCCTCTTGGTTCCTATGAGCAGTGGTGTTTACCTGAGGGCTGTTTTTCTGAATTCTTTGGAGGACTTTCTCGGTTTATTCTCAGGTTAGCTATTTCCCCGAAATACTGAGTAGTACTGGTTCTGCTAAACACACTCCATTACTGATTGTGTTAATTTCCTTTTCAGTTCCTGGGCTCAGCTGGTGTCCTCTCTCCCAACAAATTGATCCCTCTGTATGTGTGTTTCATCAAGTGGGTTACATTGGTGGGGAGAATTCTTCACCTACACTACGGGGCAAGAACTCTCGACTACACTACGGGGCAAAAACCAGGGATCTGCCAGATATTCTCCCATGTTGGATTCCGGGGTCAGAAGTCATTTCTGAAAGGGGATCAAACTTCATATCAGCGTATATGAAGGCTATGTGGGAAGAGTGTGGAGTCACCTACCGGTTCTCTACATCCTTCCATCCACAAACCAATGGGCTTGTTGAGCGGTTCAACAAGACCCTGAAAGGCATGACAGGTGGCTTGGAAGAGCACCTGGGGATAAAATGGGATATTCTCCACCCATGCCTTCGGTTCGCGTACAGGGAGGTGCCATAGAACGGAGTAGGGTTTAGCCCCTTTGAGTTTCTGTTTTGACACCCTGTACGGGGTCACCAAAGTCTAGTGAAAGAGGGATGGGAGAGCAATTCCCTCATCCCTACACGAGATGTGGGAGACTATGTACTCGGCCTTCGGTCTAGAATGGCAAAGTACATGGAACAGTCAACAAAGAACCTAAAGGCCAGTCAGGAGCTGATGAAGCACTGGCACGACCAGAAGGCCGCAGTGACGGTCTATTCTCCAGGCCACTGTGTGTGGATTATGGATCCTGTCAAACCCAGTGCCCTTCATGACAAGTAGACTAGGCCTTACTGTGTGCTAGAAAAGGTCAGTGAGGTGAAAGGACCTAAACAGATGTGCAGGATCTTTCACATCAACCGGCTAAAACCCCATTAAAGCTGGGATGACTTGGCCATGGCATTAGTGACTGGCGGAGAGACTGAGGAGGAGACCGATCCCCTACCAGACCTCTTTCACACTGAAGCCCCAGATGGGTCAGCTGAAGGTGTCAACGGACCTGTCAGAACAGCAACTGACAGACCGTCGCTGTTTACTTGGACAGTTTGCCGGTCCGTTTTCTCTGAATCCAGGTCGTGCAAATTGGTGCACCAATGATGTGGAGACTGGAGACAGTAAGCCGGTGGGAAGTACGATTCACTGGATGTCCGATAAGGTCAGAGACACCATTGAAAAGGGGTCTCTTCTCATCAAGATTTCTGGCATCTGTGAATTCATTCTGAGGCCCAGGCAGGAACAAAAGGAAACAGGCGCCCAGATGGCTTCCACAGCAGTCTTTATTACATGTTACAAGACACTTCTGGGAAAGCACACTGCAGTTCTGCCATCAACCTGCTTATATAGGCTTTTTTAGGTGATGCAACACCCTCGTGCAAATTACTACCTTGTTTGAACATGTATCTAATAGGTCCTTTTAGCCAGAAAAAAACCCTCCCTTTCTTCTGAAAGAACGGCTTATCTGTTGCGCACCAAGCCCACATTAGTTCATAGTTGGCAAACACTTGCTGTCTGACACATAGACTGATAGGCTATTTTAAACCTGGCTGAAGATAATTACACCATTCTTCATCTTCTGCCAAAAACAATTATAATCACATCACTTGTCAATTCTAATCTACTCTCGAGGCCCTGCCAAGTCTAGTCAGTGTCTCGTACCTTGGAGAAATATATATAAGCTCAATTATGCTGCCAAGTAATGAAGCTGGTCTGTCCAAATTGGTAATTTCCCATGCCTTTATCTGACTTCATCATCAAATGTGTCTGCTTTTCTTGCCAAGTCCCAAGATGAATCTCCCCGACGTAATTATCTCATAGCGAGATGCTGCCAAAGACCTTCCGTATTAGCATGAGTCAGGGCTTTCTCTCACACCGGCACTAAATCTAGACACCATTTTGTTCCTTGGGCATCCATTTTGAAGTATATCCCAGTCTGCCACTGTGCTACCCAACAGGGGGTCCTCATTTAATTGTTTAAGCATTTCTTAATTTGTAGTTCCTTTTCATAATATATTTTTATATATTCATGATATACATGTGATACTTAAAGCACCCTTCCCTTCCTGAGTCATTTAGCCCAAGTATGCACCGCGCCAAAATAAAGGTGCTATATTCCGATTTTTTGTAATAATGGAACCATTGATCTGCCTAGCATGTTACCTGTACTCAATAGAGGTTAACACCCCCATACACCATTAAGGAGTAAGTTTCCAAGATGTTGTCCTTAGGAGTGACAGAGCCATCCCAGAGCCCCTGGGCTAGCCCAGTTGTACTGGTCCCTAAAAATACCAGTGGTGGGAAGAAAGAAGTTCGCTTTTGTGTGGACTACGGGGGGCTCAATTATGTCACGAAGAAGGATGCTCACCCAATTCCTTGGGCAGATGAGCTCATTGACAAGCTCAGCGCTGCCAAGTACATGAGTACCTTTGACCTCACACTGGGGTATTGGCAGGTCAGATTGACAGATGAAGCAAGAGAGAGGTCAGCATTTTGGACCCCAGAAGGACATTATCAGTTCACTGTGATGCCCCTCGGATTGAAGAATGGCCCTGACACTTTTCAGCAGATGGTTAACCAGGTTTTGTCTGGACGGGAAAACTACAGTGTCACCTATTTAGACGACATTGCTGTGTTCAGCCACAACTGGGAGGATCACTTATACCACCTGAAACAAATGCTTCAGGGGCTGCAGAATGCAGTTCTGACTATCAAGGCCACAAAGTGCCAGATAACGCAGGGCAAAGTGGCTGACCGAGGCCACTTGGCCAGTGAAGGTAAGAAACAACCTCTTGAAGCAAAGGTACAGGCTGTGAAGGATTGGGACATGCCCACCAAACAGACACAGGTGAGAGCCTTTCTAGGTCTCACCGGGTAACACCGGTCATTCATCAGAGGGTATGGGACAATTGCCATGCCCCTGAATGATATAACTTCCAAGAAGATGCCGAAGAAGGTAACTTATTTACATTATGATCCACTCATTGTGTCCTTTTGTTCTCACGCTGCAGTCACTAAAGCCATCCGAGACACCTCGACCAGCGTTCCAGATTCTCCAACCAGCACAGAGACAACGATTCTTGACCCAGAGCCGCGGTATAGGCCAGCCTGTAGCCGTCCGTCCAGCCTCACTTGCCAAACTGCCTGTCGCCTGATACCTGCAGCTGTCTCCCGTCTTGATCTCTGTCACAGGAGCTGCAAAGGGTCCTGGAACCAACTCCATGTCAAGGAGTTCCCCCCTTCTCACCTGGGTCTGTTGTTTGACGGTGTCTTCGATCGCTGCCTTCTTGCGAACGCTCCTGGTCTTGAACAGTGCTGCTCGAGACTCGTCTGGTTGCAGGTTGCGTTTAGTTCCGGGAACGCGGAGTCCAGGAATCCGGGAGTCTGGGAAATGCTAGTAAGGCTCGGAATCAGGAAGGGGGAAAGAGTCAGGAGTGGGTAATAGCACCGGGACAAAGGAAACAATACCGCGAGCTACTAACACACGTCTGAGGCTACATTGCAATAGCATTGAGACGCGCAGAGCCGCAGAAGGTGCGATCTATAAATAGATCACGCCGTGTTCAGCGCATGGAGCGAGCAAGGGCTTCAGCTCTGGACGGCCATGTTGGAAGTAGTACGGAATGTAAGCCCCGTTGAGAAAAGGACCAGGAGGTCCAAAAGGGGCCTGATCTGAAGTTCATGACAGCATGCCTCCTCCAAAGGCCTTTTCCTCCAGGTTTGCCCGGGTGTATTAGGTGAAATCTTCTGAGCAACCGAGGAGCCTTGATATTTGAGATAGGTTCCCAGGTCCTTTCGCTAGGAGGATATCCTTTCCACTACACTAGGTATTGAAGATGGCCCCGCTTATACCTGGAGTCACAAATCCGGGACACCTTCTATTCCAGTTGGTTGTCAACCAGTAGAGGAGGAGGTCTACTGGATTTTCGAGAGGATTGGATGTAGGGCTTCAATAGGTATGTGTGAAAAAATGGATGAATTCTTTTCCAGGAGTCAGGTAGCTTGATTCGATATGAGACAGGATTGATAATCTCCTTGATGGGAAATGGACCATAGTAGCGGGGAGCCAGCTTGTTTGGTCGCAAGTGTCGGGGGAGTAGTTTTGATGACAACCACACTCGGTCACCGACCGTATAGGAAGGACCTGGTCTTCTCTTGGAATCCGCATACCTCTTGGTCTGTAATCTGGCTTTCTCGAAGTGTTCTTTAGCCTCCCGGTGAATGTTGATAAGAGTTTCGATCCAGGAGTCAACAGTAGGTACTGGTGTAGGGTAAGGAAGAACCGAGGGTAAAACCGATGGATGGAACCCCTGACTACAATAAAAAGGGCTGGTCTGTAGCGCTGAGTGTTCAGAGTTGTTGTAAGCGAATTCCGCAACGGGTATCAGGAGAGACCAGTCATCCTGGACCTTGCTGGCGAAACATCGGAGATATTGTTCCAGGGTCTGATTTGCACGTTCTGTGGCTCCGTTGGTTTGGGGATGATATCCTGAAGAGAGGACATGTTGGATTCCTAAAATCCGACAGAGGTGTTTCCAGAATTGTGAAATTTATTGGGGACCCTGGTCAGATATGATCTTGGAAGGAAGCCCATGTAGTCAGAATATGTGTTCCAGAAATATTCCAGCTAGCTCTGAAGAGGAGGGTAGTTTCATCAGTGGCGTAAAATGGGCCATATGGGTGAACAAATCTATGGTGACCATGATGGTAGTATATCCACTATGAAGGTGGTAACTCCACTATGAAGTCAGTAGCGATGATTTCTCATGGTTTAGTGGGTAGAGTGGGCTGCAGAAGAAGACCCGATGGTCTTTTGATATCATGTTTATTTTGGGCACAGATCATATAAGCCTGGATGTATTGCTGTATGTCAGACTTCATTTTAGGCCACCAGAACTGTCTCTGTATAAGACGGAGGGTGTTGGTGATACCTCGGTGCCCGGAATGGAGTGTGTCATGACAAAGGTTTATTATTTTCTGCTGTAACTTCCGTGTGGGAATGAGCAGTGCATTGTCCTTGAATAAGTAGCCTTCCTTGGCTCTTAATTTCCACTGATTTCTTCTCGAAATGTCCTTCCATATTTCCGAGGATTGGGTTTGCGATCAGACTTCTTCCAGGAGATTAACTGCTTGGGCTACGAAGATCGTGGGAGAAAACATTTTAGGATATGCCTTATCTTCAGTGGTCACGTAGTCAGGACGGCAAGACAAGGCATCAGCGATCAAGTTCTGTGATCCAGGGACATGAGTGATGTGGAACTGATACTGGGCAAAAAAGTAGGCCCAACGTGCCTGACGACTGTTCCTGCACTCCAGTGACTGTAGAATCTGAAGGTTTCGATGATCAGTACGGACTTGGACAGGATGTCTAGCTCCCAGAAGTAGGTGTCCCCATTCAGTGAAGGCTTGGCGAATGGCTAACAGTTCCTTTTCCAGGATGGAGTAGTGTGTTTCACTCAGAGTTAAGGTTCTTGAAAGATAACCAACGGGGTGTTCCAAGTCGTCCTCCACTTTCTGCTTCAACACTGCTCCTATAGCGTAATTAGAGGCATCCGTTTCCACTAAAAAGGGTCGACTTGTATAGGGTTGAGCCAAAATAGGAGCTTGTGTAAACTCGGTCTTCAAACGCTGGAATGCAGTTTCTTGTAATGTTGACCAGACAAAAGGGGTATCCTTCTTTAGCAGAGCCACTATAGGTAGAAATTGGCTAGTCCTAGGAAGGATTGGACTTGCTTCACGGACATGGGAGTAGGCCATGCGAGAATGGCCTTTACTTTTGAAGGATCCATGCCAATCCCCTCTGGACTAAGGATAAATCCCATATAGTGCACAGAGGTAACGTGAAACAAACATTTTTCAGGCTTGGCTTAGAGGTGATGTTCCCAGAGTCTTTGTAGAACTGCCTTTACATGTCCTTCATGCTTCAGAGGATCCTTGGAAAAAATCAATATGTTGTCCAGATAGACAATGACGAAGAGAAACAACATGTCAGAGAACACCCTATCCATAACTCGTTGGAATACTGCTGGGGCGTCGGCTAGTCCAAGGGGCATGACCAGGTACTCGTAATGGCCAAAGTGTGTTCTAAAGGCGGTCTTCCACTCGTCTCCTTCCTGGATACGGATCAAATGGTAGGCACCCCTGAGATCCAATTTGGTGAATATTACTGCACCTCTCACGGCTTCCAGGATATCTGATATCAAGGGTAGTGGGTATCGGTCCTTAAGAGTGCATTGATTTAGGCCACGATAATCGAGGCAAGGTATGAGTTCCTGGGTATCTTTCTTAGGAACAAAGAACAACGATGCGCCTGCTGGTGATTTTGAAGGTCTTATGGTACCGTTTTCAAGGTTTGTATCCAGATATTCTTTGAGGGCCTTTTTCTCGGGTTCGGAAAGGATAAACATCCTACCGAAAGGGATCAATGCCGAGGGTTCCGTTTCAATTGCGCAGTCTTCGGGTCTGTGTGGAGGTAAGGCCTGGACTATGGCAGTCGAAAATACATCGGCAAATCCTTGGTAGGCCTCCGGAACCTGTATTATATTGGAAACCATGAGTGGAGTTTTTTGCTCCTTAGGTGGTTCCTCAGGGGGTGTTAAAGGAGGTTCCAGGGATAGACAATGAGACATACAAAACTCTGAGCCTAGGAATAGTGATCCTGCTGTCCAGTTTATATACGGATTGTGTTTTTGTAATCAGGGCATACCCAATACCATGGGGTAGTGGGCGGACTTAATGATATTGAATCTGATTAGCTCTTGATGGTGGTTTATTGAGAGATGGATTTCCTTGGTCTGTAGGCTTATGGGCCCTGAACTGAGGGGTCTTCCATCGATGGCTTCCGCAGGCTGCATGGTGCTTCGTGCCTCATATGGGATTTGATGACTGACAACCCATTCCTGATCTATGAAGATTCCCATAGCTCCGCAGTCAACCAAGGCCAGAATGGGACAGATTTCACTCTTCGAGGGTGAAAGAAATGCCTGGAGAATGACCAGTTTGTTTTGTTCAGGAGAGTTCAAGGATGGAATTGATGTGGAGCAAACATCTCTCTCCCGAATCTCTGCTCCATTTAAGATCGGGAGCTGGCGTTTCCCGAACGCCGAGGAGGTGCCAGAGGACATTCCCTGACCAAATGTTTGTCTGAAGCACAATACATACACAAACCCGTATGAACCCTTCTCAACCTTTCTTGAGGTGATATGGGTCCGCGAAAGGCTCCAATTTGCATGGGTTCTGGTTCTGGGGCTGGGCTTGGGTTTGCGTCCGTTCTGACTGTGCTCTCAAAGGACGTCTTGGGTGGGTTTCCCCTGGATTTCTTCTTTTCAGCCTTCCTTCCCTGGATGCGAAAGTCTATTTGTATGGCAAGATCCATTAGTGCTTGGAATGAATTTGGTCGAGCCACCCTGGCCAGTTCATCCTTGATCTCATCGTTCAGGCCCCTCCTGAACAGGGTAAAACTAGCCTCAGAGGACCAGTCTGCTTGCTTAGCCAATTGTTTAAATCTGGTCACATAAGTGAGCATAACTTGGGAGCCCTGTTGAAAATCCAGCAAACGTTCTTGGGCAGTATAGACCTGCTCTGGACGGTCAAACATGCTTTTAAGGGCCTGTATGAACCCATCATAGTCATCTAGGAGGGCATCGCCGGAGTTAACAAAGGGTGTTGCTCATGTTAAGGCGTTGCCGGAAAGGTGGGATATGATGAAACCCATCTTAGCCCTAGGAGTCGAGAAATAATAAGGCTTAAAGGTAAAGTGGACCAGGCATGAATCCAGGAATCCGCAAAGTGTTTTTGCCGAACCATCATACTTGTCAACAATACTGCCCAACAGGACACCCTCCTTTGTGGCAGAATCCCAGGATAAGACCAATTGTTTGAGCGCAGCGTTTTCCGCCTTAAAATTTTGGACCTCGGTTGATAATTCTTGCATGCGTCACATCAGGTCCTGCACGGCGGCTTCCATCTCGTTTTTAGGTTCGATCGGGTGGCGTCTCAAACTGTCAAGGAGTTCCCTCTTCTCACCTGGGTCCGTTGTTTGACGGTGTCTTCGAACGCTGCCTTCATGAGAACACTCCAGGTCTTGAACAGTGCTGCTCGAGTCTCGTCTGGTTCCAGGTTGCGTTTAGTTCCGGGAACACGGAGTCCAGGAATCCGGGAGTATGGGAAATGCTAGCAAGGCTCGGAATCAGGAAGGGGGAAAGGGTCAGGAGTGGGTAATAGCACTGGGACAAAGGAAACAATACCGCGAGCTACGAACACACGTCTGAGGCTACTTTGCAATAGCATTGAGACGTGCGGAGCCGCAGAAGGCGTGGTCTATAAATAGATCACGCCGCGTTCAGCGCATGGAGCGAGCAAGGGCTTCAGCTCTGGACGGCCATGTTGGAAGTAGTACAAAATGTAAGCCCCGTTGAGACAAGGACCAGGAGGTCCAAAAGGGGCGTGATCTGAAGTTCATGACACTCAACGCTGTTGAGCATCAAGATCATCTCAAGCACCAGGCACATACGGTTCTTTCCCATTGGTCCTTCTCCAAAGGCCCTTAGTGACATTTACCACCCCTTGCTCCTTTGGTGCTCAAACCAAATAATCTTGAACAGTTAAGTCTGATTACTTTACCAAATACCCTGCTGTCAGTATACAAAGTGCATCCCTTTCCTTCGTGAAACTCTCTGTCCTCTGTGTTCCCTTAGAGGGTGGGTTGTATTTTGTAGTGTGCTATATCTGTCTGTTGTAATAATAATAAAGTAGATATTTTTATACAACCTTGACTGGACAGTCCCTTTTAACATTGGGTAATAATTGTATTTTCACTAGATTACAACTAACCAACGATCCACAGCCTTGCAGAGATGAGCCTGCTGGTCCGTCCAAGTTACCAAAATTGGCCATGGAGGTTTATAATTTACTTGTGTTTCCAATCTGTTTGGATACCTTCTGGTGTATTAGAGGAGTGGGGCTGATTGGTGGTTTAGAAACCAATATCCATCCCTGGACCAATGGTGCCCCGGAAGTTGATTTGTCACAGGGGCTGCGTGGCTTCCATGTACTAAGCTCACATGAGGGCACTGTGTCGCATCCCAACCTCTTGTGGCTCTCTAGAGACCATCACCCACGTCCAGTGGCCCATGAGATGCTGCAGGCCCCTTAATGACTACTTATCACTTTCTTTCTTCAAGCATTGCATTTAACGTGGAGGCGATTTACAAGTGATAACCTATGTAAGAGACCATTGTTTTGGAGGAAAGGTTTGTAACGTTACTATGTTAAGAAATGCAAGTAGGCATTTCATTCTGAAAGCACACACAAAGCACCAGTTAGCTGCCTAAATCCACGCACTGCTCCAGGTTAGATACAATATTTCACACAAAACAATTTTAAATTAGCTACATCCTTTTCAGATGTTCATATTTAACGCACCAAAAAGTGTTTCTTTTTTGTTGATTGTGATATTTTCACCACATCATATATGAACCCTGTATTTGTCAAACACTGAAACACACATAGGTAACCTTTTCACACATTGCATGTTGTTATACGTCTTGAAAATATAAAGGACATTTTGTTGCTGAGTTGCATTCTGGTATTTGTAGTCTCACAATCAAGATGCAGGAATAATGCCACAATTGTACACTTTTTGCTTAACATATTTCTATCAGGATGTATATATTTGAGTGGCTATCTTACTATGGTATGTGTACTTTTCAAGTCATCTTCATGAAGCAGAGCATTGTTGAAAGACAGACATGGGGTTGAGAAGTGGAAATGATGAGAGGGCAAGTGAGTCCTGAATATTTGCCCAGGATGGTGCGAGAGGTTGCAATCCTGGAGAATGGTGCAGTCATTTTTCCCTGATTGTGGCTATGTGCTGCTTTTCGGTGCACAATTAAAGGATACACTTTGGTGGACAGTATAACAATTTTCAGAGGGGGGACCCAACTCCCTTGGGTGTTTTTGAGATCGGCAAGCTTGCTCAAGCATTTGGATACCATGGATTGATAATGCTTACAACTGCACCATCACAAACTGTCTTGATATGTTGGCAACTAGGGGACAGGTTGTTACCTTTAAAGAAATATGCCCAATATTATGGTCAGACCACTACATTCAGCTGTTCACGCTCTCTAGTAAGGAGCCACAAAAAAGGGGAGGGAGAGAAATGCCATTAATGTGGAGACGCGCTGTCACCGATCTGGATAAAATTCCAGGGGGAGAAGTGCAGGATAAACTGAAAGGAATGGATTGCACATTGACATGTGAGGAATTCTTTGATGAAGGTATGGAGATTTTGGAGTAAATCTGTAATAAATACGCACCCCTGAAACAGAAAAAAACTAAGAAATCTAAGTCTTGGTTTGGTCCAGAACTTGCCCTGTTGCGAAAACAACTTTGCAAGGCTAATGATACCTGGAGATATTCAAAGACTAACAATGATGCTGATAGAGCAAAGGCAGTTTTAAAAACATATAAAACCACTTTATTTCTAGCTAAACGATATTTTTTACATAAAGAAATTAAGCAAGTTGGTAATCAATCAAAGGCCATTTTTGAGGTGGTCTCAAGATTTTGTAAACCATCCTGTATAGAAATCAATACAGCCGCATCACAGGATCAGGCAGATAAATTTAATATCTTTTTTAAAGAAAAGATAGCTACAATTTTAGAGAATATAGAACGAGGAAGGCCCCCAAGATGTGAGAAAGAAATGGAGGAGGAAAGAGAACAAGAGAAAACAAAACAAGGAGAGACACCCTTTCAGTTCCGAATGGTGGGCGAAAAGGTGATTTGTACTCTCTTGAGTCAATTAAAACCTACAAATGACCTTTCCTGTGGGATACCAGCATATGCCGCTAGGTTTTTAGCAAAAGAGCTTGCACCATTTATAAGAACTTTTGTGAACAAGTCTTTACAAGACTCTAGGTGCCTAAAGCCCTAAAAAAGGCATTAATAAAGCCATTGTTCAAGAGATCCAACTTACGCCTGGAAATAATGAAGAACTATCGGCCAGTGACAAATCTGATGTGGCCAATAAAAATCTTGGAAAAAGTGGATTGTTCCCAATTCCAAGCATTTGTAGATAAGGAAGAATTGTTAGATAATCTTCCGTCAGGATTTCGTCCAAAGCACGGCACAGAGTCAGCTCTTCTAGCCGTACATGATGACTTGCTTAAAGCTGCAGATGAGGGAAGATCAACAGTATTGTTGATGGTGGACCTGTCCGCGGCCTTTGATACCGTGAAACACCAGACAATGGCTCAACGGATTGGGGAAGTGGGTAAAGCATCTAAGGAAGTGGTGAGATGGTTTGAATCATTTCTCAAAGTAGATCACAAAGGGTTATACTATATGGATTTATTTCCCAGATGGTGGAGCTGGAATGTGGGGTCCCCCAGGGTTCCTCCATATCCCCTTTCATCTTTAATCTGTACTTCCGTCCAGTCTTTAGACTATTTAAAAAGTATGGTCTGTTGTTTCATTCATATGCAGATGATACACAGATATATATATAGAACTCCAGGATAGTCAGGATGCCTTCGAAAGAATAAATCAATGCATGGAAGAACTTAAGGAGTGGATGACTGACAACCAGTTACAATTAAATGCTGCAAAAACAGAAATCATACTGTTTGATCCTAAGAGTAAAATGTCACAGGAAAGACAAACTCCCCCACCACTGATTCTAGGTGAACAATTACAGTACGCCAAAAAAGTCAAAAATCTAGGCTGCTGGTGGCAGGAGAATCTGGGGTGTGAGAATCAGGTGGAAGCGAAGGTAAAAACAGTCCATTTTGCACTGCGCTCACTACGGAGTATATTACCCTATATTCCAATGGAAGACAGGGCGGCTGTGGTGGGGGCAATGACCAATCCCCACTTGGACTACTGCAATAGTTTGTTAGCAGGAATCCAAAAAAAACAAATGGACCGATTGCAGAGAGCACAGAATGCAGCAATTAGAGTAATTGGGAATCTCAGGAAATGGGATCATGTTTCATTAATGCAGAGATCCATCCACTGGTTGAGGGTGGAGGTTAGAGTTAAATTCAAGATGGCATGTCTAGTTTTCAAATGTTTGAAGGGGCTTGCACCCGCGTATTTGGCTGATAAGTTTACACCATATCAACCCAAAAGGAACTTACGTTCAGAGGATAAACTCCTCATCTGTAGCCCACAAAGTATATTTGTATCTAGAGGAGACAGAAGCTTTGGAGCCTTTGGCCCCAAGGTTTGGAATTAACTCCCATTGGAAATTAGAATGTGTGAAACTCTTGACATCTTTAGGAAGAAATTGAAAACGTTTCCATTTAAATAAAGGAGGAAATTGGGTGAATTAGATCTTCAATGTTAGTTCGTTCTTCCGGCTGTTCAATTCTAATTTTTAGTTGTCATCTGCGCCCGAATATGGTTCACTCTGTCTGGTGCGCGTTAATCATTTATCAAAATCAAAATCATATCATGATTTCACCCAGGTTGTCATATATCCAGTGCAGACGCATACAATTATCATCAAAGCACATGCTCGTATTGGGATTTTGTTTTCCAGGGAATATTTCACTACATATTGCTCAGTTTAAAAGGGGAGCCCCTTTTCTACTTTGTCAGCGTATTTATTGGAATATTTCCTCTAACAGGTTTTCTGCTGTTTCTTACCTTTTTAGAAATGCTAGTGCTCTTTTGTCTAGTGCACTTTCTTCGAAGGGGAAAGGTCAATTGAACTAAATGTGTATCTTTCACTTTAAGATATGTTTATTTACTCTGCGTATATTCTTGGGTGTGTGAGAAATCTGAGGGCGTTCTCATGTTTAGCCCTCTTAGACCCAACCCCCCTCAGGTAATCAAGGGAAAGGCAAAGTTGCCAGATCCCAAATCTGGGGCTGAGTCTGCAAAGGGGTACTACTCGGATGGAGGGCCTTTTATTTCATTTTTTATTTATTTGGATTTGTATAGCGCACATCTGCCCAGGGGAGGATACGTTCTTTTATAGGTAACCAGTGGGCCTCTTTCTGGCATGGGAACTGTGTTCCCTTTTCGGAATGCTCAGGGCTGCTCTTAAGGCGTTGTTCTGAGTGACTTGCATTTTTTTAATGTTTTTTGTCAAAGTGCCCAGGAAGAGGGAATTGCAATAGTCCAGCTCCTTTGAAGAACGGAAGTGGGATGCCCGAAAATGAGATCTGGCATCCCCCTTTCCTAATCCCGATCTATCCTACCTCCACTCAACTGTCATAGGATATCATCACGCATGTCCTAGCCTACCCCAAGATCTTCTGTCGAACACTCACACTTGGTGAAAATCAAGAGAATGCAACCCCCTTTTTATAATTATAACCCATACTTATCTTCCTGTCCCTCTATTATCATTAACTACTGTGAGAACCAATCTTTTAATTCTCTGTTAACCTCATTTACTGAGGGTACCAGAGTGAAAGAACCAATACCAATTTCCTATCCTAAGAACACTCCTAGACCAGAAACATGCTACCCCCTTCCTTGTCAGTGACCTACCCAACCCCCCAAGCCTTCATAGAATGTATTAAGATACACAATCTTATTTTTCCCCCAAGTATCATTCAAGTACTGTGACGAAGAAGAGGAAATCAAGAGGAGAACACATTTTCTATAAGAAACACTGCAATGGTCTGGGACGAAGAAGATGCAGATAGAATTACATCAACATCATCATAGGCCATGTCCCACTTACAAAGCCAGGCACGGTCAGGCAATTGAAATCAACCATGCCCACATGCAGCCTATCAAGTCTTCAGGAGAGTATAAAAGGAACACTAGCAATCAGCAAAGAGAGCAAGTTGGGAGGAGAGCTGAGGAGCCGTGACTGGCCAGGACCAGCTGGAAGAAACAAGGACACTGAGACGCTGAGAGTCTGTGTGAAGACGCATCCGGGAGAAGCGTGGCTAACGACCCATGTTTCCAGCAAAGAAGAGAAGTCTAAAGAAGGGAGCCGGGAGGAGTACTAATCCCTTATTACATTGGTAAAATGAAAACGAGCAAGATACAACGTTGCAGACCGAACACTTGAGGCTGGAGACGCATCGGGTGGAATTGACAAATGGAATTACAAGGATACATAGAGGTAGAGTGGTTGTGTGTATGGTTACACGTTCTCAAACGACTCTGTGTAAAGAAAGGAAGTATCTGCAAAAACAGGAGCCATGCTCAGACACAAAAAGTGAGCGAAATAGAGATCCTAAAAAGGGGCAGGTGTGCGAGAAATGAAGTGGGAGCAAAATCCCCCAAACTGATAGAAAAGTGTTGACAACAAAGTATGTTGGAAAAGCATTGGGGTGCCACCAGGTGGGAGATTGATTCCGGCTGGGCGCAGAGACCCCAGAATAAGCAAAGCGTGTTGGAAAAGCATTGGAGTGGCCACCAGGCGGGAGATTGATACAGGTTGGCCGCAGAGACCCCAGTATAAGGAAAAGAGAACTCTGTTAAGGATAAGGCACCTGGTGAGGGGGCGTGGCTTGGACAGCCATGGAATAGGCTGTGAGCCCTGTGTGCTCTGTGATCCGACATCCTGATCCGTTCAACAAACGCATGTATTCCACTTAAATCGGGAAGCAAACCACACACAAGCGTGTGGGAAGGTGCTGGGAAGAGCGTGAGCGTGTAAGCGGGCGACTGGAGAACTGCCGAACTGACACATTGTATCCTGGGGAGCAGCCGCGGACGAAAACACCAAAATGGCGGCGCCCCCAGAGAACAAAGGGATCTAGCAGGACGAGGCAGCGAAATGAAACTGCCGGCCCCCTGATGCAGTTACTGTATCGGGTGACGGCCACGGATTAAAGGAAAGACATTTGCAGCCGCGCTCGGCTGTTGACATGGCTGAGACATGCAAGTGTGTAACACACTATTACCAGGACATAGCCCAGTTTGGCAAAACCTACATGTGACTAGACCATTGCAAAGGAGGTGAGCAGCTGTTGTGTTCTGTGTGGCGCCTCGAAGCACGTTGATGGCGCATGGATAATTGTGTGCAGCAGGAATACATGGGAGAAGACAGCCCATTTGAATACATTGCTCGGGTACTCTCCGACCAGTCGCCTTTGGTCATAGAGTGGCGACATCAACCCCCCAGGCTCAGGACTGAGGCTCTACAGGATGCAGGCTTTCGAGAGGATCTGAGGGAGGCCATCAAGGAATACTTTGAAATTAATACGGGCACTGTAAGTTCTGTGGGGACGGTATTCAATATCTAAATCCAAACGGTTCCAAGGGGGTATTGAGCGGGAACTGCAAGAGACAGAAAGAGAACTAGAGGATATGATACGAAATGAGGGGACCACCCGTGCGAACATGGTTAAAATAAAGGAATTACAGCTAGCTTGTAGTGAACTTTGGGACAGATTATGCAAACTGAACTATAAGAAATACACGGAGAGGCTACATGCTGGGGGGGATAAGCCGGGTAGGTTATTGGCGTGGTTATACAAGAATGAGACCCCCCGCTCGGTGATCAGAGAGGTCAGGGACGCGGAGGGTCAAATCCATAATACCCAGGAAAGGGTAAATGAGGAGTTCCTCAAGTATTACAGACGATTATACGAGGACACAGGAGAGGACATGAGTCAAGATATGCTAGATACGATAGAGGATATAGGGCTGCCCACCTTAGATGAACTAGAACGAGCGGACCTAGACGCCCCCATCACCGTGGACGAACTGGAGGCGGTGATCCATCACCTGCCCACATGTAAAGCGCCTGGGGCGGATGGGTGCCCCAGCAAGTTTTATAAAACGTACAAGCAGGAGCTAGTCCAGCCGCTGCTGGCCATGTTTAATGAAGTATATGAGCGGGGGGAACTTCCGGCGTCCCTCCGCGAGACAGTGATCATCCCGCTCCTGAAACCAGGCAAACCGGACACGGAATGCGGATCCTATAGGCCCTTGTCTATGCTCAATCAGGATAGCAAGATACTCATGGCAGTGCTGGCCAATAGGTTGAAGAGGGTAATTGGCAAGTTGATACACCCAGACCAAATGGGTTATGTCCCGGTAGAAATATCACAGATAACCACAGGAGGCTACACCATATCATTGACCAAACTGAGGGAGACTCGAGCGAGCTGGCTATGGTGTCGTTGGACGCGGTGAAAGCTTTTGATTCAGTGCATTGGCCGTGGTTGAAAGTGACTCTGAAAGGATACGGGATGGGACCAGGATATATTAGACGGGTCCAGATGCTATATAGTACCCCGATGGCGACAGTCAAAACCGGAACCACAATCTCAGATAAATGGCAACTTAGCAGGGGGACCAGACAGGGATGCCCCTGGTCACCCATGTTATACATCCTGGCATTAGAGCCGCGTGCAATATGCCTGCGGCAATAATACGGGGAGGTGGGGATCCGCACGACAGGGGGCACACACCTGATATCATTGTATGCAGATGATGTGCTTCTCCACTTGCGCTACCCGGAGGAGAACCTGCAATATGTGTTGGAGGTGATGGGTCGTTACGCCACCCTCTCGGGCATATCGGTGAACCCCGGGAAGTCCAGTTTGTTCCCCCTGGGAAGGTATAAGAGCACCCCATTGGAGAGGCTGCCCGTCTTGCAGGTACCCTGGCAGACCGTGACATTCAGGTATCTGGGCGTAAATGTTTACCACAAAATACAGACAGAGCACAAACATAACACAGAGAAGGCGATGGAGGGAGTTAAGAATAGCATGGTGTTCTGGTCTAAATTACCCCTAGCCATGATGGGGAGAGCAGCTCTACTCAAAATGGTGGTCTTGCCCAGACTCTTGCACTTTTTTGTGAATGTCAAGTACTTAATCCCCAAACGCATTTTAGTGAAACTTCAAGGCATGTGCAGGGGCTTCATATGGGGCAACTCCAGGAATAGGGTGGCCCTGTGGAAACTACAGAACACATGTGATAAGGGGGGCATAAACCTACTGAATTTTGAGCTGTATTACCTGGCAGGACAGTTGTTGTATGTGGCTAGGTGGTTGTCTGCGGAAGACTCGGCAGAAGCTAGGCTTTTGCAAGGTGAATCAGCTCCTTATTTTTTGAGGGAGACAGTATGGCTGCACAAAACTAAAGTAGCAAGGATGGGGAGATTATTGAAGCTGGGCTGGGAAGTATGGCGCAGGACATGGAGAACGGTGGGTGTACCAGGTCCGCTTTCCCAGCAGGCCCCGCTGGCGGTGCTATGCGGGGACGACTCCCAATAGTTTGAAGCGGTCCGTAGGTACGGGGAACCAGTGGGATTGGCCACCCTTGGAGACATATGGCCGGAAGGGGAGGCGTTGTGATTCCAGAGGCTGCAGGATGAGACAGGGGTGCATAGAGGCCAATTTATTACTTATAGCAGGCTCATGAAACAGGTGAGAGAGAGGTGGCCTGAGACTGTGCTAGAGGAAGAACCCGATGCCTCCCTAGAAACGATGTATGATGTCTCGGAGGCTTGGCACAAAATATCTAGGATATATGAGCCCCTGAGGGTGAAGGCAGGGAAGGAGCTGCTCCAATTGAGGCATGACTGGGAGGAGGAGGTGGGGGAACCCATGACAGAGGGACAGTGGGATAGAGCCCAAAGGTACCATAAAAAGGTGTCCCGGAATGCGAGACTCCAGCAGATTCAGTTGTATGTCACTCATAGAGCTTACCTGACTCCCAGTAGAATAGCTAGGTTTGGAGGCTTGGCTGTACAAAAATGCCCCAGGTGCGGGGAGGAGGAGGCAGGACTACTGCACATGTTCTGGGCCTGCCCTGAGGTGCACAGATTCTGGGAAGAAATAAAGATGAACATGGCTGGTGGGGGAGTGGTACTGGACGTAGGGTCTGCTTGGGCTTGCATGCTTGGGAATTTTCCCAGGCCACGTCATTCGAAGCATATCAGTAAAATGAAGGACATGGCCTATATTTTGGCTAAACGCAGAATCACAATAGGTTGGAAAGCGGCCCACAGACCCAGAGTGGAGATATGGGCGGACCTCTTGAGATGGGCGGAAGCAGAAACTGTGGTATGGTTTGAAGCTGTCATCAAGGGGGGAGAGGAGGAAGCGGGCCCCCTGATAGCCTGGAGGCAACTGGTGACCTCAATGGCAAGCCCCCACCAGGTCAATCATGATACAGAAGACTCAGATGAGTCAACGAACACAGAGATTCCCAGAAATGCTCGTGTAGATGATGTGGCTGAGATGGCTCGTGTTTGTGGGGAGGGAGGGAGGGAGGGAGGACGGAAAACGACACTGTATAATGTAATGTTTTGATATTGATTATGTATGTCCTAAAAGGTTACCATGGTTGATGTGTTTGTTATAAAATAATAAAAATTGTTAAAAAAAAAAAGGATAAGACACCTGGTTGAGCGACCTGTAATGGGTGGACCGTGCAGTCTGACAACTGCGCCACGACCAGCTGTTACTCACCAACTTGAACAGGTGGAGAGATAAAGCAAATCACTGTCCTTGGTTCCTGGTATGCAAGCCGAGGTTTTCCAAAACCAAGGCCTCCTCAACTTGAGGGAACTCTTTTCTATGATACGCCCCTCTGCTGTGGCTACCAAAACAGACAGAGGGGTAAATCAAATAAAAGAGTGGGAACACACACATGGCCAAAGTACCAAGCTGCAAGGGAAAAGAAAACAACAGGTCAAACTGTTATTACGTGATCTGATTCTTAATTACAATATCAACCGTAGTAAATACATTCTTCCCCTCTTGAGTAAGCATAGCAACGGATTGTAGGAATACAGGTCTCCTAGGGATGATAAGGGAACACCCTAAATAAATCTTTTTAACTGGAGGAGGTATACTGATGTTATTTGAGGCAAGCTATGAGGTCTTACAGTACAAGGTAGGAGGACAGCTGATACGAGAGAGTGTCAATCACCACAACAACAGGGATAAAACAATAAACGGGAAGTTAGTAAGGTAGTTTATCCGGGCAGCACGAGGGACGCACTAGAGCCGGTTTGGTGCACGATGGCAGCAAAGCATCTCTTAGTGCACTAACTCCTGGTGGAAAGTCATAGGCAGAGTTTCTTTGTATTCCTTAGAGGGGATATATGAGTGCAGGAAAACCCAGGAAAGTACAGATGACGGGGTAAATGAGCTCTTTCAACAGGGAAGACCAGAGAACCACACGGTAGCAGGAGGGTGCAGGTCGTGGTACTGAAGTTGGATATATGCAGGTGGAGAGTGATGTTGCACAACGGAACGTGGAGCTCTGCTCCAGTGAAAAGCAGCAGGTGCAACAATGCTTGGTTCAGTGAATGCCGACAAGGGGAAAACAAAGGCAGTCCGTATGCAGGTTGAGTCGATAATAAGATTGACAAAACAGGTATCTGGGAGGTGGCTTCGGAGTGCGGAAGGCAGTTGGAGTTTGGCAACAGGAGGACCAAGATAAGCAAGACGCCAGGCACTGGGAAGATCCGTAGAACAGGCGGAGTTTGGCAACAGCGGGTTAAAAAGTATCAAGACATCAGGCAATGGGAAGTTCCGTAGAACAGGCAGAGTTTGGCAACAGCGGGTCCAAAAGTATCAAGACGTCAGGCAATGGGAAGGTCCGTAAAGCATAGCAGGATTCGGTACAGGAAGCAAGTAGACAACGCAGTAGACAGCAAACAGACGCAGCGCTCACCGGGGTGACGCTTCCTTTATGTATATGTTTAGGGCGGAGCCTGCAAACGGAAGCTGCTGTCGTGGTCACATGATGTGTTCTCTGCGTGGGAGCCATGGTAATGGCTTTCCTTGTACGGAAGGACGCTGTGGCTCGTTTCCAGGGTAATTGCCAATGTCTAAGCAATGGGGCGGCCAGGCGGTGATGTTTATGGAAAAACAAAGGGGTGAAACGAGACTTTGAAGTCTGAACACGGGAGCGGGAACCCCGGACCGTAATACGAGCCCAATTGAAAGCAAGGAGCTGCATGATCTAAAGGGCTTCTGGGTTCATGGAAAGGAGACCCCGAGAAACCTAAAGATCTTACCAGGAAAAGATACAGTGAACTTCTTTTGCTGAGTAAACTTTGTGCCAAGTGAACTTTTTTTTGTCAAGTGAAACCTGAGACTTATGGAACTTTATAATCATGAGTTCCTTAAACGTGGGGAAGGGAGCTGCAGAAAGGCTCCATTGTCACATTAACTTTACATTGACCACTATTGAGTTGACCAAATCCCATTCACCCTATTATTCTGTAGAAGTGAGGACAAGCATAGGTTTTCACACAAACAGTATTTTGTTTTGGATTGACAGACTTGGACTTCCCTTAGTTTTCTTTCTGTTAGGGAATATTCCCATCTTAGAGTTAGGTGTTACCATCCTGACCACTGAGAATAAAGGTTTTCAAACTGTGTTTCACTTGTCTGTGTCATTTCTTGGTACCATGCCTGTCTCACAGGTGCCAGCTTTTGATTTTCGCTATGGGAGCAAATGTTCCCGCACTGAGTGAAGCAAAGGAGGCATACTCATCCCCATGTCAAAACATCACATTTTACAGCACAGAATAAGAAAGAAGACATATGAGTTAAAGGAAGGTCTAAACGTATAACATCTCAGCAACAATCTCCTAACCCGCTCAGTTGCCTTTGCAACTTTCTGCGATAGGATCCACTGCTAATCTACACCGGCAAACAGTTTTGGCCTGCTCACCGCCTCAGGGTACATTAATGAGGCTTCCTTTTCATTTTGTAGTGAGCCGCGCTTGATAAAAGTAGTTTCCTGCTATTTTTTTTTACAATGACAGTCCAAACAATCCTCATTTGCAGCTTCTGAAATAAAAGCATATAGCTCATTTTGACAATATTTATTTATTTATTTTTACATTTGTAGAGCGCACTAAGACCATAGGCATCTAGGCGCTAGTATTGTCCAAATATACACAAAATAAAAACAAAAACAATCGTGAAACTTCTGCAAAAACATCAATTAGTTTCAGTTAGCAAAACACAATCACCATATTTTTACAATACTTTCCACAGGTGGCGTTTTCAAACCAAAGTTTCAAAAATACCTTTGGCAAACAGTATTTCTACCAGTTACAACTGGGAAGAGACATGTTCAAGTTTATGAATTACAAAATGCTCTCAAATCCATGCTGCGTCACTTAACCAAAGTGAGTGCTCAGGCAACTTTTATCACACTATGCCTTATCTGCCCAAATTAGAAGTCTATACAAGGTGTTCAGCTCACACTGTCTGCTGCTTCAAAAAAAGCCTCACTCCTGATATTGCCACATAGGTAAATATGAATATTGACTATTCATATACTGGACGTCACCGTGCATTTGTCTACTACCTTACACATGGCAACATGTTTCTAATTTAACTTCCCATAATACCTTTGCATACTTAAGACTCATTCTGTGATATCACTGATGTCCCTATTTATGCAAATGAGGGGGTCGCACACATCTTTTACCGCCCAGGGCCCAGCAAATCCTGGGGCCGGCCCTGCCTATGTCACGGGGTGTGCAATATTGCCCTCATCTGTCTTAACATGTCTGGATGCAAGGCAACAGAACTGCCTCCCGGGTTCTGGGAGTCATCCTATATGTCCTTCCCCATTTGCAGGGCACTCCTATTTCTCAGGATCACACCCAGCTTCTGGAACATCCTGCAGTGCAGCTACCCTACCACCTATCTCTAAACTAGAGAAGAAGGTTCTATCTTTCCCTTTCACAATGACACCTAAGAACATGTGTTACTGGGCAGAGATCTAACGCAACAGTCCTCTCTTGCCGCTTCTGCACAGCTTTTCTGTCCCAAATCCTGCTCTAACCCAGGGTACACCCTCAGAACCCCCGTTTCCACTGCACCCTCCTCCCCTGGCCCTTACCTCTGCATGCTCTTATCCAGAGAAGGCCCCAGCGGCCGGAGCCCCTGTTTTCCTCTCAACTTACCCCCTCGCCAGTCAATCCCCACCCCTACTCAGCCCCTTATACAAATGCTTACTCACCTTCTGGCACGCCCTGTCTTTTCTAACCGCTCCCCCCCCCCCACACACCCCCACATGAGCGTCCCTGTCTCCCGTGCGAGCTCTGAGCGAATATTGCAATAGCTTCCCTGCCTTTTTTTCGAGCGTCATTGTTTTCTGGGTCGTTTTTGTGCAATGACCTCCTGGGGCCAGGCACACAGCAGTGTGATAGGTGTTGCTAAGTGAGTGATGTTTCTGAGTCAGATAGTGAGAGGAAGCATTGTTTACTTTGCCCAGAGCCATCAAGCAGTCTTTACCCTCCTTTTCTGTAACAGACGCCCAATGGCCTAATGCAGTGGTATTCAAACTGTGGGTCGCGACCCCCTAGGGGTCCGCGGGTGCATCCCAGGGGGGCCCTGAGAGCTCAGCATGAAAAAAGATTTTTTTTTTTTTTTTTTTAGATTGGAAGAAATGGGCAGGGGTGGCCCACATGGGCGGGCTGAAGCATGAAACTGTCTCAGGCAACAATGAAAAAGTGGCCCACAGTTGTAAATGGATATTCATTCCTTTAGTCACAGACTGGGCCTCATTACTACTATGGCGGACCAGTAACAACGGTGCTGGTAAGCTACCGGCACCGTTGCTACCGTTCCGCCATAGTAAGAGTTGTGCTCTTGGTTGCTTGACAGCCCCCGCCAGGTCTGACCTCAGCTCGTCGGATGCACCGGCACCGTTATTAACGGTGCCGGTGCATCCGAGCTCCCCATTCCCATTTGAGCCATATGGGGCTCGAATGGGGATCTACCGGCACCTTCGAAAGGGCAATTATCATGTCCGCCTAACTCGGCATGACCTAGTAATTTCCCATTCGCGGGTGCCAGACCCGGATGCAACTCCAGTGGCAGCCGTGCCGGTTTTACCGGCACAGCTACCGCCAGAGTAGTTATGAAGCCCACTGTTTCAATAGTACCCAAAGGGGTGCTTTGTGTTAAAATGTAATGCATAGCTCATTGGAAATGCTGGCTGGGGCACTGCATGTCTGTATGTCCGAGGGGGAGCTCCTGCGCCTCCTCGCACATACGGACAGAGCAGCTGGAGCAGGCCGTTTCAGCACCCACACACAGGCCAATGCAGAAGGTACGTTTATGTTCATTGGTTTTATTTAAACATGTGTATGGATGCGTTATGAGTGAGTGTATGGTGATGGATGCTCATGTGAATGATAGAGTGATTGCTGTATGAATGTGCAGCGCCTTGCATATACACATAATCATGTTCATTGTGTTAGGACCAGTGGGGCCCAGGGGACAGGGATGGTATCTTTTTACCGGACATCTATCATTCAAAACCCTCTGCCTTGTCCACAAGGCTTTCTGGGGCCTGGGTCCAAAATACCTTCAGCTATTCCTCCGCAAATACCTCCCCTCTCGAGCTCTTCACTCCTCTACCTCCAACTCCCCCAGGGTCAGTCGTTTATCAAAGAAACGAGCTGGGGGTAGATCTCCGTCTTCGGCTGGGGCCTCCCTCTGGAACAGCGCCCTGCCACTCTAAAACTTGAGGAGAACCATCTTTCTTCCTGCACTTATCAGACCTACCCTGTCTGCTGCCTTAAACGTAGCACTTGCAAATTGCTGGCTGCACTACCACTGTTTGTTGCCTTTATTATTTATTTATTGTTATTTATCTGTTTCTCCTCTGCTTCACACTTTCCACTTCTCCCCCCTTCCATGCACTTTTCCCCTCACACTTGCGCGTTCTCAATGTCACTGGGCCTAGTAAGATCGCTGTTTTATTCTCCTCTGTTCCCCTCCCTTGCCTTGTCACGCTCTGAAACACTTGTGTACGAGCGCGATAGAAATAAAATATCAATGCCTGCCCCCTGGACTCCCAGCAACAATTGCAAACTGTTTGGCTATTTACCCATTTTTTGTTAAAAGTATGCTCTACAATGCAACATTTTAACCTATTATTTAAAAAAAATTTTAAAGAAAATTCACAGGGGGAAACCCCCCCGAACCTCCCCTTAATGCCCCTCCACTTAAAAAAGATTCACCAGCCGCCACTGGCCCTCAGACTGTGTTGGGAACGGGATGGGGGAACCGAGGGACTATGGTGGGAGCACAATGGGCGGGAACCATGGGATAGTGATGGGAGCAGAGTGGGGAGAGCCCTGGGTGTGTGATGGGGTGGGGAGAGACCAGCGACTGGGTAGGAGTGGGATGAGGGAGCCCAGCGACTTTGATGGGAGCAGGTGACGGCGCGCAATATATACTGTCCATTTGGCATTTCTGGGGGGTCCCGACCTGCCCAAATTTTGCTCAGGGGGGCCCTGGCCAAAAAAGTTTGAAGACCACTGGCCTAATGCATGCCTTAAATATATAGATGGAACATGAGGCATTGCCAGAGGGTGCAAAGGAATGGTTATACACAGTTCCACCTAGCACAGTACCCAAGCCTTTCCTGGCTAGTATTATTATTAGTATTATTATTATTATCTATTACTTATATACCGTGCCACATGCCCATGGCCCTCCTCACTAAGGTTGGCTAACTGTCCTCTGGTTACACAACACCCTCCCAGATATCCGTCGGGATGCACAGTTCTCTTCAGTTATTCCTCTGGGTGGTAGCACTGCTTGCTCCTACCTATCTTTCAGGTTACTCAGGTCCATGCTGGCTACTGCAGAGGTTACACACACGAGTGGACTGACCTATAGGGAACTCTGGAGATTTCCCGGTAGGCCTCTGCACTCTGGGCCTCTTTTGTGTGGTAACCTATTTTATTTCTAAATGTCCTCATATGCAAAGTGTTGGGTTTGGCCAGAATGTGGCATATGGGCCACTTTGAACATTATTTCCAGGGCCATTTTTGGTTACCAGTCTGCCCCGAGTTACATAGCTCTCGCCTAGTTGTTACTCAGATTACAAAGTACTTTCCTAGATCTGCCACAGAAGAAACCCCGCCTCAGCTAGCTACCTGTTCAGCAGCGCAGCCCCTCACACTATACACCTCCTTAAGTTCCCATGGATTGCTCCTAGCTAACCCTCGGGTTACACAGTTCCTTCTGGATAAAACAACTCTGATAACACAGCTCCCTCTTAGCGGCCTGGCTGAAGATGTGTGGGGGCCCATTTCAACGTGATGGTTGGGGCACCCTGCTTAGAGCGAAAACAGTCTGAGGAACCTGTGGGGGGCATACACTAAAATGACAAAGGTAAGGTTACTGTAGTATCTTGGAGTGGCATTAACATCAGGCAGGACACAGGAACCACTCCAGAGCCAGGTATGTAGAAAAGATAAGCTTGCTTTATTGTTTCAGTTGCAGGTAGGAAGGTGGGTATGGAGAGCAGGTAACTAGCTTCTACTCCCCCTGGCTCTCGCTCTAACCCTCATCCCATGGAACCCCAGTGAACACTAGGTTCCAGGCCCCTCACCACATTCCAAGCTCCACTTCACTCATACACAGACACACACACAGCTCATCCTGCCAGATGCTAGGTCACTACAGTTACTTGCCACCGATTATCACAAGACCACGAGCCAGCAGGGAGTTTAAACACTAAATGCTCACCAAAGAGCTATAAACCCAGAGACCACCCAAAATCTGTAAATGCCCATTTTGCAGCTTTGTGTGGGCATTCACATATGCTGATGTTAATGTCACTGCGGTGGGCCCAACTACACTAGCTTCAGGCCCCACTTGTTAGACAATCCTGGCTAGGGGGCCGTGGTGGGGGGGCGGAATGTCTTGCCCTATATTCCCACCCACTTCGACCCCTGCTCTCTGGCCCATAGCTTACACAGCTTTCTCCTGGATGAGTTTTTTTTCTCTACACAGTTTTCTCTTGGCTGAGCTCTCTTACCGGCAGGCAGGGCTTTCTTAGCTGCGCTGCTGTTGAGGTCAAACGGCCTCACTCTGCCTCCTTGTCTAGGCCAGTCGACCAGGAAGCGGGTGCAGATGGGCCCAGTCTTGTGATGTTTTCAACATCTTGGAGTCAGCATTTGGGAAAATTTTGTTTTCATTTCTCTTTAAGGAGAGATCAGAGGGGGAGAAGTCAACACTCTGACAGGAAATACCCTGCATTCCAACACGGATATGGAATTTCATTCACCAAGGAGCCGGATTATTGTTCTAAAACAACCGGCTGAACAGGAAAGTGCCCAAAAATCCCAGACGTCCTAGGCATGAAAGAGAGCCCTGTTCCCAAATGCGGAACACGTTTCGTATTATTGTGTTACTATATCTGCCTTCTCATCGGCTGGCGGTAACCGGCCCAGGAACAGTGCTGATCAGCCGGTATTTCCAGCTTGTGAGCCTGACAAGTAACTGAAAGGCTAGGACTGAGGCGCAATAGCATTGGCTTCATACGTGCTTGACTCTGGCCCAGCTCTACTGGCCTTTCCTAGGCTAGAGCGTATGTGAACGTTTTTGCCCAGCCTTTCTGGCCTTTCACATGCACCAGTCTGTCCCAGGCGTGGGGCTGATATCATGACGGATATTAAGAAGCAACTCTCTTCCTTATCTGCTGCACATCTTCCCCTCGAGTACTTCGCGCAGGAGGACGGAAACGGGCCTGTCTTAGGGACTGTCAGTCCCCTCGAAATCAGGAGCGCATAGATGCCAACATTATTGTTCCACGGGAGACATTGGCCCGGTCCCGGCTTTAACTTTGCAATCTTGGACTTGTAGTTCTGGTTTTCTCTTTGGTGATATCCATTACTTCATGTCCCAGAATGCAAAGTTAAAACCGAGAATGTTGAAGGACATTTTTACTACGCCGAAAAGCTGTTCCGCTATATATGATAAAATAAAATGTATTGGAAAGGTCCTGGAATGCGCACCTTGCCGTCACGTGACTTAAGAATGTCACGTGACAACGCATCCAGGAAGTTCCACAGTGCTAACTGTAGTTAAGGGAACTGTTTTCACTCCGCGTTGCTTCTCAACGTGTGTGGGTGGTGATCTTGTTTCTTATGTTCCTGTTTTCTCTCTTTGGGTTGCCTGGCTGCTCTGGACCTTTCCCTTGGTTTCTTAAATTGCCCTACTGACCCGGCTGACAGAGTGTTCTCGACTTGGCTGCTTCGTGGATTGGTTGTTGGAGTCCCTTTCAGCCAATGAGGAACCAGTGCAGTGTATCCAGTTCCAGCTGTGGTCTCAAAGACTGGATAGGGAGTCCATTTTCTCTCTATGCCCAGTACTTGGGAACCGTAGGTATAGGTTCACCTGGGAAGATCAAGCATAACAATCACCCAGTCTTAGATAGGGTGGGGAGTGGAGAGTACGTGGATTCAAGTGTTTTGGGAGGAGAGATTCTTTGAAGATGGGGTCTTCAGCTCCTTCCCGAACTGTAGAATTGAGGGGGCGAGCCAGATGTTGATGGGGAGGAGGTTCCTGATTCTTGGGACATAGACAGAGAAGTCTTTTCTTTTGTTTATTTCCTTCCTGCATCGGCAGAGATCAAGTCTGCACATGTCCTTATTTCTGGTGGATCATAGGCCTTCGAAGATGCAGAGTTTCTAAGAGGGACCCTGGGCACTCCAGGGGGACAACCTTGTATATGATGCAGCAGGATTTGAAGCCAGTGCAGTTCGATGAGGATCCCGGGGAGGTGGTCAAATTTGTGGAGTCCTTTGATGAGTCATGCTACAGCATGAAGGACACATCTCAGTGGTGCCAGTGTAGTACCCGGAAGGCCATCCAAAAGGGCATTGCCACCATCCAGATGAGAGCGGACCAAGGTGTGGACAACAGATCTGAAGTTGTTTTCTGGGATGAAGGGCTTGTTGTTCTGCAGGAGAGACAGTTGGTAACAAGCTGTTTGTGTCTTCCTTGCTATGTGCTGTTTGACGGAGAGCTGTCTGTCAATTGCGAACGCAAGGGAGTTGGCCCAGGTGGTCAGCTGGGCTGTAAAGTTCTCTAAATGAAAAGCAGAGAGCCAGATCTGGATCTCGGGGTGTTCAGTGTAATTGGTCAGAAGTAGGAATTCAGTCTTGAAGGGATTGAGCATCAGGTAATCACTGGACATCCAAAACTGCATCAATGTAACTCAGGCCTTGAGCCTATGAATGTCTTTGATGGAGGATATCTTGAGATAGAGCTACGTGCTAACTGCCTATTGGTGGATGTGGATTTTGTGGGGAGCCAGGAGCGTTCCAAGCAGTTCCATGTAAAGATTGAAGCTCACAGGGGAGAGGATGGATCCATGCCGGACTTCACAGTTGATGGGTATGAAACACTTGTGTACGAGCGCGATAGAAATAAAATATCAATCAATCAATGGGTAGAGTTGGTAATCTGGAGGAATCTATTTGTACAAACTGGTGGCAATTAGCAGGGTAGGATTTGAAACAGCTGATGACTATCTCAATGATCCCCAAGCAGCGATGTAGCTTGTCAGTGAATGTCCTATGGTTTACTGTGTCGAATGCTGTTGAGAGGTCAAGGAGAACCAGGAGGCAATGGTGGGTGGTCATTGTTGATTCACTTGATGACAGCTGTTTCTGTGCTGCTTCCGGTTCTAAAGTCAAATTGATAGGATTGAAGGAGGTTGTTGGCTTCGATGTGTTGGAGCAGTCGCGTGGCTATTGCTTTCTCGTGAATCTTGCCTAGGAAGGGAAGATGGGTGATGGGGCGGTAGTTGCTGAGGTTGTCAGGGTCCAGTGTTGGTTTCTTCAGAAGTGGCAGGATTTACTTGGTGTTGAGGGTCGAGGGAAATGTGCCTTGAGTAAGGAAGCTGTTGATGATTGTCAGGTGAGGGAGGCGTGCTTCACTCGGAAGGGTCTTGAATATGGAGGAAGGGAAGATGTTGTCCACATACAATGTGGAATTGAGGGATTCTAGGGTGGCAGCAATGTCTTCCATAGTGAGTGTCTTGAAAGTTGTACAGGTAGTTATGTTTTTCCATGATGGAATGTGTATGTAGTGTGCTGTCAGTTGTGGCGTTGGTGTCAGCGAATAATGCTAATCTGATAGTAGTGGATTTTTTGATGAAGTGTGGTACAGGTGGGTCAGGCAGAGGGTTGATGCATTGCTTGATGGTTTTGAAGGGGGCTCTGCTTTCACTGTTGGTCTTGAATATGGTGTTTTGATAGTAGTTGCCCTTGGCAGTGGTGATCAGTCATCTGCGTGTAGCATGGAGTTCCTTGAGCAGGATGAGGTTGGATGCGCTGCAGCATTTTCGCCAAATCTTTTCTTGTTTTTGTATGGTTTGATTGATGAAGTTCAGTTTTTCAGTATAAAAGGGTTAGGAAGGTTTAGGCTTGAGAGTGCATTGTTTCACAGGGCATATCAATTAATGTTGGTTGTGAGTGTGGTGTTGAGTTCTTGGAGAAGCGAGTCGCAGCCCTGGTTCGTCAGAGGTAGATCTGCCCATGTGAGGTGGAGGCTGTTGGGGTCTTCTGCTAGAGCCTCCACAGTGAAGTTCTTGAATGATCTGAAGGCTTTTCCGATGGGTGTCCTTGACTGTCGTGGTGCGACTAATATCAAAGGGGATTGCCAGATGGTCCAACCACTTGTGTAGGATAGGAGAGCTATGACGGTGGCTGAGGAGGGCTATGATGATGAGGTTGAGGATATTACCTTTCTCTGAATTGGGTCTTTCGTGTGCTGCATGAGGGTCAGGGTGTCGAGAGTAGGCAGTGGAGATCTTCCTTCAATGAATTGGTTGCTGGGTTGCCAGGGATGTTGAAGTCACCAACAAGGATGTTGTTTGAAGCGTGATAGCCATGGTGGTGACCAAGTGAGTGAAGTCTTCAATTAAGGAGGTGTTGGGCTTGGGTGGTCTGTAGATGTGGTGAAAAGTGACTGCATCCATTGGGGAGAGTGGGAAGTGGCAGGAAAGGTTTTCGAAAGAGCCAATGGTAGCGACGTCCAATTGGCTGCATGGCCATCATGCCTTGTGAATGATGGCGAGGCCTCTGCCACTCTTGTTTGGGCGGTCTCATTGTAGAATTATGTAGGATTTGGGGGTGAAGACATCTAGGATGTGGGTGGATGTGGATGTCAACTAGGTCTCAGATGAAGATGGCGTCCAAGTCATATGTGGTGATGAGGTCGGAGAAGTCTGCTGTGTGCTTGATCACGGAGCAGAGATTGGCAATTCATCAGTTTTCATGTAGTCGTGGATGATGGAGTGCTTATGGGGTCTATGGTGATGAGGGTGAGGTTGCTATGATTCATTTACATGCAGGAAATCAGGTTGGGGAAGTCAATTTAGGGAGTACTGGCAGAATCCTGTTCTGAGGTCAATAGCCTGGCTAGCCCTGGCACACTTAAAGCCCTCATCAAGCATAGGCAAGAGCCTGAATTGGATATAAACAAGGCTTTCGCAGTGCAGAAGACCCACATTCACAACTGGTGAAGCTAGTGTCAAGGTTGGGTGCCACACCCAGGTCATGGCACTATGCCCTTCTTGGACTCTCTCAGCATATCATATACAAACTACACGGACGACACACCAATTATCATCCCACTGTCTGGTGACTACACCCAGGACATGATCATGATAAACGACATCTACGAAAACATCCAAACCTGGATGGCAGACCACAGCCTCCGTTTAAACGACAAAAAAACAGAGCTCCTGCTCATTGGCTCCCCAACCCATCTAGCCAAACCAGACAGCTCTTTCAAATCATTCAGTATTATAAGTCACAACATGCCGGTGGCCCCCGCAGTAAAAACCTTGGGGGGTCTACCTGGAATGTGGCCCGGGGGTGATCGATTTTTGGGGGGAAGTTCTGGACAGGCTGGATACAATTTTGGGATTAGTGTTTCCTAGATCACCTTATCCAGTAATCCAGTAATCCTGCTCTCAGATACTGGCAGATGTAATGTGGCTCGAGACCATGGTAGCTGGATAAATAAGGTGCTGGTGATGGCAACTAAGCACATTTTGAGGGTTTGGAAAACATGAAAAAAGTCAAAGGTAGAGGGATGGTTGTCTGATTTACAGACTCTGTCCAGCTATGAGAAACTCATGCTACAAAAACAGAAAAGAGAGGACGAATATTTGGAGGTATGGGGGCTATTAAATGAATTGTATGGTTGAGGCAACAGCTGGAAGATTTGGACGGACGTGTGATTTGTGATGATGTGAGTGGGATAATAGTGTGTGAGTTGAGTTGTGTTGTTTTGTATGTACAAGTCTGTGTATGGGTCTCATTCCGAGTAGGGCGGTAAGGGTTAACGGTCACCGGTAACGAGACCGGTGCCGTTAAACCCTTACCGCCCTACTACGAGTTCCCTTTGCGGGTCCTTCCTTAACGCCTGCTTTTAGCAGGCGTTAAGGACGGGACCCGCAAAGGGACTCTGGGTCAATAACAGTACCGTAATTTACGGTACAGTTATTGCCGCCTTCCCATTGAGCCCTATGGGGGCTCAAATGGGAATGGGGAATGGCCCTGGTGAATGGGGAATTACCGGTCCCTCGGAATGTACCGGTAATTACTCCATTCACCAGGCCGGAGTTTAGACGAGTTCGGAGGCAGCCATGCCGCAAATAGCGGCGTGGTTACCTCCGAACTCGGAATGAGGTCCTATGTCTTTATTTTGTGTTGTTGTTTCTCTCTTTCATATCTGGTAATATTGCATAGGGTTAGTTATAGTTGATGATTCTATAATATATGACTTCACAGAGAAGAATGGAGCTATTCTACGTCTTTCCTCATTGGGAAAGAATCATCTGATTTGTTTAGATATAAGCCACTGACCTTATTCTGATGTTTGTGTTGTGTTTAATATCTTAAAATGACAAATAAAGAGTTCAAAAAAATAAAAATAAACAAGGAGAGAAGAAAGAAGAGACAAGAGAAGAGGGTGAGGAAAGAAAACAAATCCCTGGGGGGGGGGGGGGTTGCATCCTCAGGTGTCCCTCCAGTATCCACAGAAAGTGTGGAACTGGGTGGCGTTTGGGGTTCCCCCCAGTGAGTGATCCATGGGGCCAGGCTGTATGGAAGGAGCAGCTCAGCCACCCACTGCGCCATGGCGGGTTCCGGCCCATCCGAGGGCCAGACCGGACCGGACATTACCAAGTAGATCAAAAGCCCATGCAGCATGCGTGGAGCTGGCCGGGCTGAAAATGAAATGCCCAGTCTAGGCTGTGTGATGTTGGTACCCCGAACCAGGCGGGCCCGGCCATGCTCCAAGACGGCTCACCTCGTGGCTAGCGAGGCAGTCCTTTTCTGAAAGTCCCCAGGGACTGTGCATGCCAGGTGGCCTGGGAGGTGAAGAGCGGAAGTCTGCTCTCTCCTTGAGGGTAGAGCGGTGAAGATAAGTCCCAGGCTTCCACACAGGGCAGTATAGGTGAAGTGTGGGACGCTGCAAGTCCTGGGCTGCCTCATCGTGGCAGGTGCAGTGAAGAGAAGCTCCAGGCTGCTGTAGCGAGGAAACCCGGCTGAAGCTCCAGTGACCTGCCCCCTGCATTTCTGTGACACAATGCACAGGGGGTGGGCCAGGAAGTGGGGTGGGCTACAGGTGTGGCAGTGATTGCAGCTTCATTTGTCATGACCCCAGTAAGGTCACAAAGCAAACACACTAGGACACAAGACACATTCTCCCATGACAGTGTAGGGAGAAGCAGGACATGCAGGGTGGCTGGCTGGCGCAAGCGTTTAGTGGGACCTGCCTTGACCCACACCAACATGGCCGCCAAGACAGAGCCTACTATGGAACTTAAGAAGGACCCCGGCAGATCCAAAGATCTGACATCCCTGGTGGTCTTGTGTTAACAGGGTGCGCTCCGAGGCTATAAAACCATGCCCCAGGCCACACCCTGGGCTTAGCGCTTCTTCTGCTACCTACCAGAGCAGTGTAATGCTTATCGCTCCTGTATTCCACGTGCATAGAGACTTTAGCTTACCGGTGCACACCCAGACTCATCTGCAGCCATACTTACCAGAGACTTCATCGTAAGAGTTCTGATTCACGCTTCCGTCCTGATACTCACTTGGAACTGTAGCTCGGACTCACCTTCAGCCGTACATATCCGCCGATTTCATCGTAAGAGTTATGCTTCAAGCTCCCGTCCTGATACTCACTTGGAACCGTAGCCGAGCGAGGTCCGCAGCAATCGCAGCTCCTGAAATGAGAAAACAATAGTAAGAGACTGAATTTAACTTTCAATTCCCACCGAAGTGTCCCATTTAGCACATACTTACCTGAACAGGCGATCAGCCGCTTCACTCATTCTCCGTGCTGCGGCCAACCCAATCAAAAGGCAGTCTGCGAGATCCGCACCTGTGGAAAGGAAGAGACAGAGACTTATTAGAGCGCACCGCGCCACCTGACAAGAACGAACAGCACGAAACAAGCTGTGCTCCATGCCGCAAGCTGATAAAGCCTCCAGGGGGACAAATCAGCACTGTACAAAGACTTACCTCCATACCTTCAGCACCCAGTGCATCACAGCTGGCCTCATAGTGTAGCAAGTGGAGTCGGATGCTTACCTGAAATCTCTGGCCCGCCTTCTTCATCCAAATACGGTGAGCACAATTGCCTGCGCGCCAGCCAGCCTAGCTAAGAGGAACACCAGGGGGAGGTGGGGAGAAAGCTGGGGGAAACATATTGAATATCTGCACTTAATCCTAGGTCTTCAACCAGACCCCCTTGCGCATTTTACCAGAGGCTCTGAGTTCTACCGGGTCTCTCCCAACCTCACTGTTCCCTGGGCTTTGGCTTGGCAGCAGACCAGTGGGGGAAGGAGTGGCTTGGGTATTCACCATAGCAGAGTTATCCAGTGGGGGCAATGCTTCGGAACTGTACGGACCAGGCACTCCTGCAGGGCACCAGAGGTAAGCGTTACATCATTCCCATAACAACAGGGATGCCGCCTGAACCAAAGGTCGTGCCCGGAGCATGGCAGTGAAAGCGGCAGCGTTCCCACACAATTGGGGACACCACCTAAAGTAAATATGATGCTATGGGAAGCAGCAGTGATGCGGGCAGCCCACATGCCAATGGGCCCACCGGGAGAGTTGAAATGTGGTTGTGGGTGCCCAACCTAAAGACTTTGCCCAACCTGCTGCGGGTTGCCCAAAGACAATGGAAGGAGCCTGGCCCATGCAGTGAGCATGGGTGGCCCCATCAGGTGGACATGACCACCCATAAGAAACAACAGGTGGGGACAGGCAACAAGACATCATTAAAGTATAAATATAAGCCATGCCTAGTTATGGCTTGTGGGTAGTAGGGTCACACAAGTATACAGCTACAGAAATGTAATATCATACTAAGTTGACAGGGCATGTTGCCTGTCTTCCGGAGTGCCCCAACACCAGCCATGTGTCACAATGGTCAGGAAGCTGCCATTAGATCCTCCTGGAGGAATGGAAACACCTTCCTCCAAGGGAACAGTAACTCTCCCCAGAAGGTCCCTTGGGAATTGGTGTTTCAAAGCACTGATCTAACAAAGGCACTGTCACACCAGGATGCTGACCACTGGAGTCCCTTTGAAGTCAGCAGACAGTGCAATGGGGCAGAGTTATATTAGCCTTAGGAGAGAGCTAGGCTAAGAGAGGAGTTCCACCATCTTCATTTCTGCTAGAGCTACGAGAAGGCCAAGGACACTTGTTACAACAGCCTGGTTTGGAACCCTTACAGCAGGCTTGTTTTAGATCAATCCCCTGTGACATTGTGCCTTTATAAAGGCGAGGAAACACTCTCTTTAGTGATTCATTTTAGGACTTAAAGACACAAAGGATTCACCTGTAACTCTGCTGGGGATACAGTCTATTCCAAAGTCCTCTTCCAATAGAGGTGAAGACAGAAGGCCCCAAGAAAGAGGTAAGCTCTGCTACCCAGTAGACTTTCCGACACACTGCAGCTACGTGCCGTGCTGCCTTACATGAAACTAAGAGAGAGCGTGAGCGAGCAGTGCTGCGCACGAAAACCATACTAAACAGGTGAGGAAATAAGGCCCTGATGAAGGACTTTAGTAGTCCGAAATGATTGGCAATCTCTCACATCTGCATTGAAACCAATATGAATTAAAAACAGCTAAACGTTATTATCAACTCAATCTACGGAATTATTTTGAGCTTATATACTTTATTGAAAGATTTCATTTACGTTTTGACTATTCTAAAAAACCCTTGTGGGAAATAGGGTGTGTAGCCCACACCAAAAGCTAATTAGCCTAGGTCTCTTCTTCTCTCCAAGCTCTGCTAGCTAACCATCCCAAGAGCACATTTTGGGCAACACTGGTGTGTACAAGGCCTTTGAAAATGAAACTCTGGTACTCAGGAACCCGTCTACCTGAGGTGGCAGGAACCTGCAAGCGTGCTTTACAACCCTATCTGTCTGGGAAGTGCAGAATAATACTAGCTTTGCCCATGGGAACCCTGGCTGGTTTTCCCAGCTACCACAGAACCAGGGAGTTGACCTCTGTATCTCCCTGCACCTCCGAACCGCACCGGTTTGGGTATCTTCGGCAACATCAATGCTGCTGCTTGGAAGCCACCAGATCCATCCCTGCAGCTCAAAGTTAGCTCAACACAACGCTGAAGCTCTGCTCTCTTAGCATCTGATACCTGCTGAGGCTTCTAGCGTCCCCAACTCGACACTGCTGCCTGGTCATCAGCTCCTTCCAGCTCAAAGCCAACAATGCTGCAGTTCTCCAATGCTGTGTTGAGAAAGCTGAGCCTGCTCGCCGCTGAAGGCAAGTCTCTGCTTCTCCATCCCAAAAGTCACCCAGTCTTCCAGCGCCACTGACCCAACATTGCCTGTCATTCACAGTGTCTTTGACCCACAAGCCAATGCCGCTGACGAACAGCACTGCATCATTGGGACCTGTCAGTGCCTTGACATTGCTGCTGAAATCTCTTGCCTGAACACGCCTGCATATTAACCCAGAATGGACTTTCTCATCAAAGTCTGCACTCTCTGTGTTTCTTTTACATGTGTGGTTCTTGAGTGTTTTTAATGAGTTGGTTGCATTCAGTCCCTATTTTTTTTTTATCATTCAAATTTTTAATAATAATAGCCGGACACATATTCCGGACGAACTCGGAACACCAATAAACAATGAAGCAGCTCCACCGTCTGATATGTTTTGAATATCTGGTGCCCAGATACACCCTAAAAAGAGCCGGCGGAACCAGTTTCCCGGTTCTAGCCGCCCAACTCTGGAATACACTTCCAGTGGACATCAAATCCATTTCAACCTTTCAATCATTCAGAAGCCAGGTTATCACCTGGCTACTGAATAAAAACTAACACTACCTCAGGTCACTCTGGACACCTCATACACATACCCCATTCACTACACCACCCTGCGTCGGATGGTACCAGCCTCTGTATCATTCCTATGTACATAGTATATAAAATGTATAACTCCTGTACAATAACTGTATTTTTATAAATTGTATAAATGCTACACAAAATGTCCTAAATGCATAACCTGTATCCTGTAACCATATCCCTGAACGCCCATATATATATTAGCATGAACATCAGGCCTGTTACAGCACAAGACAAAATAAAGTGACACAAAAGAAAAAAACGAAAATAGAAAAAGCAGAATGAAAAAATAACAATCTGAATAGTACACATTTTGCAGCACTGGTGGTTAACAGTCCAATATCATCATTAGCAGGGTGACATAAAGCATCATAACGCATCACAACAACGTAAAAGACATCATATCGTGTGACTTATAATGTAGTCCGGGGTTATCATTTTGGGCCACAAATTGAATGAAAGGTTCCCATTATGCAAGGAATTTTGATATTTCACCTTTAAGAGTGGCCTCAATCTTGCACATAGCCACCATAAACCACAGTTTCACCCACCATTTCTTTAGGTCAGGTGCAGTTGGAGCCTCCAATTAGGCGTCAGCACCACTCTAGCGACAACTAGAAAATGTGTTAGCAATCTAGCCAATTTTGCTGCCAGCTTGTAGCGCCCTCCCAAGTCCTCATCACCTAACAATATCACTAAAGGCTCCATCGGAAGATGTGTTCCACTAATCCTCTTAATGTGTGCTAGAATTTCTTTCCAATAGGCTTGGATCAGGGCACATGACCACCATACATGAAAGAGTGTCCCTTGGGCCTGCGCATACCTCAAGCATCGATCAAAATTAGTAGGGTCCATTTTAGGGAGCATTTCAGGGGTGAGGTACCACCGAACAACAATGTATAGGTACACTTTGTCAGCTGCACACACCTGGATTATTTACCAGCCCTAGTCCACACATTGTATCATGTAAGATCCCCTATCAGAATATTCAAATCTTCCTCCCATTTTGAAATATAAGCATGTGAGGGCTTAAAACAACAAGCATTGAGAACTCGATACAGAGAAGAAACCTTACGAGAGGGGGGACCCCCAACAAAGAGATTTTCAAATGGTGTCGTTTTGCGCTTAGCTTGCTGGGATACCTTTGCACAGGATGTCCAGTGGCGAAGTTGTATGTAAGTATACTTGTCAATATCCTGTCCCATGAAGACCTGTTGCATTTATCAAAAGTCAGGAGCTGTTTGGATTCAAATAATTGACCTAACTGTCCCAAACCTTTCCCAATCCATGTAGCAAACCCACCCTGCCGACAGCCTTGTGGAAATTCGGGCGTATCCCAAATTCACGTGAGGGAAGAGGGGAACGTAGTCTCCAGATACTTATGGGCCGCTTTGTCCCAATATTCTATCAGAACTTGGGTCACCGGGAGGAGGCAAAACTCTTTCTTTCGAATCCAAGGTGGTCTCCAGCAGCAATCATGTAGGGGAACCTGGATTACTAACTGTTCAATGTTTATCCAATGTTTAGGTGTCATGATCACCTCCAGAGTTGCAGGGTTGGGATCAGGTATTCAGGGCAGGAAGGGGTATTGGGTTAGATCTGTGGGGGCTAGATGGGTATTAGCGCGACAAACACAATGTTCTCACATTCCTCAGTACCAAAGTTACAATGGGCTCCCATAGAGATCCAATAGTTTACCATTCCCTTTAAGATGTCCGTCCTGCGGGTCACTGACTAAGAAGCAATTGAGATCTAGTAGTTGGGCAGGGAGGACTATAAAAGCCCCGCGACCGCAGTAAGACGTGCTTACTTACCTCACGCAGAAGGCACCATAGCTTGGTAATGAAGGCACCTAATGCTGCGTGCCTTCCCAAACTTTGCGCGCATACTTACCTCAAGAGAAGACTTCATGTTTTTTCTTCGATGACGTCGGTGCTCTTCAAGTGAAACTATTCTCTTCAGCAAACCTGCAAAAGAAAGAGAGGGTTGTTAAATCTACATCAAGAGAGAGCTCTCTCACCATAGAACCTTTTTTTTCTCTCAAAGACTTCAACACCCCATTGCCTAAAAACAAAAGAACCCTTCAAGAATCCAGACACTTACCTTCAGAGGCCTTTGCACCTTTTTCCAGCCTGAGATCTTCTTGAGCTTCACCACCAGCGCACCCCTGCATGAAAGCGGGATGGAGAGCTCCCTAATATCAAAACACAGGTGAGGAGGAGAACGGGGCACATAGAAACATTAAGGGAGTCAGCTGGGTGGGAAAAGGGGTGAGCCATAGTATAGTAACCACATAATATTGAATCCAGTACCCCTCCTTTTTCTTCTCTCCTTTGTGACAGGGGAAAATCCAGTTTAACCAGATCACCACGGACCCAGACCATTCACGCTCCTGCAGGGACAAGGTAAGCGTTACATTAGGGTTCCGGGCTGCACCCATACTATCAAACAAGGGTCTAGCTGCGCTGCGTAGAGATAACTTCTATATCTGGAAAGTTGAGGCCCCCTTATCTTTAGCTGTCATCAGTGTACATTGGGAAACCCATTGGGATTTTTTAACCCAGATAAAATGAAAGATATAAGTTTGCAGGTCCTTGACCATCTGCTTGGGAATCCAGATGGGACGGGCTTGGAAGACATATAACAATCGCGGTAAAAGGGTCATCTTAAGGGCTGTCACCCTTCCAAGCCATGAAATATCAAATTGCGTCAGCTGGAGTCCGTTTTGGCCAAAGAAAAGAAGTCGGGATATTTCTAGCATACAGTTGGGAGTGAGAAGGTGTGATCTGAATCCCCAGGTATTTTAATGAGATCCTAGTCCATTGAAACTCAAGTGCTCTCTGAAGTACTTGCACTGTCTCGGGTTTCACAGAAATATTAAGAATGATAGATTTCGTATAATCAATCTTGAAGCCAAGGACCTGATGGAATGATTCTAGTAGATAAGCTATTTGGGGTAGGGTTGTCTGAGAGCGGTGCATAAAAAAAGAGAAGGTCATCGGCATTGAGTGTGTCTTTATGCTGGTACCCAGCCATGTCAATCCTGTGTATAATATCTGCCAGCCAAACCTTACTGGCTAGGGGCTCCATTGACAACGCAAATAGAAGAGAGGTACAGCGGACATCCTTGATGGGTCCCTCTAGATAAGGCAAGGGGTTCAGAAAGGGCTGCATTCAATTTTATGCGAGTGGTTGGGTGGGCAAAATTAGCATGTATTCTTTTAACAAGAGTGGGACCAAACGCCAAACTACCCAGCACTTCAAAGAAATATGCCCAATCCATGTGGTCAAGTGCTTTTTCTGCATCTATAGACAGTACGACCAATTCCCAGTTATGCTGCCTCGCATACTTAATCACACTTAAGGTCCTACGAACATTGTCAAAAGCCTGACGCCCCAGGAAAGAACCTGCCTGGTCCATTTAGACAATTCTCGGGAGAATGCCTGCTAAAAGGGCTGCCAGAACCTTTGAGTAGATTCAGCAATCGTAATTTAAGACAGCGATGGGTCGGTCTGATGTACTACGGGTAGGATCTTTAGCTGATTTGCCAATTAGTGATAATAAGGACTCGATTATAGTAGGTGTGATTGCCCCAGTGTCAGTGAAACTATTAAATAAGGTAACCAAATGGGGGGCTAAGAGATCAACACATTTCTTGTAAAAGAGAGCCGTAAACCCATCAGGCCCAGTAGCCTTATTGTTAGGGAGGAACCAAATGATTTGAGTGACCTCTTCAAGCGTGATCGGACAATCGAGACTCTGTTGGTCTTCTGCAGAAATTGCTTAGTTTAGAGTAATTTATGGGAGACATCAGATGCTCAGAGTTTTTTAAGTTCATATCGGGCTATTTGAAGCTGCCTATAGACCCTTCTTGCACCGCCCTCTTATATTGCAGATCTTATTCCAGCACTCACTTCTCAGCTTCTTCTCTTTGAGACATCAGCATCCGCTTCCTTGCGGGGGCCAAGCTAATAAGATTGCTGCGCAACTTGGGTTTAAGAGCATCCCAGACGTCGCAATTGGTATATCACCTGTGAGATTTTCCTGGAAATATAAGGCGATTCGCTCCGAGATGGCAGTGCTACAAGCCACATCAGTAAGTAAGTAGTCATTTATTTTCCACAAAGCAGTTTTCCTGGCCCCCAAGGCAGCTGCATCCACCCAAAGCATAACTGGAGCATTATCATAAACCACTGCAAACCCTATGACATTTTCAGCCACTTTTGGGACCAGAGAACAGGATCCTAGAAAGATATCAAGCTGGGAGTGACTACGGTGCACATGGGAGAGGTAGGTATAATCTCTCTCCCGGGGGTGTTGCAGCCTCCAAATGTCTGACAATTGTAAATCCACCATTGCTTCCCTGAGGGATTCAGACTTGGTTACATCAGACCCTCCCATCGAGGTAGACCTGTCCATCCCCCCCGTCTAGCACCACGTTAAACCCATCCTCCCCCAATATAACTCAACCTACCTGGAAATGGACAATATGTAGGAGCATTCGGGAATAGACTCCATCCTGGGATTGGTTGGGGCCATAAACAGAAAATATAGTAAAATCAACATCCCCAAGACGAATATGAAGACCCAAATACTGGCCCTGAGGATCTGTGTCATCTTAACCATAGAAACGTTTAGAGAATGGGTGAACACGATAGCAACCTCTGACCGCTTAGTTGAAGGGTGATGCAAAATATTGAAGGGAGACCAATTGGAGTGAAGTCTGGGTCAATCAGACTGCAGTTAGTGTATCTCCTGCAGTAGGACAACGTCTGCTTTCAACTCAATCAGCTTAGCCAACACACTCTTCCATTTTCTGGGGGAATTTAGCCCTTGCACATTCAACAAAATCACTTTAAGGTCCCCATTCAGATATACGTCCAACAACTCATTAGCCCCACAGCCCTGGCCATCCACAAGTCAAAAGCCAAACAATCGCCTCATTCTAAATCGGCCGGTATGGTAAAAAAGTTCTGGTATTCGTGGATACCAGCACTTTGCCGGACCGGGCGACTATGGGTTTGCCGGTGGAGTGCCTGCGTTACCACCAGCTAAAAGCTGGAGGTAAAGCAGGTGCTGTGATACTGGAAATACATTGGAGGAACCGGGCCTCTGTATCCTTGTCCTTTATGCTTTATCATATATGTTCTGTCTTGTTTTCCAGGCAGAAGTTCATGTGGGATTCCTGGCGGTGTGGCTCTTCCTCTTTTTGGTTTTGTGAAGAGACCCTTCGGATACCCTTATGGCACCCATGGGTGGGACTACAACCCTGTACTCCTAGTGTATGTTTTTGGGCACCTGTGTGTGGCCCACAGGGCAGGGTATGGGCTGGTGGCAGCTCCATGCTGAATTTGACAGGTGCTCTGAGTATCCTCCATTTTGGGTTACCCAGGCCCTGCCATTGGAATCAGTTTATTCCTGATAGAAGACAAGATGGCCCCTGTGGCCTCTTGCTTCCTATTACCTGTTACCTTGTTTTTCCCAAAGTCCTGGGAAGCCCTGACTCTGTCCCTTCCCCCTGGCTGGCTGTTGGGTGGAAGTTCCACATATGGTATTGTGGGGTAGTCCAGGCCAGACTGGCTGGAGCCTTCCCAGTGACTGTATGTTGTGGGTACGCCCTTGGGGTGGGACCTGGGTGAATGGAGTGTGTGACCAATATACACTGCATGTTATGGGTGTCTGGTTTCTGGTATGTGACACAAAGACTGAGACAGCCCTGCCTGAAACTGGTATGAATTCAGTGTGGAGTGCTGAATGGCTGGGTACCTGTCCCAATACACATTCCTTGTTATGAGTGTCTGGGGGGAGGTGAATGGCCTGAATGCACTTTGAGCCTGATTGCTGCCTGCCTGCATGAATGCCCTTCTGGATGATTGGTTGCCTGAGTTTGACCTAGTAGAATGAATGAGAGACTAAACAGTATATCTGGGGACCTCTCACTGATGGACATTTTTCAGAAGCTGAAGTTGATACTTGATGCTTAACCTTGAAGCCCACTGGAAGAAGAAGAATTGCTGCTGCTGTCCTTCGCTAATCTGAAAGCTGCGTGACTGTCAAGGAACTGATCCAAGAGAGGACCTGGCTAGGAGACCTCTCCCCGAGCTACGAGCAACCATCGTGCACCAGCAGATCTTTGTCAAAGCTCCCTGGGCATCAGACGCTCAAACGGCATCGGACCGGAGAAGGGGACCGCAGTGGAATCACGAAGCAAAGCGTCTGGACATTGAAGTCCATCATCGTCGACGACTGCCGTCGCCGACTGGAGCCGCAGTGCTCCTTTGCCTAAGACATTTGATTCAAGGACTCCCTTGCTCATCTTCATTGACTGCTTTCGTCCTGCAGGAGAAAGCCAAGGTCGTTGACGACTGAGGAGAATCCGCCAGTGGGTTTCCCACCACCCAAAGACCTCAGAGACACTGACAAAGCTACTAAAGCCAGCCGTGGTCGAGTCCCGTTCGCCGATGCCAGACACCGACGACCCGACGCCCTTGCTGGAACAAAGTTTTTCATTGACTCCTTGCGGCAATGAACTATCGTCGTCGAGGTGCACCGCACGCCTCATCTTGCAGGACATTGTCGACCGAACGTCAACGAGCACCACAAGAACCGAAGCTACTGCCACAATGACAGTGTTCACCTTTTCTTCACCGAATCTCGATGACCCGTGGCTCCTGCCTTAAAGGGAGTGCATTCAAGAAGGGCCCGTCGACGACTTTGGGGTCGTGGAACCTTTTAGAAAGGACTTAAGGCTATATTGAGCTTTATTAGACTGGGCTTGTCAAATACCCCTTATTTACAGGTTGCCCAGGTGGGGGGATCCTCGCACAGAACTGCCTCATGGTAGTGGGATAGACTGTTCTGCCATTGCATTCTTTCTGTGGTCTATCGTTGATTCATCTTATAATCTGATTCGTATGCTATTTAGGGCTGTTAGCCGTGGACGCATTTTAAAGGAATCAAGGAATCAATAGTAAGAGTAGGTACCGCAGAGGCTATTGGGCACACTTCTAAAATCAGCTTTCAAGAGCGGCTATTGGGCACACTTCTAAAATCAACTTTTCACAGGAGGCTATTGGGCACACTTCTAAAATCAACTTTCACAGGAGGCTGTTGGGCACACTTCTAAAAGCAACTTTCAAAGAGCGGCTATTGGGCACACTTCTAAGTTAAACTTTCAAAGAGTGGCTATTGGGCACACTTCTAAAATCAACTTTCACCGGAGGCTATTGGGCACACTTCTAAAATCAACTTTCTCAGGAGGCTATTGGGCACACTTCTAAAATCAACTTTCAAAGAGCGGCTATTAGGCACACTTTTAAGTTAAACTTTCAAAGAGCGGCTATTGGGCACACTTCTAAAATCAACATCAACATATAACAATAGAATCTCCAAAGCACCCTCTAATACCAAGGAATGTTTTAGGCTCCTTAAGGAACTTGAGACGCCATGGCCCATCACAACAGACGTTGTAAAAGATACTAGCTGGTGTACCAGTATTCCGGAGGCAATGAGGGGAAACTGACAAGATCAGAGCAAATACCTCCATCAACTACACTGTCTTAGACTCTGTGCAAGACCTTATGCCAGGTGATCTCCCCCCACATATTGTACAAACCCTTCTCCTTTAAGGGAGTAACAAACTGAAATGGCGGCCATTCTAACCTGTCTCGAGCCTACTATCTGTAGGGGGGATATCTGCCCAGCTGTGACGGTTAAAGCCTGTGCACCTCATTTACTGCCTATAATAACCACGTTTGTCAACTGCTCCTTTCAAAAGGGTGATGTACCTAGAGTTATCAAACAGGCATGGATCTCCCTGCTTCGGAAGAAGCCATCGCTTGACCCGGCTTTACCAGAGAATTATCGCCCGATTACAAACATCCCTTTTCTGATCAAAATTCTGGATAGGGTGGCATATTCAGATTGAGGGCTTTCTTGAAGCGCATAACCTTCGTGGCCATAAACAGTCAGGCTTCTGAAAAATCACATGGCACCGAAAACACCCTCCTGGATCTCAAATCTAATATCCTACAGTCCTTTGAGGAAGGTAGCACAGTTATGCTCATGTTATTAGACCGGTCATCCGCCTTTAAAGTAGTGGACCACGACATATTGATACAGAGACTCCGGGACACCGCGTTTTTCTCCCCCAATGCGGCAAAATGGGTCAAATCTTCATTTTGGGTCGGAGGGTTAAAGTATTTTGTAACAAGGCCAAGCTGAGAGTTCACTTGTGACACGCAGGGTGCCGCAGGGGGCTTGTATCACCCCCACTCTGCTTAACATCTTTACTACTCCCCTTTTTAAACATGCTAGATAGGGAGGACACCCTGTATGCTAACTACGCTGATGACACTGTCTGAGCCGCCTTACGGGCGACGACACCAAAGATACCATCTCTGTTAACCATGTGTTTGGTCTCATTGAATCCTGGATGAAGGAGAATGGGCTAGCACTAAAGGCCAAGAAGACCGAGTTGATGATTGCAGGGACTGCTGGCCAGACAAGGAAACTGGGAGATGAATATCAGGCCTTTGTTGACTGTTAATTTTGCAGCCTGCGATGACAAAGTGAAGACCCTGCGGGTGGTACTGGATCAGGAACTTTCTATGAAAGCACATATCAGTAACCTGGTATCTAGTATAGGCTACTACTTGAAATTGTTGGCCCAAACTAGGCCATTCCTCAGTAGACCCAACTGTGCAGCGATTGCGAGGGCGATTATTGGGCCTTGTATCGATTACTGCTCCAGCCTTCTTCAGGGCGTTGGCAAAGGGGAACTGGCAAGACTCCAGGTCATCCAAAATAACGCTGTACGGAGGGTAGACCCCACCCCCCTCAAACTGAATGTATAGCAGGTGGACTCCACCCCTCTCACACTCAACACATAACTTGTTGGGTTGATCAATGACTCTGGAATTGCGAAAACAAGAATTGTACAGGGCAGTATACATTTTTGGGGTCAGAATGCCTTGTGCTGCGAACGGCATGTTAAGTAGCATACATTTATCATAATTACCAAAATTCTAGGCTTGAAACTGAACAGGAGCTAAGTCCTGATCAAAAATAGATCGGGCAAACATTTTGTAATAACCAGGCATTCAGAATAAGACAGTCAGGCAAATCCTAAAATGGTTTCTAGAAATAAAAAATGGTTGAATTTCACAAAGTCATGATGATGTAATTGAATAATTTTTTCATAAACAGTTCATGGAAAGTTCACTGGAGGCAGTTGTATCTAGAATGGTTTGGTTATGTTATGACATGGGTACCTGGTGAGTGGCAATTCAGCCAACCCTGCAAGGGGAGAGGGTTTGTCTTTAATTATAAAGACAAATAACAATAGTTTGTGTATTATTTATTAAATTATACCGGCTTTGAAACAGTATATAAGGGGGCCGAATCAAGAGCTAATTTGATAACTGTTGGAGTTCTTGATGTATGCTGTCTGCTGTATCCTGGTTTGCTGTGAAGAATAAACAGATGTTTTTTTTAAAATCTTGCCCAAGTCTGTGCTTGGTTTCCAGCATGCCTTCCCTGATCCAGAAGAGCCTGAGGCCCAGAGAGAGGGAACTGAGCCCATCTCTACACATGGCACTTTCAGATGGGACTCTGAGATGAAGACTGACTGGACACCTTCTCTCCAGGGTCACGGACCCAGACATAAGGTATGTGCTGGAAGGGCTGGGAGAGGAACCCCTGGGTAAGGATTGGGGGGGGGGATCTGCAGTGTACCCACACATCACTGCTAGGAGGTGGCTTCCAGAACTCACAGCATAAAAGGGCACAGGGCGTTTTGGCGCCTATGGATTGGAGGTCTTTAGAGAAAATGTTCCATTAATTATTTAATTATTTTGGTGGTCATTAGAAAATGTTTATTATTTTGGATAATCAATGGTTTAAAGTGTAATATAGTAGTTTAGAAGAGTAACGGGGGTTGGGGTAATTAACTTGAGACGATGAGCGTCAAGTTATTAAGTAATTGACTGGAGACGAGGAACGTCAAGCAATTAAGGACTGTGAGATGAGGAGCATCACAGTTAGTTTAAGCCCAGAATCCTGCGTCATAGGGACGTCAGAAGGGGTCGTATTCAGAGTCCCAAAAGTGGATGACTTAGGATACGGACGATTAAAGATTGTCTAAAGGAAACAACTCGCACTCTGTCGGAGGTCTTTTATTAGGGGAAAAGTATTGTATAGATCACATCCCTGGGGAAAAACCTCAACCGGTTTCGACGCAGAATGCACACTGCACAACGTCTTTATCAGGAGACATGGGGCGAAAAACCCATGTGCAGAGCCAATTGAATGCACGCCGGAAGAGAAGGGTCACCAAGCTGGAAAATGCCCCTGAATGAGCCAGCAGCCACTGCATAGCTGCAAACGGAGAAGAGCTGCTCGCAGTAACACCCTACAATGGTGTGTTTGATAGAATTGCCTCTTAGATAATAGATGCAGCAGAGGATGTCATAAGGGCCAAAAATTGCCAATTAAGTTGGTAATCAGTGCATGAGCGAAAGGGACCGCTGTAATAAATTCGGCAGCCCACTCGCACGGAAAAAAAACACAGTCGCGGTGGCTATGCAATAGCTTCTAGCTCACCCACGGGCACCCTCCAGCCCAGTAACCCCTCTCCTCCAACACGGACTCGACCGGCTCTGCACATGAGTCCCCCCGCCCCACACCTCCCGAAGAAGACGTCGCGCAACACACATTCCACGTCGAAACAGATTGTTTGGATGAATGTCACTATGATGTATGGTTTGAATGCTGCACTTTGAGTGGTTTTGATAAATGGACTATTTTTAGCCATGTGTGATGGTTACCTATGCTGCCGTGTCATGTAATGTAATGTTCTTTATAATAATGTGTCATTAATTGATTATCTTGTATATATTTTGTATCACAGTAAATAAAAATGTATACATTTTTGTAAGCAACTCAGTTTTGCTCTCTGGACATTTTTTCCAGACTTGTATGGTACAATAATACTCTGGTCCAGGGTATAGAGTTTTCCTGCTTCTTTCTGCTCTTGTGAAAAATAAAATGAGACATTCCATGCACCAATGACTATAGACACTGACCAATACACCCCCAAACAAAATCATTGGACCAAATGAGTGCTGCAAAAGGGCCCTCACTCCAAAGCTAGGATTGAGACAAAAGGCAGACGCAATGTGGGCTCCATCGAAGCAAGATTCAAAAAGAAAAAAAACATTTCAAATAGCAACCAGGTACATTTGCTGGGATAATTGATGTGAAAACACTGGATCCTCCATTTTTAGACTCAGTGGGAGAACAATAGGTTCTATGTGTGGTAAAATAGCCACACAAAGTACAGCCACAAAATATAACTACCATCCACCACAAACTGGGCACAATGTGGGGTGAGGTTACTTGCCTGGGGAGACAAAGGAACATCTTTTGCGGTAGCCTCCAGCTCAGGGGCCACACTGATTCACGCAAGAACATTAAAGGGTTGCATCCCAAGTGAGAGCTGGATGGGATTAACTGAGAAAAATGGTTAAGGTTTAACAGAAAAAAACAGCCAAAACATTACAGCGCTCACCAAAGTCGCAAAAAGGGGAATTTCTACCCAACTAATGTTATCGATGCCATGCAAAAAACAGCAGAAAACGCCATTTTAAAAGGTTTTACCAATTTGTGGAGGAGGATCTGATGGCTTTACAGGTACTGGAACAGGTGATCGTTGGCGATCTCTGAAGGAGGTCCGTTCCCTTCGGTTCTGTGGAGGTGCTGGAGTGACTGGAGGTGCTGGTGGTACTGGAGGTCCTGGTTGCCAGTAGGGAGGATGAAAGCCACCACGGGGAGGACCAAATGAAGCTCCATGCTGGTAATCAAACAGATCCTTGTGAAAAGTTGAATTAGAAGTGTGCCCAATAGCCGCTCTTTGAAAGTTGATTTTAGAAGTGTGCCCAATAGCCTCCTGTGGAAAGTTGATTTTAGAAGTGTGCCCATTAGCCTCCTGTGAAAATTGATTTTAGAAATGTGCCCAATAGCCTCCTGTGAAAAGTTGACTTTAGAAGTGTGCCCAATAGCCGCTCTTTGAAAGCGAATTTTAGAAGTGTGCCCAATAGCCTCCCTGTGAAAAGTTGAATTAGAAGTGTGCCCAATAGCCTCCTTGAGAAAAGTTGAATCAGAAGTGTGCCCAATAGCCGCTCTTTAAAAGCGAATTTTAGAAGTGTGCCCAATAGCCTCCCTGTGAAAAGTTGAATTAGAAGTGTGCCCAATAGCCTCCTGTGAAAGTTGATTTTAGAAATGTGCCCAATAGCCACCTGTGAAAAGTTGATTTTAGAAGTGTGCCCAATAGCCGCTCTTTGAAAGTTGATTTTAGAAGTTGCCCAACAGCCTCCCTGTGAAAAGATGAATTCGAAGTGTGCCCAATAGCCGCTCTTTGAAAGTTTAACTTAGAAGTGTGCACAATAGCCTCCTGTGAACAGTTGATTTTAGAAGTGTGCCCAATAGCCGCTCTTTGAAAGGTGATTTTTCAAGTGTGTCCAATAGCCTCCCTATGAAAAGTTGAATTAGAAGTGTGCCCAATAACCGCTCTTTGAAAGTCTAACTTAGAAGTGTGCCCAATAGCCTCCTGTGAAAAGTTGATTTTAGAAGTGTGCCTAATAGCCGCTCTTTGAAAATTTGAGAGAACGTTTGAAAGAGCATATAACCCATCATATCACACCACCATGCTTACTCTCTCCTTACTCTCTCCTTACTCTCTCCTTTACATCACCACTCAACTAGAACACAGGGATACTATGACACCATTCGGTATAACTGTTCTCATACCAACATCTGCCGCTCACTGCACATCATTCTAAATAAACACTGCTGGTTACACACCACCCAGCCAGGCGTTCTCCTCAGGCCTAACGCAGCCACATCCGGTCTGGATAAATCCTGCCAGAACGAACACATACTCCTGATCTCTCAACCACCACACCTACCACTAAGAAGCAGCTATTACACGAATATCGCACGAGCTGCACACACGCACCTTTTGACCCTCTCTACTCTCTCTACTGATGTGAACTTCGGTTCCCAACACCTTCAGACCATACCAATGGTATATAAGGCGATATATAAATGCAAAATAACATATTTGCCATTATAGTATTGCCAGAGTACAAAGTGTGTTATTGTGATTGTGTATATAACTTTGAACCTTTTTATATAAAGACTGTGTTTTCACTAACATAGTGTGTGGACATTCCTTTGTGGGTGATTGGGGACTATACTGTACTTAAGAACCAGCACACATCATCTCCTGAGAGCTAAGCCTTTATTGCTCATCCATTGCTACCAACAACAGAGAAACTTGGCTGGGGTGCTCTGTGCCTCTACTCTACCATATAGTGAGCAGGAGTACATATACCCCCTCCAGTCTTTACAGGCGCCCTACACGCAAAAAAAAAGCCCTCATTATCAGCACCAGAATGGGTATTTACACTGTCACTCCGGCACTCGGAAACGGAGTGCCGGAAACTGTATCTACATTTGCTGGTATCCTGACGGCTCTACCACCAGCATACCGGTAAACTCAGAATGAGGCCCAATGCCCAGTGAATTAGAGACAATACCAGTACATACCATCCCCCAACTAATGACCGGAGCCAACAGGCCAAGAGGCCAGAGGACAAACCCTGAAAAGAGGACACCAGCATTATACATAATTTGAGTAGAAAGCAAAAAAAAGATCTATCTCGTGTGAGACAAGCATTGGGTGACAAAGGAACCCAACAATGAGGGCGGGATACTCCTGTTGCCCTGCCCATATAATCTTGAAATCAGAAGCTTCAGGCAACTACGTGGATGCCGCAGAATCAAGTCAACATAACAGCAACAGTGGTGAAAGCATCACCCAGTCAACATTACGCCTTAGGCTAGCGGAACTGAGACACTTCAAAACCCCCCATTACATTCCCCCCTCTGAGTCTCCACTTCTCTCGTGTCTGTCTATAGAAGGCATTCGACGTTGCTTGCACCTGTTCTTCCTAGAGCACACTTTAGACCAGTCCTTTTGGAGGGGCATTCCACTCAAAACCTTTTGACAGTTAAAGATCAGCACAGGGAATCTTTAGCACTTCCATTGCTGCAGCAGGGGACACAAATTGTTGCTTCAGCCATTGAGACAGTGGACTCATTTCCGGATGCCTCTGGATTGTCCCCTGTGCCAGGTACTGCAATATCTGCAATTCAACTCCCCTGAACGTAAACTGTGCTGCGCCCTGGTTTTCTGAAAGATAAGTTTCTTAGTTTGAAAGAAGTGACACCTGGAGAAAATTCTGGCGTTGCTGGAAATTGGAATAAACTATGTGTACAACCTAATATGAGGCCCACCTGCTCATCTTCTCCCAGTATGTTGCGAAAGAGGTCACGCACATATGCCTCCAAGTCGCCATCTAAAACTTCACGGGGGATTCCGCGGATCCGGACATTATTTCTTCTAGAACGGTTCTCGCTATCCTTCAGCCGATCATCCGTGACCGCTTTATGCATCTCCAACACTGCCACCCTCTGCTCAAGCTGATCATAAGAATTGGCCTGATCACAGAAAGCAGTTTCCAGCTCACTCAGCCTGAAAGGGGCCCCTAGGGGACCCTGACGTCTATGGAAACAAGGCGGGTCACCACACACAATAGAGACGCCAGACACGAGGTTGTATTCCCAAAGCTAGGGTTTTATTGCAAAGCAAAAGTCTCAGTTGGCCAACTCGGTCTCACGCCCCGCGACGTGTATCTCTAGACCTCGAGGGATGCAAGAGAGTGAATTACGTACATCAGTTACATATATACAAAATGCATATCAATCAATCAGCTATGACATGTTTAACACCCCCCCCTTTATTGGGTTTCTTTGAACTTGGTGTGATGATGGACATCTCCGACCACTATGACACCTTCAAACATCTATTCTAGTAACAATTCGCAATTTGTGAGTGCGAAGGCATCTTTCGGTTATTGGATAGAACATGGCGCTTCTGTTCTTGGAAGCAAACTACATACGGGGGGGGAGTTGCATTCCGGACCTTGCTATCTATCAGGTGCTATTCGCGTCCTGGGAGCCGACATGCTCTAGTGGGCTCAGCAAAGGGGGGCCGTTAGAACAGCATAATTCAAGCCTTTAGCGGTATTATTCTAACATATTCTACCATATAATGAGACTGGCTGGCAGCTGTGAAATGATTAAATGCTCTGCTTCAAGGCTACATTCGGGAGGGAGCCGGGCATTCTTCCTGGCGCTGCCTACGTTTGTGTTTCAGCGAACTCTTGTTATCCTCACGACCCTGCGGCCTTGTCCTTTTCATATACAGACAACAATGTTCCACAGTCAAGCAGTGTAAGCGGAAAATATACTACGAAGCAATAGGAACAGAAAGCAATGAGCAATGCTTAGAAAACAAAACGGCGATTCTTGCTACATCAAAATGGCCGTTCATTGGCAAACTCGAAAACCTATATTCTGTTGTATCGTGCTTGAGACGGTTGGTCCACGGCCACCAAAATGCGTTTGCGGTCTCAAAGTAGAGGTATCCGTATTTCTAGACTGACAAGCCGATGTTCTGCCTGTTGAACGTTATGACAAAAACAAAGAGGTGATGGCTGGAAGGTTTAGAATTAATCTTAACCACTGGCAATGCTCTGGGCAACCCTCCAGACCACCATTCTTCGCCTGCCAAGCCATTACAGAAGGGAAAGACCATATGCAAATCAGGCTTGGCCCCACCCCAAAAGAGGCAGTCCAGCCCGAACTGCTAGGCCACATCCCTTCTGCACGAGACCACAAGCATCCCCAAACATGTTTCGCCCTTGTTGGGGCTCATCAGTGAGGAGTAGCTTGGGTCTCTAGGCCCAGCAGGCACGGGACCCACGTCTGGGCATACCCGTCCCACTCGGGGTGACATAGCAAAAACAAAGAGGTGATGGCTGGAAGGTTTAGAATTAATCTTAACCACTGGCAATGCTCTGGGCAACCCTCCAGACCACCATTCTTCGCCTGCCAAGCCATTACAGAAGGGAAAGGCCATATGCAAATCAGGCTTGGCCCCACCCCAAAAGAGGCAGTCCAGCCCGAACTGCTAGGCCACATCCCTTCTGCACGAGACCACAAGCATCCCCAAACATGTTTCGCCCTTGTTGGGGCTCATCAGTGAGGAGTAGCTTGGGTCTCTAGGCCCAGCAGGCACGGGACCCACGTCTGGGCATACCCGTCCCACTCGGGGTGACATAGCAAAAACAAAGAGGTGATGGCTGGAAGGTTTAGAATTAATCTTAACCACTGGCAATGCTCTGGGCAACCCTCCAGACCACCATTCTTCGCCTGCCAAGCCATTACAGAAGGGAAAGACCATATGCAAATCAGGCTTGGCCCCACCCCAAAAGAGGCAGTCCAGCCCGAACTGCTAGGCCACATCCCTTCTGCACGAGACCACAAGCATCCCCAAACATGTTTCGCCCTTGTTGGGGCTCATCAGTGAGGAGTAGCTTGGGTCTCTAGGCCCAGCAGGCACGGGACCCACGTCTGGGCATACCCGTCCCACTCGGGGTGACATAGCAAAAACAAAGAGGTGATGGCTGGAAGGTTTAGAATTAATCTTAACCACTGGCAATGCTCTGGGCAACCCTCCAGACCACCATTCTTCGCCTGCCAAGCCATTACAGAAGGGAAAAACCATATGCAAATCAGGCTTGGCCCCACCCCAAAAGAGGCAGTCCAGCCCGAACTGCTAGGCCACATCCCTTCTGCACGAGACCACAAGCATCCCCAAACATGTTTCGCCCTTGTTGGGGCTCATCAGTGAGGAGTAGCTTGGGTCTCTAGGCCCAGCAGGCACGGGACCCACGTCTGGGCATACCCGTCCCACTCGGGGTGACATAGCAAAAACAAAGAGGTGATGGCTGGAAGGTTTAGAATTAATCCTAACCACTGGCAATGCTCTGGGCAACCCTCCAGACCACCATTCTTCGCCTGCCAAGCCATTACAGAAGGGAAAGACCATATGCAAATCAGGCTTGGCCCCACCCCAAAAGAGGCAGTCCAGCCCGAACTGCTAGGCCACATCCCTTCTGCACGAGACCACAAGCATCCCCAAACATGTTTCGCCCTTGTTGGGGCTCATCAGTGAGGAGTAGCTTGGGTCTCTAGGCCCAGCAGGCACGGGACCCACGTCTGGGCATACCCGTCCCACTCGGGGTGACATAGCAAAAACAAAGAGGTGATGGCTGGAAGGTTTAGAATTAATCTTAACCACTGGCAATGCTCTGGGCAACCCTCCAGACCACCATTCTTCGCCTGCCAAGCCATTACAGAAGGGAAAGACCATATGCAAATCAGGCTTGGCCCCACCCCAAAAGAGGCAGTCCAGCCCGAACTGCTAGGCCACATCCCTTCTGCACGAGACCACAAGCATCCCCAAACATGTTTCGCCCTTGTTGGGGCTCATCAGTGAGGAGTAGCTTGGGTCTCTAGGCCCAGCAGGCACGGGACCCACGTCTGGGCATACCCGTCCCACTCGGGGTGACATAGCAAAAACAAAGAGGTGATGGCTGGAAGGTTTAGAATTAATCTTAACCACTGGCAATGCTCTGGGCAACCCTCCAGACCACCATTCTTCGCCTGCCAAGCCATTACAGAAGGGAAAGACCATATGCAAATCAGGCTTGGCCCCACCCCAAAAGAGGCAGTCCAGCCCGAACTGCTAGGCCACATCCCTTCTGCACGAGTCAGTTCCTGGAAAGAGCCTTTCAGCTCCTGTAGGGTGGATGCCATATCTTTTTGGATTGATTGAAGAAGTTGTGCAATATCCCCTTTTGTGGATGGTTGTGAATTATGGTCCAATGCAGGAAGCAGGTCCATACCCGCTGACCCAGCTGGGGCTGATTTGGATGGTTGCAACATATCTTTAATAAAGGTTATAGACTTAGCCTTAGATTTGCTGGACTTCATATTAAGGTATTCCGCCCCACACGAGTCCAGACGAAGAGAATACAAACCGCTGTTCAGAAGGAAGGAGACTCCAAAGATAACCCGGGAGCCCGATATGAAAAACAGCAAGGCAGCTACACTGCATCGTAGGGACCACACAGTGTGAAGGACCGGAGGGGGGTGTCTGTACTTCTGCTCTCTATATGTTAGAGGAGAGGCACAGAGGACCCCAGCCAAGATTATCTATTATTGGTATGTGGTCGAGCAATCAAGGCCTAGCTTCTCAGGAGGTGATGCAGGCTGGTTCTTAAGTACAGTGTAGTCCCCAAGCACCCACAAAGGAATGTCTGCACACTGTAATAGTCAAAACACAGTCTTTATATAATTAATATTCAAGGTTATGTACAATATCACGATAACTCACTTTGTACTCGGTTATCTATAATGGCAAATATACAGTTCTACGTGGTACCACAATTACTATTAGATTTAAAGTGCATCAACTGCACGTTTAAATGTCACACAAATCAGTTTGTAAAGGAAACCAACAATAGATATAAGAGGAAAGCAGTTGGTTAGAACAATTAGCAGAATAATGGCCCTGCTACCGAGACACAGTTCTGGGTGGAGACCCCCCCCCCTGGGCTACCAGTAGAATAAAGATATATCACAAGCCCAGTCCATATATTGTTCACAAGAGACTTTCCAATAGTTCTGCAACCCCAAAGTACCTGGCGTTGTAGCGTTCCTCGTCGGGGAATCGACCCTTCTTGAGTGCCCTCCCGTTAAGGCAGGAGTCACAGGTCGTCAAACGTCCGACGGAGAACAGGGTGAGCTACGATGGTGAAGTGGCAGCTTCTTTCCTAGCGGTGCTCGTCGACAAGGAAGCGTAAACATCCTGCAAGGAAGAGGCGTGTGGGGCACCTCAATGTCGATAGTTCTGGACCGCAAAGAGTTTGAAGAACTGTGGCCCAGCAAGGGCATTGAGTCGTCTGCGTCTCTGTGGTCTTTGGATTGCAGGAAACCCACCGGCGGATACTCCTCGGCGCGTCGACGGCCTGGCCTTCTCCAGCGGGATCAGACGGGCGATGTTGCAGATGAGAGCGTCCTTGGATCAAGAGTACTTAGGCAACAGGAGCATAGCGGCTCCGGTCGGCGACGGCGGTCATCGACAGTGGCGGACAACAGTCCAGGCGCTTCTCTTTGGGATTCCGCGGCAGTCATCGTCTCCGGTTGACAGCCTGTTGTAGGTCTGTCTACCAGGGAGCTTTGGCAAAGATCAGCTGGTCCACGATGGTCCCTCGTAGCTCAGGAAGAGGGTGCCTTACCGGGTCCTCTCTGTGTCAGTCCTTGGGGACACAGCAGCTTTCAGATTGATGAAGGAGAGCAACAGCAATTCTTCACTTTCAGCAGGGCTTCAAGGTCAAGCTTCAGTTTCACTCCAGTTACTCTTCATAGTTTTGACTTCAGCTCTGAACACTTCTGAACACGATTCCTAGCAGTGAGAGGTCCCCAGATATACTGTTGATCTCCCATTCATTCCGCTGGGTCACACTCGCGCATTCAATCACTACGAAGGGCATCCAGCAGTCTGTCAGCCAATCAGGCGCAGTGCATTCAGGCCATTCTTCTCCATCCAGAGACTCAAAACACAGAATGTGGATTCGGACAAGTACCAAGCCATTCAACACTACACACTGCATTCATACCAGTTTCGGGCAGGGCTGTCTCAGTCATTGTGTCAAACACCAGAAACCAGACATCTACAACAAGAAGTGCATATTCGTCACACACTCCATTCACCCAGGTCCCACCCACAGGCGTACCCACAACATATGGTTGTTGGGAAGGCTCCAGCCAGTCTGGTCGGCCCTTCCCCACACTACCATATATGGAACTTCCACCCAACAGCCAGTCAGGGGGAAGGGACAGAGTCAGGGCTTCCCGGGACTTCGGGAAGATCAAGGTAACACGCGATGGAAGGCAAGAGGCCACGGGGGCCATCTTGTCTCCATCAGGAATCTACAGATTCCAATGACAGGGCCTGGGCATCCCAAAATGGAGGATACTCAGGGCACCAGTCAATTCAGCACAGAGCTGCCACCAGCCGGTACCCTGCTCTGTGGGCCACACACAGGTGCCCAAAAACATACACTAGGGGCACAGGGTTGTACCCCCACCCATGGGTGCCATAGGGGTATCCCATGGGTCGGTTCACCAAAACCAAAAGAGAGAGCTGCACCGCCAGGAGTCCCACATGAACTCCTGCGTGGAAACCGACAGAACACACAATAAAATGCAGTAAAGGACAAGGATACGGAGGCCCTGTCCCTCCGATGCATTTCCAGCATCACAGGAGCCCAATATGAAAAACAGCAAGGCAGCTGCACTGCAACGTAGGGACCACACAAAAGCGAGGTGCCTCTTTCCACCAGGAGGTGTTCCCAGTCAAGTTGTAAATGTGATGACAAACAGCCTGCAGGCAGAGCGATCTAGGAGGCGCCTTAAGTCAGGAAGACAGAACCAGAGCAGTCCTAGAGAGAGGGGAAGGGGCCATTCAAGTCTTAGCCACTAACTGATATAACAGGCCACTCATGCGCTATCACGGGGCATTAACAGGGCACATCAAGCTCAGATTGCTCACCAACCTGTAGAAATGCATCATATGGCGGGAGAAAAGAAAAAAGAAGGCAGGCCAGTGCCTAGGGGTCTCTCCCTATACAGGAGCACGGGAGCAGGTGTGGAGGAGTGGTTCAGCTGCCACGCATCTAGATATCACCACGCTGTTGCCGTTATCCAACATCCACTGTCCTCTAATCTCCCAGCATGCATGGGGTGCCCCCGCCAGCTCCAGAACAATGCAAGCCAATGAGCAGAGTGAATCCCCCGCTCGCATTACAAGCCCTGCGGGTCTTCAGGTGCAATGCTGCTCAGCGCGTACTACTGCAGACGTGGCAGTGGTGGCCAGAATCAAACCATCCCCACCCCTCGCTCCAGCATCCAAGGGGCTGTATCGTCTATGTCTATGTAAAACAATGAGGTCCGACCCCGCCGGGATAACTATAATGTCATGCAGGCTCAGATCACTCAATCCTCCATCCCGGCTAGTGTGCACTACACGGATGACTTCAGCAGTTTTCGCGTGGATAAGGCATGACTTCGGCCATCACGGGCCGCTAGAAGAACGTGGCCATTTCGAGCCGCTTTGCCTCACTCGGCTCCAGGAGCGCATCTCAATTTGGGCTGTAACTGCAGGACAGTCATGCTGAGGCTTCACCAGGTTATTCTCATGAGCTTCCAGCAGCAAAGTCTGCTGTTCAGACAGCTGATCCTGGGACCGGGGCACCACAAAGTTGTATGTTCTTCAGCAGGGTTATGGAGCTCACGGGTCTCCCGACTCCATTAGCCTCCAGCCAATCCACGACTCAAAGTCCCTATTCTTAGAGAACCTTGTTTGGATATGATTTTATTTTGGTACTACTGTACTATTGTTGTTTGTGTTGCAACTGTATCAGTTCATAACCCTCCTGAAGATATACCTGCCCTGCGCCACATTCTCCAAAAAGGGAAAGGAGAAACACCTGCCAGGGTGTGCCTGTGTTACCTCTATGCTTGAGATCACTGTTAGTTTAGTAGTAGTGTGGGGCTGAGCAGGCAGTTAAGCCACTATTCATCCCTGTACTCCTGCAGAGCAGTCATCATTTTGCCACAGCTCCTTAGGTAGATTCTTCTTCCAAAGAATCATTTTGGATCCAGATTTGGACGTATTCACTGTTGCTTAACTCAGAGCAAGCCTCATGGTCACCCTTTTCATTCATCATGATTCTTGTTCCCCTCCTCTCTTATTGGCATTGGTTCGCTCTTAGACTGTTTTGTACCAACCTTGGTTTCCTCTACCCTGTGTATTCTTGTGATTGTCCCTTCATCTTCCCACTTCTTCCCTTGCCACCTACTAATTCCCTTCTTACCTTCTAGATTATCTACTGAATTTATGTTCTTAAGATCAGATCCTTTCAATTGGCATAACCTCCTGCCTGGACTTTTGGATTCTAGCAATTGCCTTCATGCATTTGCGTTTCAGGGCATTACTTTGTGCTCCGACCTCATTGTGTACATGTTTCTTTGCGCGATAGCTCCCATTGATGCTGTCATAAATCATCCCTTTGTCGGTTGCAGACTTCCTTCCTGAAGTTCAGGTACACATCATTCATGCTTTGTATATCTGATTACTTTTTTTTGCTGACAGTATTAATACTGAATCTTTTTTCTTTCTGCTTGCACTAAAGAGTGTTCAATCTTCTTCCCCACCCTTTCCTGTGATAACCATATTTAGTGTTCTTTTTACTCAGTTGTGGCATTGGAGTAAAAGGCCTGTGAGGACATCAACATACATCCTCGCTGGGAAAGCGGTTTCCTGGGCCAATGACTGGGAAAGACCATACAAGGTCACTGTGGCATTGAAAGTGGAGTATGCCCAAGACATAGAGGTTCTTTCAGCTTACACAAGCACAGTGGTGGTGCACGCTTCTTAAAATATTTTAAAAGTTATTGGTGCAATTTCTACTTTAAGATATTGGCAGCTGAGAAGGTCGTAGACTGAGATATTTGTCGGATAGCTCAAGCAAGGACTGCAAGCAGCAATTCATGCTAACGTTGGAGGAATCTGATATTCTAGAACAGAATGAAGGGTTTCTATCTTTAAGCAGGACAGCATCACATGGTCCATGAACCAATAATGAATTGCGTCAATTTAAACTTCCAACTGTTTTTCCATTATGGCTCAGAGAAAAGTTGGTGGTGTGTTCCCAGGTCATTGTTTGTTTTTTGAATGAAACCTAGGCAACAGAGGAACTGAAACAGTGAATGAGGCCACTGGGGAGCATAGTCCTCTGGCATCTGCCAGTGATCCACCCCTATGAATTTTCTTCCATTCACACACAATCCACAAAAAATACCCAGAGCAAAATATGTTTGTGATGATGTATGCATCTGGTCAGGCCTAAGGTTCCTGTCCCATTAATTTCCTTGGAGGGTGTAGCGATATTTGTACCCTCATTGGGTTCCTGTTGCCTATGTTCATCAGACAAAACTTCAAGTGACACCAGCTAGAGTTTCCTCAAATACTACACTCCTGTACTGTATTTATTTCCCTGATGTATGTATTTAAGTGTCTCATCCATATCCCCCCTCTGCCTCCAGACTATATGGATTCCAATTCATGACTCCCTCTAAACAGGTTTTGTGGTGGATCGGAAGAAGGGCACTGATGAGGTAAAGGCATGTTCTTACTGTGAAGTTTAATTAAAGTAATAATAAGGCATATCTCTCCCTATAACTATGGTGTGATCCCTGCCGTCTTACTAAGGTGCTCGTCAGTCAGGACGAATGTCCATAAACAAATCTGCACTCTGTGCAAATCTAAGATATCTGACTCTACCACTATTATAACTAACCAAGGTCAGACGAATAACTCCCTTCTTCTCCTGGTGTTTATGTTTTGTCACAAGTTTCTTCTCACTTCTCTTGCTCCTTTCGGTAGACCACAAGCAACTAGTCTCTTGTCGTCTACTATATGAAGTATTTTAGTCCTTTTATGTTATTGGTAATTCCCTTCTCCTTATTCTGCCTGGTCCAATAGTCTCTTGTCATCCACTACTTCTTTAGTTGGGAGCCCACAAAACGGATTGTTATGACAGATATTTTCCCGTAGGTGTGGCCCCAGGGTTAGCTGATGTGGTGGTAAAACAGGCGCTCTCAACTCTTAGGGGCGTGGGATCAGGAGGAAGTTGTTGCAGGTCAATCGTTTCCCGGCTCGTGGCATCACTCCCAAACGGCTTGGCGGAAAGCGCCCTGCCGCCCTGCCAGGCATAACGTTGAAGAACTGATGTGCATTTTGATTGTGTTGACTTACTAATAGAATGTCAATAAGTAATACTTATCTTATTCTGGTGCATTGTGAGATAATAAATGTGGCCGAATGTGTGAACGAGCTGTTATTTTGAGTGACTTCTTGGAGGTCTCTGGCCCATGCGCTTCCCATGTTGGCGAGCCCTGGTGTAATGCCAGTTAGCCAGGTTGGGAGAGCAGAGCCGGGCAATCTAGAAAGTGGAGATCCTCTTCCCTCAGCCTCTCATTCCTGCGCCACCGGGTGATGTCGCACCCAGGACGTGGCCGAGGAGGAACGCAAGGGTTGGCTGGCTTTTGGGAGTGGGGTGATGTAGCGGCACCACTGGAAAAGCTGCACATATGGGGTAGGCGAGAAAGAGGTACATCGCCACCCTCTGCGCAGTGTTGCCGCCGCCAACCCTCTCCTGGAGTACCCACACTGCCGAAAAATTCCCGTACCCACCACCAGCCCTTATGAATAGGGTGGATTTGCAGATAGGGGCGAACAAAAAGGATTGTTTGGTTGGATATTTGCCCTCAGGAGTGTTCCAGGATCAGTGAATGAGGTGGTGAAACGGGGGCTCGCCGGAGTCAATGTGCAATGCTTAGCTTCTTCTTTTGCGTTTTGAGATAATAATTGCGGCTGAATGTTTGTCCAAACTATTGTATTGTGCGACTTCTTGGCAGGCTCTGGCCCCTGCGCTGCCCATATGGGACAACAGTCCCTACCAATAGCCCCCTCACTATTGTCTTTGGTCATCAAACTCTAATTACTCCCATTGCAATGCTCGTCTGACAGAGCAACATGTTAAGCAGCTGCTGCAGATATCTCACCGGGGGCCTGTGTTGCCTTATGCATGAAATATCACAGGAAAAGGCTTGAGGTCCTGGCACGATGAAGGTTATGAGCCTGCATGGAGAACAAGCAAAGTCAGGACTTCTCCTATATCAGACATACTGCGTGAGTGATGCTAGACTTAAATCATCAGTCCCATAAAATACGGGATGGCTGCCCCTGCAAACCACGCCCCTGTGGCGGCCTGTCCCTTGGTTTCTGGGCAGCCCGCACCGAGTGCCGGGATCACCCTTCAGACAATAGCTCTGCAAGCATGCAGAGGACGGACCAAAGGGGGCACCCTGCAGCTTCCGGATCACCGGAATCAAACACCATGGCTGAGGATACCCAGCAGACAGCTGCCTCGGCTATGGGGGCACCCAGGCCGAGGCTGCGACAGTGGCCATGGTCACATGGCACGACAAGACACTTGGGACAGTGTTGCCCAGCAGGGGCGCCGTTGGGAGGCCGGGACACGCAGGTAGGCCCTCAGCATGGTGCCAACAACCAAGACGCAGGAGTCAGCTCTGATCGACTGATGAGTCGGAACTGGCTCGTCCCTTTCATTGGGTAGGTCACATGGTTAGCACCATGTGACCATGATATAAGTCCTGGGAGCTACCATGCTCCCAGGAGGGGTGACATGCAACACTCCTCCTTTTCCATAAGACCAAACACAACACACCACAACACAAACAATAATACTAGGAATACAGGTGCAACTAATTTTCACACACTTAGGAGCCCAAGTTACCCCACCTACTCCACTCACTAAGCATTGGTACCCATGGGGTGACAGTCATGGTTGGTGGGTTACTGGTGACACGTTGGCAACTCCACATGCAAGTACACCCTTTATTAACCTGGGTGAGTGGAACCTAAACCACTGACAAAACCCCATTGCACCCCTCACAACAAAACCCACAAATGCAGGAACACAGCTTTACACGACATTTTGGCTGGGCCATTTTAAGCATGTCCAGGCTCTGCAGGCTCCCATCCTTCATGTGTAGGACTACTGAGTCCGCTTTAAGCACTTGCAAGTCTGCAGGATACCAGTCCGACTTCCATTGATACCTATTCAGGACAGTTCAGAGTTCAAGGGTCGGCAAAGCCACACCTGCGGACACCAGGGGCCACATCGGCCTAGTCCATCGATGGTGTAGGCATACCGTGGCAGGGTACTGGTGGCGAGTTGACAGGCCACTCCTTTCACTTCACCTCCCACATCGGGGCTGCTGGCAGGGAGATGACAGGGTGTCTTGGTTGGTGGCAGGATGACGGGACAGTTCAGTGTTCAGGGGCCGGCAAAGCCGCACCTGGGAGCACCAGGGGCCACACCAGCCTAGTCCATCGATAGTGTAGGCACACGTGGCAGGGTGACAGGGTGTCTGGGCCACATGGCCTATTCGGCTCCCCCAGCAAAGAGTATCTGTGGCAGGGGAGGGCGCACAAGCACTCCTAAGAGCTGCAGCCCCCATTGGCTGTTCTCCTTTTTGATAATCCCTGTCATTGGCTAGTGGCCCGCAAACGCGGGCCGCCGCACACTTTACTTTTCTCTTTAGTGTAAACTAAATCACTGCCAAACGGCCCAGGATCACTGGAGGTCAATGTAAAAGTTGTTTTCCTGACTGTGGAGAACTCTGAAACTTGGAGCACCTTAGTTTTCCCCGCCAATGGGCCCAGGATCTTTATTTGGCGCCCACCCATTCAATAGTCAGCGTGCCGCACCGAGCGCTTCATTTCTACCGCCGGACCCCTGCGTGGATGACCCACTCACTTCTCCCTATGACCGCTCTGATCCCGGAGCTTCATTTCACCCTCTACTGCCTGGCGGCCCAAGATCTTGTTACGGGCTGCTGGCACAGCTGACACGCTTCGTTGGTGTCGCCTGCAGTGGTGGGCGCGGGGACTCACCTCTCCCCACTGCCGCCTTTTCTTGCTTGCTCTTTCTGTCGGCAGCCGCCACAGGGGAAGCAGCGCACCTCCCTCCCCCGGCGGGCGATGCCTTTCGTCAGGGCGCAGCCAGGGCTAATGTCGAGGGTACCCCGTCCACCGACTTTCTTCCGAGGGTGGACTCAGTCCCTGCTAGCTAAAATGAGAAACATTGAAAATCTTCCTTGAATTTATGCCGACCTCGGCGATCGAACCACAATCGCCAGGTTTGCAGGCTGTACACTTCACCACTGTCCTATATAACCTGATGAAAATACCAAACAACTGAAGGTGAAATGTCTCATTTCGGTACTGCATCTTCCAGGGAAAACATTTGTATTGGTTCTTGGAGTTTATAACATACACACCTTTTAACGTTTTCAAAAACACCGTTAGAAGAAAATATCCTTTCTTGGTTTTGTGTGTGTGTTTATTTTATGAAAAGCAAATGCCTTTCGTCCTATGCAATTTCGGTGGTTATACAAAGCCAATTTAATGAAATGTGCATATTTCACCTTGATATGCTAATTTCTGGCGATGTCACATCCCATTGCGTTTGGTGATGAGTCCCCCCACTTATATCATTAGGCCTTGACCTCTGAGCGCAGCACACCTCTCACAAGGACAGCTGTGTCTTTCTTCTGTGCGGAGGAAGCGCGGGGTGCGGGCACACACCAAACCCTGCCGCAAGAGCACCCTCTTTTTGATGAGGACCGTGGCCGGGGCGGCGCAGCACCCCCTCCGTCTGCATGCATAAGCAGTGTTCACAATTAAAATTAAATCCTGACCAATGTGTAAGCATATTGGGCAGTGTTAAATTGTAATTGTGAGTGCTGCCTGCCATGCTCACGAGTAAAAGTAAACGATGCCTGGCATGCAAACATTCCAGGCAACGTTTACTCACTTTGTAGGGTGGAAAGCAAAAGTGCAGGGCAAAAGACAGCGTACACATGTTGGCCAGCACTTTTGCCCTCTGCCGTGCAAATGATGAAAATTTCGCAGCGGAGAGCCATCTATGTTGCAGTACAAACGTAACGGCACTCAACCATCAAATTACCAATATACTGAACATTCTTATCTGGAGTCCCTGTAGGGGATTCAGTTCAAAGCTTATATTATTATGTTATTATATGCTATTATAAAAACAATCTTCACTCATGGTTTATTGAGCTGCTTTATAATATAATAACTGTGTCATGTATTTCACACAACAATGTTATTTCCCACTTAACTTACTCATAGCAACTTATTCTAAAGCCACTTCCTATGGTGCCTCTAAGTATCAAAGACTGAGGATGCTTCTTGCAGTGCCCTTTCTGTGAAGTCACTTATGTTGGTGTCAAAGCACATGCAAATTATGACATTTACATAAATGTTTCCGCACAGGGCCTGGCCAGGGCTCTAACAGACAAACGCACTGCATGCATAATCGTCCTACAGTTTTGTTATTTAATGTGCTGTGTATTTGTTAAAATGCTATCTACCACTAATGTTACCAAAAAAGTGAGTAGGATGAGCGCGAATGACACCATAAGGACCCGGGAGCGCCGGAGGCTGCTTCTGATGCACTACCATGTCTAAAGTTTCCTGCAAAACCATTTTGTAAAATTGGCCAGTCTAATGATAACATTTTATTACAGCACAACCCAGGCAAGACACACCTGCCTCTGCCCATTGGGCATGCTGCCACCAGTGGGAGCTGAGCCCTCCAAACATTTTCACGGGGGCGGGCGGCCGAAAACCTCCAGCCCCCACGTGGTTAGAGCCACTGCTCCAAGCGCCTCCAGAGCTGGCCACGGTACTTGGCCGACACCTGACTCTCAAGAAATCTCTTGGTTTTCTCTTGTAGGTAAGCCAGACCCCGCTACCTGCTACATATCGTTTGACTGGGCCAGAGATAAAAGCAACTTTACATTTCTGAAGAGTCAGGTTTTATTTTTCTAACGTGGATGATATGCACGGTGTGTTCACCAGATGTAGGGAGGGTATATTTTGCAGATGTGGCAGTGGTATGCTGCATTTCCCAGATGTGAGGGAGCTGCTCTTTAAACGACAGTTTACTTATATGAACGTATGAAGAGGGTAACCGTGTGCACAGAAGAGGCAGAAAGCCTGCTTCAACCTGTACAGGGAGACCAGAAATGGCTACAAACCCTGACTTGCACTGTGCAGAAGTGTAATGGAGACGTACCGAGCCTGAAAACTAGCATTAGTCTGTACAGAATTAGGGGGGCTAGGAGATGCTGAACACCTGCTTCAACCTGTACAGGAGAACAAGATTCAGATAGTTACCCAGACTTACCCTATCCATGAGGGAGTGGGAGAACAAGCCCAGACTGAAAGCTAGTCTTGTTCTGTACAGAAGCGGGAGGACCAGTAAAGGCAGGAGGTCTGTACAATGGGACCATGTCTGGCCATGAACCCAGACTTACATTATACATTTGGGACATGAGTAGAGACTCATAACTATCACTGCTCTGTACAGGAGCAGGAATCCCAGGAATGGCAGGAAGCTTGGTCCAAAGTGCACATGGAGCCCAGATTCAGACAGGAACCCAGACTCACACTTGACATAAGGAGCAGCAAGACCCAAAGAGGCATGAACCTTGACTCAAACAACACATCAGGAGCATGCAGGGCGGAGCCAAATTTTGCGGTCTTAGTTCAACTTCTACAGTGAGACGAGGTCTGGGGAAGAAACCTGATTCAAATTATACAGGCGTAACAGGGACAGAGAACAGACTGCAGAACATCTGCCTTGCTCTGTACAAGAGCATGGAGGCTGGGAGAAGAAGGAAGCATGCTCTAACCGGTCAAGGGAGGCCAGATCCAGGGAGGAACTTCGACTCCCACGCTACAGATGGAACAGGGAGACCAGGAGAGGCCTGGAAGCTGTACTCTGTACACGAGTGGGGAGACCATGAGACACAGGAACCCTGGCTCTGTACAGGAGTGGGGACCAAGAGAGGCGGGAAGCCTAACTTGTCATGGACAAGAGGAGCAGGATCGCAGGGTAGCTATTTCACCCTGGAAGACAAGCCTCACCTTGTACAAGAGGAGCAAGCACACCCAGGAAGCGTGTGGCAATTTTCAAGGAGGAGCAGGGAGATGAACAGACTAAGCATGTGTGGTCCAGGTCTAATTGGCCTGGCATGCTGGTGCGGATCCTTGCTCACCAGGCTAGGAAGGGCCCACCACATACCGCCAACCTCCCCCAGACCAGCTGTGGAAAGAAATGTTAGGCACCCTTTATAAAAGGGCCAGTATTAACAGGGCTACTTCCTGAGTTCCTAAAGAGTCACCAATTAAGAGGGCGAACGGACCACAGGACCTCAAAGCACTTTTGCACCAAAGGAACCTCTATAATTGTTTATCATACACAGCATGTGACAGCTGCCACCATACAAGAGATAGCAGAGCCAACTAATTGGCACCATATTTCAGTGGGTAACTATTGCATGTGCACTCCTTTTCTGGACTTCACCACCTTATTATGCTCCCAGAGAGCAGGGTGGGTGGATCGTGGTACCAACTGTCACCCTTACCCTTTGCTTCATGGTCCCCCTAAACATGTGGTAATAATGACTGGTAAAGCACATGGACGATTCAGGCTCATTCAGCCGCATCCACTTCAGTCGTTATCTCATGTTTCTGGCTGAGTGAGTGTTTATGAGCGAGGACTGATGGTAAATCCTACACTTTAGCAGCATCAGGTAATTGCTTGCTGGTCACCTCGCTACATGTGTTCCTACCTTTTAGCAAACATCACCAACATCTGAGAAGACGTTTAAACAAAAGGTGGTACCTCTCTATCACCACAAGCTACCATAACAGTGTAACCCCCCCAGCCCAAAAAGGGCCTATCAGGTAGTGGCTTTATGCAGGTGTAGGTAGGGAAAACATTATAGGTAGTAGTACAAGAAAAATAAATGCCAAGAAACGGGCGTTTCATTTAATGTGTATGTTCGTGCCTGACTGCACCATGTGTCCTCGCCATGGGGAACACACAGATTTTGGGGGTCACAATAAGGAACAAGTTACTTACCTGTAACTGTTGTTCTCCAGCATGGGTCTGGCATGGATTCACATGCTCATGAATATTCCCCGTCGTCAGGCCGGGAATCCTCGGTATGGAAAAAAAATCAGTATCAGTTTTGTTTCTGATCTGTCTTTCTTAGTAGTAACCAATCACTGGTCTCTGGGTCATACTGCCCCCAGCCAATGACTGCCCTCTCCCTAAGCCCCGCCTCTGGCAGCCATCCTCAGATTTGGTAGCACGTAAAGTGGCAGTATGACCAAGTGAAGAGCCGCAGAGGGGTAGGCGGGAGGGTTCGCATGTGAATCCATGCCAGACCCATGCTGGAGAACAACAGTTACAGGTAAGTAACTTGTTCCTTCTCCAGCATGGGGTCTGGCATGGATTCACATGCTCATGAATAAGAGAATACATAGCAGTACACACATGCACAACCACGGGAGGTGGCAACAGGCTCAACATTAAGCAATACAACAACTCAACATTAAGCATCTCTTACCTTCTCACCAGGCTCACCTTAGGCGAACAGGTTGCGCAGCACTGCTTGGCCGACCCTGGACTCCTCCCTGGAGTCCCGATCGACACAGTAGAATCTTGTGAAGGTGTGCGTCGACCTCCACGTCGCAGCCCTGCAGATGTCTAGCAGGGGCACACCAGACAGGAACGCCGTGGTATCAGCGATCGCTCTGGTCAAGTGGGCTCTCGGACGGCTGGGCAGCGGTCGGTTTGCCAACCGGTGACAGTGCATGATGCAGCCGGAGAGCTATCTGGAAATGGAAGTCTTCGAGAGAGCCTTGCCTTGATTCACAGTCCCAAAGTTCACAAACAGCTGTGACGTCTTCCGAAAACTCTTCGTGCGGTCCACGTAGAACTTCAGCGCTCTAGCTACATCCAAAGTCCACTCGGCCGGCGACAAAGGCGACGGGAAGAAAACTGGCAACGCCAGGGGCTCGTTGAGGTGGAAGTCATACGGCACCTTGGGCATAAAGGAGGGGTGCGTCCTCAGTACCACCCTCGTGTCATGAAAAGTCAAGTATGGAGGCTTGCAAGATAGGGCCTGGATCTCTCCCACTCGTCGTGCGGAGGTGATGGCCACGAGGAAAGCTGTCTTCCATGACAGGAACTTCAGAGGCGCCAAATGCATAGGCTCGAATGGGGCCCCCCATGAGCCTGGTCAGCACCACATTAAGCTCCCACGGTGGGGCAGGAGCCTTCACCTGCGGGAATGATCGGAATAGTCCCTTCATGAATTCTTTCACCAGGCGATGAGACCACAAGGACGCCCGTCCCGTAGTCCTGGTATATCGGGAGATTGCAGCCAGATGTATTTTGATGGAGGCGTGAGCCAGTCCAGCTTTGGCCAGCGACAGTAGGTACGGCAGTACTTCAGGGGCCGTAATCCGCAGAGGGTTAATCTTCTGTGCACAGCACCAGACAGAGAACCTCTTCCATTTATGTCTGTAGCACTTGAGAGTTGAGGACGCCCTGGTCTTTGCAAGAACCTCTCTGCAGTCGGCCGGGATGTCGTACCCTCCAAAATCTAGTGCTGCAGGAGCCAGGCCTGCAAGTTCAGCGACTTCGGGTTGTGGTGAAGAATGGCGCCTCCTTCTCTGGAGAGAAGGTCTGCGTCCGACGGCAGCTTGACTGGTGTGGACGTTGACAAGTCCAGAAGGTCCGGGAACCAGATCTGTCTCGGCCACGCCGGTGCGACGAGGATCATCCTGCACCGGGACCTCTTGAGCTGGTTGATGAGCCGGAGCAGCAACGGCAGCAGAGGGAATGCATAAGGAAATAGGCCGTCCCAGGGGAACGAGAAAGCATCGCTCATGCTCCTCGGCTGGTGGAACCTGCTGGCGAACCTCTGGCACTTGGAATTTGTCGCCGTCGCGAAGAGATCGATTTGGGGTTCGCCCCATCGCCGGAAGAGTCGATCCACTTGATCCTGGCGTAGTTCCCACTCGTGGCACGAGCACAGCTCCCTGCTGAGTGAGTCGGCGATTGTGTTTTTTATTCCTGCCAGATGAAGAGGCACCAGAAACATCCGTTGGGCGATGGCCCAATGCCACAGATCCTGGGTTTCCTTGGATAGGGCCGGGGACCTGGTTCCGCCCTGCTTCCGGATGTAGAACATCGTGGTGGTGTTGTCGGTGAAGATCCTCACCACCTTGCCCTTGAGGGACGGAAGAAAGGACCTGAGGGCCCAGAACACTGCGTGGAGCTCCAAAATGTTCATGTGGAGTGACTTCTCCTCCGGGAGCCAAAGGCCTCTCGCGTGAAGATCTCCGGAGTGCGCTCCCCAACCTTCCAGGGAGGCGTCCGTCGTCACAGTCACCTGGTATCTGAAAGTCCGTGCCCACCGACAGATGAGAGCAGGTACCCCACCACCGGATCGCCTGACGGAACGTCTCGTTGAGAGGGATCCTGTCCTCGAAGCTGCCCGTCGACTGGACCCAGCGGGTGTCGAGGAACTCTTGTAAGGGGCGCATCCGAAGCCTGCAAAGGCACACCAGATAAATGCAGGAGGACATCATCCTGAGGAGGGACTTGATAGATCTTACCCTGGCCATGTCCGTGGCCAGCAGACACTGCACCTTGCCCAGAATGGTCCTGGTCCTTTCCTCCGACGGCGAGGACAGCCTCGCCACTGTGTCGAGCTTGGCTCCCAGAAACAGGGCGACTTGCAACGGAACCAGGTGGGATTTTGGAAAGTTGATGGAGAATCCCAGGTCCGTGAGCAGCTGGATGGTCTTCGCAGTGTGCTCCACGGCGAGCTCCCTCGTCCTTGCCCGGATGAGCCAGTCGTCCAGGTAGGGGTAGACGTGGATCCCCTGTAGGCGCAGCCGTGCCGCCACCGGTGCGAGGCACTTGGTGAACACCCTGGGTGCCGACTTCAATCCGAACGGGAGGGCTTTGAACTAGTAGTGCCGCCCTTGGACCACGAACCTGAGGAACTTTCGGTGTCTTTTTAGAATGGGGATGTGGAAGTCCAACGACGACAGGAAATCGCCCTCCTCCAGCTGTCCCAGCACATGCTGGAGGGTGACCATACGGAACTTCTGCGCCTTGATGTACTTGTTCAGTCGTCGTAGGTCCAGGATGGGGCGCCATCCTCCTGTCTTCTTTTTTACGAGGAAGTACCTTGAGTAAACTCCGGAGCCCCGAAGCCTCTTTGGGACGAGCTTGATGGCACCCTTCTTGAGCATCGCCCTTACTTCCAACAGTAGTTGAGGGACGTGGTTTTCCTTCCTGGCCACGGGTGGAACGCGAGGGCACTTCTTCTGAAACTCGAGGGCATGCCCTTGGGCCAGGGTGTCCAGTACCCAACGGTCGGAGGAGATGGACTACCACACGCTGACGAACCTTGCCAGCCGGCCTCCCACCGGGGTGCTTCAGCGGGGGCCCGACCCCACGGTCGGTTCAATCTTGTTTGGAGGCCGCCTTGCCTCCTTGACCTCCCTGTCGAAGACGACGGGCACCACCTGACTTGCCGCGTCCCCTGTAGGCTTCCTGGGACGAAGATCTTGCCGCTTGGCGGTACGTGGAGGAGCCACTGCCGGATCCCTTAGAGGCACCTTGTCTGCCTCCTGAGCTCCGAAAGGACGGCCGTCGTTGTTGGAGCACTCCCAGTGCCCGGGCAGTCTCTGTGTCTGTCTTGATGGCCTGAAGGGACTCATCAACCACCTTCCCAAACAGGTTGTTCCTGTCGAAGGGCATGTCCAAAACCTTGGTTTGTACGTCCTGGTGGAAATCAGTGGCCTTGAGCCATCCTCGTCGTCTCAAGCAAACGCTGTTGCCCAACTGACGGAAACCGGTGTTGGCGATGTCCGTAGCCACCGTGATGGTGTGGTCCGAAGCACTCTCACCCTCCTGTAGGATTTCAAGGGCCTCAGCCCCTTTGGCGTCCGGAAGGATGTCTAACAGAGGGGCGATTTTGGACCACAACTCCCTGTCGTAGCGGGCTACGATAGCCAGGGCGTTGGCCGCCTTGATAGTCGTTGCTGCGGATGAGATGATCTGTCGTCCCATCGTGTCCAACTTCCTGCCCTCGCCGTCCGGCGGGGAAGTTGATGTCGAGGTCGATGCCCCCCCACATTTCTTCTTTGCTGCCGCCGAGACGACCAAATCCGGGGTAGGTTGTGCCCAAAGGCACAAGGGGGCAGCGTCGGGGACCGGTACTTCTTCTCATACCGGTCTCTCTTTGCCGGCGCTGTGGCAGGGTTCTTGAGGAGGGTGAGCCCCTCATCCCAGATGTCATCAAGAAGCGGTACGGCGAGGACCGTCTTCCTTTTAGCCTCGCGCCGTTGGTAAAGGAACTCTTCTTTCTTCTTCTCTTCTGGGCAGAGCTGGAAAAGCTTGGATGCCCTGGAAATCATGGCATGAAAGGATCCAATGTCGTCGGGCGGGGACGCCCGAGCAGGTGGCGACGGGGGACACGTCCCGTCGTCGCCTCCGTCGTCATCTGTACCTGTCGTAGCCGTGTCCATGCCTGTATCATCCCCGTGGGTAGTAGACCGGGGGGAAGGCAGAGCAGGCTGCAGAGGTGGGAGAGGTGGAGTAGGATGCGTCCTCCTCCTCTTATGCGGTAGACTTTCCTAAGGTCCTGGCTCCGGTTCCCCCGTCGGGTCTGGCTCAGGTACCTCCGTCGGGGGAAGGGGCAACCTTGTCCTTATCTCCGAGCATAAGGACTGAATCACTGACAAAATGGCCGCCGAAGTGTCCTGCGGCGCCGGAAACAACGGGCGTGAGGGCTCTTGAGGAGCCTTGTCGGCGACACCGTCGCTCTCGTCGTCGCCCACGTCGGGATCCCTCCCGATGGGCTGGGCCTCTTCCACGACATCGGTGAGCTCTTCTTCAGAGGTCGTGTCCGTATCCACGATGGCCACCAGCCCCTTCCCCGCCTTTTCCAACGAGGACTTCGTGGGGGTCTTCTCAATGGGCCTGAAAGACGACTCCCTCCGCGGTGGCAGGGAGACTCTGGGTTCTGAGGGTGCCTCGACTGGTGTAGCCTCCACAGGCTGAGCCAGGGCTGCGGCGACATCCTCAATCGAGGTCCTAGCAGGGTGAATTAAGGCCATCGCCACCTTCTGGACGCCTGAGGCCTTCACCTTGGGGGGAGGGTCCGAGCCTCGCTCCCCCTCTGCCGGAATCTTCGAGATCGACCGGGGCCTCTCCAGAAGCTTCGCAGGGTTCTCGGACTTCCTCTTACCCGAGCCAGAGCGTTGGCTCGTGGTTGATGGCACCGGGGAGGATGCGCCCTGCCTGGCAGCCAAGGAGCCCAACCGTTCGGCCCCCGTTGTTGGGCCCCCGTCGCTGGGGCGCCCTCACAGGACATAGAAGACCGCTCAGACTTCATTTTCTTCTTCTCGTCTGACGGGCTCTTCCCTTCCAGCCAGTTGGCGAGACGGAGGTGGCGATCCTTCATGGTCCGCTCCGACATGTTCCCACAAAATGCACAGTCCTTCTCCGTGTGCGTCTTGTCCTCATGGAGACAGTAGAGGCATAACGAATGCTCGTCCTCCTTGAAAACATTCTGAAGCTGGCATCCAGGGCAGGTCTTGAACAGCTTCCCGGGCGTCGAGCTTCCTTTCTCCTGGGCCATGTCCGGGGTAGGCCTCGGAACTTCTGGAATCCTCCAAAAGCGTAACTCGATGAAAACTTCACCCTTGAGGGGCGTAGAAAACTCCGAAACGGATCCCCGTTGATCGGATGTAGAAACGGTGGAGCTTGAGGCTCTATTTAACCGAAAAATCTTCTGAAAAAGCGCGAAAACGCAGCAAAAGCTCGAGAGCTACAGCACAAGGATTCCCAACACTTGAACGTGCGGTAAAACTCTGAGGATGGCTGCCAGAGGCGGGGCTTAGGGAGAGGGCAGTCATTGGCTGGGGGCAGTATGACCCAGAGACCAGTGTTTGGTTACTACTAAGAAAGACAGATCAGAAACAAAACTGATACTGATTTCTTTTCTATACCGAGGATTCCCGGCCTGACGACGGGAAATATTCTTGAGCATGTGAATCCATGTCAGATCCCATGCTGGAGAAAAGACAGCTCTCTTCTGCCAATCAGCATAGACTTACCAGAACCCAAGATTCTAAAAAAAGACCATTACAGGGGCACAGTTGGAAGAAGGAAAAAAATTGAGAAAGTGAGATGCAGAAATACAGAGAAAGAAAAGAGAAAAAGATTAGCACTTTCTGGTGGACCTCGAGTGTTCTCCCCCTAGCCACACCCCCCATGGCAATCAGGCGGTGGCGGGCTGCAGCCCATCAATGATCAAAAGCTCTGGGCCGTGGCCTAGGTGAAGATAACACCCCCAGCCTTGGTAGCGTGTGCGGGGTGACCCTGAGGATCCCGGGCAGGCTGGGGACAAGGGAAAGCTTGGGCTGCATGTTGAATGCGTCCCGGTAAAGATAGCGCCCCAGTCTGGGGCTGCGAGTGCAGGCGTCCCTGAACCAGGCTCAGACTGTGCAGATACGGTCCAACCGGGGGCTAGACTGGGCAGACAGGAGGAAGTAAAAGTCGCAGGCCACGTGGCGGCCCGGGTGAGGAGCGCACATGGCCATAGGAGGCAAGCCCGACCTTCCAGGGGCCAGACGGGCAAGTGCTGAAGATAAAGTAGCTGGTTGGCTGCATGGCATGCATGGGGTATAGATCCTACTCAGGGAGTGCCTATATTGCCATACAGTAACAGGAACATCGAACAAAAAAACAACAATATTTGAGTATGGTAAACCTTCTAAATAATTACTGTTACTTTCCACGTTTCTAAGCCTCATGTGAATGCACACTTGCCTACCTAGGAAGCCCTCATGGCTAGACCAGTGTTGTTGTGGAGTACAAAGACAGTCCCAGAGCGACAGAGATGGAGAGGCCTTGCTAGGCCCCTATTGTGCGAATGAGGCGGCTAATGTGGAGTTCAATTGAAATATAAAAGCCAGTACAAAACAGTGATTTTATCACAAGGTCTAGTGAAATGGAAAGAAATTATGTAAAACTGCAGCGTTGCACGTGAAAAGAAAAGACTTATTGGAAACACTGCGCATTTGGAAGATAAAAAGGAGATATGATGCCTGACATTTAAGAAACAAAGCCAAGTGACATATTGCGTTTATCAGGAATAAAGAGACTTCATATTCATCATATGAAATGACAGCCTGTAAAGAGAAAGGCCTATTTTGTTTTTGTAGCAGTGACACTGGTTTCCTATGTTAACTATGGCCAATTTGTGTGCATTAGATTAAGAATGAATCTACCTCTGTTCTAATATAGTAGAAAGAAAAGATTGTATTTTAAACCCAATGCCCAAATATAATGCTAAATTGTTACATGCAAGCACAATTTGTCCATTAAAAGCTGTATTTTCTGAAGTGTGCATGCAGCTGATGTTTTCTCCACTGAACTGAAAGCTCTGTGCCTTTGAAAATGTGAACTCAAAACCTTTGGCTAGCCCTCCCAGAAAAAGCATGCCTAGTTCAGTTAAAAATACATAGAATGGTGAGAGAGAGACCAAAATTATGGGATTTACAGATAACATGACCAACAGAAAAGACCCTTAAGGTCAAACCTCCCCATAAATTGTGCATTAGCTCAGAGCAAAGACCTTTGAAGCCAAGGAGGAAGAGGGTAGAAATAAACATTAGCCCGAGCAGATGGCCTGGTCACATGCCCCAAAGAGAAATGGAAACTTTGATGGGAAAAGGTGGAGGCCAGATATGAAACGACTTCTCACATAATGCAGTGCAATATGTTTAACAGTAAGTCACCTTTTCTTAAATAAAAAGAGAACTGTGCATCCCAGTGAGCTCATCCTGGACTCCTTTTAAATGCAGAGTAAGGTGAGTGAAAGGGGGTGGTCTAAGGGTCTGGTATGGGCTGGGCTGGTGGGCTGTTGAGTGAAGGGCGTTTTTCATTATCAGTTTAGAAAGACCAAATAATCAATTTTATGCAGTCTTTCTAAATCGATCATGAATAGGGTCGGAAAAAAAATATGTTTTTTTCACTTAGTACCCTGCAAACTAGGCGGATGGGTGGCAAGGAGAACAGCAGGATTCTAGGCCATGGAGGAGACAGAGCATCCACCTGTCATGCCAATGAATCCTGATACTGAGATGAGTAAAGGGGAGCCTGGGAGTTGAACTTGTCTGCAAAAAGGTTGATAAGGTGAAACCCAAACCTCCCACAGATCTCCTGAAAAAACTGCATTTGCTGGCAGAAATCCAGAGAAGAGGGGAAACCCTGACTGAGGCAGTCTTCCGCCTCATTGACAACCCCCTGAATGTGAACTGCCTGAAAGGACATATATTATATTCTGCCCACTGCATCTGGTGCAAGGGAGCAAATCCATGTGCCCCCTTCATGTTTATGTAACTTTGCCACTGTGTTGTCAGTTCTGATCAACACTGCATGGCCAGTCACCCTACCCTTGACATGATCGGGAGCCTGGAGGATGGTGCATAGCACCTTCCAAGTGGAATGCTGATTGCTCTGGCTGGTGTCCCATCTGCTCTGTGCTGAGAAAGTATCAATGGTAGCTCCAAACCACAGCACAATGGCATCCGTAGACTGCAGGTGAATGAGCAAATCTTCCTTCTCTAAGAACTCTGTAGCCACAAGTTCAGTATCGTCAGAATGTCCCCAGGAGTCTAATCCCAATGCAGTATTTTGGGAGCAATGGCAGAGAACCAGGAAAACTGTGGCTGCTAGGTGCCAACAGATGGTTATTAATCTCTTGCCGAGGCCCAATGGGAGGCCAACAAGCAAGCTCTTAAGAGTAAAGCTCTGATGAACTTCATATTCTGGGAGGGTACCAGGATGAACTTTTTGAGGTTGACCAACATCCTCAGCCTCCTCAACACTGTACACACCCGATACATGTAGTTGCAAGCCTCTTCAAGTGTCTGGGCATGAATCCCCAGTCGTCTAGATAGTGTTGGAGGCAAACACCCTCCAGATGTAATCTCCCTACCACTGGAGTCATTATAATCATCATTAAAATTCCTGGTTGCTAGTTTGAAGCTACAAAGTGGAAAGTATGCTCTGGTATGGTGAATCAGAGGCATTTCCAATCCCCCAGATCGAAATGGGGCGAAAAGCCTCCTGAAGATGTATCTTTGTCATGTAGACCCCCCTCGCTTTGACCTACAAGATCTGCTGAATCATCTCCATCTTCAATGTGGTTGTAGTGTAAATTGTAGGTAATTTAGAATCTAGTGGTAGCCCCTAACCCCTCGAGCTTTCTCTATCATGAATACCCTGAAATGAAATAGAAGCCTCATTCTGACCCAGGGACTCTTTAAATAGTATTTTTGGATAGAATGACCTAACATTCTTCAGAAGGGCCTGCTTTCTCAACCAATTATGGCGGAATTGAGCTGCATTCCAACTCATACCCATGTGCTGTAATGATGCATGCCTATGGGCCCTTTATCTAATCCGTTCTAGCTACCTTGAATGCTCTTAATCTTCCCTATAATAGTGCTGTGCCCATAGTGATAGTCAGAGCTGGGACTGCCAGAGACTTGCTTTTGACCCTGGGCTTGCTAAAGCAAGGCTTTTTGTATTGATGGAAAAGCAGCACAAAGGAGCCTTCTTGGAGGTGGCGATGGATGAACTCTCAAGAGATTAAGCAAACTGCTTATCCTGAAAAAAATGTTTGACTAAAGAGTCCAGTTCTGACCAAAACCCTAGCAGAAATCATGTGAAGTAAGACGTTTTTCTGGCTGCTATCAACCTTCCAGCTCCTGATGCAAATATTAGGGTGGGCTGCCACTGCAATGCCCACTGTTAGTGCCACCGCCATGATGACATCCATGGTGGTACCGGACATCACCTGGACCTGTGCCTCTGTATTCTGCAGCACTAGAGCACAGTCCGATCTCTCGCTGATAGCAGTATTCAGAAGATGAGATGTCATGTGGTAGACCTCATAGACTGTGTTGCAAAGAGAAAAATGTGACCCTGCATAGTCTCTCTTAAATGCAGAATCATTGTTATGATCCTGCTGGTCCTTTGGTGTTGTCTCCCTCTGTTGCCATTGCCTGGTTGCCGATAGGATTTGGCATAAGGGAGTCTGCAAAAACAACTCCCAATAACTCCCCATTCTAACCCTGTACTGGGTACCCTTTTGGCATGAATTTGTGAACTGCCAATTTCTCTGGGTCTGCCCATTTTCACTTAAAAATTTTCTGGATTTAGTTTTTAGAATAGTGGTCTGATGTGCCGCATACTTGTTGTAGCGACTCAGGCAATCTTATCCTTTTTATCCCCTCGTTCAAGAGGAGGGAAATCCAAAGACTGACAAAAGCTTCTCCCTAGAAATGTACCTGGATCCACCTCCTTCCCCTCTTTTGCTGGTATCAGGGGAAGGGCAGTGGTTCTCCTTTCCACTGCAATGACTAAAGTTACTGCCTCCTTCACCACAGGATAAAACCCTGCCCGGGATTTGGCTAGTTCTGTGGAGGAAGATCTTTGTGTGTGGGTCAATCTGCGAGGGAAGTGAGAGTGGGCACCATCCCTCCTAAGTGAGGAGAGCAGCTTCTGCTGGAACGAGTGGGGAATCTACTGCTTCTGGCCCCACTTCCGAACCCTGTTGAAAGCACTGCGATGTGCAAACACGTATCCCCGCTCTAAGTGTTGTTGTTCCACTGCAGGCAACCAAAAGGGGAAAGAAAGGAAAACTCCCTGATTCCTACCCCTGGAACAGCGCAGCGTCAACCAACGATGGTGTCCATACATCAGAGGCCTAAATGCGCGCATGAAATGGAGACTTCAATGCCTTGGCAAGCCAAAGTGCCAAGGGTCCATTAGGTTCTGATCTGCGGGGGAAAAACAGGACCAAAACAGTGGCTAGGTAAGGGGGGCTAACATGGGGTGGACGGGCTAGTTGATGAGGGGAAACAAGTGTATGTGTTGTTCTGTGGATGTCCAGGAAACCTCTAAGGATCCTCTAAGGAGTGAGTAATGGGATGAACGTGGACGACCATCGGGTATTGAAGATTGCTCATAAGTAATCAGGGCATTTTCCTACACAGTTGGAGCTCACTCATCAGACTTACAATGGACCAGCACACTGAAGACAAGGTAAGTTGCTTCGCACAATCTTACACCCCATGGCACTCAGAAGGCATTCAGGCTGACCTGAAGGCCACTGACGTGCTCTGTGCATGTTTTATGGGGTATTTGCACACCTAGCATGCTATTTACGCATTTGCAGTGGCCCACCCAGCCCTTTCCATGCTCATTTGGGGTAGTTTAAGTTATGTCATGTTATATTACTATACTATGCTGCACCAGCAAACACTCATGAAATAAATGCATCACCACACACAACCCAGACATGCTTTTTCTCACAGAGACATGGCTCAAACCCCACCACACTCCTATCATCCCCAACATGCCCCCCACACTAACCCATCCACCTGGGAGACCAACCACACAAATCAGGTGGTGGCATTGCCATCATATACAAAGACGCACTCATGCTCAGCAACCCCATGCACCCAACATACATGTCCTTTGAAGACCTTTCTCTCAGTTGCTCCCCTCCATCACACCCACACCCCACATTCATCCACCTAATTTACAGCCCCCTAACACACAATCCCAATATCCAAATTGAATGGTATGACTTCTCTGTCAGATAGCCAGCCAGATAGCACAGCAAGTTGAACAATTGCCCCCGATATCTGTGTACAGCCTGCTCTGGAAAGTTTGAATCCCTGCAAGATCAACTCAGCCTTACCTCCTTCCGAGGATATTATTGTTATCAACAACCACAGCTTCATCTGCACCAACATCTACCTTGGCAAATTCCACCCAGTTAGTTCCCACCCATAAAACAACTCCATACTGAACAGTATTCTCTACTTTTGCACTACAACTTCACCCAACACATCACCTATACCACCCGCATAGCTGGCAATACTCAACACCTTCTGATTTTGGTGCAAAAACGAATTTGGGTATTGTGGTCTGAACAATTTGCACACCCATTCATGCTCACTCTCCCACACCTGCCACCCTCCAGCCAGTCAAATCAAATGCATCACAAACACAGCTTTCACAACACTCATACCACCCCCCTACCCTCACACCCACCCCACCTTCCTCATCAATTACACCACCACAATCGCCCAGGCACTCAATGAAATAGCCCGCCTCAACAAAGGGAAACCCTGCAAAAAACCCACTACAAGTCATGATTTGAAAATTAATTCCTTACCGTCAAACTAGAAACCAGACACCTTGAAAGAGTTTGGCAAAAGAACCCATGCCCCACCACTAAGACACCCCTCAAGCATTGCCGTGCCAAATACAAGATAGCCATATGGAGCTCCAATCTGCCCCCAGTCTCACACAGAATCGAACATCAAGTCCATCTCCAAAACCATCATCAAGCCCTGTCACGCCCCCATCCACAGCAGTATGCAACTCCCTCATGGACTAGTTCAACTCCAAAATACACATCAAACAAGCCCTCCCCCACAGTCCATCTTCCACTCCTAAATCCCAAACCCTCCAAAACATGGGACGAATTCCACCTCATCAGCCAAGAAGCCCTTATAACCCTCACGGCGAAAATAAAACCAGCAAACTTCCTGGACGATGCATGTCCACGTCATGCTGCATTTAATTGCATCACCACCATGGCCCCGCGCTGTGTCAACATTATTATCTCCTGTCTCTCACACTGCACCATCTGTCCCGCACCTAAAACAGGCCAGATTGTCCCCCTCCTGAAGGAGGCATCCCTCCACCTCAAACTCCCTGAAACTTACCACTCCATGGCAACTCTGCCATACCTCGCCAGAATATCAGAATGCTGTTACAAGCCAACTCTAACATCACATCACAACAATGACCAGCTCACCCCATTCCAATCAGGTTTCTGCCCGGCTGCAAATCAGAGACTGCCATCTTTCACATCCTGGATGGCCTCCAGAACATCGCAGCAAGGGACAGACAGCCTTTCTAGTCATCCTCCACCTCTCTGCAACTTTCAACACCATTAACCACACCATCCTCCTAAACATCCTATCCCACAGGATGAAAATCTCAGGTACCATTCTTGACTAGTTGGCCTCCTTCCTCACTGAAAGAGAACAGTTTTTCTCCATGCAGACCTAGCGATAAAATCCAGTCAAATAAGGAGTACCACAAGGATCTTCCCTATCTCCCCTCATGTTCAATTTATATGTTGAATCCCTTAGACAGATTCTTAGCACTTACAACCTCCACTTTCACCAGTACACAGATGACACACAAATATACTTCCAAATCTCCTCCCCCCTCAGGACTCCACACCCTTACAAACTGACTCTTCACCATCTTCACTTGGATGGTTCACGCACTACCTAAACTCAACCCATCAAAAAATGGAATACCTCCTATTCTGCACCCTGTCCACTCCTGCCCCACCACCTCACTCCCAGACACAAATACAAAGTCCCTCCCTGGAGCAGAAAACTCACTGCGAATACCCCACACATATCCCACTACACACCAGTCAAATCCCTAGGCTTCACCATCAACCCCAAATAATCTTCACACACCACAAAGCGTTCATCAGCAAAACATGCAGACTACAGCTACACCTCCTACACAAGATAAGACACATCCTTCCTTTTGATGACTAATGCACCAAAGTGCAGGCACTAGTTCTCTCCAACTGGCCTACGGAAACGCAATTCTCACTGGGCTCACCAACAATACCCTAGCCCTCTTGCAAGCCATACAGAACACAGCAGCAAGACTCTTTCAATACCTGCCAAACACTCACACAACACCCCAGCCAGCTATCTCACAGCTCCACTGATTCCCCATACCCCAGACAATATCTTCTGCTCAAGGGACTCTGCATCATATACAAGACCCTTCATCTCAGCACCCCCTTCCACCTTCACAACAAACTGAAACCCACTCCTGACACAAACACCAGGCAAGCCAACCAACATCTCCAGCATATGCCACTCGGCAAGCTCACTTGCACACAAAAAAAAGCCTTCAGTCAACGGGCACACTGAGCCTAGACAACCCTCCCATCCCACAATGGCATGCATTCAATCAGCAGGCTGCATGCAGATGCGTAGACAGAGTAGGGCCTGAGCTGTCAAGCTCCACCCAAAATCTGTAAATGTCCACTCAGCAGTGCTGTAGCTGAGTGGCAGGGGTCATAAACTGATTAATGGTTCCTGTCTGCATGGACCGTGGGAGCCGGAGGCCTTGACAGCAGCTGAGGAGGTGCCGTCGTGTTGGATCTGGAGGAAAACAGATAAGGGGGAAAAGGCATTTTTGTATGTATGAAATTGAGGATTGTATGGCTGTATGAATGCATGTGTGCATGCATATGAGGGTGTGTCTGTGTAAGTGTGCACTTGTATGTATGTGGGGGAATGTCTAAGTGCACATGTATGAATGCATGCAGAGTGAACAGTGTGCCTGGGTGCAAGCGCTTGTGTGAATGAGAATGCATAATGCATACTTGAATACTCTGGTGCTCGTGTGAATGACAGAGAAGCTGTATAGGTGCATGACTGGTGGGTGAATGTGTGTCTGCGTCTGGGTGTGCAAGCGAGGCTGGTGCCGAGGCGGGCATTGGAGCATGAACATTTTCTGACAGGGGCATGGCATGTTTTACTGCCATCTTGGATAATGCAAAGCCAACTTGAGGAGTGTTATTACGTGGAGGAGTGGTTAGGGGACAGTACTAGATTGGGGCTGGTAGCCTGGATCTTTTCATACTGTAGCATAGAGTTCTGTACTCGCATTAAGGGCAAAATCACCATGATGACTGTTCTTACATAGGGGAGGAGGGGCCGTTTCCTTACTGCAGCATGGCATTTTTACTAGTGTCACAGTGAAAGGTAACATGATGATTGTTCTTACATGGATGGGGAATTTGTGCAGCCCACAAGGCAATTGTTTTCTTAATCTAGCATGGCACTCTTTATGTCAACGAGCACTGATTCCGCTACCTGTGGTCTGGGGTGTGGTGTGGTGGAGGTTACTGAGTGATCCACGATGACTGATATAGGAATTCAGCACAAGGCCACCGCCACAAAGGTGAAACGTGGGGATAGCTTGCTCTGCTTCCCTGCTCCACAGGACAGCACGTCAGGGGTTCATGTGGGCAGGTACAGTGCAGGGCACTGAACAGAGATGCTGAGAAAAGAAAAGGCAGCAAGAGTCAAGGACAATGAGAAGAGCAAAAGGGCAAGAACAAGGTAAGGGATGAAGGAAAACAAAAGGACAGAAAGCAGAACCAGCAGCAAGGAGAAAGAGGAATCACTAGACAGGCAATGAGGAACTCTCAGAACGGAGGACAGAGAGCATACCTCAGAGTGAGCACAAGAGGTGAGATGCGTTGAGTGCAGTATGAGGACTGCTTACATGGGGGATGGCTGAGGACGAGGCTTCCGATCTCGTTTCCCAGCACCGGGAAGACGCCAGTAGTACGCAATTGACGGCTAGAAACTGAGGCCCCCCGTGCATGTGCAAGATGGCAGCGTCCATTGGCACTAGGGTTGTAACGGTATAACGGTATACCGTTATAGACACCGTGAACAGCTTAATTGAACTATAATAAACGTCACATTGTTTATACCAGTATACCGTATTTGGGCCTGCAGCTATTAAGTGAGCTTTTTAATCTGATTTGGAAAGGCTGCAGTAAGCAAGTGCTGTGCATTCTGGATCTTGCACTGTGGGATGTGGCGTTTGGCAGACAAGAGCATTCCACCAAATTGAAAGATGGGGAACTACACATCCCATAATTCAAAGGGGGGAATGAACTGGATGCCCTTTTGATGCATGTCCACAACATTTTTTAGCTCTGTAGACTGTATGAACACTGGGCCTATCAGTGCTTTATGCTAGTATATAACCCTCCCTACCCCCACTAGCCTCTGTGTAGATTTACACCTTGGCACTAGAGTTGTTGCTTCGCTTGATCCTTCACCTGCCTTCTGCATATGGCACTGGACTCAAGCAGGCAGGACAGATTCTACATTCAATTTGAAGTATCCAGAGCAGTGGGGGTGAGATATCTCTCAGGTCTATCCTCGATTTGTGACACCACCCATGAAAGCATTCCCCGGTCTCAACTCACATGACAAGGGTCCTAATTCGTTCAGACCTGGGGAAAATGGTAATGATGGGATCGACTTTTTTCGATCCTTTGACCAGACACCATCTTTAAGAAGGTAAATGAACATGTATTACAAGAATCAAGAAAGAAATCAACAGCGCCCACTGAACGCTGTCCTGTTAGGATTACATGGTCAGTGGTGACTCCAACATCAGACCTTCATAATACACCAGGCAGATGGTAAACAGGCTATAGTGATTTGATCAATATGCAACCATTCGGTGAGTGCGTGTTGGCTATTACATTTTGACAAAAGAAACACAATGACATGGGCTTTCAGAACTCACATGAGTGACCTTTCTCCCTTTAATGGGATAAAGTGTTGTCAAAACAAACTTTTATGACTGATCGCAGCGAGGGGCCATGATGCCCAAGCCATGTGGTTCCAAAATAATGCAAGTCAAGGCCGATTTTCAAAGCAATGACCTGTGAGTGAGCAGAAAGCTCATTGGTCAAAATGTGCATTTTAACACTTCCACTAGTCACCCTTTCATTCAAGGACATCAACAAGTGAGCGCCATGAAAGACCAAATCTGCAGCCGCCTTGGATTCCTGGAGGATCAGCTAAAAATGTGTAGAGACAAGTTTCAAAATGCTGACAATTTATGACCTATAAGAAAATATTTGTTAAGATTAGTTAACTCCATCTGCTATACCGCGATAACCATCATTTACCGTCATTTGGCAAGAAGGTTATTATGCCGCCATAAAACCAATACCGTGACACCCCTAATTGGCACAGAGGAGGTAGTAAAAAGATGTCGGAGAACTATAGCAGGGACCCATCAAGGAGACCGGAGCCATATGCGCACCCGACCGGACCAGCGTCATGGATGAAAAAGACACCATGATCCTCCAGGTGAGTACGTGAGGGCGCTCCGGAAAGCAGAGCAGCGGGTGTTGTCACGAAGTGTGACACTACTGGCTTTAGGGGAAAAATACAACATGGGTGTTCTTATATAGGGGTGGGAGCATTTGTGTAGCCAGCAAGGACGTGTTTTCTTATTGTGGCATGGCTTTTCTTTTTAACTGGCATTAGGTAAAAGTCAACAGGATTACGTTCTTATGTGGGTGTTCCTGCATATATTGGTAGAGGCAGCATGAGCATGTTTTCTTATAGTATCATTACTGGCATTACGGGGAAAGCAAACGTGAGTGTGTTCGTATGTGTGAATATGATAACTGGCTTATATAGGTGCATGAAAGGGCATGTATGGGCACAATCAGCATGGAAATGTTTTTAAACTGGCAGAGTACTCGAATTTAATGGGCAAAGTCATAATGAAAATGCATTGTAAACTGCTCCTGTGCAGTGTTGATGACTTGGCATCTAATGGCTTTCTTTTCATACCTTACCGTACAAAACCGATTGTAAACTGTGTAGCTTTTTACCTAATTTGTCACAGAAAGTATACTCTAAAACTCACTATTTTAACCTGTTACTTTAAAAGTTTTCTGTGGGGGACAACGGCTCCCTTGCTATTCTTAGTCGCTTCCTGCACTTGTAGACGAACGAGGGCAGAACAAGCCCCCTAACCTTTGCAAGGTCTGCTTGGGGTGGGCCACAACTACTTTGGTTTCAGGCTACCCCCGGCCTCCCTACTTGTTAGGAAATCCTGGCTACGCCTCTGTCTCTGTTGTGTATTTGGGATGGCTTTCATGTTCACTGTACACTCTCACTCAGCATTAAGTGCATTCGCCAAGCCCCAGGACGTGTGTGCAGCGGGTGTTTTCGATGTACATTCCGAGTGGTCTGCATCTGGCACACCCCATGTTCACTGCGGTGGCCTTTGGCCTATGCGCACCCATACGGCGATCTCTTTCTGACTGTGTGGTGGTGGCTTGTGTGCACCCCACACCATGGGCGGGGCCAGGCATGGGCTTGGAAGGGCTTAAACCCTCCCAATTTGGAGCATTAGACATCACTCTGCTTTGACGCCCAGCAAAGTGCTCAGACAGAAAGAACCGTCACATTTCCCACCCCGGAGAGCAGTTTATTTACTCACTTTTAAACTTTAAAGTAAGTACATACATTGCTCTCTGAGATTAGAAAAGTGTCACTAACGTGACTGTGACAGCAGAAAACCAACACAGACAGAGGACAAAAGACTGCCAAGTCAATACCAATAGACCCACAATGTTGAAATGTTGAAGTTAGAGGCTTACCTGTTGGGCGCACCTTTTAGATGTCTCTCGGCTCCAATAATTAGGATTTACTAAATAGCCTGTGAGTTGCAAAGGCATATATAGGGTGAGGCCTGAGCGGTCCGGAGGAAAACAGGTAAGAAAACAAGCATTGGAAATGCCAACAGTTTGGGCTTTTGTTTAGGCATGCGAAAGGCACTTGCCAGGCACTGACATAGTGGTATTAACTGGGCATTGATGGCAGCCAGTGTAAACTGGTGTGAGTACCTGGAAATCTAATAGCAGTGACTGGCAAATGGCTAATACACAAGCCAAAACTGATGGCTTTGCCAATGCTTGTTTTTAACAGATCTTCAGTGAAGGACACGCGCATTGCTAACACATCTAGTGGATTAAGGGGCACCCACATAATACATTTCTATTACACCAGCATTGTATTTAAAGCTCCAATTAAGTCATTAACTATCAGAAGACTGCTTTGAAAAAGCACTGGCAGTCACTGTGAGTGCAAAGTTTGATGGTAAGACTTGAGTAAAGCGAGAACAAAATGAGGAGCTGTTTTGGGGCGGGGTGGGTCAGGAACTGGGTAGGAATGGCCATAGGGATTAGCATGGCGTTGGGCAGTCAATGGGTGGGCAAACAACCAAACACCTTCAAGCTTCGTGCCCCATCTCATATGCCATTTCTCCCTATCCGTACTCTAATGCTATATTTTCAGCCTATGGGTGTCTCTGCCACATAATAGCCCAAACTAAAAAAGGTTTTGTTTGTGTGCATGCAAGGTTTGTATGCATGTATGTGTGCATGCATGCAAGGGAGTGTGTAAGGTTGTGTATGTTTATATGGGGGGGATGTCTGGAAGTGCACGCATATATATGAATGCAGTGGGAATGGTGTACATGGCTGCTAGTGCACGTGTGAATGACAGTGCAGTGTGAAGGTTCTGGGAGCTCCTGTGAATGGCAGATAAGCTGTATGGGTGCAGGTTTGGTGGGTGGGTGAATGTGTATGAATATGTGCGTGTGCATCTGTATATATGTGAATCTGTATGTGTATAGGTGTGTGAGTGTATCTGCATGTGTGTGTATATGTGTATAGGGCCTGGGGAGAGGGGCATTGGAGTACAAACATTTTTTGACAGGAGCATTACATGTTTTACTGGTGGTTTTTTTGGGCAATGCAAAGGCAAATGTAGTGTTATTATGTGAAGGAGGGACTGGAGCGGGGGAGGGTACAACAATGGAAAGGGAAATGGGGCTGGCTGGAAATGTTGTACTCATTAAGAGCAAAGCCAACATGTTGAGTGTGTTTACATGGAGGTGGGCTTATTGTGGCTTTGCATTGCTGGCGTTAAGGCCAAAGACAAATGACAACTGTCCTTACATGGGGCGGAGGGGGGAAAGTGGGGCCATGGTCATTAGGGGGTAAATGCAACACGATGAGAGTTCTTATATGGGGGGATTTGTATATCATATATATGTACGTAGCGCTTTTGCACGAATCACTGTACAGAGAACATATGTACATGTAATTATTACTGAACCAAAGTTGGTACTCATCTATCAACCTCGGCAGAATGAAAGGCTGAGTTGGGCTTGTCAGGATTTGAACCTGTGACCCGCAGATCACACTCAGATCACAACAGCAAGCTCTCAACCTGCTGAGCTATTTCACCAGCTAGTGAGCAAGAACATGTTTTCTTACTGTGGCATTTACTAGCATTAATGCAAATCCAAAAGGAGTATGTTCGAACGTGGGGATACTGGCATATATTAACAGAGCCAGCATAAACATGTTTTGTTATAGAATCATTATTGCTATTAAGGGCAAAACAAACATGAGTACTTTCTTACGTGGGGATACTGGAATATATTGGCAGAGCCAGCATGAACATGTTTTGTTATAGAATCATTATTACCAGTAAGGAGAAAACAAACATGAATATGTTCTTGGAAAACTGGCATATATAGGTGTGCCAGAATGGACATGTGTGGGCAAAATCATTATGATTTTTTTTTACACTGCCAGAGTACTGCCATATAGCAGACAAAGTAATTGTAAAAATTTCTTGGAAAATGCTCCTGTGCATTGTTCGTGACATGTCATCTAATGGACATTTTTCATGTCTGCCCTTACAAAGCTGATTGAAACCTGTGTGGGTTGTGACCTCATTTATCACAGAAAGTGCACTTTAAAATGCACCATTTTTACCTTTTATTTCTAAAATATTCTCGGGGAGAACCCCCCCTCCTGCCCCCCACCCCTTTGATTGGTTTGCGCTCCCTCACTATGCTCGGCCACACCCGTGCATTTGTCCATTGGCCTTTGTACCTCGTGAGAATTGTGGGTGCATTATTTTGGAAAAAAGTGAAAATTTAAAAAACGAAGAAAATCGTTTCTAAATTGCCATTATTTGAACCGCTTCCACATAGCGCCATTTGGCAGTGTTTATAATCATCCTGCTGCCTGCTGCACTACGAATTTGGGATCTTTTGGGACTTTCTGCTTGCAAACTGTGTGCACCATGCGGTGCTTTCAACATGGCCGTCCTGGCCTCATCTCCATCTGAGGCTGTGTGTGCCTTCCTGGCTGCCTCTATGGTGCTCTGCCATTGGCTGGGGACGCTCTCTTCCTGACCAAAGAGGGACCGACAGGCTTGAGCCGGCCCCTACCCAAGGCCCGCTTCTAAGGCTCCTATCAGCTTCCCTGTCTGCTTTCCGGGATGCTAATACAACAGCCTGACCCTCCCTGGGGTTGCCATCTCTTTTCTACTATGAACCTGGACTTCAACGACTGTCCCGTTTCCCCATCTATTGGTTAGTTTCCCTCTTTCTGCCTACCCTTTCTAATTTCACTTCACTGACCTTCACTCTACCTTCTTCCTGTGTTTTTTAACTGGTCTACCCTTCATGCTCTCGTCTGAGCACTCACCTATGATCCCACCTCATTTCTTTCACCAATTGGTGCCTTAGCTATTGCCCTGAAAGTCAATATCTGGGTGTGTTTTGGGAAAGTCAAACTTGGGTGTGTTTGGGAAAGTCAATTTTGGGTGCGTTTTGGGAAAGTCAAACTTGGGTGTGTTTTGGGAAAGTCAATTTTGGGTGTGGTTTGGGAAAGTCAAATTTGGGTGTGTTTTGAGAAAGTCAATTTTGGGTGTGTTTTGAGAAAGTCAGTTTTGGGTGTGTTTTGGGAAAGTCAAACTTGGGTGTGTTTTGGGAAAGTCAAACTTGGGTGTGTTTTGGGAAAGTCAAATTTGGGAAAGTAAATTTTGGGTGTGTTTTGGGAAAGTCAAATTTGGGTGTGTTTTGGGAAAGTCAAATTTGGGTGTGTTTTGGGAAAGTCAAACTTGGGTGTGTTTTGGGAAAGTCAATTTCGGGTGTGTTTTTGTTCACCTACATTGCTACCTGCTAGCCCAGTGACCGCTCCATACCTCTGATCTTGTATATTTCTCCTACTGCCTCCTCTCTCTACCTGCCCATGGCATTATCTGTTTCTCCTATCTATTCCAACTGTTTCTCTATCAACTTTCCTTCCCTTCTCACTAGGTCTGGTAAGAAGAAATTCAAAAAGGATATCTTGGTTTCTAACCCTGGTCTCCCCATCGCTGATACCTATTCCAGCGCCTCTGCCAGACAAACCCTCACAGTCATCCTCTTTTTCGTTCCTTCACAAGATCTCTGGACCCTTCATATGATCTCTGTGCTCTGTCCTGTCTCCTCCTCTCCCATTAATGGTGGCACCAGCTGGGAAGTATGTATGGATCTCTTTGACTCCTCTAGAGTCTTTATTAACATCTATCTAAATGGTACTGTCATGGTGCAAGGCCCTCAGGCTAACCTCCTCCTCTTTAATAGGCAGTTCCCTCGCCTCATCAACTTCCTCTCATCTCCAGCTGTCCCCTACTCTCTTCCTCTGGCTACCTTGCCCTCCTCCGCCTCCTCCTTTGCCCCATCTCAAACTCCTTCCACACCTCCGCAGGGCGTACCTACGATCTGTACCCCTCCCCGGAAGGTCTCTAAGTCTGGCAACCTTCTCCATCTCGCCACACTAAATTCTTGCTCGGCCGTTAAACACTTGTCTAACGTCTGTCACCTCCTAGAAGAATTCGACCGTGATGTCCTCGGTCTCACCAAAGACATGGTTCACAGCCAGCTCTATCACGAGTTTTGACACTCTCCTCCCCGACAGCTACAAGATCCTCTCAGCTCCCAGATCCAATCGGACTGGAGGGGGTGTAGCCCTTATCTTCCCTGAGTGGATCCCTGCCTCTCTCATTCCCACTCAAGCTTACTCCTCGTTTGAATGCCTAGTCTGCAGGCTCTCTCTCTCTCCTAGCCACTCTCATACTGTTGCTACTCTCTACCGGCCCCCTGATCAAATGACCTCTTTTCTCTCTGAGTGGGCTGACCTCTCCTCTTCCCTCTTGGCCTCCACCACTCAACTTCTCCTGCTTGGTGACCTCAACATTCATCTTGATTCTACCTGTCCCTCATCTTCACTCTTTTGCGACCTCTGTGATACACTCACTTGGCTGGCTACACACTTGATGTCTTGATCTCATCTGTCCTCCCCATCTCTACCCCCCTTACCATCCCTTTCTCCTGGAGTGATCACTGCCTCCTCTCCTCTCATCTCTCCATCTCCTCCCCCCAAGCCAAGACCACTCCTAGATTGCCACCCACCTTCTCAGATATCCGGACCATGAAGCGTGTGTCAGTCGAGGCCTTTGCTGCAACCTTCTCCCCCCCGCCTCCACCCCAGGCTGACTCACACCCTGACACAGCCCTCTCTCTTCTCTACTCCTCTATTTCTGCTACTCTTGATACTCTTGCCCCCGTCATGAGGATCCGTTTGAAGTCCAAAGCCAAATGCAATTCTTGGTATGACTCTGACCTAGCTACACTTAAACGGAAGTGTAGGGCGGCAGAAAGGAAATGGAGGGCTTCTTACTCATCCTCTGACAAACTGGCCTGCCGCCTGCTCCAAAGGCAATACCGACTTGCTGTCCACACTAAGAAGAGAGTCCACATACAAGCCCGCGTCTCTGCGGCATCTAACAACTCTCCACCCCTCCTCTCTCCTCCCAGGATCTTTGCAATGCCCTTTCCTCTCACTTTATCTCTAAAAACCAGGACATCCTGTCCACCCTCTCCTCCACTCCCCCTCCTCCTCCCTCTCCTTCTCAGCCTGCTGACCCTCCTTCAGCTACCCCTCATCCCCCTTTCTCCTCCTTTCCTCTTTTCTCCCCTGATGAGATATCTAGACAAGTCCGATCTATGAAAACCTCATCAATACAGATCCATCCCTGTTCCTCTAAAACCATTAAGGACCACATTGACACCCTTGTGCCAGCCCTTGCTGATTTCTGCATCCTTTCCTTTGCCTCTGGCTCTTTCCCCACCCCTCTTAAACACTCCCGTGTGCATCCTCTCCTCAAGAAATCCACTGCTGATCCGTCATGTCCGGCAAACTACCGCCCAATTTCCATTACTCCCTTTTTGGGCAAGCTCCTGGAAAAGCTGGCCATCTCTCAGCTTAATCTCCATTCTGACTCTGTTGGCTCCCTCCATGACCACCAATCTGGCTTCAGAGCTGCCAGAAGTAATGAAACTGCTCTCCTGAACATCCGTGAAAACCTGCTCTCCAACCTCGATTCTAACATTCCCTCTGTCCTAATCCTACTTGACCTCTCCTCTACGTTTGACACGGTCAACCAAACCACCCTGCTCAATCGTCTTCGTGACAACCTCAGTATCACTGATCAGGCTCTGGCCTGGCTGACCTCTTTTCTCTCTGATCGACCCTCCCAGGTACAACTTGGGTCCTTCCTATCTTCTATCTCCCTCTCCACATGTGGTGTTCCCCAGGGGTCTATCTTCTCGCCCTGGCATTTCAACCAATACCTGGCAACTCTCGCTTACTGCATCTCAATGTTCTGCTCAACTTTCCAGTGCTATGCTGATGACACCCAACTCATTTTCAGGCTTCCTTCAGCCTCCTCCTCTCCTTTTCTCATCTCCGATTGTCTAATCGCCATTCAAAATTGGTGTGCCGCCAATGATCTATGTCAAAATGCCAACAAGACTGAGATCCTCCTTATTGGTACACCATCTCCATCCTTTCCTCTCACTCTCTGGCGGCCTCCCTTGGCCCTCCTCCCACCCCCACTTGCGCGGCTAAGAACCTTGGGGTTATCTTTGGCTCTACACTTTCCTTCTCCGCACATATCTCTGATGTCTCCAAAAAATCTAACTTTTTACTTCACCTCCTTAGAGGTACTCTACCTTTCCTCTGCTTCCCTCAAAAGGTCACTGTCTCCCAAGCTCTGGTTCTTTCCAGACTGGATTACTGTAACAGCCTCTTCCTAAATCTACATGCCTCCATTCTCCGCCCTCTACAACTAATCCAGAACAGGACTGCGAGACTTGTCCTTGGCCTCAAGCCCTGGGATCCTATCTCTCCAGCCTTGAAATCCCTTCATTGGCTCCCAGTGGATGCAAGGATTAAATTTAAAACCCTCTGCATTGTCCACAAGGCTTTCTAGGGCCTGAGTCCAATATACCTTCAACTATCCCTCCGTAAATACCTCCCCTCTCGAGCCCTTCGCTCCTCTACTTCTAACTCCATCAGGGTTAGTTTTGCAAAAAAACAAGCTGGGGGTAGATCCCTGTCTTCGGCTGGTGCCTCCCTTTGGAACAGCCTCCCGGCCACCTTGAAACTTGAGGAAAAACATCTTTGGTTCCGGAAACTTCTGAAGACATTCCTCTTTGCCTCTGCCTTTGCCCCCCTTCTCCCCTGTTGATCTGTTTCTTCTCAGGGCATTGTTCACCTGGCCACCCTCTGTTCTTTTGGGCCCAGGTATCTGCTCACCCTGCCACCCTCCTGCACTGCCTCCAGGACACCATCTGCACGGTTGTAGGTCATTTGGTCGAAAACCAAATGATCGAATGCCATTTGATCGACAGTCAAATGGTCGAAAAAATGGTCGATTTTTTTTTTTTTTATTTTTTTATGGGGGGGGTCCCCCTCCCAACCCCGTTTTCTTTATCAAAAACATTTTTTTTACCAACCTAAACTAAATATATATATATATATATATATATATATATATATATAAATAAATGAAAAAAAATTCGACCTTTTTTTTCAACCATTTGACTTTCGATCAAATGGTCATTCGATCCTTTGTTTTCGACCATTTGACTAGACAGCCATCGGCACTAGGGTTCTGTATCTGTACCCATACAGTCCTCCTCCCATGTTTCATCTGCACTTATCAGATATACCTTTCTGACTAACTTTCACCTGCCACTTGCTGGCTGCACTACCATGGTTTAAAGCCCTTATTTAATATTTATTCTATTTAATATTTATTTATGTTTTCTCTCCTCTGCTTCGCACTTTCCACTCCCCCCACGCCCCTCCTTGCACTTTTCCCCCATTTTCCTTTCCCATGCACTTGTGCTTTCTTAAATGTCACTGGGCCTAGTAAGATCGCTGTTTTGTCTGTTTTTTCTCTCCCTTGTTCCCCTCCCTTTTTGCCTGGTCGCGCTCTGAAACATTTGTGTACGAGCCCAATATCAATAAAATATAATTTCATTTTAATTTCAAGGGAAGAGGATGAGCCCTACTACATTAACTCAAGGCTCCGCTTGTTAAACAATCCTGGCTATGACTCTGGTGATTTGGGGTTAAACTATGCATCTGTTAGGCCAAAGAAAGATTAATATCTACTCAATCTTCTAGGGGCGGGAGGCTTTCAAAACTGCCACCTAGCCCCCCGCGTGTTGTGAATCCCTGATACTGTTCCTCTTACATGACGGCTGACAGCTGATGCACCCAGCTGATGTGCTGCGAACAGAAAGGGCTCTGTGAGGGAGCCGTTGTGCGCCATAGCATCGACACCTGGGGTGTCGGTTGTGACGCGGGTTGTGGCCCGATCTCCCGGCCAAGGCAGTTATGAGACACGCGAGGTGGCTGCCCTCCAGAGACCGCCTGGGAGGGCTTGAGGGAGGGAGGGGGGGGGGGCGAACTCAAGTATGGCGGCTGGCCTGCCAGTCAACGCCTTTCTTGGCGGGATGAGCCAATGGATATCGCTATCAGCAGATGCCACCGCTTCATAGAAATTGACAGAAGATAATGGGCGCGAAGGCCATAGACTCTACCCATCTATGGTTCTGTCACATGTCCATGGGAAGTAAGCGGGTTATGAGGTTCAGTCAGTGAAAGGCTTTAGTGGGAAAGGCCTAGCTCCTCCACATTTTATTTTGAGGGAGACATGTTGCGGCAAAGTGGGCAAACACTTAAAAAAAAGTCTGCAAGTAAAGATGTTTTTTCGAGCATGCACTTTGTGCAAGTGTCTCAGGAGTGGGGAAAAACTGGGATTTTCCTTTTCAACGCTGAAAGGACGTCAACGTGTATTTTTTCATTTACTTATTCAAGATAAATACAATACAAAAATCAACTTAACTGTATACGGCAAAGGCATGGACTCCCTGGAGGGAAAATCTGTAATGTAATAACAATCCCTCTTTTGCATCACTTGAGGCCTGCTGTGCCGCACCACTTCACCCTTCAGTGCAGAGCGCCCGTCAATATAAAGCAGGGGTGCCGACACCACTTTACAGTTACACAACCAAGCCAGCGCGTTGGCATCTGGTACAACAGTCACAGCCGCGAGAACTATTTGAGCGGAGAAAGGGCGAGAAAGTGAGACGGGGGCAAATAAAACGGCATTTTAAAATCACTTCAGTATCTATGCAGGGCAAACATGACTCGTTACAGATCAATTTAAATCAATTCCATGTAGTCCATGCATTCAATGCACGCACTGTTCAATTCAGCTACATACTAGTGCGGCGTTTTCAGCTTCTTAGTAGTGTGGTAGTTTACATTTAATTGTAAACATTGCTAAATTACCTTTAAGCCCCAGGTGCCATTCACCAATTTTAACTAAAAGCCCAATTTTATCTATCCACGCGAAGTGCATTATACTTAAGAAAAAACTGTAAAACACCCACGAACGCCACTTGATCTGGTTTCTTGGACCCACAAACTTGACACCTATAACAATGAAAAAGGGGACACCACTTTGCAGATTTAGGGCCCGATTCATGGAGCACTGAAAAGTGTATTATTGCGGTGCAAAGTAACTTTGCACAGCAAAAAGACACTTTGCACTGTTCCATGACAGCATGTGTGTTGGCAGTGCAAAGTTACTTTGCACCAGTGAAAAGCCACTTTGCACGGGGCTAAACATTCCATGAATCGGGCCCTTAATATGAAATTAAGCCTCAGTGAATTTGAAATTGCCAGTTAACCTACACATTAAGAATCCAGCACTATTTTCAACACTCCAAAAGGAAATGGTGTTGTATTTAATTATACATACATAATAATTACTTGTTACTATCTTTTACCATCACGTGATCGCACGGAATTATTGAGAGACCGGGTGATGGAGACAACCTCTACTGAGTAGGAAGCAGCTGCCGAGTGCTCGGGTGTCTTAAATGCCATTTCTAGCTAGTACTTGCTTTCTATTCTACAGCATTTTGAATTCTGGAATAAATTCCCGAATTACCAAATGCTCTGTATAGGGTAAAAAGCTGAGACTGCCTCAAAGTTATATACACTCTACACAGGGTCGCGGGACAGCCAATACTACTCGTTGAGGTTCTGGTTCCATACTTTTCAAGTCCCAAGTCCCAATGCAGTCTTTTTCAGTCAGTCAGAAGCAGGGGGCTGCGGTTTCATGCGCAGGTGAAAAAGAATGCCTGCACTGCGTACGCCCTGTTTTGGCACAAGCCTTTTGCTGCCGGCAGTAGAGTGGTGCTACTACAGCACTGGTCAATGGGCTGGCTCTTGTCGGGTCTGAGATCTGGCATCAGATGTCTGGCCGGGTCTCGGAACTCGGCCTGCCTCAACCCTGATCAGGCTAAACCGAGCCCTCAGCTTCCTCAGTGATCTAATCTTCGCTGTACTCCTTTCACCGCCGTCATTTGCGCGTGTGCAGTTCCTATTCGCTCCGCCTGTTTTCTTTCTTCTGACCTGAAAGGGACACCACCGGAATCAATGGGCCATGAATATAACTGGGAGGGGGCTTCAGGCCCGTTTCTTGACTCGGGCGAAGTGGGCGGCTGCCCGGGGCGCAATTGCTCCGGGGGTGCAATTGCCCTGGAGGGGGAAATTTCCCTGGGTGTGGGGCGTGATTGCCGTGGGGCTAGTAGCAGCAGCACAGTAGCAGCAGCAGGTGCTGCTGCTGCCTCTTCTAACTGGCAGTCACATAGTACTTGCGTAAGGTTACGGAGGTCAGAGGCTCTCTGAGCCCAGCCCACCATTTTGTGAACTTTCATGCCACTTGGGGTGTAGGCATAAAAGAGCGCCTTTCCTGGTGGTCGTCCGCCTTTGTAATCAAGCAGGAACTGTGGGGTGCATTTAAAGGCCCCAAACAGAAGTCCTTTTCACCTGAACAGCAGCATTTAAACACTGCTACCAAAAGCGGCCTTGCTTTACTTTTATTTCACACGAGTGGCAAGAATTTCAACACTGCACCAAAAATGGCCTGGCTTTTTCTTTTGTGCTCATCTAAAAGTAAAGAACCATGGAGAAAGTGGCCTACCCATCATTATCAATGGACAAGCAACAATGTAAAGTCACCCAAGAAGGGAGAATCAAAGCATCCTGTGACCTGCAAGACAGGATTTTTAAACATTAAAAGCAAAAACAGCCTGTACAGGTTTTTGCAAATAAAAATGGCTTTAAAAAGCCACAATAGAAAAAGATATCACTGCTCACACAGAAAATGTCAGGGAAACATGATGTGGGTGGTGACCAAAGCAAATATATATTCGTTTTCACCCATAAATCTCCTGTAACCTGTGAAGAGACACGACTTCAGGAAAAACGGTTCTGGCTGAGGTAGGAACTTCACAATGAAAGCACTACTTCCAGCTGGATATCACACCTCTCCTCTAACAATCCTGCAATAAAATGTGATTCTGCGGATGGGGTCAAAATTCCCTATTCTGCAGAAATGATGGCAGGAAGTTAGGGAGTTCAAAGAAAGCAAAATGTGGCTGAAGCATAACAAGAAGGCGTGAGTCATTGTAGCACCAACTTCAAAGAGCCCACACTAATTTCAAAGGAACTCATAAAAATCTCTGGTCAGAGGCTGAGCCCAGAGGAAGACAGATGGCTGTGGGGGATGAAGCGGCCCTCCCACATGTTAAACAGAGAGTCCCAATTGATATTAAAAGACCGTTTTCATTTTTATCAGTTTGCGCAGCCATCAGACTGAGGATTGATCTTAATTTTAAGCCATTGTTTATGTAATTTCCAGGCTGTTTGGGGGATATACATTGCATTTACCTGGGACTTTGGGGACTGTAATGGCCAGTTAGACTATTTTATTTGGTTGATCTGAACATATTACAAATGTGAGAGTTGGTGAAAAGGTGGGAAATTAAATTAGGAACATGCTTGATCACTTACATATTCATAACTGTTGTACATTTTATGAAAATGACACAAATGTGCACAATGGCCATGCTACATCGTACGGATTTGGAGATCAGCTTATCTAATTCCCCATGATCAACTAAAACAGAATATATGTTTCATATGGCAGTGGCTAGTATAATTATGAAGTTAAGATACATAACTAGGTTTTGCCAAAAAAGTTGTAATGATAACAAAAGATGGTAATAGATGGAAACAGACAGATGGTGCTCTCCTCCCCAGAACCAATCCTGACAGGGGGCAGAGAGAGGGATGGTAATTGTCCAATCCGAGCAGCAGGGATAATTACAGGGTACTCCCCCTAGATTGTAAAATTAGTGATGTCATTTCTGCTATATATGGGGGACTGTACTCGGACTTAGAACACAGACACAAAAAACGGAGAGACAGGAGAAGGAGGACGGAGAGAAGGCTGCTGAACCTTACTATCTTTGAGAGTGCAGTGACCAGACCCCTTACCCCATCTGTCCAGAGTGTCTTGAGATCCAGCTGGCTTTCCTGAATCTTAAACCAAGGCTTGCTATGTAAGTAGCCATAACGCCAGCCCTAAATTGCATAAGCCCTTTATTTTTGTAGCAGTACATCCTATCTTTCCCCATTAAAACCCCAATTGCTCGTGTTTTTCAGTCACCTCCCCATAGAAGAACCTCTTGTTTGCCTGTATATGTTAGCATATTCCCATTAAAAAACTGCAATTGTCTGTAAATCCTTAGTATTTTTGTAAGTAAATAATTATTAATTCCCCCCATTGAAATTCACAGTTCTAGATTGTTGCAATTCAAAATCAACCATCTTGTTCCTGGTGTTTTTATTTAATTGTTATAGTCATTAAAGTGTTGCCTCAAAAGAATTATTCTTCTTGTAACTAAAAACAGAATTTGTCAGTGTATTGTGTGCATTACCAAACTAATTCCTATTTTTATCTGTCCTATTAAACCGAAACCGTTGTCCTCATTGTGAGCAATCCCTTTTGCCTAGAAGTCTACCTGTTATGAGCGTCTGTCCTTGTCACTACAAACCAATTTTCCTATTGTAAGCTAAACCCCTTCCCTGAGCTGCCTCTCATTGTAAGCCCCAGTTTAAATGAATTTTCATTTGCCACTGTATTTTCCCTTTGCATTTGCTTTCTCCCAAAACCGATTTTCTCACTTCATTTCTATCTTTCCCTGATGTGCTGATTCATATGTTCTAAAACCTTGCCTATCCCCTAATTGCAAGCAATGTGAATTTCCTTCTATTCTGTCCCCTAGCAGTTGTGAGAAATAACCAACACCTCATTCTTCCCTTTTGCTTTAAAAACAGGTTTACCCTTTCTTTGCTGGCTTCCCATCTTGTGGTGGTGGGCTTTACCCCAAAACCGATTTTCCCTCTATATTCCTATTCCTTGCCACTGCCTTCCATTCATAGGAATCAAGTCCAAATTGATGTTTGGAGGTGGGTGTTGCAGGGGGGAGTGTTTAACTGCCAGTGCTATCACGTAAATTGTTATTTCTTCTGTTTTGCCATTAAAGACCTGAATTAACTGGAATAGGATATCTTAGCCTGGTTGTGTTGTAGAGATTATTGCATTTTGTGTTGCCACAACAGAACAAGTTACTTACCAACTGGTAACGTTCTTTCGATTGGATGTTCCTCCAACGTATTCCTCATCTTAGATGAATTCCATCCAGCTTTGCTGCTCTTCGGAAATTTTTTCGGCAGAGGGCGCTGTGCATCGATGTCGTTGAGTCGATGGTCCCTCAAAGGCCTCTGTCGAGGGTGACGTCATCGGGTGTATAAGTAGAACGCGTGGCGCCGGTTGGCCTCAATTCTGTTTTTCCCCTTTTTATCTTTGATCTTGTACTGTGTAGATTGTGCCGGCAGACAGGTATGAACCTTGCGAGATTTGAGATGGCAATAACCCGGAAAAATCTACAGAGGTATAGGCTGGGAGGGCGATGAGGAATACGTTGGAGGAACATCCAATCGAAAGAACGTTACCAGTTGGTAAGTAACTTTTTCTTCAAGTGGATTGTGTCCGCCAACGTATTCCTCATCTTAGATAGACTCCCAAAGCAGTATGGACAATTCCTCTGGAGGAGGGGGGCGATTTTTCGATACTCTTAGATGGCTGAGTATAGTACTGCTTTTCCAAAAGTTAGCTCCCTAGACTGGCAAGCATCCAGGTTATAGAATTTTGAGAAGGTGTGTAGCGAAGACCAAGTTGCTGCTTCGCAAATGGATCTTATTGGAACACCTCTTTGAAGGGCCGTGGAGGAGGCAATGCCTCTGGTGGAATGAGCCCTTAACCCCTTCCGAAGGGTCTTTTTGTGCTAGTCTGTAGCATTCTGAAATGCAAAGCACAATCCAGCGTGAAATTGTCTGTTTTGTCACCGATTGACCCAATTTCCTTCCTGTATAACCTATAAACAGCCGGTTGTCCACTCTAAGTCTGGAAAGTCTAGAGATGTAAATGCTTAAAGCTCTTTTCGGATCCAACCTGTGTAATCTTTCCTCCTCCTTCGATGGATGGGGTGGAGGATAGAATGCGGGTAAGACAATTTTCTGACTTAAATGAAAATCAGATATTACTTTCGGGAAAAATGATGGTTTTACTCTCAACACAACTCTGTCCTTATGGAACACACTATAGGGTGGCCCAGAAGCCAGTGCCTGCAATTCGCTCACTCTTCTTGCTAATGTTAGAGCAACCAAGAAGGCTGTTTTCCACGTTAGTAATCTTAATGGACACGTGTGCATAGGCTCAAAAGGAGCACACATTAAGAATTTTAGGACTAAATTTAGATCCCAGATCCGTACTTGAAATGGGTGAAGAGGAAACACATTAGTGAGTCCTTTTAAGAATTGTATTATCAAAGGAATTTTGAAGTAGGAACATTCTTCCGATGAGCGCTTGAAAATGGAAAGCGCCGCAAGGTAACCTTTCATTGTTCCGATATTCAGACCTCTATGTGCAAGGGTCAGAATGAAAGATAATACTTCCGGAATAGGACATAGGAAAGGATCGACATTCTTTTCTCTGCACCAGTTGCAAAACCTTTTCCAACAGCAACGGTATAGAGACTTTGTCTCTATACCGCTGGCCTTCTTGCCGAAAGCAACACCTCCATAACGTCATCTAGAAGGTTCCAATCCCTGTATCTCAGCCTTTCAGATACCAAGCATGAAGGTTGAGCGTTTTGACCTCTGGATGGAGAACCTGACCCTCCATTTGAGAGAGAAGGTTCTCTCTCTGAGGAAGACGTACTGGAGGACAGATGGACATGTCTAGAAGGTCCGGGTACCACGTCATCCTGGCCCAATCCGGGGCAGTTAGGATCATGCGGCTCCGAAACCTTCTCAGCCTCCTGATGACCTGAGGAATGACGGGAATCGCAGGGGACGCGTACAATAGTGGAAAATTCCACTCCACCATGAACGCGTCCCCCAGTGCTCCTCTCGGGGGAAATTCCCTTGAGCAATACCTTTCGCATTTTCGGTTGATTCCGGTTGTAAACAGGTCTACTTGAGGGGTTCCCCAAAGGGCGAAGATCTCTTGAATGACTTCCTGAGCCAGTTCCCATTCTTGGGATACCGTGCTCTGCCTGCTCAGAGCATCTGCCGTCATATTCTCTTCCCCGGCTAGATGAATTGCCGTTAAAGAGATTCCTTCCTGAATCGCCCAATACCAGAGCTGCATTGCCTCTCTGCACAGGGGTAGTGACCCCACACCTCCTCTTTTGTTTAGGTAGTGCATGGCCACTGTGTTGTCCATCATTATCAGGACATTCTTTCCCCTGACAGATGGCAGGAAGGCCTTCAGCGCTAGTCTGATTGCCCTCAGCTCTAAAATGTTGATATGTAGTTTGGAATCCGATGGAGACCAACGACCGTTGATTGTCAGAGCGTTGGCATGAGCTCCCCACCCCAGGAGTGAGGCGTCCGTCACTACTGTGATCTCCGGCCATGGTTGCCAAAAGGGTTCTCCTTTTAGGATGTTCTCTGTACAGGTCCACCATAGAAGGTCTTGTCTGACCTTGTTCGGAATCTGAAGAAGATCCGTCATTTGACCCGAGAACTGGGACCACTGAGTCTTTAGGGCCCATTGAAGGGATCTCATCCTCACGTGTACCTCTGGCACCAGAAAAATGCAGGATGCCATGAGGCCGAGCAACCTTAAAAAGTCGTAAGCCTGGATATTTTGGGCATTTTTGAATTTGGAAACCTTGTGAAGAATGTCTTGAGCCCTCGACTTGGGAGGCGAGCTCTTTCCCAAGGACGTGTCTAATACAGCTCCGATGTACTGAAGCTGTTGGGAAGGTGTCATCTGTGACTTCTTGAAATTGAGGGAGAAGCCCAGTTTGTGGAGGAAGTGGCAGGGGACTTTCAGATGATCCAGTGCTTGCTCGGCAGAACGCGCTCTGATCAACCAATCATCCAGGTAGGGGTAGACATGAATCCCCCCTCTCCTGAGGTGCGCTGCCACCACTATCATTAACTTGGTGAAGACCCTTGAGGCGGAGGGCAACCCGAAAGGCAGGACTCGAAACTGATAATGTGAGTCACCAACTACGAACCTCAGGTATTTTCTGTGTTTGAGATGAATCGGCACATGGAAATAAGCATCCTTAAGGTCCAATGACACCAACCAGTCCTGAAGTTGAAGGGCCTGAAGGATCTGAGAAAGGGTAACCATCTTGAACTTGTCCTTTCTGAGGAACTTGTTCAAGTTTCTTAAGTCCAAGATGGGTCTAAGTCCTCCGTCCTTTTTGGGGATAAAAAAATACATGGAGTACCATCCCTTGTTCCTCTCCGCTACAGGTACTGGTTCTATAGCACCTTTCTCCAGCAGGGTTAAAACTTCCTCCTGCTGTAGGAGCGGATTTGAAGACTTCAACGGGTGTCTCCCTGGTGGATTGCTTTGAGGTTGCGTTAGAAAAGGAAGGCAGTAACCACGGGCTATTATTTCTAGAGCCCAAACATCTGAAGTAATGGCTCGCCATTCTTGCAGATGCTGTGACAGCCTGCCCCCTACAGGTGTTTTGTGATGCAAGTCCTCAAAGTGGTTTTGTGGCGGGTGTTGCAGCTGCTGATGGCAGAGAGGTTGCAGCTGGAGCTGGTTTAGCACGTTTTCCTCGTCCACCACGAGTAGCCTTTTTCTGGCCCCTTTGACTGGCTATTCCTCTCGCCTTTCCATATGAGGTGTAGTAACGATAAGATCATCCCCTCCATGACTGTCCTTGCGCACGAAAAGGCTGAGGTTGCCTAATAGCAGCTCCTAAAGATTTGGCAGCTGCTTTTGAGGTCTGCAACCTCTCAAGGCTCTCGTCAGCCATGTTGCCAAAAAGGTGACACCCGTCAAAAGGCATGTTCAGAAGGCGGTTCTGTACGTCCGGTGCGAAACCCGACTTCCGTAACCACGCAAATCTGCGCATTACCGTGCTAGTGCCCATGGACCTGCTTACACTATCTGCAGTGTCCAATCCAGATTGAAGGGATTCCTGCATGGCTTCCTTTCCATCTCTAACGATGGCTAGGAACCCTTCCCTTTCTTCCCCTTCTGGTATGTGCTCTGCCACCATTGCAATGCACCCCCAAAGAGTGTACGAAAACATTTTTTAATGCCATGCACCCGGCTGAAAATATCTTCCGTGCCCAACCATCCACACGCTTTTCATCCCTGTCTGGAGGGATAGACGGGTATGCAAGTTTGTTAGAAGCTGTGGCTGCCTGTATGACCAGACTCTAGGGAGTTGGGTGTTTGGACAGATAGCCGGGGTCGCTACTGGCTGGGCGGTATTTTGAGGTGAGGGATTTATTTATCGGAGGAATTGAATCCAGAGTTTCCCAATTCTTGGCCACTCTATTTTGCAGGGCTACATGAAAGGGTAGTACTGGTTCTTTGGTGTGACCATGGTCCAATATATCTGTTAAATCATCCTGGATGAATTGGGCTGATGGTATAGCCCATCCTAAGTAATCTACTACCTTTGTCATTAATTGACGGTATGATGGACTGGCATGCTCTCCTGGTTCTGGTCTGCCAAAGTCGTTTTCAGGAGATGTGTCAATGCCACTTGCATTGTGTAATGATTCCACCAAGTCCCTCATTCTGCTTTCTACTGAAATCAAGCATTCTGGGACATTTGGGGTGCCATATTGCAGCCCAAAAGGTACATTCTCCTCATCAGATCTCTCCTGTTCCTCGAAAATTGAGGTCAGGGATTTGAAAAACTCCTTTCTGGGGAGAGGCTTGAAAACCTTCTCTGGGAGAGGAGGAGGAAGAGGTCTAAACCTGGCTCTGAGGACAATACAGGTTTTGTAACCTTATCCTTCTCTTTTTCTGGCTTCCCTGGCTTGGCTGGAGCCTTTGGCGCCGAGGGTTTCGGCATAGACGTTGATAACAGCGTCGACGACACCGTGGTCGTTGGCAGGGTCTGCTTCGAGGGCATCGAGGCGACCTTCGAAGATTTTCCCTTCGAGGTATGATGGGTCTCGGACGGCATCGATGACCTCGAGCAGTCGACTCAACTCGAGCGTTTTTCACTCGGCGTCCTGGAAGGTTCCCTATCCTTCCTTTTTCGATCACCTGGGCTCGAGGGCGCGCGAGTGTCGGAGCGATGACGCTCCCGGCCGGCTTCCGAAGAAGTTGCGGACCGAGGCTTTGCTTTTTCAAACACCTCCATCATTTTGACCCTGAATGCTTCCCACTCTTCAGTAGACGAATGTTTCGTGGGGCATTTCATCTTTTTGGGAGACTCGTCTGATGACGAGGTGGAGGGAGACCTGCGGTGCAGTTTCTTCTATCTTTTTGACGAAGACGACGAGCGATGGGAATCGCTACGGGACCTCGATCGATGCCTTTCGTGTCGAGGAGAATTCTCCTCACGGGATCTCGACTCGACGCTAGAGGTTTTTCGATCGGTTTTTCGACCTACCTGTAGCTTTCCTCTCCTCTCTCGCAAGGCCTTCCCCGTCATCGCCTGACACTTCGTACAGGCCTCCATGTCGTGGCCTTCTCCAAGGCACCACAAACACTCTCGATGCAGGTCCGTGATCGACATTTCTGACCCGCACGATTTGCACTTTTTGAATCCCGATTTCGGGGTTGTGGTCGGCGTCGATGACAAGGACATATCTTGTTATTATATATCTTCTCACAGAACTCGAGGCGCGCCGAATGTCCGAAGCAACGTATACTGCGGAAAAACGGAACTGAGGCCAATGGGCGCCGCGCGTGCTACTTATACACCCGATGACGTCACCCTCGACGGAGGCCTTCGAGGGACCATCGACTTGATGATATCGACGCACGGCGCCCTCTGCCGAAAAAAATTCCGAAGAGCAGCAAAGCTGGATGGAATACATCTAAGATGAGGAATACGTTGGAGGACACAATCCACTCGAATTGGTGGCTGCTGTATTTTGATTATACTCCTTTACATTGAATAATACATTAATGAATATATTATTGATACACACCGGCCTAAGTCCTAGTCCATTGTGACACGGGGTGTTTGTGGAGGTTGGGTGCGAGACGGGTTGGAGGCCTACTCAAAAAGAATCCGTAGTATATTGAAGATAAAAAACGCTTTATTGTGCACCACATCCATTGTAGGGGACGGAGTTCCCTAGTTGGCGTGTGCCGTGTAATAAACCGTGACAAAGTGGGGTCCATGATTGAGAAAAGTGCTTTCACCCGTGGGAGCATAGCACAGCAGACTCGCCCATTGAAGTATTGTTACATTTAGTGGATGGTAAGCTGTGTTACACTGTGAAGGCGCTAGCAAAACTTGTACCCTAGGTATCAGAGTGGTGTAGCCAAACAAAATATTGTAACCATAAACTAGGAAGGAGCAGGGTGGAGATTTGCCCTTGCATAGATAACCCAGCAGGTACAGAACACTCTTCACAATGAGCACCGTGGAAAGAACATGGCTAGGCAGAACCTTCTGTCCAAATTGTTCATTAAAGGGGAATGGGCAGAATAGGGACATGAAGCCTGGCAAACTAGTATGATGCAATAGTTGACCTCTATAAATATGGATGTGTGGCAGGACCGTGGCCTGTTACATCAAGCCCTGACTGACTTTTACATGACACAGACTACTAAAGATGAGCCAACTAAAATGGTCCAACTCACTGCGTATCATGGAAGAAAGGTACCAGGTGAGTGTAGCCTCTGGGCAGAATCAATCTGAGTTATTGGAGCAAGTAAAAGGGGAGTTAAGGCAGGTAGAGGAGAAAATGCGAGAGAGACAAAATCCTGAGTTAGAATTCGGAAACATCATTCAGAAGCTTAAGCAGGAGTTGGCAGTACAGCAACAAAATAATTCAGAGCAGGAGTCCCAATTATCTGCACTAAAAGAGGAGTGCCAGGAAAGGGTTGATTCCCAGAAAGAGAGTCAACTAAAATGGAACCAACAAGTGACATACAATAGAGCCTGCTTAGAGGATATGTGCACTTTACAAAATCAGATCAAGCTATTGGAAGAGGAGAATAGCACATTAATTATTAAAGAGGTCCATTCCCAAAAGGAATTTGACCAGGAGCGTCGGAAGTTGAGCGCTATGAAACAGCAGAGAGATAACCTCAGTGAACAGAATAGGACAATCTATCAGGAAAAAGATGCCCTATGCCAGGAAATAGGCTAATTAAAGGCAGACCTGGAGAAAGGCGAGTCATGTCTTCAGGAAGTGACTGACCTAAAATTAGAGAATGAAAAATTAATGGGGCATATGAGACAAATAGAATGGGGCCTAGAGCAGACAATACAGACTAAAAATGTGCAGAGTGAGGCGATTAGTCTCCTGCAACAGCAAAGGTCTGAGTATTGCCAGACAATACAAGAAGCACAGAAAGAAAATGAGGCCCTTTGTGATGAGAACAGGAGACTCCATGGCCAAGTAGTAGCACAAGGTAAGGTCATAGAAGCCAGTCAAGCCCTGATAGTAGAGCACAAAGCTCACATACTATCAAGAAATAGGGGCAGAGAAAGAGAAATCAGAAAGATTAGAGAAGGAGTGTGCTAGGTTTAATAAGGCATTGGGGAACCCTGAACTGGTAGGGAATGGAAGGGCAGCCCCTAATCATGGTGTAGGGCCCTGTGTACCAGGGACCTAAAGCAACTTACCACCTTATATGTGCAAGGCACTGCTAAATTCACACCTATGAGTTCACAAGAACCAGGAATCATGAGGCAGCTGGACTTAAGTAGGTCTAGAATGACTGAGCCGGAAGGCCGGCCCCCATCAGAGATTGATGGGCGTGCATCACTGCTTAGGTTTAAAAATATTTTGGCAAATGTATCTGCCCAGGAGGACTCCTATGAAGAGAAAATGAGGGAGTTAGACTGGCAGAGACATCAGCTACAAAGGGACCATCTGGACCACTTTGCGGATAAAGAAGAGTCTGAGTTTAGGCCCCAAAAGAGCATCCTGAAAACCTCTACCCGTTCAAGGAGGTGGAGGGAGTTCCCCAGCAACCCCGGAAGGAGGGAGGAGTCAGATGATTACTCCCCTGTGCGAAAGAAGGAATTCAAGGGAAGTGACCCAGAGAGTCTACAATACAACAGGGGAGAAGAGACTAGGCCCCGTCATTCTGGGAGAGACTCCCAGTGTCACAGAATCAGGGAGCGCCTAGATGATAGGGATGGGACCTCAAATAGCAGCAGCTCTGAGTCTGAGGGCGATTGGACTCAGGTGCAGCGTAAAAAGAAGGCTGCTAAACAAAAGAGAATGTTGGTAAAAGACCCCATTAGACAAATAAAAGCCATTAGAAATGTCATGATCCTTTACCATAAAAATGGCAAGTACTCAGTCTGGAAGCATCTGGAGTTGTATGACCAGATGATGACATCATTTGGCATCAAAAATCTCCAGAATTCTGTGGAGTTTGCCAAGTGGACATTCACCCCAGAATACTCCAGCTTCTTTACTGAGCTGGAGGATAAAAATCATTCAAGGTGGTCTACCTACAAGGCAGCCATCTTGAAGCACTTCTCTGTGCACCGAAACCCCCAGGAGGCTCGCAAGGCAGCCTACAACCTGCAGTGCGTAGAGGATCAGGCACTGAGAGAGTTTGTCCAAGAGTTGAAGCAGGCATTTGCACAAACCACTAGACGGGTGCGCACAAACAGTAGGGAGTTCATTTACACCTATTCCATGCAATCCCTAAGTACATAATGACACAACTGGTTAGGGACTTCCACGATGAAAGGACCCTGGACTGGGTAACAGAGCAGGCTACCCGGATCTATGAGGTCCAAAAGCCTGTGGAAAATAAGAATTCCCCCAAAAATCCTAAATTGACCAACACCCCCGCCGCTGCCAAGGTGACGGAGGTGAAGAATACCCCCATTTTGGACCTAGAAATGGGGGGGCCGAAAAATACACCTTCCGCTAACAAACCAATGGAGAGGCAGAGAAGACCCTCTGACTAGTCCCAAGCAGGTGGTAGTCAGGCAGGGTGCCCCACAAATGGGACACATGACTCTGCCACATACATCAGCCCGAGGTACAAAGGGAACAGACACATCTTGAGGTACATATGGACTCCCCCAGCTCAAGGGGGGATACAACCAGGTAAGTGTGACCCCAGGTAATTTAACTCCCAACTTTTCCCCAAATTTCCCACAAAGCTTCCCTCAGGAGGGCAGTAATATTCCAGCCTCAAATTTAATTTTCTTCCCCAGGTACCCTCCAAACCCCAACATTTAGAACAATCCTTCTCTCTCTGCCCGCTTTCAGGAGACTAGACCCCAAAATCAGGGAGAATGGAGACCAATGATGGAGGGATACCCGGGATCCCTCAATACTCCAGCTACTCTGGGAGACGGGACAGTTACCCTTCCCGAGAGCAACAAAGATTTGACCCAAGACCCCTCATATCAGCCAGAGAGGGTGTCACAACTGGAGCACCAGGTCCAGAGCTTGACCCAAGACCTGAGGCGCATGTTGAGGGCACAGCTGGGCCCTCAAATGAACATGACTGCCCAGAACAGCTCAAACCCAGGGTCTGGCACCCCGGAACAAGGACGGGGAGAGAACCCTGACAACTAACCGGTTCCAGAGGAGGAGGAGGCTCAGGAGGAAGGGGGATGCAAAGCCCTAGAGGAAGGTTCCTTCCTCACCCATGAAAAGCCCCTAGAAACCCCTGAACCCAAATCTCCTACCCCTGAAAAACTGCAACCTAGGGAACAGAGGGTAAGTAGGAGAAACCAAGGGACAAAGAACATCCATTTTGTGGAGGAAATCAGCGTCCTCCAGTTTGAATCCTTGGAGGATTCTGGGAAGAAAGTCTTCTCTTTCAGGGATGGGGGTATTCCTCCCAAAGAAAAATGGGTCCCAAAAGACCATAACTCAGACTGGGTAAGTATGGGGACTGACCTAGAACCATCTATCCCTGAACCCCAGAAATGTCATCCCGAGAACTCGGAAATAAATGAGGGATCCTCCCCCCCAAACCGGTTTAAGTGACTGTCTACAGGAAAAGGGGGACAGCACAGAATCAGGGGAAAGAGGGGATTCACAAAATCCCCAAATCTCAGGATGCCAAATTTTCTTCACAGAGTCCCGAACTCCTACACAGAAAATGGCCCAAGATCACGCAGTGTCGGAGTTCAAAATAAAGAAATTAACCACCCAGCGGGCCCAGAATGCACATTTTCTTTGCCCCCCCTGAGGAAAAAGAAGGTAGGTTTTATGCCCCCGTTAGTGAGCAAGGACAGTGTGCCTTTTCAGCGCTGGTGAATACAGGATCCCAAGCCACCCTCCTGTCCTAAAAGGCATTTGAGCAAATCAATTCAGGAAGGGGGGAGAGTCACCAAATTCCCCTCACACCTCTTCCTGGACAATTCCAGAACTTCGACAGAAATGACATTTCCGTCAAGGGGACTGCGGATCTGGAGATCAAAATTAGGCGACACAAGGTGAAACACCCGGTTACAGTCGTCACTCCAGAGGGAACCCCCTGTCTCCAAGGGAATGACCTCCTTCGGAGGTTGTCCCCCTAACAGACTGTGCGAACAAGGTCCTCTGGACACAGACTAACCAGCCAATAAAATTAAAACAGAGCACCAACTATGTAAGCTTAAATGGCACATGTCATATGGTTGAGCAGCGGTCTGAGAAAATTGAGTTCCACTTTAGGAACAATCAGGTCCCCGACATAACTGTAATTGCTGTAGGAGAACACACTGGTGATGGGAACTCTTCTCCATTCTTGAAAATCAACCTCCCTCCCAGTTTTAAGTGGCATTCCACACAGAAGGAAATACCCTGAAATTTTATACTGATCCACAATTTGAAGAGAACCAAAACCCCATGACAATAGGTGATGAAAAACCAGCTCAAAGCTTGGCTGATAGTCAGAAAAAGTGTGAACAGCTGTTCCTCCCCATTCAGGTAAATGAGGGGGGGAGCCTGTTCTTGCCAGAGTATGCCTGAATAATGTGAACATCTTCATCATCAAAGCGTTTATCAGGAAACTCCCAAAAGATCAGACCATCCCACCATTGAGTTGATTTATAAGTGGGAAAGGGGCCTGGAAACCCCAATTGCCAACCTCTCCTGCCTAGCAGGTGCATGCTAAACATTTCCATTGGTGATAAAAGCATAGAGCATAATAGTTGGGTTGTGCGGATGTCCCCTCTGCCTTCAATTTAGGTGGTGACATTCTCAATCGATTCACAATTAATTTGGACCTCATTAATTACAAAGTCTGGTCCCAACTGGGGGGTAACCCCATGGGCTTTGACAATCCTGAAAAGGCATTTTGGTCAGCACAATTGCGACCATATGCAGTGGAAGTTCAGACTGGAGAAGAGGTCATCATCCCAGGACTGGCCTGACGATTCACCATCCCCCTAAAAATTAAGAGAGCAGGACTTGTGGCTGATTAAAGAACCCAGTGAGGGTAGAGCCCAGGAATCCTCCAAAGAGTACAGGTAAGGACTGGAACCCAGATGAATAAAATCTCTCTCTCTATATATATATATATATATATATATATATATATATATATATATATAAAACAGGGAGTCATTTATCTGAAGTTACTGTACAAATGAAGAAAAAAAAAGATAAACATTGTTTATGAAACTAGAAGGTATTGTAACTGTAGGTTATTGTTGTGTACATTTTTTGTAAATCTTTCAGGAAAAATGTGTGTAAAAAGTACTGAAACCTGTTTTTTTTAAATCTTCTATTAGAGAACTAACATCCTTAAATTCCAGCCTGCAGAGGAGAACCCCAGGGACCTGGAAGGAAAGGAAGAAAGGAGGTGCCGTGCCACACCCTCCAACCCAAAGATGGAAGGGGAGGCTGGAGTGCCCACTCACCGATGAAGGAAAATTACGCCTAAGGAAACCCCACTCTGCCCTACTCTTCCCCAACAAAGAGTCATGGAAGAGGAAGGGGGTGGTGGGTTTGTGGGGTGCATTTAAAGACCCCAAACAGAAGTCCCTTTCACCTGAACAGCAGCATTTAAACACTGCAACCAAAAACGGCCTTGCTTTACTTTTATCTCACATGAGTGGCAAGAATTTCAACACTGCAACAAAAACGGACTGGCTTTTTCTTTTGTGCTCATGTAAAAGTACAGAACCATGGTGGCCAATAATCAATAACATCACATTAAACCAACATGGCCGTTTTAGCTGTGGAGAGCCTAAGTGGTTGACGCATTATGCAACAGTCTTTGGAAGTAATGAAATCGACCAAACTATGAAACATGGTCACACTGAACATAATTGGCTGGTGGAGACTGATGTGACCACTATTGAAAGCTTAATAAAAAAATTAAAGAATTCGACACCTGCGGGTCCAGACCGACTAACGAATATAACACTGAAGAATAACCCTGAGGAGTGGGCCAGGTTCATTTCAGTGGTTTTTGACAATCTCCAAAAGCGCAGAAGGATACCAACATCTTGGACCTCAAGCATAATAATTCCAATCTACAAAAAAGATGTGAGAGACGATGCAGCCAACTACAGGCCCATTGCGTTATTAGATGTGATTGGTAAGATATTTGCATCTACTCTTCAAAATCGGTTAACGCAATGGGCTAGTAGGGAGGGGATAAGCAACCCACGCCAAGCAGGCTTCACAAAGGGCACTGGAACAGACCTAAAGCTATTCCTCCTGTCAATCTTAAAGCTGGACATAATCAGATCAAAAGGAAAGCTATATATAGCATTCATCGATCTCAAACAGCCCTTCGATGGGGTAAATCGTAAGAAACTATAGGCCAAGTTACGAGCGTGGAATTGTCTGGAAGATCTGCTGGGCCCCATCGAGGCCCTACATGAAAACACTACACTTCAATCCGATAAGATTCTAATGGAATGCTAACAGCAGCAATACAAGTCAAGAGAGGAGTGAAACAGGGCTGTCCTTTGGCAGCTACATTATTCAAGCTCTACATAGCAATTTACCGCAAGCTCTCACACAGACCAAACATTTGCCTGCAAAACTAAATAATACTGAGATCCTAGTAATTGCATACGCTGACTATCTTGTGATAATGGATCAGACACAGATCGGGCTTCATCGCTTACTCAACAAATTGCAAGAATAAATGCAAAAAATGACCTGGTTATCAACACAGCCAAGACCAAGATCATGACCATCAATGAAAAGAACGCAAAGAGAATCAACTCCTTCAATTGGAGAATAGGGTCAGACAAACTGGAATCGGTAAATTCAATACGTTACTTAGGGATAACCTTTAAAACATAGTCGAGAAGGCATGGCAATTCAAACTGGTGCAAAAGGTGAAAATGTTAGCCTTGCAAGGGGCAATATTGAATTCTCGTTATGGTAAATTTTCACTAAAACTATTACGGACCTTTTATCTACATAAGGTAATTTCCGATTTTGACATACGGAGGAGAGGCAGTGCTTAACCTATCCAGTGAAATATGGGGAGTTCTAGAAGGTCAATTCTGGAAAAGGACGTTAGGGCTGCCAAAACATCTGCCAAGGAGTTTAATAAGGAAAGAGCTAAGTCTACAATCATTACATTTGATTGCCTTGCGGAAAACTATTGGTCTGTTAAGAAAACTGTCAGAAGTTCAACCAGTGGCAGGTTATCTCATTCTAAAACAAACTGGGGCTGGCAAAGGATCAAAGACATTGAATGATTGGAAGGAAAAGTGTGGAAAATACCTGCCCCACTTAGGTTCCTCAATAAAACTCTTAGTTGAAAATCCAGAGAAAATCAAAGAAACAATAAGGCGAACTGACTGGATTGAAACCCTAGAAACCAAGCCATACGCAAAGGAAATAAGAAACCTCAGCATACCTCCTAGGACAAGGAACACACTTCCTCCATACCTCGAAATGTTCCCAAGTAAATTCCATCGGGACAAAATGTTAAGAATTAGGCTGAATATATATACCACTAATGCAGATCTTCACTGGACTGGGAGACGTGGGATAAATGATGGACAATGCCGATTTCGCAATAACAGAGGAGAGTTGGAAACAATCGCACATCTACAAACTCTATGCCCTGCAGTAGTGGAAGATGGAATGTTGTTTCTACTTAAATATGTAAGACATTTCACAACATTTACTGCCGAAGAATGGTGGGAACTATACCTACAAGGGCATATTCAAGGATTGGTTTGCACTGGAATTGATTTTCTTGAACTAATAATGAAGAAAGTAGACGCTTAAAATCTGTAACGGAAACATGATTGAGTCCAGTACTGGCAAACAACATGAGATACTTGGAATGTTAACTGAATTGTGAGAATTTGGATTGTAACTAAAGTTTGGAAATGTAGTAATGTGTTAAAAGTTTGTAAGTAAACTAAAGTAAATAAACACAATAAAAATAAAAATATAAAATAAAAAAAACATGGAGAAAGGGGCCTACCCATCATTATCAATGGACAAGCAGCAATGTAAAGTCACCCAAGAAGGGGGCGAGGGGATCAAAGCATCCTGTGACCTGCAAGACAGGATTTTTAAACATTAAAAGCAAAAACAGCCTGCACAGGTGTTTGCAAACAAAACGGCTTTAAAAACCCACAATGGAAAAAGATATCACTGCTCACACAGAAAATGTCAGGGAAACATGATGTGGGGGTGACCAAAGCAAATGTATATTAGGTTTCACCCACAAAACTCCTGTACCTGTGAAGAGACACTACTAACAATGAAAGCCCTACATCCAGCTGGATATCACACCTCTCTTCTAACAATCCTGCAATAAAATGTGATGCTGCTGAGGGCGTCAAAATTCCCTATTCTGCAGACATGATGGCAGGAGCCCAGGGAGTTCAAAGAAGGCAAAATGTTGCTGAAGCATGACAAGAAGGTGTGAGTCGCTGTAGCACCCACTTCAAAGAGCCCACACTAATGTCAAAGGGACTCATAAACATCTCTGGTCACAGGCTGAGCCCAGAGGAAGACAGATGGTTGTGGGGGATGAAGCGGCCATCCCACATGTTGAACAGACACTCCCAATTGATATTAAAAGACTGTTTTCATTTTTAGCCGTTTGTGTAGCCATCAGACTGAGGATTGATCTCAATGTTATGCCATTTTTCATGTAATTTCCAGGCGGTTTGGGGGTATAAATTGCATTTAGCTGGGACTTTTGGGGACTATAATGGCTAGTTAGACTAGTATTCTGGCTGATCTGAACATATTACAAATGTGAGAGTTGGGGAAAAGGTGGAAAATGAAATTAGGACCATGTTTGATCACTTACATATTCATAACTGTTGTACATTTTATGAAAATGATAGAAATTTGCCACATGGCCATGCTACATCGTACGGATTTGGTGATCGGCTTATCTAATTACACATGATCAACTAAAACAGAATATATGTTTCATATGGCAGCGGCTAGTATAATTATGAAGTTATGATACATAACTCATTTTTGCCAAAAAGTTGTAATGAGAACAAAGGATGGTATTAAATGGAAACAGCAGATGGTGCTATCCTCCCCAGAACCAATCCTGACAGGGGGTGGAGAGAGGGATGGTAACTGTCCAATCGGAGCGGCAAGGATTATTACAGGGTACTCCCCCTAGACTGTAACATTAGTGATGTCGTTTCTGCTATATTTGTTTATTTTAATTTTATACTTGATTGAACTATTTTACTAGTTTTACAAGCTTTATGAGCCTTTCAAATTTGTTTCCCTCTCTTTGTCCTTTGAGTGGCTTTTAAAAAAAAGATCTTTCTTTTTGAAAAATGAAGTGAAGTTTTCTTGGCTCTTTGTTAATGTTCTTGTGTTTCCTGTCCGCTCTCGCCGACTTGTTTGTTGTCCAGATCAAGGCTTTCTATGAAGTTTCCAACTGCAATCACCGGTTTGATGTTTTTCCCATTCATCAGATACATCCACCAATAGTCTTCATCTAAACTACAGAAGTATGTGAAGAGATGACCGAGATGGGTTTTTCTGGTAGCCGATAGGCCTTGGCAGTTGGTAAGAAGATGTTTTAATGTTTCAACTGTTTGGGGCTCCTCACAGTATCGGCATTTGTTGGATTTAGTTTTGTCTCAGATAGCTTGGATTTCTTTAGTTTTTAGAACATTTAGCCTGTGTCAGGATTCGCCCTACTTCAAACCCTTCCCATTAATTTATGTATGTGTTTCAGAGCCTGAAACAGTGCGTGAACAATAAAGGACCGTTGTCTATGCGGTCGTCTAATCTTCTGCTTCTTCTACGCCGTTCCCGATTCCATAGATATAATGGACACAGGTTACCATGGCGACTATGGCATCCGTTTCGCTCCTCCTACAATGTATCACGGAGAGGGCGTGGTGTTTAACTGCCATGGCAACCTATATAGCACTTCCAGGTTGCTCACCTCGCCGCTTTTGATTTTGAATCAATCGTGGCTTTTGCTTTGCTTCATTCCTTGTTTCCTGTGACCTTTCGACTTGCTTCTGTTTCCTTGCCCTGTACCTCTGTGTTTATTGTGACCCGGACCGTTATTGTCCGCCCGCTTGCCTGCCGAATCTGAATTGTTTGCTTACCTGTGTACCGAACCGAGATTGCCTTCCAACTTTCCACTTGCCTGCTGATTCAGAACTGCTTGCCTTCCTGTGTACCGAACCCGGTCTGGTTTCCAACTTTCTGCTTGCCCGCCGATTCGGTACTGCCTGACTTCCTGTGTACTGAACCCGGTCTGCATTCTGACTCCCTCGCTTGCCCGCTGATTTGGAATTCACCTACCTGGATTGTCGCCCTTTCATTCTTCACTTCTTGGACGACACCAACAACACCCTAGTGTATTATAGAAATCGCTGAACTTGAGACTGCCTACAAGCGCTGAAGTCATTAGGCATCCTCGTGCCGGCGGGATAGAATGGGGACCAGAGACTACCTCAAATCGTTTAGGCGTCCTCGTGCCATCGGGTTAGGAATAGAATACACTGGGTGTATTGCTGGTACAGTATCATCGGAAAGGTTATTGGTAAGTCTGAACTCCTTCTCCTCCTCCCTAATGGCAGGAAAAGCCCAGAAGGGGAGAAGGATTCCAGGGAAACCCTCTGGGGAATAAAACCCTGTTCCTTCGTCAGGTAAACCGTCTGCTTCGGATGGATTCAATGCGGTGGCTTAGTCTTGGGAGTTCTAGTCGACCAAAGATCTCTAATGAAAGTGGTAAGAAGACAAGGTAAGTGATTTGGGAAAAGTTACAGTAGTTACGCTATTAAGGACAGATATAAGTTCTGGCATGGAGTGCTGGGGAGATATGGCCTTGGAAGATTTCCCTGTCAGAGGAATAGTTTGTTAGGAAAGCAGAAAGGGAGAAATTGTATGTGCAGTCTATCTATCGGAATTGTACCTGAAAACAGGAATGTGACTGACGAAGTATTCTGAAATCAGTCTCGGAGATCGGATAAAGAATCTCGCAATTTCCATGAAGCCGACGCGTCGCTGTTGCAGCCGATTCTCAGCACAGTGAAAACTAGTACCGCTGATCGGCAGAATCTTTCGAGGCAAGGACAACAAGTGAATGAGAGAGCTGGGAGCTTGGGTAGCAGTCGAATGATCCTGAGAATAGAAAACAGTATGTGGTGCAAGAAGTGAAAGAAATATAGACAGTAAGACACAGCCTAGGTTCGTACTCACGGAACGCTGGTAAAGCAGAGTAGCAACGCGTAAACGCGTTGTGGCGATTCTCTGATCTGCAGTGTGCTGTAGAGGAGGCAGAGTCTGCCAATCCTCCAAAGGCCAGGAAACTAGACCGTTGCAGTCAGAAAACAACGCCTTCTTGGAAGGAAAAATGGAAGACACCCGTCTTCGGGACCATCGATGCCAAAGGGACCAGCGCCTCCTGAAGGGCATGACAGTTACATTGGTAGGAAGAACTCGACAGCTACACTACGGGTACAACCTCGGGTTCTACTACCTCGGATTCTGACAGCCTGGCTCTCATGAAGATTGAGCATATCCTTTTGTTGGGAAATTTCACTAGCTAGTTTACAGGCTCGTTCAGTTTCTGCACAGATGTGGGTAGATGCATGGTTATCTTGTTCCTTCCTGCCAACTCGGTTGTTAAACACCAGTCTGTTTCTTTTCATTTTTTAACGGTTTTCATGGGGTTCTTCTCGAGCTCCTCCTCAGAGCTTCAAATGTCCTCCAAAAGTTGCAGGTATTTGCCGATCCACAAGGCCAACATTTTGTTATCTCCTTTGTTTATTTCTTTCAGAATGATCTCGTAGATTTTCTGGCTTGGTTGGCGAATTTTCCTAAAAAGCATTAAGCCACTGAGATCGACGGTGGCTTTTAATGAAGTTAGGCTTAGCTTTCGTCTGATTGATGCTATGGGCGTTGAGGTTGGAAAATGGAGTATTTTCCTCCAAAATAGTCCTTCTAGTTTGGACCAGAGTTCCGACAGTATAGCCGGCGTCACTTCTGCCCCGTAAACTATTGCAGGAACTACTTTCGTTTTGTAGAACGTTAAGGAGGCTTTGAGGGAAAAACATCCAAACTTTCTGTCCTTCATCTGGGTCTGAGTGATTAAGTTTTTGGTTTTTTGACAAATGGTTTCCTGCATGGGTTTTCTTGAGGATTGGTACTGAAGGTTACACCTAGTTATCTGAATGCTTGCACTCTTTCAAGTTGTTCTTTAACTAGGTGCCATGATGGTATTTTCTTTGTTTTCAGAGGTTTTTCGAGTGTTGATCTCTAGGTCATTTCATGTAAGGTAGTCCAAAAGATTGTCCAGTTTTCTTTGAAGTCCTACAGCAGTCTAATCGATTAGAATAATGTCATCTGCGTAAAAAGGTCTAGAGATCTTTTCGTTGCCCACAAATGGCGGGAAGGTTCTGATGTTGCTCTCAGCAAATTGAAGGTCACCAATGTAGGCGTTGTAGAGCGCAGGTGCCAGGAGGCAACCTTGTTTGACCCCTCTGTAGGTGAATACATTTTGAGAGAGGAGCCCCGCTTTATTGAGCTGCACCCTCATAGAAGTATCTGTGTGGAGCGCTTTGATTGGTGCTAGTATAGATGTAGGGCAGCCCCAGTTAGTGAGTTTGTCCCAGAGTTTGACTCTATTAACCTTGTCGAAGGCCTGAGAGAGATCAATGAAAGCCAACATAAGACAGGGAGAACCTTCTAGCACTTTGGATTTTAAAATGCTATGTGTCATTATGTTGGCTGAGGTTAGATTTTTAGTGAAACCTGTTTGAAAATTATCATAGCCTTTTGAAGATGATGACCATGATTAACATTTTTCTAGAAGAAAGGCTCTGAAGAGTTTACCGATACAGTCCAGTAACGTGATGGGACGATAGTTGTTTGGGTTTCCATTGTCCCCCTTTTTATAGACCGGAATGATATTGGCAGTTTTCCAAGATGTAGGTATTATGTTTGTCTCGTCACATGTTTTGAAGATTTTAGCAATCAAGATTGACCAAGCTTCAGGGTTGGCTTTTAGATCTGCATTTGAAAGCCCATATGGACCAAGCACTCTGGGTGTTTTTAACTTGTTGATCTTGTGCATGATGGTCACTTTATCTTGCTCTATGTCCCATTTGTAGTGGTTGAGGTCTTGGTCCGACTGGTTTGATTGTGGTCTATCAAAACATTTTGTGAAGTGCAAGATCTACTCGTGTTCACTAACACTGTTCAATAGGTTATCTTCAGTAGATCTTCTGTCTGATGAGATTAGAGAGCAAAAAGCTTTGTCTTGTATCCCACTCAGAGTTCTCAGCATGTTTTCTGAGTCTTTTTGATATAGCGCAATTATTTAAGCTTTGAGCCAGTTTTTGTAGTTTTTCGAAGCTGTCTAGGCCTCATCTTACGAGGTGTTGGAGGGATGTTTCTTTGCGTTCCGAGTTATTTGCCTCAGTTCCAAACGTTTCAGTCTCAGGGTTCGGTTATTCGAGTGGTGGTGAGCCATGGCAATTTTGTTTCTTGAGACTGGACACTGGTAAAGGATCAGCAGGGTACAATAATCAATTGGTGAGAATTCAATGTTTTATTTGTCTGAGTCTTTATTCACCAAATATCGCCTTGTTATTTCAGCAATTGCTGTATCATTTAATCTGAGCCTGGTTCCAGTTGTATTGGTCTCGACTTTTGCCTCCATTTGTTGGTCCCTAATGGGTGGTTCTGAATGTTCTGTTTCCCATTGAGTCTTTAGGAGGTTGTGATCACTGTTCAGTGTACGAATAACTTCAAAAGAGGTTATTCTTGCCAACAGATTTCTAGAGGTGTAAATGTGATCTAGGGTGGCTTGTCTTCCTGTGAGTTCCCAGGTTGCAATTGTCAGTTCATTCCGTTTTTTTTAGCCAATTAAGGTTATGGAGGTCCCAGGTGTCCAAGATTGAAGTCCATTGTTTCCCTCTGGCTACCGAATCAGGGTCGGAGTGAGTTTGGTTCCTTTTAAGTTTGTTAAAGGAATCTATGTTTTGGCAGGTGGATTGACCAAACGAGTCTATTGTAGCGTTTAGATCCCCGCATAAAATGATGTAATCTACTGGGCAAACATGATTCGAGACGTCAAGCAACGATTACATTTTTGTGGTGAAGTAATCTACTGAAAAGTGTTTGGGGTTGCAATAAAGCTTGATCACCAAGTAGGTTTTGGGTTTGATCTTGAAGTTCACTGAGTCTCTTGTTTGCCAAGAAATTAAAGTAGCGAAGATGTGTGGATCTCTTGTTATCGTTTTTTCAAGATGAAGGGGGCCCCCTATCCTGATAGCGGTGATGAGCCCGGCCCGCGGTCTTCCAAGTGGACCTTTTAGTGCTGGGAAAATGCAAATTCGCAGCCATCGATGAATGGTTTGTTCGTCATCTAGGTCTCTGGCAAACACAATAGGTCAAATGAACCTAGGTTTATGTCTGAAGTGGACGTCAGGTGAGAGAAACCCCTTGTGTTCCATTACCCGAGGGTTAAAGAGTTGGTTGAGTTTTTAGCTACAGTGCTCAATGGTTTAGGAGGGCAGGACACTTTACTTCGTTGCTAGGATTTTTTGGTAGTAAGGGCTGCCGGGAGCCAGGACCAGCTTTTTAGTTCCTCTTCTGTCTTCCTTTATTGTGTAGAATGGGGCACTTCATTGATTCTTGAGTTTTTTGAAGTATCTTGATCAATGATGATCCACCAGTTTTTCTGTGGGCCTGCTGGTATTCGCTCTTTCTCGAACAATGTCTCCCAGTATGAGTTTGTGTGGCATTGGTTGTTTGAGGTCGATCTGAAGTAGATTTTTTGAAATGAGTTTGCTCTCCTGATTGAGGGTTTGGGATCTCGATTTTCAGCTTCCTCTCGGGTTCTGGTGTGTTCTTTTCTGGTTGTTACGGGCTTCTTGTGGCTAGATTTCGGTTTCTTGTCGGTCGAGTTTCTCCTCGCTCGGGATCCAGATTTGGAGCAGTATTGTCTATTTGCGTGGGCTTGCAGTCTTCGGTCGATCCTGTTACTCGTTTTTCTGGATCCCGACTTGAAGCAGTGTTGTCTACTTGCATTTGAGCACCTTTGGTGTGAGTCAATGTGCTCACCATAAATGGATTTGGATTCTTCAAAACTTCTCTTGGCCTTAATGGCGTTTCTTCTTTTTCAACATGATGGTGATCTGGAATAGTCTCAGCTAAGTGACCTGAGTTCAGGTCATATCCAGGTTTATGGAGATTCTTACTGGCTTCTCTAGGAAGTTTCTTTGTTGTTGGAGATAGAATATGCAAATAGATTCAATCTGTGTCTTTTTCGTTCATAAACTCCACTATATCAATGTCTCTTGTGACAAGTTTTGTCAGCAACAGGACGTGGTGAAGAAGATTCAAGGTAGTTTTCCTGTTCAGAATTACATGGTCTCCGTCTTTCAAGACAAGTTCCACTGTAAAGGAGCAGGTTTGTGTCGATCCCGCAGATCTCACCAGTCTGGTTCTTTTCTCTACTCGATAGTGATCGTCTCCCTCCTGTCCATTTCTGCTATATAAGGGGGACTGTGATTGGATTTAGGACACAGACACAAAAACCGGGGAGACAGGAGAAGGAGGGGAGGGAGCTGCTGAACCTTACCATTTTTAAGAGTGCGGTGACCAGAACCCTTACCCTATCTGTCCAGAGTGTCCTGAGATCCAGCTGGCTTTCGTGAATCTTAAACCAATGCTTGCTATGTAAGTAGCCATAACCCCAGCCCTAAATTGCATAAGACCTTCATTTTTGTAGCAGTGCATCCTACCTTCCCCATTAAAACCCCAATTGCCAGTGTAGTTCAGTCATCTCCCCATAGAAGAATCTATTGTTTGCCTGTATATGTTAGCATATCCCCATTTAAAAAAAACACATTTGTCTGTGTAAATCCTTAGTATTTTTGTAAGTAAATAAATGAATTCCCCCATTGAAATTCACGGTTCAAGATTGTTGCAATTTAAAATCAACCATCATGTTCCTGGTGTTTTTATTTAATTGTTATAGTCATTAAAGTGTTGCCTCAAAATCATTATTCTCCTTGTAACTAAAAACCTAATTTGTCAGTGTATTGTGTGTATTACCAAACAAATGCCTATTTGCATCTGTCCTATTAAACCCAAACCGTTGTTCCCATTGTGAGCAATCCCTTTTGCCTAGAAGTCTACCTGTTATGAGCCTCTGTCCTTGTCACTGAAAACCGATTTTCCTATTGTAAGCTAAACCCCTTCCCTGAGCTGTCTGTCATTGCAAGCCCCAGTGTAAACAAATTTCCATTTGCCAGTGTATTTTCCCTTTGCATTTGCTTTCTGCCAAAGCTGATTTTCCCACTTAATTACTATTTTTCCCTGGTGTGCTGATTAATATGCTCTAAAACTTTGCCTACCCCCTAAGTGTAAGCAATGCAAATGTCCTGCTATTCTGGCCCCTAGCAGTTGTGAGAAATAACCAAAACCCAATTCTTCCCTTCGCTTTAAAAACAGGTTTTCCCTTTCTTTGCTGGCTTCCCATCTTGTGGTGGTGGGCTTTAACCCAAAACCGATTTCCCCTCTATATTCCTACTCCTTGCCACTGCCTTCCATTCAAAGGAATCAAGTCCAAATTGATGTTTGGGGGGGGGGGGAGTGTTGCAGGAGGGAGTGTTTAACTGTAGGTGTTATCACTTTGTGGTAAATTGTTTTTTTTCTGTTTTGCCATTAAAGACCTGAATTAACTGTAATAGGATTATCTTAACGTGGTTGTTTTGTAGAGATTATTGCATTTTGTGTTGTCACTAAATTGGTGGCTGCTGTATTTTGATTGTACTCCTTTACATTGAATAAGAAATTAATAAATATATTATTGATACACACCGGCCTGGTTCCTAGTCCATTGTGACACGGGGTGTTTGTGGAGGTTGGGTGCGAGACGGGTTGGAGGCCTACTCAAAAATAATCTGTAGTATATTAAAGATAAAAAGCGCTTTATTGTGCGCCACATACATCCATTGTAGGGGAAGGAGTTCCCTAATTGGCGTGTGCTTGTAATAAACCGTGACAGAACAACACACCACAGAGAAAAAAAGACGGCTGCCTTTGAGGGGTCCCGGCTTCCTGCCCTGACACTCCAATTGCTTTCTACCCAGACCTGTGCGCAAAGAAAGAAGACTGCATTGCCTCCCCGACTGGCTTGTGTACGGAACTACTCAGAAAGCAGGTAGGTACAGCTGGATGCTGCTGTTGACATTTTAGAAAATGTTTCCTTTAAACTGTGTACATAGCGTTCTGCTGGTGCCAAAACAGTATTTTGCATAGTTCAGAGTGCATTCTAGACAAGAATGGGTCAATGGGAATAATTTGTTTTACACTTTCCTAGCCCATATTTCTTTCCAATGTGTAGATGTCTGCCTCAGTTGGATCGGGTATGTGTATTGGAATCGCTTTGCTGTGTTCCTGCTTCCCCTTTAGAATGCGTCCCGTGCCTGAAAGGGTAAATGGCAGAACGTGGCTTCACTCTCTGTCCCAAAAAAATGTAAACGGCAGAAACATTTCCCAGTTACGTTTGAAAGTGTATATTGGAAGTTGCTTCTGTTCTGGGCACTTTCAGCCGCAACCTTTCTTCTTTGTTGGTTTTAATTGGACAGGTTTGAAACTTGGTACTGTTTTCTGCAGTTCAAAGAACTTCATTTGTTTGGAGTTAGGATTCGAGGCAGGAACATATGGAACTAATTACAGTTCTTTTCATGGTTCCATTGAAGTTTTATCCCCATGCAAATTCTTCTTCATCCTGGCGGGAGTCCTTTCTCGTACTGAGTTGGCGGCAGCGGTGCAACTAGGATTTCTCGACAGGGTGAACCTGCGCTCTGTACACGTGGGCCTATGATAAAGTTCCCCATAAACTAAGGGGAATATATTTGATGAGACGGTTTGTTTGCTTTTGCTTGGTCCCGCGGACAAGATCAGAGTTTGAGTTTTGATGGTATATATTTATTTCATTGTTGAGAACAGCAAAATGGCACTCCTTTCATCGGCAGGGCAAGGGTGATGGGCAGAAAGGGTCTGGACAGAATTCGAAAACACAGGCATTGCAAAGATCTCTGGAGGTTTACATGCATGTGTAACTGGCCCTATGGAGTGAGCCCCTTGCATGGACAGATGTAAATGTTTTCTGCTGCACAAAAGTAATCTGCATACAAAATAACTCTGAAGTGTGAATATTTTACCACTAGTAATGCAGTGAGACCAATGACCACTTTTCTGCACATGCTTTTTTTCACACTCTTGTTTCTTTAAAATAGACCGAAGAAGCACTCTCTAATCCACTTTTACAGGGAGCTGCCATTTTTATGCATTTCATTTTGCAATCCTGTAAAGGTTATGTAAACAGGCCCATAAGTACCAGAATACAATCTGATATGAGTGAGGTTTATTATTTCCGTCCAGAAATTGGACTACTTGAGATCCTGTCTTGTGGGTTGAATTACTTTGAAGAGTTCTACACAGGCACCTGAAAGCCATGTGCGATGGGCGGATGGTATAGTGAATGGGAACCACTTCTATTTAAAAGGGTTTCTGACATTTAATAAGTGGCCAAATGTAAGGTGTCTTTCACTGTAAGAGATTGTGCCCAGCAGGTGTAAGGCTAAATAAGGACCGCCATGCAGAGTGAAAGAGATTAAATTGGGACAGAAAACGATATAGTCAAGGAAAAGGTCAGGAAAGTGAGATTAAGAAAGGGGGAACAAAAGAGGAAAACATAGCCGCTATAGGGAAAGCAAAAGGGGGCCAGAGATTGCACGTAAGAAGGGGAGGCAATGGCCGGTTAAAGGGCAAGAGTAAGATGGAAGAGATTAGAGGGTAGAGCTAGATGTGACGCGCAGAAGGAGGAGGAGTAGAAATGTAACTGGGAGAGAGCACTGTGATCAGGACTGACTGCTGTATCACACTTGCTGTGAAATGTACACCAGAATGTGCAAATTGGCTAAGCTCCAGGACTGCTGAAAGACTCTATGAAGTGGAGTCCTGCCCTCCGTGCTCACATCAGCGTAATGCCTACTTTTGGTGCTTCGTCAGAAGAGTTGTTTGCTGACTAGTACTTTCCTTTGGCACAGAGCAGCCTCCAGGTACTGAAAAGTGAACGCTCATAGAAGTGCCAGTAGTCAGGCTGTAGTGACCTGCAGCCTATGTGGGAAGTTAGTCCTCGGTGACGTGAGGGATGCTCTTACCCTCAGGCCACACGCTGCTTTTTATTTACCTTAGTGCCCCTTGCTTCACTCTGGCCTCCCAGTTGTCTGCGCACAATACACGCTGGGGTTTCATGTACAACATAAAACTCTAGCCTGGAAAAGAAGAACTGATACAACTGTGCAAGCACCTGGAGCAATTGTTAGCAAAGGAACTGAGACATATCTAGCCATCGCTTCAGGAGAGTTCTATTACGTTCCTCGAAGTTTTGCAGCACATTCATCATACAAAAACACATTGGTTTTTTCCAAATGTATGGGTTGTCATGAGGCTCTTACTAACCATTCCAATTACAGTGGCAAGTGGTGAGAGGAGCTTTAGTAAATTGAAACTGATAAAGACATACTTGCGCTCCACAATGGCAGGGGAAAGGCTATCAGCCCTTGCAAAACTTTCAATTGAGAGTGAACTTGTTGACAAAATTGATTATGCAGCAGCAATAAATGCTTGCGCAGCAGCAAAGTCAAGGAGAGTGCCCTTACCATAGACTAAAAATTGACAAGTACTTGTAAAGTAGTATATACTGTTTGTGTACTCTGCTTTGCCCGAGGAATTACTGCAAAGTTCTTGAATCATGATTTAATAAAACCGATTTCATTTTATAGCAGTGATTTATTGACCTTGGGTAGGAGTTACTTAACAGTGTCGTTTGGAAGTGGTGTGTGGGGCGGGGGAGGGGGGTGCTTTCTAGTGTTTCGCCCTGGGCACCAAATGGACTAGAAACTGCCCTGGGTGGCATCACTGTTGAAAGCAAGCTTTCTACACGCTGGGCACACTATTGTTTTCCAAATGTGCATTTTACACTTCCATAGAAAAACAAAAGTAATTCCCAAACTGAAAAATGCTGCTTGCGTTCACTAGTTTTCATTGATTTTTTTTTTGTCGGAGTACCCACACATACACATGTGCGCTCCTTGGTGTTTTATCACAGGTTATATTTATAAAGATGGTATATGCTTGTCAAACTGGTTAATCACAAATAAATGCTTCTGTTGTGCTGACAGCAGTTATTAGGAAATTTAACTGTGGGTTCATGGTTGACAACTTTTGATTTTTAATACAGTTACAGAAATATCCCCACCTCCGCCCTGAACATAAGCAAGCGACCAGCCCAACCCATCCCCTGGCCAAACATATTTTATAGCGTTTTTTTTTATATAAGGAATTGCAAAAAGTTACCCGATTAACAACCCGTTTTGAAAATATAACATCTCAGCAGGTTGCATGTCATTTTATCGCAGGATGGGTTTTTTGTAGGGTTTTCTACTGCAGATTGTTTTACGAAAAAACTATTGATTTTTTTTTGGGGGGTTCCTCTCAAATCCCCCCGTCCACTTTAATTTGTTATATATTCCCAAACACCCACATCCAATTTATGTTTTTCTAACCCCCCCCAAAAATTAGATAAGTTTTTTTCGGCAAAATATTTGCTGTAAAAAAACAGCGAAAAAACATCCTGCGATGAAAGGACGTCGTAACTCTCAGCAATGGTCTCTCAACCAGCTGAGCTGGCCTGGTAGCCTTCTACTGTAGAGCATGTCTATGGATCCCTTAATGTACTAAAATTACTGCATTACCAACAGTATTTTGAGTGCACCACTGCCATGTAAGTGATTTATGGTGCAATGATGCAGTGTGAAATTTGGAAAGAAGCAGCATGAAAGAAATTGCACCATTTTTTTTTTGACGACTTTATTTAAAGATTTATCAAAAGAAATACATATCATTCCAAAACAACAATTATGATAACAAGAAAACGACAAATAAAACGAAAAAGCATTATACAAGTTGATACAAATAGTACAGAATAAATAAGAAAAACCTATCAATTATCTCTACTAATCACAACAAACCTAATTTGAAATGATAACTAGCCAAAAATCAGAGGAAAACAAGAGAAAAAAATAAAAATAAAAAAAAACACAAACACACAACACATTTTTAAAATATTGTTTTGAACATTTCCTCTGAGTGGAGTCCAAGTGCCAGCTCTGCCTCCTCGGAACTCTGCCCCCTCGGAACTCCGCCCATACCTCCAAACGCCAGCCCCACCACGGCCCTTGGATTCCCCTTTACATGTTTTCCATTTCCACCACTACAGCCAATTCGGGCCACTCATTCGACGCAGTTGCCGACATTTAGCAGCTGTGCCCAAATCGCCCTCGCCCCAAATGGGTGCATGATTCTGATATACGCAAAAAGAAAATGTACAGCTGAACCGTGGTCACCAGTTTTCAAGGCACGGCAATTAGACACATGACCAAACTGGACGTATAGGTGGCGGGTACAACTTTCATACTCAACCTGCCATTATACATGGTACAACGTCCTTTCATCGCCAGGCATTTCAAAGCCTGCATTTTAAACATGTAAAGAAAAACGAAAAACTTCATCCATTTTTTGGGGGGGGGGCAGATAAGGGGTTAGGGGGTCGGGTATAGTTACAAATAGGTGAGGGGGGGTTGGTGGGACCCCCCCTCCCCCCGCCGTCCCAAAGAAAAACAAAAAAAATGTGATGAACTCTTTCGTTATTTTATTCACGTTTCAAATACAGGCTTTCAAATGTCTGGCGATGAAAGGACATTATGCATATATATATATGATTGCAGGGTAACCATTAAAGCTGTGAGCCTTGTTTGGTCTTGTGGTTAAGTGCCGTGCCTTGAAGACGAGAGATCGGTCTGGCCAAGTTATGGTCTCAGGCGACACCTAGTGGTTTATTGGTGTCAATACCGACACACAAAATGCACTATTTCATTTTTCATTCTCGTTATACCTCGGAAGACAACCCCGCCTCGCAATTGCAATTGTTGTCTAATTCATGTTTCCTACTAGCGTGGAAGGGCCTGATTCATGCGAGGCAGTAGGTCATTTGCACAAGGAACACTTTTTTCAAGGTAACACACACGTTTAAACATTATTGCTGGCCAATGCTAGCGAGGGAGATGGCCTGGGATAATGAATGATTACTTATCGCCATGTTACCGGCTATACCGTGTCCTAATATTCCTCGTCTAAATCTTAATCCTATGAGGCTTATCTCGAACAGAGCCAAACCTTTGATTGAGCCAGCAGCTGATATATTTTATCAGACTTCGCCAATACAAATAGGCTGAGTAGTTTGTGTTCCTATTAGACACACAAAGGAAACAAATAAATGTAATACTAAAATATATTATTCAATTGCACCAAAGGTTCAAAGCAGAGTTTGCAATTTTTGCAGAAATCTTGTACTAACTTCTTTATATGCGATTAGGCTAATCGTAAAAAGGGTTGAGAGCATCCATGTTATCCTCAGATCTGGAAAAGGCAGCGGCTTTCAGTTAATGCATTCCATGATTTTTCAAAAGGTTTCGGCCAGCGTGACCTACCTGGCCACTGTATAATGGGGGCACACAATTACAAAATTGCCTGTAAAATATGCTCCAGATCACATGTACCCTAAAGAGCGAGACCATCCAGGCAGTTACCAGTCATTTGGTCGAAAACCAAAGGATCGAATGCCATTTGATCGACAGTCGAATGGTCGAAAAAAATGGTCGATTTTTTTTATTTATTTTGTTTTTTTTATGGGGGGTTCCCCCCAACCCCGTTTTCTTTATTAAAATATTTTTTAACCAACCAAAACTAAAACAAAATATATAAATAAACAAATAAAAAATTTGACCTTTTTGTCCGACCATTTGACTGTCGATCAAATGGTCATTCGATCTTTTATTTTCGACCATTTGGCTGGACACCCATCCAGGCTCCTCCACTTGCCTTGTGAGGCGTGGAGCGGAGGAGTCTGCAGTCGAAATCTGAAATACATCTCCCTCAGTTGGACAGGATCATGTTATCCAAATACTGTGCAAAACCGGTGTAAAACTTGATGGGATGGTGGGGTAACCAATAACTAGACGTGTTTTTAATAGTGACTTGTCAGACACTCAATTCGCTTCCAATAGGTTTGTTTGATTGAAACTCTATCCCCAGTGAAAATAAGTGAAACAGTCCAAGACTGCTAATATAGTACCGTATATTATTCGTCATAGCTCCAGCCATCCCAACAGCCTCCATTGTTATTGTTGTTTTAATTGTATGTGGTGCATTACATACCTTTAGAATATTACATCAGCTTTAAAATAACTGGATACAAAAATAAAAATCATTTTACCTTAAAATAACCAAGAGAATACACATTTCACATCGGTCGAAGACACATATAGAGGGATCCTAAAAAGAAAAACAGGGGAAAGTCAACATAATAAAATACGTGTCGGCTTAACAAAAACTCAACATACATACTCAAAGGCCAACCATACCTAAGGTAATAGCATTTGGAAAGTTTAACAGTGAGAAGATGCCATCATTTGAGTGACCATACAATAAATAAAACCATACATGTTCATAATCTATAAAATCGGATTATAAATAAGATGTCTAAAATACAACAGTCTTTTAAAATGTAGCACTGGACAATCTACCACAAGGCTTGGCTTTTTCTTCCATGATTAAATCAAAAGAACTCTGTGCAGAGGATCTCTCCATCCGTGTCTATGGATTAACTACAAAAGTAAACCCATTCAAGAAGGATAAATCAAAAGAATCCCCTGACCTAACGAACCGCATTCCAAACATTGGATCAAATACGGCTTGCACATGTGAAAAAGAGGAAAAAGAAAAATCACTTTAAAAAAGTCACTGTGAAAGGGTAACTTTGCTTGCATAGAATTATTAGTGAATATGTTGTGGGTGGGGGGTTGGCAAAGCCATGTATATTATGTTTTCCCCCCCATAAGACTTCAATCAACTTGGCAAGAGGCCCAGGAATACCAGTAAAACCAGTTTGGCTGGAAGTCTTGCCTCCCACTGGAAGTCACACTTATCAGTGAACTATTCAGTAATGACAGATGAGGTGACTTAGGGCGTGATAATTACATGTTCTACCAGACTAGAAGGCAGTACTGGCAGAAAAGACAAAGAAAGCCAGTGGGGCTAGTGTTTGACTGAGAAGTGTGAGTTCCTCCAGCACACATTCCAAGGACAAACTGACAAACTTTAAAGGGTACAATAAAAGTCCTTTGTCGCAAGCTGAGTAAGGGAGAGACAGTTTGCTGCGGGGGATGAGGCACCGCCCCCATATGTGACAGGCCTCCAAATTGACATTAAAATAGTGATTCATTTTAGGCATTTTCCCAGCACTCAGAATAAGAAAAAACATGTTGTTTTATGATATTTTTCCATGTGATTTCCAAGTGGATTTGCAGAGACTAAGTGCATGTTTCTAGGACTTTGTGAACTGAAATGGCCAATCAAGACTCATTTCTGGCTGATTTGAAAATGGGTCAAATTTGACAGTTGGCAGGAAGATGGAAATGTACATTATTAATATGCTTAATTATTTGCAGAGTAATCATTATTATACATTTTGTGAAAATTACCAAAAGGTTCCCAGGGGACATGCTACCTCGCACAGAGTCGGCGATCGGCTTGTCTAATTCCACATGACCCACTGAAACCGCCTATCTACTTTTTATGGCGGTGGATAGTATACATTTGAAGTTATGATGCCTAACTCAGTTTTGCTAAAAAGTGGACCTGAGAAACAAAGAACTGTAATAAATGACCAAACAGACAAATGATGCTCTCTCCCCTGAACCAATAAGGCCAGGGGGCGGAGAGATGAATGATAGACTGTCCAATCCTAGGGGTAGGGGTAATTTTAGAGTACTCCCCTAGATTGTATAATAAATGATGTCATTTGGGCTATATAAGAAGAGACTGTAGTAGACACAGGATAAGGCACACACACACAAGAATCGAGGGAGACAGGAGTGAGAGGACGGAGGCAGCTGATCCATCCAGGAGAGTACATAGACCAGACCCTTGCCTAGCTGACCCCATCCAGGAGAGTGCAGAGACCAGACCCTTGCCTAGCTGTTCAGAGTCCCAGCCAGAGGAGCGCAGTGACTGGATCCCCTGCCTGGCTGTCCAGAGAGTCCTGAGAGCCAGCCTAGCTGTCCAGAATCCCATCCAGGAGTGCAGAGACCAGACCCCTTGCCTAGCTGTCCAGAGGGCCATGTGATCCAGCTGGCTTTCCAGAATCCCAAAACAAGGCTTACCTTGTAAGTAGCAAACAACCCCATTCCCAAATTACATACCCCTCTCTTTTGTAACCTTAATCCCGTTAAAAATCCCATAGAAAATCCTATTGAAAATCCCATTGAAAGTCCTAATTGCCAGTATAATTAATTCACCATTCGATAGAAGAATCTGTATTATCCCGTGTATGTTAGTGCATTCCTTTGATAAACCTTTCAGTTGTCTGTATAAGTGTTAGTACCATTTTGAAATAAATCAATTAATTTCCCATTGAAATTCACGTTCAATCTTGTTGCCATTCGAAATCAACAATTTTGTCGAGTGTTTTTACTAACTATAGTCATTAAAGTATAGTCACAACAGAATTAGTCCTTGTCACTGAACACTGAAATTGTCAGTGTATTGTGTGCCTTCCTACGACTTCCTAACCTTGCATCTGTCCCATTGAAAACCCAAACTGTAGTCCCATTGAGAGTAATCCATTGTGCCTAGCATCTTACCTGTTGTGTGCCTTGTTTCTGACCCTGAAACCGATTTCCGATTTTGACAGCTAGTCCCTTCCATTAGCTGCCTGTCATCACAAATCCTGTGTAAAACGAATTTCCAGTTGCCGTGTGTATTTTTCTTTTGCATTTGCCTCTTCCCAAATCAATTGTCCTACCTTGTTTTCACGTTGCTCTGGTATGCTGAGTAGTAGTCTTTTGGCTTCCTTATCTCCTCAAGTGTAGCAGCATGAATTTCCTTTCTAGCTGTCCCACCGCGGTTGTGAGCTGCTGTGCGAGTAATAAGCAAATCCGATTCTACCGTTTTGCTCCTAAAATTGGTTTTCATTTTCTTTTCTGACTTCCCATTTTGGGGTGGTGGGGGGGTGTTCCAAATCCGATTTTTCTCTTTATCCTCACTCCTTGTCACTGCCTTCCATCCAAAGGGAATTAAGTTAGTTGATGTTTGGGGGTGAGTGTTGCGGGGGGAGTGCTTAACCTTAGTGCAATCACATTCTTTAAAACCATTTTTCCTGTTTGCCATTGAAGATTCATGTGAATTGTGTAGGATTTCTGAACCAATTGTTCTGCAGGAAACATTGCATTGTGTGCCACAATATTGGTGGCTGCTGTAAGTTTTATTTTGAATATTGTGCTTTTGTTCATTAAATAATAAATTAATACATATCTTATTGATACACAAAGGCCTGGTTCATAGTCCATTGTGACACAGGGTGTTTGTAAAGGTGGGTGCGAGACGGGTTGGAGGCCTACTCAAGTAAAAGAACCTGTGGGTTATTTAAGATAAAAGGCTTTTTTATTGTGCGTCACATTCATTGTCAGGGGAAGGAGTCCCTGGCTGGAGTGTGACTGTTCTAAAACCATGACAAAGTAGGGGCTCGTGCTACGATTGCAATAAGTGTTTTCACCTGTGACAGTCCAACACAACAGACTAACCCATTGAAGGTAGTGTACTTTTAGTGGCTAGAAAACTGTGTTACACTGTAATGGCGCCATCCCAAAACGTATACCCTGGGTCTCTGGCCTGTGTTTCAAAATAAAATAGTGTAATCCTAAACTAGGCAAGAGCGGGGTCGAGATTTTGTCCTTGCATAGATAACCCAGCAGGTACAGAACACTCTTCACAATGAGCATCGTGGAAATTTACATGGCTAGGCAGCACCTTCTGTCCAAATTATTCATTAGAGGGGGATGGGCAGAACAAAAACATGAAACCTGGCTTGTCCAGTATGATGCAACAGGTGACCTCTATAAGCATGAATGTGTGGCAGGACAGTGGCCTTTTACAAGCACTGACTGAGTTCTATATGACTCAGAACATCAAAGATGAGCAGATTAAGATGGGCCAACTCACTGCGTACATGTACTTCCACATGATAGTTATGGAGGAAAAATACCAAGAAAGTGTAACCTCTGTGCAAAACCAGTCTGAGCTTTTAAATCAAATCCATAGTGAGTTAAGGCAGGCAGAGGAGAAAATGCAAGAAAATCAAAACTCTGAGTTAGAACTAGGAAATACCATTCAGCAGCTAAAGAATGAGTTGGCAGCTCAGCAACAAACTAACTCAGAACAGGAGGTCCAGTTGTCTGCACTAAAAGAAGAGAGCCAAGAAAGGGTTGATTGCCTGAAAGAGTCAACTGAAATTGAACCAACAAGTAACATACAATAGAATATGCTTAGAGGACATAGACACTCTTCGAAAGCAGATTAAGCAACTGCAAGAGGAGAATAATAAATTAATCATTAAAGAAGTCCATTCCCCAACAGAATTTGACCAGGAGCACCAGAAGATAAGCGCTATAAAACAACAGAGAGATAACCCGACTGAACAGATTGGTACCCTGTATCAGGAAAAAGATGCCCTATGCCAAGAAGTGTGTACATTTAAAACAGACCTGGAGAGAAGTGAGTCATGTTTTCAGGCACTGACTAACATAAAATTGCAGAATGAAAAATTAATGGGGCGCTTAAGGTAAATAGAACATGATCTAGATCAGACAATACAAAAAAACAATGCTCAGAGTGGGGAGATGTAACTCCTGCAACAGAAATGGTCTGAGTACTCCCAGACAATACAAGAAGCCCAGAGAGAAAATGAGGCCCGTGGTGATGAGAACGTGGGACTCCAGAGCCAAGTAGTAGCACAAGGGAAGGTCAAGAGGCCAGTCAAGCCCTGATTGCAGAGCACAAAGTTCAGGCCTTTGCATACTATTAAGAAATGGGGGCTGAGAAACAGAAATTTGAGAGGTTAGAAAAAGAGTGTGCTAGGTTAAATAAGGACTTCAGGGACCTTGAACAGTTAGAGTCTGACAGTGCAACCCCTGATCACAGGGTTATCCCCTCTGTACCAAGGGCCTTAAGTCAACTTACCATCCTGTATGTGCAAGGCACTGCTAACTTAATGTTCACAGGTTCACAAGAACCAGAAACCATCAGGCAGCCGGACTATTAGGCCCAGCATGATTGAGCCAGCAGGCCAGTGTCCATCAGAGATTGATGGGCGTGCTTCCCTGTTCAAGTTCAAAAATATTGTGGCCCATCTACCTAACCAGGAAGACTCCCATGAAGAGAAAATCAGGGGGTTAGACTGGCAGAAACATTGGCTACAAAGGAACAACCTGGTCCACTTTTCAGACAAAAAGGAGCCTGAGTTTAGGCCCCAGAAGAGTATTCTGAAAACCTCCAACCAATCAGGGAGGTGGGGGGAGTTCTCCACCAACCCCGGAAGAAGCCCCTGTGCGAAAGAGGGAGTCCAAGGGAAGTGACCCAGAGAGACAACAATACAACAGGGGAGAAGAGACTAGGCCCTATCATTCTGGGAGAAACTCTCAGTCTCCCAGAATCAGGGAGCATCTAGAAAATAGGGATGGGACCTCAAATAGCAGCAGCACTGAGTCTGAGGGCGAATGGACTCAGGTGCAGCGGAAAAAGAAGACTGCCAAACCAAAGAGAACTTTGGTAAAACAGCCCATTAGACAGATAAAAGCCTCAGATGTTTCATGACACTCTACCACAAAAATGCCAAGTACTCAGTCTGGGAACATCTGGAGCTGTATGACCAGATGATGACATCATTGCCAAATGGACATTCTCCACAGAATACTCCAGCTTCTTTGCTGGGCTGGAGGAGCAAAACCATTGACGGTGTTCTACCTACAAGGCAGCCATCTTGAAGCACTTCTCCACGCACAGAAACCCTCAGGAGGTTTGCAAGGCGGCCTATAGCCTGCAGTGCGGAGAGGATCAGGCCACGAGAGAATTTGTTCAGGAATTGAAACAGTCATTTGCACAAACCACAAGGTGGGTGCGCACGAATAGTAGAGAGTTCATCATGACCTATATCCATGCACTTCCTAAATATATTATTACGCAGTTGGTTAGGGACTTCCACGAAGAAAGGACTCTGGACTGGGAAATAGAACAAGCTACCCGGAGCTATGAGGTGCAAAAGTCGGGAGAAAATAAGAATCCTCCCAAAAAACCCAAACAAACCAACAGCGCGCTGCTGCCAAGGTGGCAGAGGTTAAGGTTACTCCCATGTTGGACCTAGAAATGGGGGGGGGCCTAAAAATACACCTCCCACTAACCAATTAAACCAGAGGCAGCGAAGACCCTCTGGCGAGTCTCAAACAGGTGATAATCAGGCAGGGTACCCCACAAATGTGTCACCTGACTCTGCCACCTACATCAGCCCCAGGTACAAGGGGAATAGACCCATCTTGGGGTATGTGTGGACTCCCCCGGCCCAGTGGGGTGGATCCAACCAGGTAAGTACAGCCCCAGGAAATCTTCCTCCCAACTTCCCTTCAAACATCCCTCCAAACTTCCCTTAGGAGGACAGTAATCTTCCACCCTCTAGTTTAAGTTTCGTCCCCAGGTAACGTCAAAACCCCAATGTTCAGAACAACCCTCCTTTCTCTCCCCACTTTCTAGAGTCTAGACCACCAAATCAGGGAGAAGGAAGGCCAAGAATGGAGGGCTACCAGGAAAACCTTCCATATCAAGGCTACTCAGGGAGAAGGGACAGTTACCCTCCCCGTGAGCAGCAAAGAGTTGACTCTAGACCCCCTTATCAGCCAGAGAGGGTGTCCCAACTGCAGCGCCAGGTCCAGAGCTTGACCCAAGACCTGAGTCGCATGTTGAGTGCTCAGTAGAACCCTCGAATGAACATGGCTGCTCAGAACAGCTCGAACCCAGGGTCTGGCACCGTGAAACAATGACAGGGAGAACCCGACAACCAGCAGTTTCCAGAGGAGGCTCGGGAGGACGGAGGATGCAAAGCCCTAGAGGAAGCTTCCTTCCTCACCCGGGAAAAGTCCCTAGAAACATCTGAACCTGTACCCAAATCTCCTAACCCCGAAAAGCTGCAACCCAGGGAACAGAGGGTAAGTAGGAGAAACAAACAGACAAAGAAGGCCCATTTATTGGAGGAGGTCCGCGTCCTCCAGTTTGAAGGGGAAGAATTCTTCCTAAAGAAAAATGGGTCCCAAAAGACCATAACCCAGAATGAGGCTGTATGGGCACTTACCTAGAACTGCCTGTTAAGATGGATTTCTGAACTCTGACCTGGTGGGCAGAGGTTCAGGAGGCCAGCCTAGTTTCTTGGAACAGGGTAACCTTCTGGACAAGCCAGACCAATCATGGTAGCTTGGCGGCGGTCAAGACTAGGTCTCAGGAGGGGTGAGGGTGACTGAAAGACCTCTATGAGCACACAGAGTAAATGACACTTACAAATCACTCCCATTCAGGTGTAAGTATATTAAAAATACATATACATTTATTTAAAGGCCTTTGAGTTTCATACACACAAATCAAATCACAGTAATACTTATTAAACCAACACAATCCTATCTAAATACATGCAGTGCAAATAGTCTTTAGCCCCTTCTACATCCAACACTCTCCTAACTAAGAGGCTGTCCAATCCCTAAGTAGAGGGGAGCCTAATGCTCAAAAGTACAGGCAATGCAAGCACACGCGGTAGTTCCAATGGGCAAAATAGGGTCTCTACAGGGGTCTGTAGCAGCTCAGGAAGGTGGGTGAGGCGATGAAGAATAGGTTCCCACTATTCGACGAGGGTCTCCACTTGAGGGCAGAGTCGATTCCAAGAGTTGGGAATAGCTGGCTAGTTCGCACCAGCAGTGGAAAGGAGAGGGGCCCTCAGGGGCCACTCGTGCGTAAAAATGGATGGAGGCGCTAGGGGCCTCCAGTTAGGGTTGTGATTACTCACCGACCCCTGGCGCACTCCGGATCAAACTTCGGCAGTCGAGTCCACTTCGGTTGCAGGTTCAAGTGCAGCAATTTGACGGCTCTGCGGCTTTTAGCAGCGAAGATACAGTGATGATTCCCAAACGGGACAGTGGTGATTTCTCTGCTCCTGGTGAGTGGATCAGGCCAGTTTCACTGCAGCAGGCTTCAGGGGCAAGAGGGTCACAAATGCAGCGCACCTGCAAAGATCGTCACCACGGCTGAGTGACACGGTAACCTCGTATGCTCCGGTTCTGGCGCACTCGTCTCACTTCAGACCTGGGAATGCCAAGTGTACAAAATATGGTGTGAGGGTGCCGCGAACACAGAGCTAGCAGTATACCAAGTTTAGAATGTCTCCTCAAAACGGCAGCAGAGACAGAGCAAAGGTCCTGCATAAACTGGTCAGCCCAATGGATGGCCCAGGGATACTTCCGAGAAGGCTTACTAGCAGGATTTGGTGAAGGTGCTGAGAATAGTTGGTCCCACTATTCCAATGGGTCGAAGCGTCTTCGCAGACCTTCTAGGAGGACCAGTTGCAGAGGGGTCACACGGGACGACAGCGTGCTCAGGGTGCCAAACCTTCCAGCGGGTCACCAGCAGTTCCTCGACTCGGCTTCTTAGCTTCAGGATACTTGTATCCTATCCTTCGTTCAGTGAGAACTCCAGAGATCGACATGGTATGGGTGCTTGGGGGCTTCTTTTATCCAGAATCTCCTTCGCGCCAAAACGAAGAGGACCCAATGGGAGATCTGCTCACATTCAAGCATACCATACGTGGACCAATCACGGACCACGGTGGTCCCAGGCATTCAGAGCACTCCAGGCTCTCTGGCACCCAGGATGTGTATTGGGGACAGGCACCTCAGCCCACATCCTGGAGGCACACACACACGGCATGCAGAAGGCCGCAAAAGCTTGGCATTTCGTGGGAAAATGCATGCCCAAATAAGGACTGACCTGGGTCGGCTCGACCTGGACAAAGAACCTCGTGGCATGGCCATTTTGGAGCCAGGCCACCTATTCGTGCCAAACGTGGTAATCGTGGTTTTCCTGGCAGGAAAGGGTTAAAATTATATGAAAAGATAAGCTGCCACCAGCCCTGTCCATGACACATCTGCACATCTCCTAAAAAATAGGGCCTTTGGAAATGAGTAAGAGACCCAAGTGTACTGTACTAGAAGGTACATTGTACACTTGTTACATGTTGCAGAAAAGTTGCAACAGTGGAAAAGGACTAAGGGAAACAAAGTCTCCCAGTACTGACTGTCTTAAGGGCATGTAGGTTTCCCCATAAAAAGTGAGCGAAAAGCCCAGAGGAGTGCAGCAGAAGGCTGGGCTCCTCTGGCAAAGTAAGACTATGGTGTTAAACAGCAGCAAAAAGTTGGACGGTACACAACTGGAGGGAATATTACACATAAATGGAAATCTTTACTAACACCGCCCATCCCTGAACCCCAGAAAAGTCATCCTCAGAAAGGGGGACAGCCCAGAATCAAAGGAAAAAGGGGATTCCAAAACCCCACCAATCTCAGGATGCCAAATGTTATTTACAGATTCACAAACTCTGTCATAAAAACCGGCCCAAAATTCCAGTGTCGGAGTCCAAAATAAAGTAATTAACTGCCCAGCTAGCCCAAAATAGCCATTTCCTTTGCCCCCTGGAGGAGAAAGAATGTAGGTTTTATGCCCCGGTCCAGGTGCAGGGGCAGTGTGTAATTTCAGCGCTGGTGGACACCGGATCCCAAGCCACTCTCTTGTCCAAAAGTGCATTTGAGCAACTTAATTCAGGAAGGGGGAGAGTTACCAAATTCCTCTCACACCTCCTCCTGGATAACTCCAGAACTTTGATGGGAATTACATTCCCATTGAGGGGACTGCGGATCTGGAGATCAAAACTGGGCGACACAAGGTGCAACACCCAGTTATAGTGGTAACTCCAGAGGGGACCCCTGTATTATGGCTATTACAAACTTGGTACATAAGATGCAGATAGCCACTAACCTGGGCAGCAGGCAATCCCTGGGCATCAGGAAAACCCCCCTGTGAACTTTACCACACTCCGCCTGACTGGAACAGGAAATGGAGAGAGTCAAAATCCCCAGGGAAACCTTCTGGGGCAGAAAACCCTGTGCCGGACTTGGGAGCGATGATAACAACGGATGTTGGCTCTTCGGAAGCAGGAACTGGACTTCTTTAGCGTTTGTCTGGAGATTGTCTACCAAAGATAAGAGACTGGTAAGTAGATTTGCCAGAGGAGAGAGGTGACAGAGATAGAAAGAAATGTAGAGAGCTGCACCTGTACCAGTAGCACTGGTGATTTTATCCAAGCAGCGGATGATGCACTTGAGAGCCGGAATGTTAACCACAGAAGAACAAGTTACTTCTTACCTTGTAATGTTCTTTCGATGGGATGGTCCTCCGACGTGAAGTGGGAGAATGGAACAAAAGACTCCCACCAATCCCCTCACGCCCCTGGCCTAGAGGATCGCGGCCCAGACACCTGCCACGAGAGGAGTTTGCCTATCTACCAGACGACCAAATACCCTGGTACAGGAGCATACGGATGTGCCCACCAGCCTGCCCACCAGCCTGCCCTGCCCAAGCCGACTCCTGCGGCATGGATGAACTCGACTGAACCATTCAACAGTAAATGAGCACATCGTTAGAGGTGCCATGACGACCTAACCAACGGTCAGAACACCCGTGCAAACATGCACACTGGACACTCCCACACCAATCCACACGAAGAACATATTCAGTGCTATGACGTAGGTGACGGACACACCCACTGACGCACATCTTTATTATTTTTCACATAGGTTTTTCAAAATGCAGAAACGCAAGACGCACAACGAACTCATCTAAAATGCTTGCTGACGCTTCTCCTAACCCATGCATTGCAATGAGAAAAATAACAAAGACATGATACTGGGGATAAAGCAATATGATACCATAACCTAAAGCGCCGTGCATCAAACATCCTCACCTATGCACCAGGCCCAAGTAGGCCGCAAGCAAGAGCCTCCACGAACATTGAACGAGCCAGAGTACAATTGCTGACCCTGCAGAATGAGCCGGCGAGAACAGACAGCCAAGGGCACAATGTTGCAAACTCGCATGCCACAAGCCGAAGCCAAGGTCACACCTGCAAACTAAGCCAGACAAACAGTGGAAAATGCAACATTAAATGTGCAGAATTCTGCCTCAACCACGGTCTCTCCTCACGTGACCAAGCCGAACCTGACAGGGTGCCAGACCAAGGAGGGAGGAGGCGCCTGGGTCCCACGTTTCGAGACACAGGCAGCAACAATGAAGCGGCTCAATGGACATCTGTGGCGGTGGGAGTAGTCTGCCTCCAAACATATGAACAAATCCACGCATTGTCTGCACAAACACATAGTTACACATTGTTGCAAATAGCAGGTGCACCGCGAGCTGGGAACAACGATGGTCCCAGGCTGGGGGGCTCGCGAGTGGACCAATCAGAACATGGGGTACTTATCACTAACGCCATTAACATTAGCCAATCCTCAGGGGTCTTCATGTAACAATTTTCATGTATCTAATAGAAGGGACAACCCAAGTATACCACCTGACTGACCCTCAACCACTAACAGCGTTCTCTGTACGTATGCTATACTAACCCTATCACTCGAGGAACCAATCCAGAGTGGCGATAGGTTTTTTGCTAACTTTCCCAGGTGACGCGAGTAGCGCGTCATACTGAGGTAAAAAGGGCTTGCGAGCCCCACAAATTTTGAGAGAGAGTCAGGACGGACGCGTACGATCCTTGACCCATCCCTGACGTTTTTTAATAAACAGCAGAACCACCTTGCTTCTTGCGTGTGCCTCATACTCATTTTTGGGATACGCGGGAGGAGTTGGGGCCTCCCTGCCCGGGGGTCCGCGGACGGCCAGCTGACCGCGGCAGAATTTCCCCCCGAAAAGTTGGAGGCACTGCTGAGATCTGTTTAAGATCTGCTTTTATTTTTTTTTCGGAGTGCTCTCGTTGCGAGGAGGCCCGGCGGCGCGGCCCCCTCTGCCGCTGCCCCTTTTGAGGACTACAGGACCATCGCTGAACTGCGAGAAGACCGGACAGCGCAATCCGGATATTGGCCTTCGGGAGCCGGTTGAGAAGTATCCCGCCCACGGTTGGCGAGTGTCTAGACGTGGTCCAGACGAGGGGAGGTGGCGAGCCGCTTGGAGGGTGCACGCAGTCGAGCGGCCCTGCGTCAAGAGAACTTGGTGAGTATGCCACGCCCAACAAGCAATGTGAAATTGTGAGGGAGGGGGGAGGAATAGAATACGGGAGGTGGGAGGTGTTACACAGGTGCGCGGAGAAGGTTTGATAAATTAGTGTTGAGGGTGAAGTGAATGGTAGCTGGACAAGTGCGAGAGCAGTCCGCTACGTTACGGAAGAGGAGGGGGCGGAGCACGAAAACATCACGTGCCGCCGCTCGTAGACACTGATTGGCCTAGGTCGCGACCACCTGTAAGGGTGTGTGTGTGTGCGGTTTCCTACGATTTGGTGATTATTGATCAATGAGTAGATGAGGATCCCTATTGATCGAGCAGAAAACTCGATAGATAGATGACGTTTCCCTGTAGGCGGTAGCTAACTGGTTGCCTAATACGGAAGATAATTGGCTGGTTAAGCCCTCCTGTCGAGGGGCGTACCACACGCGAGGCGACGCAGCGTGCACAGTCTGATTATATTGTTGATTACCTTGTTCCAGGCGAGACAAGAGGACAGCTGTGGGGTTAACTGGGGTAGATTGCAAGCGTATTTTGAACTTTTAAAAACATGTAAAGAACTTACTAGTAGTTTTGGAAGTGATCGGTGACGTCACCAGTAGGGCTTTCATAGAATATCTCGAACGCGAGGCATTTTTCGGAGAGTGGTGGGGAAGAGAATAATGGTAAGGGAATGGAGACAGAGATAAACGGTAACGAGTAGATCGGGGCACGGTGAAAAGGGGGGCGTGGCTGCGCACGGAGAACGCCGGCCACGACAAGGGAAGAAAGAGGAGGAGGGGTAAAACAAAGTGGGACGGCTGTATAAGAACTTCATACAGGGCACGCAGCCACAGGGGGCTACGTGCGCCTCGGCCGTAGGGGGCCGTAAAGGTGTTCGGTAAAGGAAGAAAAGAAAGAAAAGAATATACAAATGCAAATGCTATATTTTACTATTTTGTTTTAGCAGACAATCGCAAGTCCCCAAAATTACGGGGCCAGGTAAAGATCTGAAATTGTATAGCATACACTATTAGCAAGATAACCGCTACCATATAGAGGGAGGATAACAATTGAAGTGCTACTATGTCACACGGGACAGGATCGGGAGGGTGGGGAAACACCCTCACTACCCCGCTGCAGCATATATGTAAAACACTGTCACCCCATAGGGAGAAACTGATCAAATACAGCATAGAATGGACACAGGGGACGGACAACAAAATGACGACACCATGGCCGCCTAATGGCAGTTTCGATCCATATACCCAACATTCACTATTAACCCATCTGCATAACACATACAAGGAGAAGAAGTTGACACACCACGTGGAGGTGTTTAACTTATGGAGGATGTTCGAAGGGTCCCGACCAGGACCAAACGGAATGTTCACTATGGGGGAAACAACGGAAGCGAAGACGATTAAGGAGGAAGGAGAGAATGGGGAAAAAGAGAGTGAAGGCACACAGAACACGGGGAACGGACAAGAGGGAGGAGAAAAGAGCAACAACTCAAACGAAAAGGAAATAAAAAAGGAACAGAGCGACGATATGTCCCTAGCGAAGGTAGTGAAAACGGAGGGAGGGGGGTTATATCCTTTAAGAGAACTAGGAGAAATAGTAAGAGAACAATTAAGGGCGGCTGAGAGGTACTCGAACCCGGCATACAGCCCGCTACCATATACAGCTACAGGTGGCCACACGGGAAGGGAGCGGACTAGTACGACGGGATCAGCTCATAGGAAGATACCCGCAGGGGAGGGGAGGACTGGCGAAGAGCAGATCGCGGAAATAGGACATGATGAGTGGGTAGCTGCGCAGGTACTATTAAAATTACGAGGTTCATTAACAGGAGAAGAGAAGGAGGTAGTAAGGAAAATGGACGAGGATAATACCAGAAAGACTGAAATGAAAGGGGAAGAGGGGAAAATAAAGGAGGAAGAGCCGTTACGACAAAGGGAAGAGATTTTGGAGGAACGATTAGCAGAATTAAGGGATGAGCAGAACGCACTGATCAAGCAGCTCGAGAGAGAGGAAAGAGAGAGAGCACGGGAAAGGAAAGAAAGTAAGAATGAGTTGGAAAAAATGAGGGAACGAACTGAGGAGCAAAAGAGAGAAGCCGAAAGGGTAAAGGCAGTAGCAGAAAGGGTATCCAGAGCAGCACTGCGTGACAGGAAAAGAGAGGAAGAAGAGAAAGAAAAAGAAATGGAAATATGGAAGAGGAGATTACTATCAGAAACGACAAGGAAATACGAAGAAGGGAGGATGATAGAGAGTATATTAGGACGGGAAAGAGCGAGATGCAAAAGGAAGAGAGAAGAAGAAAGGATATTGGAAAAGATGATTACGTGCAACATGCCCACCTACACCCGCCCCCCACGAACTGACACCCTACGCAGGCAGGCTTATAGACCTCCCGGGACGCAGGCAGGGAGAACGAATACACACGCCCACATTAAATAAAGGAAATGATAAAAGAAGGGGAAGAGATGGAGGGGAAACAGTTACGAGCAGGGGAAATATGGACGCAATTGACGATGTAGAAGACACGGAAGAAGAGGAGGGGTACACGGACTCGATTTTGTGGAACCCAGGGGGTGAAACAGGATACAACTTAATGCCACTTCTGGAGAGGGGAGGGGTTAGACCACAATACGTCCCTTGGAAGCATGCAGACAAGGAAAATATAAAGTGCAGGCTCCCATCATTAAGTGGAGGTGCGGGAAAATGGATATATGAAATGGAAAAACACACCGCAGGACAGAAACTGGCAGTGGGGGATGTAAAGGGCCTTCTAATATCAATATTGGGGGATGCAGCAGATGACATCTGGAAGAGAGCAGGCTTCCCCGGGGTCACAATAACAAACACATCGCACGATGGGGCACCATTCGCAAACTGCAGACATGCATTATGGCAAGCGCTGAGGGTACAGTACCTGGACACATCAGACATAGGAGCAATTACATCACGCAAGATGTGTGAGAACGAAGATCCTGTTGATTATATCCAGGAAATTCAAGAGAAGTGGCGTATGGAAACTAGAGAACAATGGGACAAAACACCAGCAATATTCTATCATATACTAATACAAGGGCTCCCGGAAGCAGTTCAGAAACAACTGAAGAACGTAGTGGGGATGGAAGCAAAAGCATGGCCAGAAATACAGCTGACGATAGTACATCATTGCAGGACATGGCAAGAAAAGATGAAACAAAAGGAAGAGGATAGAAAAGCGGAAGAGGCTAAATTGGTACAGAAAAAACTTACTAAATACACGATGGAAGGTGCACTAATAACTACACCTGCAACAATGACTCAAAACCCCACACAAGTAGTGGCTGCACAAGATCCCTCCCAAATACAACCATCACAGATTGTAGCACAACAGCTGCCACCACCCCAACCATACACGACTAACATGGGAGGAGGATACTCAACGCCAGGAGCTGGATATTATAATTATAACAGGGGAAGGGGAGGAATGATGAGGGGGAGGGGATACGGCTATAACACACAACAGCAAGGGGGAGGATTCAGAAATTTCTACCCCACCGGGCAACCAGTATACCAGGACAATTGAGGGAGCTTTCCATGGCAGAACAGGAAACCACCGGTATGTTGGATTTGTGGATCACTAGGGCACATGTCACGCACATGTAGAATGAGACCAGGCACACCATCATGGGGAGAACAGTGTCATGATCACTTCCATGAGCCCAACGTCCTTGGAAGCAGGCCCCTAACCGTTATCTTAGGCACCAGCCGGTCCCCACTGGGACCTTTTGGACCTTGTCCTGGCGCCGGTGGCACCAGGCTCATCAAAGCCATTGGTCCCAGCACTGGAAGCGCCGGGCTCATAATATGTATGAAGATGCTTGGGTGGACTTACCTGCAGCAGACCATGCTGCTTACTTACCAGCCACATAGGAATCCTCTGTGAACAGGAACTACTTTCTTACCTGGGTGGGGCAAGCTCCACTCCCTGGATACAACACGGGAACTCTTCTGGAACTGGAACTCTTTTCTTACCTAGGCGGGGCCGTGGAGGAAGACGCCTCATCACTCCAAGGCTATTTAAACCACACCCGATTGAACAAACGTGCTTCGCGTTATTCTGCATCTGCAGCAGAACGCTCACCGAGTCTGCTCCAGCCTTTCTTCCTTCCGATCCTGAACCTGCAAGAACAATACTTACCACTCCTGTATCCAGTATTCAGCAGCACCTGCAAAGACAAGAAACAACAGGTTAGCACGGCAACCTTTACACGCAGCGCTTTCCTCACCTGATCCATGGGCAGCGAACATTTCTTCACGCTGCACCTCCGCCTGTGAAGACAAAAGCATTGTTATTACTTACCGGCACTCCGCGAATTCCGGATTTCTTCAACGCTGCAACCCAGCATCTGAAAGACACACAAAGAGACATTAGACAGGTATTTACTCACGTCCATCGCGCTCGCCACAATTGAATGCCTGCAAATACTCCGGCGTTTTCCAGCATCTCTTCAGCACGAACTCACAGCTGCAAGGGAAAAGAGACAGTTAGAGCGCTTGCATTTACTTACGCATTTCCAAGCGCTTCATTCCAAGGCTCTGGCTCCAACTTCGGCTCTCTTCACACCATCTCCTATCTCAAGAGCCCTGCAAGACAAATAGGAAAAATCATTATACAGAGTCCTGTTCTATATTAACGTGCCCACGCACCTAAAGACTATAAGGACTAAAAAGGTGTCCGGAAACTCACTGCTCGTGCAGTTAACGACGGTAGCGATCCTCTGATGTCAAGAGGCCTATGTTTCACCAGTGAAGGAACTGGCAACGGCACCCTGCACCAGACGCAGATGGAGAGTCCAGCATTCCCCTATCTAAGAAATCTCACTCTTCGAGTTCGACACACAGTGCAAAGAGGTTCGGCCCCAGAAGCAAATCGAGTCCTGCACATCACTTTTCGGGTCACAGACACCTTCCTGCCAAGACCAGCGCCTCCATGGGAATCAGGTGAGCGTTACAAACAGGGACAACAAGGGCCTACAAGGGAACAGCAGGACACCCAACAACAGCAGGCACTGCAACCGGGAAATGTGCAGCAACAACTAGTAACACAACAACAGCCACAGACATATTCACTACCACAACAACAGGTAGCGATAACACAACAACATCAAGTGCAGCAAGTACAGCAACCTGCCCAAATTCAAGACCGTAAAATAACCTCTACCAATACACAACTACAGCAAACACAACTGGGAAGGGTGACGGTCCTGGGACACAACCCTTACACAGGAAGTGGTCAATCATTATACCCTCAATAGGACAGCCCACAGACGGCCTTGGTGTGTCCCATCCTGTCGGTAACACCTAATAGTGCGGAGGAACCACGCATAGAGGTAACGATAGGTGACAAAAAATTATCATTCCTTGTTGACACCGGGGCGACCCAGTCTTGCATAAGGGAAGGTAAATTTAAGATGTCAGGTGAGGCCATGAACACCCAAGGATTCTCTGGGTCTAGGGGGTTGGTTCCCTTTACTGATAGCATTCCCTTATCGATAGGGGATTATGACATGTCCGTCCCGCTTCTATATTCTAGGGACTCACCAGTAAACATACTCGGGAGAGACATAATGAGAAGATTGAATATGACGATCTCCTTTACGGAGGACGGCATAATTTGCTCCACTCCTGGAATAAACATGCTCACTGCACGACAAATCATGCAAGCATATTGTGGACAGACAGTGAGTAGGGCTGAGCCAGTAGATGGCGAACTGTTCCAGTACGGAACAGACATGGCATTCGCATGGATGCCAGGAATAGAAGGAAAGAGCTGGAGGAGGCCAACAGCCTATTTGTTTAGACCAGAAACACCAGCCAATGAACCAGAAGGAAAGGTGATTTCATTGAGCATGGAGAGCATTATAGCAACTGCTGATTATATCGCAGTACATGCCCAAGACAGGGAAGGAAGAACATGGAGGGCAGTGATAGCCCTAGCTGAGGGATGCAGGCTCACCCAGGTGTCAGACGAGGAGCTCTTTTCAGAATAAAAGGAAGAAGGTGAAATGGTATTTATGATGAGTGTAGAAATATGGCTAAGAGTTACATACAAACAAGTGGCACAGAAAATTGCAATGGCACTTGAAGCACCCACATCCACCCCAGTTCCCTTCTTTGAGGAAGATATGGCAAAAGTCCCAACATCATTATGTACTACCAGTCCCTATGACGTGGGGTGCATAAAGAGTATAGGGGGAGTAAGAATAAAATTGAAAAAAGGTGCAATACTCCCTAGAGTGAAGCAATACCCACTATCAAAAGAGGCAGATGAGGGCATATCTGAAACAATAACGGCCCTTATAAATAATGGCATATTGGTACCATCAGAATCACCATGTAACACAGCCCTATATTCAGTGCGCAAAGCTAAAGGAGGGTCTTGGCGTTTCATCCAGGACCTCAGGCCCTTGAACAACATAGTGGAAGCAGAATACCCCATAGCAGCAAACCCGGCCACTATATTGTTTGGCATTCCAGCAGAGGCATCACGATTTACAGTGATTGACCTCAAAAATGCCTTTTTCTCAATACCCCTGCACCCAGACTCACAAGATCTAACAAGCTTCACGTACAGAAACACAAAATGGAAACACACCAGATTGCCACAAGGGTACTGCGAGTCACCCTCAATTTTCAACAGAGTAATACAGATGGACTTGGGAAACATTGAATTGGAAAGCACAGTGTTGCAGTATGTTGACGATATAATAATTTGCAGCATAAGAGAAATAAAATGCAGAGAGGACTCATTGAAGATGCTGACAATATTGGCTGAAAAGGGTTACAAGGTAGACAAAGAAAAGTTACAGTACTGTCAGGAACAGGTACTATACATTGGTCAGCTCATATCCCAATACGGAAGAAAGATTGCACCACAAAGAGCACAGGCCATATCAAAAACGCCGTTGCCACAAACGGTGAGGGAACTGCAGCAGTTCCTGGGACTGTGCAACTACGTAGAGCATGGGTATTTGATTACAGCTCGTACATAGGACCCCTACTTGAGGCATTAAGAGAAGCTAACAAAGGGGAGAAAAAATTGGGGTGGACAATGGAAATGAAAGAGGCCTTTGATGAACTGAAAGATGCAATATCAACTGCTCCAGTACTGGCCACCCCAGATTATGAACGACAATTCTTTATATTTTCACATTGCGACTCAGCAGTAATGAAAGCAGTGTTGGCTCAAAAAACAAGCATGGGTTACAAACCAGTAGCATTTTACAGCGGTCACTTGGATCCTGTAATGTTAGGATATTTCCCTTGCAAACAAGGTCTCGCCGCAGCTGCCTTCACGGTAGAGAAAGCATCATCAATTACAATGGGGTGCCCAACCACACTATTTGTGGAGCATGCACTATTTGCAATATTGAACAAGCCTAAGTCCACACTAACCACACAGAGGGCATAAGGTTATGAGATCATCTTATCTAGACCAGAATTATCAATTTTTAGATGCAGCACAGTTAATCCTGCAAGGTTTATAGCGGAAGTGATTGAGGAAGGCGACTATGCACATGATTGTACGCAGAATACCGAAATGTACTCATGTACTAGAAAAGTTGAAGAGGACGCGCTAAATGGAGGACAGCTCTTGTTCATTGATGGGTCATCGACAATAGACCAAAGTGATGGGATAAGGAGAACTGGGGCAGCAGTGGTAAAAATGACAGAGGACTTGGTGTATGTGGTGGTGAAATGCGTACAATTACCACAACATTACTCTGCTCAAGCAGCAGAATTGGTTGCACTGATCTTGGCGTTGAAGGAAAGCTTTGACAAAAGAGTAACTATATATTCTGACAGCGCATATGTCACGTCTACTGTCCACTCAGGAGTGTCCAAATGGAGGAGAAGAGGGTTTAGGAGAGCTGACGGCACCCGAGTGCAACATGCTCTCTTATTAGCCGAATTAATTGAAGTAATAAATGACCCTGAAGAATTAGCTTTGGTCAAATGTACTGCACACACTAATGGAGAAGATCATATCTCAAAAGGAAATGCAGCAGCAGACGCACATGCAAAGTATGCTGCATATTTTGGTGAGATATGGAACCCTCCAGAGTCAGAGAGAGGGAGAGGGAGGGGGATAGCTAAAGAGATGCTGATGAGAGAAGGGTACACTCATCTCCCAGCCACACAGACAATGGAGTTACAAGCGGCTGCACCAATGGCAGAAAAAGAAATATGGGTAAAAAGAGGATGTACAATGTCGCCAACTGACGCACTATGGCGCCAGGGTAACACTGGAAAGATGGTAATGCCATTGGCACTATTGAACACCGCCCTGAGCCAACTCCACCACCCAGCCCACACAGGCAAGGAAGTTATCGCAGCACGAATCAGGGAAGATTGGTTCTGTCCCGAGTTAAATTCCCATGTGACAAATTTTATCAGCAATTGTCTAACATGTCAACAGTTTACGGCCGGTCACACGCTGAAAGTGATAAAAGGTACTATACCCCGGCCAGAGGGACCCTTCTTGCACATCCATATTGACTACGTTGATATGATCAACGTATGTCAAGGAAATAGGTATATGATTGTAGTGGTATGCCCATTCTCCAGGTGGATTGAGGCAGGACCCTGCTCACATCCAGATGCATTTAGAGCAGCTAAATTTTTAGTGAGGGAGGTTTTCCCCAGGTGGGGAGTGTGCGAGGTACTGCGGTCGGATAACGGCTCACATTTCGCTAATGAAATGTTCCAGCACATCACATCCTTACTGAACATCAAGCATAAATTTGCATGTGCATATCACCCACAGGCCAACGGTATATGCGAACGCCTCAATGGCCTACTGAAGGAGGCAATTGCAAAGATACAGCACACAACAAAGAAGAGTTGGTTGTATTGCCTTTGCTCTAGCTCTATTTGAGCTGAGGAATAGACCAGGCTCCGACCACCACCTCACTCCTCATGAGGTGGTGACCGGACGTCAAATGCGCCTTCCTCTAACGCCAACATCAAGGGCATTCACAGACTATGAAAACACTGCAACTGTTCTTGGTGATAAAATGTACCAATATGTGTCTTCTTTGATTACTAGTGTAGTGTTTGTGTCTCAACAGCTCGAGCGCACGCGGGGCGGGTCTAAGAATTATCAACAAGAAGACGAGGACCAAGGATCGGAAAAGGAAAAACTGTGCAAAATTGCTAAAGGTGACCACGTGCTACTCCGCAATTTCAATAGAAAGTGGAACAGCCCACGCATCACTAGTCCCCACCTTGTAGAGGAGGTATCTACGAGAGCAGTAAAGTTGCAGGATAAGCGTGCTTGGAATCACCTACACGACGTAAAGATCTGCAAACTCCAGACCCGCCCTAGCGTCACCGACAGGGCCATTGGAAGAACAGCGACAGCGTCACCCACGGAGGAAGAGACTTCTACCACAGCTGACGACCTAAGTGTCTCCATACCCTGCCACCCCCCAGATTCCCCAGAGACAACTACTGAAATAGAAACTGGTAATTCCCATACCGCCCACCCCATGGTCACACGATCAAAGAGTAAAGAGACTCCCGCCAGTTGAACCCCAAACCCTCTGCCCATCGACCTCCTACCCACTACAGTAACCACCCAATTGAAGGACATTGTCTTGCACATATACACATGTAAACACTTGAATGTTCTCTTTTTCTTTCTCGCACATGCAGGTACCGCGTATTATTTTATTGCTAAGAAAACAGATAACTAACAAAGTTCATTGCCCAGGAGTAGATGCTACCCTCAGACGATAACTACCCTGAAGCCCTATCACACCAATTTGTCTATCACATAAAAAGGCCAAAGTACCTAAAAAGAAGGAGGGTACGTGTCTACTACACAGCATTTATCTTGGCCATAGAACAATCAATGCCCCATCTTCACCAACACTTGCCTTCCCTAAGAGACAGATCGCTTAGATTGGCGTGGGAACAGCTCTTCGCCTGGGCACTGAACGACTACTTGATAGGGAGAGCTTGAAAACAACAACTAACACTAATAACAAGCATATTGAGAATTTTCAGGCGGGCAACTCTAACGTCGCAAGAATAAGCTGCCGGACTACAGCAAGGTAAGAGCAAAATGCCGGTGAGACTAGCTTCTGTAATAAAAATGATAGGGATTTTGATGATCACTGGGTTTTTGGCTGCCTCTGTATGGCAGAAAAGTTATGCTATCAATATTTTGGCTGTACCCAAACCTAATGTACCCCCACCCACGGCTGCAACAGGTGTTACGTCAGGTGGTACTAGCAAGCCTCCACACAAGGGAAATAGAGTTAAACGTAGCACATACTCAGATAATAAAGGTATTGATAATTACATAACAGATTCAGCACACGTCTCGAACAACATGTGGTACCAACACATGACCCAAATAGGTAAGCAGACAACAGAAGACAGCTGCTACGTCTGCTCATTGATCCAATACGCCATGAGCGCTTCTCGAACATTTGTTGCCACGGAAATAGTTGAAAAGACAGCACGATGTATAATATACCTGGCACTGTCCCAAACGAAAGGGAGATTTCAAGGGACGGAGGTGAAACTGGAGTGGAAATCGCGAGACACATATCCATACGAAAACAACTTCCTCAAGACTTATTTGAGTTACCACAAGAGCAGTTTGCATGCTGAAGCATTCAGATACATGATAAGTGGTCCTGAAAAGGGAGAAACAAAGAAAGTAACACTACAATACCTACCATGTGACTGGTACGCCACTGAAGTTCCTGGTAAACAAGGATGTTGGGAAAGACCACTGGTAACAATAACAGGGAAGGTGTACATGGACAACAAATGGGACATAGGAGTGATTGGCAGCAACATGGTAACAAGAGAAAATATTACAACTATTGATGAACACAAAAACAGATGTTGTACGATTTGGGGCAAGTACGTACCCATGCTGACGTGGATGGAGAAGGATGAAGACCCAATAAGCATACTGCCGCTGTCTGCACCTAAGGTATGCTACCAACACAGAGGAAAAGTGGACGTGGGATACAACACCAACTGTGCAAGCGTGATAGAGTTACCTGAGGGGGGAGCAGGAACAGCAGTATTAATGGACCATTACTGGGCCTGCAGAAACAAGGCATACCACACACTGCCCCCTCTGTGGAATGGTATATGCACAATGGTACACGTTAATGTACCATCACTAGTGGTGCCCCAGAAACATGTGAACGTGGTGAACTTCCCTAAAATGGATGAAGGAAACAAGAGGAAGAAGAGATCTGTAAAACCTCAGAAGGGGTCAGAGAACGAAAAGAACAACAACAACAATGTCCTGAATAGAAAGAAGAGACAAGGAGAACCTCTGACAGGAAATTACCTATGGGGAAGGTCGGAAACAGCACTCACTTCAATCCCACCAGAACACAGACTATTCAGCAGAGCAGCAATGTTCTTCTCGTCAATAATACATCCGGGACTACAAGCTTACGCAAACGCAAAATGGCTCCAGATAACTAGATGGGAGCTAATGATGATAATTAATTCTACAGTAAATGGATTCAACGCAATAAAAGAGGAACTGCGACCAGTGACGATGGTGGCACTACTGAACAGATATGTATTAGATCTCCTTACAGCAATGGAAGGAGGAGTTTGCGCAAAGACAATCATGCTGCACATTCATTCCTGCTAACGATGCTGACAATGGTACACTGACAGAAGCAGTATCACAACTGGCCCAGATGCACTCCAAAATGATGGAAGAAAGTAAAGGAGTGAAGAAGGATGACAGCTGTTTTTCAATGTTATGGTCATGGATGCCATCTTGGCTGCCAGACGGACTAAAGATTATAGTTGGATGCATAATACTGGCTGGAGCTGCACTGATCATAATAAGATTTTGGAAGGCCCGGAAGGCACGCACTACAGACGAAATGATCGAAATGATTGGTATGCACCCCTTGATGCCGACAGATGATGGCCAGCACACAGGCACAATAATAAAAGAAAGAGAAAAACTGCGCAAACAGATCATCACCAACCACCTGGACCCACCATCTGTGAAGCTCGAAAACCCAAGAAACCCAAGGAGCTACATAGGGAAATGGGTATACTGCACACCTGGAGGAACCTGTGTATATATGTATTGGTCATTTGAAGACCATGTCAACCATTATGGACACTTGGGAGGAGTAACTAAAATATGGAGAGTAAGAGGAGATAAGGAAAAAGATATGTTTGTGGTCGACAAGTCGACCAGAGGGGGGACTGAAGTGGAAGAATGGAACAAAAGACTCCCACCAATCCCCTCACGCCCCTGGCCTAGAGGATTGCGGCCCAGACACCCGCCACGAGAGGAGTTTGCCTATCTACCAGACGACCAAATACCCTGGTACAGGAACATACGGATGTGCCCACCAGCCTGCCCACCAGCCTGCCCTGCCCAAGCCGACTCCTGCGGCATGGATGAACTCGACTGAACCATTCAACAGTAAATGAACACATCGTTAGAGGTGCCATGACGACCTAGCCAACGGTCAGAACACCCGTGCAAACATGCACACTGGACACTCCCACACCAATCCACACGAAGAACATATTCAGTGCTATGACGTAGGTGACGGACACACCCAGTGCCTTAAGTGGCACTACAAATCGAGCCGGGGCTCATCGAGGGGGCGTGGCCTAACAGCGGGGGTCCTGCTGGCCCGTGAGGCCACGCCCCCTTGACAAGCCTCGGCTCAATGGGCTACTGGCACCCCTGCCAGGCAGCCTTTTGTAGAGATCAGCACCCTCTCCCCATGCGGGAGAGGGTGCTGATCTCTGCATTTGTTTTCTATAGGCTTGCCTGGCAGTGGACAGCGCCTCGCCTATTCAGCCTTAATGGTGGCGCTGCCCTTCGCCAGCTGGGGAGGGGCAGCGTCACCATTAAGGTTGAAAGGGTGAGGTCGCTGGAAGCAGAGGCCTTTTTCCTAAATACCGAAACTCCCACGAATCCGCGGGAGCTTCAGTATTTAGAAAGCAAGGCCTCTGCTTCCAGAGGCCTCACGTTTTCTCTATAATGGTGGCCATTATGGCTGAAAGGCATTTTTTTCTGAAGCCTGAAGTTCTCGCACACGAGCGAGAGCTTCAGGCTGTAGAAAAAAAGCCTTTTCGTGTAGTGGCTGGGGCTGCAAGGGGAGATTAGTGGGCCCCGGCAGGGCCCCGCCTCAAAACGAAATTTCGGAGCCTGCCGGGGCCCAGCCCCGGCAGGCCCCGGCCCACTTAAAGCCCTGGACACACCCACTTACGCGCATCTTTATTATTTTTCACATAGGTTTTTCAAAATGCAGAAACGCAAGACGCACAACAAACTCATCTAAAATGCTTGCTGACGCTTCTCCTAACCCATGCATTGCAATGAGAAAAATAACAAAGACATGATACTGGGGATAAAGCAATATGATACCATAACCTAAAGCGCCGTGCATCAAACATCCCCACCTATGCACCAGGCCCAAGTAGGCCGCAAGCAAGAGCCTCCACGAACATTGAACGAGCCAGAGTACAATTGCTGACCCTGCAGAATGAGCCGGCGAGAACAGACAGCCAAGGGCACAATGTTGCAAACTCGCATGCCACAAGCCGAAGCCAAGGTCACACCTGCAAACTAAGCCAGACAAACAGTGGAAAATGCAACATTAAATGTGCAGAATTCTGCCTCAACCACGGTCTCTCCTCACGTGACCAAGCCGAACCTGACAGGGTGCCAGACCAAGGAGGGAGGAGGCGCCTGGGTCCCACGTTTCGAGACACAGGCAGCAACAATGAAGCAGCTCAATGGACATCTGCGGCGGTGGGAGTAGTCTGCCTCCAAACATATGAACAAATCCACGCATTGTCTGCACAAACACATAGTTACACATTGTTGCAAATAGCAGGTGCACCGCGAGCTGGGAACAACAATGGTCCCAGGCTGGGGGGCTCGCGAGTGGACCAATCAGAACATGGGGTACTTATCACTAACGCCATTAACATTAGCCAATCCTCAGGTGTCTTCATGTAACAATTTTCATGTATCTAATAGAAGGGACAACCCAAGTATACCACCTGACTGACCCTCAACCACTAACATCGTTCTCTATACGTATGCTATACTAACCCTATCACTCGAGGAACCAATCCAGAGTGGCGATAGGTTTTTTGCTAACTTTCCCAGGTGACGCGAGTAGCGCGTCATACTGAGGTAAAAAGGGCTTGCGAGCCCCACGAATTTTGAGAGAGAGTCAGGACGGACGCGTACGATCCTTGACCCATCCCTGACGTTTTTTAATAAACAGCAGAACCACCTTGCTTCTTGCGTGTGCCTCATACTCATTTTTGGGATACGCGGGAGGAGTTGGGGCCTCCCTGCCCGGGGGTCCGCGCGGACGGCCAGCTGACCCCGGCAGAATTTCCCCCCGACAAGTTGGAGGCACTGCTGAGATCTGTTTAAGATCTGCTTTTATTTTATTTTTCCGAGTGCTCTCGTTGCGAGGAGGCCCGGCGGCGCGGCCCCCTCTGCCGCTGCCCCCTTTTGAGGACTACAGGACCATCGCGGAACTGCGAGAAGACCGGACAGCGCAATCCGGATATTGGCCTTCGGGAGCCGGTTGAGAAGTATCCCGCCCACGGTTGGCGAGTGTCCAGACGTGGTCCAGACGAGGGGAGGTGGCGAGCCGCTTGGAGGGGTGCACGCAGTCGAGCGGCCCCGCGTCAAGAGAACTTGGTGAGTATGCCACGCCCAACAAGCAATGTGAAATTGTGAGGGAGGGGGGAGGAATAGAATACGGGAGGTGGGAGGTGTTACACAGGTGCGCGGAGAAGGTTTGATGAATTAGTGTTGAGGGTGAAGTGAATGGTAGCTGGACAAGTGCGAGAGCAGTCCGCTACGTTACGGAAGAGGAGGGGGCGGAGCACGAAAACATCACGTGCCGCCGCTCGTAGACACTGATTGGCCTAGGTCGCGACCACCTGTAAGGGTGTGTGTGTGTGTGAGGTTTCCTACGATTTGGTGATTATTGATCAATGAGTAGATGAGGATCCTTATTGATCGAGCAGGAAACTCGATAGATAGATGACGTTTCCCTGTAGGTGGTAGCTAACTGGTTGCCTAATACGGAAGATAATTGGCTGGTTAAGCCCTCCTGTCGAGGGGCGTATCACACGCGAGGCGACGCAGCGTGCGCAGTCTGATTATATTGTTGATTACCTTGTTCCAGGCGAGACAAGAGGACAGCTATGGGGTTAACTGGAGTAGATTGCAAGCGTATTTTGAACTCTTAAAAACATGTAAAGAACTTACTAGTAGTTTTGGAAGAGATCAGTGACGTCACCAGTAGGGCTTTCATAGGATATCTCGAACGCGAGGCATTTTTCGGAGAGTGGTGGGGAAGAGAATAATGGTAAGGGAATGGAGACAGAGATAAACGGTAACGAGTAGATCGGGGCAAGGTGAAAAGGGGGCGTGGCCGCGCACGGAGAACGCCGGCCACGACAAGTGAAGAAAGAGGAGGAGGGGTAAAACAAAGTGGGATGGCTGTATAAGAACTTCATACAGGGCGCGCAGCCACAGGGGGCTACGTGCGCCTCGGTGTTCGGTAAAGGAAGAAAAGAAAGAAAAGAATATACTAATGCAAATGCTATATTTTACTATTTTGTTTTAGCGGACAATCGCAAGTCCCCAAAATTACGGGGCCAGGTAAAGATCTGAAATTGTATAGCGTACACTATTAGCAAGATAACCGCTACCATATAGAGGGAGGATAACAATTGAAGTGCTACTATGTCACACGGGACAGGATCGGGAGGGTGGGGAAACACCCTCACTACCCCGCTGCAGCATATATGTAAAACACTGTCACCCCATAGGGAGAAACTGATCAAATACAGCATAGAATGGACACAGGGGACGGACAACAAAATGACGACACCATGGCCGCCTAATGGCAGTTTCGATCCATATACCCAACATTCACTATTAACCCATCTGCATAACACATACAAGGAGAAGAAGTTGACACACCACGTGGAGGTGTTTAACTTATGGAGGATGTTCGAAGGGTCCCGACCAGGACCAAACGGAATGTTCACTATGGGGGAAACAACGGAAGCGAAGAAGATTAAGGAGGAAGGAGAGAATGGGGAAAAAGAGAGTGAAGGCACACAGAACATGGGGAACGGACAAGAGGGAGGAGAAAAGAGCAACAACTCAAACGAAAAGGAAATAAAAAAGGAACAGAGCGACCATATGTCCCTAGCGAAGGTAGTGAAAACGGAGGGAGGGGGGTTATATCCTTTAAGAGAACTAGGAGAAATAGTAAGAGAACAATTACGGGCGGCTGAGGGGTACTCGAACCCGGCATACAGCCCGCTACCATATACAGCTACAGGTGGCCACACGGGAAGGGAGCGGACTAGTAAGACGGGATCAGCTCATAGGAAGATGCCCGCAGGGGAGGGGAGGACTGGCGAAGAGCAGATCGCGGAAATAGGACATGATGAGTGGGTAGCTGCGCAGGTACTATTAAAATTACGAGGTTCATTAACAGGAGAAGAGAAGGAGGTAGTAAGGAAAATGGACGAGGATAATACCAGAAAGACTGAAATGAAAGGGGAAGAGGGGAAAAGAAAGGAGGAAGAGCTGTTATGACAAAAGGAAGAGATTTTGGAGGAACGATTAGCAGAATTAAGGGATGAGCAGAACGCACTGATCAAGCAGCTCGAGAGAGAGGAAAGAGAGAGAGCACGGGAAAGGAAAAAAAGTAAGAATGAGTTGAAAAAAATGAGGGAACGAACTGAGGAGCAAAAGAGAGAAGCCGAAAGGGTAAAGGCAGTAGCAGAAAGGGTATCCAGAGCAGCACTGCGTGACAGGAAAAGAGAGGAAGAAGAGAAAGAAAAAGAAATGGAAATATGGAAGAGGAGATTACTATCAGAAACGACAAGGAAATACGAAGAAGGGAGGATGATAGAGAGTATATTAGGGCGGGAAAGAGCAAGATGGGAAAGGAAGAGAGAAGAAGAAAGGATATTGGAAAAGATGAGTAGTGAAGTAATGGAGGAATTGAAAAAGAAAAGAGAGGAAATTGGTAGAGAAATAGCGGAGAAAAATGAAGGGGAAAGAGAAGATAGGAGAGGGGAGAGTGAAGTAAGGAGGTATGTACACAGAGACAAAGAAGTAGCAACAACATCAGCACAAAGGGGAGCAATTGGTAAAGAAGAAACGGGAGGAATGGATCTAATAGACTTAAAAACAGTAACGATTAGGGGGAAAAGGACAGATTGGGGGTTGCCATTCCTGGATGGCTTTTGTAGTGAGGAAGAAGAAGGAATGGAGAAGGAAGGAAGAAATAGTGAAAGGGAAAGCCTAGATAAATTATACATCACCCGGACAAATAGAGAATCACCATGGGCCTGCAGGAGAAAGGAAGACCTGGAGCGAAGTGAGGGGGAAGAGCAAGGAATGGCGGGAAGGAAGACACGTGCAGCTACACCCTCATCATCCCGTCCAACATGCTCCACCACCCCACACTCATTACGTGCAACATGCCCACCTACACCCGCCCCCACGAACTGACACCCTACGCAGGCAGGCTTAGAGACCTCCCTGGACGCAGGCAGGGAGAACGAATACACACGCCCACATTAAATAAAGGAAATGATAAAAGAAGGGGAAGAGATGGAGGGGAAACAGTTACGAGCAGGGGAAATATGGACGCAATTGACGATGTAGAAGACACGGAAGAAGAGGAGGGGTACACGGACTCGATTTTGTGGAACCCAGGGGGTGAAACAGGATACAACTTAATGCCACTTCTGGAGAGGGGAGGGGTTAGACCACAATACGTCCCTTGGAAGCATGCAGACAAGGAAAATATAAAGTGCAGGCTCCCATCATTAAGTGGAGGTGCGGGAAAATGGATATATGAAATGGAAAAACACACCGCAGGACAGAAACTGGCAGTGGGAGATGTAAAGGGCCATCTAATATCAATATTGGGGGATGCAGCAGATGACATCTGGAAGAGAGCAGGCTTCCCCGGGGTCACAATAACAAACACATCGCACGATGGGGCACCATTCGCAAACTGCAGCCATGCATTATGGCAAGCGCTGAGGGTACAGAACCCGGACACATCAGACATAGGAGCAATTACATCACGCAAGATGCGTGAGAACGAAGATCCTGTTGATTATATCCAGGAAATTCAAGAGAAGTGGCGTATGGAAACTAGAGAACAATGGGACAAAACACCAGCAATATTCTATCATATACTAATACAAGGGGTCCCGGAAGCAGTTCAGAAACAACTGAAGAAGGTAGTGGGGATGGAAGCAAAAGCATGGCCAGAAATACAGCTGACGATAGTACATCATTGTAGGACATGGCAAGAAAAGATGAAACAAAAGGAAGAGGATAGAAAAGCGGAAGAGGCTAAATTGGTACAGAAAAAACTTACTAAATACACGATGGAAGGTGCACTAATAACTACACCTGCAACAATGACTCAAAACCCCACACAAGTAGTGGCTGCACAAGATCCCTCCCAAATACAACCATCACAGATTGTAGCACAACAGTTGCCACCACCCCAACCATACACAAATAACATGGGAGGAGGATACTTAACGCCAGGAGCTGGATATTATAATTATAACAGGGGAAGGGGAGGAATGATGAGGGGGAGGGGATACGGCTATAACACACAACAGCAAGGGGGAGGATTCAGAAATTTCTACCCCACCGGGCAACCAGTATACCAGGACAATTCAGGGAGCTTTCCATGGCAGAACAGGGAACCACCGGTATGTTGGATTTGTGGATTAATAGGACACTTTTCACGCACATGTAGAATGAGACCAGGCACACCATCATGGGGAGAACAGGGACAACAAGGGCCTACAAGGGAACAGCAGGACACCCAACAACAGCAGGCACTGCAACCGGGAAATGTGCAGCAACAACTAGTAACACAACAACAGCCACAGACATATTCACTACTACAACAACAGGTAGCGATAACACAACAACATCAAGTGCAGCAAGTACAGCAACCTGCCCAAATTCAAGACCGTAAAATAACCTCTACCAATACACAACTACAGCAAACACAACTGGGAAGGGTGATGGTCCTGGGACACAACCCTTACACAGGAAGTGGTCAATCATTAAACCCTCAATAGGACAGCCCACAGACGGCCTTGGTGTGTCCCATCCTGTCGGTAACACCTAATAGTGCGGAGGAACCACGCATAGAGGTAACGATAGGTGACAAAAAATTATCATTCCTTGTTGACACCGGGGCGACCCGGTCTTGCATAAGGGAAGGTAAATGTAAGATGTCAGGTGAGGCCATGAACACCCCAGGATTCTCTGGGGCTAGGGGGTTGGTTCCCTTTACTGATAGCATTCCCTTATCGATAGGGGATTATGACATGTCCGTCCCGCTTCTATATTCTAGGGACTCACCAGTAAACATACTCGGGAGAGACATAATGAGAAGGTTGAATATGACGATCTCCTTTACGGAGGACGGCATAATTTGCTCCACTCCTGGAATAAACATGCTCACTGCACGACAAATCATGCAAGCATATTGTGGACAGACAGTGAGTAGGGCTGAGCCAGTAGATGGCGAACTGTTCCAGTACGGAACAGACATGGCATTCGCATGGATGCCAGGAATAGAAGGAAAGATCTGGAGGAGGCCAACAGCCTATTTGTTTAGACCAGAAACACCAGCCAATGAACCAGAAGGAAAGGTGATTTCAGTGAGCATGGAGAGCATTATAGCAACTGCTGATTATATTGCAGTACATGCCCAAGACAGGGAAGGAAGAGCATGGAGGGCAGTGATAGCCCTAGCTGAGGGATGCAGGCTCACCCAGGTGTCAGACGAGGAGCTCTTTTCAGAAAAAAAGGAAGAAGGTGAAATGGTATTTATGATGAGTGTAGAAATATGGCTAAGAGTTACATACAAACAAGTAGCACAGAAAATTGCAATGGCACTTGAAGCACCCACATCCACCCCAGTTCCCTTCTTTGAGGAAGCTATGGCAAAAGTCCCAACATCATTATGGACTACTAGTCCCTATGACGTGGGGTGCATAAAGAGTATAGGGGGAGTAAGAATAAAATTGAAAAAAGGTGCAATACTCCCTAGAGTGAAGCAATACCCACTATCAAAAGAGGCAGATGAGGGCATATCTGAAACAATAACGGCCCTTATTAATAATGGCATATTGGTACCATCAGAATCACCATGTAACACAGCCGTATATCCAGTGCGCAAAGCTAAAGGAGGGTCTTGGCGTTTCATCCAGGACCTCAGGCCCTTGAACAACATAGTGCAAGCAGAATACCCCATAGCAGCAAACCCGGCCACTATATTGTTTGGCATTCCAGCAGAGGCATCACGATTTACAGTGATTGACCTCAAAAATGCCTTTTTCTCAATACCCCTGCACCCAGACTGACAAGATCTAACAAGCTTCACGTACAGAAACACAAAATGGAAACACACCAGATTGCCACAAGGGTACTGCGAGTCACCCTCAATTTTCAACAGAGTAATACAGATGGACTTGGGAAACATTGAATTGGAAAGCACAGTGTTGCAGTATGTTGACGATATAATAATTTGCAGCATAAGAGAAATAAAATGCAGAGAGGACTCATTGAAGATGCTGACAATATTGGCTGAAAAGGGTTACAAGGTAGACAAAGAAAAGTTACAGTACTGTCAGGAACAGGTACTATACATTGGTCAGCTCATATCCCAATACGGAAGAAAGATTGCACCACAAAGAGCACAGGCCATATCAAAAACGCCGTTGCCACCAACGGTGAGGGAACTGCAGCAGTTCCTGGGACTGTGCAACTACGTAGAGCATGGGTATTTGATTACAGCTCGTACATAGGACCCCTACTTGAGGCATTAAGAGAAGCTAACAAAGGGGAGAAAAAATTGGGGTGGACAATGGAAATGAAAGAGGCCTTTGATGAACTGAAAGATGCAATATCAACTGCTCCAGTACTGGCCACCCCAGATTATGAACGACAATTCTTTATATTTTCACATTGCGACTCAGCAGTAATGAAAGCAGTGTTGGCTCAAAAAACAAGCATGGGTTACAAACCAGTAGCATTTTACAGCGGTCACTTGGATCCTGTAATGTTAGGATATTTCCCTTGCAAACAAGGTCTCGCCGCAGCTGCCTTTGCGGTAGAGAAAGCATCATCAATTACAATGGGGTGCCCAACCACACTATTTGTGGAACATGCACTATTTGCAATATTGAACAAGCCTAAGTCCACACTAACCACACAGAGGGCGTCAGGTTATGAGATCATCTTATCTAGACCAGAATTATCAATTGTTAGATGCAGCACAGTTAATCCTGCAAGGTTTATAGCGGAAGTGATTGAGGAAGGCGACTATGCACATGATTGTACGCAGAATACCGAAATGTACTCGTGTACTAGAAAAGTTGAAGAGGACGCGCTAAATGGAGGACAGCTCTTGTTCATTGATGGGTCATCGACAATAGACCAAAGTGATGGGATAAGGAGAACTGGGGCAGCAGTGGTAAAAATGACAGAGGAATTGGTGTATGTGGTGGTGAAATGCATACAATTACCACAACATTACTCTGCTCAAGCAGCAGAATTGGTTGCACTGATCTTGGCGTTGAAGGAAAGCTTTGACAAAAGAGTAACTATATATTCTGACAGCGCACATGTCACGTCTACTGTCCACTCAGGATTGTCCAAATGGAGGAGAAGAGGGTTTAGGAGAGCTGACGGCACCCGAGTGCAACATGCTCTCTTATTAGCCGAATTATTTGAAGTAATAAATGACCCCCAAGAATTAGCTTTGGTCAAATGTACTGCACACACTAATGGAGAAGATCATATCTCAAAAGGAAATGCAGCAGCAGACGCACATGCAAAGTATGCTGCATATTTTGGTGAGATATGGAACCCTCCAGAGTCAGAGAGAGGGACAGGGAGGGGGATAGCTAAAGAGATGCTGATGAGAGAAGGGTACACTCATCTCCCAGCCACACAGATAATGGAGTTACAAGCGGCTGCACCAATGGCAGAAAAAGAAATATGGGTAAAAAGAGGATGTACAATGTCGCCAACTGACGCACTATGGCGCCAGGGTAACACTGGAAAGATGGTAATGCCATTGGCACTATTGAACACCGCCGTGAGCCAACTCCACCACCCAGCCCACACAGGCAAGGAAGTTATCGCAGCACGAATTAGGGAAGATTGGTTCTGTCCCGAGTTAAATTCCCATGTGACAAATTTTATCAGCAATTGTCTCACATGTCAACAGTTTACGGCGGGTCACACGCTGAAAGTGATAAAAGGTACTATACCCCGGCCAGAGGGACCCTTCTTGCACATCCATATTGACTACGTTGATATGATCAACGTATGTCAAGGAAATAGGTATATGATTGTAGTGGTATGCCCATTCTCCAGGTGGATTGAGGCAGGACCCTGCTCACATCCAGATGCATTTAGAGCAGCTAAATTTTTAGTGAGGGAGTTTTCCCCAGGTGGGGAGTGTGCGAGGTACTGCGGTCGGATAACGGCTCACATTTCGCTAATGAAATGTTCCAGCACATCACATTCTTACTGAACATCAAGCATAAATTTGCATGTGCATATCACCCACAGGTCAACGGTATATGCGAACGCCTCAATGGCCTACTGAAGGAGGCAATTGCAAAGATACAGCAAACAGCAAAGAAGAGTTGGTTGTATTGCCTTCCGCTAGCTCTATTTGAGCTGAGGAATAGACCAGGCTCCGACCACCACCTCACTCCTCATGAGGTGGTGACCGGCCGTCAAATGCGCCTTCCTCTAACGCCAACATCAAGGGCATTCACAGACTATGAAAACACTGCAACTGTTCTTGGTGATGAAATGTACCAATATGTGTCTTCTTTGATTACTAGTGTAGTGTTTGTGTCTCAACAGCTCGAGCGCACGCGGGGCGGGTCTAAGAGTTATCAACAAGAAGACGAGGACCAAGGATCGGAAAAGGAAAAACTGTGCAAAATTGCTAAAGGTGACCACGTGCTACTCCGCAATTTCAATAGAAAGTGGAACAGCCCACGCATCACTGGTCCCCACCTTGTAGAGGAGGTATCTACGAGAGCAGTAAAGTTGCAGGATAAGCGTGCTTGGAATCACCTACACGACGTAAAGATCTGCAAACTCCAGACCCGCCCTAGCGTCACCGACAGGGCCATTGGAAGAACAGCGACAGCGTCACCCACGGAGGAAGAGACTTCTACCACAGTTGACGACCTAAGTGTCTCCATACCCTGCCACCCCCCAGATTCCCCAGAGACAACTACTGAAATAGAAACTGGTAATTCCCATACCGCCCACCCCATGGTCACACGATCAAAGAGTAAAGAGACTCCCGCCAGTTGAACCCCAAACCCTCTGCCCATCGACCTCCTACCCACTACAGTAACCACCCAATTGAAGGACATTGTCTTGCACATATACACATGTAAACACTTGAATGTTCTCTTTTTCTTTCTCGCACATGCAGGTACCACGTATTATTTTATTGCTAAGAAAACAGATAACTAACAAAGTTCATTGCCCAGGAGTAGATGCTACCCTCAGACGATAACTACCCTGAAGCCCTATCACACCAATTTGTCTATCACATAAAAAGGCCAAAGTACCTAAAAAGAAGGAGGGTACGTGTCTACTACACAGCATTTATCTTGGCCATAGAACAATCAATGCCCCATCTTCACCAACACTTGCCTTCCCTAAGAGACAGATCGCTTAGATTGGCGTGGGAACAGCTCTTCGCCTGGGCACTGAACGACTACTTGATAGGGAGAGCTTGAAAACAACAACTAACACTAATAACAAGCATATTGAGAATTTTCGGGCGGGCAACTCTAACGTCGCAAGAATAAGCTTCCGGACTGCAGCAAGGTAAGAGCAAAATGCCGGTGAGACTAGGTTCTGTAATAAAAATGATAGGGATTTTGATGATCACTGGGTTTTTGGCTGCCTCTGTATGGCAGAAAAGTTATGCTATCAATATTTTGGCTGTACCCAAACCTAATGTACCCCCACCCACGGCTGCAACAGGTGTTACGTCAGGTGGTACTAGCAAGCCTCCACACAAGGGAAATAGAGTTAAACGTAGCACATACTCAGATAATAAAGGTATTGATAATTACATAATAGATTCAGCACACGTCTCGAACAACATGTGGTACCAACACATGACCCAAATAGGTAAGCAGACAACAGAAGACAGCTGCTACGTCTGCTCATTGATCCAATACGCCATGAGCGCTTCTCGATCATTTGTTGCCACGGAAATAGATGAAAAGACAGCACGATGTATAATATACCTGGCACTGTTCCAAACGAAAGGGAGATTTCAAGGGACGGTGGTGAAACTGGTGTGGAAAACGCGAGACACATATCCATACGAAAACAACTTCCTCAAGACTTATTTGAGTTACCACAAGAGCAGTTTGCATGCTGAAGCATTCAGATACATGACAAGTGGTCCTGAAAAGGGAGAAACAAAGAAAGTAACACTACAATACCTACCATGTGACTGGTACGCCACTGAAGTTCCTGGTAAACAAGGATGTTGGGAAATACCACTGGTAACAATAACAGGGAAGGTGTACATGGACAACAAATGGGACATAGGAGTGATTGGCAGCAACATGGTAACAAGTGAAAATATTACAACTATTGATGAACACAACAACAGATGTTGTACGATTTGGGGCAAGTACGTACCCATGCTGACGTGGATGGAGAAGGATGAAGACCCAATAAGCATACTGCCGCTGTCTGCACCTAAGGTATGCTACCAACACAGAGGAAAAGTGGACGTGGGATACAACACCAACTGTGCAAGCGTGATAGAGTTACCTGAGGGGGGAGCAGGAACAGCAGTATTAATGGACCATTACTGGGCCTGCGGAAACAAGGCATACCACACACTGCCCCCTCTGTGGAATGGTATATGCACAATGGTACACGTTAATGTACAATCACTAGTGGTGCCCCAGAAACATGTGAACGTGGTGAACTTCCCTAAAATGGATGAAGGAAACAAGAGGAAGAAGAGATCTGTAAAACCTCAGAAGGGGTCAGAGAACGAAAAGAACAACAACAATGTCCTGAATAGAAAGAAGAGACAAGGAGAACCTCTGACAGGAAATTACCTATGGGGAAGGTCGGAAACAGCACTCACTTCAATCCCACCAGAACACAGACTATTCAGCAGAGCAGCAATGTTCTTCTCGTCAATAATACATCCGGGACTACAAGCTTACGCAAACGCAAAATGGCTCCAGATAACTAGATGGGAGCTAATGATGACAATTAATTCTACAGTAAATGGATTCAACACAATAAAAGAGGAACTGCGAGCAGTGAGGATGGTGGCACTACTGAACAGATATGTATTAGATCTCCTTACAGCAATGGAAGGAGGAGTTTGCGCAAAGATAGGACAATCATGCTGCACATTCATTCCTGCTAACGATGCTGACAATGGTACACTGACAGAAGCAGTATCACAACTGGCCCAGATGCACTCCAAAATGATGGAAGAAAGTAAAGGAGTGAAGAAGGATGACAGCTGTTTTTCAATGTTATGGTCATGGATGCCATCTTGGCTGCCAGACGGACTAAAGATTATAGTTGGATGCATAATACTGGCTGGAGCTGCACTGATCATAATAAGATTTTGGAAGGCCCTGAAGGCACGCACTACAGACGAAATGATCGAAAATGATTGGTATGCACCCCTTGATGCCGACAGATGATGGCCAGCACACAGGCACAATAATAAAAGAAAGAGAAAAACTGCGCAAACAGATCATCACCAACCACCTGGACCCACCATCTGTGAAGCTCAAAAACCCAAGAAACCCAAGGAGCTACATAGGGAAATGGGTATACTGCACAACTGGAGGAACCTGTGTATATATGTATTGGTCATTTGAAGACCATGTCAACCATTATGGACACTTGGGAGGAGTAACTAAAATATGGAGAGTAAGAGGAGATAAGGAAAAAGATATGTTTGTGGTCGACAAGTCGACCAGAGGGGGGACTGAAGTGGGAGAATGGAACAAAAGACTCCCACCAATCCCCTCACGCCCCTGGCCTAGAGGATCGCAGCCCAGACACCCGCCACGAGAGGAGTTTGCCTATCTACCAGACGACCAAATACCCTGGTACAGGAACATACGGATGTGCCCACCAGCCTGCCCACCAGCCTGCCCTGCCCAAGCCGACTCCTGCGGCATGGATGAACTCGACTGAACCATTCAACAGTAAATGAACACATCGTTAGAGGTGCCATGACGACCTAGCCAACGGTCAGAACACCCGTGCAAACATGCACACTGGACACTCCTACATCAATCCACACGAAGAACATATTCAGTGCTATGACGTAGGTGACGGACACACCCACTAACGCGCATCTTTATTATTTTTCACATAGGTTTTTCAAAATACAGAAACGCAAGACGCACAACAAACTCATCTAAAATGCTTGCTGACGCTTCTCCTAACCCATGCATTGCAATGAGAAAAATAACGAAGACATGATACTGGGGATAAAGCAATATGATACCATAACCTAAAGCGCCGTGCATCAAACATCCCCACCTATGCACCAGGCCCAAGTAGGCCGCAAGCAAGAGCCTCCACGAACATTGAACGAGCCAGAGTACAATTTCTGACCCTGCAGAATGAGCCGGCGAGAAGAGACAGCCAAGGGCACAATGTTGCAAACTCGCATGCCACAAGCCGAAGCAAAGGTCACACCTGCAAACTAAGCCAGACACACAGTGGAAAATGCAACATTAAATGTGCAGAATTCTGCCTCAACCACGGTCTCTCCTCACGTGACCAAGCCGAACCTGACAGGGTGCCAGACCAAGGAGGGAGGAGGCGCCTGGGTCCCACGTTTCGAGACACAGGCAGCAACAATGAAGCGGCTCAATGGACATCTGCGGTGGTGGGAGTAGTCTGCCTTCAAGCATATGAACAAATCCACGCATTGTCTGCACAAACACATAGTTACACATTGTTGAAAATAGCAGGTGCACCGCGAGCTGGGAATAACGATGGTCCCAGGCTGGGGGGCACGCGAGTGGACCAATCAGAACATGGGGTACTTATCACTAACGCCATTAACATTAGCCAATCCTCAGGGGTCTTCATGTAACAATTTTCATGTATCTAATAGAAGGGACAACCCAAGTATACCACCTGACTGACCCTCAACCACTAACACCGTTCTCTATACGTATGCTATACTAACCCTATCACTCGAGGAACCAATCCAGAGTGGCGATAGGTTTTTTGCTAACTTTCCCAGGTGACGCGAGTAGCGCGTCATACTGAGGTAAAAAGGGCTTGCGAGCCCCACGAATTTTGAGAGAGAGTCAGAACGGACGAGTACGATCCTTGATCCATCCCTGCCGTTTTTTAATAAACAGCAGAACCACCTTGCTTCTTGCGTGTGCCTCATACTCATTTTTGGGATACACGGGAGGAGTTGGGGCCTCCCTGCACGGGGGTCCGCGGACGGTCAGCTGACCCCGGCAGAATTCCCCCCCGACAGACGTATTCCTTATCTTTGATAATTCGTCTCCAGCTTGCTGGCCTCGGAAATTTAATCTCTGTAGATGGCACTGCGCGTCGATGTCTGCCGAGTCGATGTCCCTCGACAGCCACCGTATCGGCGCCGACGTCACCATGCCCATAAATAGTCACGCGCGGCGTCCGTTGGTCAGTTCCGTTTTGTAGCATGAGATAAGTCATGCCTGAATTGGTTATTGACCTTGAAGGAGCGTAAACTGCGACCACAAGGGAAGTATTACTGCAGGGATGGATGGGAGGGGCGATAAGGAATACGTCGGAGGAACCTCCCATCGAAAGAACGTTACAAGGTAAGAAGTAACTTGTTCTTCGAAGGGATTGTGTCCTCCGACGTATTCCTTATCTTTGATAGACTCCCATAGCAGTGGCATGTAATTGGAGGTGGGAGTAATAATGTCATGTATCCCCTTTAGGAATGAACCACATGTAATACGGCTTTTCCAAATCTGGTCTCTTGACTAGCGGAGGAATCCAGGTTGTAAAATTTTGTGAAAGTATGTGAAGACGACCATGTTGCAGCCGCACATATGTCTCGGACCGGTACCCCTCTTTGGAGGGCCGAAGAGGCTGCGATACCCCTAGTTGAATGAGCCCTAAGATTTTGGGGTTGCTCTTTCCCTGCCAGTTTGTAACATTCCAGAATGGCCAAAATAATCCACCTGGAAATGGTCTGTTTTGTTATGGGTAGTCCCAACTTGTGACCTGAGTATCCTACAAACAGTTGGTCTGCTTGCCTAATCCTAGCCAGTCTGCTGATGTAAAAGCTCAGAGCTCGCCTTGGGTCCAACCTATGTAGCCTTTCTTCCTCTTTCCCTGGATGGGGAGGAGGGTAGAACAAAGGTAAGGTAATTTTCTGAGTAATCTGAAATTCAGAAACCACCTTTGGGAGGAAATTAGGCTTCATCTGTAGGACAACTTTGTCCTTATGGAAAATTGTATGGGGGGGTTTACAAGAGAGAGCTTGTAGCTCGCTCATCCTCCTAGCAGATGTTAGTGCTACCAATAGGACAGTTTTAAGCGTGAGAAATCTCAGCGAACAAGAGTGGAGTGGTTCGAATGGAGTACCCATTAGGAAGTTTAAGACTAAATTTAAGTCCCATAAGGGAACTTGGAATGCTCTTGGAGGATAAACATTAGTTAATCCCTTGAGAAATTGTATTACTAGAGGTAGTTTGAAATACGATGGTTCCTCCGCAGTGCGCTTGAAGATTGAAAGCGCTGCAAGATAGCCTTTTACAGTGCCAACTTGAAGGCCTGAGTTTGCCAAGTAGAGTAGAAACGATAACACCGTTGGTGTACCACATGAAAAAGGGTCGATATTCCCTTCTCTACACCAGCTGCAAAATTTGGTCCAACGGCAGCAGTATAAAGACTTTGTTGCTGGCCTTCTGGCCGAAAGCAACACCTCCATGACATCATCCGGGAGGTCCCAATCCTTGTACCTCACCCTTTCAGAAGCCAAGCGTGAAGGTTGAGAGTTCTGATGTCTGGATGGAGAACCTGACCTCCCTTCTGCGAGAGAAGATTCTCTTTAAGTGGAAGACGGGTTGGAGGGCAGATGGACATATCTAGAAGGTCCGGGTCCCACGTTCTCCTGGCCCAGACCGGGGCAATTAGGATCATGGTTTTCCGGAATCTTCTCAACCTCCTGATCATTTGAGGAATAACAGGGACTGGTGGAAATGCGTAAAGGAGTGGGAACTCCCAGTCCACTACGAACGCGTCTCCTAGAGCTCCTCTTGGGGGAAATTCCTTTGAACAGAACAGATCGCACTTCCTGTTGGTGCTTGTGGCGAACAGATCCACCTGAGGGGTTCCCTAAAGGGCGAAGATCTCTTGAAGGACTTCCTGAGCTAGCTCCCACTCGTGGGAGACTGTGCTCTGCCTGCTCAGAGCGTCCGCTGTCAAGTCCTTCTCTCCGGCTAGGTGGACTGCCAATAGAGAGATTCCTTCCTGAATTGCCCAAAACCAGAGCTGCATTGCCTCTCTGCACAGTGGCAGTGACCCTACGCCTCCTCTTTTGTTGAGGTAGTGCATGGCCACCGTGTTGTCCGTCATTATCAGGACATTTCTCCCCTGTACTGATGGCAGGAAAGCTTTCAGCGCTAGTCTGATCGCTCTCAGCTCCAATAGGTTGATGTGTAGTCTGGACTCCGATGGAGACCAACGACCGCTGATGGTCAAGTCGTTGGCATGGGCTCCCCACCCCGTGAGTGAGGCGTCTGTGAGTACTGTTATCTCCGGCCATGGTTGCCAAAACAGTTCTCCTTTCAAGATGTTCTCTGGATAGGCCCACCATTGAAGGTCGTGGGCTACCCTGTCGGAATCCAGAGGAGATCGGTCATCCTCCCTGAGAATTGCGACCACTGAGTTCTCAGTGCCCACTGAAGAGATCTCATTCTCAGGCGAGCCTCTGGCACAAGGAAGATGCAGGATGCCATGAGGCCTAGCAACCTCAAAAAGTCGAAGGTTGGAAGACGTTGGGCATTTTGGAACTTGTTGACCATCTGCAGAATATCTTGAGCCCTCACCTCTGGTGGCGAGGCTTTTCCCAGGGAAGTGTCCAGGACCGCTCCAATGAACTGGAGTCTCTGTGATGGTATCATCTGTGACTTCTTTAAATTGAGGGAGAAGCCCAGTTTGTGAAGGAAGTGGCAGACACAATCTAGCTGGATCTGAGCTTGTTCCGAAGATACAGCCCTGATCAGCCAATCGTCCAAGTAGGGGTAGACGTGGATCCCTTCCCTCCTTAGACTCGCAGCCACTACCGACATTAGCTTGGTGAAGACCCTCGGGGCGGAGGTCAGCCCAAATAGCAGAATTCGAAATTGATAATGAGAGTCGCCAATTGCGAACCTCAGGTATTTCCTGTGTTTGAGGTGGATTGGCACATGGAAATAAGTATCCTGAAGGTCCAGAGATACCAGTCAGTCCTGGAGCTGGAGGGCCTGAAGGATCTGAGAGAGAGTTACCATTTGAACTTGTCCTTCCTGAGGAACTTGTTCAATTCTCGTAAATCCAGGATGGGTCTCAGTCCTCCGTCCTTCTTTGGTATGAGAAAGTAGGGGGAGTACTAGCCCTTGTTCCTGTCCGCTACAGGTACCGGTTCTGCAAGAGGAGCGGATCTGGAACTTTTAGAGAGCTGTGCCCTGGTGGATGACTCTGAGGGATGTGTAGAAAGGGTAGGTAGTAACCCTGGGCAACTGTCTCCAATGCCCAAGCATCTGACATTATAGCCTGCCATTCCGTCAGATGGTGAGTTAACCTGCCCCCTACAGGTCTCTTGTGTGGAAAGACCTCAGAGTGGTTTGGGGGCGGCTGATGCAGATGCCGAGGGTAAAGAGGCGCCTGCTGCTGCTGCGGCTTTAGTACTTTTGACCCGTACACCTCGGGTGGATCTCCTTTGGCCTCTTTGAGCCAGCTGTCCGCTGCCTTTCCCGAATGCGGAATAATAGCGAAAGGACTTTCCTCTTCCAGAGGTTCCTGAGGGACGAAAAGGAGTTTGGCGGATTGCAGCTCCTAACGATTTTGTCGCTGCTTTAGATGTCTGCAACTTTTCCAGACTGTCATCAGCCTTTTTACCGAATAAAGAAGAGCCGTCAAAGGGCATATTCAAAAGTCTGGCCTGTACATCTGGAGCAAAGCCAGACTTTCGCAACCACGCATGCCTGCGGATTGTCGTACTTGCCGCCATGGCCCTGCTGATACTGTCAGCGGAATCGATACCAGTTTGAAGTGACTCGCACATGGCATCTTTGCCATCTTTAATAATGTTAAGGAAGGCTTCCCTTTCCTCTCCTTCGGGTATGCAGTCAGCCGCTGATGAAGCACACTCCCATAGTGTGTGACTAAACCTGGCGAGCGTACAGGTGGCGTTGATGGACTTCAACGCCATACTACAAGCAGAAAATACTTTTTTCGCCATAGAATCGTACCTCTTGTCATCTCTATCCTGTGGGACAGTAGGGTAAGCGGACCTGCTGCTTGATGAAGTTGCCGCTTGGACCACCAGGCTCTCTGGAGTCGGGTGTTTTGATAAGTATTCAGGGTCAGCCACAGCTACCCTATACTTGGCTGACAATCTTTTATTGACTGCAGGGATAACTTCAGGATTTTCCCAATTAGATGAAACCTTTCTTTGTAAGGCTGCATGGAAGGGGACCACAGGATCCTCCTGTGGACCTTTGTCTAATATGTCTGTCAGGTCATCCTGTTGAAAAACAGGCGAAGGCGCAGACCAACCCATAAATTCAATAATCCTTGCCATCAGGGTTTTATAGGGTATTTCGGCATGTTCCCCTGGGTTTGGTTTAACAAATTCCACTTCTGGGGAAGTGTCCAGCCCACTTGCCTCATGTAATGACTCCTGTAGGTCTTTCAACCTTCTTTCCTCAGAGGTGAAATCCTCTGAAACAGGTAGTGCGGTCCTCTGCAACCCGAAGGTTTCCTGGTCAGAATCCTCCCTTTCTTCATAAATTGAATATAATCCGGGGTACTCTGACCTCAGAAATGGTGTAAAACCCATTTCTAAGGCAGAAGGAGCCAAACTCGTCATTATTGGGCGAGAAAACGTTGATGTCGTTGACGCCGATGTGACAGGCTTCGAAGGCGCCGAGAACGGCGTCGAGTAAACTGGATGAGGCCTCGAAGAACTCGAGAGGATCGGGATCCTACACGAGGATGTGGACAACGGTCTCGGCGTTGTGCCGGAGGCTCTTGGTATCACCGTTGGCTGTGAAGTAGCCGTGGTTTTCTCATTCAAGAGCGTCGATGTCGGCGTCGACGATGGCGTCGAGTCGATCGACCAATGCGTCGAAGAACCCTTCGACAACGGTGTCGATGGCGCCGACCCATGCGTCGAAGGGATCTTCGACGACGGCGTTGAAGATGGTGGCTTCCTACCCGATGGCCCGTGGCACTTTTGGGTGGAATCTTTCACTGGGTGCAGCGACTCGCGGCATTTCGATCTTTTGGGTTTTTCACCCAGGGTATCACCCTCAGCTGTCTCCGAGGGGGTCGAGGCCGCTTTCTCGAAGACGCTTAGCATTTTCTTCCTGAATTCCTCCCACTCAGCCTGAGAGCTGTGTTTTGTGGGGCAGGAGACCCTTTCTGGGGAAACAGAAGATGACGAGGAAGGGGATCTTCGAAGTCTCTTCTTTGAGTGTCTTGATCTCGACGAATGGTAGGAGCTACTTCGAGATCTAGAATGGGAATGTTTTCGACGGCGAGGAGACGAATGCCTCGACTCAGCCGAAGAAACTTTCGAGGAGGTTTTGACTGACTTACCTCTCTCGAGCTTCCCCTTGCGCTCCTTCAAGGCTTTCGCCATCATGGACATGCAGTCCTCACACTCCGAACAATGGTGCTCGGCTCCCAAGCACCACAAGCAGATCCTGTGTGGATCCGTTATCGAAATTATTTTTACCGCAGTCTCGACATTTTTTTAAGCCGGATCGCGGCGTTGTCGGTTCCGATGAAGATGCCATCGAGAACGAGTTGGTATATTCGAGTAAATGTAGAAGGTTTATCTGACTGAACTGAGCAACGATATTCCGAGGCCCCACAAAGCGCGGAAAAACGGAACTGAGCAACGGACGCCGCGCGTGGCTATTTATGAGCATGGTGACGTCGGCGCCGATATGGTGGCGGTCGAGGGACATCGACTCGGCGGATGTCGACGCGCAGCGCCCTCTACAGAGAAAAAACTTCCGAGGCCAGCAAGCTGGAGATGAATTATCAAAGATAAGGAATACGTTGGAGGACACAATCCCTTCGAATGTGGCGTGTCTCCTATGCAGGTAGGAAGGAAACGATAAGGACAGCATTTTCAAATTCCCCATTAATGTGTTCCCATCCCATTAGAACCTACTTGAACTTGTATGCTTGTCGACCCATATGTTTTCTGCAGTAAACAATCCAACGTCTCCAAAGGGGACGTGTCGTTTCTTGCAGTCGAACTGAGGACAGAGAAATTACCTCGACCGTCCTCTTTACACTTGGGACGGTTGAAAGATAAATGCGTATCCCTACCATGATTCAGAATCTCCTGAGTGTCGAGTGTTGTGCGAGCCGAGAGCAGAGACTGAAGGTGAAACACTACGGACAGCAATGGGCAGAGAGAGAGTGTGGGGGCCTGGAGCGGGAGTAACCGTGGAGGGAGAAGCTGTGTAGGGGAAAAAGGGAAGGTTTAGCAGAAATGATTACAAGTGATCGGAAAAGGTTTCCCCTAGTTTGCGAATTTAGGGAGCGTCAATCACTAGAGTAGGGACGCACTGGAGCACCGGCTTCAGCTGCCTATAAGCCGTCACATGACTGCAAGAAGGCGGAGTGTCCCTGTATTCTGTAACCGGCAGAACAGTCTTATTAGATCGGCGCTTCCTGGCCACCATCTTGGAAGAAGTCAGAGCACCACCATGACCAGAGAGAGTAGTGAGATGTGACACCCTGTCTCTTAGGGAATGACCTCCATCAGAGGTTGTCTCCACTAATAGACTGTGTGAACAAGGTCCTCTGGACACAGGCAAACCGGCCAATAAAATTAAAACAGAGCACCAACTATGTCAGTCTAAATGGCACATGCCACATGGTTGAGCAGCGGTCTGACAAAATTGAGTTCCATTTTCAGAACAATCAATTCCCCGGCATTACTGTAATTGCTGTAGGACAACAAACTGGTGACGGGAACTCTTCTCCATTCCTGAAAATCAACCTTCCTTCCAGTTCCAAGTGGCATTCCACACTGGAAGGAAATATCCTGAAATTTTATACCGATCCACAATTTGAAAACCCAAGTCCCATGATAAAAAGTGATGAAAAGCCAGCCCAAAGCTTGGCCGATATTCAGAGAAAGGGTGGACAGCTGTTTCTCCCCATTCAGGTAAATGAGGGGGGGAGCCTGTTCTCGCCAGAGTATGCTTAAATAATGGAAAAAGCTTCATCAACCAAGCGTTATTCAGAAAACTCCTAAAAGATCAGACCATTCCCACATTTAAATTGATTGATAAGTGAGAAATGTGCCTGGAAACTCCTGATTCCAAACATCTCCTGCTTAGCAGGAGCATGCTAAAAATTTCCATTGGTGATAAAAAAACCATACAGCATAATTGTTGGGTCGTGTGAGATGTCCTCTCTGCATTTTACTTAGGCAGTGACATTCTCAATCGGTTCACGATTCATTTGCAACTCATTAATTGCAAAGCCTGGTCCCGGCAAGGCGGGGAATTTCTTGGTGTACTCTTCCTGCCCTTATGGGAGGGAAGAGGTGACCTGTGACATCAGGAGGGATGAGGTGATATTCCAGGTCCACAATGACTGCCTCTCCTACCTGAAACCTCCTGTCCAGGTCAACACCCTAACCAGAGATCTTTCCACACAGCTGGACGAGACTGCTTAAATTGCAAAACCCGAGGTCTTCCCAGGCTTGAGGCAGATGGTTGAGAAATGGGTCACCTCGCTAATGCCTGTGAGACCAAGGAGCAAAAGCAAAAGCTGAAGCAGGTGTTTTTAGATTTTCAAGAAATCTTTGCTGTGGACTTGTACGACTGTGGTCGCACCAAGATACATTCTACCTCAATTCCCACGGACCCTGGAATGACTCCTGTATTCGTGAAGCAATATCGATTGCCGCTTGCGTCTTTGGAGTCCCTTACAGAAATCAAAGAACCTAGAGTTCCGTGGGATAATTTGTCCAGTCCACAGTACCTTTAACAATCCAGTACTGGGGATTCTAAAACCTAATGGCCAATGCAGACTATACGCAGACCTTAAGAAGCTGGACAAACGGGTCCACATGTCCCGATGGCCTCTTCCCTTCATTGACCAGGGACTAGCCCAGATCTAGGGGTCAAAGGTGTACACCGCCACTGACCTGACCAATGGATACTGGACAGTACCCGTAAGTAGGGAAGACCAGTACAAATTGGCCTTCACCTTTGGGGGGCAGCAGTACACATGGACCCGAACTCCCTTCGGATATATAAACTCTGGCAATTAATTTAACATCTTTCTGCATAAGGCCATGCCCAACTTGGGTGAAAGGGGTAACCGGGCCTATGTGGATGATGTCATAATTAAAAGCTCAATTGTGGAGGAACACATAGCGGAAATCCGCTATGTTCTGACCCAGTTGAAGGTTGCCGGAGCGAAACTTTCCTTTCAGAAGGCACAGTGGTGTAGGACCTATGTAAACATCTTAGGACATGAAATCCCCCCTGAGGGCCTCTGTCCCCAGGTGAAAAAAGTGGAAGCACTACTAAAACTGAAAGACCCCACAACTCTGCGTGAACTAAGGAGCCTTCTTGGACTGACTAATTACAGTAGAAAGTTCATTGAGGATTACGCAGAACTCTCAAGACCCCTGGTCCATTTATTAAAGGCCAGGGTCAAGTGGGAGTGGGGTCCAGAACAAGCCGAGGCAGTGAAACAACTGAAGAGAAGCCTCTCACAAGCGCCTTTTCGAGCTTAGGCCGTCAAAAACAAGGAGTTCTTCTTGAAGACAGGGTTCTCGAAAACGTGCTTAACAGTAGTATTATACCAAAAGCATGACAATGTCAATAAAGTCATCGCCTATGCAACTAAGGCTTTATCCTCTGTGGAGGAAAAATTCAAAGATTGTGAGAAGGCACTCATGGCAACGGTGTGGGCATTGAAAATGTACTACTCATTCATCCAGGGGGAGCACATCATCGTCAAGCCTCCTCACCAGCCTTTGCGATACCTCCAAAGTGACAGAATCTGGGCAGGGAATGTGAGTTATTTCAAAATTACTTCCTGGATTCCGTCCATGGAAGGCTTTCCAGTGGAGGTCAGATATTGCCAAAACAAGAAGAGTCCCCTTGTGCAAGGTTTGGCTGACTTGCATGATTGAGCCCGAGAAAATTATCTCGAGGACGAAAGTCTCAAAACACAAGACAACATGGAGGCGTACCTGAATTCCCTGCACAAGGTCTATGAAGAAGACACGTGCAAGAGGATGCCCACAGTTTATGTGGATGGGTGCTCCTACCATGTTGATAACAATGGGGAAAAGGAATGGTGGCCACGTTGGGAATGCTTGGGTGAATGATGCTCCAGAGCCCTCCGCTGGGTACAAGATCGGTCCTCACAGTAGTCAGGTGGCAGAGTTGATGGCAGTTCACCAGGCCATCCTCACTGCCATGCAACACCGACTCCACAAACTGGTCACGATCACGGATTCAGATTATTGGCCTCATCACGACTTGGCCGGTAACGCTATTAGCGTGGGCGGTATTAGCCCTACCGCCGAACTCCCCGGCGCTAATAGCGCCGGATCACGAGTTCGGCGGTAATGTCAATCCCCATTCCCCATTGAGCCCTTTCGGGAATGCCCCATTCCCCATTGGGCTCAATGGGGAAATTTCGCGCTAATAACGCCGGCGGATTTGCCGCCGGCGGTAATAGTGCGAATTTTCAGCGGATTTCCCCCCAGCTCAGAGCTGGGAGAAATCCGCCAAAGTCCTGCTTTGGCGGACCCTTAAATCCGGCGGTAATAGCGCTACCGCCGGATTTAAGGGTTACCGCCGAAGTCGTGATGAGGCCCTATGTCTGGAATGGGTTTGTGGAGCATCTGACCAATTGGAAAACCAGAGGAATGCTGTGTGCAAGCAATAAACCACTCAAACATGGCAAACTAATACAGACCATTAATGATCTGGTCAATTCTAATGTGATGACCATCTACGGGAAAAAGATCAATTGTCATTCCAGAATAGAGGGAACAGACAAAACCGGAAATGACCTGGCTGACCAGTTTGCCAAAACGAGAGCCATCTAGGGGGATCCCCTTGAGACTGAGTCCCTGTTGGGGGAAATCCAGGTCGCTGCCGTCACCAGGTCCCAAGCACTTGCCCAAAATGAACTCTCAACTGTCCAGTGGAGTAAGGAGACCCCAGATGCTGATTTGATCATGGCACCAAAAAGGGGATCCAATTATTGGGAAATTTTATTGACACATTGAAGATCCCATGAATTTTCTTCTGACCGAAACCGATTAGCGAAACCGATTATGTCGGGAAAGAGGATCTCCAGGTGTTAATGAAGTTTCCCAAAATGTTTCGAACCCAGGACGGTTTGTTGGTAAGAAGATCCATCTCTGGATGTGACCAGTGGGTGGTACCTACCTCATTCCGTAGCCTGATGCTAAGTCACGACCATGACGCGGCCACAGCCGGTCATCGGGGGTTTTCATACTACATCTTGCATACTGGCCACACATGGGACAGGACCTCACCCAATATTTGAAGGGGTGTTTTGTGTGTGCACAATTTCAGCAAAGTTCACTCACACCCCTTCAGAAAAGGGGGATGACACTGCCTTGGTCAGATTTACAAGTAGATTTCATTGGGCTCGTGATTCGCTCCTCTAGGGGAAACAAGTACATGTTATGGGTGGAATGTCTCCCGGCCCCAAATTGCAAGGCAGAAACAGCAGCTACCCTGATGATCAACCACATCTTCTCGCATTTCGGCCTTCCCCGAAGGATTGTGTCGGACCGAGGAAGTCACTTCACCAGCGAGGTGATGACAAAGATGTGGGATATACTAGGGGTAAAGAGAAAACTCCATATTGCCTACTGCCTAGCCTCTAGTGGGGGAGATGAGAGGTACAATAAAGCAATTGTGAGTATTCTTAAGAAGTTTGTGGTGGACTCTGGGCCTAGTTGGGACATCTGACTACCGCTTGTCCTGATGGCCATCAGATCTACACCATTGTCTGCGACCAAAATGTCTCCAGTTGAGCTAATGACTGGGCAAAAAATGGTGCTTCCCAAGCATCTGCTCTAAAGAACACAAGAGCAAACACTGATTAACGCATCCACAACACATGAATATATTGAGAATCTGAGAAAACACCTTCAGCATGCTTTTGCGTACGCTCAGCATAATCTGGAGAAATTGGCAGAGGGGATGAAAATCCACTACGATTTAAAGACTACTAAAAAAGAATATCAAGTAGAAGACAGGGTCTACTTGTACAATTTTCAAAGGAACAAGACCAAGGAGCGGAAATTCCTCCCTTCCTGGCGTGGCTCCTTTGAAATTGTAGGCAAAATCTCACCTGTCGCCTATAAGATCTGCATTCCCAAAGGAGAACTGTCAGAAGAGAAATGGGTCCACACGAATCAGTTAAAAGAGCTGTCACCCCAGACACGCTCTCCGACTGATTGATGAACTAAATGCAAATCGAGCGGAGGAACCATCTGAGGAATGAAAAGAAAGGAGGAAAAAGCAGACAAGAGTATTTAGGTGCATATGTATATCTATATAACAAGGAGTCATTTTCTTTTTGTTGTTATTAAAATGAAAAGGAAAAGGAAAGTGATATATTGAAAAATAATACAAAGATAAAAATTTCTGATAAAAAAATTGTGAGCATTATTGTTGTTGTTCCCTTGTTGTATATTTTCAGGGAATAATGTCAGTAAAAAGTACTAAAACTTGTTTTTGTCTATCTTCTATTAGATAATTAACTTCCTTACATTCCAACCTGGAGAGGGACACCCCAGGGACCTGGAAGGGAAGGAAGGAAAGAGGGTACCACACCACACTCTCCAACGCTAAGATGGAAGGGGATCCTGGAGCGCCACTCCCTGATTAAGGAGAATTCCGCTGAAGGAAACCCCACTCTGCCCTACTCTTCCCCAACAAAAAGTCACAGAAGAGCAGGGGGGAATCTGTGGGGTACATTTACAGGCCCTGACAGAAACCCCTTCATCTAAAAACCACATTTAAACATTGCCACAAAAAACGCTGGTGCTCTGCTTCTCTGGCACATGTGCGGCAAGCATATGAACCTTTCACCAAAAACAGTTGTGCTTTGTTCCCTGGCACATGTGTGGCAAGCAGTTCAACACTGCATTGAAAAACGGCTCTACAATTGCGTTCCTTTCATCTCAATAATCAGAAGTTATGCCCTGTATTCAGAATGGCCCTGCGTTTGCTGTTCTGTCATCTGAATAATCAGAGGTCATGCCCTGCATTCAGAATGGGTCTACATTTGCTGTTCTGTCATCTGAATACCAAAGTTGTGCACTGCATTCAAGACGGCGCTGCATTTGTTTTTTCCTTTCATCTGAAATACCACAAAGTTATGCGTTGCATTGAAAAACAGCCATGCATGCTTTATTCCATCTGATTGCCAAAAGGTTAGGCAATACATCAGAAAATAGCCTTGTCTTACTGTTCATTCACATGAGGGGCAAATTTTTCACATTGCAACCTGACAGAGCTTTTGTTTTCCCTTTCATGCGAATGGCAGCACTCTGAAACACTGCAAATGAAGGAAAAACGGCTTGTGCAGATTGTCTCTGCCTCTGTGTCTATGGATCAACTACAAATGTAAACCCAAACAAGAAGGATAAATCGAAAGAATCCCCTGACTTACCGAACCACATTCCAAACATTGGATCAAATACGGCTTGCACACATGTAAAAGAGGAAAAAGGAAAATCACTTTTAAAAAGTTACTGTGAAAGGGTAGCTTTGCTTGCATAGAATTGTTAGTGATTATGTTGTCGGTGGGGGGCTGATAAAGCCATGTATATTATGTACCCCCCCACAAGACTTCAATCAATTTGGCAGAGGCCCAGGAATACCAGTAAACCAGTTTGGCTGGAAGTTTTGCCTCCCACTGGAAGTCACACCACTTATCAGTGAACTATTCAGCAATGACAGATGAGGTGGCTGAGGGTGTGGTAATTACATGTTCTACCAGAGTAGAAGGCAGTACTGGCAGAAAAGAGAAAGTAAGCCAGTGGGGCTAGTGTTTGATCGAGAAGTGCAAGTTCCTCCAGCACCCATTCCCAGGATAAACTGACAAACTTCGAAGGGTACGATAAAAGTCCTTTGTTGCAAGCTGAGCCAGGGAGAGACAGATTGCTGCGTGGCAGGATTCCAAATTGACATTAAAATAGTGATACATTTTAGGCATTTTTCCCAGCATTCAGAATAAGAAAAAAAATGATGTTTTATGATATTTTTCCATGTGATTTCCAGGCGGATTTGCAGAGACTAAGTGCATGTTTCTAGGACTTTGTGGACTGAAATGGCCAATCAAGACTCATTTCTGGCTGATTTTAAAATGGGACAAATGTATCAGTTGGCGGAAAGATGGAGATGTACATTATGAATATGCTAAATTATTTGCAGAGTGATAACTATTATACATTTTGTGAAAATTACCAAAAGGTGCCCAGAGGACATTCTACCTCGCACAGAGCAGCAATCACCTTATCTAATTCCCGTTGACCCACTGAAACCACCTATCTACTTCTTATGGCGGTGGATAGTATACATTTGAAGTTATGATGCCTAACTCAGTTTTGCTAAAAACAAATGTCATTGATGACATCACATGTCTGGCTCCTCCTTTTTTCCTTTACTGAAATATCTAGGCCACATGGTTTTCTTCAGTAACAGTCAGGAATTAAAAATTGAAAAGGTACAATATTTGTAGACTTATCCTTCAAGTATGTTCTTACAGTAATTCCCTTAGGGTCCAGTCAAATCATGTGATACATATGCATAGGGTAAGTAGCAGTTTTGAAACAGAGCAATCATTTCTCTGCATAAAGGTAATCAGTTAGGTTATGAACACTTTCTGCTAATACTGCTGCTTTTTTCTTTACTTTAATTTCCTTGTATATACTCATATTTGTATGTGTTGTTGTCTCTTTGTGTTTTGTCTATAATAATGACATTATGTAGTAAGTGGGTTGTATTACCTACTTATCACATGTTTCACAGTATGCAAAACTCTAATAAGAAAACAGTTATCATTTCACTATTCAACATGGCAAGCTTATGAATATTGCACCTCCATCATGTATGCTGCACACAATGCCTATGTTTCTACATGAGTAGCTTAGTATACTGGATATAACTTCATAATAGAATGCTATTTATATCAATGCATTGCTTAATGCACTAATTAGCACTTGATATTTATTGCAATCATCCTTGACACTGTTTGGTCAACATTATAATAAGAATACCTTCTACAGAGTTTTCATGCAAAGTAAATGCACATGTGATGTCATCAGTGATGTCATCAATGACATTTGTGATGTCATCTTTGATGTCCTGGGTGTTAGTCTTAGCAGTGCACAGTTGTGGCGCGAGTTATGGTTGCTTAGCTTACCATAACTGGCGAATTTCAAGGGTTTTCGGTTTTACTTGGAACCATAACGTTCCGTTAACAATGTTTTTTTGGTGAATTTCATAGGTTTTTAGTAGCGCAACAGTTTTTTTTACTGAATTTGATAGGTTTTTAGTAGCGCAACTTAACCATAACATCCCTTTAACAAAGTTTTTTTACTGAAGGTCATAGGTTTGTAGCAGTGGCACGTAACCATAATGTAAACAAACATTTGACTTCATTGCACACCTTCCGGAGAATGCCACATGACCATATGCTGGCGCACAGCACAGTGACGTGTCCGAGAATCCGTACACACTTAACAATAAGATCTATGCCTCGTGGACAGTGTGGAACTACATTTTTTACTGATGTAGGAACTTGCAACTTCAACATTTCCCTTGCACAGCTCCAACACCTATTCATACTCAGCCATTAACAATGTAGTGCACAGTACGTACTTTTAGCAAAAGTACTATTTATCTGAAAAAGACATGAGCTAAGGCCATCCCTCCTCCCCAAGAAAAAGCACCACTGCTGTAATGAAGGAGCATGAAAAACGCTGCCCCTACCTTACAAATAACACACGCACAACATTTTCCCCCATCCACCTACCCCTCCATATTACTGTTTGGTGCCTCTTTGCTCATTTGCCGTCCGCAACTTTCCTTCTTAGCTGTCCTTCAAAAAAAAGCCATTCGTAAACAAAATAAATGTTCCTTTAAGAACCACCTTTCACAGTTAAAAAATATAAATAAAAATAAAATCGCATAGACTCCATCAACTTTATATTTCTCAGTAAAGTACATAGACGCAATAAGATTTTCCAACATTTCCATTTGCAGTTTGTGTTATGCTAATGGGAATATTGTACCGTTCATCCTCCGTTCCAGGGACTGGAACGGTGAATAAAGGGCCAGCAGGCCAAGTTACCAGCCCAATCGAAGCGAGAGTGCATAACGCGATCTCTGGATCATTACCCCCCCTCCTTCAACCCCTAAAATGGGGGATGAATACCATTAACTATCTAGATTTCCAAAGCAGTAACCCGTGCTAACAAAATCCTTTTCCAAGATGGCCACCACAGAAAGGGAAGGCGGGTGTTCCATACAGGGCCCTTTTTCGCTTTCCATGGCAGCCTGTAAAAAGGAAAAAGGAAACCCTGTTAACATATTACCACAAGCACTTTTTTCTTCCCTTTCAAATGTATCCTAATGTCGAACAACTTTACCACAAATCCAGTCCCAGGTGGACATGCCCACTTTAATCCTATCTTTTCTCCCTTCTGGTCATGGCCAGTAGCCAGATTGCGAGGATCATGACCTTATACCATGACCGCGACATTCTGCCCACTCCTCATGGCTACAGCCTACCCCTCAGTCAGTAAAGGTATACCGCTATTTTTTAAACTACATTACAACACTTGTCAAATACGAAAACACTCCCACAACTCGTCACATGATAATAATAATAACAATAATAATAATAATAATAATTTTGCATTTATATAGCGCTACGAACCCCCAGGTATCTGAGCGCTGCTTTTTATTACCCACAGTGTGTGGTGCTCATTTATCGACCTCAGAAGGATGAAAGGCTGAGTCTGGCCTTGCCGGGATGCGAACCTGCGTCAGCAGGCTCTGCACAGATGTCAAAGCAAGCGCTCTACTCGCTGTGCTACCGGAACATAACCAACCCTAATGATATTATACACCTTTTTTGGATGACGTTCCTCTCCAGCGTAGCCAAAATCGCCCATAAGCACCTACGTGCCGTGACGCAGAACCTGAAAATGAACACACAGCGACGTACAAGGTAACACGTCACATTTTGAAGTAATAAACTGGTTTTTAAAAGAAAACAGTAACACTTTACAATTTGTAAAGTACTTTTATTTCACAATAAACAGTCCGAGACCATCGGACTATTCCCATGTTCAATCAAATAGTAACTTTGTTTCTTCGGTCATCATCGAAAATGTTACTCATGAGGCACACGTTGCTCTTTTCCCATACACAAAGTATTCATTTTCGATGAAGCAACCGCTTCTGTCGCACAGTGAATTCCAAGACGTCAGCATGAACTTGGGCCTAGACCACCATAAAAGATGTTATGTTACTCCTAATGGCCACTGCAGTGAACGGACAAATGGGGCCTGCGCGATCGTCCCACAAAACAGTCACGGTTAGGCAGCCGGTGACAAGTACGTGCATCTGGCGTGAGAAAAATCCATCACTTGTGTGGGTGCGATTTCTCGCCGTCACCATAACCAGTACAAGAGGGACCCTATAAAAACTCAAACAGAAAAGAGTTGAGTAAACATTGCTTTATTAACACACAAGCATTCGCAAATGGGCCACAAGTTCAACCGTCTCGCAAAGCAAGTCGTCAAAGTGCCGCCCTTTCCCCTGCACATCGTGGTCCTTTTATACCCATCTGTTTTACATTGTCATACATTGCTGCACATAGATTATGTCCACCACAAGGCGGTTCCTCCCAGTCATGACTTTGCATCAACGGTCAACAGTTCAACATCTGCTATTGTGGTTTCCTGTTATCTGTTATTCGCTCTCTCTCGTGCCCCTCTGTGTCCTTATCTCTGTGCACGAGGCTGTGCTTACTCATTCCTTCCCCCCACCCGCATCCTGCAGACAGTTTCAGTTAGACTCAGCTCATTTCGACACACATGGACCAAGCACAATCCTTCTGCAAAACAAGCTCTTGTCAGGTTAAACAGGCCTCTGTCTAATTTACAATTACTATCCCTATATGGACATTCTCAACAACTCATGCTAGTCTCGGCATCTGCAAGTATCGCCATCAAAAGGAAAGCCTCTTTTCTTTTATAAACGCACCTTCATTTAGCGCACATAGTGAAAAATACAAAACTCCAAGTGTGAGCACAATATTACACATGCGGGCTCACCTTCAATCCACCCTTTTGCTCACACTTGAGCATCAATTTAGGCATTTCTAATCATCACATAATGTGTATACCATAATCTTCTCCAGGCCTCCCATGTCCAGGCATTCCTGTTGTACATGGCTTTTGTTTGTTGCATTTAGGCGTGTTACGGTGGAGGAACACATGGAAACACAGCACGACACATACCGGGAAACATTGGATGCAGAGACAAATTCCTACAACTATTGCCGCTAGAACCAGTATAGGCGTAAGAAGTTGCCATCCAATTTCTTTCAGGAGCTTCATCCACCAGCTATCTCCTGACCCTTCCTCCTGGTGGATGCTATCCGCCACTTTATGCAGTTTGTTTACTCCATCCAGGATTCCTGTACTCCCTTCTGGTATGTAAACACAGCATTGGGATCCCACCAAAAAACAGACTCTGCCCCTTTCTGCAGTGAGTATGTCTAAGACATACCTATTTTGGAGAGCCACTAGCCGAATTGCTTTCATTTCATAAGTGATGTTTTCCATTAGGTCTGCAGATTCTTCGATTACGAACTCAAGGGCCCTGTTTAGCTTTTGGATTTCTTGACTGTTCATAAAGATGCCCGCTGGAGGAACCAGGACCCCCATCAGATCTATAAACGTTTCCCATCCTGTAGGTTGATACGTAGGAATTTTTGGGTTTACTGCTCGTTTATTTCTGCTGTGTATTTCTTTATGCAGAGTAGACGGGGCATATACCATCACAGCCGGCATTATTCTGGCTATGTAACATACCTCAACAAAATCTTTGGCTAACCACAAATAAGCCCTCTTGTTACAGACGTAGGCATGTCCTTCAATCTGTAACAATCCCTTCGTGTAGTTATTTAGATTCACCATTTGACTGCACCCCGAGATCATTCTTTGATTACCTCTTGCGCTCCTCTTAAAACATATATTCTTTGGCCTAAACTCTTGTGTGATGGTGATAGGGGGAGGAGGTTCTCTTACTATCTGTACCATAGCAGGTGCAAGCCTGATTCCCTCAGTTTTGATTTTATAGGGTATCTTTTCCTTTAGAAGGGTTTTGTGCTCTCCTCTAACATAACAAGCGGTATTCGGTATCATGTATTGCTGTGCTGACACTATTCTCATGTAAATTAATGTACACCCGGCATCCTCAGTAACTGGCGATGCGTACACTGGGATGCCTTCACTGCTATGTCGGGGCATGTGGGTGCAGATCCAGCAATCAGTTTTATTCACTACCCCATATGTTGTGTTTATTATCTTCACATATTCATTTTTAGCATAGTCTTCCGGGTCGTGTTGGTCATAGGCATCTCGATTCCTGCTCTTGACCCAATCTGTTCTCCCTGTTTCATTTGACTCGGGCAACAGGTTCTTTAATTCATATCTAGATGGATGTTCCAGATACCAGAATATTATGGCAAATGCTATTAGTACTACTATCGTGCATACAGAAAACAAAATTTTGCCTCTTGTGGTACAAACTGGTATTTTCCTCTTACCTTCTGTGTTTGAGGAGCATACACTTATCCGTTCAGGGACTAAACCAGCATACACGGGTGTAGACATAGTTCAGTATATGGCTCAGTATACAGCGTATATCAGTTGCAACCTAGCGATATAGCAATATCCCCTATTTAAAGCACCAGTGTCCTTATTACTCTAGTAGTGGTAGGTTTCACCGAAAACCTTCATCCGATCTGTCCCACGTCTCGTAGTGCCTGTCCCAGGAGGGGAACGCCGAACACCCTTCAGGCTACAAGCCCGTCGTCTTCAGTAAGGCACAATTCTGCTAAAACCAACAAGAGAGTCCAAATGTTCATCTCCCTAATGATCAAAGTTCAAAACAGTGTCCTTACACGTTGCTTGGCACATACACGTCACGGGATCGGAGGCGATGGGCACACCTGTCACTGGCATCTGGCAGTACACTTGCAACCTGCGGTTTGTCGGTTCCTTTTTCTGGAGGAATCAATAGTGGCAGCGTCTTCTTAATATGATTTGCGTGGTACCAGTGCGGTTTGCCATCAACTTTTACCGCAGTTTGTGTCGCAAGGAGCACCTGAAACGGGCCCTTCCATCTGGGTTGCAGTCCGCTGGTGCGATCGAAGGCTTTTATAACAACCCAGTCACCGGGCTGCACGTCGTGACCTTCTCCTATCAGAGGAGATGGAGCTACTGCGTTCACCTGTGCATTAATAGAAATCAGTCTATTAGTTAACCCAATACAATACTGTTGTAATGCAGGCCATGCTTGCTCAGACAATCTATTAGGTGATATGGGGGTCCCAATACTTGGTGGACGCCCCATAACAATTTCGAAAGGAGATAAACCATGTGTACGCTTAGGCATAGTACGCATACTCAATAATGCAATAGGCAATGCATCCGGCCATTTCAGTCAAGGGCATCCAGTGTTTCAATATGCATTGTGCTGTGGAGGTGGCACTATTGTCCCGCAGGGGATATGCTTCCACCCATCCTGAGAACCCACATTTCATCACCAAACAGTAGGAATGTTTATTTACAGGCTCCAGCTGTATAAAGTCCATATACACCACCTCAAAAGGGCAGGTGGGTAACTTACTGTGGCCCGCCGGGGCCGGTACACCTTTCCCCACATTATATAAAACACATATTTCACATTGTTTTGCCCATTGGCAACAATACATTCCCAATCTTTTGTTGTACCACACAGTACTTAAAACTTCTTCCATAGTTCTTGCGTTATCGTGGGTTGGACCATGAGCCACGCTCACTATCACAGGTAAGTATGCGTCAGGTAGTACCCAGGTGTTCGTTTTGGTATGTGCCCATAGCCCATCTACCGTCTCCTCATATTGATCATCCTTGTGCCAAGATAGTCTTTCTTCAATGGTTGCATCTGCTTGGATTTCCTTTACGCGCTCCTTCGTCCCTTCCATAGTCACATCCCTCCCCACTATGAGCTGTCGGGCTTCCCACCGAGTGTCCCTTGTGGCAGCTAGTTTAGCCATCTGGTCAGCCAAAGAATTTCCCTGCGTGACATAATCCAGTGTTTTTTTATGCGCTGAGCACTTCACTACGGCCACCATTTTGGGCAGCGTAAGGGCTTGCAATAATTCAACAATCAATCGGGCATGTTTAATAGTATCACCTTGGGAGGTTAAAAACCCACGCTCTCCCCAGAGTTTGCCAAAACTGGAAACCACCCCGTGCGCGTAGGCTGAATCAGTATAAATTGTCACTTTCATACCGCTGCTTAACACTAATGCTCTCGTTAGCGCAATCAATTCTGCTGCCTGGGCCGATTTTTCACACACTTTCCCACTCTCAATCAACCGTTCCCCTGTAGTTACTGCATACCCTGCTGTTGTCTCCCCATTTGGCAGTTTGAAACAGGAACCATCACAGAATAATATACCCTCATTATCAACCAGCGGGGTGTCTTGCAGGTCTGCTCTACCCTTAGTGTGTTCTTCCATTTGGATCACACAATCATGACTAATGTCATCAGGTGAGGTGGGCAAAGGAAGCAGTGTCGCTGGATTCAAAGTGTTACACCGTTCAATTTTTACATTACTGGCAAACAGGATCATCTCATACTGTGTGAGTCTAGCTGTAGTCAAATGCTGTGTATGCACTCTATTCAGAAGAACATCTACCGTATGTGGAACCTTTACTGTTACTTCACTCCCTAGGATGATACCTACACTTTGTTTTAGGGCTGTCACTGCTGCAGCTACTGCTCTCATGCATGGGGGTAGGCCTCGAGCTACTGAGTCCAGAGTGCTAGAAAAATATGCACATGGTCTCTGTTTACCCCCTTGTTCCTGTGTCAAGACTGACACAGCGCAACCTTCCTGTTCATCAACAAAAAGGCAAAATCTCTTAGTATAATCAGGTGTGCCTAAGGCCGGTGCGTGGCATAGAACATCTTTCATAGCTGTCAGGGCTTTTTCCATCTCAGGTGTCCATTCTAATGGGCCGTTTTCTTGTACTTCTTTTAAGGCTTTTAGCATGGGCTGGATCAATACAGAGAATTCAGGAATCCAGTGCCTACAGTAGGATAAAACACCAATTATCCTTCGGAGACCTTTTGCCATGTCTGGACTTTTTATGGACTGTATCAAAGCAATGCGATCAGTAGACAGGGTTCGCCCCTCTTCGGACAGCTCAAAGCCTAAATAATGGACCTTTTGTTTTACATACTACATTTTGGCTAGGGCTACCTTGTGCTTATTTTCTGCTAAGTGCATTAGCACCAATCTGGTCACATAATGGCATTCCTCTTCGGTGGCTGCACATAATAGCAAATCATCAACATATTGTATCAGAGCAGTGTTAGCGGGTAGGGCTAGGTTATCCATCTGTGTTTTTAGTGCTTGGCTGAATATGGCGGGACTTTCTGTATATCCCTGCGGGGCTCTAGTAAATCGATACTGTCTATCTCGAAGAGTGAAACTAAACAGGTACCTGCTTTCTTCGGCAATAGGAATGCTGAAGAAGGCATTTTTCAAATCAATTACCGTAAACCATTTCGCTGTTTTGGGAATTAAAGTGAGTACACTTGAAATATCTGGGTTCTACTATTTTGCTTATTTCTCTCAAATCAATAATAAAACGATAGGGTACGGCTTCATCACCTTTCTTGTGTACTGGAAGGATCGGAGAGCTACAAGGGCTATCATTTGTTGGCTCTACCACCCCTAACCGTATCATGTCCTGTACTATTTGATATAGTGCCTGCTTTCCCTCGTGTGATATGCGATATTGTTTTATCCTGGGCAACCTGGCACCGGGCTTTAGTTTGATTACTACTGGGGAAACATCCAACACTCCTACATCATTCCCATGAGTGGCCCATAGTTCATTCGGGATGTCTTGGAGTTCCGGGGGCAGGGTTTGCATTACTCCTATCATACTCATAGGTTTGCTTATGGTCATTCTCACTCCCTGGGGGGAGCAATATATTGTGGCCCCTAGCGTTTTTAATGCATCAATACCTAACAAGTTTTCTGGGCAGTGATTGGTCAATAGCCACCCATTCTCCCATTTTACCCCATGAAGTTCCGCTTCTACTATTTCACTTACAGGAGACTTTATTTGATTTCCCCCAAATCCAACTGATACCTTGCTTTTATCCGATAATGGGACAGCGGGGACGGCTCTGATATTCACGGAACTGTTTCCAGCTCCCGTGTCTACCAGACATCTCAAGTTTCGGTGGGGGCCGATCCCAATAGAGGCATAAGGCCCCCTTTGGTCTATAGGAACCTGCACCACTCCCGCTATCTCATTCCGGCCTCCTCAGGACATATCACTTGTGTTATCCTGGAAGTCGTTATTATAGTATACCCCTTCTCCACATTCTTCACCCTGGCATACACCTTGTACTTGTGTCGTTTGTCGTGGCTGATACAGTAGATTGGGGGGAGGCGGGGCCGGCCAGGGAACATCCCCTCTTGCTTGTCCGTCAAAGGCATTGGGTTGAGGGGGTTTAAACATTCTATTGTCTTGGTTGCCGTACCCACCAGTCCCATTTCCTGAGGCAAATGTTGTCTGTGAAGGGGGCCGTACGTCCCTTCCTCTCCCACCACTCTGGGGACACTGGGATTTCCAGTGTCCGGGTCTCTTGCAGAAGGCACATACATCTTGGGGTAGCCCATCCCTCCTCCCATATAGCGCACCTCCTTGCACTGTACCTCTACCTGTCCCTTAGCCCCCTATCATGTTGCTACTATAGCCCTGTGACGGGCCGTTATAATTGTAGTTATACCTGCCATGGGGCCCTTGATGCAACTGTTGCATCAACACTTTGGTTTTTAAATCCTTCTCTTGTCGTGCCTTTTGTTGTCCCTTCACTCTTTCCCCTCTTTCGTAATACCTAGCCATTTCGAGGAGATCCCGGGGGTTTCTAGTCATCCATGTACTTTCTGCCCTCCTAATGTTCTCCTGAATTGGCCCGTGGAGCCCCTCTACAAAGTTTGTGGCAAAGTACCGTTGGCCCGTTTCAGACCCTATCTCTAGCCCACTGTGCGCTTTGAATGCTGCTTCATAACGCAGAAAGTACTGTGCTACTTCCTCACTTGCACCCTGTATCACAGCGGACAGTTTCTCCACATTCACATCAAATGGGGGTAATACCTTTTCTAGAGCCCTCAGGACTGTCATGCCATGCCCCCTTAGGGGTTCGGGATATTCCTCATGCAGTTTCCTATTTTTACTCGCCTCCATTACATCTTTCCATTTTATTGTATCATTGTCTTTGGCACGAAAGGGGTCCATATCTCCTCTGGGACAATAGCTAACAATATGTTATCTACATCCTCTACAGTAAATAACCCAGGTCTGAATAGCTTTCCCACTTCTTTGTAGAATCCTGCCGGGTCTATACGGGGGTCGGGGATGGACTTGGTGATATGCATCAATTCTATTCGAGATAAGGGGACATACACATAGGTGCGCATCATGTTACCAGTAACTGCATCTATGGTGGGTTGACACTCTCTCATTGGCATTGATAGTAACTTTTCCATGTTTGTTTGTTCACTTACAAGGGCCTGCACTGGTGATGAAGCAGAGGACTGGTGACTAAGGTTTTTCTCTTTTATTTTTTTATAATCTTTTAACAGTTTCTCCACCTTAGCCATTCTCCATTCTTCCGCCCCAGAATCATCCACTCTTATGTTAGATAGCAGTTTCTTATCCAATTCTGTCTTAATCCTATTCCACTGGGACGCATATCTAGGCTCCTTTTCCTCTTCTATATCATCCACCCTAATAAGAAGATATTTAATTACGTTTACTTGTATAGGCCAGCCAAGGCCCTCCATCAGACTCATCAGGGTGGACATGGACTGTGAGTGTATGGATGCTATCATACGATTAGCTACGTTTTGGCCCGCCTGGTCTGCATCTTTGAGTTTAGCCTCTCTTTCCCTCACCTCTCTTTCCCATGCCCTCTTTTCCTTCTCCCATTCAACACCGCCCCTTATGACTTCCGCTATTATGTCGGACATACATCCCCATAACTGAACACTGGACGCAGTCACTGGTAGTAACGCAACAGCGTCCTGATATGCTGAGGGCAGATCCGCAGTACTCTGTCCTCTCAATTTACAGTTACCCTCATGAAAGGTATATAGTTTAGTGGCCACTGTCCTAAATTCCAAAGGTGTCAAACGCCCCAATTGGTCCGGTAGGCTGTCATTGAGGGGTGTGCCATACAGCCCGGTCATAAGGATTTGCAAGTCTCCATCTCTATCCTTTTCTACAGTAGTCGTTCTCCTATGGTCTATCAACCTATCTGGGTCTCCATACTTCATTGGGAATTCCACCCTTTCACCCTCACTGTCTGCCGGTGGAGCTGTAGCTCCTGGAAACAATAATTCAGTCGTTGTTTGTTCTGCTTCTAGCCCTATCACATCTTCATATCGAGGCACCGGCACGGCAGGATACATACCCCCACTGTTCTTAATCATCATATGTCTATCCAACTGATCTAGCCTCTCACCCTTCTCTTTTATCTCTAGATCATGTAATTTTTGATTTACCGTTCTCTTCTGCTCCTTTGCTTTTTGTTTATTCTGAGCATTGCGCCTGCGCATTGCTTCTACCCTCCATAGTCGTATAGCCTCAAACTGTGCGGGTCTAACCCGTCTTTTTACTAACTCTATTTCTATTTTGGATATGCGGTCTATGTCAAAGGACCCGGTATCTGGCCAATTATGTTCAATCAAATCTTTTGTATATTCAGACCACTCCCTTAAAAACAATGTCGAGTTCAATCCATGTTTAATCAACATATCAAATGCAGGGGTTCCTTCAAGGGGGGCATAGTGTCTCTTGCCTATACCTCCCTTGTGGGAAGCCGTTTGACCCATCTTGGCGGTATACCGCAATTGCCTAAAACACTCACCTTTCCCAAATATGCACCTATTGGCTAACAATAATAATACATCCTCCTGGCGTATCTAACATATCATATCATCATTTCAACATTACTTCTTCATAGACGGACTTACCACCGTCCTCTTCACAAACCCTGAATCATTATTTCCTTATTCCATCATGCATCCGTCCATACCACTTATCTTAAGGGTCCCGCCAGAGTGTTCCGGACCGAGGGCGACAGCCTGCTGTTCCACCGCCGACGGAGCCGGAAAAACAAGGATGACGCGTTGGTTGCAATCAAAGGTGCGGATTCAGTTGTTGGGGCCCCGTGATCAATTCCTTCTCTGGTTCCGCCGCGGCGTTCCTCACCCAGTGACGGACTGTCGCTCCTTCGCATCCCACTTCTGACACCAAAATTGTGGGTGCGATTTCTCGCCGTCACCATAACCAGTACAAGAGGGACCCTATAAAAACTCAAACAGAAAAGAGTTGAGTAAACATTGCTTTATTAACACACAAGCATTCGCGAATGGGCCACAAGTTCAACCGTCTCGCAAAGCAAGTCGTCAAAGTGCCGCCCTTTCCCCTGCACATCGTGGTCCTTTTATACCCATCTGTTTTACATTGTCATACATTGCTGCACATAGATTATGTCCACCACAAGGCGGTTCCTCCCAGTCATGACTTTGCATCAACGGTCAACAGTTCAACATCTGCTATTGTGGTTTCCTGTTATCTGTTATTCGCTCTCTCTCGTGCCCCTCTGTGTCCTTATCTCTGTGCACGAGGCTGTGCTTACTCATTCCTTCCCCCCACCCGCATCCTGCAGACAGTTTCAGTTAGACTCAGCTCATTTCGACACACATGGACCAAGCACAATCCTTCTGCAAAACAAGCTCTTGTCAGGTTAAACAGGCCTCTGTCTAATTTACAATTACTATCCCTATATGGACATTCTCAACAACTCATGCTAGTCTCGGCATCTGCAAGTATCGCCATCAAAAGGAAAGCCTCTTTTCTTTTATAAACGCACATTCATTTAGCGCACATAGTGAAAAATACAAAACTCCAAGTGTGAGCACAATATTACACATGCGGGCTCACCTTCACTTGGCATCTGGAATCCATGGCAATCGCAGTAAGGCAGGATGTAGCTATTTGGAAAACATAACAGAAAATACGTATCAATATCCAACCTTTAGCAAACAATTTCAAAAAAGACAAAAAGAACGTGGAAACTGATACACAAATCGATGTGGTCATACATGACATTTTAAAGAAATATTAGCATTGAACATGGGTCAAACTAGCGATAGCCTACAAACGCTGAGAATCTGCACTCTCCACAACTAAAAAAAATTACAACTACACAGAAAGATAGTACTCAGTTACATTGCCAAAATGAATGTTCAGGTAATAAAAAATGAAATCTCGTGATTTCAAAAAAGACAAAAAGAAAGTGGAAACTGATACGCAAATCGATGTGGTCATACATGACATTTTAAAGAAATATTAGCGTTGAACATGGGTGAAACTAGCGATAGCCTACAAACGCAGAGAATCTGCACTCTCCACAACAACAAAAAAATGACAAGTGCACAGAAAGATAGTACTTCAGTTACATTGCCAAAATGAATGCTCAGGTAATAAAAAAGTAAATCTCGTTCCGGTGTAGAGTCATCAAAATCAAACTTACACGATATTCACCGTCTCCATTGTCTTCGTGAAACTCAGACAGCAATGTGCTTGAACCAAAGATTCTTCTTGAACTGATATTACATGTGCCTTACACACGTTTTGAATGCATAACCTTATCAAAAGGTATTTTTTGCAAATTTTCACTCCCTGCATTCCTACTGAATTTTGCCTTTCGCTCAAGGTCAAAAAACAATTGACCCTTATGGGTTCAGTCGGATGCGCAGGCCTACTGAGCTCGCAATCAAAAAAGCAAAGCAAGTGACCTTCACTCAGAATGTAAATACATTCTGACTTTGCAACAACATGTCTCAACACATTCATGAAAACTGGTACTCCCATACACTTTCAGACCCGCTGTTTCCATCAAACAGTGCAGGTGGCTACCTCAGATTTCAAATTCTAGGGCGCCAGTCTGACTGCAATATTATTTGAAATACATTGTAACACAGACACAGTCATTCTTCGCCTATACTTTGCGGACACTTTATTGAGCAACACCTTCCAATTTACCGTATGACTTTGGTGACAGAAAAACACCACTTTTTGACTTCCTGCTGCCGCATCCCATCCCAGCCTCATTAACCCTCACCTTCTGAGACAGTATTTAGTAGTTTAACAAGTGCAATGTTGTGTTCTTTTATATGTTTTAGCGGCGATGGCTGCGTACACCAAAACACGAATGAAAGATGGAGGGCACAACAAAACAATCTGACGCACTTCACGCTCTTCAACATCCAATCAGTGAACGCGTCAAATGTCCGCGGACATGACGCTACGGATTAGCTATCGGTATCTTGCCGCGGAGCGAACAGGGAAGTATGACCACGGAGCAGACATAGATATCACTCATTTTTTTAGACATACTTTTTGGTCGTTTTAAAGAAAAGTACTGGACGGATTGGCACCAAATTTACAAAAGCATGCTTTCGGGACCAAGCTCCTGCCGCAGATTTGGTGAAAATCCATCCAGCGGTTTGGGCTGTAGGCGTGCGCAAAGTTTTTCCCTCATTCAGTCTATGGGAAAAAAAGACGTTTTGGAACCCCCCCTATAACCTCCCTTATTACTTTTCCCCCCCTGGACCAAACATCACCAAACTTTGCAAAAAAAGAGTGGCCCATATACTTCTTTTGCAAAGTTTGGTGAGGATTCGTCCAGGGGGAGCGAAGTTATAAGCCGCCCAAAAAGTGCTCTACCTATGGAAACAGCAACTTAACCATAACTACACAGCCACTACCGTGGCTGTGTAATATATATCCTTTGCTAAGCAGAAACAGCAAGACAGCAAGAATACGTACAATTAGCTTACACATGCTTAATTGCAACTAACATAGACAGTCATACGAACAAAGATGGAAGCCATAGGTGCATTGAAGTGAATGGGGAAAGCAAGACGGACTTTGAATACATGGAGAGGCTGACAGTCTGATTCAGCTAAAAGCAGACAGGCAGAGCTTCCAGCACAAACACGGTGCACATCCTAGCCAAGGCAAGCAGAGACAGAAAGTTTGCAGTTTACCAAAGCAATAGGACACCTACAAGGGAGATAGCTTAAACTCCTCATAAGTACAAGCAGGAGAGCTCAATTTCGTGGTCCACACACACGTGACCTGGAAGACTAGGACAGTGCCTATTGATTCAAGAAAGATGGAGGAAAGCTGTTTCCATCTGACCAGAGGTGGAAAGATACAATTACTACACAGGTTCAAAGATGGATGTACGTTCTCAGGGCTTAGGCAATCAGAGATGGCAACCTATTGGGAACACACAGCACCTTCGTGATCGTTCCCATTGTCTTGAACAGTTTCACTGAGCCTGGTAGCTGTCCAGGATCCCAAAGCTGAGAAGAGCTTTTCTGTCCGATCCTTAGCTATCTTTCACGTTGAGCATACTATTTTGCAGTGGCCAATTCTTTCCCTGTTAACCTACAACTTTGTAATTGTAACATTTAGAGGTGGTCCTGGGAGGAGCCAGCAGATACGGCGATCCAATAACCAGACTAAAGCCTATGTATTACATATATAGTTTTCCGAAACTGACCAATTCCCTCCCCTGATAGGTTTTTTGGGATGTGACTTGTTTTATGACATCACCAGCCTTTAAAACGGTGTAACCCACATTTAGAGGACGGGAACTTCTGGAACAAGATGCTGTTCTAGTGTGATAACGGTCATTTTGATTGATAATAAAGACAGTAAACTTTGCCCTATGGTTGAGTCTTCCGTTCTTGCAGTTGGAATGTTGTTGGGGACCAAGTACCCTCTTGCTGGCAATCGGCGTAGCTGCTAAGAGTGCCCCTGCCGCTCCGTTACACACCATTGGCGGGGAGCCAGCCAATCGGGAGGCACGGAACGTGGGCAGAAACTGCTAATCTAAGCCTGCGTTCCAAGCCCCCGGATAGCCGGTTCCCCTGCCTGCTATCTTCCCCCCACCGACCCAGATGTAATCCCTCCAACCCCTACTTACCTGATTGCTGCAGCAGTGCCAACGCCGCTCCTGCAGCATCTGTCTACACTCTGTTTGGCTGCCATGTAAATGGACGAGGGGTTCCGTACTAAGCCCCGCCTTCCTATTCCATGGCGAACATGTTTGTATAGTATTTTATTTCCGTGAACAGTATGCTGCAAGGTGACCCGTTCTCAGAAAGAAAATACTTTTCATTAAAGAAAAAGATTAGCACCTGTGTAGGGAGCTACACAAGTGCTAATGGCTATATGCCCTCGTTAAGGTACCCTCGCAGAAACATTCAGCAGTCTCCACAAACCCAGCTCAGTACAGACCATTACAACTGCATTGTTGATGTATACTAATTCTGGAGACGGCTTATTGTTAATGTAGGGCACATCAGTATTTGCCCCATGCAGGATGATGACCACCATCTCTATGAAAAGGCAGTTACAGCGCTCTTTTCTCTGGAATTCCTCTGCTAGTACCCCTGATTCAAACATATGAAGCCGAGCAGGTGGACGCACGTGGAAGGCTCCCGTTTGAGAGTTGTGTCTTATTTTTTTTTGTTTAAAGTATTTGTACTCTCTATTTTTAATACTTGGTAGTATTGTCTGTGTGAAAAACCAGAGGGTGTTTAACAGCCTAGTGCCCGGGGATCCCGTACTCAGGTGCCAGGGAAAGGCCATTGGTTTTGGATCCCGACCCTGGGGGTGGACAAGCAAGGGCGGATCAACTGGGTAGGGCGTCCCTACAGAGTGGGGTTAAGCATATGATGGTGAAACATGGTATCCCCCTTTTTCCTTAACCCATCTAACCCCTATACCTGCTTATTTTATGGGAAACTACAACTCCCATAATTCCTCCCCACTTCACACTGACAACACTACTGAGCCGAGGAAGATGAGGAATGAGGCCAAGAGGATTACCTCTACTGACTTGAAATGGGTCTGTCCCTCTAACGAGATCGGGCAGAATCAGGCACGTAATACAAATTACATACACCTGCCACTTGTTAACACTCCCCGCCAGGATAAAAGGTGGCGCGCACAGGCACACTCTGAGCGAGGCTGGGTGCAAGAAGGAACAGCTCTTGCAGGGCTGATGCGAACCAGGCTATGGAAGTTGCAAGGCCAAGAGGCTAATCGGCTGCTGAAGAGAATGAGAGAGAGCCAGGCGAGAATTCCATCCTTTCAAGAAGCCATTAGCGTTCTGGAACCGAAAATGAGTGAGCTGAAAAGAGAATCCTTCAGAGTGCTTCCAGGGGCCCGCTACCCTCCCGGGTGAATGACGGAGTTGGGGAGGAGCAGAGGAGGCATCGGTAACATCCTTGACTGCTACGGGAAAAGCATTGAAGATTAACAATTAACAAGATCGGTGAGTTATCAAAGGCAAATGAAAGCCTGGTTTATGTGAAGAGCGAAAGAGGCATATAACACAAGTGGAAGGTTGCGTGTGTGCCGATAAAACGCACAATAAAAAGAACAATGATTGAATGCTGAGAAAAGTATACAAAGTAATAGAGTAGTCCTGCGAAGCGGAATCGCACATTCAAAATTCTCTGTGAAATGTTCTGAGTAATCGAAAGCGGGAAATGAAGGCAAGAAAGTAACCGCCATCCCGAACGAGAGTTGATTGAGTGAAAAGCAATCTATATCTATATGAACTTTTGAAAAGCGCAAGAGGGCAAAAGTAAAGAGGACATGAACTTTAAAAGTTGCCAAGAGGGCAAAAGTAAAACTGCAAGTACCAAGAAGCCTTGTTGTTGTGAAGATTGTTGAAGTGGTTATGCAGAGGTCTATGTAAATTCCTTGCAGTTTCTAAAGTCTTCGACAGTAAAAGAGAAAGACAGGCTCGAGTCCAGCAGAGGAAAGCCTGTGCTGAACTGTGGTAGAGTGACAGTTAAGTGTGAAGGACAGAACATGGGGCAAGAAAGCCCCACAAAGGTAAAGACAGGCTCGAGCCCGGCAAATCCAATCCCTAATCCAGCACCACCCTTAGCAACTTCCTCGTCCCACATCAGCACAGTAAGCCAGCTTTAGGGACAGTGCTTGATATGATGTGATATGGTGTAGCATTTATAGCGTGCCTGTACACAAGTGTTTCTAGGCGCGACAAGACAAGGAGGGAGAACAAAGGGAGGACAAAATAACGATCTAACTAGGCCTTGTGTCATTCAGATCGTGCAAGTGCGGGGAAGAAGGAAGGGGAGAAGTGCAGTTAACTCAGAAGTGCAGCCAGCGGGTGGCTCATAAATGCAGAGAGAAGGGACTGTAGGATTGCAGATACAAACCCTTAAGTGCTGGGGAGCCCGGAGAAAGTTCAAGGGCAACTGGACATGCAAGAGCCTGGGCCTGAGTTCAGAGGGTGACCAGATGACCAGTGCGCTGAGCAGTCAGGTGCATCAGCAGGGGAGAGGAAGAGACAAAGCGGAAGCGAAAAGGGAGGCTTTGAGTTGCTTCCAGAACTGGTGGTGTTTCTGCTCAAGTTTGAGAGAGGCAGGGAGGCTGTGCCAGAGGGAGACCCTAACCAAGAAGATATATCAGCCCCTAACTCTCTGCTTTGAAAAGCGTCTGACCCTCAGACAGTTGGAGGTGGATGAGCAGAGAGCTTGAGAAGGAAGACGTTTCGGAAGAGAAAGTTCTCGGTAGAGTGGTTCCAGGCCCCAGAAAGCCTTGTGAATCATGCAGAGGGTCTTGAAGTTGATCCTGGCAGCCACGGGGAGCCAGTGAAGAGATTTCAGAGCTGGAGAGATACAATCCCTGGTTTTGAGGACGAGGACAAGTCTCAGAGTCCTGTTCTGGATAGGTTGATGGGTAGAGGCAGGAAGATTTAGAAAGAGGCTGTTGCAATAGTCCAGCCTAGACAGGACCAGAGCTCTGGAGACAGAGAGCTTCTGGGGGAAGGTGAGAAACGGAAGAATACCTCTGAGGAGGTGCAGCTGATAGTTTGACTTCCTCGAGACGAGAGAGATGTAAGGAGAGAAGGAGAGGGTGGAGTCGAAGATGGCACAAAGATTCTTAGCCTCATAGGAAGGAGCAGGAATAGGGCTCAATCTGGGTGGCTAGAGAGAGAGAGAAAAGGAGAGAATGGGTGTCCCAATGAGTGTCCCAATGAGGAGGATCTCAGTCTTACTGGCAGTAAGGCAGAGATCATTGGCGGCACACCATTCCTGAATTTGCGGCCAGAGAGTCTGGTATGAGAGAAGCCGAGATAGCTGAGGGGAGACTGAAAGAGAGCTGAGTGTCATCCGCATAACATTGAAAATTGGATCAGAAAGTAGCGATGCAGTAGGCAAGAGGTGCCAGGTAGTGGTTGAAGAGCTAGGGAGAGAGGTTAGACCCCTGGCGAACACCACAAGTAGAGAGAGAAATAGAAGAGAGGAAAGACCCCAGTTGAACCTGAGAAGGTCGGTCTGTGAGAAAGGAGGTCAACCAGGCCAGGGCCTGATCAGTAATACCAAGGTTGTCACAGAGACGATTGAGCAGGATGGCATGGTTGACTGTGTCAAAGGCAGAGGATAGATTGAGGAGAATGAGGGCAGAAGGGAGATTAGAGTCGAGATTGGAGAGCAAGTCTTCACAGGTGTTCAGGGGAGCAGTTCCTGTACTTCTGGCAGCTCTAAAGCCTGACTGGTGGTCATGGAGCAACCAAGAGATTCCGTATGTAGATTAAGCTGGGAGATGGCCAGCTTTTCCAAGAGTTTGCCCAGGAAAGGAATGATGGATATTGGGCAATAGTTAGCTGCAGAGGAAGGATCGGCCGAGGGCTTCTTTAGAAGGGGGTGCACAATAAAGTGCTTAAGGGCGGAGGGGACAGTTCCAGTGGCTAAGCAGTGATTGCAGAAATCGGCCACGGCTGGAGCAAGGGTATAAAATGTGCTCCTTGATTGTTCTGGATGAGCAGGGGAGAACTTGTTTTGAAAAGACTTTCATAGATCGGACTTGTCTAGAAACATCGTTGGGGGTGAACAGGGGAAAGGAGGAGAAAGGAGGAGGTGAGACGGCATCAGACGGGCCAGGAGTGGTAGAGGAGGAGGAAGAGAGGGTGGACAGGATGACCTGAGGTTTAGCAGTGAAATGAGAGGCCAAAGCTGTGCAGAGGGCCTGGTAGGGAACAGGAGAGGTAGAGACTGCAGCAGGATTGGCCAGCTCCTTGCAGATTCTGACAAGTTCGGCCGAGTTGTTCGATGCCGCAGAGATACAGGCTTGGGTGTTGGCTCTCTTCTTAGAGAGGACAGAGAGTCTGTACTGCCTCTGGAGCAGGCTGCAGGCCAGTTTGTTAGGGGGTGCACTTGATGCCCTCGAGTTCCTACCCGCTACCCTAAACTTGCATTTAAGGGCAGCGAGGTCGGAATCGTACCAAGAGTTGCACTTGGATTTGGGCTTCAAGTGGATGCTCATGGTAGGGCAAGGGCATTGAGAGTGTTAGAGATAGAGAGATGAAGGCGAGAGAGGGCTGTGTCAGGGTGTGAGCCAGCCAAAGGTGCAGGAGGAGGAGAGAAAGTAGCGGTGAAAGCCTCAACTGACACACGCTTCATGGGTCGGGATAGTGGGAAGAATAGAGAGAGAGAGAGTCGCAGAGGTTGCGAAAGAGTCCTGAAGAATGGCTGGTAGCATCCAGGTGGATGTTCAAGTCTCCGAGGAGGAGAAGGTGAGAGGTAGAGGCAAGGAGTGAGGAGGAGAGGTCAGCCCACTCAGAGAGGAAGTGGCCGACCTGGCCAGGCAGCCAGTCGATGGTGGTCCCAGTGAGAAAGAGAGGCCAGGAGAGATAGAGAGAATGAAGACCAGGCATTCCATGGAGGAGTAGTGCTGCATTGGAATGATAGAAGCAGGAATCCACTCTGGGGAAAATCAAGGGTACCCCCCCACCAGGACGGATTGTTCTGTGTTCGGAGAGGATGTTGTAGCCATCGGGAAGGAGAGTGTCGAAACTCGTGACAGAGCTGGCCGTGAGCCACATCTCGGTGAGACAGAGTACATCCAAATCAAGCTCTTCCAGGAGACGGCAGATGTAAGAGGAGTGTTTGACAGCTGAACAAGAGTTGAGAGATGAGCGTAGCGATGTGGAGTAGGTTGCCACATTTGAAGGACTTCCCGGGAGGGGTACAGGCCAGAGGTACACCCTGCAGAAGTGTTGGAGGTGCCTGAGGATGGGCAGAGGAGGAAGGAAGAGAAGGCAGGGTAGTCAGAGAGGGAGAATAGAGTGCCAGAGGGCTGGTAGAGGAGGGAGGCAACAGGGTGGCCAGAGAAGCAGCAGGGGGAGCCGGAGAGGTGGCAGAGGGAGGAGGCAGAAGAGCCAGAGAGGGGTAAGAAGGGATAGCAGGAGAGGAAATGAAGTTGATAAGGCACGGGAAGCAGCTATCAAAGAGGAGGAGATTGGCCTGAGGGCCCTGGACCAAGACGGTGCCATTTAAGCAGATATTAATGATGGTCTTAGAGGAGTGGAAGGGGGCATTAGGTCCCCCCACCGGGTGCCACCATTAATGGTAGAAGAGGAAAAAGGAGAGAGAACAAAGACCATATGGGGGAGCCATAGGCCTGGAGAGGGAACGACAAAGAGTATGTCGGTAAGGGTCTGTCTGGAGAATGAACTGGTATAGGTATCAGGGATAGGGAGGCCTGAATTGGAGACCAGGATGTCCCTTTTGAGATACTTCATGCCAGACTTAGTGAGAGGGATAGGCTAGTCGATTGAAAAGCAGTTAGAAAGGATAGATGAGACAGAGAGCACCAATGGGGGTGCAGGGAGGAAAGAGGGGGTAGGGAGAGGGGTGCCCAGGCAGGGGGGGAGGCGGGTCACACAGGGAGGGCAGGCAGGAGGAAGGCACAGGGGGGGCACGAAAGGGAGTGGAGCACAACAAAGAACAAGAACAACGGACCTACAAATCAGATGTAGTACAGAACCATCAGAAAGAAAAGAACACAACAAGGAACCTAGAAGTAGAGAATGCAGATGCAGTACAGAACCAAGGCAAAGCACAAAGCACAACAGGGAACCTGGAAGTAAGAAAGCAGATGCAATACAGGACAAAAAGCAAAACACAGAGGTCAGCATGGAACCTTGAAGTGAAGAATTCAGGGCATTACAATGTTGTCATGATCTCTGCTTCCAAAAGGTCAGGGTTTTCCCAACTCCCTTGGAAGCAGATCCATAACCCAGGTTCCGAGTGCCAACCAGTCCCAATTGGGACCTTTTGGACCCAGTCCTGGCGCCAGTGGCACCAGGCTCATAAATATGCCCAGTCCCAGCGCTGGAAGCGCCGGGCTCATAATGCTTGGGTGGACTTACCTGCAGCAGACCATGCTGCTTACTTGCCTGCCAGTTGAGTCTCTGATCCTCTTCTGTTTGGAGCTACTTTTCCTGTTGGGTGGGGCAGGAGCCACTCCCTAGATTCAGAACACTAGAACTCTTCTGGAAAGCAGGAACTCTTTTCTTACCTAGGCGTGGCTGTGGAAGGAGACACCTAAGCACTACAGGAGGCTATTTAAACCACACCCGATGGATGAATCTTGCTTTGCGTTATTCTGCATCCTCAGCAGCAGAACGCTCATCGTGTCTTCTGCATCTGATCCTGGGCCTAAGGAAAAAGGCTTACCATTCTGAATCCAGTCTTCAGCAACACCTATAAAGACAAGAAAGAACAGGTTAGCATTACGGTCTTCAGTGACAGCTCTTCACTTACCTGGTCCATCGGCTGTCACCAACGCCTCGCGCTGCATTCCGGCATCTGAAAGACAAAGGCTTACCTACTCTTCGTGCGCTCCGGAGGTCTTCACACTGCATTCCGGCATCTGAAAGACAAAAGCTTACCAACTCTTCGCACGCTCCGGAGGCCTTCGGCGCTGCATCCCGCATCTGAAAGACAAAACAAGGTGCGTTTAAAGACATTGGGGAACTTTAATACTCATGTGCCATTACTCCTTTCCACATCTAACCCAGTGGGTATTCCGGCACCCTGCAGCCGCCCCGAACTTGTACCTGCAAAATAAAAAGACAGTTAGAGCGCATCGTGAAGCAGGCAACAAGCGCTTACTTACGTGCTTCCAGGCGCTTCTATTCATCACACGGGCTCCATCTTCAACTCACTTCAGCCCGCCATCCGCCATCGCCGGAACCCTGCAAAACAAGAGACATCATTACTAAAGACTTTAAAGACATTAGAATTACTCGAAACTTACCGTTCGTGCAGTAAACGACGGACAGCAGTCCTCTGAAGTCAAGAGGCCTGCTCCCCTTATCCAGTGAAGAAACTGGTTACAGCACCCTGCCTCGAGGCAGATGGAGAGCAAGGCGTTCACTTACCTAAGGTGAGAGCGTTAACCTTTGGGGTTCTACAGGGGAAGAGAAAGGGAAGAAGAGAGAGACATTCAATAACCCAGTTCATTAATCCCACATTTTCTATCTGCAGACATCTTACCCTTCGAGCCAGACATACAGTGCACAGAGGTCCAGCCCAAAGAGCCAGCCGTGTGTTACACATCACCTTTGAAGATACGGTATACGCCCAGTCAAGACCGGCGCCTCTACCGGAATCAGGTGAGCGTTACAGAACGCAAAGCCTACCACAAAACTCCCGTCCAGGCGCTATGGAAACCTGGGATACCGACCAGCTAGCCCAGTTACTTGGGCAACTAAGGGCAGAAGTGCATGCAGCCCGTCAGGAAACGAACGCTCTAAGAAGGGAACTGATTATTTCCAAGGAGCGAACAGATGATCTCGCTAGACAATTGCTACAGTCACAAGCCGGACAGTCCCCGTTACCCGCATCTGGGGGAAATCTTCCTTCTACATCCTCTATGAATCCAGTGCAGATCAACCTACCTGGGAATGTACCTCTGGCTCCGCCCGAACGATTTTCTGGTGACCCAAAGAGGTTTGCAGTATTTATCAATCAGTGCCGGTTGCATTTCTTATGCCGGCCAGCAGCCTTTCCAACTGATCAAGCTAAAGTAGCTTTCGTGCTTTCGTACCTTAGTGGCAATGCGGCAGACTGGTCGATCCCTCTAGTAAATCAAGATGATCCGGTCCTACATGATTTTCAAGCTTTTCAGCTCAGTATGGAAAAACTGTTCGCAAGACATTCACAGGGGCAGGCCTTGGACAATGAGCTTCTTTCGTTGCGACAAGGTAATCAAGACCTTTTGGCTTATATTGCGTCTTTCAACAGACTGATAGTGGAAACTCACTGGCCTGAGGACAAAAGGATTACGCTGTTTTATAGAGGTCTACGCGGAGAGCTCAAAGATGTGTTAGCCCAAGTAGTGAATCCCCCACAAGATTGTTCGGACTATATAGACTTAGTCGTTCAAATAGATCACAGACTGCAGAACAGGAAGGCCGATCGTTCCAAGTTTGATGCTCGAGTATTTTCCAAACCGCCAACTCCTTCCAAAGGAGTAGACTTTGGGGAACCCATGCAAATAGGGGGTCTGAAAGGTCCTCTAACACAAAAGGAGCGGGAAAGGAGAAAACAGTTGCAATTATGCCTCTATTGCGGAAACTCAGGGCACTTTCTTCGAGACTGTCCGGTGAAGCCTGCCAAGAAGGCAGTAGGAGCTGCAGTTACCAAAGTTACAAACTCTGAGCAGGGAAACGACCTCGCCCGACAAGAATAGAGGTCCTCTTGCCGAGCGTGAAAACCAGTTCCGTGACCTCGCATTTCGTGATACCTATGGTCCTCATTAGCCCTGATAATCCGGATCGATTACATGCAATTGAAGCTTACGTCGACAGCGGTGCCATCGGCAATTATGTGGATCATGAAATGGTTTTGAGGATGAATCTAACTCTTTGTCCCAAGGCTGTAAAGGACGTCATTACTACGGTGGATGGTACGGAGATAGCCTCCGGGCCAGTAACGCATACCACTCAAGAAGTGACGCTAGTAAGTCAAGATGGACACCATGAGAAGATTGTGTTCGATGCGATCAAGGCCCCTCAGTTTCAGATTATTCTAGGAATACCTTGGTTAGAGAAACACAATCCTCTGATCGATTGGCGAGCAAGAACGGTCCAGTTTCCAGAATGTGTCTCTACTTGTCACCCTCCACCTGGTGTTGCACTGGCAGCAATTTCTTCAGAGACTCCCCAGTTACCTCCCGAATACCTAGAATACCAAGATGTTTTCCGGAAGGATCAGGCTAACTCTCTACCTCCTCATAGGTCTTATGACTGCCAGATCGACCTGATACCTGGATCTACTCCTCCTTGTAGTAGAATTTATGGCCTCACCGAGCCTGAGAACCTTCACCTTCGACAATACATGGATCAATACCTGGCAAATGGGTTTATTCGTCCTTCCAAGTCCCCTGCTTCTTCAGCTTTGTTCTTCGTTCCAAAAAATGAAGGAGACCTTAGAACTTGTATAGATTATCGCTCCCTGAACCAGATCACCGTTAAGAATAGATATCCGTTACCTTTGATCCCTGAACTCGTGGACCAAGTCAGAAAAGCATGCATATATACAAAGCTGGATCTTAGAGGAGCTTACCACTTGGTACGAGTAAAAGAGGGCGATGAATGGAAGACGGCCTTCCGCACCAAGTATGGGCTATTTGAATATCAGGTCATGCCCTTCGGACTTTGTAATGCCCCGGCCGCCTTTCAATATTTTATGAACGATGTCCTCAGAGAGCTCATAGATGTGTGTGTTGCTGTTTACATTGACGACATCCTCGTTTATTCTTCATCGGAATCTGAACATCGGAAACACGTGAAAATGGTCCTCGAAAGATTGCGTCAACACAAACTTTTCGCTAAGTTGGAAAAATGTGTTTTCAACGTGACTGAAGTTGAATTCTTGGGATTCATATTATCACCTGGCGGAGTGCGTATGTATTCAAAGAAGGTCGATGCAGTTCTCAAATGGCCATCACCATCCTCCGTTAAAGGTGTGCAAAGCATGTTAGGCTTCGCTAACTTTTACCGCAGGTTTATCCCCGAATTCTCTCGAATAGTCCAGCCCATCACTGCCTTGTTAAAGAAAAACAAACGTTTTGAATGGTCTACCGAGGCGGAACAAGCTTTCCAGGATTTGAAGACTAAATTTATCTCTGCACCAATCTTAAAACACCCTCGCCCCGAACTCCCCTACATCGTGGAAACTGATGCTTCAAGCCTTGCCATGGGGGCAGTTCTATCACAAAAGGACCCGGTAACCAATCAGTTGCATCCCGTGGCATTTTGGTCCCGCAAATTCTCGCCTCCTGAAATCAATTACACGATTACTGACAAGGAACTTCTGGCTATCAAGTCTGCCTTTAAGGCTTGGCGGCATTATCTGCTGGGGGCCCGACACACCGTTACTGTGATTACGGATCACCGAAACCTGCAATATTTGAAAACCGCAAAAGCCCAATCCTCTAGACAACTCCGTTGAGCATTATTCTTTGCCGAGTTAGACTTCATAATTACCTATCGACCTGGTACAAAAAACGGTAAAGCTGATGCCCTTTCTCGGATGGGAGTGGAAGAACACTTGACCAACCCTAAACCTGTACCAATCATTCCCGAACAAGGAATTCTGGGTGTAATCGCCACAGAATCCATAGAGGAAGTTAAGGATAAAGCCAGGCAACTTGTAACTCCAGCAGACATACAGAATTGGCATCTGCAGGGAAAGGACTTTGCAGTAAAGGACAACTTATTGTATTTCCAAGAACGATTATACCTACCCAGCACAGATTTACAGAAAAAAGTAATCTCTTGTTATCACGATTCTTTAATGGAAGGACATCCTGGTATGGCCAAGACCTCAGAAAAGATCAAGCACTACTTCTGGTGCCCGTCTTGGAAAAAAGATATCAGAGACTTTATAATGTCCTGTGGAGTATGCGCCCAAAACAAGAGTCAAAAGGAAAGACCAGCAGGCCTCTTACGCCCTATTGACATCCCACCTCGCCCATGGCATACGCTTTCTATGGACTTCATCACCGATCTACCTCCATGCTCCGGATACAATACGATTCTAGTAATCGTGGACTTATTCTCCAAGATGGCGCATTTCATTCCGCTCAAAGGCTTGCCAACAGCAGCAACTCTGGCCCGAGAATTTCTCGAAAACATCGTCCGACTGCACGGTTTTCCTTCAGTTCTAATTTCGGATCGAGGTAGTCAATTTATTTCTCATTTTTGGCGAAGTTGCTGTCGGTCGGCTCAAATTGATGTGAGCCTATCGACCAGTCACCACCCTCAGACCGACGGACAAACCGAGAGGACCAATCAAACTCTGGAACAGTATTTACGCTGCATGCTGCAACAAACTGAAAAAACTTGGAAAGACATCCTTTGGATAGCCGAATATGCCTACAATAACTCTGTCCATTCGGGAACTGGGAAAACCCCGTTTTTTCTTTTGTACGGCAGTCACCCTCGAACCTCGGAGTTGGATCCCCTCCAAGATCTTGAAACACCAGCAGTAGACTACCTGCATTCTACAATCACCCAAGCCTTTAAGGAAGCTGTTTCTCACCTTCAAAGGGCTAAAGAACAATACAAGAAAGGAGCAGATCAACATCGGAAGGAAGCCCCTCAATATCAAGTAGGGGATCAAGTCTGGTTATCCACCAAATATCTACCTCTAAAAGGGCCACGCACATTCAACCCAAGATACCTTGGTCCCTATTCCATCACTACCATAGTAAACCCAGTAGCGGTCAAGTTGGACTTGCCCCCGCACATGAAGATACATCCGGTCTTCCACGTCTCTCTATTAAAACCCGTGCAACCTCAAACCCGACTAACCAAATCTCCAAAACCTATCCTAGTTGATGGAGAACTCGAGTTTGAAGTCAAAAGCATTCTGGACTCCAAGATCTCCAAATCTAAACTAGTCTACCTAATTGACTGGAAAGGCTACGGCCCCCAAGAGAGATCCTGGGAACCTGCTGAATATGTCCACGCTCCTCGCCTAATCAAAAGATTTCACGGAACATTTCCTGACAAGCCAAAACCCCCGGAGAAGCCCGGTTTGGGAGGGGCCTTGAGCGGGGGTACTGTCATGATCTCTGCTTCCAAAAGGTCAGGGTTTTCCCAACTCCCTTGGAAGCAGATCCATAACCCAGGTTCCGAGTGCCAACCAGTCCCAATTGGGACCTTTTGGACCCAGTCCTGGCGCCAGTGGCACCAGGCTCATAAATATGCCCAGTCCCAGCGCTGGAAGCGCCGGGCTCATAATGCTTGGGTGGACTTACCTGCAGCAGACCATGCTGCTTACTTGCCTGCCAGTTGAGTCTCTGATCCTCTTCTGTTTGGAACTACTTTTCCTGTTGGGTGGGGCAGGAGCCACTCCCTAGATTCAGAACACTGGAACTCTTCTGGAAAGCAGGAACTCTTTTCTTACCTAGGCGTGGCTGTAGAAGGAGACACCTAAGCACTACAGGAGGCTATTTAAACCACACCCGATGGATGAATCTTGCTTTGCGTTATTCTGCATCCTCAGCAGCAGAACGCTCATCGTGTCTTCTGCATCTGATCCTGGGCCTAAGGAAAAAGGCTTACCATTCTGAATCCAGTCTTCAGCAACACCTATAAAGACAAGAAAGAACAGGTTAGCATTACGGTCTTCAGTGACAGCTCTTCACTTACCTGGTCCATCGGCTGTCACCAACGCCTCGCGCTGCATTCCGGCATCTGAAAGACAAAGGCTTACCTACTCTTCGTGCGCTCCGGAGGTCTTCACACTGCATTCCGGCATCTGAAAGACAAAAGCTTACCAACTCTTCGCACGCTCCGGAGGCCTTCGGCGCTGCATCCCGCATCTGAAAGACAAAACAAGGTGCGTTTAAAGACATTGGGGAACTTTAATACTCACGTGCCATTACTCCTTTCCACATCTAACCCAGTGGGTATTCCGGCACCCTGCAGCCGCCCCGAACTTGTACCTGCAAAATAAAAAGACAGTTAGAGCGCATCATGAAGCAGGCAACAAGCGCTTACTTACGTGCTTCCAGGCGCTTCTATTCATCACACGGGCTCCATCTTCAACTCACTTCAGCCCGCCATCCGCCATCGCCGGAACCCTGCAAAACAAGAGACATCATTACTAAAGACTTTAAAGACATTAGAATTACTCGAAACTTACCGTTCGTGCAGTAAACGACGGACAGCAGTCCTCTGAAGTCAAGAGGCCTGCTCCCCTTATCCAGTGAAGAAACTGGTTACAGCACCCTGCCTCGAGGCAGATGGAGAGCACGGCGTTCACTTACCTAAGGTGAGAGCGTTAACCTTTGGGGTTCTACAGGGGAAGAGAAAGGGAAGAAGAGAGAGACATTCAATAACCCAGTTCATTAATCCCACATTTTCTATCTGCAGACATCTTACCCTTCGAGCCAGACATACAGTGCACAGAGGTCCAGCCCAAAGAGCCAGCCGTGTGTTACACATCACCTTTGAAGATACGGTATACGCCCAGTCAAGACCGGCGCCTCTACGGGAATCAGGTGAGCATTACAAATGTGAAGCCACAAACCGCGGATAGCAACACAATGTGCCTCATCACGAGTTTGGCAGTAACCCTTAAATGCATTTGTAACGCTATTACCGCCGCATTTAAGGGTCCGCCAAATGACGGGCTTGGCGGATTTGCCTCCAGCTATAAGCTGGGGGCAAATTTGCTGTGATTTTGCTCATTTTCTGCACTATTACCACCACGCTATTACCACCGGCGGTAGTAGCGCAGAAAATTCCCCCTTGGGCCCAATGGGCAATGGGAATTTACTGTTCCACCAAACCTGTGATCCGGCGCTAATAGCGCCGGGGGGTTTGGCGGTAACACTAATAGCCCCGACAGGAATACCACCAGGGATACCACCTAACTCGTGATGAGGCCCAATATCAGGAACTGTAGAGAGCAAACACAAAGTCAATACAGTCAACAAGGCACAGAACACAACACGAACCTAGAAGAAGAATGCAGGCAATGCAAAGTAATGCCAGAAAATCAGTGGAGCACGAGACAGTGTCAGAATAGTACACAATAGATCAAAGAGGGAAGGGCTGAGACACAAGAGGAAGGAAGGGAAACGCAGTAGGAAGGGGAATGGAACAGGATGCTGGTACCTACGATACTTGGGAGCGCACACGGCTAGAGAAGCAAGGGAGCGCATGCGGCCAAGTTGTGCGCGCCAAGTTATTGGCTAGGTTTTTTAGCAAAGTGCAATACAACACGCCCAGGTTTTGACTTCCCTAGAAAGGGAAAAAGGCTAGGTTTTCAAGCACAGCACAACACACCCAGATTCGACTTACCTGATCAGTCGCAGAAGGTCGATGGCTGCAGACTAGGTGCTACCACGGTGGACACCGGCAGACACCACTGGAGCTATCCTTAGCCTCTGGTCCTCGGCCGAGGGGGCTGCCACAGCAGGGGGTGCCTTGGGTGGGGGCGATTTAAAGTCCTGCCAACCAATGGGAGTGCAGTGGAAGGGAGGGCCAACAAACAAGGAAGTAACCGGGACAAAGGGAAGGGGGAGCGGGCACACATGTTCTGTGGCGTGAGAATAAAACCTTTACAGATGCACAACTTACTGTGCCACGGAGCACCTGTCCTCACACCAGCACCAGAGAATTTGACATTGGCGTTGCCTGATGATTGTGGGCATGGCCTGTGGGGACAGAGGGAGAAAACACATGTTGGTGCATGCTTACCCACTGTCTGAGCAGGGGTTTGAGCCCTGGGTCCTCCTGGTCAGAACAGGTCCAAACGGGAATTGCCCTTTTCTTCGTATGCCCTTCGCCTTGGACGCCGAGGTAAGAGAGAGTGAAGAGCAGGAAGGAAGAGGCAGGTCTAAGAACGTGAGTGGTGCTTAGGCTAGGTGACCTAGATCCACTTGCACCTGCTCCTCATCTGCAAAGGAAAAGAGGCTGGAGAGCGGCTTCAGTAGGGAAAAAGAGTGGCAACCAGGAAGGCACCAACAGTTTAAAGTGATTGACAGGTGGGTGGGGCTTAGGCCAGGTGACCTAGATCCACTTGCACCTGCTCCCCATCTTGACAGCTAATCATCATCCCAGATAGCAGAACGTAGTCCTCTTTTACCAGAGATAGGCTGGAATGTGCGGCCAAAGTTCTATAAAACCCCACAAGCTTGGATTGTCAGCGCAAGTGTTTGAAGTTGGAGCTTGAGGCCAAAGAGTAGAGACAGACGTTTACTTGGAGAAGGTTGAAAGAGAGAGCAAGGGATTGTGGAAGACTTACAACACTGTAGGAGTGGTCCACTTGACCGAGCAATACTGAACCTGTGCTGTGCGTCACGAGGAAACACTGATGAGACCAGACCAAGGAGTGAAGCGAGCCGGAGCAAGAAACAAGGAGTGAGAGAGTGATGAACAAAGAGCGTGAACGTATTGAGAAAGAAGGTGAAGCACAGAGGCCTGGAGAAGGTGCCCATAGAGGACAAAGAAAATGTGGGAAAGTGTGACAGAAGGCCATCTGTGAAAGCAGCATAGCCTAAGATATTTAATATAAAATGATGCAGGTATATCTGCCTCTGAAAGTAAAGTCTACTATTGAGATCCACTTTCATAATGCTGCATGCTCCAAAGCATAGTGCAGACATGCAACTCTGCTGGGTCTGTCTACTGCCACCTCTCAACCGCTAACTTTTACTTTGGAAACTACAAACTCATATATGCATTCCTGCCAGCAGCTGATGGAACTAAAGTCCCAGTTTAATCATGCGTAGACCTGGTCAACAATTTCACAATTGTGTCCTCTCATAGCCTCGTAGCAGATGAAACTCTAAATATAAGCCATGTCTGGTTTTGATATGGTTGTCTCTGGGGATTCACATTTATACTGTACAAAATGTATTGTCAGCTTGGTTGCTAGTGACTCAAATCACAATGCCTTATTTATATTAGCACCCAAAACAACAATTCGGCCCCATCCTTGGAGAAGACGTGTCACCATCATCAGAGAACAGGAAATCTCCCCAGGGGAATAGCTGTGTCGGGGTAATCAGACTCTCATTTTCGGTGATGATAAAAACAAAAGGGGATTGATTAGTTTGCGTGCAAGATAAACAGGCTGCCTTCCCCAGCTAACCTGCTCCCTGATGTCTTACCGAACCTGCCCTCCAGTCCCACATCATCATACCAAACATCCTTGTCCCAGTAACTGTGCATGTTGAAAGGGCTTATAGTCAGCGGTAATGGCGTACATGTGCAGTCCGACTCATATCGGACAACACTTGGCCACCGTCAACAGGGAAAAGGGTTTTCATCTAACTAAAGTCAGCTAAAAGAAAAACAAAAAGGATAAAGGCTAGGGAGTGGGGCCGGGACTGATATCATAAGGGAAAGAGAGCACACTAGTCCATAAGGAAGTGTTAAGATAGATTTCTAGAATCTGGCCTGGTGGACATTCTTTTAGGAAGCCACCCTAGTTATAGGGCCACTGACATTACGCCACTGATAAATAAAGGCAGGCTTGGACCCTAAGGATCCTAACAATTTACGCCCTTTTACAAACACCAATTTCATTCTAAAAATACTGGACAAGGTAGCGTAAAAAATATATAGAAAATCAAGAGATTCTCCACAAACAACAATCAAGCTTCAGAGAGGCCCATACTACTGAAACCGCAATGTTAGATTTGCAGACATGTATGCTCTCTATCCTGGACAAGGGAAAGGCAGGGATACTAATGCTATTAGACCTGAGTGCGGCATTTGACTTGGTGGACCACCTACTGCTGCAAGAGGCATTAGAAAAGGTAGCAGGATGCTCTCCGGCTGCTTTAGCATGGCTGTCCTCCTTTCTAGCGGACCAGAAATCCAGGGTGCACTGGGGAGAAATGTTTTCTGAGGCTACACACATTGATTTAGGAGTACCACAAGGGGCAGGTTTATCCCCCTTGCTTTTCAATTTGTATATAAGATGTCTCTGTGACTTTTGGCGTATTCTTTGAGAATTACGCCGACGATATGCAGTTGGTTTTTGAATGAATTAGAAGCCAACTGCTTGAGTGACAGCGCTAAGATAACACAAATCTACAGTATCATAGATAAGTGGATGCAACTTAATTGGATGTGTCTTAATAATACCAACATCACCTCTTTGTTTTTGCTTTGTCACCCCGAGTGAGACAGGTATGCCCAGACGTGGGTCCCGTGCCTGCTGGGCCTAGAGACCCAAGCTACTCCTCACTGATGAGGCCCAACAAGGCCGAAACATGTTTGGGGATGCTTGTGGTCTCGTGCAGAAGGGATGTGACCTAGCAGTTCGGGCTGGACTGCCCCTCTTGGGGTGGGACCAAGCCTGATTTGCATATGGTATTTCCCCTTCTGTAATGGCTTGGCAGGCGAAGAACGATGGTCTGGAGGGTTGCCCCGAACAATGCCAGTGGTTAAGATTCAGTCTAAACCTTCCAGCCATCACCTCTTTGTTTTTGCTTTGTCACCCCAAGTGGGACAGGTATGCCCAGAAGTGGGTCCCGTGCCTGCTGGGCCTAGAGACCCAAGCTACTCCTCATTGATGAGGCCCAACAAGGCCGAAACATGTTTGGGGATGCTTGTGGTCTCGTGCAGAAGGGGTGTGACCTAGCAGTTCGGGCTGGACTGCCGCTTTTGGGGTGGGACCAAGCCTGATTTGCATATGGTCTTTCCCCTTCTGTAATGGCTTGGCAGGTGAAGAACAATGGTCTGGAGGGTTGCCCTGAGCAATGCCAGTGGTTAAGATTCAGTCTAAACCTTCCAGCCATCACCTCTTTGTTTTTGCTTAATAATACTAAGACAGAACTAATGATTTTTGGAACTCACCAAGCTAGAGCCAAATTAGGCGCAGAATACAAAGATTTTGCTATCAAGGAGGCAATTGTCCCAGTAATGACGCAGGTTAAAACACTGCGGATGATGGTTTAAGCGTCAGTGGGGTCTGAGGCGCAGGGGAAATACATTTACAATATATAATGCGTACTACCTGCGCCTACTAACAGCCATCCATCCGTTTTTAAATGAGGAGAATACAGCAACAATTGCAAGAGCTATTATTCTATGGTGGCTGGACTACGGCAATGCCTTACTGCTAGGATCTCCTAAGAAAGAGATTGAGAAATGCCAGGTCATGGAAAATAACGCCGTCCGCGCTATTAAAAAGATAAAAAACCGAGAGCATATAACAGAAGCAAGGAAGTCACTGCATTGGCTAAGAATAGAGGACATAATGATCTTTAAGTCAATGACACTCATTCATATATGTCTATATGGCTCAGCTCCTAGGTACTTGAAGAACCAGTTTACTAGATATATCCCATCTAGATAACTCAGATCTAAAGACCAAGGCCAGTTGAATGTGATACGTTCTAATTGAGCAACAGGCATGGGGAAATCTTTCCCAGTACAGGCAGCGCAATGTTGGAATAAGTTGCCTCCAACCTTACGGCTTGAAAACAACTATCAGACGTTTAGGAGGCAGTTGAAAACTTACCTGTTCAAATAAGCAGCAAGCCCTGTACAGCAAAGGATTAGAACAATGCCTTAGTAATCTTAGCAATAGGTTCTTCATTAGGTCTGTCTCTGTTTTGTGTTCACGCGCCCTGATGCCGGCGGGCTTTCGGCGCGCCATAACTACATAAACATAAACATAACATAGTGAATTGGGGAGCTCTGAGAGGTTAGCCAAAGCCCAATAGAGGTAAACGTGAACCGCAGTCAAGGCTCAGGAGAGCAAGAGAGCGGCGAGGGGTCCACACTGAGTCCACACAGTGATGCACACAATAATTCAATTTAGATGGGAATCTATCAAAAATAAAAATATTTATTTTAGGAAGTAAACACACACTAATAAATGAAATAAGCAAGTGATAGTTTTGCACGATACTCAATAATAAACATATATACATTCAACATAGGTTCTTTAAATGCATTCAATTAATTAAATGAGCAAAGTAGGTAAGTAAAGTGATGCAATAAAGATGCAACCAAGTCACAAGTGATATTCCCTAACTTCAGAAGTCCAATCCCTAAGAGGAATGGGGGCTTGTGCCACAATGCTTGTCCCAGAATGCATATGTAGCAGGTAAGGTGCTTGTATTGGTGATTGATCAAAAGAAGAGATGCAACAAAGTTACTAGGTAAGTAAAATGTGTTCTCATCTTTCAGATGGTACTACCCAGGTTCGATGACCAAAAGGCAGTGTAATGGAAGGATACAAAGAGACTTGTTCTCAATGTTATCCTATGGTGGACAGGGGGGGAGACAAATGCTTTACGTTTACTTACCCACCCCCCCCCTCCAACTCTGATTTTCTGGATGGGTCCACTGTGGTTCACTGGACTTTGTATTTCCCAATGTTGGTTCCAGTGGGAGATGTCCAGGAGCAGCAGGTGCAAGGATTCTTCCGGTCAGGTCCAGATGCAGGGTGGAGCCATTGTAGATGGCGAATTCACTGATGCAGCCCTCTTCAGGACACTTCACAGGATGGGGGAAGGTGAGTTCTGCCGCCAGCCACCACACACAGATGACGGCAGGCATCCTTCCAGTCACAGTTATAGAAGTCCTTCCAGGACAGGATGCCTTGATGCTGGGTGGCTAAAATTCTGTGGCAGGAAGGTGGCTTATATCACAAGCTGGCGACTTCCAAAGTTCCAGGTGGAAACATCTATGGTTCTAGTTAGTTAGCCCACCGAAGAACTGAACAGTCCACTGGGTGGTCCAGGGAAATTTCCATAGGCTTGGGATGGCTGGATTCTCAAGGAAACATTGAAACTGGTTGGTCCCACCAGTCCAGGGGCTGAAGTACAGCACAGGGCCTTCACAGATCAGGGAGTCCAGCATGGCTTAACTGGGCCAGATGCAGGAAGCTGTGCTTCTATGAGGCATTCTTGGCCCAAAGCTGATCTGAAGAAATGGCTGCAGGAGTCAGTTTCCAAAATCCAGCCAGGAAGCAAGTCCAAGCCCACCAATGGTAAGGATTTATACCATTCAAACAACCGGTAGTTGTCCAACTATTAGTTTCACTCATGCCCCACAGATGTGGAGAAAGACCAGACACTCCCATCCACTTCCTGGGACACACACACACAGAAGCATAACTAGCCTGCAAAAGCTGCAGCTTTCCTGGGCAAGCAAATGAGTTTATATGGGATTTCCTGACCTGGCAAGGCAGGAAAAAGGCCAAAAAAGGATATGGCCAAAGAACCAGCGAATATCTCATGGCGTGGCCATTTTTAGGGCACTAGCCACATTTAATAGCCATGAGCGGTAAATCCCAGGACCAGTAGGACTAAGTTTCTAACCTCAAGATATCACATTTAAGGAATCATACCCTTACCTGGAGAGAGAGAAGAGCTGACGTGAATTCAACCGGCTGGAGGAAAGACAAGCCACACATGGTGGGCGTAGAGCCCTCGCAAGACTGCCAGGAGTGCCGAAGGAGCAAAGCTCACTGCTCTCTATCTGAAAGCCACCCACTGTCGACAAGGTGGAAGACGGGCGTGCCGGAGAACAGGCACCCACCAGTGGAAGCATGGAGCCAGCGTCCCGAGAAGGAGGAGACTGCCGCTGATGGAGCGGTCGCCCGTCCCGGGAAAGAAGACTGCGGACAGCAAGTAGCCAGTGTGGGAGGTAGAGAGGGAGTAGGGCTGTTGAGCTCCGCAGTGAGCCACGCAAAGCTCAAAATCCCATAATGTAGAGGCCAGATGGGCCCAGTGAAGACGACTGCTTGATACATAAAGAAGGGAAACCAATAGCCCTAACGTCTAAAAGAACCCCTAGAAAACAGAGCACAACTGATATACATCAAAGGGGAGAGCCAGAAGAGTGTACACCACCAAATATTACCGCTGTTCAGAAAAGCACATATTTTATAACAATTTTAACCCTTTGTTTTTTATCTTGTTTTATACCTGAAGTTTTATTCTTAATGTTTACTGTTCTATTATTGAGACAACAAATTGTTCTGCAAAAGTTATAGTAATGGCTGAACATTTTAGATATATCATTATTTTAGTAACTATGATGTCGTTGTATTGAATTTCTAAAAACAATTTGTCGAATAAAGTACACGATGATGATGATGATGGTGGCAAAACGGGGAGCGACGCCAAACAACCGCCACTGGCTTGCCACAGGAAGAAGGAAATATGCTAACAAGAGCTGGTGAGGGGCGTATTGGCAGCCGTGCCGCATACGTATATACATTAAAGAGGCAAATAAAGTGCTGTAAAGAGAAGAGGCCAGTGGGCAGTTCATTGAATTGGAAAATAGAAGAAAAGTAAGAGACTTTCAAATCTGTAAATGTATGCAATACATATTTAGAAAAGCCTTGGCAGAATAGTTTACCAGGCAGACACAATCTTAGATAAAGCTAATATAGAAATGTATCACGTTTGAAAGTGTGTGTGAGAAAGGTCCTGGAAGGAGAGTACACCAGGGAAAGTGAAGCTGCAAGTATATGCATTTAAGAAAGCCCTGGCAGGACAGTATACCACACAAGAGTGTTCATGTGAGAAAACCCTGGTAGAGAAGCATCACAGGCAAGGACAAAATGAACAATGTATAACAAATACATCATCAAAAGGGGTCCTGCGAAGGCGTATAAGGACTAGAAAAAGGATGTCTGAAACCAAAGAGAAGAGGAGTGAAAACCTGGCGGGACATTACCCCAGGTATCCTAACAAGAAAAATAGCCATGTTGTTTTGTGTACCAGTTGTGTTGTGAATCAAGGAAAACTCAAGGAACTGATATCTCTAAATATACTACAGAGGGAAGAGAAATCCAGGGGAAGAGAATCACCCTCTGGAATAAGTAACTCTATCCTTTTTTAACTTTTGTCTTGCAGTTCCGCATTTTCCTTTTTGAACATTTATAAAGCACTCAAAGCCAAAAACATTACCCTTTTCACCGTAGAGTTTATTTTGCTAGAATGTGAGGGCCAGAATAGTACTTTGGACACAGGACGGTTTTGCTTTGGACATTCTGACCTTGACAGACCCTTAGTTTTGGTTTTAGGTAGGGAAACACCACTAGTGCAGGGACAGAGAGGCATGTCCCCAACACCTTTTATTTTAATAAAAGGCTTTGACCAAAACCATGAACACCTTGTGTCCTCGTCTCATTCCTGGCTCCTCACAGTAGTTTAGGTTTGCACAGAGGACAGCATTGTGTTATGTAAGACGTCCTGACAAGCACCTTTGGCATTTACTTTCATAGATAGGGAACACCCTCGTCGCACTATGGCTTGATGAGGTACTTTCTCTCTTTTGTAAATAAAATATGTATTCTAATCTTGTCCAGTTGTCCGACTCCTACATCTGGACCACCACAATTGGTATCCTTGTTGTGCACTGGGGATAGCTCTGTGGCCCTAAACAAACATCTAAAGATTGGCCCTGGTATATACCCCAAGCTGCAAGGGCAGTATTGGCACCATCCCAAATCCAACCTGATACTTACCTTTTCTTTCTCCTTCTGAGCAACTTCCCCTTGAGCTGTCGTAACTTTATGGCCGCACCACGCTGCTTTAACCTTATACCACACCCAGCCCTAAAGATAAGGGGTGTATCAGCCACTTTTACTCCCTATAAATAGGCATAGGATACAGACACGCAGAACCCTGTGCCCCTGTTTTCACCCACACAGCTCCAAAGATATGTATGGATCAGTAGTACAGGTAGTACCAGAGGAAGAAACTACTATTATAACTGCCTCATGAGAAGAAGTAAAATGCATCTTTTAAAGTGCATGACTAACTAGGTGCAAAGAAATAATTATTCATTAAAGATTTTCGTTTACTAGTTAAAACATAATTTCACTCGCTTATAAAATACTCTCATTGTGAATTCGACTTACATTTTTACGCCATAAAAAACATTTTGCTCCCAACTAAAACAAATAGGAAGTAAAATACTCCCACTTTCAAATCTTATCTGCAGCACTGGCCACACCCTCTGTACAGTTTGAAAACTGCATTGTGACCTGAAGTGCAGATACAGGGAGGGTAAAGATCAAAGTGGCAATAGAAGCATTCAGAACAACATACAGAAATCCTGACCAATATGCCTCACTAATGGGGCTGTACCACAATGACTGCTGGTGCATCTGGGTACTATTGTGAAATGTTGTAACCTGGAAAGCCTGAGAAGCCATAAACTGTATCAGTGTGCATGTTCTATTGTCTTTTTGGGTTTTATACTGGCATAAAGCCTGTGTCATGTTCGAACATACTCTTACCACCTCAGTGTCACTCCTGTAGGCCAAAGGAGTTATCAGAATAAAATACAACTCAGTTGAGGCATTATCTTCCTTTCCTAAGGCTATACTTTGGTCTTTCTATGTTGCCCTTGCCCAGAAAAACAACTCTATGAAAGCCTGTTAGTGAATCTACTACAGCAACACTGTTGCTTTCATTCGTGGTCTGGGGCCTCACTCTCACCACAGCCGCTGAAGGTAAATCATCTAGACGCCACAGCATGGGCTCCAGTATCTATTCTTTGCCTCCCCTACAGTGTAAAAGAGAATAACAATAGTATGTTAAATCAGACACATGCGTAGGTTTAGGATACGCTTCAGTAGGTTCAACAGTATCAGTATATGTTAATATATTGCTCGCCGGAATTCTAGGACCAGGTTTAGGATTCCGGGACTTATGCTCTTCTAGTGCATGAAAATAATCCTAGCCTTGCATCCAATTTGGGAGAGCTTACAGAGGTAATAAACCTGACCAAGTGCATACTTGGCTGTTTTTTTAATTAATCACAATAGGAATTCCAACCCACACTCCCAACTTCCCATTAACCCACAGTTGTTGCCCTGGCAGTGCATAAAATATCTCTTTCGGTACCAAGGCCAACTCTGTATCTCAGAGGATATTTACCTGTAAGAAATTAAAACCCTTTCCAGGCCCATATCCAGTAGGAGAGATAGACTATACATTATTTGTGAGGGGGAAAACAAGACAAGTTCACAAATAGAAAACACAATAAGAAAAATCCTCAATCCAGCACAGATATCTTTTTCTTAATATGCAGGGGGGGTGCCGTTTTCTTGCAATTGGGTCGCATGTATCCAGGCTGCAGAGAGTGGCAGGGTCCGGCGGCAAGGCAGCCTTCACTGATTTATAGATAGAACTGAAAAAACAACTACTATAATATACGGGAACAAATAGCCAATTCCACCAAACAATCTCCTGTGCAGAGTCCAATGTAGGGTTTATGGTCATTTCATCTAAAACCATTGCATCTATTGCCATTCCATCAAAATTTTTCCATCTAAAAAATGTGCATCTAATGCATTTTTCTTTCTTTTTTTGGGGCAGGGGAGTCCCCCCGCCAAACCCCTGTTTCTTACCCTTTAAAATGCGCCTGAACAAACATTAACCCTTTAACCCCCAAAAACATGCATTAGATGAACAAGTTACTTCTTACCTTGTAACGTTCTTTCGACGGGATGTTCCTCCGACGTATTCCTTATCTTTGATAATACGTTTCCAGCTTGCTGGCCTCGGAAATCTTTTCTGTAGAGGGTGCTGCGCGCCGACGTCCGCCGAGTCGATGTCCCTCGACGGCCACTGTATCGGCGCCGACGTCACCATGCCCATAAATAGCCACGCGCTGCTTCCGTTGCTCAGTTCCGTTTTGTAGCATAAGAAAAGTCATGCCTGAATTGGTTATTGACCTTGAAGGAGCGTAAGCTGCAACCACAAGGGAAGTATCACTGCGGGGATGGATGGGAGGGGCTACAAGAATACGTCGGAGGAACATCCCATTGAAAGAACGTTACAAGGTAAGAAGTAACTTGTTCTTCGAAGGGATTGTGTCCTCCGACGTATTCCTTATCTTTGATAGACTCCCATAGCAGTGGCATGTAATTGGAGGTGGGAGTGAGAATGTTATGTATCCCTTTAGGGATGGACCGAATGTAATACGGCCTTGCCAAATCTGGTCTCTTGAGTAGTGGAGGAATCCAGATTGTAACATTTTGTGAATGTATGTGCGGACAACCATGTGGAAGCCGCACATATGTCACGGACCGGTACCCCTCTTTGGAGAGCCGAAAAGGCTGCGATACCCCTGGTTGAATGAGCCCTGAGCTTTTGGGGTGGCTCTTTCCCTGCCAGTTTGTAACATTCCGGAATGGCCAAAATAATCCACCTGGAGATGGTTTGTTTTGTTATGGGTTGTCCCAACTTGTGACCTGAGTATCCTACAAACAGTTGGTCTGCTTGCCTGATCCTAGCCATTCTGCTGCTATAAAAGCTGAGAGCTCGCCTTGGGTCCAGCCTATGTAGCCTTTCCTCCTCTTTCCCCGGATGGGGAGGAGGGTAGAACGAAGGTAAGGTAATTTTCTGAGTAATATGAAATTCAGAAACAACCTTTGGGAGGAAATTAGGCTTCACCTGTAGGACAACTTTGTCCTTGTGGAAAACTGTATGTGGGGGTTTACAGGAGAGAGCTTGTAGCTCGCTCACCCTCCTAGCAGATGTTAGTGCTACCAACAGGGCAGTTTTAAGCGTGAGAAATCTCAGCGAACAAGAGTGAAGTGGTTCGAATGGAGTGCCCAATAGGAAGTTTAAGACTAAATTTAAGTCCCACAAGGGAACCTGGAATGGTTTTGGGGGATAAACATTATTTAATCCCTTGAGAAATTGTACCACAAGAGGAAGTTTGAAATATGATGGTTCCTCCGCAGTGCGCTTGAAGATAGAAAGCGCTGCGAGATAGCCTTTTACAGTGCCAACTTGAAGGCCTGAGTTTGCCAAGTAGAATAGAAACGATAACACCGTTGGTGTACCACATGAAAAAGGGTTGATATTCTCTTCCCTACTCCAGCTGCAAAATTTGTTCCAACGGCAGCGGTATAAAGACTTTGTTGCTGGCCTTCTGGCCGAAAGCAACACCTCCATGACGTCATCAGGGAGATCCCAATCCTTGTACCTCACCCTTTCAGAAGCCAAGCGTGAAGGTTGAGGGTTCTGGTGTCTGGATGGAGAACCTGACCTCCCTTCTGCGAGAGAAGATTCTCTTTGAGCGGAAGACGGATTGGAGGGCAGATGGACATATCTAGAAGGTCCGGGTACCACGTTCTCCTGGCCCAATCCGGGGCAATTAGGATCATGTTTTTCCGGAATCTTCTCAACCTCCTGATCATTTGAGGAATAACAGGGACTGGTGGGAACGCGTAAAGGAGTGGAAACTCCCAGTCCACTACGAACGCGTCTCCTAGAACTCCTCTCGGGGGAAATTCCCTTGAACAGAACAGATCGCACTTCCTGTTGGTGCTTGTGGCGAACAGATCCACCTGAGGGGTTCCCCAAAGGGCAAAGATCTCTTGAAGGACTTCCTGAGCTAGCTCCCACTCGTGGGAGATTGTGCTCTGCCTGCTCAGAGCGTCCGCTGTCAAGTTCTTCTCTCCGGCTAGGTGGACTGCCGATAGAGAGATTCCTTCTTGGATTGCCCAAAACCAGAGCTGCATCGCCTCTCTGCACAGTGGCAGTGATCCTACGCCTCCTCTTTTGTTGAGGTAGTGCCTGGCCACCGTGTTGTCCGTCATTATCAGGACATTTCTCCCCTGTACTGATGGCAGGAAAGCTTTCAGCGCTAGTCTGATCGCTCTCAGCTACAATAGGTTGATGTGTAGTCTGGACTCCGATGGAGGCCAACGACCGCTGATGGTCAAGTCGTTGGCATGGGCTCCCCACCCCGTGAGTGAGGCGCCTGTGACTACTGTTGTCTCCGGCCATGGTTGCCAAAACAGTTCTCCTTTCAAGATGTTCTCTGGATAGGCCCACCATTGAACGTCACGGGCTACCTTGTCCGGAATCCGGAGGAGATTTGTCATTCTCCCTGAGAATTGCGACCACTGACTTCTCAGTGCCCACTGAAGAGATCTCATTCTCAGGCGAGCCTCTGGCACAAGGAAGATGCAGGATGCCATGAGGCCTAGCAACCTCAAAAAGTCGAAGGCTGGGAGACGTTGGGCATTTTTAAACTTGGTGACCATCTGTAGAATATCATGAGCCCTCACCTCTGGTGGCGAGGCTTTTCCCAGGGAAGTGTCCAGGACCGCTCCAATGAACTGGAGTCTCTGTGATGGTATCATCTGTGACTTCTTTAAATTGAGGGAGAAGCCCAGTTTGTGAAGGAAGTGGCAGACATAATCTAGTTGGGCCTGGGCCTGTTCCGAAGATACAGCCCTGATCAGCCAATCGTCCAGGTAGGGGTAGACGTGGATCCCTTCCCTCCTTAGACTCGCTGCCACTACCGACATCAGCTTGGGGAAGACCATCAGGGCAGAGGTCAGCCCAAATGGCAGAACTCGAAAATGATAATGAGAGTCGCTAATTGCGAACCTCAGGTATTTCCTGTGTTTGAGATGGATTGGCACATGGAAATAAGCATCCTGAAGGTCCAGAGATACCAGCTAGTCCTGGAGCTGGAGGGCCTGAAGGATCTGAGAGAGAGTTACCATCTTGAACTTGTCCTTCCTGAGGAACTTCTTCAATTCTCGTAAGTCCAGGATGGGTCTCAGTCCTCCGTCCTTCTTTGGTATGAGAAAGTAGGGGGAGTACCAGCCCTTGTTCCTGTCCGCTACAGGTACCGGTTCTATGGCACCTTTCTCTAGCAGGTCTATAATTTCCTGCAAGAGGAGCGAATCTGGAACTTTTAGAGAGCTGTTCCCCAGTGGATGACTCTGAGGGATGTGTAGAAAGGGTAGGCAGTAACCCTGGGCAACTGTCTCCAATGCCCAAGCATCTGACGTTATAGCCTGCCATTCCGTCAGATGGTGAGTTAACCTGCCCCCTACAGGTGTATTGTGTGGAAAGGCCTCAGAGTGGTTTGGGGGTGGCTGATGCAGATGCCGAGGGTAAAGAGGCACCTGGTGCTGCTGCGGCCTTAGTACTTTTCACCCGTCCACCTCGGATGGATCTCCTTTGGCCTCTTTGAGCCAGCTGTCCTCTGCCTTTCCCGAATGCGGAATAATAGCAAAAGGACTTTCCTCTCTCAGAGGTTCCTGAGGGGCGAAAAGGAGTTTGGCGAATAGCAGCTCCTAAAGATTTTGCTGCTGCTTTAGAAGTCTGTAACTTTTCTAGACTGTCATCAGCCTTTTTTCCGAATAGTGAAGAGCCGTCAAAGGGCATATTCAAAAGTCTGGCCTGTACATCTGGAGCAAAGCCAGACTTTCGCAACCACGCATGCCTGCGGATTGTTGTACTTACGGCCATGGCCCTGCTGATACTGTCAGCGGAATCGATGCCAGTTTGAAGTGATTCGCACATGGCATCTTTGCCATCTTTAATAATGTTAAGGAAGGCTTCATTTTCCTCTCCTTTGGGTATGCAGTCAGCCACTGATGAAGTACTCTCCCATAGTGTGTGACTGAACCTGGCGAGCGTACAGGTGGCGTTGATGGACTTCAACGCCATACTACAAGCAGAGAAGACTTTCTTCGCCATAGAATCGTACCTCTTGTCATCTCTATCCTGTGGGACAGTAGGGTAAGCGGTCCTACTGCTAGATGAAGTTGCCGCTTGAACCACCAGGTTCTCTGGAGTCGGGTGTTTTGATAAGTATTCAGGGTCAGCAGCCGCTACCCTATACTTGGCTGACAATCTTTTGTTGACCGCAGGGATAACTTCAGGAGTTTCCCAATTAGATGTAATTTTTCTTTGTAAGGCTGCATGGAAGGGGACCACAGGGTCCTCCTGCGGACCTTTGTCTGATATGTCTGTTAGGTCATCCTGTTGAAAAACAGGGGAAGGCGCAGACCAACCAACAAATTCAATAATTCTTGCCATAAGGGTTCTATAGGGTGTTTCGGCATGTTCCCCTGGGTCTGGCTTAACAAATTCCACTTCTGGGGAAGTGTCCAGCCCACTTGCCTCATGTAGTGACTCTTGTAGGTCCTTCAGTCTTCTTTCCTCAGAGGTGAAATCCTCTGAAATAGGCAGTATGGTCCTCTGTAACCCAAATGTTTCCTGGTCAGAATCTTCCCCCTCTTCATAAATTGAAGATAGTCCAGGGTACTCTGACCTCTGAAATGGTGTAAAACCCATCTCTAAGGCAGAAGGAGCCAAACTCGTCATTACTGGGTGAGAAAATGTCGATGTCGTCGACGTCGATGTGACAGGCTTCGAAGGCGCCGAGAACGGCATCGAAAAAACTGGAAGGGGTCTCGAAGAACTCGAGAGGATCAGGAAACTACTCGAGGACATCGACAACGGTCTCGACGTCGTGCCGGAAGCCCTTGGAATCACCCTTGGCTGTGGAGTAGCCTTGGTCTTCTCTTTCATCGGCATCGATATCGGCGGCGACGATGGCGTCGAGTCGATCGACCAATGCGTCGAGGAACCCTTCGACAACGGCGTCGATGGCGCCGATCCATGCGTCGAAGGAATCTTCGACGACAGCGTCGAAGAAATCCTCGAGGATGGCGTCGAAGATGGTGCCTTCTTACCCGATGGCTCGTGGCGCTCTCGGGGGGAATGTTTCACCGGGTGCTGCGACTCGCGGCGTTTTGATTTTTTGGGTTTTTCACCCGGGGTATCACCCTCAGCTGTCTTCGAGGGGGTCGAGGCCGCGTTCTCAAAGACGCTTAACATTTTCTTTCTGAATTCCTCCCACTCAGCTTGAGAGCTGTGTTTCGTGGGAGAGGAGACCTTTTCTGGGGACACAGAAGACGACGAGGAAGGGGATCTTCGACGTCTCTTTTTTGAGTGTCTTGATCTCGACGAATGGTGGGAGCTACTTCGAGATCTACAATGGGAATGTTTTCGATGGCGAGGAGACGAATGCCTCGACTCAGCCGAAGAAACCTTCGAGGAGGTTTTTGACTTACCTCTCTCGAGCTTCCCCTTGCGCTCCTTCAAGGCTTTCGCCTTCATGGACATGCAGTCCTCACACTCCGAACAATGGTGCTCGGATCCCAAGCACCACAAGCAGATCCTGTGTGGATCCGTTATCGACATTTTTTTACTGCAGTCTCGACATTTCTTGAAGCCGGATCGCGGCGTCGTCGGTTCCGATGAAGAAGCCATCGAGAACGAGTAGGTATTATTCGAGCAGATATAGAGTTATCCTGACTGAACTGAGCAACGACGGTCCGAGGCCCCACGAAGTGCGGAAAAACGGAACTGAGCAACGGACGCAGCGCGTGGCTATTTATGGGCATGGTGATGTCGGCGCGGATACGGTGGCCGTCGAGGGACATCGACTCGGCGGACGTCGACGCGCAGCGCCCTCTACAGAAAAAATTTCCAAAGCCAGCAAGCTGGAAACGTATTATCAAAGATAAGGAATACGTCGGAGGACACAATCCCTTCGAAGGACATTTTTTAGATGGAAACATTTCGATGAAATGGTATTAGATGGAATGGGTTTAGATGAATTGACTAGATACCCAATGTAGCAGTGCTTGAAATCAATCACCCAGTAGCAGCACCTCCAATCATTACATTATGGAAAACCATACATTGCAAGCAACCTAAAACAAGACCCTGAAAGCCATTATACATCCTACTAGGAGATGCTCTACTGGAAAAACAGTAAACTAGAAAACTAGAAAATTACTGAACACTTACACAAGATTTTAAAGCTGTAGCATATATCAGACCAGGGTCTGAAATGCAAACCAGAGGCAAACACTCATCGGTGTTGGCTCTGGTGTAGGGTTGTATGGGTTTAACAATCTCCTAGAATCCACAGACGTGAACATATAGACTGGTTGACACAGACCAAACCATAACCTAAAAGAATTCAGAATATGAAAAAGGTCAGACCTGAGAAAAGGATACTCAGCAACAATGTATTGTGCCTTCCATGGCAACATGCTTTTAGCAGTTTTTCCATCAGAAATACTGCATGCAGTAACTACCTTTAGAACACGGAAGTCACTTTTGATATCCTCTCAGCCAATCAGAATGTTTGGAATGCAGTGAATGATTATTGGTGCTGAATTCTATGTACTGTGATGGGAATCCAGAGGAGTCAGCACAGATTCCCTGGCTGTGACCTCCTTCGATGTGGCCAGGAGAAGACAGCCACTACCTGATACTGACCCTGGGCAGTTTCATGAGGGAGGATCACATGGGAAGAGACATTTACTGGGGAGATGTCATGATGTCACTAGACAAGAAGTGGTATCTCCCCCTTTCATATGAAGAAGACCCACTTGTATCCAAGACCCTTTTACGTGAGGAAGACCCGCTGATGCACCAGATCCTCATGGCATGCTATCAGATACATGTTCCTACTGGTGGGAGAAGTGAACCCTCTTCTTCTTGTTTTTATGGCCAAACACACAACCACGACACTAACTCACACTGCTCCAACATAACACCTTTTTCTTCTAAGGTTCCTTATCGAGTACTGAGACGAGGAAGATGCACAATAAGCAGTCTAGTTGTTTTTCTAAAGCACCTGTGCGCGGGATATTTAAACCTAGCAAGCGCTCATTTCAGTTAGGCAAGGAAAATCTCATGAACAGTACGTACCGGGGTGACAGAGCAGAAGAGGCTGCCACGGGAGAGACGCCGAAGTAGAGACTGAAGCGCTCTAGAGGCGCTGGGAGCTGCGAGGATGCTCCTGGGTGCTCAGCGACTTGAGAAGCTGGCGTTCTCCATTTCGGATCCTGAAGGGAAGCAGACCTACAATCGCAGAGCTGGGAGGGAGGCCGGAAGAACGTCTACAGCCTCCAGATTGGAAAGCGGGTTACAGCAGCACATTGCAGAAGCGCAGATCCAACAGGAGACTCTGGAGACAGTCAATGAGTCTACCCAAAGCTCGAGGGGACCCTGGGACGTACTGGCGACTGTGCCAACAGCGATTTAAACACTGTAATGTTGTGAATATGCCAAAAGGCTTATTTGAATACCAAAAGGCAAAAAGGCAAACCCCATTGAACTGTGAAGATCTGAAATGTAAATGTAGGGCCTAACTTAAATAAACATTAACACGAGTATATATATCAACCCGAGGGCCATACCGGCAATATTTATGATACAGGGAATCAAATAAGAAGTCCTGGTAAAGCAAGATGCCAGGGGAGTGAAGTATATGACAAAGTCCTGGAAAAGCAAGATACCAGGCTGGTGAAGTACATGAGAAGTCCTGGTAAACCAAAAATACAAGGCGAGTGAAGTGTATAAGACAGTCCTGGTAAAGCAAGATTCCGGATGAATGAAGCACATGAGAAGTCCTGGTAAGCCAAAGACACCAGGCAACTAAAATAAATGAGAGGGCTGAGTAAACCAAAGACACCAGGCAAATGAAATATATATGAGAAATCCTGACAAGCAAGACAGCAAGCAATTGATATCAATATAAAGGTCCTGGCAGAGGAGTATACCAGGCAAGTGAAACTCATAAGTGAAGTCCTACCATGAGAGTACACCAGGCAGTTGGCATTGCATAAAGAAACCTGGCAGGAGAGTAAACCAGGTAATTTGCAAACCCAAAGAAATATTGGGAGAGGAAGGTATATTCCAGCCTCTGCAAACAGCGATTACACATGAAGCAAATGACAATGTGTAAGTAAAAATATCTTCCGTTGGACAAAAAGTGTTCAACCCTAAAATAAGTATAATTCCAACAAAAATGTTTTCAAAGGCGTCATAGTTCATGAAGACACGGAAGAGGTTGAGTGGGTAGAGCAGCCACCTACACCCAAGAAGTAACGCTGCAGGAGCTTCACACCTTCACTATGTATAGGCACGTTATAAATGCCATAGCATATCATATCATATCATGCTGGCGGTACTTCACGGTCCCTAAAGACACTCCTTTTGGATGTCAAGAAGGGGCAGTGAATATTTTGTGGCAAGGTGCGAAGGAGAGGATTCTCTTCCGATCCTGCACAAAGCTTGGGCACCACAGCATTCATGAACCACCTGATACATTACCACTGGTGGCAAGTGGATGAACATTTCAGGAGCAGGTTCTGGCAACAGACAATTCACCTTGGTTGTAATGCCCTGCTACCCACCGCCGGACCTGCAACGCCACAGTACGCAGAGGAAGCAGGACCATCATCATCACCTGCTTCATCCTCTGCCCCTCTCCCATCGCCTTCCTCTGGTGCTAAAGATGGGAGAGTCACCTCTGCTGCCCCAGCATTGCACCCTCCACAGCAACACAGGTCTCCAGTTGGTGGCGTTCTCACCGGCAGGAAGTGCTATGTGTCAATATCACTGAATGCAACAACTTTTGAGGCACCTTTTTGCTCCCTTTTCAGGTTTGTTTTTACCTGACTGTCAATTAAAAAAAACAGAAAATGTAAAACTTTTTAAAAAAATATTTTTTCTACTTTTCCACCTATCTTTCCTACACCCACTCCCTCCCCCTCCAATCCCCTCCTTAACCCCAGCCCATAACGGTTATCAGAAGGACCCAAAAGGTTTAAAAAAAGATCTCAACTGGAGAGACGTGGGTTTAACATTAAGCACCACAGCAACAGGCTAACCGTACCAGTAATTGCCCGACATCTACGTTAAAGGCCCAAATGAAAAAAGGGTCCCTAAACGCAGGCAGCGGGTACCATTACCGGCAGTCTCGGCCTGCCACCACGGATTATATCGCCATTAGCACTAGTATAGTTTACTAGGAAGATGCTAAGGGATTTAAAAAAAACACTTTGGCACCACGTCCTAGTTCCTATAATCCATTTTCTTTATTGATGACCGTGACCTCATCAACAGAGAAATGGACTTCAAAAAGTATGGCAGAGCGCCACACTGCAAGGTTATATATATATATATATATATATATATATATATATATATATATATTGTTTGAATTAAACACCCATCACACCATATAGGTGCTAACAGTGTTTAATTTGAAGAAAAACCCACTTACCATGCGGCGCAGGTCAGCGTCATGCCCTAGTTCCTGAAATCCATTGTCTCTGTTGATGACCGCGACATCAGCTGATGGGCGCCGCAAGGTCATTTTCTTTCTTCCAATTAGACAATCTTTGCTCGAGCAGACTGAGTGCTGTTGATTAGTGCCCCCATCCCCTGCACATCCTTCTCCTCCCCACTCCTCCCTCAAGTCTTAACAACGGTGGGGCTTCCATTGCAGGAGCAAAGGGTGTATAAGTGAAATAAAAAACACTTACCTTGTGGCACACCTTGGCGCCACAGTCTAGTTCCTGAAAACCACCTTCTCTAATGAGGACCATGACATCATCAACAGGAAAACGAACTTCTAAAGGTATGGCACTGCATAGCGCCACACCACAAGATTACATTTTTTTTTAGTAAACACCCTTAGCACCCGCATAGGAAACTACACAGAAACTAAGAGACGAGGGAGGTGTAAGGAGGGGAAAGATGCGCTGGCCAGCGGCACTCAGACTGCTCATAATGCAGGCATATACCGGAAAAAACAGCCCACATCCCAAGCATCCTGAATGTCTAGCACCCCCTTCCTGGAACATAATGAAAAAAAAAGCTAAACTTACCTTTAGTTTATTCTACACCACTGCCCAATCGTCCTGCAATATTTTTCATATAAATATATAAATATAAACATAAAGTAAACACAACACTGTCAACTTCTGATATACAGCACCTTCAACTTCTGATTTAATTTACAAATAAACAATCTGAATTGAGAATCACAGTTCTTGAACCAATACTCATACATCTTTTACTTTCGGAAAATAAACCTCACCTTTTGTACATTATATAATCTTCATTAGTCGCGTCTTACGAATTGAGAAATCAGGCAAAATAGTGTGAATTATATCCATGCCCACTGCCTCTTTCGCAAAACTAACAACACTACTCTACCACTTTTGCACCCCTCACATCCACCCCTCAAACATTAAACAGTCCTAGAAGTACACACCCCCTAATTTGAAAACCACTCCGCAGAGAACACTGAATCGAGAAAAACCTTTGTTACATTGTACACTCTTTGTTAGTCACGTCTAACGAATCGAGAGGTCATGTAAACTAGTGCATATTTAGCTCTGTGTCCACTGCCTCCTTCCCAAAACTAACAACACTACTCTACCTCCTTTACACCCCTCACATTACACCCCTCACATCCACCAGTCAAACAAATCACACATTAAACAATCCTAAAAGCAACTTTTCAAACTTCTTCTGTGATGAACCTGAGGACATCATCCCATCTACACCCACTGGATCTTCCCCTCAGGTGACCAGGGAAAGGGCATCACTCTTGGATTCCGACCCTGAGGGTGGATATGTGAGGAAGAATTACCTGGGTGGAGGGACCTTGGGGAGTGGTGAGAGGATGTCTTTAGGTGAGACATGGTATCCCCCTTTCCCTTGCCAGAATGAACCCTACCCTCTCCCTGCCTTTGTAGGTTATTGTCAGTCTTTTCCTCTTTCACACGCACAAACTGTCCCACAATCATGTTCCTTTAAGACTCAGACGAGGAGGAGCCAACTGGGAGTTATGCACACTTCCATTCATTCACACCACCAGGCATGTCCCACTAATAGATTCAACTATGGTCAGGCAAAGGACTTGCACCTTCAACCAATTGAGAGGCTACAGGTGCATAAAATGAGACCGGCAGAAAGAAGGGAGAAACCCACCTTTTGAGAATGACGCATTGACCCGACCTGGAGCAGGCTGGAGAGGGGTCGGCGAAAAGGACGCTGTGTTTTGCAGAGGAGTAAGAGAGATGCTGGGGCCCGAAACGGGTCACAAGAGGGTGGAGATATCTGGAATCCGCTGCACTGTATGTCTACAGTGGCGCTGTGGGACACAGAAGATTCCAGATTGCCACAGACCGCTGCAGCAAGGTTCGAAAGAGGTGAGCGCTGCTCGCTGAAGCTCCCGACAAACACAAGGGGAGTGAGATAAAGCCGGAGAGGAGAAAGAAGACACCCAGTTAGTGAAAGAAAGGGAACACTCATACCGGGGCACTCCTGGGGCTGGAACTGGCCGGATGGAAATGCTGATCGGATGGAAAGTTATAATAAATGGGTTTGAAGACCGAATTGAAGAGCTGTGAATACCGAATAAGGTGCAAAGTACTAATGAAATGCAACAAGTATTATTGACTACCGAACTAAAGAAAAAGATATGAAAAGTATATGAAAATACTGCATGAGTGAAAAGAAAGTGATGTGCATTAATGAACGCAGTGAAAACAAGTAATAAGCATTGATGGACAATTTGAAAGTATGAACAAAGTGAAAGTCAATAATGAGTATTTATGAACCAAGTGGAAAGGACGTTATAAGCACTAATGGACAATGTGAAAGCAAGGTGGTGGAAGGAAATAAACACCACAGAGTGCCTTGTGTGAACTTCAAGTTGTGGCATGCCCAAGAGACTACCAAGAAATGTGGACTAGTGACACAGGTTCAGAGAGAAAGCCTGTGTTGGCAAGCAAGTCCAAATAGAACATATAAATCTAACAAAATGCCAAGGGTTATCGGTTGCGTGACCTGTAATGGGTGGACCGTATGATCCGACAACTGCGCCTAGACCGAGTAACACGTACTTAGAAAGAATCAAGGAAAGTCAAGATGTAGAAGCTGTTTTGTATAATAAGTGCTTAAGTGATTGCTGCAAGGAACAATCTCTGTGAACTATTGAAAAGCCTGAATGGTTACAAAGTTAATCTGGAATTATTATTAAACGCTGAGAGATTTCAATTGACTGTGGTATTGAAGCTGGGAAGAGCTGCCTTCTTGGGGAAGGGAACCCTGACACTTTTTGAATTTTATTGAACTTGGGGAAGGCAACCCTGAGGCCTTTTAGGATTGTTTTGAACTTGGGGAATGGAACCCCAAGGCCTGTTGGAACTGTTTTGAACTTGGGGAAGGCAAAGCTGTAAAACAAGCCAGAAGCTGGAAGAAGCTTGGAACTATATGTTGGAACACTGGTTCTTTTGTTGCTGACATCCCTACACATTGGCCCTCATTCCAAGGATGGTGGTAGTCATGGCGCTATTAGCGTCATGAACACCACCAATAACTGGACCGTGTCCGGTTCCGTTCAATGGGGACTTACCGGTTCCATCCGACCTTGGCGGGACCGGTAAGTCCCCATTGTAAAAGCCATTCCCCATTCCCATTTGAGCCCCCATAGGGTCATTGGCCCTGATTTCCCTTAATGGGTCCCGTCCATAACTCCTGGTAAAACCAGGTGTTAAGGAAGGGACCCGCTAAAGGAACTCGGAATAGGGCGCAAAGGGATTACCAGCACCGGTGTCCTTACATTCTTGAGAACTGCCTGGCCAAATTTGGCAGCAGCCCAGGAGCTCAGATCTAGACAGTAATGCTTGCAAAAAGCCGATGGGGAGGCCCACGTAGCTTCCTTGGCAATGGTCTCCCAAGGGTCATACTTTTGGAAGGCAACAGCAGCCGCTTTGCCCCAGACCAGATGTGCATGAATGCCTTCAGGTGGTTGAAGGCCTTGAACCTTGTAGGCCTCGGAAACACATGAAGCAACCCAGCGGGAGATGGATGCTTTTGAGGCAAGTATTCCTTTTGGATTACCAAATGTAACGAACAGTTGAGAAGAGCTTCTGAGTTCACTAGTCCTGTCGAGGTAGAACTACGTTGGATGTCAAGGTTGTGCAGAACCCTTTCAGCATTAGAGACCGGGTTCAAGAAGAAGACCGGCAGAGATATAGACTGGTTTAAATGGAATTCCGAAACCACTTTAGGAAGGAAAGAAAGGTGAGTGCGAAGCACCACCTTATCCTTATGGAAAGTTAGGAACAGATATTCCACAGAAAGAGCCTGAAGTTCACTTATGCGTCTTGCAGATGTTACCACAATCAAAAAAGCCACCTTCCAGGATAGGTACTTAAGTTCAGTAGTAGCCATAGGTTTGAAGGGCATATGACATAACGCGCTGAGGACCACATTCCGATCCCATTTAGGATGAGGGGCCTGTACCAGTGCAAAAAGATGGAGGACCAGCAAAGTGTCTCTTGATGACTGGATTAGCCAATGAAAAGGAACAGCTGTCTGTAGACAGGTAAGCCGGAATGGCGGACAAATAAGTCCTGCATGACAGGACATGTATGTCAGAGGCTGCCAGGTCACATACAAAGGACAGAATACTGTTGACAGAAGCATGCCTGGGATCGAGCTCTTTGGCTAAACACCAATGGCAAAAATTGAGCCATTTGCTCCTGTATTGAGCCCTTGTGGAAGGTTTCCTGGCCGCTTGGATTATGCGCATGTTGTCCTCAGACAGATTGAACTGAGCTAAAGATCGGAACTCAGGCACCAGGCCGCCAAGCTGAACGAGTGTGGGGAGGGGTGTCACAGCTGGTGAATGCTCTGGTGAAGAAGGTCAGGAATCTGCGGCAACCTGATCAGAGGAAACACAGACAGGTACTGCAGTTCTGAAAACCAGAACCTGGCTGGCCACCAAGGAGCAATGAAGAGGAGAGTGCAGTTGGATGTGCTCCTGAGTTTGCAGAGTGACCGATGAATCAGTGTTAATGGAGGGAAGGCATAAGCTTTCATGTTGTCCCACGGGATCTCGAGGACGTCCCCCAAGAAGACACTCTGAACCTGTCCCTGGACGCACAAAGAGGAAGTTTCCTGTTTGATGATGTTGCAAAGAAGTCCACCTCTGGAGTGCCCCATTGGTGAAAAATGTCGGCAAGAACATCGCTGTTCATCGCCCACTCGTAACTCGCTTGGAGCCAGACATTGTGCTGGATGGCTCAATTCCAAATTTGTATAGCAAGGTCCACAAGGAGAGGGGACTTGGTGCCCCCTGTTTGTTGATGTAAAACATCGCTACAGAATTGTCAGTTCGAATACGGACCACATTGTTGCTAATAGTTGGTTGAAAAGCCTTGAGCGCCAGAAAAAACTGCCAGGAGCTCCACGTAATTGATGTTGTACCGTCTGTCCTGAGGCGTCCACAAATCGTACACCTCGAGGTGACACAGTGTCGCTCCCCACCCAGAAGGCAGGAGTCTATGGTAACCGTAATTTGTGGGTAGGGCTCCTGGAAGGAGATCCTCACTGAAAGGTTGCTGGCGGACGGCCACCATTGAAGATCCGCCCTCATGCAGGATGTGACTGGAATCATCTTGGAATCCTGTTCTATAGCCTGGGACCAGCTGCCCAGAAGACCAAGCTGAGAGCGTCTCCTCTTCAGGCGCGCAAGAGTTAGTGCTAACACGCAAGAAGCCATTAGGCCCAGGAGTCTCTGGAACCACTAAGACATCATGTGAAAGGACTGGAAGAAGAGTTGGCACGTGGTCAACAGGTCTGCAATCCGGTGTATCCAGAGGAGCTCCGGACCATCCTGCGTTGATCGGAAATAAAAGTGCATATGCAGATGCCCGTTGCAGATGGAAATATATGTGCATGGACATGAAAGTATGGAGCCGGTTTGCAGTGCGTCGGAAGTCTGCAAGATGCGTTGGTGTTACAGTTACCATCATTATTGAGAACGGTGTAGCCTGATATGCATGGATCCAAGATGGCGGTGGCACAAACGAGAACAAAGGACTCTAACGAAAAGGACTTGCATTGACACTGCGATGCAGAGACAGAGAGGCGCGTGAGGAACGACACAGGGGAAACAACGCCGAGGCCCTGGCACGACAAGGGGCTGGTTGCCGATACGATATGAATGTGGTGTAAAGCCTGAAGCGGAAAGGGTCAGAAATATTTGCTTTATGCCTGGTACGACTCGGCGGTCCGCCCGTCCCTCTCATCCGGACGCCGACACATATAGATCGCAGCAGCTGGGATCAGGAGAACGCTCACGGGAGCCACAGCTGAGGAAACTAAACAAAGGCACGGCTGGCACAGTCCGCGCTGGAAAAACACCCACGTGGATACACTGTAGCAACTTTTTCTACGGAACGAGCCTTGAGCTTGGGGAGTGCAACGGACACCGAAAGCATACAGAACGAGTGACGGTAACGTAAAGGGGCGCTGCAAAGGCGTAGCCCAGGGCCATCAGCACACAGTGAACGGATGATGCGACATCCTGCAAAGGCTGTGAGATATCAATACCGACAGGGAGCCTGGACAGTTGCAGTGACCTGTCCAGCGGAGCGGAACACATTGAAAGTCACAGGAAGGGCCACGAATGTTACAGAACTGGGACGCCTGACGGGAGTGGGGCTTAAAATATATATGAGACATTAGTTGCCCTACAACGCCAAAGTGTTTGAAGCGGAGCGCTAGAGGACACACAGCAGGAGCGAAGGTTGCCGGACACCCACACCGCCAAGCACAGACGACAAGGTGGAAAGAGCTATTGCCCCGACACCACCCCTAGCCTGTGGGGCGAGCACTACCAGTCCCAGAGGTGTGAGGTGTGCGCTGCATGGAGGGGAGCGGACAGTTACATTGTTACAAATAACGCTCCTACAGACAGATACAGTATCAGGGCCAGCACGGGCTGCACTTCGTGAATGGAGTGAGCGGAGAGTGAAATTGACATGCAGAGCTATCCAACGGAAAATACAGTATCGGGACCTGCATGGCATTGAAATAGGTGCAGGCGTGGAAATCAGTGTGCCCCACTATCCAACATATGGTGCATATTGCTGTACAGTTCGCCTAAGACACGCGAGTGGACTGAGAGCGGGCGTATGGTGTCAGGCGCCCTGGAAGTGACACGTAACACGCTCACAAAATACAGACATACTGGAACTGTAAGAAAGTGCATTTGCATGGCAACTTGAGCAGCAGAAATACGTGGAGCTAGTGTGGGAAGATAGTCTCCTGGGAAGCCTGAGTTGGTCAGGTACGGACAAACGTGAATGAGCGGGCTGATCACTGATAGGAAACAGCCTAAGGCCAGCACACAGGCGGACTGACTTCACAGCCAGCGCAATAGTAAGTCGGCGAACTATAAACGGGCATACAGCTGAAAGGAGCAGGGCAGAGATCGGCGCCACGACACCGAAGGTATACAAGTACCTGGGAGGACGCAGCCCACTCTGGGTGCGAGCGGAGAGACAAGTGCACATCCGGACCGCTGAGGGTGGCTCGTGACCACGCGGACATTTGTGTGGGGGGGAGGCACGGCAGGCTTTCGCCCAATTGACATAGCAGGATGTCCTCCAAAGTGGTTGGACCTAGGATCAAACAGCCCACGATGGAGGCCTACGCTAAGTCGCCCCCGGGTGCGGAGGGGGGCAAAAGTAAAGAGACCCCAGCGGCGGCGACGATTCAGGAGGTGCTGGCTGCGATCGCTGACTTAAAAGTGGCCTGGGAGACTAAGTTGGGCCTGGCCATGAAGGAGCTGCAGGAGGGCCTAGACCTCAAGATCGGAGCGGTCCAGGAGGAGGTGAACCTGCTGCGACAGGATGTGCGGACGATAGCGGAGCGCACTGGGGCCTTGGAGAAGGAAATGGCCACGGCTACAGAGGCATGCGCCACGCACGCTGAGGAGCTCCACGCCCTCGTGCAACGGGTGGGCAACCTGGAAGACAGAGCGGAGCAGGCAGAGGGGCGCGCCAGGCGCAACAACATCCGTATAGTGGGTCTACCTGAAGGGATGGAAGGGCCAAATCCCACAGAATACGTGGAAACCTTGCTCTTACAGGAGATAACGGGTGGGGTGTTGACCCAGGGGTTCGCGGTGGAAAGAGCGCACAGGGCCCTGACAAGGAGACCGGCCCCGGGAGCCCCCCCGCGGCCGATGATCGCAAAGATCCTGAATTATCGGGATCGAGAGAGGATTCTCGAATTTTTCCGGAAGGATTGAAAGAGGGTCAGCAAAGGTCACGGCGTACCCAGACTACACGCTGCTCGTACAGCGTAGCAGAATGAACTTTGGGTCGGTGAAACGAAGGCTAAGAGAGGCTGGCCACCGTTACATGTTGCTTTATCCAGCCAAGCTGAAAGTGTTTTACAAGAACAGATCCCTTTTCTTCGAGACGCCAACTGAGGCGATGGACTGGTTGGACATGCAGGGCCGGCCTCAGGAATCGGATGTCCGGATGGAAGCTGCGGCAGATAAGTAGCATGTTGCTGCAGCACCCAGGGGGACATGGCTAAGACATTGGGACTTGAATATAGTGTTGTATTATGCTTGTGGGGAGTGAGTCGTGGTATCAACCGGCTGAACCTGTTGGACGCACTTTTCCTAAAATAGATGGTAGGGAGCTCCGGTGAAGCACCCCTTGACCCCATTAGTTGTATACTTAGTTAGGTCACTGTTAGATTGGTGATGCCCCGCGGGGTCCTAGTCCTCGGATACGAGACAGGACCAGACGCGGGTGGGCCTGAGATCCAGGGATGGAGCTGGGCATTTGTTGGGGTAGGGTAGGGTGGGGGGAGGGGTTGGGTTGTGTGCTGTGGTGTGTTGTTGGGGAACAGGGAGGGGAGGGGTTGTTGAGAGGGCAGGGGGTGGGGGGGTCGGGTGTTGCAGGGTGTTTGTAGGGAAAGAGCCAGAAAACAAATTAGCGCTGGGAGCATTGGGGGAAGGGTTGGGATGGGAGTAGTCCGAACAGATGGCGTCGGGTAATCTCAAAGTTGTGACCTGGAATGTACGGGGCCTCAACAGCTACCTGAAACGGAATAAAGTGATGCTGTATTTAAAGAGGATGAGCATAGACGTAGCCATGCTGCAGGAGACCCACCTTACAAGGGAGAAGTTGGAGGTGGCTAGGAAGAAATGGAAGGGCGCTGTTGTAGGTGCTGCGTATTCGGCGTATGCTAGAGGGGTCATCACCTGGGTGGCGCTGCATGTGCCGTTCCAGGTGCTCAGCTCTACGGTATACCCGGAGGGTAGGATGGTGGTGGTAACGGGCCTCCTGGAAAGCAGGGAAGTGCACATTGTAAACGTGTACGCCCCCAATAATGACACAGCAGCTTACTTTAGGACTCTTTATAGTAAACTTGGGCCCTAGGCAGGGGGTACAGTGGTGTGGGGGGGGACTTTAATTGCATCCTGAATTCCAGGGTGGATAGGTCAACGGACAGGGCAGGAAAAACAGCACCAGCGGCTAGAGCGCTGGGAGCATTACTGAAAGACCTAGGCCTAGAGGATGTGTGGAGGAGGTTGCACCCTGAGGATAGGAAATATTCACACTACGCAGCGCCACATGATTTGCATACTAGGTTAGATTATATATTTGTGACGGCCGCGATTGTGGGAGACATGGTGGGAGCGGAATATAAAGCCTGAGTATTATCTGACCACTCGCCCTTGGTGGTGGAGTGGAGACACCAGCCCCCAAGACCGCGGATCCCAACATGGAGGCTCAGGACCGAGGCGCTGCAGGACGAGGGGTTCCGGGAGGGTCTGCGGGATGCCATCGAAGAATATTTTGATATAAACACGGGAAGTGTACGCTCTGTGGGCACTTTGTGGGAAGCGTTCAAAGTGGTGGTGCGTGGGGTAGCCATCTCCAAGGCTAAAGGGCTCCAGGGGGGTATAGAAAGGGAACTCCAAGCAGCGGAAAGGGAGCTGGAGGGTCTCACGTGTGGCGCAAACACCGCCCACGACAACAGAACTAAGATAAAAGAGTTACAGGCGTCTTGCAGTGCACTCTGGGATAGGCTGTGAAGACTCAATTACAGTAAATACACGGAGAGGATACATGCAGGAGTCGACAAGCCGGGCAGATTGCTGGCCTGGCTGTACAAGAGTGAGACCCCCCGCTCGGTGATTAGTGAGGTCAAGTATGAAGAAGGCTGCATGTGCAACACCCAAGATGAGGTAAACAAGGAGTTCCTTAAGTTTTATAGACGCTTGTACGAGGACACAGGGGAGGATATGTGTCAAGACATACTGGACACATTGGAGGACATAGAGTTGCCCACCCTGGATGACCTAGAACGCGCAGATTTAGATGCACCTGTCACCTCAGATGAGCTGGAGCTGGTGATTCAGGACCTGCCCACGTGCAAGGCGCCTGGTTCAGACGGGTTGCCTAGCGAGTTTTACAAAACATATAAGCAGGAGCTGCTCCAGCCACTGCTTGCCACTTTCAACGAGGCCTATGAGCAGGGGGAACTCCCATTGTCCCTCCGCGAGGCCGTGATCATCCCACTCCTGAAACCAGGTAAGCCGGCCGTGGAGTGCGGGTCTTATAGACCGTTGTCCATGCTCAACCAGGACAGCAAAATACTTACTGCGGTGCTGGCTAATAGGTTGAAGAGGGGGATTGGGAAGCTGATACACCCAGACCTGACGGGATACGTTCCGGGAAGGAACATTACCGATAACTACAGGAGGCTACACCACATTGACCAAACTGAGGGAGATACGGGCGAGCTGGCCATAGTGTCGTTAGACGCGGTCAAAGCCTTCGATTCGTTAAGATGGCCCTGGTTGAAAGCGGTCCTGAAAGGATACGGAATAGGACCTGGGTACTTCAGGTGGGTCCAGTTGCTCTATAGCGCCCCGATGGCGAGAGTTAAAACGGGGTCCACGATCTCGGACACCTGGCAACTTAGTAGGGGGACCAGACAAGGGTGCCCCTGGTCGACATGCTATACATACTGGCGTTAGAGCCGTTGGCAGTATACCTGCGTCATCAATACGGGGAGGTGGGCATAAGCACAGTTAGCGGTAGGCACCTGATATCATTATATGCGGATGACATGCTCCTTTACTTGCGTTATCCGGAAGAAAATCTGCAGTATGTGTTGGAGGTAATGGAACGATACGCTGCCCTTTCTGGCATATCGGTGAATCCCGGGAAGTCTAGTCTGTTTCCTTTGGGCAGATACAGGAATGTCCCGTCACAAAGGTTGCCCATTCTGCCAATCTGTCAGGAAAGGAAGAAGGCGATGGATATGGCAGGGGAAATGTGCACAAAATACACAGTAAACAACCTTGAATCTAACAACGTGCATTCAATACCCAAGACTCGTGTATAGCACTGTATGAAAAGGAATGTAGGGTAAGCACTTAGAACCTCCTTATGACTGAAAGGAAAGTCGGCAAACTCCTTACCCACTATGCTATTACAGATACTGACAGCGCTAAGCCCACGTAGAGGGCAAGCAGGGACAGAATCTGTAAGCTGACACTCTAGACGGTACTGAATAAAGAATTTGGAAACAGTACTCACAAGGACCGGAATGACCACATGAATGCCAGTACTCACGAAGACCGGAAAGACCACTTGGATGTCCGTATTCACGAGGACCGGAAAGACCACTCAAAAGTCAGTACTAACCCACAACCCTGTAAATCAAACAAGAACCCAGAAGGCAGTAAAGGCAAAGAGTGAGGATAACTAAATACCTAAACCCAAGTCAAGAGGCAAGAAGGAATAGTACAGTGTGGAAAACAAAAGATAATCACAGAGGAGCTAGTTACAACAGCTTCCCACACCTAATAATAAAATAGGAAATAAATGTAAAAGTGTAAAGGAAAACATGGCATGGATCCCAATAGAAGGCAAGGATCAGGAGCAGTGAAAACGATATCAAAAGGGAAACTTTCCCACCCATCCAAGGTGAAAAGGCAGGAAACTAAACCTGTAAAGGAAAGATTAATGCAACAAGTCTTTCAGTAGCAAAGGACAATTTCTAGGAAACAGTGAACAGCGCAATTGGGCTACAGCAAAAGGAAAGCTCAGAGAAAGGCTGCCTGCAGACAGAGAAAGGGAGAAAGGGATTTCCAAAAGGCAGAAATCAATTAGGCATACAAATACGAATTCCAGGACAAGGAACAAGAAACACTAACTAGAAACTGGGCACAAAAACTAGGAACCAGGAACAAGGGACCAGTCACGACAGGAACGCTGCAACAATGACCAGCGCTGGACTGAAGCAAACTGAGGCTTTTAAAGCTGCTTAACGAGCACACCCCTCAGGCGTGTCGCCTGCTGCACCTGCAGCAACAGGTGTTGCCTATCCTCCACCCAGCCTTGTCCTGCAAGGGAGGAGGTGAGGCAGTGAGCCAGGCATTCTGGGAAGCATAGTCATTTGATTAAAGTAGCAGTAGCATGCTGGCTGCCAAAAACCTGGATTGGATCCGGAAGGGAAGTAATTTGGGAAATAAGGTTTTAGCGCTCCCAATTCATCAGGACACTGTAGCATAAGGTTCGGAGGAAATGTCCAGTAGGGAAGAAACCCCAAAACATGCCCCCAAGTGGCGGGAACGGGAGCGAAGGGAGCGAGCCGTGACACTATACCCCCTCCCACGGCTGACTCCAGGCGGCCGTTACTCGCACAAAACCTCTTCTTTCCATGACAGGAGCGCTTTGTCTTCAAAAGTGGCACTGACGGAAACGATGACCCACGGGCAGAAGCAGAAGGACTGGAATGAATAGAATCAGGCTGCAATCTATAAGAGCCATAGGCGGGTTTTCGGTGAGGAAGAGACTCATGGGTCGAAGAAAGGCATGAAGGACTTGCAGGACCTGAAGCAGAGTTGGAAGGTCCAGGAAGCTCAGTCTCTGGGAGCGAACACTCATACATCATTGCGGAGGGAGGCAGGTTGGTGCAACATGCTTTGGACAATGATTGATGCTCTGGTAGCCCCCCTGCTGAGAGTGGACACATAGGAGGTGAGAAAACAGCAGGTTTCAGGAAATGTTCATGTTCAGACAAAGAAGGTGGCGGCCGAGGTAGAGGTTCGGATCTTCTCTCATCATCCATTTGATTAAAGGCCTGTGGTTGAGGGTGACCAAGGTTCGACTGCATCTGTCCCACGCCTTTGGGGCCTGGAAGTCCAATGGGTTGTACGAGGTTGGCACTCTTGGTGTCAGTCATGTAGCTACCTTGTTGCTCATGGAATACAACCGCAGGAACGTTTGACATACCGATAGGAGTGACAGACCAGTACTTGGTACATCAGGCACACTCGCAGCAGGAGCAATAACGGGCACATCTTGAACTGCAGCAGTCATATCCTTCCTTTGGCTACTAGCACCCGAATGGTGCAGCAGTTGGGGGGCCGTGCCCGTCCCTTCCTTCAGGCTCATGTGGGATCCGGCCACAAAAAGGCTGTCAAGCGGCTGATCCAAACCGGCCCCCAAATGTGAACCGTCCAGCCCGTTATCCTGGTTGGCTACTTGTTCGATGTCTGGGCCATGGCGGATGGTATCCGTCTCCCCCTTGTAACACTCCAGGCAAGTCCAACGGCCTTGCATGTAAGGCCCTCCCGAGTCGTGAACCAGCTTGATGTTTCTGGCAGAAGTCTCAGACTCAGATGTAGCATATGCGGGAGGTGCTGATTCTACAGTCAAGCAGTTGGGAGAATTAGCTTGTGTAAGAGGCAGGCCTTCTGGTGATCCTCCTGAAGCATAAGAAGGGCAGATTGGACGTTCATCCGTAATAAATGGTTGGGATTTAGGAGGTAGCTCTGAAGTAGATGAATCTGCAACACAATCAAACCGAGCAGACAGGTGCACCTCCGATATTGGCTTCGAGGCTGAGCAGGATACAGGTCTTTCATGAACTGAAGCCAAGCTAGCAGTAGGCTCTGGGACCGAAGACAGGCACTCAGGATGTGCTACCGGAGGTTCCTTGGCTGAAGGATAATCCGCTGGATGAGTCACTATAGCCAAAGAAAGACATACTAGAGGAAATTCTGAGGCTGAGGGCATGCAAGCTGGAGCCATCTTGTTAGCTGAAGACAAACTTGTCAAGGTCTTTGGCTCTGACTGCGTACATGGTGAAAGCTCTTGGGTGACTGGCAGACATAGCAATTTTTTATTGATCGAAGATACGTGTGCCAACGATGACTGCAGAGCTGTGGACAGGATTATTGAAGAGTCAATGGTAGTAGGAGGACAGTCTGAAGTCCCAGAATTCGACAGACACACTTGTGGTTCAGAAATGGAAAGCCCCTTTAAGGCAGTTGACCCCTTGGCACCAGTAACCAAAGTCTGAGCTGTACCCCTGCCGTCCCTCTCCTTAGTGGATGACACAGAGTCTCTTCCTTTGTAGAAGTCAAAATCAACCAGAGGAATCACCATAGTAAAGTCTCTGTTAATCAGGATTTCGTCAATTGACCATTCCTCTGTCTTAGCTCCTGAAAGTGGCTGATTAACAATCAACAGTTCAGGGATCGCCTGCCGGGTTTTTGGTTCAGTAATCTGTGGAATGAGTCCATCAAAACATGAATTCTGCACTGTCTTTGACTGCTCATAGTGACCGAAATTGGCAGAAGGAAGAGCGAACACAGAGGTAGCATCGTTTTCCACATCAGCTTGAATGTCTACTTCAGTCTCAGCAGCTAGATCAAGGGCAGAACCTAAGCCTACAGTTGTGACTGATTCTGTGTATGCCACCATTGTGGATTGTGTTTGGAAATCAGAAGCATGTATGTGTTCAAGCTCAGAGTTATGGCAAACCGCTACACAGGAAGCCTCAGGTAAAGGAGTGGCTTGTGAATCTTCAGCTAACAGCAATTCCTGACAAACGGTAGGACAGTTGTCAGAACCTGTGCCCTGAATAAGCGCTGTGCTTGAAAAAAGACTTTCACTCCCAATAGATCTTACGTATTGACAAGTATCATGATTTACAAAAGTCTCCGCACTCAGGGACTGAACAGTATTCACTTCATCAACGGATAAAGTTGGAGGTGTATTCAGAAAAGACTGTAACATCTTATTCTCCTCTTTTAAGGAAATGTATTCTTGTTTTAACTCCTCAAATTCTGCTTTTAGCATGTCCCGCATTAACTGTACATCCCTATCAGTAGGCACAGGGGAAGGCATGGTGGCATCAGGGCTGGATCCTGCCCTAGCCATCTGGAAGTGCACTGATTGTATATTGTCATCTACTGCTTGCAGGTCTTGTGATCTATACTCTCTCGTACCGACGTGGTCTGTGTTTCTTTTAAGCAGACTATTGGCATCAGACCCCTTGACATTAGAGACCACAGTAAGAACCTGTGCAGAGGAGTAAGCTGTAGACTGAGGGCAGAAAACAGAAGATATGCAAGGAACCCCTCCATTCTTCATGCTTGAATCATGAAACTGTTCAATCTGAGGTAAAGCACAACCGGAGTCATGGGGTTCAATAACAGAGGTACTTGTGTGTATAAATTCTAGCAGTGTGTTGTTTTCCACTGCTAAGGCTTGTGCGGACATAGACTCTGGATCAAAATTAAAGACAGAGCTAGGATCAGGCAATGTAGGATGGGCCACCCAGTGGGTAAAATACTTTGCACGTAAATACCCATTCGTGTCAAGGAGTTCATTTAAGTCAGGAGCAGAGATTCGATTTTCACGGGTAATGGTAAGGGAAGCTTTCTGTATAAGCTTGTTAGAGGCCTTGCTGCCTTTCCTTCGTAATCTGGCCATGTTCAAACGGGAACAACGGCTGGTCATTCTGTCAGGAAAGGAAGAAGGCGATGGATATGGCAGGGGAAATGTGCACAAAATACACAGTAAACAACCTTGAATCTAACAACGTGCATTCAATACCCAAGACTCGTGTATACCACTATATGAAAAGGAATGTAGGGTAAGCACTTAGAACCTCCTTATGACTGAAAGGAAAGTCGGCAAACTCCTTACCCACTATGCTATTACAGATACTGACAGCGCTAAGCCCACGTAGAGGGCAAGCAGGGACAGAATCTGTAAGCTGACACTCTAGACGGTACTGAATAAAGAATTTGGAAACAGTACTCACAAGGACCGGAATGACCACAAGAATGCCAGTACTCACGAAGACCGGAAAGACCACTTGGATGTCCGTATTCACGAGGACCGGAAAGACCACTCAAAAGTCAGTACTAACCCACAACCCTGTAAATCAAACAAGAACCCAGAAGGCAGTAAAGGCAAAGAGTGAGGATAACTAAATACCTAAACCCAAGTCAAGAGGCAAGAAGGAATAGTACAGTGTGGAAAACAAAAGATAATCACAGAGGAGCTAGTTACAACAGCTTCCCACACCTAATAATAAAATAGGAAATAAATGTAAAAGTGTAAAGGAAAACATGGCATGGATCCCAATAGAAGGCAAGGATCAGGAGCAGTGAAAACGATATCAAAAGGGAAACTTTCCCACCCATCCAAGGTGAAAAGGCAGGAAACTAAACCTGTAAAGGAAAGATTAATGCAACAAGTCTTTCAGTAGCAAAGGACAATTTCTAGGAAACAGTGAACAGCGCAATTGGGCTACAGCAAAAGGAAAGCTCAGAGAAAGGCTGCCTGCAGACAGAGAAAGGGAGAAAGGGATTTCCAAAAGGCAGAAATCAATTAGGCATACAAATACGAATTCCAGGACAAGGAACAAGAAACACTAACTAGAAACTGGGCACAAAAACTAGGAACCAGGAACAAGGGACCAGTCACGACAGGAACACTGCAACAATGACCAGCGCTGGACTGAAGCAAACTGAGGCTTTTAAAGCTGCTTAACGAGCACACCCCTCAGGCGTGTCGCCTGCTGCACCTGCAGCAACAGGTGTTGCCTATCCTCCACCCAGCCTTGTCCTGCAAGGGAGGAGGTGAGGCAGTGAGCCAGGCATTCTGGGAAGCATAGTCATTTGATTAAAGTAGCAGTAGCATGCTGGCTGCCAAAAACCTGGAATGGATCCGGAAGGGAAGTAATTTGGGAAATCGGGTTTTAGCGCTCCCAATTCATCAGGACACTGTAGCATAAGGTTCGGAGGAAATGTCCAGTAGGGAAGAAACCCCAAAACATGCCCCCAAGTGGCGGGAACGGGAGCGAAGGGAGCGAGCCGTGACACAATCCCATGGCAGACGGAGACATTCAGGTATTTGGGAGTAAGTATATACCATAAAATAGAGGCGGAACACAAACATAATACGGAAAGGGCGAAAGAGGGGATTAGGAACAGCATGGTGCTTTGGGCCAGATTGCCCCTGACCATGATGGGGAGAGCGGCCTTGCTCAAGATGGTGGTCTTGCCTAGACTTTTGCACTTTTTTGTGAATGTCCCATTTTTGATACCCAGAAGCTTATTCGTGAAACTTCATAGCGTGTGCAGGGGTTTCTTATGGGGTAACTCCAGGAACAGGGTGGCCCTATGGAAGCTTCAGAACCCGTATGACAAGGGGGGCATAGGCCTGCCAAATTTTGAGCTTTATTACCTAGCGGGGCAGCTGCTGTACGTAGCCAGGTGGCTTTCGGCGGAAGACTCGGCAGAAGCGCAGCTTTTTTTGGAGATTCAGCCCCATACTTTCTGAAGGAAGTGGTGTGGTTGCGTAGGGATAAACCGGTGGGCAGGGGGCGGCTGCTGAGGCTGGGAGATCTGGCAAAGGACTTGCAGGATGATGGGGGACCTGGAACCGTACTCCCAACAGGCCCCGTTGATGGCTCTGTGCGGGAGCGACTCTCAACTACTCGAATCGATCCGGAGATACTGGAAACAGGTAGGCCTGGCCACCCTTGGAGACATATGGCGGGATGGCGAGGCACTGGACTTCCAGAGGTTACAGGAGGAGACGGGGGTGCACTGTGGCCAATATATAACTTACGCTTGTAAAAAAGACTAGAGAAAGATTGCCCGAGACGGTGCTAGAGGAGGAGCCTGATGCCTCCCTGGAAACCATGTATGATGTGTCAGAAGGCGGGCACGAAATTTTGAGGATATATGAGCTCCTGCGAGTGAGAGCGGGGAGGGAGTTGCTTCAACTAAGACAGGATTGGGAAGATGAGGTGGGAGGACCTATGACAGACGGGCAATGGGAGTGGGCTCAGAGGTACCATAAAAAGGTGTCCCGGAATGCGAGATTCCAACAACTTCAACTGTATGTTACTCACAGGGCTTATCTGACTCCTGGGAGGATTGCAAAGTTTGGGGGACTAGCCACGCAGCTATGTCCCAGGTGCGGGGAGGTGGATGCAGGGCTGCTACACATGTTCTGGGCTTGTCCGGAAGTGCTCAGGTTCTGGGGTGAGGTCAAAATGAAGCTGGCTGGTGGGGAAGTGGTGCTGGATGTGGAATCGGCCTGGTCATGCATGCTAGGGCTTTTTCCTAGGCCCAGGCACTCTAAACACATAAACAAGATGAAGGACTTGGCTTATGTTTTGGCCAAGCGTAGGATCGCAATGAGCTGGAAGGCGACCCATAGACCTTGGGTGGAGTTATGGTGGGCGGACCTCATGAAGTGGGCGGAAGCTGAATCTGTTGTCTGGTTTGAAGCGGTTACCAGGGGGGGCGAGGAGGAAGTAGGGCCCCTGCTGGCCTGGCGGCAATTGGTGACCTCTATGGCTAACCCCGACCAGGGTAACAATGAAACGGAAGATTTGGGCGATGACCGCTCAAGCACTGTGCCACCCGATAATGCCCCAATAGCAGACATGCGCGAATTGGCTCTGGTTTGAGGGGGGGGGAGTTGGGGAGTTCTAATGGAAATAAAATGGTCTAATGATGCTTTTTCTTCTTTTTTGCGTATTGAAACAGTTGTAATGTTTGTTTTGTTTGGTTTTGAAAACTTAATAAAAATATTTAAAAACAAAAAGAAAACCAGGTCTGCAATCCTGTCTTCCATCAGGAACACTATGGTACTGACGGTATCCCAACAGAAACCCAGAAAGATCAGGTCTTGAGAGACTGTCATAGACGATTTCCGCCAGTTCACCAATAGCCCAAGATGGAACAGGAGCTGAAGGAGTGATTGAAGATTGGTCGGAGCCATCTGTGGGCAGTTCCATGAACGGCGAGAATGGCGTCGAAAAAACTGGAAGGGGTCTCGAAGAACTCGAGAGGATCAGGATCCTACTCGAGGACATCGACGACAGTCTCGACGCCGTGCCGGAGGCCCTTGGAATCACCCTTGGCTGTGGAGTAGCCTTGGTCTTCTCTTTCATCGGCGTCAATGTCGGCGTCGACAATGGCGTCGAGTCTATCAACCGATGCTTCGAGGAACCCTTCGACAACGGCGTCGATGGCGCCGATCCATGCGTCGAAGGAATCTTCGATGACGGCGTCGAAGAAATCCTCGACGATGGCGTTGAAGATGGTGCCTTCTTACCCGATGGCTCGTGGCTCTCTCGGGTGGAATGTTTCACCGGGTGCTGCGACTCGCGGCATTTTGATTTTTTGGGTTTTTCACCCGGGGTATCACCCTCAGCTGTCTTCGAGGGGTTCAAGGCCGCGTTCTCGAAGACGCTTAACATTTTCTTTCTGAATTCCTCCCACTCAGCTTGAGAGCTGTGTTTCGTGGGAGAGGAGACCCTTTCTGGGGACAGAGAAGACGACGAGGAAGGGGATATTCGACGTCTCTTTTTTGAGTGTCTTGATCTCGACGAATGGTGGGAGCTACTTCGAGATCTAGAATCGGAATGTTTTCGATGGCGAGGAGACGAATGCCTCGACTCAGCCGAAGAAACCTTCAAGGAGGTTTTTGACTTACCTCTCTCGAGCTTCCCCTTGCGCTCCTTCAAGGCTTTCGCCGTCATGGACATGCAGTCCTCACACTCCGAACAATGGTGCTCGGATCCCAAGCACCACAAGCAGATCCTGTGTGGATCCGTTATCGAAATTCGTTTACCGCAGTCTCGACATTTCTTGAAGCCAGATCGCGGCGTTGTCGGTTCCGATGAAGAAGCCATCGAGTACGAGTAGGTATTATTCGAGTAGATATAGAGTTATCCTGACTGAACTGAGCAACGACGTTGCGAGGCCCCACGAAGCGCGGAAAAATGGAACTGAGCAACGGACGCAGAGCGTGGCTATTTATGGGCATGGTGACGTCGGCGCCGATACGGTGGCCGTCGAGGGACATCGACTCGGCGGACGTCGACGCGCAGCGCCCTCTACAGAAAAAATTTCCGAGGCCAGCAAGTTGGAAACGTATTATAAAAGATAAGGAATACGTCGGAGGACACAATCCCTTCGAAGGACATTTTTTAGATGGAAACATTTCGATGAAATGGTATTAGATGGAATCGGTTTAGATGAATTGACTAGATACCCAATGTAGCAGTGCTTGAAATCAATCACCCAGTAGCAGCACCTCCAATCATTACATTATGGAAAACCATAGATTGCAAGCAACCTAAAACAAGAACCTGAAAGCCATTATACATCCTATTAGGAGATGCTCTACTGGAAAAACAGTGAACTAGAAAACTAGAAAATTACTGAACACTTACACAAGATTTTAAAGCTGTAGCATATATCAGACCAGGGTCTGAAATGCAAACCAGAGGCAAACACTCATCGGTGTTGGCTCTGGTGTAGGGTTGTATGGGTTTAACAATCTCCTAGAATCCACAGACGTGAACATATAGAATGGTTGACACAGACCAAACCATAACCTAAATGAATTCAGAATATGAAAAAGGTCAGACCTGAGAAAAGGATACTCAGCAACAATGTATTGTGCCTTCCATGGCAACATGCTTTTAGCAGTTTTTCCATCAGAAATACTGCATGCAGTAACTACCTTTAGAACACAGAAGTCACTATCGATATCCTCTCAGCCAATCAGAATGTTTGGAATGCAGTGAATAATTATTGGTGCTGAATTCTATGTTCTGTGATGAGAATCCAGAGGAGTCAGCACAGATTCCCTGGTTGTGACCTCCTTCGATGTGGCCGGGAGAAGACAGCCGCTACCTGATACTGACCCTGGGCAGTTTCATGAGGGAGGATCACATGGGAGGAGACATCTACTGGGGAGATGTCATGCTGTCACTAGACGAGAAGCGGTATCTCCCCCTTTCCCATGAAGAAGACCCACTTATATCCAAGACCCTTTTACATGAGGAAGGCCCGCTGATGCACCAGATCCTCATGGCATGCTATCAGATACATGTTCCTACTGGTGGGAGAAGTGAACCCTCTTCTTCTTGTTTTTATGGCCAAACACACAACCACGACACTAACTCACACTGCTCCAACATAACACCTTTTTCTTCTAAGGTTCCTTATTGAGTACTGAGACGAGGAAGATGCACACTAAGCAGTCTAGTTGTTTTTCTAAAGCACCTGTGCAAGGGATATTTAAACCTAGCAAGCGCTCATTTCAATTAGGCAAGGAAAAGCTCATGAACAGTACGTACTGGGGTGACAGAGCAGAAGAGGCGCCCACGGGAGAGACGCCGAAGTAGAGACTGAAGCGCTCTAGAGACGCTGGGAGCTGCGAGGATGCTCCTGGGTGCTCGGCGACTCGAGAAGCTGGCGTTCTCCATTTCGGATCCTGAAGGGAAGCAGACCTACAATCGCAGAGCTGGGAGGGAGGCCGGAAGAACGTCTACAGCCTCCAGATTGGAAAGCGGGTTACAGCAGCACATTGCAGAAGCGCAGATCCAACAGGAGACTCTGGAGACAGTCAATGAGTCTACCCAAAGCTCGAGGGGACCCTGGGACGTACTGGCGACTGTGCCAACAGCGATTTAAACACTGTAATGTTGTGAATATGCCAAAAGGCTTATTTGAATACCAAAAGGCAAAAAGGCAAACCCCATTGAACTGTGAAGATCTGAAATGTAAATGTAGGGCCTAACTTAAATAAACATTAACACGAGTATATATATCAACCCGAGGGCCATACCGGCAATATTTATGATACAGGGAATCAAATAAGAAGTCCTGGTAAAGCAAGATGCCAGGGGAGTGAAGTATATGACAAAGTCCTGGAAAAGCAAGATACCAGGCTGGTGAAGTACATGAGAAGTCCTGGTAAACCAAAAATACAAGGCGAGTGAAGTGTATAAGACAGTCCTGGTAAAGCAAGATTCCGGATGAATGAAGCACATGAGAAGTCCTGGTAAGCCAAAGACACCAGGCAACTAAAATAAATTAGAGGGCTGAGTAAACCAAAGACACCAGGCAAATGAAAAATATATGAGAAATCCTGACAAGCAAGACAGCAAGCAATTGATATCAATATAAAGGTCCTGGCAGAGGAGTATACCAGGCAAGTGAAACTTATAAATGAAGTCCTACCATGAGAGTACACAAGGCAGTTGGCATTGCATAAAGAAACCTGGCAGGAGAGTAAACCAGGCAATTTGAAAACCCAAAGAAATATTGGGAGAGGAAGGTATATTCCAGCCTCTGCAAACAGCGATTAGACATGAAGCAAATGACAATGTGTAAGTAAAAATATCTTCCGTTGGACAAAAAGTGTTCAACCCTAAAATAAGTATAATTCCAACAAAAATGTTTTCAAAGGCGTCATAGTCCATGAAGACACGGAAGAGGTTGAGTGGGTAGAGCAGCCACCTACACCCAAGAAGTAACACTGCAGGAGCTTCACACCTTCACTATGTATAGGCACGTTATAAATGCCATAGCATATCATATCATGCTGGCGGTACTTCACGGTGCCTAAAGACACTCCTTTTGGATGTCAAGAAGGGGCAGTGAATATTTTGTGGCAAGGTGCGAAGGAGAGGATTCTCTTCCGTTCCTGCACAAAGCTTGGGCACCACAGCATTCATGAACCACCTGATACATTACCACTGGTGGCAAGTGGATGAACATTTCAGGAGCAGGTTCTGGCAACAGACAATTCACCTTGGTTGTAATGCCCTGCTACCCACCGCCGGACCTGCAACGCCACAGTACGCAGAGGAAGCAGGACCATCATCATCACCTGCTTCATCCTCTGCCCCTCTCCCATCACCTTCCTCTGGTGCTAAAGATGGGAGAGTCACCTCTGCTGCCCCAGCATTGCACCCTCCACAGCAACACAGGTCTCCAGTTGGTGGCGTTCTCACCGGCAGGAAGTGCTATGTGTCAATATCACTGAATGCAACAACTTTTGAGGCACTTTTTTGCTCCCTTTTCAGGTTTGTTTTTACCTGATAGTCAATTAAAAAAAACAGAAAATGTAAAACTTGTTAAAAAATATTTTTCTACTTTTCCACCTATCTTTCCTACACCCACTCCCTCCCCCTCCAATCCCCTCCTTAACCCCAGCCCATAACGGTTATCAGAAGGACCCAAAAGGTTTAAAAAAAGATCTCAACTGGAGAGACGTGGGTTTAACATTAAGCACCACAGCAACAGACTAACCGTACCAGTAATTGCCCGACATCTACAGTAAAGGCCCAAATGAAAAAAGGGTACCTAAACGCAGGCAGCGGGTACCATTACCGGCAGTCTCGGCCTGCCACCACAGATTATATCACCATTAGCACTAGTATAGTTTACTAGGAAGATGCTAAGGGATTTAAAAAAAAACACTTTGGCACCACATCCTAGTTCCTATAATCCATTTTCTTTATTGATGACCGTGATCTCATCAACAGAGAAATGGACTTCAGAAAGTATGGCAGAGCGCCACACTGCAAGGTCATATATATATATATATATACATATATATATATATATATTGTTTTAATTAAACACCCATCACACCATCACACCATATAGGTGCTAACAGTGTTTAATTTGAAGAAAAACCCACTTACCATGCGGCGCAGGTCAGCGTCATGCCCTAGTTCCTGAAATCCATTGTCTCTGTTGATGACCGCGACATCAGCTGATGGGCGCCGCAAGGTCATTTTCTTTCTTCCAATTAGACAATCTTTGCTCGAGCAGACTGAGTGCTGTTGGTTAGTGCCCCCATCCCCTGCACATCCTTCTCCTCCCCACTCCTCCCTCAACTCTTAACAACGGTGGAGCTTCCATTGCAGGAGCAAAGGGTGTATAAGTGAAATAAAAAACACTTACCTTGTGGCACACCTTGGCGCCACAGTCTAGTTCCTGAAAACCACCTTCTCTAATGAGGACCATGACATCATCAACGAGAAAACAAACTTCTAAAGGTATGGCACTGCATAGCGCCACACCACAAGATTACATTTTTTTTTTAGTAAACACCCTTAGCACCCGCATAGGAAACTACACAGAAACTAAGAGACGAGGGAGATGTAAGGAGGGAACGATGCGCTGGCCAGCGGCACTCAGACTGCTCATAATGCAGGCATATACCGGAAAAAACAGCCCACATCCCAAGAATCCTGAATGTCTAGCACCCCCTTCCTGGAACATAATGAAAAAAAAAGCTAAACTTACCTTTAGTTTATTCTACACCACTGCCCAATCCTCCTGCACTCTTTTTCATATAAATATATAAATATAAACATAAAGTAAACACAACACTGTCAACTTCTGATATACAACACCTTCAACTTCTGATTTAATTTACAAATAAACAATCTGAATTGAGAATCACAGTTCTTGAACCAATACTCATACATCTTTTACTTTCAGAAAATAAACCTCACCTTTTGTACATTATATAATCTTCATTAGTCACGTCTTACGAATTGAGAAATCAGGCAAAATAGTGTGAATTATCTCCATGCCCACTGCCTCTTTCCCAAAACTAACAACACTACTCTACCACTTTTGCACCCCTCACATCCACCGCTCAAACATTAAACAGTCCTAAAAGTACACATCCCTACTTTGAAAACCACTCCGCAGAGAACACTGAATCGAGAAAAACCTTTGTTACATTGTACACTCTTTGTTAGTCATGTCTAACGAATCGAGAGATCATGTAAACTAGTGCATATTTAGCTCTGTGTCCACTGCCTCCTTCCCAAAACTAACAACACTACTCTACCTCCTTTACACCCCTCACATTACACCCCTCACATCCACCAGTCAAACAAATCACACATTAAACAATCCTAAAAGCAACTTTTCAAACTTCTTCTGTGATGAACCTGAGGGCATCGTCCCATCTACTCCCCCTGGATCTTCCCCTCAGGTGACCAGGGAAAGGGCATCACTCTTGGATTCCGACCCTGAGGGTGGATATGTGAGCTAAGCCCTGAGTGCAAAGGGCTGAGGATACTGCTGTTTGCTGTGGCGAGCGTTACTTTCCATTGAAGAGGAGACTAAAGAGCTTAAGAAGAGGAAAAGAGAGGTGCGTGTGCCTGTGCCTTTATTTGCCTGACTCACTTGGTCACCTGACTCAGGCTAACTGGTATTTAAGGCCGCCTCTTTCGCCCTTGTGGCGCTATGCCCTGAGTGAAAAGGGCTGAGGATACTGCTGTTTGCTGTGGCGAGCGTTACTTTCCATTGAAGAGGAGACTAAAGAGCTTAAGAAGAGGAAAAGAGAGGTGCGTGTGCCTGTGCCTTTATTTGCCTGAATCACTTGGTCACCTGACTCAGGCTAACTAGTATTTAAGGCTGCCTCTTTCGCCCTTGTGGCGCTAAGCCCTGAGTGCAAAGGGCTGAGGATACTGCTGTTTGCTGTGGCGAGCGTTACTTTCCATTGAAGAGGAGACTCAAGAGCTTAAGAAGAGGAAAAGAGAGGTGTGTGTGCCTGTGCCTTTATTTGCCTGACTCACTTGGTCACCTGACTCAGGCTAACTGGTATTTAAGGCCGCCTCTTTCGCCCTTGTGGCGCTAAGCCCTGAGTGCAAAGGGCTGAGGATACTGCTGTTTGCTGTGGCGAGCGTTACTTTCCATTGAAGAGGAGACTAAAGAGCTTAAGAAGAGGAAAAGAGAGGTGCGTGTGTCTGTGCCTTTATTTGCCTGACTCACTTGGTCACCTGATCAGGCTAACTGATATTTAAGGCCGCCTCTTTCGCCCTTGTGGTGCTAAGCCCTGAGTGCAAAGGGCTGAGGATACTGCTGTTTGCTGTGGCGAGCGTTACTTTCCATTGAAGAGGAGACTAAAGAGCTTAAGAAGAGGAAAAGAGAGGTGCGTGTGCCTGTGCCTTTATTTGCCTGACTCACTTGGTCACCTAACTCAGGCTAACTGGTATTTAAGGCCGCCTCTTTCGCCCTTGTGGCGCTAAGCCCTGAGTGCAAAGTGCTGAGGATACCGCTGTTTGCTGTTTGGCGAGTGGCGTAAGGAGTAAGGAACAGACTGTTGCATTGGGAAGTCATGGACCCATCTAACTTAAAGTCGTCATTTCAGATTTCCAGAACTAGAGCCCAAGTGAAAAGGGCCGCTAACTCTGATGTAATGCATGAAAAACGATCGAGAACCAAACAGCAGAGTCAATATTTTTCCTGTGGATCAGCTCATGACCAAACAGAGTCATCAGAATTTATAGCTGTAGATTTAACTACAGAGCTGATGGGAGAGGTGTTTGAACCCTCAGGTTACGAGGAGGAGAGCCAGGCTCCAAAGGCTCCAAAGCATACTGATTCAACGCCTTCACCCTCGCCCACACATTTAAAATCAATCCCTACCGCCACAGTGTCCCCCCCGGACTCCCTAATTGATCAACAGGAGGAGGAGGGCTCCCATAGAGAGGTCGATAAAGTGTTCGTCCCTGCTTGCAACAGGGAAATGAACTTACCGAGTAGGGGGGATGCGGTGCAGCGGCCCCTATGTAGGGATGAGAGGTTGGTTGGATAGGCACCTGTGGCGGGGATCGTTGTTGCTGAGCAGCCGACAGAGGGCGCGGCGTGGCCGCTGGAGGCGGCGCCCGCGGATGACGTAGGAGGGCTTGGTCGGGAGAGAGGCCAGCGACGTTGCGTGAGCCCGGCGCCGCTGTGGAGGCCTCGCGCGGAGAGGGCTTTGCGCTGCGCCAGGATGTCCCGCTGGATGTGAGTGTGAGCGTTGGTGCGGCTGCGCACCTCGGGTCCGCCCTTGACTCGACCAGCCCGTTGTGTGAGTCGGGCATTGCCGGAGCGGTCCCGGTACTTGAAGTAAGTGATACTGACATATCGCCCAGTTTATTGAATAATGTGATAAACGCTACTGTGAGCAAATCTTCTGCCTTTATTCCATATGCTGCTAGCCACACCCCCAAGCCGTCCCTTTCAGACAATCTGCAAAAAGACTCTCTTTCAAATAGAAAAGGGCAGATGGAAAGTGTTCAGAAAGAGACAGACAAGTGTACTTCCTCTGTGGTAAATGACAACCTCCTTCTCGGAAAAAGAAACTCGTTAGAGGTGGTATCAGCAGTCTTACAAAATTTGATAAATTTGAATAAATCTAGAAGTTCTGATCGATTGGTTGTTTCTACTCCAATAAATGAAACTCCACATAAAGCCACCCAGAAAAGGCCCTGTACCCATGTCACAGATCCCAATCGAGATATTTGGGGATCGGATAATTATAAAAGACACAAACCACGAGAGACTGTGTCTCCTGCCAGCTCAGTACAGTCACATGAGGGAATTGTGGCTGACTCCCAGAAAAGGGTGCCTACCCATTATCAAGCTAGACCATCTACAAGGAAAAAGAGTCAACTTAATAGAAGTATAAGTTCCCACCGCGAAGACTCATCAGATGAGTCAGAAACAACAGACTCTTCGACTGGTGAACGTCCATTTCCAAAGATTAGGAGAGAAGGGGTACATTCCAGACAAAACACTCGAGAGGCACTTGAGAAAAAGGAAAGTAAGTATCCAGCTTCGTGTGTCCACGTCCCCTCTAACGATCTACTAATGGCGCTAACATCTGCAATGGCAATTTCCCTTACTCCATTCACTAAGCTGTATGAAACATTAAACGACAATTTGAAGGATGTCACAACGTTGTTAGCAATGATGAACTCAAAACTGGTCCACTTAGAGGCAAAACAGGGGACGGATGGACTTAAACAAAATGAAGTGAACCATCAAATATTGTCAGGTATACAAGCAGTTAATGAAGCCAAACAAAATGACATGATTGACAAAAAACTATTTGCAGAAGTGGCGAAGGAAGCATTGGCTTTATTTCATCAGTCACATGAAGTGCAAAAATGTGAAGAGTTGAAGGTTGATGGAAAACAAAAAGACATAGGAAGTAAAGCCGCAATTTCAAACTTTGCTGCCGTAGTAAACTCTTCAAAGAGGCCCAGGAAACCTGTTTCCCAAATACAGTTGGATCAACCGTACAATTCTACTCTCCAACCTAACATCTCAACTGAAACTTCGCAGACTGAAGTGCCTGAATTGGTTAATGAGGGAGCTAAGGTGGCTGCTTTATTGACGGAGCCTGAGGTGGGAAAGCTGATGACGGCTAATAAGTCATATGAGAAACATGACAATCAAACGAACCTGCTCGAAATTTCGTTTATTTCTGCTTTCTTACAGGCTCAAAATGTACTGAATCCAGCATTGGTGGATTTTCAAATGGCCTTCGGTTCATCCTCTGGTCAGGAAATAGTAGACTTGGTTGACGGCCCACAAAATGAGCTGCTTGCGTCATCAAAGCCAGCAGGACTATTTCCCATTTTTGGAAATTCAGTCGTAGAAGCTCAATCTACTCGGATGGTGGGTGTAAAGAAAAATCCTCCATAAACCAAAAAACTAAAGAATATGCCTGCTCGGAAAAAATCGCAACAAAAAGGAGCCCAAAAATGTTTGCAGAATCTAAAAATGTTTCAATTAGTTGACAAAGCTATTTCCACAAGCTTAAAATTAGCTGATACAATTAAAGAGACCAAAATCGTTCACCTCGATCAAGAGGATTTAAATACAAAGGTTAAGGAGAGTTCGCTTAACGAAGAGGACTTGGCAATACAGGCGGACTTAATGGAATTATCAGTCTACGAAGACAAGGCTGAGGATGAAGTCGAACTGATGAAAGTTCCTGTGGAAATAGGTGACATTCAAAGAGCTGATGGAGTATCGGTGGACCCAAAATCTAATAATCAAATTCAGATATCGAGTGTCGCACAGAAGCGGCAGGTGCTCCTAAACAACACAACACGAGAAATTAAAAATAGAGTGTGTGAGATAATTCCTCCTGTTATTGAGTCTAAGGATGAAAACAACAAACCTAGGAGTCCGGAGTTTATCACACTACAAGAAAAAAGAGAAAGCCAAAGGACCCAAAATCAGGTGAAAACTGTGACTGTTGATGGGTCATGTCAGGGTTCGTCGAATGTGACAACTTTGGAGAGGAGAATTGAATCAGGGGAGAGTGCTAATCTAAACAGTAAAGCACCCAAGCCTCAGAATCTAGACTTCCACCAGTCGGAATTTCATGCACAAAAACATGAAAAATAGGAACCAGTGGCCTCCGGCACAGTCAGTGGAGTCGTCGTCTCTGATTAAATGGATGTTAGAGCGACTGGAGGGAACCGACAAACTTTTTCTGAATCGAACAGATGTGCTAAGGTTGTTACATCATGTTCCGCGACTCCGCTCTCTCGAGTCGAAAGGCTTGAAAATCATTGAATTCCCAGATGACTTGTGCACTGACAAGGTGATCATACACCTAAACTCTAATCTAACTGCAAACGTAATCATGGACGCAGATGAAGAATTGTTGTCACTAGGTTTTGATTCCTACAAAGTGATGGACCCTGAACGATGTGCCAAAAAAGAAGAAGAAAAATTCTATCAAGGGGAGCCATTGTTTTCTTGTAAGAGCGATTCCGCGCCTGTGGAGGCCTTGAGAAAGAGTGATCAAACGGCCCAAAAATGGCAGCCGCAATTCGGAAAGAGCAAACTAATTTGTAAGGTCAATCAAACCGCTTCCCCTCTGCAAAGTTCGGCGGCGGTAATACAGGACACAAACATCAGAACAAGTCCAATGGAGAAAATCAAAATCACCATAGACAACGGGAGATTATCTGATAAATCCTCTTTTCCACAACTCAGCAATCAAACTGCACACACTCCAGGGGAAGACTGGAATTGGATGGCCTCTGCGTTAAATATGAATTCGAACAGTTAATGCCCAAAGTCTAATGTATCTCAGGAATTAACTTTTGCTTCATGAAATACATGTGGTTTTGCACATCTTTTTAACAACAACTGGGCCAATGAGTTACAATTGATCTGCCTCCAGGAAACCTGGATGTGTGAATTACCAACTATCACAGACTTTGAATGTGCACTGAACCCTGCTGTTAAGGCCGAGAAAGGCTGCCCGTTAGCTGGTCTTTTGACAATGATTAATCGGTCTTCTGGATACCGGTTGTTGAAAGCAGTGAACCACACGCCTTATATTTAAGTATGCGAGATAAGAAAATCCGCCGCTACTTCTCAGGCTTGCGATGTGATTCATATCATTAATTTATATTGGAATCACCAACCAATTGGGACACAACCCTTTATTGATCAGGTTACCACAATTCTTGATAATTTGTTAGAATCCAGCACTAGAAGTGACTTGATTGTCTGTGGAGACCTGAATATCGATTTTTTTAATCCACAGAGCTCCCTTAAAGGTAATTTAGCAAAATCATGGTTAGACGAAATGGAAGTAAGGGGCCTCTCAATGCTAAATGGCTGTACGCAAGGTGATATTCCGGCAATGCCGACGTGGCAGCGAGAAGGCCAAAGTTCCAACATTGATTATATCTTCGTTTCTGACACCATGCATGGAAAAATCAGTCAATGAAAATCCGGTCGATGAACAACAGTGACCATGAAATGCTGGAACTAAAATTCCAAGAATTAAGAGGCGCGCAGAGTGAAAAATGGTGTGCAAAAATCTCAGTGGAACCAAATCTCCTCTGCTTAAAGTTGGATGAAAAGGAGGTAATCACAATTTGCAATCAATTTAAGTCAACAGGGAAGGAGATTGATTATGTGCCAATACTGTCGCAGTTCAAAACAAAGAATATCGGTATGAAAAATTGGTCTTTTCAGAAAAAGCATAGTTTTGACATTATGATAAAACAACGAAAAAGAATGATGAGAGCTGAAATTCGAAAAAATAAGCAAGGCCCATTGGGAGAAATATCAGCAAAAAATAAAGCAGCGAGACAATCCTATAAAAACTGGATTAAAAGCCATCGAGCAATACTACATCAGAATGACGCTGAAGCAATGATGAAGATTCTAATGAACAAAAACAGCAGGGAGTTTTGGCGAATAATCAATGGCATGGAAGCCCCACAAGTCGCTTTGCATGCTTGCCCGGTTCCAGAAAAAGAGTGGGTGAATCACTTCACAGCCTTATATCATAAAGATATCGCTCCAAATAAGTAAATTTCCAATATAACATCATGGAATCTACAGTTCCCAAAAGACGAAATCTGTGAGACAATCGTGAGAGCAAAAAACTCTCGGGCACCTGGACCTGATGGGTTGTCGAACTGTATGATTAAACAGTTTCCTGTCTTATGGGCCGATCTGTGTGGTGATCTATTTGCAAGAATTAACTTGCAAAAACAAATACCTGCCTCATGGCAGACTGGGATAATAGAACCCATATTCAAGAAAGGTAACAGATTATCACCAAAAAACTATCGACCGGTGGCCTTTCTTGACGTTTGGAGCAAGATTTGTTCATCTCTGTTGCAAAAAAAACTGATTGCATGGGCAAAAACATCAAATAGAGTGGATGAAAGACAGGCGGGTTTTGTGAAATCTGTTGGCTGCTCTTTGAACCTGCTTGTACTAAATCTGCTGAAAATGGAAGCCCTTAGAACAAACACGAGAGTGTATCTTGCCTTTGTCGACTTTTCCATGGCATTTGACATGATCGATCGTGAAATGTTGTGGCAAAAGTTAGAATTGTGGGGCTGTCCAGCTGGATTGCTTGCAGCAATTAAAGAACTTCACAATGACACTTCAATTTTCATTCGGCTCGATCAATCTGGGACCTTATCAGCTCAAATCAGGACGTATAAAGATGTCAAGCAGGGGTGCCCGTTAGCAGCTGCAATTTTCAGCCTCTTTATCTGTGACATTGGTGCCACGATTCAATCTGTGAGATCCATTCCGCCAAAACTTAATTAATTGAAGGTAGGCTGGCTATTATATGCTGACGATTTGGTAATCCTAGACCTGACACCAATTGGGCTTCAACGTAAACTGGAAGCAGTTCAAAAATACGTGTGTCAGAACAATTTAAAGATCAATACTGCAAAAACTGAAATACTGGTCTTTGAGAACCTAAAAATAAGCCGGCTACAAAAAGGATCAAGACAGGTGTGGTCTTTAAATCAAGAGAAACTGCAAATTTCAAAAAGCGTTAAATATCTTGGGATGATTTTGAATTCCAGTATTTGCGATGAACCTTGGGTAGCAGACTCAAAGCGAAAGTGTGGCCAGCTGGCTTGTCAGGGCCTAGTGTTGCATAGAAAATATGGGCGCTTCTCAATGCAACCACTTTGCAACTTCTATGGACAAAAAGTGGTGCCGATCCTGGCCTACGGTGCGGAAAATGCTTTTTGGCTGCCCGTCAACTCACTGGGCCTCACTAGAACACATGTTCTGGACTAAGTCCTTAAGCTTACCGCCCGGAATTTCATCAGCGTGTATAAGATATGAATTAGCTCTAATCTCATTGCACACCAGGATATGCTGGAATCAGCTCATATTGTTTCGGAAAACAAGAGCAGAGGAAGGAATACTCCAATTCCAGATTTTCCATCATGCTTCATCTAAAGGACCAGATATCCTTTCGCAATGGGTAAAATGATGTGAAGATCTTTTAGCAACGAATAGCATCAACTTGAAAACTCTTCACACAAATCCAACGGCAGCCAAAGTGACATTATGGCGTGCTGATTGGATAAATACATGTACTGAACGTAATGACGCACACGCGATGAAAGATTCTCCCACTGAAGCAAGAGGGTATGGTATCCTTCAAAAATATCTGACTCGCTTTCCGAACCCGAAAGCTAGAAGATCATTTATGCTATTCAGGCTAAATGCAATGAAAACCAAAGATAGAATCTGTCACTGGGCGTGCAATGCAGGTCTAAATCCCATTTGTCGGTTGTGCAAAAAGGAGCCGGAGTCCCTTAGACATTTAGTTCTTTCTTGTGCAGTGTTGAAAGATGTAAGCTCAATTCACTTGGGACGATGGCACGACGACCATCAGTCGGCATGCGCTGATGAGTGGTGGCAGTGTATGTGGAACGGCTTGGATATGAAACTAATTATACCATTGACCTCCTTCCTGGCCGTCATAGAAGAGAGACTAAAAGACACTAATGAGTAATTAAGAGACGGCTAGCCCTAATGTTGTATGTTCTATACACAACAAAAAATTATTGAGTAATGTTTAGACTTGGGGACAAAAGGGAGGAGGTTAATTTGGGGAGAAATGACAAAGTTCAATGTGTCATTTTTTATTTTGTGATGTAAAATATTTTAAAGGTTTGAATTTAAACCAATAAAATAAAAAAAATAAAAAAAGATATGTGAAGAAGAATTACCTGGGTGGAGGGACCTTGGGGAGTGGTGAGAGGATGTCTTTAGGCGAGACATGGTATCCCCCTTTCCCTTGTCAGAATGAACCCTACCCTCTCCCTGCCTTTGTGGGTTATTGTCAGTCTTTTCCTCTTTCACACGCACAAACTGTCCCACAATCATGTTCCTTTAAGACTCGGACGAGGAGGAGCCAATTGGGAGTTATGCACACTTCCATTCATTCACACCACTTTGGTACTGAGATGAGGAAGAGGACTATGGAGGAATACTATTACAATGGCCAGGCATGTCCCACTAATAGATTCAACTATGGTCAGGCAAAGGACTTGCACCTTCAACCAATTGAGAGGCTACAGGTGCATAAAATGAGAGACCGGCAGAAAGAAGGGAGAAACCCACCTTTTGAGAAGGCATTGACCCGACCTGGAGCAGGCTGGAGAGGGGTCGGCGAAAAAGGACGCTGTGTTTTGCAGAGGAGTAAGAGAGATGCTGGGGCCCGAAACGGGCCACAAGAGGGTGGAGATACCTGCACTCCGCTGCGCTGTATGTCCACAGTGGCGCTGTCGGACACAGAAGACTCCAGATTGCCACAGACTGCTGCAGCAAGGTTCGAAAGAGGCAAGTGCTGCTCGCTGAAGCTCCCGACAAACACAAGGGGAGCGAGAGAAAGCCGGAGAGGAGAAATAAGACGCCCAGTTAGTGAAAGAAAGGGAACACTCATACCGGGGCACTCATGGGGCTTGAGCTGGCCGGATGGAAATGCTGATCGGATGGAAAGTTATAATAAATGGGTTTGAAGACCGAATTGATGAGCTGTGAATACCGAACAAGGTGCAAAGTACTAATGAAATGCAACAAGTATTATTGACTACTGAACTAAAGAAAAATATATGCAAAGTATATGAAAATACTGCATGAGTGAAAAGAAAGTGATGTGCATTAATTAACGCAGTCAAAACAAGTAATAAGCATTGATGGACAATTCGAAAGTATGAACAAAGTGAAAGTCAATAATGAGTATTTATGAACCAAGTGGAAAGGACGTTATAAGCACTAATGGACAATGTGAAAGCAAGGTGGTGGAAGGAAATAAACACCACTGAGTGCCTTGTGTGAACTTCAAGTTGTGGCATGCCCAAGAGACTACCAAGAAATGTGGACTAGTGACACAGGTTCAGAGAGAAAGCCTGTGTTGGCAAGCAAGTCCAAATAGAACATATAAATCTAACAAAATGCCAAGGGTTATCGGTTGCGTGACCTGTAATGGGTGGACCGCATGATCCGACAACTGCGCCTAGACCGAGTAACACATACTTAGAAAGAATCAAGGAAAGTCAAGATGTAGAAGCTGTTTTGTATAATAAGTGCTTAAGTGATTGCTGCAAAGAACAATCTCTGAACTACTGAAAAGCCTGAATGGTTACAAAGTTAATCTGGAATTATTATTAAACGCTGAGAGATTTCAATTGACTGTGGTATTGAAGCTGGGAAGAGCTGCCTTCTTGGGGAGGGGAACCCTGACACTTTTTGAATTTTATTGAACTTGGGGAAGGCAACCCTGAGGCCTTTTAGGATTGTTTTGAACTTGGGGAATGGAACCCCAAGGCCTGTTGGAACTGTTTTGAACTTGGGGAAGGCAAAGCTGTAAAACAAGCCAGAAGCTGGAAGAAGCTCGGAACTATATGTTGGAACACTGGTTCTTTTGTTGCTGACATGCCTACACATTGGCCCTCATTCCAAGGATGGTGGTAGTCATGGCGCTATTAGCGTCATGACTACCACCAATAACGGGACCATGTCCGGTCCCGTTCAATGGGGACTTACCGGTCCAGTCCGACCTTGGCGGGACCGGTAAGTCCCCATTGTAAAAGCCATTCCCCATTCCCATTTGAGCCCCCATAGGGCTCAAGGGGAAGGGGGAAGGCGCCAAATAATGGTACCGCAAATTGCGGTACCGTTATTGGCCCTGATTTCCCTTAATGGGTCCCATCCATAACGCCTGGTAAAGCCAGGTGTTAAGGAAGGGACCCGCTAAGGGAACTCGGAATAGGGCGCAAAGGGATTACCGGCACCGGTGTCCTTACATTCTTGAGAACTGCCTGGCCAAATTGGGCAGCAGCCCAGGAGCTCAGATCTAGACAGTAATGCTTGCAAAAAGCCGATAGGGAGGCCCACGTAGCTTCCTTGGCAATGGTCTCCCAAGGGACATACTTTTGGAAGGCAACAGCAGCCGCTTTGCCCCAGACCAGATGTGCATGAATGCCTTCAGGTGGTTGAAGGCCTTGAACCTTGTAGGCCTCGGAAACACATGAAGCAACCCAGCGGGAGATGGATGCTTTTGAGGCAGGTATTCCTTTTGGATTACCAAATGTAACGAACAGTTGAGAAGAGCTTCTGAGTTCACTAGTCCTGTCGAGGTAGAACTACGTTTGATGTCAAGGTTGTGCAGAACTCTTTCAGCATTAGAGACGGGGTTCAAGAAGAAGACCGGCAGAGATATAGACTGGTTTAAATGGAATTCCGAAACCACTTTAGGAAGAAAAGAAAGGTGAGTGCGAAGCACCACCTTATCCTTATGGAAAGTTAGGAATAGATATTCCACAGAAAGAGCCTGAAGTTCACTTATGCGTCTTGCAGATGTTACCACAATCAAAAAAGCCACCTTCCAGGATAGGTACTTAAGTTCAGTAGTAGCCATAGGTTCGAAGGGCATATGACATAACGCGCTGAGGACCACATTCCGATCCCATTTAGGATGAGGGGCCTGTACCAGTGCAAAAAGATGGAGGACCAGCAAAGTGTCTCTTGATGACTGGATTAGCCAATGAAAAGGAACAGCTGTCTGTAGACAGGTAAGCCGGAATGGCGGACAAATAAGTCCTGCATGACAGGACATGTATGTCAGAGGCTGCCAGGTCACATACAAAGGACAGAACACTGTTGACAGAAGCATGCCTGGGATCGAGCTCTTTGGCTAAACACCAATGGCAAAAATGTGTCATTTGCTCCTGTATTGAGCCCTTGTGGAAGGTTTCCTGGCCGCTTGGATTATGCGCATGTTGTCCTCAGACAGATTGAACTGAGCTAAAGATCGGAACTCAGGCACCAGGCTGCCAAGCTGAACGAGTGTGGGGAGGGGTGTCACAGCTGCTGATTGCTCTGGTGAAGAAGGTCAGGAATCTCCTGCAACCTGATCAGAGGAAACACAGACAGGTACTGCAGTTCTGAAAACCAGAACCTGGCTGGCCACCAAGGAGCAATGAAGAGGAGAGTGCAGTTGGATGTGCTCCTGAGTTTGCAGAGTGACCGATGAATCAGTGTTAATGGAGGGAAGGCATAAGCTTTCATGTTGTCCCACGGGATCTCGAGGACGTCCCCCAAGAAGACACTCCGAACCCGTCCCTGGACGCACAAAGAGGAAGTTTCCTGTTTGATGATGTTGCAAAGAAGTACACCTCTGGAGTGCCCCATTGGTGAAAAATGTCGGCAAGAACATCGCTGTTCATCTCCCACTCGTAACTCGCTTGGAGCCAGACATTGTGCTGGATGGCTCAATTCCAAATTTGTATAGCAAGGTCCACAAGGAGAGGGGACTTGGTGCCCCCTGTTTGTTGATGTAAAACATTGCTACAGAATTGTCAGTTCGAATACGGAGCACATTGTTGCTAATAGTTGGTTGAAAAGCCTTGAGCGCCAGAAAAAACTGCCAGGAGCTCCACGTAATTGATATTGTACCGTCTGTCCTGAGGGGTCCACAAATCGTACACCTCGAGGTGACACAGTGTCGCTCCCCACCCCTGAAGGCAGGAGTCTATGGTAACCGTAATTTGTGGTTAGGGCTCCTGGAAGGAGATCCTCACTGAAAGGTTGCTGGCGGACGGCCACCATTGAAGATCCGCCCTCACGCAGGATGGGACTGGAATCATCTTGGAATCCTGTTCTATAGCCTGGGACCAGCTGCCCAGAAGACCAAGCTGAGAGCGTCTCCTCTTCAGGCGCGCAAGAGTTAGTGCTAACACGCAAGAAGCCATGAGGCCCAGGAGTCTCTGGAACCACTAAGCCATCATGTGAAAGGACTGGAAGAAGAGTTGGCACGTGGTCAACAGGTCTGCAATCCTGTCTTCCGTCAGGAACACTATGGTACTGACGGTATCCCAACGGAAACCCAGAAAGATCAGGTCTTGAGAGACTGTCATAGACGATTTCCGCCAGTTCACCAATAGCCCAAGATGGAACAGGAGCTGAAGGAGTGATTGAAGATTGGTCGGAGCCATCTGTGGGCAGTTCCATGTGATTTCATCGTGGGATGTTTTTATGCAGGTTTTTTACCGCGATTTTTTTCATGAAAAAACCCATCACATTTTTTCAAATTTTTTGGGGTGGGGGGTTCCCCACCCAACCTCCCCATTTTCTTTAATTTGTATTCATTCCCAAACACCCACACCCCATAGATATAATTTACTAACCCCCCTAAAAAATGCGATGGCTTTTTAAAAAAAAAATGTGCAGCAAAAAACCCTGAGAAAAACATCCAGCCATGAAAGGACGTCATAGCCTGTGGGCAAGGAATGCGCAGGAGCCAATCATCCAAGTATGGATATACATGGACCCCTGCAGTCTGAGGAATGCTGCAATGACCAACATCATCTTCGTAAAGACACGCGGTGCCGAGCTGAGACCAAACGGGGGCACGCAATACTGGAAGTGTTCTGTTTCCATAGAGAACTGCAGATATTCCCAATGCGGGCTCCAAATTAGAATGTGTATGTATGCGTCCTGAAGCTCTACCAGGCTGAGCCAATCGCCCTAACGGAGAGAGAACTTTATCTGGCAGGGAGTAATCATCTTGAATTTCTCTTGGGGGAGAAAGAGATTGAACTTGGAAAGGTCAAGGATAGTGCACAGGCCAGCCTGGTTGGGTTTGGGCACTGTGAACAGACGGGAGTAGTAGCCCTCCCCTTGCTACCCAAGAGGAACAGGTTCCACTGCTCTGAGGTCTAGAAGTTTCTGTATCTCGGCCCTGAGGGAGGGCGACCCAGTCTGATGGAAGGGAGGATTGAGGGGTGGGGTAGGGATGAGGCGCAAGCTTAAGCCCGCCCGAGCGATTGACAAAACCCATCGATTCGTGATGGTCTTCCACGCCTCCAGATGAGACAAAATTCGTCCTCCCGCCAGCTGGAGCATCTGTTTGGCACGCACGGCGGTCCTGAAAGCCTCTGAACCCAGAGAAGGACCTCGTTTGGGACCCCGACCTCTGAATGTAAGGTGCCTTTGCTGGAGTTTTCGCAAGGACCGACAATGACTTGGCAGTTTGAGTGCTTGCCTTGGTCTTCGTTAGTTCCTCATCCGTGGTGGGGTGGAACAGTTCTTTACCCTCGAAGAGGAGATGAAGCACCTTGTCCTGAGCGTCCTTTGAGAACAATGCAGCCACGCTTGGCAGGAGATGTTTACACCGACCATAAGGCCTTGAGCGAAAGTGTCCAGGTGATGGGCTGCAGCCTCAAGTAGATCCTGCGCCAGAATTCTGGCATCCGACAAACCGCCTTTGAGGTCTTCGAGCCTAACCGCAGGAATACATTCCTTGAACTCGGCTAGCTCCTTCCACAGTTTGACATTGGCAGCCACCAGGATAAGCTTGAATTTAGCCTGGCACAGCTGAAGAGCCAAATTGGAAAATACCTTTTCCGAATGGCATCAAGAAGCTTGTCCTCCTTGGAAAGGATATGGGACGCTGCAGTGGATGATGTAGAGGCTGGCTTGGACTGAAGCATAGCTGCTGCAACCACCGTTGATGATGGGAGCGGGGAAGTGGACAAAGATATGTCCTCAGAAGCATGAAGCTTATAGCGAGCGTCAATCTTCTTGTACAGATGCTGCCCGGAAAGAGGTTTTTACCAGACCTTACGGGCCTCAGCCAAGAGGTCCTTCTGGAGGAAAAGGCTGGTGCGCTCCTGTTTCGACAGAGTGAAGGCTCCAGAAAGCAACCCCTCCTCTGGAGCTGGGGCTTCATGTACTGGGATGCCTAGCAGCACCATCATATCCAGCACACAGTCATGAAAGGCTCTAATAGAGCGGAGGGGCTCATTGCTGTCCTGGTCCGCCCGGTCCTCATCCAGTGAAGCGGGAGCAGAAGACAGATCCACTGAAGGTGGTGCCTCCGACCCTAAAATGTTGTTTGGCAGAGCACCCACTGTCTTTTCTACCGGGGACAGATGAGGCAGAAGAGACAGTGGGGGAGGAAGTCCCACAGGAAGAGGTGGAGGAGGCGGCACCACCGGGACCTGCATGGGAATTGCCGGAGTAGGAGGCAGTTCAGGCGGCCTAGGATACATTTCCTTAAACAAATACTTAAAGTACGCCTTCATGGGATCAGAATGCATAAGCGTCTGAAATTTCCCAAAAAACGCATCCTCGGACGAAGGTCTAGGCGCTGGAGTGGGCAGAGGCCCCTCGGAAGGGGCATAATCCCATGACCGCAAGGAGCATGGTTGCCAGGATGGACCCCCACCAATTGGATCCACATAGATCAAAGGTGCGGATGCAGGAAGGAGCGAGACTGTATACGGCAGCAGTGTCTGAGCACGCCAATCCATTGGAGGGTGGAATGGGTTCTTACTCTCCACAAAGCGTAGAAAAGGCTGCTCTGCCCCAAATGGAGACCCCTCAGCACCAGCCGTAGTGAACATTGGGTTAAGAGAGGTAGTCAAAATGGCTGCTGTGGTCCAATGGGGTTGGGCCGCCATTGTGTCAATGCCTGAGGCAAACTGTGTCACAGGAGTAAGTGAGGCTATTGTGACCACAGGGGAGTCATGGGTTTTATGTGCCATTTTAGCCTTGGAGCAAGGAACCTCGGCAGAGCCGGTACTCGCAGATTTAGGGTGTTTACCATACACCTTAGGGACTGATGAAGAATTAGCCCCAAGTGGGGGAACCTCAGCGGAGCCGGTACTGGAAGGCTTATGGTGCGTGACCACCTTCTTTGCCCCCTCAACAGAACTGGTGTCAACACAGGTCTGACCGTGGGAAGGCTGAGAGTTGCACCCTACAGCCAGGACCTTTGAGGGTGGTCCCTCAATCCTGCCGGTGTTAGATATAGCCCCAAGAAGGGGAACCTCTGGGTTAACTCGGTACGTTTAGCCACCTTGAGAGGTACCTCGAGCCGAGACTCAGTGCAGTTACTTCCAGATGTGGAAACCTCAGGGCCGAACCCGGCATCAAGAGCCAAAGAAGAACTGGGCCTAACTTTAGCCCCTAAATGGAGAACCTCGGAAGAAGATCTGGTTTTGGCAGTCCCCTTGCGGGGGTCCTCGGAGGAAACAGCGGTGCGCCTGTTAGGCCCCTTATGGGACACCTCAGGATATCCCCGTTAATAGAGCCACTTGAGCCCCTCCCAGACCTGCAAGACCCTGGGAAGGAGTCCCTGGCCGGGTGCGCTGAAAAGGAAAGAGCTTACTGGTTGTTTCTTTTTTTATCAATGAAGAGCTGTGGGTGTGGTGGAGGAACGCATTAAAACACCTCTTCCCATTTGACAAGCCGACGCTGGAGTGCACGGATAGAGAGGGAGTCGCAATAGAAGCACGAGTTCCAATGGTGTTCCGGGCCTAAGCACTCCAGGCAAAGAGAGTGGGGATCCGCCCTCGCGAAACAACGTTCACAGGATGAACAGGACACGAATCCCAGATGATCCGGCATAGACGGAGGACAAGATGACCGTGGAGCCGGAGCAGGAATGAAGGACAAGGGAACAAAAGAAAAATGCAAGTGGGTCCGACCCCGACTGCGAGGAGAAAAGGACTGGAGGGCCGCGTAAAAATAAAAGAAGGACAAAAATCAAATTTTTTATGCTTTTTAACAAAAGTGTTCCAGTCCCGTCCCGAAGGACAGAATGTCCCCACAAGTATGGAGGAAAGGGGACAGGACGTAGGAGTATAGGTTTTGGACACAGGCAGCTTTTGAGTTGAACTTAATGACATACACTATACTTGTTTCTCTAGGTAGGGAAATTCCACCTTAGCATACATAGGGCAAGGCAGGCCTTACTCCACCCTGGCATTTAAGAAGAATTAACCATTTTGTAGAAAAGTGAATCTGTTCTCTGTGTCTAACTTCATGATGCTTTAACACTGTACAAAGCCTGAATTCGAGAAACGCGCCGAAAAGCATTCCTTCAGATCACATGAAAGCCTCATCCAATCAAAAAAAACACAATGGCCTCATCACGACCTTGGTGGTATGCCGGCGGAAAATCTGCCTGGATACCGCCAACACAAATATTGTTACCGCAACTCGGTCCGGGGCTATTAGCGCTGCATCCCGAGTTGTGGTAAGGCTGTTACTCCCCATTTTATTAAGAGTCCATAGAACTCTGTGGGGCAATATTGGTCCTATTACCGCTGGTGCAAATACCGCTGCGGTAATAGCATTGCAAATGGGTGGAAAGTGGAGAGTTTTATCTCCAGCAAAAAGCGGGCGGTAAACCTCCAACTTTCCGACCAAACTCGGGATTGGGCCAACCACTGATGAGGCCCAATGTAACTTCAGCTCTGCCATGAACGCATCGCAGTGATGCACTTTATATCCTCAAAAACAGTTCTTGTTCTCAATACACAAACACAGCACGTTAAATCACCTTAATACAACACACCTACACATTTTAAGTTGATTTAGAAAACATTTTTTGTAAAATATATTTTTCCCAAAAAAATCCTAAATAACTTGAAATACTCATCTTCCCTAACTAGCAACCACACTGATTACCACATCTCAAAGTATCTTTTTTGTATTTGGTTTATTCAAATCTTTACAACAAAAGAAAAAAACAAAGCAAACATCAAACAAATGAATCATTTAAAATACAGTCAATACACTAAAAATCTTTGAAAAAACAATACTAAAAGTGCAAATAGTGTGTTAAAAAAGATTAAAAAACAAGACCAGCCGTCAAGGGCAAACAGTCTGACACCTTTTTCTCCTCCACAAAAATCTCCCATGATTTTATAAAAGATACCAAAGCAATACCAACGGAAGTGAAAAGAGTGTACAGACATCGTTCCCATAATTTATTTAAGTCTAACCAACTTGTAACACCTATTATTTTTTTTAAAATATGCCTGTCTTCCAGATTGAAGGTCCGGGCATTCCATAAACAGGTGTTTCAATGTTTCCACAGCCTAATTGTTCTTGCAAAACCTACATGCTGCTTCAGAGCAATCTATCGACCCCCTTCTTAAAAGTATCTCCTTCGTGAGCAGCAAGTTCCACCAAAATCGCATTATGAGAGAGCGATAATGCAAGTTCGGGGACAATAACAAATTGTGCCCCTACCTTTGTATTCAGGAGATAAGTGCTGCAAGGAGGGGTAACTATGAAAAGTGTCGACAGTATTCGTCCAATGCCATTTGTACAAAGCCTCTTTAACTTTCGTAGGCATAGATGACAAAAGGTCGATATCCACATTGAGCTCACACATGAGCGACTCACAGTAAATTCTCAGCTTCCCAAGAAAGCTGAACGAGGCAGATAACGATTGATCCATAGTCTGCAGGACATTGTGTGCTTCGGTATACAGTGAGGCAGTGACAGGTGCAGCAATCTTTCGATACAAAGACAGAACAGCCACTGAACACGGGCCTTTAGAGATTGAAGCCCCAGTTCATATCTTATTGCTGTCACTGAAACAGCACTGAAGACTCTCAAGACTCGTCTCCACATCTTCCCCTCAAGAGTGTCCAGCCAGGAATGTGATTCCATCAGCCAAAGTTCCAATTCATAAATTAATTTAGGAATCACCTTCCCTTCATAGAAATCTCAAAGTATCATAGTTTCAGTATTTAGTCTTATTTTTCCTGTTCGTACTGCTTCTCGATCTCTGCAAAATGCTCAACAAAAAGAAACCTATGATATGCCCAATACCCAAACCTTCACCAAACATCCTTCCTGACCCTGCCCACATGCACCCTGCCCTCAAAACTCGCTAATTTACACCCTGTGCATCATTTTATCACACTTTACGATGTTTATTATGAACTTGATTCGCAATTTGTGTAATGGCCGATTTTCAGAACTGAAAAAGCTTGGGAACAACAATGCATCATAGAAGATATGACTAGCTTTTTAGCTACAGGGGCACCCCACTCTGCGCCACCACTGGACGGATTTGTGCCAAAACAAGAAAAGATTTGTGCCCAACTTGTTTCTTATTTGGTGCAAATCCATCCAGCGGTTTGGACTGTGCATGTGAGCAGAAACTCAGGGAAAATTAATGGAAAAGTTAAAAAAAATCACACCCTGTTTTGATCCCTTTGTATCTTTAGAACCGTAATACGGATGAGCCAAAACGTTCCAGTCCTCAGAGTCTCTGACCACAATATAGGAATGTCAAAGTCTGTGCTGATCTGTCCAACGGCGCAAAACGTATTAACCATAGGTTCTTTGCTTTTCCTATAAATGATAAGTTTCACTTTAACTATGGTGCGGCTGTAATATATAATAGTGACCATTAATATACTGCACAACACAAATTGAGTTGCCTATTGACTTACACATGGAAACTTGTTTTAATGTAACTACCAATGATGTTCTAGAGTATCAAAGCTGATGACAAGCCTTCTAATGTTATTTTCTCTGATGCCACTTCTGATGATGACAGAGGGCCTCACCATGAGCCGGGCGGTATCCTGGCGCAATACTGCCCAACGCAATTAGCGTTGCCACAACTCGGTCTGTATCCTGAGTTGCAGGGGGGAGGTAAATACCCATTCCCATTGGGTGCATTGGACCCAAGGGGGATTTCTTAGCGCTAGTGGCGCTGATGCAATTGGCTCTGCACTAATGGCTCTGAAAACGGACCACAAAATGGTGATTTTTACCTCCAGCAAAAAGCTAGCTCGCGATTGGGCACAGAGGTAAATGCAGCGGTAATAGCGTTACACAACTTCTGATGAGGCCCAATATGTCTGGAAATGAGGGGGGCTGCATGTCTTTTGAAACACATGGGGGGTCATTACGAGTTTGGAGGTAGCCATGCTGCTATTAGCACCATGGCTCCCTCCAAAGTCATGTCCGGGTTCTCTGAATGGGGACTTACCGGGTCATTCCAACCTTGGAGGACTCGGTAAGTCTCCATTCAAAAAACTCTTCCCTATTCCCATTCGAGCCCCATAGGGCTCAATGGAAATGGGGAGGGAGCTAATAACGGGCCTGTAAATTACGGGCCGTTATTAGCTCCCTGGTCCCTTACCGGCTCCCACTAAGGACGGCTGGCTAAGGGACCTCGAAATGTGGCGGTAAAGGGTTAACGGCACCGGCATCCTTACCGGTTATTAGCTCCCTCCCCATTTCCATTGAGCCCTGCACTCGTAATGAGGCCCATGGTCTTGGAAATGCCTTGGCAGGTCCTTATGAGAAATATTTCAGGCCAAACTTCCACGTTCCTCCTTCTCGACCCAGTACTTATTTGTGAGTCAACCGTCTCCATGAGAGAACCCCTTTAAAAAATGTTATCCCAATCCCCCTACCTTGTGGAATATAACCTTTTCCCATGATGCCTCAGTTAAAATGTGTCCTGCCTCAGGCAAGAGCTCTTGCTGCTGGGCTTTAAAAGGGCAATGACAGCTGCTCCCTAGTCGAGGTTCTGCCCTGCTGGGCATGTCACGGCTATTCGCTTTACCCACAGTGCGATGCCTGACTTCAACATGGCAGGTTGCACTGACATGCCTGATTCCAACATGGCGGGCCTCGCGGACCGCTACAGTGTGTGTAGCAGTCTAGTCGTTGCGCCCCATCATGCTTTGCGATGTTTCCGGGATGGAACGCCGACGGCTTATCAACCTGCACATCCCGGACAAGGACGCGTTGCTACTCTCCTAGGAGCTGGCGAACGCTACGTGAGTTCGTGTTAGGGAATCTCTTACTCCCTCTTTTCAGACTTGCCTTTGTTCATTTCTAATAATTATGACTGCGCTCCTTTGATCCTTACAGAACCTTGTTGTTGATGTGTGTTTGTTGTTTAGGACGTCTCGGTGCCTTTCAGTCTTGTGGGTTCTCTGAGCTTTTCTAAGCTACTCGCCTTTGAAGAATGTGTTTCCTGCCACCGTATCCTACCGGCTTGGTTCCCTTGTGGTAGGCACTTGTTTAGTTTGGAGCATTGAGAGGGGTTTTGGTCTCTTTACCTGTGGATTCTTAGTTTAGTTTTTATTTATAACACAGATCCACCACCCTTTGACCTCATTCCTTCGGGACATCTGTTACCCCTAAATATTGAGAGGGTTTCTGGTCATTCTCGGTAAGATTGCCTTCAAGTCTTCTCCTTGACTAAAGGTGGCTCCTAGTTTCCTTTTCATTTGTTTGTTTACCATTCTTGTGCTTTGCTCTGCTTTGTCTAGCGTGCCCAGTCTCTTAGTCCATCCCTGGTCTTCTACTATTCTCGTTGCAAGGCCGTGTTACCAACTGATCATTCGGTAAGATTCCTGCTTCAGGGGTTATCTATCTGATTTCTAGGCAGCTTTAAGACTAATCACTCTGTCTCTCTATCTTTCATCAGCCGGCCTGGCATTACTGCTCTGGCCCCGATCTTCTAAAGACACGACCAGTCATCTCCAAAACTCCCGGGATAGCGTAACCTACGTCCACGGGACTTCTCAAGGAGTCTACGTTCCCTAGCAGCTCCACAGGGTTTTATTCCCCAAGAGGGTTTCCCTGGGAACCTTCCTCTGCCCTGGCCTTTGTGCCGGCTCACTGGGAGTTTCTCGGGGGGAATTCTAATTGTCATCGGAAGATCGAAATAGACATCAATCTCCACCTGGATATTCGTTGTCTTCTAATACTCATCAATCCTTGTTCCATTTCCCAGGTGAGAGACCTTTTTGTTTCTATGTAATCCTCACACGGGGTCGTTCTGAATGAGATACAGTGAAGTTTTGTTTAAAGCCATAACAGTTAGCAACGCCCGAAAGAAGAAGAGTCGCTGTTTTCACTTTCAGTTGCCCCTGGTGGGGAATACATTTTGACTATAGGGCTAGGATGGATCCACAGCAGCAACAGATTCAACAATTGATTGCTGCAGTGCAATCCCTGACTAATGAAGTTGAGCAATTGAAACAAGACAATACCTCCTTGAGACAGCAGCAGCAGCATGCGTCTCAACAGATTGCACAACAAGCTAATATATCTCGCATCCCCCATTGTTCCGAGGTTCCTCCCGGACCTCTTCCGGGTGGGCAATTTGATGGTAACCCGCATAGGGTGAAGGAGTTCCTTGAGGCATGTGCTGTGCAATTCGCATTTAAAGAACATTTTTTTCATACGGACCGGGATCGGGTCGGCTACATGGTATCTCAGATGGTAGGACCCGCATTGGCCTGGGTTACTCCTTTAGTTACAAATAATAACCCGTTATTGGACTCCTACACAGCCTTCTGCAATAGCATTCGTTCTATGTTTGGGCGACAGGAGATTAAGGTTGCTTCACAAGAACATCTCTTGGATCTCAAGCAGGGAAATTTAGACATACTGGCATATATCACCAAATTTAAACAAATGGCCAGTGAGACCACATGGTCGGATGATGCGCAGGTCACAATATTTAGGAGGGGTTTATCAGAAGATCTCAAGGATGAGGTCTCCAGAGTTCCACGTCCCACCTCTCTCACAGAGTTCATCGCCCTAGTGATGCAGATCGATTACCGTATGAAGGAGAGGATGGCTGAAAGGAGGAAGGGTAGGATCACAAGACCTTCCTTTGTCCCTTCAACCTCTAAACCCCCGCCAACAGATGAACCTATGCAACTGGGTTCTGCATCTCGTGGACCTTTGAGTCCCGAGGAGAGAAATCGCAGACGAAGCCTGGGACTGTGTATGTACTGTGGCGCCAACTCCCACTCTGTTCAAGAATGTCCTATTGCTCCAGTTCGGCGGTCGGGAAACGCCAACGCCCGGTCGTAAGAGGAACCACGATCCGGGAACCTAAGTCTGATCAAGGTTCCTCACATACTTCACATTCTTTCTATTGCACCAACCTTTCAACCACCAATATGTTGGTATTAAAGGTTTCCTTCACGATAGGAAGTCTCATCTGACAAGATGTTCCGGCCCTAATTGATAGTGGGGCTGCGGGAAATTTCGTGGACGACCACTGGGCTGCTTCTTTAAAGATTCCACGTTCCCCTAAAGAGGAACCGATTCCTGTTGAAAGTGTGGATGGAAGCCCTCTGATCTCGGGTCCCATCAAAGATCAGACCGCAGCAATCCAAATGTCCATTTCTACCCATCAGGAGATTCTAACCCTAGATATAATACGAGCAGCCCATCATCCGGTAATCTTAGGATTACCTTGGCTCAGGAAACATAATCCGTTTATCAACTGGACCGCTGGGTCCTTCTTTCTTGGTTCAGAGTTCTGTCTGACAAACTGCATAGGAAATCACCAAAGGGTCGCCATAGAATCTTCTCCTTCCTCAAGTAATACTAAAGGGGTACATTCTCTCAATCAGATCGCGGGCCTCCCTGAAGTTTACGAGAGTTTTCAGGACGTATTTCTGTCCTCAGAGTTTAACCAGTTGCCTCCCCACAGGAGAGACGACTGTGCTATAGATTTGATACCTGATCAACCGCTTCCCTTTGGACGTTTGTATATACTGTCTAACATGGAAAAAGAGGTGCTGCGTGAATATCTTCGCTCCAATTTGATGAATGGACTGATAACAGAATCTACATCCCCAGCTGCTGCCTCTTTGTTCTTTGTAGCCAAGAAGAATTCTAAGGAATTACGTCCCTGTATAGACTTCCGCGGTTTGAACAAGATCACTGTGCCCGACAAATACCCCATGCCACTTATCCCTGACATTCTTGAAGCAGTAAAAGGGGCTACTATATATACAAAGTTGGACTTAAAAGGAGCATACCACCTGATACGGATAAGGCCCGGGGACGAATGGAAGACGGCTTTTAGAACACCGTTTGGGCATTATCAGTACAGGGTCATGCCTTTTGGGCTATCTAACGCCCCTGCTATTTTCCAACGCTTTATGGACCATCTTTTTTCTGACCTTCTCTTACACAGTATGGTGGTGTACTTAGATGACATTTTGATTTTTTCCTCCTCCATACAAGACCACATACCACACGTTCAAGAGGTGCTTCGACGTCTACAACAAAATCATTTGTTCTGCAACCCCGAGAAGTGTTTATTTCATCAATCCAAAGTTACTTATTTGGGATACGTTTTATCCGCCAAGGGGATAGCAATGGACCCAGAAAAGGTCTTGGCTGTACAAGACTGGCCTACACCCACGTCTGTTAAAGAAATTCAACGCTTTATAGGGTTTGCAAATTTCTATCGAAGATTCATACCTGAATTCTCAAAACTTACGCAGCCACTCACCAATCTTCTTAAGAAAGGAGTCATGTTTGTCTGGTCGGCAGCTACTCAACAAGCCTTTGATAGACTTAAGAAGTTATTTACATCAGCACCGATTCTTCTAACGCCTAATCAGAACCGAAGATTCATCGTGGAGACTGATGCCTCCCAACATGCTTTAGGCGCCGTCCTACTACAACCGGACGACCTTGATCAGGAGAGACCTGTTGCCTTTCTTTCCAAAACTCTTTTGCCTTCTGAGATCAACTACACGGTCCTGGAGAAGGAACTTCTCGCCATCAAGCGTGCCTTTGAGGAATGGCGGCATTTACTTTTAGGAGCCAAATTCTCGGTCGAAGTAAGGACAGACCATCATAATCTCCGAATTCTTCAATATGCTCAAACTTGTAACAGCCGTCAGGCAAGATGGGCTCACTTTTTCTCTCCCTTCAGGATTACGTTTTCATTTATTCCTAGAAGGGAGAATCTAAGAGCAGATGCCCTGTCTCGCAAGGACCATCCTATTGACAATCCTTTTAGATCAGAACCTATATTTCCGCCATTAACCATGGGATTGGTGGCAGCTCCAGATTTTCTGTCTCGCCTTAGAGCTCAGTCTGATTCCATTGCTAAGAAGTCACTTTCATTATCTAACCGATCAGTTCTGGTAGAGGAGGATGGATGTTATTTCATGGGACAAAGGGCATACATTCCGACTCGTCCTCTTCAGAAGGAGGTTTTGGACATGTGCCATAAATCCAAGATAGCAGGACATCGAGGCTTCACCTCCACATTGGATCTTGTTTTACGTTTTTTTTGGTGGCCTGCTGTTCGAAGGGACACCAAGGAATATGTGAGTTCATGTCCCACATGCTTACAAAATAAGATACCTAGACAAGCACCATTGGGAGAACTGGTCAGAATGCCCTTGCCTTCCCGTCCATGGCAAATAATATCCACGGACTTCATCGTAGATCTGCCCCAATCTCAGGGCTATTCTACTATTATGGTCACAATTGACACCTTGACAAAACTGGCACATTTTGTTCCTTTGGTTGGGATACCCTCTGCATCTCAAATGGCACGTATTTTCATCAGACATGTTTTTACCCTTCATGGCTTACCTGAAACAATCATTTCGGACAGAGGTCCACAGTACACGTCCCAATATTGGAAACTAGTTTGTCGAATTCTGGGGGTATCCAGGGCTCTTAGTTCTGGCTACCACCCCCAATCAAATGGTCAAACAGAAAGGCTAAATCAAACATTAGAAGGATACCTCAGAAGCTACATCTCTGCGGCTCAGGACGATTGGAAGGACCTCCTGCCCCTAGCTGAGTTTGCGTATAATAACTCTTACCATTCGGCCATTCATACATCTCCTTTTCAGTGCACTTTTGGGTTCAGTCCAACATCTTTTCCCACTATGAAGAGGTCTGACACTAAATTCCCAGACCTAAATAAACTAACGGAACAAATCCGCCAAGGACACCGCTCTGCGGTTATCGCTCTACGACATTCCCAGGACAGGAGAAAACACTTCGCTGATCGTCATCGCACACCAGCACCTGTCATCAAACCCGGAGATTGGGTATGGCTTTCTTCAAGGTTTCTACCTAGACATCTTGTTCCGTCTAAACTCTCTCCTCGATATTTTGGCCCCTTCCGAGTAATCGCCGCCATAGGATCCGCGGCTTTCAAACTCCGTTTACCTAATTCCTGGTCAAGAATACACCCAGTTTTTCATGTGTCACAATTGAAGCCCGATAATCGCAGTACATTTCATCCCACGGTTACAGACTGTCCTGCGCCCATAATTTCCAATTCAGGGCCTGAATTTGAAGTCAAAGAAATTTGCGACTCCCGGTATCACCGGGGTCGTCTTCAGTACTTAATAGATTGGAAAGGGTACTCGCCTGCTGATCGTACCTGGGAACCAGTATCTGCCATCCACGCTCCTCGGCTGATTAAAAGATTTCATACGAGACATCCAGGCAAACCGGGAGGTGCCAACCCTAAGGGGGGGCATACTGTCACGGCTATTCGCTTTACCCACAGTGCGATGCCTGACTTCAACATGGCAGGTTGCACTGACATGCCTGATTCCAACATGGCGGGCCTCGCGGACCGCTACAGTGTGTGTAGCAGTCTAGTCGTTGCGCCCCATCATGCTTTGCGATGTTTCCGGGATGGAACGCCGACGGCTTATCAACCTGCACATCCCGGACAAGGACGCGTTGCTACTCTCCTAGGAGCTGGCGAACGCTACGTGAGTTCGTGTTAGGGAATCTCTTACTCCCTCTTTTCAGACTTGCCTTTGTTCATTTCTAATAATTATGACTGCGCTCCTTTGATCCTTACAGAACCTTGTTGTTGATGTGTGTTTGTTGTTTAGGACGTCTCAGTGCCTTTCAGTCTTGTGGGTTCTCTGAGCTTTTCTAAGCTACTCGCCTTTGAAGAATGTGTTTCCTGCCACCGTATCCTACCGGCTTGGTTCCCTTGTGGTAGGCACTTGTTTAGTTTGGAGCATTGAGAGGGGTTTCGGTCTCTTTACCTGTGGATTCTTAGTTTAGTTTTTATTTATAACACAGATCCACCACCCTTTGACCTCATTCCTTCGGGACATCTGTTACCCCTAAATATTGAGAGGGTTTCTGGTCATTCTCGGTAAGATTGCCTTCAAGTCTTCTCCTTGACTAAAGGTGGCTCCTAGTTTCCTTTTCATTTGTTTGTTTACCATTCTTGTGCTTTGCTCTACTTTGTCTAGCGTGCCCAGTCTCTTAGTCCATCCCTGGTCTTCTACTATTCTCGTTGCAAGGCCGTGTTACCAACTGATCATTTGGTAAGATTCCTGCTTCAGGGGTTATCTATCTGATTTCTAGGCAGCTTTAAGACTAATCACTCTGTCTCTCTATCTTTCATCAGCCGGCCTGGCATTACTGCTCTGGCCCCGATCTTCTAAAGACACGACCAGTCATCTCCAAAACTCCCGGGATAGCGTAACCTACGTCCACGGGACTTCTCAAGGAGTCTACGTTCCCTAGCAGCTCCACAGGGTTTTATTCCCCAAGAGGGTTTCCCTGGGAACCTTCCTCTGCCCTGGCCTTTGTGCCGGCTCACTGGGAGTTTCTCGGGGGGAATTCTAATTGTCATCGGAAGATCGAAATAGACATCAATCTCCACCTGGATATTCGTTGTCTTCTAATCCTCATCAATCCTTGTTCCATTTCCCAGGTGAGAGACCTTTTTGTTTCTATGTAATCCTCACACGGGGTCGTTCTGAATGAGATACAGTGAAGTTTTGTTTAAAGCCATAACAGGGCAGCTGGTATGATCCCAGGTAGAGAGGGATCATAGGTCCCCTTCTGGTTAATGGGGGACCGGTAGAGCATGAGGAAGTACGAATGACCCTCCTGCTGGACAAGGAGACATATGGTCATTTTAGTGTGCCGTATTCTCCGGCAGAGAAAGCGGCGCACAGAACCCCGCTCAAGTAAGAAGTGAAGCAATGAATGTAAATAGTGCATTCCCGAGCAAACATATTAGAGCATGTATTAGTGGAAGATACCTGCAGTGACGTTCGTTCAGTTTATTGTTTTCCCTCATGGTATGAAGCAGCAGAGAAGGAAGCCTGAGTACAGCGGAACCCGCCATGGAGTGCAGCGAAAATAAACAAAATGCAAAGGGTTTTTTATCATGTTGGTAGCCATTTTGCCTTGGGAAATGAGTAAAACTGTGGCGAGTCAGAAGAAGGACATGGACTTTTAGATGGCATGATGTATTTGTATTTATTCAGAAGAAGACAGAAGGCCCAACTTTCGCAATGACTATGGGTGGTCCCTGCCTACCTTACTAACTAATGTGCTCATCATTCTGTCGTTCATGTCCAAAAAGGAAAGGGTCTGCTGTCCAAAACGACCCTAACTGACCCTACCACTATATAAACTAACCTATAAGTGGAGAATGACTCCCTTCTCCTTAGGGTATTACTAGTACCAGTCTATAGAGTTCTTTCAGCAGTAAGAATTCCTCACATTGGGCCTCTTTACGAGTCTCCCGGTATGGAAATAACGGTGCCGTTAAACCCGTCGCCACCGTTGTTTCCATACCGGGTGATCTCGAGTCCTGCAGGCGGAGGTGTCATTCCCGCCAGGTCTGACCTGGCGGGTTTAACACCGCCCGACTGCAGGCGGACGTGGAAACACCGGCACCATCACAAGATGGTACCGGTTTTTCCATGGTCCCCATTCCCATTGAGTCCTATTGGGAATGGGGATTTACCGAATTCCGCCTCCGGAATTCCCGGGTCACCGGGGTTGTAATGCCCCGATAATTTCAGGAATCACGGAGGCGGAATGGTAATACGAGTCCGGCGGTAACCGAGCCGGAAAAACTGGCAGGTTACCGCCGGACTCATAATGAGGCCCATTGTCTCTTTGGATATATTGCATCAGTCTCTGTAACTCTTCAAGGTCAACATGTAGTTCCCCTTTTTGGTTCTTATGTCAGAATAGCTGTTTTCTGATGGCCAATAAAGATTTGTATTACTTTGGTATGTTGATCTCTTGTTTAACTTGACTTGTCTGCTTTCTCTAAATTCAGCATCACCGTAATTATTCCCATTTATTTTCTCTTCTTCTTGTATATCTTAGTTTAGCTCTCTCCCCATTTCCCAGGGTATGGTTATCAACAATTGGCTTCTCTGGGTGTTATTCCTTTCTCTTATATTATTTTTTCTCTTTTCCCCCCATAGTTTAAACTCATTTCTTTAAAGGGGACTTTTATGACCTGATTTCTACTTGGACGAGTTATTTGCATAACATACAGCTTATTTCTTGGCAACCCACTACATTTGTACCCTCGCTACCTTCTATTCTGTGGGCACACATTTCCGGGAGTCTTGTTGCGTTGTGGCGGCTTCTCCGGTCTCTGTTCGTTGTAGCCTGTACTTCTGCATTCGGCTTCTCCTTCGGTCATCTCTCCTCTTGGTGATTTCCTTGTCCATTGACAAGGCATCGGACATCCTGTGTCCGTTGCTGCTCAGCAGTTTCTACAACGCTGCAGGGACCTACTGTGCACCACAGGGTTCCAGTGGTTTCGCCACCGCCTAATGTTGGTATCCTGTCCCACTGCTTTCTCTTGCTTGGTTGGCGCCCTGGCTTTGGTGTCTAAGTGCCTCTCTCTCCGGTCTCTGGATTACTCGTTTTCAGCTGGTGCCTTGGGTATGGTGTTCCAGAGTCTCTCTCCCGTTTTCCACTCTTTCGGTTTTTCTAGTGCTCGGCTGGCACCCTGGGTCTGGCATTCCAGCCTCTCTCTCTCTCCGGTCCATCTCTCTCTCTTGGTCTCTCGTGTTCGCGCTTTAAGCGAGGTGCAAGCACACAGGCTTGTCGGCTTTAGCTGACTCTACCCTCTTCCTCTCTGTACGCCAGGCATCTGTCATTTAACCTACTTGTCTCAATGTATCGGGCCTGTGACAAATCCCAAGATATCGTCACTTCTCCCCAAGGGCAAGCCCCTTCCCATGAGGCCAGGGTGGTGAGGCCACTACCTGATAGTCCCCCTGAGGTGGTACTCAGCGGTAGGATCTCATGGGAGGAGACCTCCCCTCTGGGGACAAGGGATAACATATCACGAGAACGCAGTATATACACCCTCCGCCCATACCCTACACACTCCCTCTGGTAACACACACTGGCCCTCATTACGACCCTGGCGGAAAGTGACTGACCGGACCGCCACAGCGTAACTAGCGTTTCCGCCATTGCACGAAGGAGCAAAGTGCGGCCCATTCCGACCCATCGGGCACGAGCACCACGGCATGGCGGAAGTGCAAAGTCCGCGATGGCGGAAATGACCCCAAAACGGCCCACACCGCCGCCGTACGGCGCCCTAGGTGCAATACCGCCACCCATCTCAGCGGACACCGCAGTGTGCGCCTACCGGAAAGTACGGTGACCGGAAATATACGGAAACGGAAGTTAAAACATGGGCCCGGAACGGGAAACATCCCGCCGTACACCCATAAAACCACGAAATCCACACAACCACTATAAACACTACCCTGAGACGCACCCCAACCCGTCATCCACCCTAGCGAAACCAAGAAAAATGGGAAAAGTAGCGAAGAAAGCGTGCGACCGCAAGCGGCAGGTCCACTTCTCCCGTGAGGAACTCACCGTGCTAACAGAGACCCTCCAGGAGAATGCCGCCGCCGTCTTCTCCACGCAAATGACCAGGACGGCACTTGCGAACAAGAAGGCCATATGGGCTCTGGTGGCACAGCGGGTAAGTGCGGTGGGGACCGCACCCCGCACCCCACAGCAATGCCGTAAGCGATGGGACGACCTGCGGATACGCGTCCGCAGCATACTCTCTGCCAACCGCAACATTGCCACAGCCACCGGGGGAGGTCCTGAATCACCCATCAAGTTGACCCCCTGGGAAGAAATCTGTGCCTCCACTATCGGAATGGAGAGCATAGAGGGAGTCGGAGGGATGGAGAAAGGAGTGCAGACATCCGAAGATTCAGGTAGGTGGCCCTAACAAAACAATGCCAAATCCACAATGTCCAATCATGTGAAGTACCATGCGTCCACATAGTGCAACAGAAACACATGTCCAGGAGAACGTCCACACACATCGGCCTGATAGCGCACGTTAAAACCCACAATAAATACATAAATAATTAAAAACCCCTAATACACGCACTACACGTGCAGCAGGCACACCCTAACTGCAGGCTGCCACACAACTGCACCCTCACTCCACACACAAATGAAACCACCTCCAAGGCCCCGACCCAAATCACCCTCAGGTACCACCCCAATGCATGTGACACAATGCCATTCCAATTCCCACAGACCCATCAATAACCCTCGGCCTCCTTTACTCCACCACAGGGTCCGATCCAAACGACGAGCTCCAGGACACCCCTACCAGCACACCTGCAAAGAGGGCCAAGACCAACGGCCAAAGACCCTCCGCCTCAGCTGCACGCATCAAGACACGGCAGCAGCACAAATCAGGTGGCAGCACACAGGAGGGAACATCAACAGGCACCCCAGCAGCCAGCATGCCCACACCACCACCACCACAGGTCCCCCCAACGGATGCCACAGAAGGCACTGGCTCCGGTGGCAGCAGCACCATAGGTGACACCCCATTGATGGCAGCATGCTCCGACACAGAAGACGGGGATGCCGAAGTCAGATCCATCCATGACCTCTCCCAATCCCCCTGTCTGTCTGATCCCGTACAACCTGAGGATACCACGCAGGGGCACCCACAAGACGACGACCGGCCATCCCCCACAAGCCCTGTGGCAAGGCTACATGAGGACAACAGCCCCTCTGTGACACCCCCGCAAATGGCCATGGCCCAGCAGAGGCAACAGTCCCTCGACCAGTTAATCGTGCAACAGCAGCAACTGGCCACGCTCCTCAAGGACCATGCCGATGAATGTGGGGGCACTAAGGCAGACATAGAAACATCAACTGAGACACTTAGGGCAGAAATGGAGAGAGGTACAGAGACACTAAGGGCACAAATGGAGAGTAGCACCGAGAGCCTGAGAGTCCAATTGGAGAGAAGCACCGAGAGCCTGAGGGGGGAACTGCATGCGACGTCCAAAGACGTATGTGCCGAACTAGCCGCAGTGCGCCGTGTGCTCACTGAGCTCTCACAAACCCTTAGGGACATGCATGGACGTGAGCAGGCAGAGACATCATCCGTTGCAAGTTCCGTCCAGGGCAGCCCCCAACGTAGATCTGGGAGGAACCTGCGCTCCACAGGCAGGGGTGCCCCTGATACCCGCAGAGGGGGCTTGCAATAGCGACTGCCCACTGACAATGAGCATCTTTGGACACTGGTGTTCGGGGGGGAGGTAGGAGGGTGGAGGGGGGGTGTTGGGCTCACTTGGGTGGCGGGTCGATAGGGTGTTCAACATGATATCATATATGCCATAAACAGTGCACGATCAACCAATGAGATGTGTGGACATTGATATTTGTGTACTAGGCCATCATAGGCGTACAGTCCATATTGTGCATGTCCCAGACACACACAGTGCCACGAGTCCCGTGTCCATGTATCAGCCACCAGGCGTGAGTGCTAGAAGCATACATCAATGAGATGCTGACGAATTTCACGGGCCTCCTGTGCCTCGCCGACTCCTTGAGGTGCTGCCACATCCCCACCCTCATCCTGACCATCTTCAGGTGCATGCAGTTCTGCGTCAGGGGGCATGGGCACATTTCTACGTACGCACATGTTGTGTAGCATGACACATGCCATGACCATCTTTGCAACCTTCTCATGGCGGTACAGGAGTGCCCCGCCAGACCTGCTGAGGCAGCGGAAACGAGCCTTCAGTAGGCCGAATGCCTGTTCAATGACTACACGGGTACGTGAGTGGGCATGGTTGTAGTCCTCCTCATGCTGGTCCCGTGGGTTCCGGACTGGTGTGAGGAGCCATCTCTTCAGTGGATATCCAGCATCACCTGTATGTGGATGAGAAACGTATGATGTGGAATGCCATTGCTACGTACGCACACCCCCCCCTCCCCCCCCCTCCCCCCTCCTTCCTGCCAGGTCATTGCCAAATCACATAGCCCACATTATCATGCATGTAATGAGACTCACCGAGTAGCCAGGATCTGTTCCCTGCGTGTCGCTCCATGTAGCGTGGTATTGTAGAGTTCCTCAAGACCATAGAATCATGGGTTGATCCAGGGAATCGGGCACAACAATGTGTAATGATCCTGTTGGTGTCACACACCATTTGTACATTCAGGGAATGAAATTGTTTTCGGTTGCGGTACTGGGCCTCCATGGCATGTGGGACGACCAATTCCACATGGGTGCAGTCGATGGCACCAATGCAACCCGGTATGCCGGCAAGTGCATGGAATCCCACTTTTGTGTTCGTAATTTCCTGCTCCGAGCGTGGTAGGGAGATGTAGTCGTCTGCGTGCTGCAGGAGGGCATCGAGCACTTGCAATAGTGTCCGTGAGAACAGTGGCTGAGAAATGCCATGCAACTGTCCGACTGTGTGCTGGTAGGTGCCTGTGGCCAGGAAGTGTAGTACAGACACCACCTTCAGTAGGGGTGGGATGGCGGTTGGGCTATCTATCATGCTGACAAGGTCAGCCTGTGTCATGTCCACAATGGCGGCTATGGTGTCCCGGTCCAGACGGTAGAGGGTGTGGATCTGCTCATCAGTGAGGTTGAACGGATGTGCTCGGAGGCGTGGGATTGCGGGCTGCCTGCGTGGTGGTAGTGGCTGTGCTGGCGGCCCTTGCTGGCCCTGCCTTGCCCTCCTCCTCCTCCTGCGTCTCCTCCGTGCGGCCGGTTGTAGTTGGTGTTCGTCTTCTTCTTGGAGTTGGAGTACTTGCAGTGCTATCAGGTCCCCCAGGGCCAACATCGCGAGTCCTGCCGGTAGCATTTCGGTGTGGTTGTGGGAGGAGACTGGGTGTGCAATTTATGTGTTTTAAGGCTGTATGGCCTCCACCTGTGGTGATTCATTCCACCTGTGCAAACTGCTCTCCCCTTTGGCCGAGCACGTCCCGCGCACAACGCTGCAAATCGGGGAATGGCATCTTGCTATTGCAATCATGTATTTGTACCCGATGGCCGTGTAACATTGGTTGACATGTTCATTCTGCTGTGGTCCCATTGTTTCACATACTATCTGTGCAGTCGCGAACAGACTTGTGAAGGGTCAGTGGAACGTAGTACTCGAGTAACGGTGGGCCCTCATGCATCACTGTACCGAGTTGCAACGACGGGCGGGGCGTCCCATTTGTGGGTGAAGGCAGTTGCCATTTCCACACACAGCCGCACTCGATGGATTAATTAGTGATTTCAAGCGGCCACAGATGCCTTTTCGCCGTGATGTTGCAAATGAGGAATTCGAAGGGCGGCGCTTTCGGTTATCAGCTAGCGGCGAGGAGATGCCCACAGGTCTGACTGCAAATATAACGTTCTATTGTTCAATGTCCTTGAGACAGGGGCCATGGCGAGGATGCAATGATTGATATGAATAGTTTGGGATGCGCAATAGCGACGTGGGCGATGAGGCCGGCCGTTCCCAAATACATGTTACTTCACAACACTGGAATTACGGGCTGGGGCACTGTGGATTTTGCAGGCTGCATAACGCACAGACTCAATGGATGTTTCTAATGTTATGTGAGTAATTATTCAGGCGTTTTGATTCCGGGATGAGGGAATGATGAATGGATGCATGGGCAGGTGATTTGATGCAGAGTTTGCCATGTACAGGGCTTCTTGGGATCTATCCGCCTCCCCTACGCTATGTGATGCAGGGCTGCCATAGTGGGACCATCGTCTATCTGGCCTTGTTGAGCCCTCCCTGTCTCGACACGCCCTCAGACACTTGTGTCCATGCACGGCAACATTCCCATCTGATGGATTATGTTTTTACAGACGCATGCACAGGTACACTCGTTTGTGATGGTGTTTGCACCTCGATATAGATGGTAATGAGTCGCTAGTGGTTTTGGGGTGATGATGATCCTTTGGAGTGGGCTAGCATGCATATGGCTGTGGATTTAGTGTGATCATTGAAGTGAGTTGTTGGAATGTGGTTCTGATGGCCATTCTGTTCTTTTTCTTTTCTTTTGGTTGACAGGTATCTCCTCCCCTTTTGCCACTGCCATCTGTATGCCACTCCTGCAGATGGGTTTTACTCCCGACACCTGCTGCTTCGTGTTAATCAGTGGAGCAGCATTACGATCTTATGGGACGATCGCCAATGGGCCACATGCCCTTACGCAGTACTGGTGGCTCGGAGCAACATTTCGGCCTTTCAGCTGGACTAGTGCCTCCTCATTGGGACGGCCCTGCGGTTCTGTGCGCTTCCATGTTGCCTTTTCGTACGTGAATGTGGCTCTGTGTACCATGAGGGAACAGGGCGTCACACAAGTAGTGGCTGGTCATTTCTTGCGGATGCAGCCCACAATGGTGAAAAGTGTTTTGGAGTTCATGGCCTGATGGCTGTATGGGCTTGTTGATTTTGATGTGCATTAAATTTCTATTCTGATTTGGCCCGTGTAGCGTTCTTCTTTGCAAGTGATGTGGCATATGCCTATTTGGGGGCCGATGTATTGTGAGGAGATCTGCATTGGGTTCCAGCTTCGGAGTTTAGTTGCGTGGTACTGTACTGGGCGCGTTTGCCTACGAAGCCCGTGAGGTCAGGGATGGGGGCTGCCAATATGACAGTTTGAATGTTGTCATGCTCAGGGGCGGGGGATTGGGTTTTGTGTAACAGATGCCGGTCAGCCAGGTGGACTGGTGGAATGATGTGATTCTCGGAATATTGCTGGTCACAGGTGCCTGTGTTTGCGTGCGTTTCTGGGGGGGGGACTGTGGTCATGTCCATTGGAATGGCTTCTGTATTCGTGCCATCTGTGCCCTGCAGCTCCCATTGGCCCCTCTTGTGTTTCTTTTGTTCGTTGCCATGCATGGGTGACTTGTACATTTCAATGGTTGCATTGTGACTTCATTGCACCTACGGGGAGTTGTACTTTGTGGGCAGGGAGCGGTGTACAGGCACTCAGTGGGGCCGTTTACGGTTGGTTCGCGATGCCGTACTTCTCACCATGGCGGTATGGTACATTCCGCCATGCTTGATGGCGTTAGGTACATGTCCGCTAGGGTCGGAATTGGCGTACCCTTGCACCATGGTGGTTTTTGCGGTTTGGCATGGCGCGCGAGCGCGTACTTGGTGCAGTTAGCGTTGGCGTTCACTACGGTGTCGCTAATGGCTTCGTACTTTGCGGTGACGGGTCATAATCGCACCGAGCGCTATTCGATGGCGGTCTTGCATTTCCGCCATCGTTTTTCGATTTCCGCCAGGGTCGTAATGAGGGCCACTGTCATGATCAGGATAGGTCCATGTACTTTTGTAATATCTGTGTAGTTGAAGTTACTGGGAAGAAGAAGATCCTTAAGAGCTCTAGGGATTTGCCCGACCCTAGTACTGGGACTACATGGCCCGTAGGAGGAGTAAGGATTGAATTGACAGCTCTCACTGCAGGTGTAGCCGTTGCACCGGGATAGAGCTTCTGAAATAAAATGGAAACAGAAGAAGGACTTGGCGTCTTCTCTTTCAGCCCGCGATGAACCTGGGAGTTTCAAATCGCATGCAAGAAAGAAGAACCAGGCGGAGCGGAGAACAGAGGCAAGCAGCCGTGGTGGTCACAAGGAGGGCACGCAAGAGGCACCTTCCCTGCCATTTCTGAGGAATCATGTGGTGGCTCAGCAAGAGGAAGCTGGAAGCAGAGAAAAGATCTGCAGACATGAGCAGCCGATGAGAGGGAACGCTGGTGCTGCTGTGAGGACGCCCGATACCGGGAAGGAACGGAGAGCTACCCGACCAGTAACAGGTACCAGGACAACCAGGAGGTCCGGTAGAGACACAGGGTAGGCGGCAAGAATGCTCTGCAGCAGAGGATCACTTGCTCGGCCCAGTGCCATCACAAAAACCACTGACCACCAGAGAAGGATCTGGGTGTCACAACGAGAAGTGATCAATCTCCCTCACATCAATACTTGGCAGGAGAACGAGCCAAGACAGGTGAACATAGGAAGGAGAGAAACAGGGGTCATGGACCCTCACCGAAAAGCGAGGCATCTCCCTTGCATCAGTAGTTCTCGGGAGAGTGAGCAAACCCTACTGAACCAAGGAGTGACAGAAGCAACTGTCCTGGACCCAAACCAGGAAGAGAAGTGTCTTCCTAATGGTCCCATTTGGCAGGAGAGTGAACCAAGTGGGCCAAGCCGAGCAGGAAGAGAAGCCAGGGTCAGGGACCCTAACTCCACATACAGCACAAGTCATCTTCCTCGTTGCCGAAGATACCAAGTGAGCCCAATCAGAGAAGAGAAGTTAAGAACTGTGTATTTGAAACTAAAGTGAGAGAACCGAAACCAGGGGAAGGGAGTCATTCCCCTTCGTTTTGTGGAACTGTCAAGATACTAGGAGAAGGGAGGCAGTCTCCTAGTAAACAAGGTGGTACAAATTCTAAAGTCAAGATACCAGGAGAAGGGAGTAATTCCCCTGGTAATCAAGACCAGGGGAAGGGAGTCATTCCCCCTGGTCATATGGAATTTTGCCTTTTGTGTTGTAACCTGCTAAAGGAAGCCATTCCCTCTATCTGGCGAGGGGAACTGTTTTTAACATTACCTTGTGTATGTGGTTTACCTAGGGGATGAGAGTCATCCACCTGGCATAGTGAAAACTCTGAGAACAAGACACCTGCAGAAGGAAGGCATTCTCTGAGAACCCAATAGTGAAGAAAACTATGGGCACTAAGGAATGTTGATGTTTGAGCTGGAACTTTACCTTGTGAACTTGAACTGAGAACTTTGAAGCTTTTTAGCATTGCAACTGAAAACCTTGTGTTGTGCTTTGAAACGGAATTGAGACATGGGGAAGGGAGTCATTCCCCCGGGTAAAGATTCCACCTAACAGTTGGAACAGTGGTCCACTGCCCAGAAAAGGGGAGCCATTCTTCTGGACCAAGAAGATCCACTACCTTTTTAGTTTAGTAATTAGTGTAAGGGGCAGAAGCAGGGTTTGGACACAGGACGGTGGACTATTCATTTGCACGGACATTCTGACAGAGCCATTAGTCTTTATAGAGCAAATACAGAGAGATCTCCGTTCCATCTGGTGGCACAACCAAAAAGAAGGTGTGGTGGCCTGGAAGGCCAGCAATGGATGCCGATACCAGACCGTATGAGGGAGCTTGGATCCCTGAGCTCTGCGCAAGTCGGACCGTGGTTGCAGAGATGCGTAGCCATAGGGAAAGCGGACGAGATTTTGGGAACCTGAGAAACCCGACGACAAACCTACCACTGCAAGGTACAAACATTGTAAATAACGAGTGGAAAGTATATCAATGTTACGGGAGCCTGACAAACCCGAGAGTGGAAAAACACTATGAAAAAGGGATTCAGAGAAATACACTGTAACTAATGACTGGGAAAACTATTCAGGTTACAAGAGCCTAAGCAACTCGATTGTCCAAACTCCATATAAAAGGGGAGTGAGAGTAAGACAAATACTGTGAAAAACCACTGTAAAAGCTATTCAGGTTACGGGAGTCTGAGAAATCCGAGAGTAAAAAAACATATGAAAGGAGGACTGAGAGAAGTATGAATACTATGACTAACAGCTGGGAAGCTATCTAGGTTATGAGAGCCTGAGAAACCTGAGTAAGCAAATACCAAAGAGAGGGTGAAGAAAAGAGATATAAAGACTTTTGAAGTAAGGCTCAGAAAACCAGAGAGAAATGTTGAATATATATATATATATATATATATATATATATATATATATATATATATATATATATATATATATATATATATATTCAGTGAAAAAACATTGTTAAAAGGCTGTTATGGCTAAGTTGCACTAATAAAACCTATCAAATTATCAAATTCAGGGAAAATACTTTGTTAATGGGACGTTATGGTTACAAGTAAAATCGAAAAACCCAAGAAATGTGCTAGTTATGGTAAGCTATGCAACCATAAAACTTGTGCAACAGCCATGCACTGCTAGCACTAACACCCAGCACATCAAAGATGACATCACAAATGACATCAATGACATCACTGATATTACTACTGAGTAACAATGCAAATGGAATGCCAGTATAAGGAAAGTCCAACGGTGGATCCCCCTCTTCCGGGCTTGGATCCCTTTCATTCGCTCAATTAGTCTCCCTCAGCCGGGCTCAGACCAATTGAGCTGTACATTAAACTATCGAAAACTTTCGAATGTGCACAGGATTTGGCTTGACCCGTTGCATGACCACTTCGATCTTAATATTCCTTTTTCTCACACTCAGCATCAGTTGTATACCTAACAGAGACTTTCAAATGAGCGCTGACACGGCGCCGGACTGCTCTGCGTATGGTATCTCTTCTTGACCTCCCAAAATTCAATTACAAAGTTTGCTACTCCTCTTGGTTTCCAATTACTCGCGTTGCTCTTTACAAACGCCTCACACACTGTTCACTACATAGAATGTTGCCGCCTGCAACCTTAGTTCAAAAGACAAGCTGGTTTGATATCAGTCTCTCTGACTCACCGGCTGTATGTCTTTTCTGACGCTGCTTTGCTGTAGGAGCCAAGGACAGTACCATGCGGCAATCGCTCCTCCCCACCTTGGTTATCGATGCGGGAGAGCCATGGGTACCTGTGACACACTGTACAGGTTTGATCAGCCTTCATTCCTGCTCTTAGGTTTTTTACTTTTCAAGGCTCAAAAAAGTAACAGTCGGAGATTCCAAGATGGCGGCGGAGAGGAGAGGACGTGCCTGAGGCGGCTCTGCTCCGTTTTCCGGGCCGCACCAGTAAAGACATACAATAAAGCAAATGCCTCGCTCCAGCAAAGCAGCAGAAGTTCTGGAACAGTGAAAATACCTGAATCGGAACTACGGACTGCACCAGGAGGGAAGCACGAGACCAGGAAGCTTCCCAACAGACCACCGTACATACGCAGGCAGACGTCACCGAAACATTGCATCGGCGCACGCAGGAAAGAGGGGAAGCGAGATACACAGAAGCAACGCTGGGAATACAAGTCCCGGTGTGCGGCCACGTCCGGAAACACAGCAGACAGAGCGAAGGAGGGCCGGACGACCCAGAGAGGATACCGCAGAGCCGGAGAGCAAGGTGAGCTCCCCTTCCCCAACGGGCCCTACTCACCAACAGACGGCGCCGAGCGAACAGTGAAAGGGGAATTGAACGGCCAACGAAGCAGAGGATATCCCGGGAAGCACGCAGGCAGGAAAGGTAACGCTGTGCAAGAAACGACAGAGAAGGGGCCCAAGGAGAACAGAGGACACTGGGCAGGGAAACAACCCCATCCCCCTCCATAAGCTTGCATAACACCGGAGAAGACTGCAGGGAGGACCTGGGGGAGTCTCCCCCCACCCCCTCCTCCCCATCAGGAGAAACGGGCAGAGGCAGCACAGTCAGCCCCACATGGAAAGCGTGTCGAGTGTCGGAAGACCCGGATAAGCCTACTCGGGCAGAAGGGGCACGTGGGGGGCAGCATTGGCAGTACTCAGAAGCAAGAAACAGGCGATCCCAACAATCAGAGAGGAAAAAGGGAGGAAAAGGCTGCACACGATACCCACACGAATAGGAAACAATGCCAATAGGTGAGCACACAAATCGTATTAAGACAGGTCAGAGGAGCACCACATGCTGCAAGGTGGGACAACAAGGAAGAGACAGGACCTCAGAGATAAACACCCTCAGGCGGAGGGCTACAGAGCCTAACCCGGGGGCGACAAAGGGGGTGGATCGAACAGTAAGAACGTAACAACGAACATAGATCCCCTCAGGAATACGAAGCGAGATTTGGGGATGATATAACAGACCCAACAGATACTGCACGCCCGGGACTTCCCGAAGAATTGAGCCCACCAGAACAAGTAGCAAAGCAGAACGACTGTTTGGCAGACTAAACAGAGGTCCAGCTGCACCTATGTCCAAGTCCAGGGGCAAACGGGCGCAAATGGGCCAGCAGAAACCCCAAGGGAAGCTAGATCAAAATCTGCCACAACTGTGGGGGGCAGACCACACGATACAGGGGAAAATGAAAACCCAAGAGACCCGTACCGCCAATACGGACATGGAGAAACCACCCACAGAGATGGTGACAAAAGAAGACATGAAGGAATGGTTCGGGGAACTGCAAGTGCAATTTATGACCACAGTGCAAGCCCAATTCGAGACGATGAAAGGCGACATGAAGGCGGCATACAAGAACTAAGAACAGAAGTAACGAATATAGGCGAGAGAACAGACACTTTGGAGAGGGTAGTGCAACATTTGGAAGAAGAAGTGCAACAACACGCTGAGACCCAGGAACATAAAATAAGGTTAACACATAATCTAGAAGTACAAAGCGAAGACCTGGAAAATCGCTCAAGGAGGTCGAACATCAGGATCAAAAATCTGGTGGAGTCTGTTGAAGAGAAAGACTTGAAATAAGCAGTCCAGCAAGTCTTGAAAGATATCCTGGACGCAAAGGAAGACGAAGATGTACCAATAGACAGGATACACAGAGTGGGCCCAAAGAGAACGGGAGAACCAGGTGCATGTCCTTGCAACGTCCTGGTGGTGCTCACATCATACACTCAAAAAGAGCAGATCCTGAGACGAGCGAGAACAATGGAACATATTCGTATGAATGGTCAAGACATTGAACTATACCAGAACCTAGCGCAATCAACATTATTGAAATGTAGAGACATGGGCCCAGTGGTGAAAGAGCTAGCAATGAAACAAATTAGATACAAATGGACGTTCCCGTTTGGACTTCTCTTCGCATGGGAAGGGAAGCAACGCAGGATAACAACATGCGAAGAAGAGATGCAAATATTGGGCATACAAGACCAAGAGCGAGATCACCAAGACAGAAACAGGGACAGAGTGACCCAGAGGGCATCAGTATGGGGATGGAAGACGAATGATAGAAGAACAAAGAGACCACAGACAAAGAAGTAGGGGACCAGCGGCGAATGGAAGCTTCCCTATAGAGGAGGACCCCAGCCCAGTGGAGATACTCCACCCCGACCGATCGCGATCAAGAGGAGAGAGAGCTATTCACACAAATCAGGTGCCCGGGAGAGGGGGGACACCCTGGACGCAAGTAGGAATCAAGAAGGGTTTTAGGACACCCTAAAAGTTATCCCTGACGTGATAGAGGGCATGGCGCAGAAGGCCGCACGCCTGAGCGATCATAGGAACCAGAGCCCTCCTCAGGGCAGTTATGGGGGGGAGGGTGAACGGGAGCCTCGCAAGTTGGGGGAGGCAGAGTTGGGTGGTGGGGAGGGAAAAGGAAAGGACCACATATATCCGTCGCCAAATAGAGAAATCAAATTAAGAATCCATAAACCAAAGGTTGGATGGGGCTAAGAATTCTAACGTACAACGTTAGGGGCTTGAATTCCCCGGTAAAGAGAAGGAAGATTGAACAATTCCTGAGGCAGGGAAAACACAAAATTATAATACTACAAGAAACCCCTATAAAAGCACAGGATAGAGGCAAGATCAGATTGAAAGGGTATAATCAAATTATTCAAGCAAATTCTCATGAGAAAAAAGTGGGGGTGATGATTGCCATCAGAAATACAGTAAATGCGCAGATACTACATACAGAAGCAGATAAACAGGGCAGATATCTCTTTGTGAGGGCAAAAATAGAGGGCCACCCCCTTACGATAACGGCACTTTACGCCCCAAATACCGGACAGGAAGGGTTTCTAAAGGATGCATTGGACAAACTAGAGCCCTTTGTAGCAGGGGAGATAATATTGGGAGGAGACCTGAATTTAGCCTGGGACCTAAACATAGATAGATCAGGCCCCCGACAACTTGGACCGGGAACCCCATCCAAGACCCTTCGACAGAAGATAAATAGCTTAGCGCTAGAGGATGTCTGGAGAAGTTTGTATCCTACTCAAAATGGCTTCACGTACTTCTCAAATGTCCACAACACCATGTCAAGGATAGATTATCTTTGGGTGTCAACGGGCCTTCTGGGAAGGATACAACAAGCAGAGATCGGCTCCATCACATTATGAGATCATGCCCCTTTGTGGGCAGAACTAACGACACCACAAAAAACGATCAGGGCTTTGGAAGTGGAGACTACCAGAGGAAATAATTTGGGACCCAGTTCTAGGGAACACCCTCAGGGAACATATGGTAGAATACCTCACACATAATAACATCCCAGAAATATCCAAAGAAATCCAATGGGAATCATTCAAGGCAGTAACAAGGGGCCATCTGATAGCATTAAAGGCACAAAAGGAAAAACTGAATAGCAAATGGGAAAAAGAGCTAGAATCAAACATAAATGCAATCCAGGCAGAACTGGTCCAGAAACCAACGATCAAACTGCAGAGGGCCCTGAGAAACGTACAGGGACAGCTGGAATCCCTCCGCACCAAAAGGGCGGAGAGAGACCTATTATACATTAAACATTGGTATTAAATAAAGGCAAACAAAGCAGATAAACTCCTAGCGAGACAACTTAGAGTGAAGAAGCAGAGACAGACCGTAAAGGCACTAAAAGATGAGAATGGGCAAATGAAGACACAAACGTCAGAAATAGGGGACATCTTTAGGCAATATTATCAGAACCTATACTCCTCAGAACATCCGGATGAGGCAAAACAGAGATCTTACCTGGAAGAAACTCCCCTCCCGAAAATATCAGAAGAGGAGAAGCTGCAACTAGATAAAGAAATCACAGAAGAGGAAGTGATATCAGCCATTAGGGACCCGCCGAGGAACAAAGCCCCGGGACCGGATGCCTATACAGCACAATTCTATAAGAGGTATACCGACACAGTAACCCCAATCCTAACCGATTTTTTTTTAACTCATTCAAAGAGAAAGGTAATGTTACTCAAACGATGAATGAGGCTAAAATGTTGGTCTTCCACAAACAAGGGAAAGACCTGCAACTCCCTAGCTCATACCGTTCGATAGCACTAATCAACTTAGATGCAAAGCTATACACCAAGATTCTGGCAAAAAGGCTGGCGCCACTTCTCCCGAAACTGATCCACCAAGATCAGTCTGGATTTGTTCCCAACGGGCAGACTCATGACAACATCAGAAGAGTGTTCCACTTGGTGGAAAAAATAGGAATAACACAGACCCCAGCCATAGCGGTGGCACTCGACGCAGAGAAAGCGTTTGATCGCGTTGAGTGGTCGCTCCTATTTCATATACTGAGACTGATGGGAATGGGGGAATTCTTTATAAGTATGATACAAGCAAACTATAATTCCCCAATAATACGAATAGCAGTGAATGGGGAAATATCTGAGAAAACACAGATAGAGAGGGGAACCAAACAGGGGTGCCCGCTACCCCCACTTCTATACGCGATATTTTTGGAGCCCTTGCTGTCGCGAATTAGAAGCAATCCGACCACTAAAGGTATAGATATGGCGGGCAGTCTCATAAAATTGCCGCGTATGCAGATGACATGCTAGTGATCCTGGAGGACCCCGAGAATTCCCTCCCAAGTCTCTTACAGGAGATAGAGACATTCGGCACGCTGTCAGGTCTGAAAATAAATAGGCAAAAATCGGAAGTCCTGATCCTGGCGGGAGATGACGCACAAATCCAAGAGGTAGCATCCATATTACAGCTGAGGGTGGCAAAGGGAGAGGTTAAATACCTGGGGATAACGGTGACGGGAAGATTAGACACAGCATATGCACAAAATTACCCCCAAATTCTAGATAAAATGAAACGGGACCTACTGAAATGGAACCCACTGTCAATATCATGGTGGGGCAGGATTACCACAGTCAAGATGACTATTTTACCCAGACTCATGTATCTCTTTCAGGCTCTACCTATCAGAATCCCCTCATCCTTCATCAAATCCTTGACAAAAGTGATATTAGCGTATATATGGCAGAATAAAACCCCAAGAGTATCAAGAGCGGTTCTTACCGCAGCGAGGAGAGAAGGAGGCTGCGCCCTCCCGCACTTCCAAAAATATTACAAAGCGGCGCAATTATGGGTACTAAAGGAATGGATACCGGATAACTCACAAAAAATGTGGGCGGCGCAGGACAGGGCGGTAGGGACAACCCCCCACAAGGCACCTTCTCTGGCTAGGGAGGCAACACAGGCACCGCAATGTCCAAATTAGTGAAATAATGAGAGCGACGTTAAGTGTTTTGGACAAGGCAACACAGATTGGAACATTAACTAAAGACCCAGCCCCACTTTTTAGAAATCCAGAATTCCTACCAGGGTTACGAGAGGTGGGAGGAGGCAGGATGCAAAATGGTTGGAGATATGTACCGGGTGCAACGGATAAACACCTTCGGCGAATGTACACAACTACTAAACCTAATCCCGTCCGACAACTACAGATATGATCAGCTAAATAATTGGCTGAATACCCCCAGAATTAAGGGTGCAGCGACAAGGGAGCTGACCCCATTCGAATCATACATTATGTCACACACGGGAGCAAAAATGTTTGTCTCAACCACATATAAGTTCTTAAACACCCCCCTAGAGAAGGTAAAATGACAATACATAAAAAGATGGGAAAAGACATTCAAAACCACGCCAGACAAAGAGTGATGGGAATACATATGGAGGGCGATGCATACATTCATGAGAGCGATACAAACCAAAGAAATGTGGATGAAAATACTTGTACGGTGGCATTATATGCCAGAAAGACTCCACACGATGTTCCGTAACTCACCGTACCAATGCTGAAGAGAATGTGGAGGGGAGGAGAACTGGAGGCACATTTGGTGGGACTGTCCGGCTTTGCAACATTACTGGACAGAAATAAAGACACAAATGCAATGGATGTTTCTGGAAATGGGGAGCCTGGGAGAGGAAGTGTGGCTATGTGTATTATTGGACCCAAAAGAGAAAAAATTAAACATGACACAAAAACGTAACTTCATGGGACTGCTGATAGCAGCGTGGCTGGATTCTAGACCTGTTCAACTAGGCAGATGGAAATATAAGGGTAACGGAACTGACGGACCTTTCCGGGGGAGGGTGGGTAAGGGGGGCACGAATGGGAATGTTAATGTTGACTGTTATATGTACAAAATCAATAAACATATACATTTCTTTTTAAAGTTACAGTCCTTAAAGGTCAGGGGTTTGTTTGTTTGTTTGTTTGTTTGTTTGTTTATTATTTATTATGCCGCCAGACCCGAGGCTATCAAGGCGCAGGAAGTAATAAATCTCGAAGCTTAGTACAAAGGTTACAAGAATACAATGGTTACAATAAAGAATAGTGATATCTAAAACTAGAAAGTGTGTGATATGACGTACATACAAAAGAAGTAGGGAATATACAGGCAGTCTACATACAAACAAATATATACAGTTGTTACCACTAGAGGTTCATTTATCATCGTTTTCTAGGAGCCAGATGATCATGTTTTGCCTGAATTTGGCAAAGGTTTGGTCCATTCTTAGTGGTATGGGTAGTGAATTCCACAGTTGGGCAGCTTTGACTGGGAAACTAGTACCGCTGATGGTGGATAGTTTAAAGCGGGGCACCTGAAGGCGGTTAGAGTTGGTTAGACTCGTAGGCCTGTTAGAGGTTTTTCTAGAGATTCTATCTATAAAATAGCATGGTGCTTTTCTGTTTAAGCATTTGTGGATAAGGGATGCAGTTTTTAGTCGGATTTTCTCGGAGGTGGATAGCCACTTGTGTTTTTTTCTTGTTTCAGTAATGTGTTCTTTCCTAGAGATACTGAGAGCAGCTCTTAGGGCATTGTTTTGAAGTATCTGTATTTTGTTTATAATGTATTTATTTGCACCAATGTATAAGGCATTGCAGTAGTCGAGTTTGGATAAAATGAGGGCTCTCGCTAAGGTCATGCAACTGTTGGAAGACAGGAATTGTTTGCCTGCTCTAATTAATTTGCATGTATATGCTGTGGAAGAGGCTAGGCAGTTTACCTCTTTATTAAATGTTAAGGTGGAATCTAAGTAAAAACCAAGAGTTTTTACTTCTTTCGCTACCTTTATAGGGTTCCCATCGATGGTGAATGATGTGTAATTGTTGCTGAGTTTGGTGAGAAGAGATGCGGATCCCAGGAAAAGGAGCTCTGTTTTATGATCGTTCAGGCAGAGGCCATGGGTAGCCATCCATGCCTGAACGATGCTGTAAATTCCATTCACCAAGGTCAAGTCATTGGGGGTCATTACGAGGTAGGTGGTAAGGGGTTAACAGCGCCGGTAACGGTGCCGAGGCGTCAACCCCTTACCGCCTCATTACACGTTCTGCTCGAGGGACCCGCTAAGGACGCCTGGTAAAACCAGGCGTCCTTAGCGAGTCCCGCGAGCAGACCAGGGTGCTAACAACGGGCCCGTTATTAACGGGCCCGTTGTTAGCACCCTCCCCATTCCCATTGAGCCCTTTGGGGGCTCAAATGGGAATGGGGATGGGTTCCTTGAATGAGGAATTACCGGGCCCTCCAAGGTCGGAATGGCCCGGTAATTCCTCATTCAAGGAACCCGGACCCGGTACCCGATAAGGGGGTAGCCATGCCACTAATAGCGGCATGGTTACCTCCTACCTCGTGATGACCCCCATTGTCATAATCACCAGTAATTGGTAGGAGGATCTGGGTATCATCTGCATAGTTAGTGTAGGTGACACCCAGATCATCAAGATCATCAAACAAGGGCTTGGTGAATATGTTGTACACAGGGTTGGAGAGACACATGATCCTTGGGGCACCCCGTGGGTGATGGGAATGGGGTCCGCCGCTGCAGAGGGCGGGAAGACCCTTATAGTTGGGTCACTAAGAAAGGATTGTATCCAAGATATAGCCTCTGTCGAGAAATGGGCAGCTGAGTCCAAGCGGCTGCATAGGACTTTGAGGTCCACTAAGTCGAATGCCGCCGACAGGTCAAGGAGGAGGAGTAATGCTAGTTTTTCATTATCTCTAATTTTGTCTATTTGAGCTTTAAGATCAATAAGTGCTGTTTCTGTGCCATGTAGTGGCCGGAAACCAGATTGAGAACCTAGGAGTTGGTTAGCTTCTAAGAAGTTCTGGATTTGGACATATGCTGCCTTATCTAAAATTTTCAACATGAATGGTACTGTGGTGATAGGCCTGTAGTTAGCAGGAATAGAAGGGTCTAAGGTTTGCTTTTTAAGTAGTGGGAGTACCCAGGATTCCTTAAGATTCCTGGGAATAGTGCCGGATGAGAAGGATGCATTGATGAGTTTAGTTATGAACGGAGCTAGATCCCTGGCGACATCCTTAATTAGTTGTGCTGGGCATTAGTCTCCCTTACAATTAGATGGTTTGCGAGTCAGTATAACTTTCTCAACCTCTATAGTGGAGACTTTAGAGTAGTTAAATTGGGCAGAGTGTTTCGTTCTGGGCTGGTGTATTTTGTTAGAAGGTGTCGTTGAAGCTACTGAAGCTTTCTTTTGAGCAATTTCATTCTGAATGTTAGAGACTTTGTTAACTAGGGCGTGCTGGATGTCAGAGCACCATGTCATGTCTTTGACACAGTTGTCTTGTATTATGATAGGCGTTTCTAGTTCTTTTAGGATCGTGAATCATACTGGAGTTTGCTTGCATGATTCTGCTATTGTAGGAATCTTGTTTTGCCAGGAGGATGTTCTTTTTATATTGCAAAGAGATGTTGATTAAGTTAAGTTTGTTTTCTGCAGTGGGATGAAGTTTCCAGACTGTTTCACACTTTCTTTTTTCTAGTCTTAAATTTTTCAAGTGGGGGGTAAACCAATTGTTGAGATGACTTATAGGTTTGCTGTTTCTTAGTTTTAGTGCGGCTATGTTATCAAGAGTTGTATTCATAACTTTGTTATATTCTTCGAACAAGACGCTGGGATCAGAATTGTCAGGTAGTGAATTGAGCGTGGGGAGGATATGAGGGAGAAGTTTGTCAGCAGTGATATTTTTCTTATTTCTGGTGAGGGTGGGAGGGGCAGGAGAAGGTTGAGGCGTTTGTCTTTTAGTTTCTAAAGTGAAGGATATCAAATGATGGTCTGTCCAGATTTGGGGTGATATAGAATTGATAGATGTATTACAGTTGTGGTCTGCAACCCAATCGAGAGTTCTCCCTTTATTGTGAGTTGGTGCTTTCATTCTCTGGGTAAAGCCAAGTTCTAGCAGGGTATTGGCCACGGCAGAGGCCTGTTGGTCGTTGGAATCGTTGAATCCTAGGTTGAGGTCTCCCACTAGTAGGGTTTAAGAGGATTCCCTTAGATTTTCCGATAAAACAGTGGATAGGTCTTCATTAAAGGTATTGATAGGGCCAGGGGCTCTGTGTACAAGATGGATATTCAAAGTTTGCAAATTGGCAGTAGGTATTTTAATTCACATGGCTTCACATGATTTTATGTTAGGCACGGATGTTAATCTCATGGAGAGGTTAGATTTGGCTATGACAGCTAGTCCTCTGCCTCAAGCGTCACATCTGCCAGCTCTGAGGATAGTATAGTCATTAGGTACAGCTAAGGTCAGTGCTGGGCCTGCTGCCTCATGTAACCATGATTCTGTGATAGAGATAAAGTCGTAATTTTCAGCTAGGATGACTTTGGCTATTTCAGTAGCATGAGCGACTAGTGATCTTGCATTTAATAAGGCTCCTTTGAGGTTTGGTCTAGGATTATTTTGAGGGAGGGAAGGGGGAGTGCTGTGTGAGGCACGTGGGCTGGTAGGGGCCTTGAATCTTTTAGCAAGTGGTTTGGTATTAGTGGTAGGGATAGACTTAGATATCGGTAAGTGAGATACGCTAATGTTACGATGGTTAGCGGTGAGCACATATCTGTTAGGTAGTTCAAATATTTTAGGCAGCCGTGCTCGGAGTCTAGCGTTTCTAAGTACAGTATTGCAAGGGATCATTTGGCAAGTTGGAGTTGACTTGGCCATTAGTGATTTAGAGGGCAGTGTGTGGCTATCAAGTGTGTGGGCTATGTTAGAAAGCATAGACGTCATAGAGGATACCAAATGGCTGAATAGGGCGCCTAAAAACGCTAGGTTTGATAAAGTGGGTTACATAGTGTAATGTTGGATTGTCCAATGTGGTGTCAACACAGATCAGGTAAAGTGGCAGTCAGATTGCACACGGGTACAGCTAGTTACCTTAAACTAGTGTGCGGCAACGCTAACTAATGACCCAGTGAGAGGTCTCATATAAGGCAAACAACAAAGGCTATAACATTATTCTATAGCTAGTTTAGAGGCCTAGACAGTTGCACTTCTTATGCAGTTCCGTTAATTATGGGCTAGTATGCAATGGAGGTAAACTTTGCTAGCACACTTGCATATAAACATGGCACATGAAGTACTCAGATCAGGCAAGTATGCAATGGAGGTAAACTTTGCTAACACACTTGCATATAAACATAGCACATGAAGGACTCAGATCAGGCTACTATACAATGGAGGTAAACTTTGCTAACACACTTGCATATAAACATGGCACATGAAGGACTCAGATCAGGCTAGTATGCAATGGAGGTAAACATTGCTAACACGCTTGCATATAAACATGGCACATGAAGGACTCAGATCAGGCTAGCATGCAATGGAGGTAAGCCTTGCTAACACACTTGCATATAAACATGGCACATAAAGGACTCAGACCAGGTTTGTGAGTGGTTACTGTGTGGAGGCGACATATGCGGTACATGTGAGGTATATGCAATACATGTATATACTATGGATGTAAAATATAAGGACGAAGAATGCATGGACATCACACACATTAGACGGCCAGAGCAGAGGTTAGCTAATGATTATTTTAGCAATTTTGGCAGCGTTAGGTGGCACTATGAGTATGGCATGCAGTCAAGGTGATAGTGCTACAGAGGCTAACATACTAGGAAGGTAGACCACATTATATACTATGAGAATAGAGATATTTGAGAGTATAATAAAGTGGGCCGACAGGAATGACAGTATGTACAGAACGGCATGCTCGTGTAGTACGGTGATCACAGATGCAGGACAGCGTTTATAATAGAGTCTTAGCCGAGGCTAGGGAGTTCATCAGACCGGTATATACGCGCAGCATTATACTCTATGTAAGTTCTCATAATGCGCTACTAGTTAAGTCTTACCGCCTGTGTGGGCGTTTGGCGTGCATCCGTGTAGGGTGCTGCAGGCAGACCATTGAGTTGGGAACAAGCAGCGATGTAGGAGGCGGGCCGGCTTCTCACCTGCCGGTGAATGGATGCAGGCAAAATAGAAGGCTCCAACCAATCCGGTAGCCTCTCAGGAGGAAGGCTGGTTGTTACGGTATGAGGCCCTCTAGGATAGCAGGGCGGACATTTTGGAGTGTAATCCTCGTGGTGGGATCAACACAGTAGATAGCAATAATGGCACAAATATGCACTCTACGAGCAAGAGTACACTAGCAGTGGCTGGAGGGGGATAGCGGAATCATGTAGATAAATGTGGAAGGCAGATTCTGCTTTTCTTCTGATTTCGGATCCTCGTTCCAGGGGCTGGGTAGGGGGCCCACGGGCTTACTGTATGGATGTGGGGCCCATCCTAGGTGAGGACACTGCTCCAGCAGTGGGGAAGGAGCTCCTGCTCCTGGGATTTCCAAAGTGTTGTGTGTACTTCCCTCCTTGCAACCCTCTCCGGTCTCTACTTCTTTCTCCTTGTATTAAACTGCCATCTTGAAACTGCTGTGTCTGTGTGTCTTGCCTTGCTCAGAGTATGCTTTCCTGCTCTGCCTTTTATCCATGTGGGGATGTGTGCTGAAAGTCAGGTGTGTGTAATGATCCGTAATTGCCTGACCTTGCCTGACTGTGGTGTTGGGACATGTCAGGTATACGGCTCTGGTATTAGTCTGTTGTCGCTCACGGTGAACTGTCCATGAGAAGGTGTCCGTGTCGGGAAATGGGTGGGTTGAGTTCCTAGGTATCCTACCTGGTAAGATGGGGGAAAAGGTGTTACAGGGAAGGGGATACTGCATCTCACCCTCCAGTGTCCCACTTCCACTTCCCGAAGACCCTTCATCTAGGTGATCCTCCCTCACTGGTCCACCCCCAGGAACTGGATCCAAAAGCGATGGCCATGTCTTGGCCACCAGGATGACAGATCCCCGGGGACTAGCGGGTGAGACACCTACAGGTTTCTCACAGTATGGACTAAAGATCTGACTACGTTCATGTGTTCTCGTAACCGATTAGCGGTTTGGGACAGTGGTATTGGGGACTCCTCCCTCTCTTTCCAGGTTTCCCTGAGCATGTCTAAGACATCCCTTCGCTCTCTGAAATACAGTAGCTCAAAGGGCGAAAATCCGGTAGATGCTTGAGGAGTTTTTCTTACATCAAATAAGGCCCATGGAATCATGCAATCCCAATCTTTCCTGCCTTCATCAGCTAGTTTTCTTAGAATGGTTTTCAGGGTCTTATTAAATCGTTCTACCAATCCATCTGTTTGAGGATAAACTGAGGTTCTTAACATAGTGATATGAAGTAATTCTTTAACTTCTCCTATGAATGGTAGCAGATGTTTTATTATTTGCTGGGTCCTACTATTTCTCATAGGAAAGGCCTCAGGATACCTTGTAGCATAGTCAACAATCACTAAGAAAAATGTATTGCCTGATTTAGAGGTTTTGAGGGGTCCAATGATGTCCATCCGGATTCGGGAGAATGGCACTTCTATTCTAGGTAGTGGATTCAAAGGGGCAAGTAGAGGAATATTTGTGCAGGTCTTTTGACATATCTCACATGTCTGCACAAAGTTTTTAATGTCAGCATATACTCATACCCATTAACACTTTCCACTGATATGGCCTTGGGTTTGAACTTATCCTAGATGTCCCCCTGTTAAATGTGAGTGGGCAATTTCCAGAACAATTTTTGAATGGGTTTTGGGTATTACCAACTGGGTTGTACATATTCCTCCCCCTGAGGTTTCCCTTTGATATAACAGTCCGTGTTTTAAAAAGAAGAAGGGACCTCCTTTATCACTGCCTTCAGACTCTAGGACTACTTGTAAGAAAGCCTCTGCTAATAATGGATTGTTTCTCTGAGCAAAAGCTAAGTCTGGAAGGACAGTTGGTTCATCCTCATGGCTAGTACTGATGTCAGGTCTTTCATCAGCCTCTCCAAAAACCTACATCTACTCTCTCCGTCACCTCCTGTTCTGTTTCTCCTTTTAACTGGGGAAGAATGGCCCTTTTGAGAATCCCTTGTGCTATTTTATCCCATGATGAATGTCAAATGGTGTTTCCCCATGATTATGTAAAAGTACTTTTACATCTCCCCTGAAATCCGGATCAATACCTCCTGGAGTACATCTAGTCTGAATTTCCAAGCTAAACCAAATTTGGGGGCTAGTCTGATGTAGCATCCAGGGGGAGGTATTAGAACTAAGTCAGTGGGAATCATACTACTTTCCCTGGAGGAACGAATGCTTCCCTACTACTGTAGCTGTCGAATCCAATAGAACTATTTGTAGCTTTAGTGGGGTTTGAGGCTCAACCACTTCGTTTTTGAAATTGTAGGGTTCCCCAAGATACCATATGTGAGGAAGGCATGGTATCAATAGTACACACAGACAAAATAGATGCAAGTTTGAAAACCTTTATTTTGGGGTTTTGGTTGGGTTAGTAGAATTCCTAACTGGCCCTAACTCTAGAATGAGAGTTGTGAGAACCATTAGACAAAATACAAACAAGTCCAAGTCAGTCTAGTCAAAATAAAAAGGCTTGCGCTTCAAGTCTGTTAGCTCAATCGTCTGCCTTCTCATAAATACACAGTTCTACTCTTGACTTTAACTCCGCCGGGCTCGAGCTTGCTGCTCTTTTCACATTCACCTTTTACTTTATCACAGTTCAGCATAGACTTCCTTCTGCCGGGCTCAAGCCTGTCTTTCTCTTCTTTTTGAGGGTTCCCTTCACCACATTTTATCTTTATATCTTTTACTGTCAAAGACCTTCGAAAGTGCAAGGATTTTATGTAGACCTCTGCATGACCACTTCGACCTCTGTTTAAACAGCTCAATAATCTTCCTAATCTTATAATAGTTCTTGGTAATTGTAGTTTCTTATTCTCTTTACCCCCTTGGCCTCTTTCAAAGTTTATATGCAACACCAATACGTCTTGGTATTTGTAGTTTCTTATTCGCTTTATTTTGCTCTCTTGACATCTTTCAGAATTCATATAATATTTTACTTTTCACATATTCAACTTTTGCTCGGGATCGCAGTTACTGTCTTGTCTAAGATTCCCATTTAATACAGTTCAACTAAGAACATTTGACAGAGTCTTTCGAATGTGCAATTCGAATGTGCGATTCCGCCTTGCAGGAACATTCTGTTACTTTGTATGCTTTCCTTACCATTCAGCAATTGTCCTTTTTCATTATGCTTTTTATCGGCACACGATCAAACCTTCAACTTTTGCTTACAGTTACTTTTGCTTTTAACACAAACCAGGCCTTTGTTGCTTCCGATAACTCACTGGTCGTATTAATTAGGCTTCTCTCTTCAACACCTTTCATGTAGCACTCAAGGCCGTCACCAACGCCTCCTCTGCTCCTACCCAACTCTGTTGTTCACCCGGGAGGGTAGCGGGCCGCTTTGAAGCATCTTGAAGGTTTCTCCTTTATGCTTACTTGGTTTCAGTCTTGGAACACTCACGGCTTCTCGAAAGTGTGGAATTCTCACCTGGCTCTCTGTCGTTCTTCGCAAATGGCGATCAGCCCCTTGGCTTTCTAACTTCCATAGCGTGGTACCCATCAGCCCCGAAAGAGCTGCTGCTTCTCATTCTCAGCCTCGCTCAGAGTGTGCCTGTGTGCGCCACTTTTATCCTGACAGGGAGTGTTAACAAGTGGCAGGTGTGCATAGTTAGGATTGTGTGCCTGGCTCTGCCTGGTCCCATTAAAGGGACAGAGCCATTGCAAGTCAGTAGAGGTAATCTTCCTGGCCTCATTCCTCATCTTCCTCGGCTCGGTAGTGTTGTCAATGTGAAGTGGGGAGGAATTATGCGAGCTGGAGTTTCCCATAAAATAAGCAGGGATAGGGGTTAGATGGGTTGTGGAAACAGGGGGATACCATGTCTCACCATCAGGTGCTTCTCCACCACTCCCTGATGACCCCCTACACAGGTGATCCTCCCTCGCTTGTCGACCCCCAGGGTCAGGATCCAAAAGCGATGGCCTTTTCCTGGTCACCTGAGTACAAAATCCTCTGGGACCAGGTTGTGAAACACTGTCTGTTTTTTTACACTGGGGATGCAAGTTATGCTTGAATTTCCTAGGGCATGAGGCTCGACAATGACCCTAGCCCAACCAAACCACCCCTGTTATCCACTGCACCTACCCTGCATCCTAGTCAGTGTCTCATTATGTGACAATGGTCAGTGCTCATGGTTCGCAGCTATGGCCAGTCTCCACTGTCAACACAATACATGGGGCATGGGCTTCTACCATTCCACATTCCCCAATAAGCAAATCAGAGTAGACATTTGTCATTGCTTAGGGCCAGGCCTATTGCCCAGGCAGCAAAGTTATATCACTATTTTTTGTACTTATATTTTCACACTTTCAAAATAGTGCAACACAGGACTGATTTGCAAAAGCATATTTTCAGGTCCTAGCTGATGCTGCTCACGCAAGTTTGACGCAATCCTGTTGAGCTTTTCGGGTTGCAGCTGCAAGCAGAATTTTGTTTCCCATTCAAATCTAGGGCTTAGGCCATGCCGCATGCCCCAAATCAGAGTAGGCATTTGTCCTTGCCGAGGGCAAGTCCCACTGTCCAGGCACCAAAGTTATATCACTATTTATTGTACTTCCATTGTGGCACTTTGCAAAAAATAAAACACAGGACACATTTGCAAAAGCATGTTTTCAGATCCCTGCTGATGCTCCTTATGCAATTTTGCTGCAATCCCGTCCAGCACTTTAGGCTGCAGCCGCAGCCAGAATTTTTTTTCCATTCAAAACTAGGGCTTCAGCCATGCCGCATGCCCCAATAAGCAAATCGGAGTAGACATTTCTCCTTGCTGAGGACAAGGCCCACTGCCCAGACACCAAGGTTATATCACTAGTTTTTGTACTTACCTTCTGACACTTTGGAAAAAATAAAACACAAGGCAGATTTGCAAAAGCATGCTTTCAGGTCCCTGCCGATGCTCCTCGCACATGTTTGCTGCAATCCCGTCCAGCACTTCAGGCTGCAGCCACAAGCAGAATTTCTTTTCCCATTTAAACCTCTCCCTATTTTGAAAAACGTTAACATAGCCAGTCCCTGGTTGCTATGTCCACTTTAACCCCATTGCCGTCCCTCGTGGTCATGGCCAGTAGCCAGATTGTCCGGGTCATGGTTACCCAGACAATCTGGCCACTGGCCATGGCCACAGGCTATACCTCAGTCACCAAAGGTATATCACTATTTTTTGTACCTACATTATGACACTTTTCCAAAAATAAAACACAGACACAGTTGCGAACCATGCTTTTGGGTCCTTTGCCATACTCCTTGCACAGGTTTTCTGTAAATCCGTCCATGTTTTATTTTTGAAAGGTGCCAAAATGTACGTAGAAAAAAATAGCCATATAACTCAGCCCCCACTTAACAAAAGCCATTCAATATTTGCACACCCATTCAAGGTTGGGTCTATAATCTATCTGCCTACTTCTGCTTCTGTGCATATTCGTCAAACGGCACCAATGTTATAAGCCATCTAAAAATGTTGAGACCTCCCTCTAATTTTGCCCACTCTTGACAAAATCCCACCAAACCTTCGACACACATTCAAGTTTGGGGCTTAAATCTTTTTGAAAACTTTTGTGAAGATTTGTCAAACGGCACCAAATTTATAAGCATTTCAATTATTTTGGGACCCCCTCTAATTTTGCCCACTTTTGGCGAAACAGTACCATACAGGGTGGTGTCTACAATGATATTGCAAAATTTCGTGCAGTTTCATTGAGTGGCACCAAAGTTATAAATCATCCAAAAACTGCGTTTCACCGACCCTATAATGCAGAAAAATGCATGGATGTCCCCGAACATCTGAGATGTTTGCAGACTTCGTAGAAGAAGAAACACCAGATGTGGGTCTTTTTATGGCCATATCCCATCCCATCCTCATCACCCCTCAACTCCCAGACATTTCTTTATTAGTTTGACAAGTGTAATGTTGTGTTTTTTAAATGTTTTTACTGCGATGTTCGCAGACTACGGTTGCAGTCCGCGAATCCAACATGGCGACTGTTTCAAAAGTCTTTACGCACCTCACGTTTTTAATTGACCTATCAGTGTGCGCGTACGATGTCTGCGAACATCACGCTGCACTCTGATCGGTCCAGAGGTGTCAGCGCACTGCGAATCAGGAAATTAGTCCGCGGACCAGACCCAGATGTCACTAATTTCTTCCAACCTACTTTTTGGCCATTTTTAAAAACAAATACTGGATGGATTTACACCAAATTTGCAAAAGCATGCTCTCGGGACCAAGCCGCTGCTCCTCATGCAAGTTTGATGCAGATCCGTCCAGCGGTTTGGGCTGTAGGCATGAAAAAAAAAGTTTCCATTATGTCTATGATGATTTCAAAATTTTTGGGACCCTCGCCCTATAACTCCACCCCCCGACAAAACCGCACTGAACTTTGCATAATCATTCACAGGTGGCCATATGCTTGTTTTGCAAAGTTTGGTGAGCATTTGTCAAACGGCAACAACGGTGGAAACATTTTATCTTCTCCAGTTTTTCATAACGAGGAGAGACTGAAATCCTTAGGCTAGTATCAAAGCTGAGCAGAATATCCTGCTATGAAAAGGACATTTGAAGACAGAGAACCAGACTGAGAACCAGTCAAATGCAAACTGGGCCATACAGAAGCCTTGCTGAGGCTAGTATACAAAGCCTCCCCTTTTCCATTTTTAGTTAGGTGTTTTCTAACATGGTAGGGCCAGTTTGTTGGATAGGATTCGAATTACAATGGATTTTATTTTGCACTTTAACATACATCCTTAGCTTTTGTTTTTCCTAGGTAGGGAACTTCCCTCATAGAAATAGGGCAAGTTAGGTGTGTTGATATTTTTATTTTGAATAAAACCCATGAACCATGAGACAAAATCGCCTGAGTTCTTCTTCTGGTTCGCCACATAGGTCTATTCCCACTAATACAGAAAGACAACCCCCTATTATATGACTGGCATATGTTCAAAATAAAACTGGGTCGTCTGTCCGATCGATGCAAACTGCCTTTGGCATAAGATAAGGAACTGCTGCTTTGAAACAGGGAACCAAATAGCTAGTTACTTATGCGGCACAGTTCAATTGATTAATCATAGAAACAGAGTGGCCTGAGCAATTACAGACAGTATTGTTCTATCAGGGCCTTAGTGATAAATTGAAGGATGTGTTTGCTCAACTAGAACCACAACCAGAAACCTGTTCAGCATTAATAGATATAGCATTACAATTAGATCACCGCCTTATGGAACGGATGTGGGGAATGAAAGAAACATGAGGTTTCCCCATGCTATGTTTAGTTAATAGCAGCGATCAGGGATCCCGTAGTACTCACACAGAACATATGCAGATCGGGAGCATTAGGGGGCCTTAGTCTACGGAAGAAAAGGATAAGAGACGGGTGGCGTGGCGTGGTAGACATGCAGTAGGGACGCCTTTTCAGAGTTCCTTGAGATCTGGTACGATCCTGGCCTGTAGCATTGGCCCCAGGGTGAGTGTATCTTCACAAAATGCATCACCAACTGGATGAACAATGTGGGCATAATTGTGAAGAAGTGGAACGCTGATGGTGAGCTGGTAGCAGAATCACTGACGTTTTTGCAAAGTGACTGGACCAACGGCGGCTATAACAAGATGGCGGTCACGAGGCCATAGCCTGGGGTCACAGAAGAACAAAGCAGGACGAGGCGGCAGTGAAAATTGCAACACCCCTGCGGCTGCCTGTCCCTCGATCGAATCCATGGAGAGGCACGGAGAGCACGCGAGACGGGACAGCATCCATGGCACGTACGGCCACACAGCGCTGTAAGGAGAGGAGTGTTGGGGGTCGGTCGGGGCCCCCATGCAGTCCCGTAAACCCCCGCTCCCGACAGACACACACACAGACGTCTTGCCGGTTCAGGCTTCCCAGTCGCTCTAATGCGGCCGGGAATGCCCCGTTTATTTATACAGCACGCGGCGGTGTGCAACGTCACGCTGCCGCGTGCGAGACACATCACGGGGCAGCGCCACACTCCTCCTTTTTCCAGGAGAACACAAAACTATGTTAAATACACTATAATCCACACAAACACAAACTGCTTCACTCAATAGCACAACTTGTCCAAAACCCCTTTATTGTCAACCACCCGGATCCCTTTACTCCGGTTGGTTAACCAACAGTCCCAAAATATAATTGTTGAGATAAGCGGGTTTCCCTCGACCAGCCCTCTGGGGGTACCTCCCGCTCACCTCCGGCACGGGAAGTCTTTCAGCAGGCATCTCCCTGACAGGGGATGCAGGGGTGCCAGAGGGACCTCCTCCGTCCTCCGGTATCTCCCCCACGTCTGGGTCCAGCGGCGGTTCAGTTCTTGAGTCACCCAGTTTCTTGAAGAAGCTGACATTCCGGGTGACAGCAGACCTTCCGTCGGATGCCGTTACCATGGACCCCTTTACGGCCACCACATCCAATGGCTTCCGGCTCATAGGGGAGCAACAGCTTTCCGTGGGGGTGTCGATTACGGATGAGGACTTCGTCCCCCGGTTCCCGCCGCTGGGGGCGGAGCCCTCTTCGCAGGTTTTCCTGCTCAGTCCTCACCCGCCGGTCTGCCTCGACCTTTTGATTGTCAATCACCCCCGGTTCCTTCTCTCCAACCTCGGGTAATAGTCCCCGGGGGCACCGCCTGAACAGGGCTTCTGCTGGAGCAACCCCCGTGGATGCATGGGGGGTGTTGTGGTACACCCTGAGAAACTGATACAGGGCTTGCTGTAGTGACTGTCCTTGTCCCTGGGCAATCCTGAAAGTCTTGTTGAGCGTCCGCATCAGTCTCTCAGCATCTCCGTTTGCCCTGGGCCACAACGGGGACACCTTCTGGTGCTGGACCCCGCAGCTCTCCATGAGTTCCGCAAAATGCTCACTTTGGAACGGCGATCCATTGTCCGAGCCTAAGGTGTGGGGAAACCCATGAGCTGCGAACACTTTCTCCACAGCCACGACCACATGCTCGAAGGCCACCGACTTGACAAACTCCACCTCCGGATATCGGGAATATTCGTCCACGATTGCCAGAAAGTGGGTGCCCACAGACGTCGACCCGAAGTCCGCATGGACGACCTCCCACGGCCGCGTGCCCCGGGGCATTGCTTCAATTGCTGGCTCTCGCTGTAAGGGAGACGGCACCTGACACCATATGCAGGCCACCACAAACTCGTCGACCTTGCGCTCCAGTTCAGGAAACCAGACCTTCAGACGCAGCCTAGCCTTAGTCTTGGCGGCGCCCTGGTGCCCATGGTGAGCCAGAACGATCACATCTTGCACCTTTGCCTGAGGTACCACGATCCAGTCGCCTCGCAGCAGCAGGCCAGATGGCGAGAACGAGAGCTCCTCCTTAACCTTCCACAGCTGCTCGAGTGCTGTCTTGGCCTCTTGGGTCCGCCCCGCCAGAGATTCTAGGACAGACTTCCAGGAGCCGTGCCGCATGGAGTGCTGGAGGATCTTGAAACACTCGTCCTTGGCAGCTGCCGCTTCCAGCTCTGAGAGAGGCATTGCGTTAGGTGTGGCTGCCTCCACCACCATCCGGACGTGATCGTCGGCTTCCTCCTTGCAGGTGTCATACTCCTCTCCCCACGCACTCCCGGATGTCATGAGAGATAATCCGCTGCGTTGTTGGCCCCTGGCCGGTACACCAGTGTCACTCCGTATTCGAGAAGGGCGAGCATCCACCTCTCGATTCTGGCCGGTGGCTTGGAGGATGACCCTGCCAGAATGGGCAGCAGGGGCTTGTGGTCCGTCACCACCGTCACTGGACGCCCCAATAGGTAGAGGCGAAAGTGTCTGCAGCCCCAGAGGACCGCCAGAGCCTCACGCTCGAACTGCGAGTATCTTTGTTCAGTTTCGGAGAGCGCTTTGCTAGCGTAGGCCACTGGCCGGATGATCCCGTCCCGGTTCACCTGAGTTAAAACGGCCCCTAGACCAAATGGACTAGCGTCCACAACGATTTCCGATGTTAGCGCCGGATCGAAAAACGCCATGGTGTCTTCCGCCGTCAGGGCGCGCTTGATGTCTTCAAAGGCTGCTTGCTCAAGCGGGCCCCAGTGCCAGGCTGACTCTTTTTTTGTCAGGGACCTGAGCGGTTCTGATCTCGAGGCAAGGTTCTGGATGAAGCGCCCACAGTATGTCACCATGCCAAGGAAACTCCTAATGTCAGACGCCGACTCTGGAGGTTGCACATTCTTAATGTCCTGGACCTTCCTCGGGTCTGGTGACACACCCCCTTCTTTAAAGATAAAACCGAAGAATTCGATGGAGGGGCGCAGGAACTCACACTTGTCCCTTTGAAGGGTGAGACCTAGTGATTGCAGTCTTTCAAAAGTCTTCCCCAGCTTTCTCAGATGGTCCACCTCGGTCTTTGCGAACACCAGAATATCATCGCTGATGTTTAAGACGCCCTCCAGATCTGCGAGGGCACCTCAAATAATATTCTGAAAGACCTCTGCAGCCGATGATACTCTGAAGCTGAGTCTCTTGTATCGGTAGGGCCCCCGGTGAGTGGTGAAAGTGGTTATATACCGAGACTCCGGATGGAGAACGACCTGGTGATATCCTGCTTGGAGATCTAATTTGGAGAAGAAACGAGCCACTTGCACCTCCGCAATAATGTCATCGATGGTAGGGGTGAGATGCCGCTTCCTCTTGATGGCCTTGTTGGGGAGCCTCATATCTACACAAATGCGGACAGAGTCAGGTTGATTGGGCTTCCTAGACACAACAATCGGGGATACCCAAGGAGTGGGGCCCTCCACCTTTTCAATAATGTCCAAATTCACCAGGTTGACCAGCTCCTTATCCACCTGCTCCCTGAAATGGAACGGTACCCTCCGGTGTTTCAGGGCAACAGGCTGCACAGACTCGTCGATGTGCAACCGCACCGGCTCACCAGTCATCATTCCAATGCCCTTGAAGAGCGCGGCATATTTATCGAGTAAGTCATTGATGTCTTCGAGATACACCGAGTATGCGAAGCTGACAATTCTGAGGGCCTCCGCAGCCGCACAGCTTAGCAGAGTGTTGTTGCTCACGGGCGTCACGTAGAACCGGGCTTTGATCTGCGAGCCCTCATGCTCCACCTTCGCTACGAAGGCACCGTCTATTGGTATCAGTTCCAGTCCTCCAAATGCAAATATACGGGCCCTTGGTGTGAGCAGCTTCGGCGGGGATTCAAGGGTATCATAGTGCCCCCTGGCCATCACATTGACCGGGGCTCCTGTGTCCACCAGCACCGGGACAGGAGAATGATTGATCTCAACCACACACCTTGGCTGCCTTCTGTTCTTTTCTTTTAGGACCTCCACACTGGAGACAAAGAAGATGTTCTCTTCATCCTCCTCTGCCTCCTCCTCCTGGGCATCCTCCCCGCCCTGGTCCACCTGGGCCACATTCGGTGGGCAGTTCTGGCGCGGGACCCACACCCGAGCCTGTCCTCTCGGTACCAACATGGGCAGGGCAGCCCTGCACACCCTCGAAAAATGGTCAGGCAGGCCACACCTACCACATGTCTTTCCAGCTGCCGGACACTCTGTCGGGTGAGGGAGGTCGTATCCGCACTTCTGGCACGATTCCCCCGCTCTCCCTGCTCTGTCCCGGGGTCCCACCCCAGGTCTTCTCACTCCTCTTCCACCACGCCACATGGCACACACCTCCTCCGACTTTACTGAGCGGGATCCCGCCTCCATCTTAGTTGCTCGAGCTTCTGCCACCTCATGGCAGCGGCCCAGTTCCAGTATGCCTGGCAGAGTGATACCCGGCTCTCTCAGGACCTGCCTCCTGAGTTTGCCTGAGGAGCACGCCTGAATTAGCATCATGCGAATCATGTCCTCCGCGTCTCCCCATGCACAGCCCTGGGAGAGGTGGCGCAGGCGTCCATAAAAAGTGTCCAATGTTTCATCGTCCAATTGCTTGGCCGAGAGCATGACAAACCTTTCATAGTCCACGTTGGCAAGGGGCAGAAAATGGGCCAGGAGTGCCACCTTGGCTGTGTCATAGCTGCCATCCCCCGCAGGAAGCGACTCGAAAATTTCCTGGACTGTCGGCCCAGTGGAGTACAACATCGTGGCCACCCTGCTGTCGTCATCCGTCACCTGGGCGGCCCAGAAGTACATGTCGAGACAACCAACCCATCTCCTCCACCTAGGCCCCATGCTGGGCGGCGGGCCCGACGCATCAAATTCTGGGATGGGCTGCAGGGCTGCATGGGCTCGCGCTTGGGCCATGATGGGAGGTCCTGGCTGGGCAACTGGCTGCACGATCAGTGGCCCTTGAGGCGCAGGAGCTTGACCGCCTACTTGAGGTTGAGGGGGTGGCTGTGGAGCGGCCACTGGCTGTATAGCTGGAATCACTGGAACCTGAGGAGCTTGTTGTTGACCTCCCGCTTGGCCACCGTCCTGGGGAGGTGGTGCGGCTGCAACGTGCCCACCGTCTTGCCCACCAGCGCCACTCATGGGCCTGAGCGCACAGGCACCCCCCGCACTGGGACCTGGGGGCCGCAACTCCGTCACCCACCACCACCACGCACCTGGATGCCCCTTCCACAGGCACAGCGACAGTCCAACCTGAGAACGGTATGGTGGAATCTTGCCTTCGGCTTTGATGAATAGAAGAGATGACTGCCCACTGCAGTATTCCGCCCTGATGATGAAGAGGCTGAAGAAAAAGGCCACAGCAGCCTGATGATGAAGAGGATGAAGAAGCACAGTGCCCCTCCACTGCAGCAACACCAGTGGTGTAAATGTTCCAAAAATTGGCTGAAGGACAGAAGAAGAAAAACTGGGCTATGCAGGCCCTGCCATGTTAGTCCTTCTCCTTGCTCTCACTCGTCGTAGGAGGCCCAAATGTGAAGTAAAAATCAGAAATGAGGTATGTATATGCAGGTTAGACTGCCTGCACGCAGTTTGTCAAAAAATTAGATCTGGATCACCTTCCCCATCCAAACCAGAGCTTGGAGAAGTTCCACGATCGTTTTGACAAAATGGCCGCCAGCCGCGTGTGCGATCCGCAGCCACGGCATGAAACGAAATGTCATCCGTTCCGTTTCATTTAGAAAAATTGTGACATCAATCACCGCCGGGCATCCGCATCCACCCGTCGCCACTGTTGGGGGTCAGTCGGGGCCCCCATGCGGTCCCTTAAGCCCCCGCTCTCGACAGACACACACACACACGTCTTGCCGATTCGGGCTTCCTGGTCGCTCTAATGCGGCCGGGAACACCCCGTTTATTTATACAGCACGCGACGGCGTGCAACGTCACGCCGCCGCGTGCGAGACACATCACAGGGCAGCGCCACAAGGAGCAGCCCGAGATCCCAGACAGAACGAAATTAGCATGGGTGGCCGATAAGGCTGCCAGCATGGGCGGCCGATAAGGCTGCAGGTGGTGCTGCAAGTGGTGCAGTAAGTTGGAGGCAGTGGGGCCCATCCGAAGAACAAGTTGCCTATCACAGGGCAGGGAGAGCGAGCACAGGCCCCAAAGAACATCATTAGTGCAGTGGTACCGGGTCATCACCCAACCCCCCGCCCAACCGGCCGTCGGATTTCAGTCACTTTAATGAATGCAGCACATCAGCTGACTGCGACGGAGCATGGACAGCAGCATTAACTTACCTCGGCCTATACTAGCACATGAGGGAGCGCACACCCTTGAAACGAACCGCTGTAGTGCACCGATCATCGTAGTGGAATCGACATCAATGCAGACACGGCCCAGGAGTGGGGGAGAGGCACAAGATATGCTCCAGCACGCAACAAGCATACTTTAACAATACAAATGAAAGTGGACTAATTCCAAATAAGCAACAGGGCCAATTCAGGCATAATACCCAAAGGGGCAGGACAAACAGCAATTAAGGACGGGCTATTTCAGCAAATGGGGACCGGTGAGGCACAAGGACTTTGTAAGGGGGCGTGGCTACAGGACCATGGGATAAGACGTGCTTCCAGGAGTGCTCCTGCCTATCCGTAATTATTTGAACGAAAAACTATGCTTAAAGCTGATCATACGCTCTGAATCTGGCAATGCATATGCATGAAGGTTCACGGCATGCTGACAGCGAGGATCGAGAGAGGAAAACAGAGTGGGCCTCATTACGAGTAGGGCGGTAAGGGATACCGGGCACCGGTAAGGAGACCGGTGCCGCTAATCCCTTACCCCCCTACTATGAGGTCCCTTAGCGGGTCCCTTCCTTAACGCCTGTTCTGACCAGGCGTTAAGGACGGGACCTGTTAAGGGACCTGGGCGCAAATAACAGGCTTGGCACACGCCGGTCCGTTATTTGCGCCCTCTCCATTCCCATTGAGCCCTATGGTGGCGCAAATGGGAATGGGGAATGATTTGGTGAATGGGGACTTACCGGTCCCACCAAGGTCGAACTGGACCGGTAAGTCCCCATTTCACCAATCCAGACACTGTACCGTTATTGGTGGTAGTCATGGCGCAAATAGCGCCATGACTACCACCAACCTCATAATGAGGGCCAGTGTCTTGTGTGCAACAAGCTTGAAAAGAAATTGCTGCAGCTCGCAGATGGCGGAGTTAAATGGTCACATGCCGGAAACAAAGAAATGGATTGAGGAGATAAGCAACCAGAGCTGAAACCCTGCTTGCAATTGAGCTTGGAGCTTATTGGAACAACGTGGACGGTCAGCATTTCAATAACACAATAAGAATACCTCTTTGCTACGTGCTAAATACTGTAATGTGAGCCCAAGCGAGATAGTGCAGCCATACCAACGAACAGTCCTGGAGAGGAGAAGAGCTCACAGAGGAGGAGGAATCGTGGACAAGCGTCCTGTCTGGAACAACGAACAAACTGAAAGCAGGCTGGTTGATACGGTTGGGATACGAAATATTGCAACGGAAGAGAATGATTGAACAGCTGTTCCAGGACCGACAAGCCAGAGACGCATTATCTATACAGTAACAAAGGGGGAAGGCAAGACAGACACGAGCACTGGATACTGCGAGGAGCCGATCATTCCGATTGCAATGCGAGCAATGCAACTGATGAAATAGTGAGGGATACAGTTGCTGGTTGGCACTGGTGGAGCCTTCTACGCCACGCGGCTACTTAAACCTGCAACAAAACAACAATGATACGCAGCGGTTCGTACAAGGATGGTACACAGCAAGCTGGCTATCATTACAACGAGGAAAGGTGATAAGGGGAGCTCAAGGATGCCCAACAACAGCTAATACCGAACGGCCAGGCCTATCAACAGATGCAGATCGAAAGGCAGTAAAAGGCTGGGAGCCATTAGCAGCGTACAGTGAGAACGGACCGCGCAGTAAGGAGGTTATTCTTTGCCCAAAATAGCTGCAATTACTGCCCTGCAAATAAGAGATGGAATAGACACACAGCTGTTGGGGGCACGGTTGCAGAGGCCATGTTCTCCCTCACGGTGGGAAGGACTCTGAGGGAGGCTGGTTGTATTCAATCTAGGCTTGTAGCCGGACACGCACAAGTGATGCAGCAGTGGTACAGCAGCCCATGTGAGGAAGAGCTGTGGTGAAGGGCTGGACTGTGAACTGAATCCTATCCTCCTGGCACTTGTGCAGCCCAAATAGATGCAGTTTTGCACCGGCAGGCCACGGTGAAGGGAGATCTAGTGGGCCGCGCTGTGCGCCATCGGGTGGCACCCACTGAGAAATCAACATGCTAAAACACAGAATTGTAAAGCCTGTAGGAGGAATAGGAGCAGGGAACGAAGAAAGTCAGTGCACACAGGAGTATTGTCACTGGAGGTGAATGTCAGAATTCCTCTTCACTGGTTGACCCCGTAGTGTAGAAGATGAATTCTTCCCACCAATGTACCCCTCTGAATGGTACCAATCACACATACAGAGGGATCAATTAATTGAAAGATGTATGGAATTCCCGTCGAGACCCACGTAGCTGTAGAAGGAAGGAAGCACAATTAGTATCCAAGTATACTTTTAGGCTTCAAGCAGTTACTAACACTCCTTCCCCACTAACCTGATCAAGGGAAGAGTTGATCTCTGATCATGGGTCGTATTTCGTAGCAAATACTGCAAAACAAACCACCCTTCTGGTTACAACCCCTGAAGTACAAGGCTGCCAACAATACTTTAACTGTACAATAACTTCTTACCAGAGATTCCAATATTGTTGCACACGTAGTCACTGACACAGACTAGATAAACGAGGAAACCAAACTCCGTATGGTTTACACGAAATGCATCAACAGAAAGTTACCACTCCCGCGGTGCAGCCGATGCTGTCCCACGGAGCAGCGGAGGCTGTGTCGCTGGATGGAAAGCGCTCCCACGTTGCAGCAGAGGCTGTCTCCCGGCGCAGCGGAGGCTGTGTCGCTGGACGGCTAACGCCTCCCACGTTGCAGCAGATGCTGTCCCACGGCGAAGCGGAGGCTGTGTCGCTGGACGGCTAACACCTCCCACGTTGCAGCGGAGGCTGTCCCACGGCGCAGCAGAGGCTGTGTCGCTGGATGGCTAACGTTTCCCACGTTGCCGTTGCAGTACAAAGAAGTACAAGAAGTCAACTAGTAACGCAATCCTTTAAACAAACCGGGTCGGAACCACACAGGCAGAATAGACCAAGGAGTAGGCAATTTCAAATCCAGGGACAGAAGGCGAAGGTAGAAAAAACCAGGATATCACCGAAGTACCGAAACAGACAAGGAAGATCCAAAAATCAAGGTCCGGTTCAAAAGCAGGGAGTCAAGAAACCAGGGAATCAGGAAACAAGGTCAAGAACGAAAAAGCTCCAAAAACAATGCTTGATCAGAAGCACCGAACAAGCAGGGAGACAGGGTTAAATAACCAGGAACACATGATCAGCGCCGTGACCCAGCACGTACGTTGCGTCTCCCTAGCAACGTATTGCCTAACTTCCATGGCAACCTCCAGCCGCCTCAGAAAGCCGGGTTTTGAAGTACTCGTTTCCTGGTTGCACGAATCGTGTGTAGCCTGGTACGAAACCCTGCACGCATAACAGTACCCTCCCCTAAAGACGGGTCCCGTCCCCTCGAGGACCAGAACTCTGATACCAATCGAGGAGCATGAATATGACTTACAGGTTCCCAGGTTCTCTCTTCCGGACCGTATCCTTTCCAATCCACATAATACATCCTGACACCCCTGGAAACCTTGGTATCCAGTATTTTGTGGACTTCATACTCATCTTCACCCTTCACAGACAGAGGAGGCGGGCGGGAAGGGAGCGTGGTACCAGGATGAAAAAACTTAACAAGAGATACATGGAAGACAGGGTGTACTTTCCACTTGGCAGGAAGAGACAGCCGTACAACAACAGGATTTATCACCGCCGTGATGACAAATGGCCCGATGTAGCGTGGGAGAAGTGCCCGTCTACCAGGAATATGCAAATTCTTCGTGGACAGCCAAACCTTACCCCCCACTGCGTATGTAGGGGCCGGAGAACGACGGACGTCAGCAAAACGTTTGGCATTGGACTGAGCATTTTTGAGATGAAGTTTGACCTGCGTCTGTATTGAAACAAGCGGCTGAATACAAGTGGAAGCCGGGGGGTGACGTGTAGGAAGAGCCGGAGAGAGAGGCATCGACCTAGGATGCCTACCATATAAAGCAAAAAATGGCGAAGAGCGTGTAGATGTATGGAGAGAGTTGTTATAGGCAAATTCTGCCATAGAAAGTAACGAAAGCCAGGTGTCCTGATACTGATGAGTAAGGCACCTAAGATACTGTTCCATAGTTGAGTTGAGGCGCTCGGTCTGTCCGTCCGTTTGAGGATGGTACGAGCTGGAATACCTTTCATCAATACCAAAAGAAGCGGTAAGGGATTTACAGAAACGAGACGTAAATTGCGAGCCCCTATCTGAAATGATAATACAAGGGAGGCCAAAAAAACGGAAAACATTCTTTAGGAACAGATCCGCCAAGGCTGGGGCGGCAGGGAGACCCTGACAAGGTACGAACAACGCCAGCTTGGTAAAATAATCAATGACCACCCAGATGGTGTTGAAGCCAGAAACCGGGGGCAAGTCCACCACAAAGTCCATGGAAATCATGTACCACGGATAGTCAGGAACAGGCATAGACTGAAGTAGGCCTACAGGTTTGGAATGTGGACTTTTACATTGAGCACATACATAGCAACAAGCGATGTGTTCTGCAACATCTTTAGCCATAGAAGGCCACCAGCACCACCGTTGTAGAAGATCGAGGGTCTTCTTCGTACCTGGGTGTGCTGCTAACATCGAATCATGGCACCACTTGACGGCCTTCTTACGAATACCACCATCTGCAAGGAACAGCACACCCTTGATATGAGGCAAACCGTTAATAACTTCAATATTAAAGGATAGTTCCGGGACTTTTTTTTTTATTGTCCCTACGGGTCGGCCATGTGTTTGTAAGCATAAATCGGTAGATCGTAGGAAACTTTCCTATGGACCTTACCCGACTTTTCGCCCATTATCGCACTCGAAATCAGCCTCCATTTTGTGATAATCCTATCATTTCGCCCCATCGACCTGGCTCACCTGCCTTTGCGGCACTAAATCAAATCCCCCGCCCCTGAAACAGACTTTATCAAAACATTCATATTCCCCGCCTCTATCCGTGACGTGACTGAGCTGCGTAGGCAAAGGCGCCCAGGCGTCTTCTACGCGACTCCACACAGACCCCGGAAATCAACACAGATCAGCTCACAATACAGCGCACCACAATTCGGAATATGAAACTGTACTTTGAAATCAAACCGCAAGATTGTAAATGTGGTAAAGTACATTTATTTGACATCAAATGTTTAGAGAATATTCAGCGATTTGCATTTTTATTTGCTCATGTTCCAAAAAGTTCGTATTGAGGGAAGCGATGTTCGTGTGCAGTACACAGGGTGTTGGTTTACGATAAAAATAAGCTCTTCGGTCGCACTGATAATCACATGGCTGTTCCAACAACGAGGCACTAGGCCACCACAACGGTAGGTATGTTGCATCTAACCGTTAGTACCGCGTAAGGGCATACTTGTACTTGGCGATCGTCCCATAAAATGGTCAGGGTGGCAACGTTGTTCACGCGGAGAAGCAACTGGCGGCTGTAGAAGCCGTCCGCCGGTGCCTGGTACTCGTGACACAGACAGTAGTGAATGATGTACCTAAAAACATAAAAAATGAAATTAGTCTCACCATCAGATCCTTATTAAAATTATTCATTTCATAGCGAGGACAGCGCTACTGGGTGTACACAAGTGTTTAAAGGCGTGGCGAGGCATGGAGGGGGGGGAGTGGAGTACAAGGTAAGTAGCATAAAATAATAAATAAATAGGGCCAGCTGGTGGCAAGTGCAAGGTAAGTGCAGAACAAGTGCTGGGAAGGGGGGGGCTGTAGGATACTGAGACAGTCCCTCAGTGCAGGGGTTGACAGGGAGGCAGTGCAGGTGGAGAGTGGAAGGGCCCAGGACCGAGGTCGCAGACAGTGGACCAGTTGTAGCAGGGGAGAGGGAGAGAGAAAGCAGAAGCAAAGAGGAAGGTTTTGAGGTACTTCAGTAAAAGCAGATGTTTCTCCTCAAGATAGTGCGCGGTAGAAAACAATATGCCACATAGAACGAACAAGTACAACTGAACCCGTCTTTAAAGCCACTGTATAGTAATGAAATTGCGGTATAAACTCATCAAAAGTTACTTACATTATATTTGCATTTTCCATTGTGTCTCTGTGTAGGGCAGACCCGAAACACCACTCCTTCTTTGCCGACGTTACTTCTTCTAATGAACGTGGCTCATCGTTTCGTTTCTGAAATTTTATTCATTATCTTTTCTTAGTCTTTCGGGATGGTCCCGGACTGTCAAGGTCAAATCACAATAGAACCTTATACTGGGTCGTGGGCCGTTCCGCCACCCGAGCAAAACATCAAAGCAGCTGACCTTCACTTTGAGTGAGCACACATTTCTAGTTTGGGCCTGCAACATGAGGAGACTCGAGAGAACAGACAATCAAATTACAATCATTTAAACCGTGATGTGTATTTCTCAATGAGCTCTGCTTTAGGTGGACATGGAACAGAGGCAATGTTGGGTGGCAATGCAGTTGTCCCCTGCATAGGTTCGTTCACCACTCCATGTATGTGCCTATCGAGGACATCTACGATAAGTCTCTCAATAAACTCATATTGCATATCCTCAAACACTGGTTTGATCACCCATTGTTTACTTCTTTTAGTGAAGGCCTTATTGTAGCGAAGCGTCCCTAAAGTTCCGGTCGTCCTACTTTGTTGACGGCCAACATTATGGTTATGTGCCAAGACTGCTAGAAGAGTCCGATTTATCATGCCTTCCATGCCAAAATGCAATCTTTTGGGCCTGTACTTTAGGCACATATTGTGGAACACCTCCAAATCTCCTGTGTGGCAGAATTCCGTGAGTCCCCTCAAATCTCTTGTTATAGTTTTATCAAATACAATCTTTTCAATGGCCTTGTGAGTGGGTGATGAAGGAATCAACCACTTCTTCTTCCGTGCCTCCTCTGTGGACAAATGGCCATGTTCACATTTGTGGAAATGTTCATTTGTCGACCATCGATGTACGTTGCTACAGTGCAACATTACTGACCGCCATTTTTCCAGTAGAATTTCCAACGACCCTTCACATGTTTTTGAGCTCCACCAAAGATGGTTGCTGATTGACTTGGACCACTGTGAAATACCTTGCATATCTTTTTTTTTTCCTGCAGCCGACAATTTTTTATTGATTGTTTTTGCAAGATGCCATACGTCAAATTGGTGATTTATATTTTTGTACTCTTCTCTCATTGTCTTGGCAATTGAAACGTGTCTGTCCGTGGCTATCAGGTCGATCACCATTCCCCGCGATTGTAGTTCTTGCAATGATGCTACAAAGCCAACTTTCTCCATGGCCACTGAGGATGTACTTTGTGACACCTGCACGACCACCGAACTCACAATTTTCTTACTTTCCATGTCCTGAAAGTGGTAGGTGCAGTACTTGGCTGAAAATCCTGGGCTGTCGCACTGTCCATCACCGGCTAGCCTGAAGCGTTTGCCCGCGAATGTACTTTCCATTGACATTTTTTCCATTCTCCAAGCTTCGCTGATGGCTGGAAATAGATAATCGGTTTGGTATTTGTAGAACTGAGTTTTCGCAATGAAATGGATTCCCACAAACTGAAAGAAATACTGTAACTTTTTAAAACTTGAACCACTAAAAAGTGCGGCCGCTGCACAAAGTAGATTGCCTGCTGGCAGTTGCCCCAGCATGGGTTGTGCAGACCATGCGAACGGATGATATTGTGTACAGGTGGCATGTATTTTAAGGTTAGTGCCTCGAATTGCACGAGTCACATTAATCAATGGCTCCCCACATACTTCCCCACCAACCCAATGCCCACATTTCATCATCATAATAATATCCATCAAACAGCTATCGAATACAATGAATTTGGCCTCTTTCCTTATACTGTCACTCTGCATCCCAGCTGGTTCGGCCTGTAACGTTGAGGACATGTCACTCGCATGAAAGGTACAATCTCTGATATCGTCTTCCGCTATGCTGAGTGATATTGATGGTGTTTCATTGTCGTCCATGTCATTCTCTTCCACTGCAACAACTGTTCCTTGTCCGGAGATGGGAGAAAAAAACAATGTCTTCAACTTTCGCGCGCTCTTATTTTTTGCGGGTGTGGATTCTGTGAATTGATCTCCGACTGCATCCAAACTACCAGGAGGACATTCACTATCAATGGCTGGTGGTGGTATAGCTCCGTTGTCAATCACTTCATATTCTTCCCATTGGCACGATGCATCTCCAGTCTCAAGTCCCTGCCAAAAGGTTTGACAAGCAACATCTCTCGTTCGCTTCACTGTCTGTGTAGATCTAGTTCTTACACCCACTCGCAACTAGAGGACAGATTAGAAAAGGGATGTTCAGTTTAAACACAACTTACAGTATTGAACTATTGACAGTGAAAGACAACGTAATATAGTGAACAGGACACTAACCTTCTTTTGCTTTCTTTTCTTTGAAACTTTCTTGCCTCGAACTTCAACATCTGGACGCTGTTGCTCCGACTCGTGTGTGCATGTCTCCACTTCCTCTCGCGCTGCAACGACTATATTTTCATGATAAGCACATCCATCACTCACTGAGGCTCCATCGACTCCCTGAAACATAGAACTTTCATTAGTATGTATAATAATATTGAAAGCACAAAATGTACTTGGGGACCAATACCCATACGTACATCTCAATAGCAAAACACGAATGAACGCATTGTGTAGAACATTCAAACGACAATAGTTCACGCATTGTTGATCTAGTTAGATTGAACTGTCAAGATCCATACCTCGGGCTCCGCATAGACTTCCATTGATGATATTATTGAAGATGACGCTTCAGCAACTCCCTGAAACACAGTAATTGCATTAGTATGGTTTTCTATTTTGTTTAAAAGAACATAAACTTTCTGCAGGCGTCAACGGCTCATCTAAATAGACCTGCACAAATGATCAGTTGTCTAAAATAAATAATGGATATCTAAATATTATTCGATTTGCTCCATCGTTGGAAGTGTCACCACCCAGAGATCTGCATCAACTACTAGGGGTGATGTTCTTGTTGAAGAAGCTCCGTCAGCTCCCTGAAACATAGTACTTGCGTTAATAAAGAAGGAAGTATAGCGGATGTAATCACGTCATTTGATCTCGCATGATTGATCTGTCAGTATCCATACCTCGAAATGCATAAGAACATCAAGGGACGCTGTAACTGCGGTGCACACTTCTACAAGCTGTTGCGCCGACCCGTAACTGCATGCTCCCCCTTCTTCTTGGACTAATGCTCCATCGACTCCCTGAAACATAGGACTTTCATTAGTAATGAACACAATATTGAAAAAAGAAGACACATAGGAGGGCGACGACAGAAGGACATACCAATGGCTAAAAACGAAAGAAACATTGTGTGTAACAATCACGCTACAAGAATGCAAGATCTGATGATCTCCATCGATGGAACTGTCCGGAAACGTACCTCGAGCATCTGAGTGACATCTACGGTTGTCGTCAATGCGTTGGACTCCTCAGCATCTCCCTGAAAGACAGTACTTGCATTATTTTGGATAACAATAATTATAACTGAAAACAAAGACTAGAGGACGAGTACTGTGGTGTACCATTAGGTAAAATAATTACACGATCAATTAAAACTATTGATTTACATGCCTAAAACAAGTCAGTGTCAGAATAGCTAAGTAAGATTACCCGATAGGCGCTTGAAGTGGCTGATGACTGCAATAACGACACGGATGGAGAATCTTCCGCCTTCATATTGAGTGGATACATAAATGGGGAAATTATTGTTAGCTAATGCTACACACTACCGCAATGCCGAGAGATAAATACGTAAACTTGACTCACCAGTGGAGGGATGTGGACGAATAGAGTGGGAATAGCGGTTGAGAGCAATTTTCGCCTCGCTCGCAGTGTTTTCTTCTTTATTAGCAATGATGTGGAGTACATGTCTGGGCTAAAGTGCCTGCTGCAGATGCGGTATCGATCACCCCTCTTGTCAGCAAAGACTTCTAGGACTCTACTTTCTAGCTCAGAGGCTGGATATCCGCAATATCGGACCCATTCTCTTATCTGATCTATTGTCTTAGGGAAAACATGCATTATAGTACCTTCAGATTTGTTATGGGTCTTCGAAGGGCAACCGCCAATGGAACAGGCAGGCATTATGGAAAGTTCTGAAAAGTAAAGATCAACAATTCTCTATGAATACCAATGTGTTAAAACATTAAATGACACATAAAAGGTTCAATGCAAGGTCCGTTTTGGTTCTTGGAACTATACACGTTATTCACATGCGGATAAGTATTTCAATAACTTTCAAAAAATAGAAAAAGTAATTTGACTAAACTCAGAACATGTGACTAGTTCCTTGCATGTACTGTCGTGAACGAAAAGAAAACATGGATGCAATTTGATGACTACTAGCAAATAGATATAAATTAAAAAATTGGACGCAAAATGATTATGGTACATGGACTTACCTTGACGAACAAACAGTTAGATGCAGGGATCAGAGTAGTTTCTTGTCGTAGAACAGGGAGCAGTTCACAGGTTGCAAACTGACGAGTTTGCTCAAAGTGGTCACGGAAGTTCACAGAGACGAAGAGCAGATAACCAGCACCTTCACGGGTTGACTAGCAAAGCGCAAAGAAGTTCTCATTAGAAATATGAAGTGGGTTATAAAGAATTCGAAACAGGGGTGTGTTTGTGAATGAATGACGTGTATATGTCGTGGCATTATGCGGATTGCAGGGGGGCGTCCAGCGTGAGGGGGGATGCTTGGCAGGAGACACGGGGTCTGGAGGTAGACATGGGAACAACAACCCATGCTCTATAGACCACTTTGAAGTGTACATGGTCTTTGGCACCTCTTGGCCTTTATCGCTCCCTGACAGCTCCACTTGCCAGCAGCGCAAGTACCCTGGTGCTAACTGCCTTTGATAGGGCGGGGGGTGGATCGGGGCGGTGGTCGTGCAGACAAGACACAGGAAGACTCGTGAATGGAGACACACTTATGTGGATTGCAGGGGGGCGTCCAGCGTGAGGGGGGATGCTTGGCAGGAGACACGGGGTCTGGAGGTAGACATGGGAACAACAACCCATGCTCTATAGACCACTTTGAAGTGTACATGGTCTTTGGCACCTCTTGGCCTTTATTGCTCCCTGACAGCTCCACTTGCCAGCAGCGCAAGTACCCTGGTGCGAACTGCCTTTGATAGGGCGGGGGGTGGATCGGGGCGGTGGTCGTGCAGACAAGACACAGGAAGACTCGTGAATGGAGACACACTTATGTGGATTGCAGGGGGGCGTCCAGCGTGAGGGGGGATGCTTGGCAGGAGACACGGGGTCTGGAGGTAGACATGGGAACAACAACCCATGCTCTATAGACCACTTTGAAGTGTACATGGTCTTTGGCACCTCTTGGCCTTTATCGCTCCCTGGCAGCTCCACTTGCCAGCAGCGCAAGTACCCTGGTGCGAACTGCCTTTGATAGGGCGGGGGGTGGATCGGGGCGGTGGTCGTGCAGACAAGACCCGTTTGCCGCAGGGCCTCACCAAGGAGAGGCCATCTAACTGAATGTAAGAGGATGGCTGCAGGATCTACTACATGGAAGGCAGGGGGGTGAGTTTATAAATACCTCACCCTCCCAGGAGAGTATATGGGGGTCATCTCTGTACCCGGTGCCCAAAAAGAGGATTTATTATGATCAACCATATTTATTATTTACCTATAACCATGTTTTGTATCAATAAAATCCAACAGCTTTTTATTGCCAACGCTTGATGCCAACCCACAAAATAATATATGTATGACTGCTGCATATATGGGTTCAACGGTTATGTGGATTGAAGGTGTGTGGCCAGCGTGAGGGAGGATGCTGGCCGGAGACATGTGGTGTGACAAGACAAGGCACTGGAAGGCTATTCAACGGAGACACACTAAGATTCATTTAAAAAATCAAAACAACCATTGTTAAAATATATGTTGGGCTTTATTTTAGATTTTAATTAAACATAAATAATAAACATTACACATTGTAAAGTTGAGGTTGCAGCACATCGAGGGAAAATCCGCGGTATTGTCCACTGTCACTGGGGAAATGTTGTCTAATGGCAAGTACCGCACAGGCAGGTATTACTCTCCGAACGCGGTGTCCGAGCCTCCCGTGAAGCCACCAAGTGAAGCAACGATAGGCCACCAGCCTGTACCACCTGTGAAAAAAAAAGATGCAAACTGTATTAAACTGACCAAACTTTCTTATCAATGTCGATTCAGGTAACACATGTCATTTTTCTTAGAAAAAAATTATATCTAGAAAATGCACTATATGGAACCAATTTACATGCGTTCGAATGATATGTAAATGTAATTTTATATGTGGGAGACGACCATGAAATAGTAGTGGCATCACTGACATCACAAACAGAGTATACTTACTCGTTACTCGGATTACGCGGACGAACAGTGCCACGAAGTTCGTGCATAAGCACCATCATCATCCTCAACACGGTCCGTGAGAGGCAGGCTTCCCTGAACTCTGGCAGCTCGGTGATGCATTGCGGACTTTGCTCGCCTTCCTGCAGACTTTGCTCGCTTTCCGAAATGTAGGCCAAGCACCCGGAATTTTCACGGCAGCAGCAGTTCTCCTCCTCAGTTGGCATTAGCTCGCACCGATTGCACGTGCACCAGGTGGAGACGCCGTCCATGCGACATGGTCCAGGCTCTTCATCCGTTGACTGGTCCTCCCAACTGCCGTCCGAATCCCCATCGTTTTCGCGTGCTTGCCTTTCCAGTAGTTCCTCCTCGGTGTACTCGGGCTCGTACATATACGGCATTATTGTGGCCATTGTGCGGTAAAAATAGTAAAATAATTTGCAGAGATGGTACAGGTGTTCACACGGGCTACAAGCGGCGAAGGTAGCTGACCAGAGCACTGAAACGAGTCACAGAATACTCAAAGTAACACAGAGAGAGGAATGGAATCGAAAATCTGCTGCTGTATGTTGTGAAACGGTCTGTTTATACTTATTGGGGAAAGAGGCGTCCTGCCATTTCCATGGCAACACGTCAATAGCTGAGGCGCAGCGATTGTTGACACGAGACGTGCTTGAAATGGGCAGTACGCGTCTGCTGATGTCAGGCTCAGGGGCGGGGGATTTGATTTAGTGCCGCAAAGGCAGGTGAGCCAGGTCGATGGGGCGAAATGATAGGATTATCACAAAATGGAGGCTGATTTCGAGTGCGATAATGGGCGAAAAGTCGGGTAAGGTCCATAGGAAAGTTTCCTACGATCTACCGATTTATGCTTACAAACACATGGCCGACCCGTAGGGACAATAAAAAAAAAGTCCCGGAACTATCCTTTAAGTTTAGCTGCTTCCGTAGGATTGACTCTCACCCATTTCTGTAATTCATCCCGCAAGGTAGGTTGTAAGGTACAAGCACAAATCACCTGATATGGCAATAAAGGACGACCATCTGTACTTGGAGGAGATGACTCGCCATGGATGCGTGAAAGAGCATCGGCCTTTGTGTGCAAAGAACCGGGGCGGTATGTTATGGTGAAGATGAACATTGAAAATAACTCATGCCACCTAACATGCCTGGCAGTAGAACACTTAACTGACTGTAAAGCTACTAAATTTTTGTGATCAGTGAAAACCTGAACTGGATATGCTGTACCCAATAAATGATGTCGCCAGGTCAAGAAGGAGTCCCGTACCGCTAACAATTCCCTTTCAGTAATAGTGTAGTTTCATTCATAGGATGTCAATTTTCTTGAATGAAACGCCACCGGATGCAACCCCTTGGTTTCCGGGCATTCCTGAGACAATATGGCACCAAGGGCAATGTCTGAAGCATCAGCTTCTACCACAAAGGGTAGACCAGGATTAGGGTGTTGAAGCACCGGAGCGCTAGTAAATGCAGCTTTGAGACTCTGGAAGGCTTGATCACAAACCCTGTCCCAAAGAAAAACCTTTTTGTTGCTTGTTAAGGCTGTTAATGGGGCGACCAAAGCAGAAAAATCCCTAATAAACCTCCTGCAGAAATTTGCAAACCCCAAAAAGGATTGTAGAGCTTTCAACGAGGTGGGCGGGGGCCACTCTAAAACCACCTTAACCTTAGATTGACTCATTTGAATTCCTTTACTGGTTATGTCATACCCGAGAAATTCCACTTCTGAAGCATGGAAAATACACTTCTCTAACTTAACAAACAGATTGTTTTCACGCAGTCTATGCAACACGCGAGCAACGTGTGTTACATGCTACTCATAGGATGTGGAATATATCAAGATGTCGTCCAAGTAAACTATCAGAAATTGGTCCATCATGTCATGAAAAACATCATTGATGAAATATTGAAACGTAGCGGGGGCATTACAGAGTCCAAACGGCATGACTCTGTATTGAAACAATCCATACCTGGTTTTGAAGGCCGTTTTCCACTCATCTCCGCTACGGATTCTTACTAAATTGTAAGCACCGCGTAGATCCAATTTGGTGAATACAACCGACAAACCCAGTTGATCCAGGAGCACAGAGATGAGAGGGATGGGATATTGATTCCTAACAGTGATGGAATTGAGAGCCCTATAATCAATACACGGACAGAGATCCCCCTCCTTTTTGGGCACAAAAAATAAAGGAGAAGCCGCCGGTGAACGAGAGGGGCGTATAAACCCTGATTTTAGAGACTGATCTATGTATTCTTTTAGAACGAGATCTTCTTTGTGGGTTAAGGAATAGATCCTCCCTGACGGTAGCTTACCCCCAGGAACCAGATCGATAGGACAGTCGTAGGGTCTGTGCGGGGGCAAAACCGAACCACCTCCTTCATCAAACACATCTTTGAATTCAGAATATTCCGTAGGCAAAACACTGGTTATAACTGCTCCAACAGTAGAGGCAATATCCAATAGAGAATGGCAAGGACTATTTGCTGGGAGCTTGTTCTTCCAACACAGATTCTCACAATATTCTGACATAAACTCAATTCTGCCTAAGTGCCAATCAATGGACGGATTGTGTAACCGTAACCACGGAAGCCCCAATATGAGCTTGAACTGAGGTGCAGTTATAAGATCAAAGAAAATAAATTCTGAATGTCCCATTATAGTCTCCATTGCCAAATCCTCTGTTTGCTGGATCACCATTCCAGAAACCAGGGAAGAGCCATCCACAGCGTTCACGGCTATAGGATTCACTTTATCAATAATAGGAAGACCCAGATCTCTGGCATACAAGGTATCAATATAGTTTCCTGTAGCACCAGAATCTATGATTGCTGTGGCTTGAACAATCTTGTCTTGTGATAGCTTGAAATTCACCTCCATTTCAACAGGTTGAACTAGCAGGGAGTCCTTGAAAACGTAATTACTCGGCAATTGGACTCCTTTCATTGCCGAGCTTTCGCGTTTCCCTGTCTTTTGGAGGGCTTCTTGGTGCAAGCTTTCAATAGATGTTCCGATGATCCACAATAGAAACACAGATTGTTTTTCTTACGATTCTCTCTTTCTTCTGGTGAAAGAGGACCTCGTGTAGCTGCCCCGATCTGCATTGGTTCTGGTGCAACAGTAAACGATGCAGGGTTGATGTGGACGTCAGGAGCCACACCTCGTTTCTCCCCTTTTCGAGCTGCCTTGCGGGCGTCTATCTGAAGGACTAGTTCCAGTAGTTCTGGAAAAGAAGCTGGTACTACTGGAACCATAGCAAGGGTATCTTTTAAGGTTTCGGATAATCCCTTGTAAAACAAAGAGGCCTTCTTATCATCAGGCCAGCCCGTCTTAGCCGCTAATTGATTGAACTTTGCTAAATAGCCCAAGAGCGTCATATCCCCTTGCTGCAAACTTAACAATTCCAACTCCATGACTTGGGCCTTGTATCGAGTATCGAATACTTTCCCCATTGCTTCAATCAAGGCGTCACAATCGAACAGTAAAGGACTTCCCACTTCCAAAAGAGGGTTAGCCCAGGCAGCGGCAGTACCTCCAAGATGGGACAGTAGGAAGGCTGCCTTTGTTGCAGAATCAGGAAAAGAGCCAGGTCGATATAAAAAATGTAAGCGACATTGATTTAGAAACGTCCTGAAATGTTTTGGTTCCCCATGGAATCTCTCCGGTGGGGCCAAAGGAAATTGAGAAGTAACATATACTGGCCCGGCCCCCGCCTGTGCAGGTTCCAGTACCGGGGCAGCCGGTAGTACTGGTGCTGCTTGAGGCATTGGCTGTATAGCCGTTTGGAGTTCCAGAATTTGTTGTTGAGTAGTGGCATGAGCATTAGCCATATCTGTTCTCAGATCTGCCACTAATTGGAGGAGGTTAGTTAAGGTCTCGTTGGGGTCCATGTTTAAAGGCTTCTGATTATGTCAGAATTCCTCTTCACTGGTTGACCCCGTAGTGTAGAAGATGAATTCTTCCCACCAATGTACCCCTCTGAATCGTACCAATCACACATACAGAGGGATCAATTAATTGAAAGATGTATGGAATTCCCGTAGAGACCCACGTAGCTGTAGAAGGAAGGAAGCACAATTAGTATCCAAGTATACTTTTAGGCTTCAAGCAGTTACTAACACTCCTTCCCCACTAACCTGATCAAGGGAAGAGCTGATCTCTGAGCATGGGTCGTATTTCGTAGTAAATACTGCAAAACAAACCACCCTTCTGGTTACAACCCCTTAAGTACAAGGCTGCCAACAATACTTTAACTGTACAATAACTTCTTACCAGAGATTCCAATATTGTTGCACACGTAGTCACTGACACAGACTAGATAAACGAGGAAACCAAACTCCGTATGGTTTACACGAAATGCATCAACAGAAAGTTACCACTCCCGCGGTGCAGCCGATGCTGTCCCACGGAGCAGCGGAGGCTGTGTCGCTGGATGGAAAGCGCTCCCATGTTGCAGCAGAGGCTGTCCCCCGGCGCAGCAGAGGCTGTGTCGCTGGATGGAAAGCGCTCCCACGTTGCAGCAGAGGCTGTCCCCCTGCGCAGCGGAGGCTGTGTCGCTGGATGGAAAGCGCTCCCACGTCGCAGCAGAGGCTGTCCCCCGGCGCAGCGGAGGCTGTGTCGCTGGACGGCTAACGCCTCCCACGTTGCAGCGGAGGCTGTCCCACGGCGCAGCGGAGGCTGTGTCGCTGGATGGCTAACGTTTCCCACGTTGACGTTGCAGTACAAAGAAGTACAAGAAGTCAACTAGTAACGCAATCCTTTAAACAAACCGGGTCGGAACCACACAGGCAGAATAGACCAAGGAGTAGGCAATTTCAAATCCAGGGACAGAAGGCGAAGGTCGAAAAAACCAGGATATCACCGAAGTACCGAAACAGACAAGGAAGATCCAAAAATCAAGGTTGGGTTCAAAAGCAGGGAGTCAAGAAACCAGGGAATCAGGAAACAAGGTCAAGAACGAAAAAGCTCCAAAAACAATGCTTGATCAGAAGCACTGAACAAGCAGGGAGGCAGGGTTAAATAACCAGGAACACATGATCAGCGCCGTGACCCAGCACGTACGTTGCATCTCCCTAGCAACGTATTACCTAACTTCCATGGCAACCTCCAGCAGCCTCGGAAAGCCGGGTTTTGAAGTACTCATTTCCTGGTTGCACGAATCGTGAGTAGCCTGGTACGAAACCCTGCACGCATAACAGTGAAGAGCCCAGGCGAGTGACCAACAGTGGTGACGGTGAAAGGAGGAATCCAGGAAGGTGAAGCGGACAGATAGCTCCCACCTCAGGAAGACCTTGAGGGGACCCGACAGTAAAGAGGACACCTCGGAACCAAACGTGGCCTGAGAAGTGGAGTGCACGCAGTGAAGGTACGGAGGCCGCCCGGGGCGCACAGTGTCGCCATGCCATAACAAGTCGGCAGTGCACCGCATCACCCATAACGAAGGGAAGGACCACAGCGTCGGGGGAGGCAAAATGGCACCAAAGCCAAATAAGACTAAGGGGAAACAATCCTCTATGGACATTTTTGCAAAACCAGCACAAACAACGGAAGCTGTGAAAACAACGGGCAGGAGGAGCAGAATGCAGAAGACCCCAGACGGAGGGACCAACAGATCTTGGAGGCCATTGCAGAGCTGAAGAAATCCCTGGAATTCAAAATTGACGCTGTCAGTATTGACGTTAATCTCCTAAAACAAGATGTTAGTTGGCCTAAAGTCATACACCACTAGAAGAGGGTGGAGGGGAGACCGGGAGGGAGACAACAGATGAGATCAAAGAAAATGGGTGACCTCAAGTTAGTAACCTGGAATGTCAGAGGGTTGAATAGTTACATCAAGAATAGAGTAATGACATATATGAAACGTCAAAAGATAGACATAGCCCTACTGCAAGAGACACATTTAACCAAAGACAGACAGGAGACCTTGGCACGAAAATGGGGAGGGGTGATCCTGGGTTCTACTTACTCAGCATATGCCAGAGGGGTGTTAATTTGGGTGGCGCTGACTGTCCCGTTCAAAGTTTTGCAGACCTATCTAGGCACGACGGCAGGATGATTATAATGCAGGGAATGGTGGAAAATAGAGAAATATGGGTTATTAATACATATTCACCGAATCATGACACAGCAGCATATTTCCGATCCTTGTATGCCAAGATAAGCCACTACAGAGATGGGGTATATGGGGTGAAGAGTTAAACTGTACGCTGAACCCATTACTAGATAGGTCGGATGGGAAATGTGTGTACCTAACTCCTGCAGCGAAGGCCTTGAATGCACTGCTACACACCTTCAAGTTAGAGGACGTGTGGCGAACAATGCATCGGCAGGACCGTGTGTACTCTCACTATAATGCCCCTACAAATCTCTACACAAGGTTAGACTATGTGATAGTGGTCGGTGAATTGTTAGGGGAGTTTGTATGTGCAGAATATAAAGCAAGGGTCTTATCGGACCATGCTCCTCTGGTTGTCACGTGGCAAACTCTCCCACCGAGGGCCAAGATTCCAACATGCAGGTTCAGAGTTGAGGCAGTCAGAGATACTGGGTTTCGGCAACATCTAAGGAAGGAAGTGAAAGAGTATTTTCAACATAACACAGGCAGTGTCAGTTCATCAGGTACACTGTGGGAGGCTTTCAAAGTAGTGGTGAGGAGAGTGGCCATATCGCAATCCAAAGGAATGCAAGATGTTATTTTACGGGAATTGCAAGGCGTAGAGGATAGGCTGGAAAATATAGCACGGACAGGGGACAGGTACCTAGAAGAGGCACATGAAATTACGCAATTACAGCAAGAAAGTCGGAAACACTGGGACAGGTTGAGCAATTTAAGTTACAGGAGATACATTGAGAGACAACACGCGGAAGGAGACAAGCTCGGGCGATTGTTAGCCTGGCACTATAAAAGCGAGAATAAACGAGAACCAATTAGAGCAGTGGCCGGGAGTAATGGAGAACTGCATGAGTCACAGGAGGGAGTGAATAGATGCTTCTATGAACATTATAAGCAATTATATGAGGAAACCTCTGGGTGTGATGTAGCGGAAATACGGGAAGGACTGTCCGAGATTAGACTGCCCAAGCTGAGCACAGAAGAACGAGAGGGATTGGAGGTTACCATTACAGTAGAGGAATTGGAATACGTGATTAAAGAGTTGCTGACAGGTAAAGTGCCAGGGGCAGATGGGCTCTCTAGGGAATTTTATAAAGAATATAACACCGATATTCTAACACCATTGCTGAAAATGCTCAATGTTTCGTTGGAAATGGGCAGATTGACCGGATCTTTAAGGGAATCAGTGATAGTCCCCCTCCTGAAACCAAATAAGCCAGATACCGACTGTGGCTCGTATAGACCCCTTTCTTTACTAAATCAAGACGGGAAGATACTTACAACGGTGATGGCACTCAGACTCAGGCCGATTATAGCCAAGCTTATACATTCAGACCAGGCAGGATATGTCCCACATATGAATATTACTAGTAATTTGCGTAGATTGCATCATGTGATAGACTGCACCCAAGGTGATATGCGACAGCTCGTGGTGGCATCGCTAGACGCAGTCAAGGCGTTTGATTCAGTCAGAAGTCCATGGCTGCTGGCGGTGTTGGAAGAGTTCGGTATGGGACCAGCATATATCAAATGGGTGAAACTGCTGTACAGCGAACCAGTTGCTAGGGTTAAAACAGGTGCAACAATTTCAGAACAATGGCAGTTAAGTAAAGGTACAAGACAAGGGTGTCCGTGGTCTCTGATGCTATTTATATTGGCGCTGGAGCTGCTCGCAATCATTCTGCGGGGCGAGCATGGGGAGGCAGGGATAGAAACGCCAGGACGACAACATTTAATATCATTGTACGCAGATGATATGTTACTTTACCTGCAACATCCAGAGACCAACTTGCAATTTAGTTTAGACATGATGGATCGCTACGCAGCCTTATTGGGTATTGCGATTAACCCGCAAAAGTCAAGTCTGTTCCTGTTAGGTGAATACACCGGGAAGTCGATGCGCAAGCTGTCAGTGCTGTCAATTAAATAGGAATTGGATACGTTTTGCTATCTCGGAGTGAACATTTATCACAATCCTCAGTTGGAGAATACACATAAAACAGTAAAAGCACTGCATGGGATTGAAAAGTCTGTATCCTTTTGGGCAAGATTACCATTATTTATGATCGGAAGGGCGGCATTGCTGAAAATGGTGGTACTCCCGAGACTCCTTCACTTTTTTACAAATGTTCCGTTTGCAACACCAAGACTGATCTTCAGTAAACTGCATAGCATATGTAGAGACTTCCTGTGGTGTAATTCAAGATATAGCGTAGCACTTTGGAAACTCCAGAATACATGCGAACTACGGGGGATAAAGCAACCCAATTTTGAGTAATTTTTGTATTTTGTTGCTAGCCAGCTGCAATTTGTAGCCAAATGGCTGGCAGATGAACAAACACACAAGTCCAATTGTTACACGCAACAGGAGAGCGGTTTTACCTAAAAGAAATGATATGAATGATAAACTCTTGCGCGGTCTGCTTACTCAGGTTGATGAGATTGGGGTGGGTAATGTGGCGTAGAGCCTGTCAATTGATAGGGGATGTTGCACCATACTTCCCGCAGATCCCGCTGGTGGCATTGGAGGGAGTGAATGACCAACTGCGGTTGAATGTCAGGAAATACTGGGAACCAAATGGAGTAGTGACGGTCGGAGACTTGGTCTAGGAGGGTGTGCCTAAAGAGATTGGGGTTTTCGTAAAGGAAGACAGAGTCCCCCCAGGACAACACCTGACGCACTCCTGTCTACTAAACAGTCTCCAGAGCAGGTGGGCAGGGACTGAAGCTGAGTTGTAATTAGATGAAACGATAGAGTCATTCTATGATGTGTCAGAGGGAGGACATGAAGTCTCAAGGATATACGAGTTGTTAATGTCCAGAGTGGGGAAGGAGTTGGGACAGACGAGGCAACAGTGGGAAGCAGATCTGAAATACCAATGTCGGACGCAATGTGGAATAGAGCTATGGTGTAGCACTAGAAGGTGTCCAGGAACACTAGGCTCCAGCAGATACAACTGTACATAACCCACAGAGCGTATTTAACCCCTAACAAAATAGCAAAGTTTGGTCAACCAGTGATACAACCTTGCCCAAAATGTGGGGAGGTGAATGCAGATTTGATTCATATGTTTTGGGCATGTATAGAAATTGGCAGATTTTGGGGGGTGGTGGCTCAAGCATTAGTAAAAGCAGATATTATTTTGGATACTGGATCCCCCCTGGCTTGTTTAGACCCAAGAGGGCCAAACATGTGAGCAAACTAAAAGATCTAGCATACATACTGGCAAAGCGCTGAATAGCGATGGGATGGAAGGCACAGGCAAGACCTCTAGTGCAAGTATGGCGGAATGACCTGCTAAAATGGGTGAATGCAAAAACTATGGTATGGCAAGAAGCAGTGCACAGGACTGCAGATCGGGGGGACGGAGGGGTGGAAGGTTGGAGGCAGTTGATTGAGGAGTTGGTCACCTCCACGCTGGAAGTAGGAGAGCCGGAGCACAGTCCTGCACAGTGAATGACAGACTTAGGAGTCGTTGGAATACAGACAGTGACGTGGTGGAATTATGTGATGTCAAGTAGGCCGGGGTTTTGGAGGGGGGCGTCGGGAGGTATTAGGGGACAAACAGACGATGATGGTAATGTAACATGGTGTATACTGTGATGTGATGTTGTATGTTGTTGGATTATATTGAAAAAATAAAAATTACTTGGTCATTTGTGAGAGTACAAGCTCCTGAGGCTGAAACACGTGATCAGTGTATGACAGCCTTTCGGTAAGCCAAAACAGTGGCACAAATAACAAGCTTCAAGTCAACAATTAGCCTCCATCAGGCCACGGGGACCCCAAAAGGGGCCCCAGCATTGACACACGTACGGGAGAAGACGTGGTCAGCGGAAACCCACAGGCAGTGGCCAATCTGCTGGCAGCAAAACACAATAAGCATGACACACGCGGGCACAGATAGCTACCTCCTGAAGTGGCATACGGTCGCTAGCACGGCAGCAATGTAGGTTATGACACCCAAAAGTGAGGCACATCGGAAGTACCAATGTGGCAGTTGTGGCCACACCTGAGTGCCCTACAGGAAGAACTACTGGCAAGTGTGTAATTAATACGGTGCAGAATTGCTCCAGTAGAACCTTCCATGGCGTCCAAGTTGTAAAAAACAAGTCCAGGCAGCCTACATTGGACACTTACACTAAATCCACGCTCCTGGTGGAGAACACCACAACAGCGACCCTATCCTAACAAGGAGAGCGAAATCAAGCTGAAGGAGACCAGCAGGTTATGGATGCCATAGCAGCCTTGAAGATTGCACTGGAAACCAAATGGACGCCATCAGCATAGATGTGAACTTTCTGTGGCAAGATGTTCGAGCTCTCGCAGAGCGCACAGGGATGCTGGAGAAAGTGGTGGCAGTGAACACAGCTGGCCTGAACGACACCTCCAGGGACGTAACAATACTGCAGCAGCAACTTCAGAATCTGGAGGGAAGAGTTGAAGATGCAGAAGGTCGGGCCAGATGCAATCATGTTAGAATCATTGGCCTCCCCAAAGGGGGAGATGGCACAAGCCCCAACAACTTTATTGAAAACCTGCTACTGCAGGAAATTAGCCCGGGTCCCCTCACTCAGGGCTACACGGCTGAAAAGGCACACAGGTCCCTGATGAAGAAACCGCCGACAGGTGCTACCCCACAGCCCATAATAGACAGGATGCTCAATTACAAAGACAGAGAGAAGATCCTCGAATATTTTCAGAAAAAGGCAGAACAATACATCGAGCATCGGCAAGTATCACAGCATATCCGGACTATACCTTGCAAGTGCATAAACTAAGGATGCACTTCACAGCTGTCAAGAGGAGTCTACGGGGAGCGAACCTTAAGTACATGCTGCTATATCCAGCTAGGCTGAAAGTGTTGACCAAGGGTAGGGCCATCTTCTTTGAAACCCCCGAGGACGCACATACATGGATAGACACAGAAAACTTGCTAACTAAAGAGGTCCAACAGAAGACGGGTGAAGGGGATACACGCTGAAAGGCCTGTTGCGTCCTGCGGATAAGAGACCAGACAAGACCGGCAGATTATTAAGGATGCTGACCTATTGTACACTTGATCAGGAGTGCGCTGCGGAGAGGTGTCCTTCCCCTAAGTTTGGATTCGTTTTTGGATGGCGCACCCCAATCACCAGGACAATCAACTTGGGCAAGGGTCAGAAGCAGGGATGCCTGAGCACAAGGGATTGAGCTGGGCCATTGTTGGGGAGGGGGAGGGTGTGGGAGTTGGGGTAGTTAGTTGGGAGTTAGCCAATAGATCCACGCAGGGAATGTACAATATGCGCATCAGACTGTTGAGGTATTCAAGACTGCTTATACGGAATGGGGGACCTTAGAATTGCCTCGTGGAATGTCAGGGGGCTCAATAGCAGAAAATTGATATTGCACTCCTTCAGGAGACGCACCTCACAAAGGAAAGACAAATTGCCTTAGCTAAAAAATGGAGGGGCACAACTCTAGGCTCACAATATTCAGCGTTTGCAAGAGGGGTGTTGACATGGGTGGCGCCATCTGTACTGTTTAAAGTCCTCAAGACTTTCGGATACAACTATGATAGGATGTTGATTATTCAAGGGCGTGTGGAACAAACACACATGCACCAAATCACGATACTGCTGCTTCTTTCCGTTCATTATATCCACAAATTGGCACGTATAGGGATGATACGATAGTATGGGGGGGGGGCTTTAACTGCACGCTGAACCCAGACCTAGACAGGTCAAATGATAAACCTGTATATACAAGTCCTCCCGCCAAAGCCTTGAATACGTTATTGCGAGCATTCAAATTGTCCAATGTATGGAGGGCCCTACACCCGCAAGCCCGAGGATATTCTCATTACACCGCCCCAAAGATCTATACACTAGACTAGACTATGTATTCACAGGGGAAGTGACACTGGGTGAATTTAAAACAGCGGAATTCAAATCTCGGGTACTATCTGATCATGTTCCCCTAGTTGTCACATGGCAAACCCGCCCCCCTAGGGCATGTATCTCTCAAGTTTGCTGCATCCACGGCGTTGAGGTCGCCTGCAGCACTACCCCACCTACAGCGACAACCATTTCTCTCCGGTGCCAGCCAGCTGCACCCTTGATGAGGTAGGCCCTTTCTGGGCTTGTGTGCATTATTATCCTTCACTTTTGCGAATGTGCTTTTACTCTTATCACGGCAGCTCCATGCATCTTTAAATCCTGCACAAGCTCTTTGATTTGAAGGCCCCATGCCTCACTATGCCATCGATCCCAACATTTTTATTTTCATTTACCAACGGCTGCCATCATCCTCAGCACTGGAGTGCCTCAGAGGGCTGATTTGGTCGCAATACTGATGAGGAGTCAACAGAGGTCCTGATTGGCTACCCGACCACACTTGTAGCCAACTACAAGCCAGCATGCGTTGAAAGCAGGCCCCCAGCAAAGGCCTACACAAAAGGCCCTGTCCGAGCCTACTCCCCTCACCAGCTTGCTGCAACCACGTCGTCGAAGTCACCTGCAGCTCTACCCCACCTACAGCGACAACCATTTCTCCCTGGTGCCAGCCAGCTGCACCCTTGATGAGATAAGCCCTTTCTGGGCGTGTGTGCATTATTATCCCTCACTTTTGCGAATGTGTTTTTACTCTATCACAGCAGCTTAGTGCATCTTTAAATCCTGCACAAGCTCTTTGATTTGAAGGTCTCATGTCTCACTATTAAGCAATCTCAGTATGCGCTCGCAGCACTATCAACCCCAACCCCAATGGCCGCCATAATCCTCAGCACCGGAATGCCTCCCGAGGGCTGACTTTGTCGCCATAGTGATGAGGAGTCAACAAAGCTCCTGATTGGCTACCCGACCACACTTGTAGCCAACTACAAGCCAGCAGGCGTTGAAATCCGGCCCCCAGAAAAGGCCCACACAAAAGGCCCTGTCCGAGCCTGTCAGAGTAATCCGCTCTCTACATATTCCCAGCCCTACAGTTTACTAACTCGATCTTGTAAGCTCAGCAGGGCATATTGCTCGCTCCTTCTAGCCCAACTTACTTCCCGTGCTCCCGCTCCCTCATCTATCAGTAGCGTCGCCCGTTATCCTATTCCCCATATCCCCACTCAGCTATGCATACCCGTTTACCTGGTGTAAAGACTACCAAAGAGGGAGTCCCGTGCAACTTGAGGTGAGGCTTTGCCAGACTGCGCTACAATACCTGCTTGATTTTAATGTTTCCTGTTGCCGGAAACCCTGGCATGTACCCTCACCCATTCACATTCATATCCTTTGCCTACGCTGCCCACCTCTGTTCCACACTGAACCACGTCACCTCAACATCCAGGATCTTGATCACATTACCCTTCATAATATCTGACTGCTACATCTACCATAACCTACCTAACTGCAATTGACAATCCTCTACTCTTTCAAGAAAGACATCCCACCTACTACACCACATTTGCATATGTTCCAACCCTCTTCTACTGCACTATTACCTGTACTCACCTTGTCACTGTTATGCAACCTGATGTAGCTCCGCGTAACATGAGGAGTAGCTTTCACAGTCTGTATATCTGCACCTAATATGACCTTTGTATGCAACCTAATGTAGCTCCCCGTAACATGAGGAGTAGCTTTGCCAGTCTGTATACCTGCATCTATTACGACCATTGTATGCAACCTGATGTAGCTCCCTGTAACATGAGTAGCTTCCCAGTCTGTATATCTGCACGTACATGTACTATGTATGCACTTTCTGTAACAAGCGCCTAGATGCCTCAGGGTTTTGTGCGTTGTAATAAATGCTAAAAATAAATAAATAAAATAAGTATCCCGACCTGGAAGCTCAGAAGCGAGTCCCTCAGAGATGTGGTGTTCCAGGATCATTTGAGAGAAGGGGTAAAAGACTACTTCAAAACAACACAGGCAGTGTAGACTTGGCAGGCACACTGTGGGAAGCCTTCAAGGTAGTGAGTAGGGAGACGGTGATAGTCAAGACAAAGGGTATGCAAGCTGTGATAGAAAAGGACTTAAATAAGGCGGAAGCCAGACTAGAGGCCATAGATTGTTCTGGGAACTTTCCCAGCGATAGGGCTCGAGAAGTAGCCCAACTACAACAGGAATGTTTGGTACATTGGGAAAGACTAGGCAAGCTGAACTATATGTGATTAGCCAGGATGCTTGTTGGCCTGGCTATATAAAAGTGAGTCTAAACAAGAGTTGATACAAGGGGTTGTTGGAAGGGATGGGGAGGCTTGTGTGATGCCAGAAAGCATTAGGGAGTGCTTTTATGATTATTACAAGGAGTTATTCATAGAAACATCGGTAACACACCCGTCAGAAAGAGACGAGGCACTAGCACAGATAGATCTCCCCAAGTTAGATGCTGAAGCTGCAATAAGCTAGAGGCACCCATAACCACAGAGTAGTAAGTAGCCACCATAAGAGAGTTGCCGACAGGAAAAGCCTCAGGGTCGGATGGATTGCCCAGTGAATTTTACAAGGAATTCATAACAGATGTGACACTCCCGTTGCTAGGTCTTACAGACTCCTATTGTTGTTAAATCAGGAGGCGGAAATCCTTACAACCTTATTGGCTAATAGGCTCAAGCCGATAATATCCAAACGTATACACCCGGACCAGACAGAATATGTCACTGGCAGAAATATTACGTGTAACCTAAGGAGGCTACACCATATAATAGATCACTCCCAAGCTAGAACACATTGATATGCCGTGGCCTCGCTTGACGTGGTCAAAGCATTTGACTCGGTCAGATGGCCATGGCTATTAGAGGTGCTGCAGAGTTTCGTCATGTGGCCAACATACGTAAAATGGGTACAGCTGCTGTATTGCAGCCCAATAGTGAGAGTCAAAACAGGTACCCACATCTCGGATCAATGGCAGTTGGAGAAAGGCACCAGACAGGGCTGCCCATGGTCCCCTATGCTGTTTATACTGGCCCTTGAGCCGTTGGCAGTGTACCTTCGGAAGGAATATAAGGAGGCTGGTATTGTTGTACTGGGCAGCAGTGATTTGATCTCCCTGTACGCTGATGATATGCTATTATGCTTGCAACACCCAGAAACGAATTTACAGTACATTTTGGATGTGCTCGAGCAATATGCAGACATATCTGCAATTATGATTAATGCACAGAAATCATGTTTGTTCCCTCTAGCGGCATACAAGCGGAAATCTCCTAGTGCATCAGCCGTGCTACCGCTCAAATGGGAGCTGGGCACATTCAGATACTTGGGAGTGAATATTTTCCATGACCCCAAGACAGAACATTTACAGAACACACTAAAAAAGGTGGAGAAAGTAGAAAAGTCTATGGCTTTCTGGGCTAGATTGCCACTCTCACTGATAGGGAGAGCTGTGTTGTTAAAAATGGTGGTGCTCCGGGGCGTTGCTAGTCGAGGACCGAGGAACATGATCTCTCGTTGAGCTCTGGTACACGTGCCCTTTTTGAGGCCTTTTCCCCCTCTCACAGGAAGCTAACAGACAACACAAATGGAAAAATGGGAATCGGAATGCATGGAGAACAACCCGATGCAAGAGTAATATTTGGAATCAGCTGTTAGACAGAGCGACGCGAGAGCGTCGGCATCCACGATGGCGGATCGAATGCTGTAGGAGCCCCGAGACCGCCCATCATATGATTGAGCTGCCAGAAAGAAAGCAACAGCAGTGGGCTACGTGAATCCGGTAAGCCAGCTGCGGTTCGAGTAAAGTAACAGGAGGAGCAGTGCGAAGGCGGCGGAGATTAGTGTGATAAACGCCTGCTCCGATACCCGAGGCAGTAGATAAATGCAGCCGTGTGACAGCAGCGAGGGAGAGTGGGACGCGCGTAAGACAAACACTGAGAGGAATTACGCAGAACCCGCTGATCAAAGCAGCTAGAGCGGACAGTCTGCGAGGGGAAAGCAAAAGGGAACAGCAACGCGGTAGTGAAGGTGAGCAGACAAGTACAAGCGCTCACATGAGGGGAGAGAGAACACACGGTGCATGATGCAACACCAAAGCCATAAGGAAAAATAGAAAAGAACATGTATGGACGTCGCAGCGTGGAATAAATGAAAGCCCATTGAGTAACCCGGGCAAAACGTATGCAGGGCTCATGCTGACAGGCAGCAAACACAAGCAGCAGCTAGCCCCTGCAAGACAGCAAACAAAGCCAAGTTAGATTATTGTAATGTACTATTGCTAGGTACCTCCAAAAAGAACTTAGACAAACTGCAATTACTGCAAAATAAAGCTCTAAGAGCAGTGCTTCGAATCAAAAAAGTGACCATATATCTCGGACTAGGAGAGAGGTACACTGGCTACATATGCAAGCTAGAATACTACACAAAATCCTCACCATCGCACACAAATGCATCTCCCAAAACGCCCCTATCTATCTCAATCATTGCCTCACGCGAAAAACCTCATCCAGATACCTTAGATCACGGGTGCAAAATGTTCGGCCCCCGGGCCAGTTGCAGCCTGCCATGCTGTTTTGTCCCGCCCGCCAGCAAAAAAGACGTTCCTAATGGAGTGAGGCCCACGGCCGCCCTCCATTAGGAAATGTTTTTGTTGGTCGTCCGGGCCGGTTAAAACACTGGCCCTCATACGAGCCACGTAGTGAATGTGTGCTGCACAAACGGAGTGCCAGCACTATGGCTGGCGTGGTCAGTAAGGCTTGATGCCGGAAGGCATTTCAGCCTTGCCATGCCAGCCATAGTACCAGAAACATTGCCAGCACGTCCTGTAAGTACATTTTTGGGGGGTGGGAGGGCTGTGTGTTTGTTTGTGTGTGTCGGGTCTTTGTCCTGCCTGTATGTTTGTGTGTCGGGTCTGTCCTGCCTGTATGTTTGTGTATCTTGTGGTGGGGGGTGTCAGGTCTGCCTGAGTGTTTGTTTTTGTGTAAAAGTGCAGTGTATGTTGTGATGCGGGGGTGGCGAGAGTGTCAGGTCTGCCTGAGTGTTTGTTTTTGTGTGAAAGTGCAATGTATGTTGTGATGAGGGGGTGGGGGTGTCGGGTCTGCCTGAGTGTTTGGTTTTGTGTGAAAGTACAGTGTATGGTGAGATGCGGGGTGGGGGTTCAGGTCTGTAGGGGTGCATGGTGTATGCTTGTGAGTTAGTATGCTTAGTTGGGGGTGGGGTCTGTATGGGTGCATGGTGTATGCTTGTGAGTTTGTATGCTGAGTTGGGGGGTGTGGGGTTCGGGCCTGTATGGTTGTATGGTGTATTGGTGTATGCTTGTGAGTTTGTATGCTGAGTTGGGGGTGGGGGGTTTGGTTCTGTATGGATGCATGGTGCATTGGTGTGTGCTTGTGAGTTTGTATGCTGAGTTGGCGGGTGGGGAGTTCGGGTCTGTAAGGGTGCATAGTGTATTGGTGTATGCTTGTGAGTTTGCTGAGTTGGGGGGTGGGGGGTTTGGGACTGTATGGATGCATGGTGTATTGGTGTGTGCTTGTGAGTGTGTATGCTGAGTTGGCGGGTGGGGAGTTCGGGTCTGTTAGGGTGCATAGTGTATTGGTGTATGCTTGTGAGTTTGTATGCTGAGTTGGGCGGTGGGGGTTCGGGGCTGTATGGGTGCATGGTGTATGCTTATGAGTTTGTGTGCTGAGTTGGGGGGTGGAGGGTTTGGGCCTGGACGGTTGCATGGTGTATTGGTGTATGCTTGTGAGTTTGTATGCTGAGTTGGGGGTGGGGGGTTTGGGTCTGTATGAGTGCATGGTGTATTGGTGTATGCTTGTGCATTTGTATGCTGAGTTTGGGGGTGGGGGTTCGGGCCTTTATGGGTGCATGGTGTACGTTTGTGAGTCTGTCTGCTGGGGTGGGCGGTTCGGGCCTGTATGGGTGCATGGTGTATTGGTGTATGCTTCTGAGTTTGGGGAGTGGGGCCATGGGGCATAGTGTTTGGTTGTGGGCCATGGGGCATAGTGTTTGGTTGAGGGGTGGGGGCCATGGGGCATAGTGTTTGGTTGGGGAGTGATGGCCATGGGGCATATTGTTTGGTTGGGGGCCATGGGGCATAGTGTTTGGTTGAGGGGTGGGGGCCATGGGACGTAGTGTTTGGTTGGGGGCGATGGGGCATAGTGTTTGGTTGAGGGGTGGGGGCCATGGGGCATAGTGTTTGGTTGAGGGGTGGGGGCCATGGGGCATAGTGTTTGGTAGGGTGTGGGGATCATGGGGAACAATGTTTGGTTGGGGGTTGGGGCATCGTGTTTGGTAGAGGGGTTGGGGCCATGGGGCATAGTGTTTGGTTGGGGGCCATGGGGCACAGTGTTTAGATGAGGGTGGGGGCCATGGGGCATAGTGTTTGGTTGGGGGCCATGGGGCACAGTGTCTGCTTGAGGGTGGGGCCATGGGGCATAATGTTTGGTTGGGGGTTGGGAGCCATGGAGCATAGTGTCACACTCCAAGTGTGAGCCCAATAACAAAGCTAAAACAGGCACAATTAGGAGATGTACATCCTTTGCTTTTTGTGGAAACCTGACTCAACGAAGGCCATACTCCTCTTGGCCAACCTAAAGAGCAAAGTTGAGCAGTCCAAAATAACAGAATGTCCAATCAAGGGTCAATAAAATATATATACTTTAATTAAACAGACGATATGCAATAACCTAATGGAAATAAATGATAACAATGGAAAATGTGTAGTACAAAATGTAAGTTTGAAATACAAATAAACACTGTTACTCCTCAAAAATGTATTCTTTTTTCCATATGTTTAATGAAAAGGGGGGGTTGAAAAAGCCTCCTGCCATGCTATGCCTACCGCCCCACCCACATTTACTTTTCGGCCCATTATAGGCATCATGTAAAGTGCTTTCAGCCCTCTGTCAAAATCAGTTGTGCACCCCTGCCTTAGATCACACTCCAGCACTCACCTATTCATACCTCGCTTCAAAACCTCAAGGGTAGGAGGTTCTAGTTTTCCTGTAGCAGTTCCCGGAATATGGAACTCCCTTCAAATGAACATAAGCAATGAGCCTTCTCACAATCACTTCAAGAAATTGCTAAAAACTTGGCTACTCAACAAATTCTAACCTGTTTAATTATCAAATTACATGTCTCTTGCTTCCAATGTAACCAGAAAGCTCTACAGTAACCTTGTAACCTACGCCGTGATACCTCCGGGTTTGAGCGTATTAACAAATGCAATAAATAAAATAAATAAATAAATAAAGCAGACAGCACACATTAGGAAGCCACCCGGGGACAGATAAGACAGGCATTAAGAATAAACCATGATACTCTGGGCTCCCAGGCAACGGCACGCCAGATCATTGGAAGGAGCACATTAACTGCAGAAGAAGCGACTCAAACTACTACTCACCCCCAAGACATAGGGCAGGAGCAGCTCTCCCATGCCGACAAACAACCCGAGAAGCCACCACACAACCTGTGGGCATGAAATAAACACCCTCTACAGTTACCGCAAAGCAGACAACAGAGGAAACCCCGAATCAGGTGGAGGAGAACCTCTCCCCATATCATGTGGGGGAGCTGGGGTGATATAGGCACTGGGAAGCCAGGAGCAATGGGAGAACCGCAAGCAAGGATGAAATAAGCCAACAAAACAACAGATAACGTAAGTGGAGAAGAGTGGAAGCAGAGCTTCTATGGCAAAATCAAAATGGCAAGGAATGCAGGCAAAACTAAAGTTACCCTCTTGGGGGACATAAAAGCTATGATGCAGAGCCAAGACAGTGTCAAGAAACAAACCCAAACTTCAGCACAAATCCATTTGCCAGTGAGATCGGACTGGACAGCAGAAACTGAGGACCCGCCCACGAGAAGAACGGACTTGCAGGACATGCTGGCAGAGATAAAAAAAAGAAATTGAAGACTGTGCCATTGGCCTCACCAAATCAATTGCAGAATTGACCAAACAAGTATCTACAATAGAACATAGGGTGCAAGAAACAGAAACGACACTATGTGAACAAGGCTACGAACAAGGAGAGCTAGCTAAGCGCATGGAAGCAGTGGAACAACACATGGACTGGGTGTGGGCAGACAAAAGGACGGCGAAAATAGAGGAACTGAATCGATCAAATATAAGGACGCTTGCATTACATTCTATCAGGACATGCCACAAGTCACATTGTTGAGACGGAAGAGACTTCACATGGTGACTAGCTGGCTACGACAGAAAGGAGTCAGATATAGGTGGACCTTGCCCTGCGCGATACAATTTGAATATCAAGACAAGTCGTACCATATCACAAAAGACGAAGAAATGACGGACCTGATGAACAGTTAGGAAGTTACTGGTTCAACAGATTCGCTACCTGAGAAAGACCCGGACCATCGGTCAGGTCGAATAAATAAGAAGGAGGGGTGGTGACAAGGGCGCCCCCTATCCAAGAGGAAGGGGCGTAAAACGCAGAGAGGACACCTGAATGATCACCTATTTTAGGATGCTGAACACATACAAGTAAGATACGAAATTCTGCTGCGTGCGGGAGGAACTGAATTATGCTGAAACTGTCTGTAATCCACGATATAAGAAATGAAGGAAGCGATTGGGACAAGGGGAGGGGGCGTCAGGGTTGGATAAAGGCCCCATTGGTCTAGTTACACAGACTGAATACCTGAAAGTTCAAAAGTGCACATGAAGCACGAGTTGGGAAAGTTGGGGGGGGGATTAAGTTAAGTTACGCGAAGGGAACAAGGGATAGGGACATGACTCAATACGCATCACGGGGAAAAGGGAGCAAAACGGGACGGACACTTGATCATACATGGCTGACATGAACATTGTAACCTTAAACACCCAGGGCCTAAACTCACCAACGAAACGCTACTCCATACTAAAGCGGCTGAGGGACCTACAAACATCAGTGGCATTTTTGCAAGAGATCCATTTATTAGCCACAGATTAGAAAAGAATGGCACACCAAGCATACCCCAAGCAATACTTTGCAACAAGTGAGACCAAAACAAGGGGAAAGGGTGATCTTACTGGGAGCCTCACTCTTATTTAAGAAACAGTTCTGTTATAGAGACCCAGAGGGGAGGTTCTTGGTTCTCAAAGGCACACTGGGAACACAGATGTTTACTTTGGTAGCGTTGTATGGCCCAAATGAGCAAACAGGACCGTTTTCTGAACACAGTTCTGCAGAAAATAGGTAGCTGGTGGGAGGGTCAGGTGATAATTGGAGGGGACTTTAACTGTGTTATGGACCCCAACTTAGATAAGATGCTCCCCCCCACCTCCCGCAAACAATGACCACAGGAATCGACAAGCCCTGGGGAAATTCTTCCGAGATCTTGATCTAATTGAAACCTGGAGATTCTTTCATAACAGCAACAGGGAATACACACACTACTCAGCGGTGCATAAGGGTTATTCACATATAGACATGGTCCTAGTTCCGGCTACTCTAAGACCCCAATTAATAGCCATAAACATTGGAATAAAAATATCTATCAGGCCATGCCCCAGTGATAGTACAGATCGAAGCACAAACTAACAGCAGAACGGTCAAAAAGCTAAATGAGTTCATCTTAAAGGACATTGCACTTAGAGCCCATATGGAAAAAAACATAACCGATTACTTCACTGAGAACGATACTGGGGAGGTAGACTGGTGGGTGTTATGGGATGCCGGAAAGGCAGTAATGAGGGGGGAATTCAACTTGCAAGCGGCAGCATACGCCAAGGGTAGAGAGATAACCCGAATAGAACTTGAAAAGGAAATACAAAAGGCTGAGATACAACACAAGGTCAAGCAATCGCAGAGCTCACTACGAAACCTGCAAAAACGAAGGGCCCAAATAGAGACACACATAGATAAGACCCGTAACTACATCACAAATCTTCAAGATGAAGGGGGCAATACACAGGTGGGGAGGATGATAAAATGAGGGCCATGGAAAGGTTACACACAACCCAGTTAAAAAGAGAGAAGTTAGATCCGATACTCCAAACAACCTATATTAGAAATGTGAACTTGCCACAGCTGACTGAAGAAGAAAGGGAGGCCCTGGAGAAGCCTATAACAGCGGAGGTCTACGATGCTATAGCTATGTTACCCACCAATAAAACACCATGGCCAGACGGGTTTGATAATAGCTATAGGACCTTCAGAACGCAATTAATCCTGCCCATGACGCGCTCATTTAATGGAATCAGAGAGGAAGGGAAGGTAACAGAGGATATGGGTAGGTCCATCACGGAGCTACTCCCCAAGCAAGGGAAGGATAAAATTGAATGCACCAATTACCATCCGATTTCCTTACTGAATAGCGATGCCAAAATGTACGTAATGATCTTGGCAAGGAGGCTGGCGGTAGTACTACCAAGGATTATACATGAGGATTAGGTGGGATTTATTCTGGGCAGACACACAAAGAATAACATCAGAAGGACCTGATAGACCTAGGCACAAGAACAGAAAATCTCGATAGTGACAATAGATGCGAGATGAGCATTCAATAGCCTGGACTGGGGGTTCCTAGAACGGGTGCTTGGGAAATTTGGATGTGGACCGGCATTTAGATAATTGGTACTGGCTAATTTCCAATTGCCATCCACAAGATTTATGGTGAATTGGAAACACACAGAACAAATAGACATCCAGAGGGGGACTCGCCAGGGCTGCCCACTATCGCCCCTAATTTTCCCATGGCAATGGAACCATTAAGAGCTACAATCCAACAGGATCCCGGAATTCTGGGGATAGAAATTAAAGGGGTGAAGCATAAGCTAGCCCTCTATGCGGATATCCTCTTATTCTTGAGGGATACAAAACAGACCATGCCAAAAGCAATGAGTAGATTACAGGAATTTGCTGGGGTTCAAGATCATCTTCAACAAATCTCAAGCCCTCAATATAACGGATAATCAGAACAAAATCCACAAATTAAGCATGGGTCATCCACTGTCCTGGAAAGATCAAGAATTAGAGTATTTGGGGATAAAGCTAACAGGAAGTTATGATTCACTATACGGGGCAAATATCCCCCCGCTCTGGAGAGCGCCCAGAGAGGACCTGCATAGATGGGATGCACAAGACCTTTCGTTGTTTGCCAGAATAATCACGGTCAAAATGACAATTATACCTAGACTACTATATGTCACTAGCTCCCTTCCCGTAAACATACCGGCCAAGATGATTAAAACCCTACAAGACGAGATCATAGCCTTTATCTGGCATAAAAAGAAACCCTGGATCCAGAGGTCAGTTCTCCGCTGAACATTGTGGACCAGAGGATTGGGAGCCCCTGAAGTAAAGAGGTATATTTTAGCAGCCCATATTGCACCCATGCTACGATGGCCAAACCCAGACTCGCATAAAGGTTGGAGTAAGATATAACAAGAAGTAACTACTATCCCTTTAGGTGCATTACCATCTATACACACCCAGAACAGGGCAGCAGGGGGCCAGTTATTGAAGCCGACAAGGGACTTGTTGCAACATTGGGATTTAGCATTGAAACAGGGGAAAATCACCCCGGGACTTTGTCTGCACAGCCCGATATGCCATAATGCAGACTTCTCCCCCAGAATAAAGGCTGCCAATTGGGAAAGATGGGAGGGACGTGACGCTCTGAAACCAGAAGACTTCTACCAAGATGGCAAACCACTCCTCTTCGAGGAATGCAAGCGCAAATTCCACATTGGGGACGGAGAGAGGTACAAATACATCCAGATCAGACGCTGGATCTCTCAGAGGGAGGTGAAGAAAGTGGGCACACGAACACGGATAGGACTGGAACTAAATATGCGCGAAGGGGTAACCACAAAAGGGATCTCGAGGATTTACAGGTTACTAGATAAAACGCAATAAGAAGAACTACCATACATGACCAGATGGAGTAAAGATTTAGGAGTCAACTGCAATTACTGCAAAATAAAGCTCTAAGAGCAGTGCTTCGAATCAAAAAAGTGACCATATATCTCGGACTAGGAGAGAGGTACACTGGCTACATATGCAAGCTAGAATACTACACAAAATCCTCACCATCGCACACAAATGCATCTCCCAAAACGCCCCTATCTATCTCAATCATTGCCTCACGCGAAAAACCTCATCCAGATACCTTAGATCACGGGTGCAAAATGTACGGCCCCCGGGCCAGTTGCAGCCTGCCATGCTGTTTTGTCCCGCCCGCCAGCAAAAAAGACGTTCCTAATGGAGTGAGGCCCACGGCCGCCCTCCATTAGGAAATGTTTTTGTTGGTCGTCCGGGCCGGTCAAAACCCTGGCCCTCATACGAGCCACGTAGTGAATGTGTGCTGCACAAACGGAGTGCCAGCACTATGGCTGGCGTGGTCAGTAAGGCTTGATGCCGGAAGGCATTTCAGCCTTGCCATGCCAGCCATAGTACCAGAAACATTGCCAGCACGTCCTGTAAGTACATTTTTGGGGGGTGGGAGGGCTGTGTGTTTGTTTGTGTGTGTCGGGTCTTTGTCCTGCCTGTATGTTTGTGTGTCGGGTCTGTCCTGCCTGTATGTTTGTGTATCTTGTGGTGGGGGGTGTCAGGTCTGCCTGAGTGTTTGTTTTTGTGTAAAAGTGCAGTGTATGTTGTGATGCGGGGGTGGCGAGAGTGTCAGGTCTGCCTGAGTGTTTGTTTTTGTGTGAAAGTGCAATGTATGTTGTGATGAGGGGGTGGGGGTGTCGGGTCTGCCTGAGTGTTTGGTTTTGTGTGAAAGTACAGTGTATGGTGAGATGCGGGGTGGGGGTTCAGGTCTGTAGGGGTGCATGGTGTATGCTTGTGAGTTAGTATGCTTAGTTGGGGGTGGGGGTCTGTATGGGTGCATGGTGTATGCTTGTGAGTTTGTATGCTGAGTTGGGGGGTGTGGGGTTCGGGCCTGTATGGTTGCATGGTGTATTGGTGTATGCTTGTGAGTTTGTATGCTGAGTTGGGGGTGGGGGGTTTGGTTCTGTATGGATGCATGGTGCATTGGTGTGTGCTTGTGAGTTTGTATGCTGAGTTGGCGGGTGGGGAGTTCGGGTCTGTAAGGGTGCATAGTGTATTGGTGTATGCTTGTGAGTTTGCTGAGTTGGGGGGTGGGGGGTTTGGGACTGTATGGATGCATGGTGTATTGGTGTGTGCTTGTGAGTGTGTATGCTGAGTTGGCGAGTGGGGAGTTCGGGTCTGTTAGGGTGCATAGTGTATTGGTGTATGCTTGTGAGTTTGTATGCTGAGTTGGGCGGTGGGGGGTTCGGGGCTGTATGGGTGCATGGTGTATGCTTATGAGTTTGTGTACTGAGTTGGGGGGTGGAGGGTTTGGGCCTGGACGGTTGCATGGTGTATTGGTGTATGCTTGTGAGTTTGTATGCTGAGTTGGGGGTGGGGGGTTTGGGTCTGTATGAGTGCATGGTGTATTGGTGTATGCTTGTGCATTTGTATGCTGAGTTTGGGGGTGGGGGTTCGGGCCTTTATGGGTGCATGGTGTACGTTTGTGAGTCTGTCTGCTGGGGTGGGCGGTTCGGGCCTGTATGGGTGCATGGTGTATTGGTGTATGCTTCTGAGTTTGGGGAGTGGGGCCATGGGGCATAGTGTTTGGTTGTGGGCCATGGGGCATAGTGTTTGGTTGAGGGGTGGGGGCCATGGGGCATAGTGTTTGGTTGGGGAGTGAGGGCCATGGGGCATATTGTTTGGTTGGGGGCCATGGGGCATAGTGTTTGGTTGAGGGGTGGGGGCCATGGGACGTAGTGTTTGGTTGGGGGCGATGGGGCATAGTGTTTGGTTGAGGGGTGGGGGCCATGGGGCATAGTGTTTGGTTGAGGGGTGGGGGCCATGGGGCATAGTGTTTGGTAGGGTGTGGGGATCATGGGGAACAATGTTTGGTTGGGGGTTGGGGCATCGTGTTTGGTAGAGGGGTTGGGGCCATGGGGCATAGTGTTTGGTTGGGGGCCATGGGGCACAGTGTTTAGATGAGGGTGGGGGCCATGGGGCATAGTGTTTGGTTGGGGGCCATGGGGCACAGTGTCTGCTTGAGGGTGGGGCCATGGGGCATAATGTTTGGTTGGGGGTTGGGAGCCATGGAGCATAGTGTCACACTCCAAGTGTGAGCCCAATAACAAAGCTAAAACAGGCACAATTAGGAGATGTACATCCTTTGCTTTTTGTGGAAACCTGACTCAACGAAGGCCATACTCCTCTTGGCCAACCTAAAGAGCAAAGTTGAGCAGTCCAAAATAACAGAATGTCCAATCAAGGGTCAATAAAATATATATACTTTAATTAAACAGACGATATGCAATAACCTAATGGAAATAAATGATAACAATGGGAAATGTGTAGTACAAAATGTAAGTTTGAAATACAAATAAACACTGTTACTCCTCAAAAATGTATTCTTTTTTCCATATGTTTAATGAAAAGGGGGGGTTGAAAAAGCCTCCTGCCATGCTATGCCTACCGCCCCACCCACATTTACTTTTCGGCCCATAATAGGCATCATGTAAAGTGCTTTCAGCCCTCTGTCAAAATCAGTTGTGCACCCCTGCCTTAGATCACACTCCAGCACTCACCTATTCATACCTCGCTTCAAAACCTCAAGGGTAGGAGGTTCCAGTTTTCCTGTAGCAGTTCCCGGAATATGGAACTCCCTTCAAATGAACATAAGCAATGAGCCTTCTCACAATCACTTCAAGAAATTGCTAAAAACATGGCTACTCAACAAATTCTAACCTGTTTAATCATCAAATTACATGTCTCTTGCTTCCAATGTAACCAGAAAGCTCTACAGTAACCTTGTAACCTACGCCGTGATACCTCCGGGTTTGAGCGTATTAACAAATGCAATAAATAAAATAAATAAATAAATAAAGCAGACAGCACACATTAGGAAACCACCCGGGGACAGATAAGACAGGCATTAAGAATAAACCATGATACTCTGGGCTCCCAGGCAACGGCACGCCAGATCATTGGAAGGAGCACATTAACTGCAGAAGAAGCGACTCAAACTACTACTCACCCCCAAGACATAGGGCAGGAGCAGCTCTCCCATGCCGACAAACAACCCGAGAAGCCACCACACAACCTGTGGGCATGAAATAAACACCCTCTACAGTTACCGCAAAGCAGACAACAGAGGAAACCCCGAATCAGGTGGAGGAGAACCTCTCCCCATATCATGTGGGGGAGCTGGGGTGATATAGGCACTGGGAAGCCAGGAGCAATGGGAGAACCGCAAGCAAGGAAGAAGGAAGCCAACAAAACAACAGATAACGTAAGTGGAGAAGAGTGGAAGCAGAGCTTCTATGGCAAAATCAAAATGGCAAGGAATGCAGGCAAAGCTAAAGTTACCCTCTTGGGGGACATAAAAGCTATGATGCAGAGCCAAGACAGTGTCAAGAAACAAACCCAAACTTCAGCACAAATCCATTTGCCAGTGAGATCGGACTGGACAGCAGAAACTGAGGACCCGCCCACGAGAAGAACGGACTTGCAGGACATGCTGGCAGAGATAAAAAAAAGAAATTGAAGACTGTGCCATTGGCCTCACCAAATCAATTGCAGAATTGACCAAACAAGTATCTACAATAGAACATAGGGTGCAAGAAACAGAAACGACACTATGTGAACAAGGCTACGAACAAGGAGAGCTAGCTAAGTGCATGGAAGCAGTGGAACAACACATGGACTGGGTGTGGGCAGACAAAAGGACGGCGAAAATAGAGGAACTGAATCGATCAAATATAAGGACGCTTGCATTACATTCTATCAGGACATGCCACAAGTCACATTGTTGAGACGGAAGAGACTTCACATGGTGACTAGCTGGCTACGACAGAAAGGAGTCAGATATAGGTGGAACTTGCCCTGCGCGATACAATTTGAATATCAAGACAAGTCGTACCATATCACAAAAGACGAAGAAATGACGGACCTGATGAACAGTTAGGAAGTTACTGGTTCAACAGATTTGCTACCTGAGAAAGACCCGGACCATCGGTCAGGTCGAATAAATAAGAAGGAGGGGTGGTGACAAGGGCGCCCCCTATCCAAGAGGAAGGGGCGTAAAACGCAGAGAGGACACCTGAATGATCACCTATTTTAGGATGCTGAACACATACAAGTAAGATACGAAATTCTGCTGCGTGCGGGAGGAACTGAATTATGCTGAAACTGTCTGTAATCCACGATATAAGAAATGAAGGAAGCGATTGGGACAAGGGGTGGGGGCGTCAGGGTTGGATAAAGGCCCCATTGGTCTAGTTACACAGACTGAATACCTGAAAGTTCAAAAGTGCACATGAAGCACGAGTTGGGAAAGTTGGGGGGGGGATTAAGTTAAGTTACGCGAAGGGAACAAGGGATAGGGACATGACTCAATACGCATCACGGGGAAAAGGGAGCAAAACGGGACGGACACTTGATCATACATGGCTGACATGAACATTGTAACCTTAAACACCCAGGGCCTAAACTCACCAACGAAACGCTACTCCATACTAAAGCGGCTGAGGGACCTACAAACATCAGTGGCATTTTTGCAAGAGATCCATTTATTAGCCACAGATTAGAAAAGAATGGCACACCAAGCATACCCCAAGCAATACTTTGCAACAAGTGAGACCAAAACAAGGGGAAAGGGTGATCTTACTGGGAGCCTCACTCTTATTTAAGAAACAGTTCTGTTATAGAGACCCAGAGGGGAGGTTCTTGGTTCTCAAAGGCACACTGGGAACACAGATGTTTACTTTGGTAGCGTTGTATGGCCCAAATGAGCAAACAGGACCGTTTTCTGAACACAGTTCTGCAGAAAATAGGTAGCTGGTGGGAGGGTCAGGTGATAATTGGAGGGGACTTTAACTGTGTTATGGACCCCAACTTAGATAAGATGCTCCCCCCCACCTCCCGCAAACAATGACCACAGGAATCGACAAGCCCTGGGGAAATTCTTCCGAGATCTTGATCTAATTGAAACCTGGAGATTCTTTCATAACAGCAACAGGGAATACACACACTACTCAGCGGTGCATAAGGGTTATTCACATATAGACATGGTCCTAGTTCCGGCTACTCTAAGACCCCAATTAATAGCCATAAACATTGGAATAAAAATATCTATCAGGCCATGCCCCAGTGATAGTACAGATCGAAGCACAAACTAACAGCAGAACGGTCAAAAAGCTAAATGAGTTCATCTTAAAGGACATTGCACTTAGAGCCCATATGGAAAAAAACATAACCGATTACTTCACTGAGAACGATACTGGGGAGGTAGACTGGTGGGTGTTATGGGATGCCGGAAAGGCAGTAATGAGGGGGGAATTCAACTTGCAAGCGGCAGCATACGCCAAGGGTAGAGAGATAACCCGAATAGAACTTGAAAAGGAAATACAAAAGGCTGAGATACAACACAAGGTCAAGCAATCGCAGAGCTCACTACGAAACCTGCAAAAACGAAGGGCCCAAATAGAGACACACATAGATAAGACCCGTAACTACATCACAAATCTTCAAGATGAAGGGGGCAATACACAGGTGGGGAGGATGATAAAATGAGGGCCATGGAAAGGTTACACACAACCCAGTTAAAAAGAGAGAAGTTAGATCCGATACTCCAAACAACCTATATTAGAAATGTGAACTTGCCACAGCTGACTGAAGAAGAAAGGGAGGCCCTGGAGAAGCCTATAACAGCGGAGGTCTACGATGCTATAGCTATGTTACCCACCAATAAAACACCATGGCCAGACGGGTTTGATAATAGCTATAGGACCTTCAGAACGCAATTAAACCTGCCCATGACGCGCTCATTTAATGGAATCAGAGAGGAAGGGAAGGTAACAGAGGATATCGGTAGGTCCATCACGGAGCTACTCCCCAAGCAAGGGAAGGATAAAATTGAATGCACCAATTACCATCCGATTTCCTTACTGAATAGCGATGCCAAAATGTATGTAATGATCTTGGCAAGGAGGCTGGCGGTAGTACTGCCAAGGATTATACATGAGGATTAGGTGGGATTTATTCTGGGCAGACACACAAAGAATAACATCAGAAGGACCTGATAGACCTAGGCACAAGAACAGAAAATCTCGATAGTGACAATAGATGCGAGATGAGCATTCAATAGCCTGGACTGGGGGTTCCTAGAACGGGTGCTTGGGAAATTTGGATGTGGACCGGCATTTAGATAATTGGTACTGGCTAATTTCCAATTGCCATCCACAAGATTTATGGTGAATTGGAAACACACAGAACAAATAGACATCCAGAGGGGGACTCGCCAGGGCTGCCCACTATCGCCCCTAATTTTCGCCATGGCAATGGAACCATTAAGAGCTACAATCCAACAGGATCCCGGAATTCTGGGGATAGAAATTAAAGGGGTGAAGCATAAGCTAGCCCTCTATGCGGATATCCTCTTATTCTTGAGGGATACAAAACAGACCATGCCAAAAGCAATGAGTAGATTACAGGAATTTGCTGAGGTCTCGGGGTTCAAGATCATCTTCAACAAATCTCAAGCCCTCAATATAACGGATAATCAGAACAAAATCCACAAATTAAGCATGGGTCATCCACTGTCCTGGAAAGATCAAGAATTAGAGTATTTGGGGATAAAGCTAACAGGAAGTTATGATTCACTATACGGGGCAAATATCCCCCCGCTCTGGAGAGCGCCCAGAGAGGACCTGCATAGATGGGATGCACAAGACCTTTCGTTGTTTGCCAGAATAATCACGGTCAAAATGACAATTATACCTAGACTACTATATGTCACTAGCTCCCTTCCCGTAAACATACCGGCCAAGATGATTAAAACCCTACAAGACGAGATCATAGCCTTTATCTGGCATAAAAAGAAACCCTGGATCCAGAGGTCAGTTCTCCGCTGAACATTGTGGACCAGAGGATTGGGAGCCCCTGAAGTAAAGAGGTATATTTTAGCAGCCCATATTGCACCCATGCTACGATGGCCAAACCCAGACTCGCATAAAGGTTGGAGTAAGATATAACAAGAAGTAACTACTATCCCTTTAGGTGCATTACCATCTATACACACCCAGAACAGGGCAGCAGGGGGCCAGTTATTGAAGCCGACAAGGGACTTGTTGCAACAATGGGATTTAGCATTGAAACAGGGGAAAATCACCCCAGGACTTTGTCTGCACAGCCCGATATGCCATAATGCAGACTTCTCCCCCAGAATAAAGGCTGCCTATTGGGAAAGATGGGAGGGACGTGACGCTCTGAAACCAGAAGACTTCTACCAAGATGGCAAACCACTCCTCTTCGAGGAATGCAAGCGCAAATTCCACATTGGGGACGGAGAGAGGTACAAATACATCCAGATCAGACGCTGGATCTCTCAGAGGGAGGTGAAGAAAGTGGGCACACGAACACTGATAGGACTGGAACTAAATATGCGCGAAGGGGTAACCACAAAAGGGATCTCGAGGATTTACAGGTTACTAGATAAAACGCAATAAGAAGAACTACCATACATGACCAGATGGAGTAAAGATTTAGGAGTCGACATCACAGAAGAGGAATGGGGGCAGATCTGGAGGAGGGCTCAAAATCGTCCAAATGTACAGCCATAAAAGAATCAGCCTATAAAATCTAACACAGATTGTACCTAACTCCCCAAAGGCTGAATGCGATGAATAAAGACCACTCGCCCTTGTGCTGGAGGCAATGTGGGGAAATAGGAACCTTGGGACACATGTGGTGGGCATGCCCCAAAGTCAAAATATTCTGGAAGGAAATCCTAGCTCACATCAAAATGATTACAGGGGCACAGTTATCTGATTCGCCAGTGGTAATAATTATGGGGACAGAAGTGGAAGGGGTATATGCAACAGGAGGAAATGCAGCACTCATCACTCATCTACTAACGGCAGCTCGCATGACCCTAGCCCAAAGCTGGAAATTATCAGAAGGCCCGATAGTTGCTTGTTGGTGTCTCAAGATCTGGGGGATACTGGCAATGGTGAAAGTGTGCGCTCTTAAGGGTGGGACATATCAGACATTTCTAAAGACTTGGCTTCCATTCCATGAATATGTCAGGGATAGAGAACATTTCTTTCACAAACCGCAAATGCTGAGAAATATAAATGTAATTTGAATTTATGGTGAAGTGTCCCTAAAAAACATGGACAAAGGAACTTGAGACCATCAAACAAGAAAAGAGACTTGAGTCATGCTTGCTAGTCAGTCATGTCCAAAGGGGGAGGAGGGTGGGATAGGCATTATTTTATTTGCTATTGTGTTGATAAAAATTGGTGAATCACTGTTGGACTCACAGTTTATTAATACTAATAAGATAAAATTCAATGCACCAAAGGAGGACATTACTGTAAAGGCTCTCGAAATCTACGTTGGCCAGGACTAGATGTTATGTCAACTAATATAAGAGCAAACGTGTGTATTGGTACAGTAAATGTTGATGCATTGATTATATAAATAAAGATCTTTTTTAAAATAGTGCCCCAGGCTTCTCCATTTCTTTACTAATGTCCCGTACAACATCCCCAAAAGCTTTTTTCATAGGTTAGACACTATATGTCACGGTTTCTTGTGGCACAACTCGAGATGCCGGGTGGCATTAATGAAATTGCAGAGTCCGTGCGAGCAAGGCGGCATAAAGGTGCCCCATTTTGAAGCATATTTTATGGCGAGCCAGCTGCAACTTGTCACAAACTGGCTCTCAGATGAGCAGACCCAGGACACCTCGATGCTGAAGCCATCATATGCCCCATTTTATTTGAAAGAGGTGATATGTACAGGAGCACCGGGCGCCCCAAAATCCATGCTGCTGCTGACGCTTGGTAAGACAATTTGGTACAGGGCCTGTTGCTTGTTAGAAAAACAGACACCATATTCACCCCTCCCCCCCAGGTCACATTAGTGACACTGAAGACGGAAGATCCCCAATTTATGCTAAACGTAAGGAAGTATTGAGAATCCATGGCGGTAGCAACATTGGGGGACTTACTACGGGAGGGTAGACCGATGGACTTCAGCATACTCACCTTCGAAATAGGCATACATGGAGGACAACACATAACACATGCTGCACTCCTCACTAGATTAAAGCAGAAGTGGCCGGAGACAAATGGGGCCTGGCAGGAGGATAATTGAAACACTTTACGATATTCCAGAGGGTGGACACCCGGTGTCTAGACTATAAGAGTGCCTAATGTCACAGAGGGGGGATATGCTGATACAAAACTGGCACAATTGGGAGGCAGACCTCAAAGAGCAATTATCAGATGCGGTCTGAAGTAGAGTACTAGTCTATCACAAAAAGGTGGCTAGAAACGCAAAGCTCCGATTAGTACAGCTGTATATAATGCATAGGGCATACCTTACCCGGAGGAAGATTACCAAATTTAGCAAGGCAGCAAAACAGGCCTGCCCGAAATGCAGATTGATTAATGTGGATTTGGTGCACATGTTTTGGGCTTGTACGAAGATCAGACAATATTGGGAGGAAATAGCGCAAGCCTTAGCAAGGCAGGTATAACGTTAGACACAAGTACCCCGGTGGCCTGTATGCTCTGCATTTTTGCGTGACCAGAACAGGCTAGACATGTCAGTAAGCTGAAAGACCTAGCATACATCCTGGCGAAACATAGCATAGCAATGGGGTGGAGAGCGCATAAGAGACCGGAAGTGGTCTATGGTGGAGTGACCTTCAAAAATGGATGCTGGCAGAAAACTCGGTGTGGCAGGAAGCAGCCCGCAGAGGGCAAGGAGAACAAAACACAGATCTCGACTCCTGGAGACGCATAGTGCAGGAACTGATGGCCTCAGAGCATATCGATACCTGAATAACAATAAGTGTCCTGCACCATCAGTAGATTAAGGTGAACGCATATACCCAAAGTTGATGTAAGATGTTAGAACAATGCATGTGGAATAGGCTGGGGTGAGGGTGGTGGGAGTTGAAGGGGAAGGACATACAGACATAATTGACTGGACATTTTCAAGCAATGTATGTAAGAGTCTGTACGTTTTATATTGTTTTCTAAAATCAATTCAAAATAAAAATAAAAAAAGGATAAGAGACAGCGTAACAATTTGTGTTTGTATTGTGGAAAGGCAGGGCACTTTATATGAGAATGCCCCAATACCGCCCATAGGAGCAGTATCTTTGTGAAAAGGAAAACCGAGGCAGGAAAAGAGATGGCTGGGCAGAAGCGAGAACTATATTCAGAGTCAGTCTAGTGTGGAGTTTCCTATAACCCGTGCTAATACTGAACAGATAAAGGCACTGCTCTAGTACCTCTTTGTTACCTTGTATTTCCTGGATGATAAGACTACAATCTCTGCTTTAGTGGATTCTGCAGTAGCTGGTCATTTTATTGACATCGGATTGGCCTGTAAATTAGGAATCCTCAAGCTAACAAGGCTTCAATGGAACTGGAACGGTCTGTGGATGACTTTGTTGACATCAGGATCATACCTCAAAGCAAACCCTTCCTCTTCAAATGGTCATACACGAGGCATGAAGAAATCATTGGGCCTCATTACAACCTGGCAGCTTCGGATCGCGGTGATTCTGTGACGGCGGTAATAAAGTTTCCGTGTCCGCAAGGTTGCGGAAAGACCGTCCGATTACGTGCTGTCGGTCGCGCGCACCACACGGACACGGAAACGTTGTTACCGCCGTCACGGAAAAAGCCACAGAAATGGACATAACGCTGACACAAGTAGCGGAAAACCCGTGTCTGCCTCCGTCGCCACGGAAACGGAAATACCATGATCGCCAAAAACCGGAAACAGAGAGGCGGCCATCATATAAAGCACAATCCATTGCCATCTAGAGTCAGCACAAGCACAATCCATACTGTGAGAAGGCAAAAGGGACCACCAGCATGTCTGCCAGGATTCCAGCGCAGAGGCAGGGCAAACAGCGCTTCAGTGAGGCGGAGCTAACTGTGCTCGTGGAGCACATAGTGGAGCATGCAGAGATGCTGTTCAGTGCCGATCAACGGCGTGCCACACAGCAGCGGAGGAAGGAAGTGTGGGCAGAAGCAGCACGCAAGTGCACCGCTGTGGGCGTGACAGTGAGGAGCGTCAAGGACTGCCACAAGCGGTGGGACGACCTCAGGCTGAGGGTTTGTAACCTCATCTCCACACACCGCCAGCGCAGCAGTGGGACAGGTGGAGGACCCCCTTCCCCACTGAGGCTGCAAGCATGGGAGGAGCGTTGCAGCAGTGTCCTCCACCTTGAGGGCATTCATGGGATCGGGGAGGCTGAGGCAGGAGTGAGCCCACCTGCAGATGCTGGTAAGTGGTCAAACATGAATGCCATAAAAGAATATGTTGATGGCATTACAGTGCCAAAGGACCCATTAATAACCCCCCCCCGCCAGGCAGTGCATGACAGGCCCAAAGGAACCATTAATAACCCCCCCCCAGGCAGTGCATGACTGGCCCAAAGGACCCATTAATAACCCCCCGCCAGGTAGTGCATGACTGGCCCAAAGGACCCCTTAATAATCCCCCCCAGGCAGTGCATGACTGGCCCAAAGGACCCATTAATAACCCCCCCCCCCAGGCAGTGCATGACTGGCCCAAAGGACCCATCAAGATCCGTATGGCACCTAATATCACAACAATGCATACCCCAAGCAATCAGATGCATGTAACGAACACCATACAATGACCTACCTGTATGATGCATGTGATTCACCCATCAGCCACCACCACAACACTAATTGCATGTCCTCTGTGTCCCCACAGCCGTATCCAGTGACAGTGACACTGCGCAACAGGCCAGGCAATCAGCACCGGCACGTGCCCAAGCCACCGCCCCCACACAAGAGGATGCTGCCAGCAGTTCGGCATCTCAGCCCCCACTACCAACTGCAACAGATGTGCCGGCCACCACCACCAACATCCCCACCGTCTCCACGCTGCCTGAGGCAAGACAGGTGCCACGGGAACCCACCAGGTCCACCCAAAGCAACACAGAAGGCAGCTGCACTGCAGAGGAGGCGGCCTGTAGTGACAACAGTGCCCCGGTAGAGCACTCTGATACTGGGCCACAGGGGGCGACGCCCACATTTAATGACCTGGGTTCCTTCCATCAGCTGGAGTTTAGCCCCACTTCACTCAGAAGTCCCATGAGGTCACCCACCTCATCCATGGCAGAGCTGAATTCCTGTATGCAGCGGATGGAGGAGCAGCAGGCAACCCTCACACAGCTGGTGGAGAGGCAGCTTGAAGAATCTAGGCTGCAGAGGGAGTGCTATAGCACATCAGTGCGTCGCCTCTCAAGGTCTATTGGACGCTTTGCAAGCACAATAGTCACCCTGGCACGCCATGTGCGTAAGGGTAACGACAACACCTCCAGGCTCATTGAGGCCATGTTGATTGGGCAATAGGCAAATCTTGCACGGATGCCATCCATACCGGATTCTGTGCCATCAAATACCACCACCCCATCAAGCTCCACTACTGCCAGTCCAAGGAGGCGCTCAAGTCGGCTAACGGGGCTCTCGGGCAAGATGCACAGGCACAGAAGCGCACACGGAAGTGACGATATGTGTGTGGGGCACTGCAGGACACACGTGGACGTGAAGGGTGTGAGGGGTGGGTACTTTTGGGTGGTGGGGGAGGTTGTTTTGGGTGTTTGAACATTGGGGCCTGGGTGGGGTGGGTACATTTGGGTGGTGGGGGAGGTTGTTTTGGGTGTTTGAACATTGGGGCCTGGGTGGGGGTGGGTACGTTTGGGAGGTGGGTGGGCTCGGGTGTACAGCTTCCCTAACCATTTCACCTCCTTCCCTGTTGTGAATTCATCAATATATCATCATTTGAAAGCAAAACATACATGTGTGGACATCTATCATTTCATTTGCAGTACAACTAATTATTTATTGTCATCACTCTATGCATTGCTGTGAATGTGCTGTCTCTCAAAAGTAAATGCGAATCAGCTCATCCCGTGCTCTTTGGCCATCAAGTGCACCCCCAGGGGGAGGTGGTGCCATCCCATCCCCATCCCCATCCCCATCTCCATCCCCATCTTATTCATCTGCGTCTGGGGGCATTGGGATGTTCCTGCGCAGGCACAGATTGTGCAGCATGGCACATACGACCGTGATTTTACCCGACTTCACTGGGCTGTACAGCAGTGATCCCCCAGATCTGCTCAGACAGCGGAAACGGGCCTTCAGCAGTCCGAATGTCCTCTCAATCATTCCACATGTGCGGACATGTGCCCTATTGTATGCCTCTTCATGCCTGTTCCTTGGTCTCCGTACAGGTGTCATCAGCCATGGCATGAGTGCATATCCAGCATCACCTACATGGGATGAAGATGGGGGGACATGTCATTGTTTGTGGTATCATGTCTTAATCTGATGCTGTGCTATCTTGTATCATTGTTCATTCATGCATATGTGCCATGCAGTGGTTTGAAGTGTTCATTGGGCATCACAGTGGATGTCCCCAACTGGATATTGGCCTACACATTTATGTGCATGTGTACTGTGCCCTGCGGGTGACATTGAATTGTGAGTATGTCATAGTGCAGTGATGTGCACACATGGCAGAGTGACTCCGCTGTACTGAAGTTGTCAATGCACAACATCTCATTTACAGGCATCTCGTGCATTGGGAGGGCAGTGTTCCATTTGTGAGTGGGTGTCTGCAGTGGCACAAGGTGTATGGGACAGTGACAGGATGGGCTGTGGCAGGGTGTGTACAGGCACACTGTGGTGACCTGTCATGTCTTCCTTTGTGATGTTTGTTATCCGCTGTCTATTTGGTAGATGGGAGTGGGGGTGATGCATGTGCGGTCCAGCGGCACACTCACATTGCTCATTGGCCTGGACACATACATAACGCTTCAACAGGGTCAGAGCATTGTCAGCTGTACTCGCCCAATAGCCATGTGCTTTGTCCGGCTTAGCGTTCCATGTACCGTGGCAACGTGGAATTCCGCAGTACCATTGAGTCATGGGTTGAGCCTGGGAAACGTGAGCAGCAGTGTGTAATCAGTAGCGTGGCATCACATACCATCTGTACATTCATTGAGTGATACTGTTTCCTATTGCGGAACACCATCTCAATTGCACGTGGTACTGTCAGCTCAATGTGGGTGCAGTCAAGTGCACTTATGCAATTTGGCATGCCCGCTATGGCATGGAAGGCCAACTTTGTGGCAATGACCTCGGGGAGGGTACGGGGTAGGGCTATGTGTTCCGACACATGGCGCAAAAGGGCATCCAGTACCTGTACCAGGATTTTCGAGAAACAGGGTTGTGATATGCCGTGCAGCTCACCGACCGTGTGTTGACAGGTGCCAGTGCCAAGGAAATGCAGCACAGACACAACCTTCAGGAGGGGGGGATGGCAGTGGGGGTGTCTATGTGGCTGCTGATGTCGTCCTCAATCATGGCAGTGATGTACAGGATTGTTGGGCGGTCCAGCCGGTATAGTGTGTGGATCTGTCCAGGGGTAAGGTTCCAGGGTGAGGCCCTGATGCGTGGTATTGCAGGCTGCCTGCGGGGTAGTGGTGGCTGCACAATGGGGTTTGCCAGAGGTGCAGGGTTGGCTGGTTGGCGCCTGCACCTCCTCCGCCTCCTCCTCTGCACCATTACTGCCATCATGTGCAGTGCTGCCTGTTGGTTGAGTAGGCCCAGTCCAAGTGCTACTAGAGCTGCTGCCTGCCAGGTTCTGTGTTGTGTTGGGCTGGGTGTGGCCCTTTTGTGGGCTCCCAGTGTGCTGCTGGGTCCAGCTGGGCTGATTTGGTGCACGTGTGCCCTGATTCTGTTCAGCAGGCACTGTTTAACGTCATGTTTGCGGTGGCGGCGGTACCGCCACCGTGATCACGGTTTTAACGCCATTTTTCTGGCGGTGTTTCCATGTCCGCGCTAGTTATGATGCTCGCTGTGTTTCGTGTTGCCGGTAACGGAGGGGTTTCCATGCAGGTGGACTTTACAGGACCCTTAACTCTGTGGTGGCGGTTTGAGAAGGTGCTATTTCCGGGGCCGCGGGTCATGATTGGGCGGACGTGGAAACGGTGCCGGTATGGTTTTACCGCCGGCTTTAACTCCGGACCGGTGTACTTGTAATGAGGCCCATTGTCTTTGATTTGATAGCTCCACGCCAGATCGGACTTATATTGGGTATGCCATGGTTTGCTACACACAACCCTATCATAAATTGAGAAAACTGAATGCTGACTTTCGATCTTAAGCAGTGTGCATCTCATTTACAGGCAAGCATAGGACCAGCTAATAGTGGAAGTCCTTGACATAGAACATGTAGTAATTGGTGCTACAGAAGTAATACTCTCAATAATCCACAAGGAATTTAGCAATGTATTTGACAAGAAACAAGCAGAGGTGTTGTCTCCCCATAGACCTTATGATTGTGTGATTGATCTGGAACCAGAGGTACGGCTGCCTTGTAGTATGGTATATGCTCTCACTGAGAATCAACATTTGGAGAAAATATTTTTATCACATGGTAGACACTGGGTTCATTCAGCATTCCAAATCGCCTGTGTCCTTGCCCATCTTTTTTGTAACCAAGAAAGTAGTCAAGTTGAGGGCTTGCATTGACTGTAGGAATTGAAAAAGGTTGCTATCAAAAACCCTTTCCTTTTACCATTGACCAGGTAAAGACAGCCTCTATATGTACACCAAATTGGATCTGTGAGGGGCATACAATTTGATCAGAGTAAAGGAGTGAGAGGAGTGGAAAAATGAGTTTCGGACAAGGTTTGGCTTGTTTGAATACCTTGTTATGCCCTTTGGTGTGTGCAATGCGCATGCGGCCATTCAGCATTTTATGCAGGAAGGTATACAAGGCTATATCGATGTGTCTGTCATTGACTACATTGACGACAAACTGATTTACTTAAACTCACAAGAACAGCATGAGTTGCATGTACGGGTAGTACTACAAACGTTATGGGAACATAACCGGTTTGCAAAACTGCAAAAGTGTGCATTCCATGCTCTCAAGGTAGAGGTTTTAGGTTAAATACTAACTCCCCAGGGCATTGTCACGAACCCCAAGAAAGAATATACAGTCACTGAACGGCCTACACTCTAGTGCGTGAAGGACATTTAATAATTCCTGGGATTTGCATTTTTACCACAGATTCAAAGACAGTGTTTCACAAACTGTCATACCCATTACAAGATTGTTGAAGAAAAGCAATCGGTTTGCTTGGTATCTTGAGGCAGAACAAACTTTTTGAGCACTTAAGACAACCTTTACTCAGGCTATGGTACTTCAACACCCTGGGCCTCATTATAACTCAGGCGGTCCGGAAATAACAGTGGCGGTAAACCCGCCGCCACCGTTGTTTCCGGACCGCCTGATCCCGACTCCAGCAGGCGGGAGGTGATGTTCCTGCCAGGTCTGACCTGGCGGGTTTAACACCGCCCGCCTGCAGGCGGACGAGGAAACACCGGCAGCATTACGAGATGCTGCCGGTGTTTCCATGATCCCCATTCCCATCGAGTCCCATAGGACTCGATGGGAATGGGGATTAACACCATTCCGCCTCCGTGATTCCCGGAAAACCGGGGTTGTAATACCCCGGTAATTCCGGGAATCATGGAGGCGGAATGGTAATACGAGTCCGGCGGTAACCAGGCGGTTTTACCGCTGCGGTTACCGCCGGACTCGTAACGAGGCCCCCTGATTCTGATAGACCTTTTCAAGTAGAGACAGATGCCTCTAACGTGACATTGGGTGCTGTCTTGTTATAGCATGACAATGAAGGGGTTATGCACCCGTTGGCATTCTTTTCTAGGAAACAAATGGGTTGTGAACATAATTATACCATCACTAACAAGGAGTTGCTGGCCAGTGTTCCAGGAGTGGAAACACTATCTTGTGGCATCACGCCATCACGTGGTGGTGTAAACGGAACACAAAACTTGTGATACCTCAGGGCCGCTAGAACCCTGATTCCCAGGCAACTGTGATGATGTTAATGTTTTAGCGAATATGACTTTGTTGTCACATACCGTCCTGGGTGTAAAAATGGAAAAGCTGATTCCTTGGCACGTCAGCAAGTGTCAGATACCCTAGTTGTTGAGGAGAGACTGATCATACCAATGGAAAATATTATTGAAGCCGTCACTACAGAACGTCTAGAACTGGTTTGTCATCACTACACCCAGCAGTCTCTGAGGAAATGGGTAACTGAGAACAACAAGAGATCAATATGGTCAGGGTTGCCTTATCATGCCAACCAATTTGCCAACCAATTGTTTCTTTCCACTCAGGAGTTCAGGAGAAGGCTCTGTTTTGGTGCCCTTAGCAGGGGGTAAGAAAAACTAAGCCGATACTAAGCAGGTATTTATAGTGGCCTCAAATGGGGCAACAGGTGCATTTAAACACCTGTTTAAATTATGTACAAGATTTTGACGTGTGTACGAGAAACAAAAGACTGGTCTGTTTCAACCTTTACCTACTCCTACAATTCCATGGTCACAAAGATTGATGGACCTCATTTCGGATTTACATACTGAGAAGGGGTTTAACACAGTTTTAGTTGTAGCTGACTACCTTATCAAGCAAGCACATTTTATAACATGTCAGGCAATACCTGAACCTGGCAGAACTAGTCCTACAACATATTGTACTTTAATATGGCATACCAAAAAAGATAGTGTCTAATCACAGTCCACAATTCACTTACAAGCTTTGGAAGCCCTTCTGCAGGATGTTGGGAATCACCTGTGCCTGGTCTACCGGTTATCATCCTCACACAGATCGACAAACAGAGCGGGTCAATCGAATTATGGAGCAGTACTTGCAGTGTCTTCTGGTTGAGGTTACTGACTCTTGGGTGAAAGCATTGTGGATGGAAGAATTTGTGTACAATAGCATAGAGCACACGTCATTGCGAATGTCACCCAATATGTGACTTTTCGGAAAAGATCAGATTATCCTTCCAGAGAACTTGCCTGAAACTGGGGATGTTCCAGCAGTGTCAGACAATAAACAGGTGATTCTTGACTTGAGACAGAGGGCACCCCAAAACTTTGAGACCGCTAAAACAGCTTACAAAAGACAAGCAGATAAAAGTAAAAAGAAGACAATCAGGTGGGGAAAAGACTTTGGTTATTTATTAAAAACTTGAGTATGACAGGGCCTAAAATGTTTAAACCTCCAATCACTGGTTCTTATGTGATTGAGAAATGTATATCATCCTCTGCAATGCGCTTTTCTTTGCCCACTTACATGCAGATTCATCCAGTGTTTCTCGTGTCACTTCTCAAACCTGAAGCCAAGACTGCCAAGACTCAGAAACCACTGGCTATGTTAACATGATTATGAGATGGACAGGAAAAATATGAGGTTCCCATTCTACAGAAACTGCTCTTCTTTCTGTATGTAACTCTTTACTATCTGCTCGCTACGCTAAGCATTCCTCCCTTTTTTTTTAATTTAAATGTTATTGATTTTTAAACATAAGGATTGAACATACAAGTGGATGCGTGTTATGCTCGCAGGGTTACATCAAAATACTATATCGTTCCACATGAATAACATTTGAATAACAAATAAATGTCCCGTCCTAATGGAAGGTTGTTTTTAAACCCTCACCCCCCCCACCCACTAACAGTGCTCTTAGTTCTTCCAGTTCATTGGCGATTATTGTGGTGATTTGTAGCGGGCAACATGACGTTTATCACTGATAGTCCTTTGGGTTAAGAGTTGATGACTAAGTTTGTAACAGGCATGGTTAGCTGGTAACGTGTCATGAGATGCTCAGTTCGTGCTAGGACGGGGTGTTTTCTATGGTCCTTGTTGCGTCGGGTCGGCCCCAAATGAGCCTGCGATGTAGTGGCTGGCAAAATCGCACCAGGCTTCCTCGTGTCGTGCAGCCTTGTCGTGGAGGGCTGCTGTCATTTTTTCCATTGTGTAAATGTTTGTTGCAATCTGTAGCCAGTCCTTTTTTTACTGGAAGGCATGGGGATTTCCATTTGATGACCAGGCCCGCTCTCGCGGCCAATAGCAGAGGGGATGCCAGTCCTTTTACCCTGATCAATTAATCGCCCTCTTCTTCAAGACCAAAAAGAATCAGGAGGGGGGATGGTTCCCTTTCTATGCCATCTAACTGTTTTATCCATCCTAGGACTTCCTGTCAGTAAATACGAACTTTGGGGCAGTCCCACCACATGTGCCAGTAATTGGCATCCATCCCACATTGTCGCCAGCATCTCGGGCTGGAGGTCTGGAACATTTTGGAAAGCCTGCGTGGGTCGTACTGCCATCTGTGGAGTAGCTTTTTTGCATGTAGCTTGTACTGAGCTGCAATTGATATTCGGGATGGTGTTTCACAAATTCTGTCCCAAGCCTGCTGATCGAATTCTATGCCGAAATCTTTTTCCCATCTCTCTTTAAGGCAGAGACTAGAAGTTCATTCCTTACAGATCAATGCGCTGTACATGCATGCTATTAGGCCTTTGTTTGTGTTGGTCGTGTCCAGAATTGTCTCGAAGGGCGTGAGCTCTCTTTGCATTTTGGCCTTCCACTCCCTTTTGGATAATACGCCTTTCAATCGTAGGTACAAGAAGATCAGAATCGGATGTAGTTGTAGAGCTTCCTCTAGTTCTGTAATTGGTATGAATTTTCCATCTCTCTACAGCTGGCCGACTCTCTCAAGTCCAGCATCGAACCGAGCTTGGTATCTGGTGTGTTCAGGGATTTCCTCTCTAATCCCGGGGGACCAGGGATGGCTCAGAGGAGAAGGCCACGTGGTGACTCCGGACATTCCTTTCCCTTCATTCCATATGCTCCATATCGATCCCAGTATTGGGTGGTTGCATAGTCTTCTTGTAAGTTTTGATCTGGGGACCCATAATCATTCTGCGAGAGTTGCGGGGGTTAGATTATCGTTGTCCAACTGAACTCATTGCAGGTCCTTTCTATTGCACAGGTGTGGGATCAGGATTCTGAGTTGTGCTGCCTGGTAGTATCGCTCTATATTCGGAAGGCCCTCTCCTCCCTGCTCCTTTGGTAGTATCAGGGTTTCATAGGGTATCCTTGGTTTCTTTCCTTTCCATAGGAATTCAGATATTACCTTCTTTACTTGTTTGAAAAATTGGTCCGGGACTGTGATAGGCAGGACCTGAAAGGAGTATAGGAAGCGTGGGAGGCTCCCCACCTTGATAGCGTTTAGACGTCCCATCCAGGAGATTGTGAGTGGTTTCCATTTTTGTGAAATCCGCTTTAACAGCGTCGAGGAGTTGGGGAAAGCTCGCTTCATATAGGTGTTCAATGTCTCTCGTTAGATTGACTCCCAAGTATCTTAGTGTTGGGCCTCCGATGATTAGTCCCAGGCGCTCAAGGTCTACTTGTTGATCCGGGGTGGGTTCATGAAGCGGGAAAAGGATAGATTTGGTTTTGTTCATTTTGAAGCCTGACAGTGCGCCATATTCTTCTATAAGGCGGATCGCTTGGGGGATCGATGACATCAGATTCTGCACATGGAGCAGGGTGTCGTCTGCGTACAAATCCAGCTTATACTCTCTGCCATTCACTCGCATCCCCTCCACGCCAGAGTTTGTTCGAAGCGTTTGCGCAAGCGGTTCCAGCGATAGCACGAAAAGTATTGCCGAGAGGGGGCAACCTTGTCTTGTTCCTCTACTGAGGGGGAACCATCGGGAGTACTGGGAGTTCACTACAACAGATGCTTGTGGTGCCGTGTAGACAGCCTTAATCCCTCGTCGGAGAGTAGAGCCCAGGCCTATTTTCTTTAGTGTGGCCTCCAGGAAGTGCCATTCAACTCTGTCGAACACCTTCTCGGCATCGATCGAAAATAATGTGGGCATGATTGGCATCTTCTTGGCCTCGTGTATGAGGTGGAGGGTCTTCCGGGTGGAATCTGCGCCTTGTCTGCCGAGGATGAAGCCCACTTGGTCATTATGGATTATTGCGGGCATGTGTGACTCGAGCCGCGCGGTGAGGACTCTTGTATACATTTTGGCATCAGTGTTTAAAAGGGAAATTGGGCGGTAGGATGCGCACTGTTTGGGATCCTTGCCTTCCTTGGGTAGGACCGTTATAAGCGCTTCTGAGAAGGATTCAGGTGCAACGCTGGTTTGGAGGATGTTATTGAAGAGGTCGATCATGAATGGGAGGAGGACGTCCTTAAAGGTCTTGTAAAACCCTTCTATGTAGCCATCATTTCCGGGGGCTTTCCCCGCTGGAAGCCTTTTAATCGCCTCTTCAATTTCCTCACTTGTGATGGGGGCGTCGATGGCTTGTGCTATGTCCAGTGGGAGGGTTGGTAGGGATACCTTGTTCATATATTCTGTGATCGCCTCTGGGTGTGGGGCGGCATCTGAGTGTATAGTTTCTCGTAGAAGTCGGCGAAGACTTCCGGGATATTGGGAGGACGGTTTCCGTGAGATGTTTCTTCACTCTGTATCGTTGGGACCCATCGCTCTCTGCGTTGCCCCCGGACTCTTGCAGCAAGTAGGGCACCTTCCTTGTCCCCATGTTCGTATAGCTTTTGCTTAAGACATTGGAGTTTGCGCACAATGCTACCCGTTTCTAATTGCCGCAGTTCCTCCCTCTTGTCGTTGGCTTGCTCAATTCTTTGGATTGTGTCAGGGCCAGAAGATTGGGCGATGAGGTCCAGTTGGGTGATTTCGTTTCGGAGCCTGTTTTCTATGAGTTGGCGTTCTCTTTTTTTGCTGCCCCCTCTTTAATAAGTATTCCCCGCCAAGTGGCTTTGCCTGCCTCCCATACTGTGTTTACAGAGGTTTCACCTGTATTGTTTTGCTCAAAGTATTGGGTGATGTCCTACTCGAGTTGATCCTGAAAGGTCGGTCCTTTAAGAGTGTCTTGTTGCATCGCCATTTAGAGCTTCTCTGGGCGAGAGCCATCTGATCGATGGTGGCCGTGACCATGTCGTGGTCTCACCATTTTACGGGATATATACTAGATTCGGACATCGCCTCGGTGAGTTCTGAGGTGAGGTATATATAGTCAATTCTGGTGAACGTGGTGTGCGGTGTCGAATAGAACGTGAAACCTGTTTGCTTCGGGTTCATGTGTCGCCATGCATCCTTGAGGTTGTAGGCATCCATCATGTCCGCAACCAGTGAGCGTCCAGAGCCAGATGGGGGGGGCTGCGAGTGGATTGCCTGCTTGTCTGTCCTGGTCTGGATCCATCCACGAGTTAAGATCACCTCCTAAAATCACTTCGCCTTCTGCTTCAGTCATGACTTTAGGAATTGTTTGTTGTAGGAACCTGGACTGTCCGGTGTTAGGTGCATATACGGATGCGAGTGTGATGATGGTGCATTGTATTTTGCCGACCAATATAAGCGCTCTGCCACTTACGTCACCCCAGGTTTTTAGGAGTTCGAACCGGATCGCTTTGTTGACCAAGATGCCGACTCCAGCTTTCTTTAGTGGGCCTGAGCGCCAGTATTCGGAGCCTGCTTTGGCATATAGGATCTTCCTCTCATCTCCCTTGCTGTATCGGATTTCCTGTAGGAAAAGTATGTCAAGCTTCGCCCTCTTGAACTCTCTGGACACTAGCGACCTTTTGGTGGGAGAGTTAAGCCCCTTGACGTTCAATGTGCCAATTTTGATTGTGCCGTGCCTGTCGCTCACTTGATTCGTCATGTCTGTTGATCAGTGGTGCGTCTTTTTGGTTTGTTCATCGTGTCCCGTCGCGGGATGCCGCCGCAGTGGAAGTAACCTGGTAAATGCCCCTAACAAGCTGGGGCTGTACAATTTTCTGCCGCCCTCCCTCCTCCTTCCCCTTCGAGGTATTAAACATGATACCCCTTGCCCTCAGTTCTGTTTCTTCATCCTTCCCCTTTTCCATGAGGGTCTGCATCTTGGCTCGGTGGCGTCCGAGTCGGACTGGGTATGTACAGTCGGTCCACTATCGGACCACCAGTGGGGGCCATTACCGCATGACCCCTACCACAGCTATAATCATTGTAACATTTTGAGCCCCCTCCCCACCTTTCCTCCAAACATTTTAATAAACAACAACAACTTTTACTTTTAAGTGGAAAGTGTAGTGATACATGCGGTTTCCGGATTCATCGTCCACCGACTGCTCATCCCTGCCCTCCAGGCGGCGGGCCCATTGTGGGTCAGGCCCCGCAGCAGGGGCGTGCCGGGTATCGGGATGTTGGTAAATATCCATCCGGTAATATCGTGGTAGCCATCGCTGAGATTTGGGACATTAGTGAACGGTATCATTTGTTACTGTCTAGTGTGTCGTAGGGTCGTCTATACTTTCTGGATCCCTTGACTCTTTTCCTCCTCGGGCACTGAAGCTCCCATCTCGCTCTGACCTGCTCATGCTCTTCTCGTGCTCCTTCTTTTGGGCCTGTTCCAAGCAGATCTGCGATACACTCTCGAATTTCCTCTTCGGAGCGGAGCTGTATCTTTCTGCTTCCATGCTCAAACGTGAGGGAGAATGGATATTCCCATCTGTATCTCGTGCCTTGGTCTTTGAGCCATTTCGTAAGGGGTCTACAGAGACGTCGCAGGGCCAGGGTGAGCGAGGATAGGTCCTGAGAGATGGTGATCTGAGCCCTCCCGAGGGTGAGGGAGACCCCGGTCCTGGCTTTCGCGAGTATCCTTGTTCTATCCTGATATCAGTGGAATCTGGCGAGGACTGACCTCAGGGCGCCTGGTGGGCCATCGGCTCTATGTATTCTCTCGGTTTAAGGTTTGTCAATGTCCTCATCTGCTGTCAGGATTTTAATGATATAGTGTATTGTTTGTTTGAGGTCTTCTTCTGTTTACCCTTCGCGCTCCGGAATCCCGAAGAACCGTAGATTATTCCTTCTTTCTCTGTTTTCCAAATCGTCCATCTTAAGGCGAATTTCGTCGTCTCTCTTCTCTATGTTTTGTATCCTGAGGTCCAATTGGGCTTCCAGGGTATCTATCGAGGCTTGGTTGTTCTCAACGCCCTCCAGTCTCTCCTCGATGTTATCCACTCTCTGTGTCATCCTATCGATTTTGCCACCAAGGCTAGCCCCCATATTTTTAATTTCACTCAGGAGGGCAGCGATGTCGCCCTTGCTGGCTGCTGCTCCCGTCTCGGAGGCTTCCAGCGACATTGCGGTTCCGGGATCAGGGTCCGGAGGAAGCGGGGTATCTGCGTATCTGGCCAACTTGCTTTTAATGTTCATATGGCACTTTTTGTGTGCGAGGAGGCACACGCCCCGGGTGTGGGGGCCCTACCCTCTGCACTACTGTGATGTATGGTTCTTGAAGTATGATGTGGGCCGTTGTGCAGGGTCTCCCGTGGATCGGAGACCTGTGGTTGGGAGGAGGCACACGCCCCGAGTCCGGGGGCCCTACCCTCCGTTTGAGTTGGCGTCTGTCAGCGGGCCCATTGTGATTTCAAGGGTGCCCCAATGTTGATGGGGTCCTATGCGCAGGCACTGGTGGGGTTGCCTGGGAAAGATCTCTTAGCTGGGGGCTTTAGCTCCGGTGAAACATCAGGGGGGGACATACTTGGATGCTCTGTTTCTCATTGTCACTGGTCTGCCTGTCTGGTTCTGGGAGGGACAAAAAACTGGCATTCGCACAGAGGAGGGCACACGCCCCATATGTGGGGCCCAACCCTCTGGACTGCCCTCGCTGCAGGCACGAGCTCCTTGCCTTGTTTGCTGTGGCCGTTATTGGTATATTTAGCAGGGATTATGTAGGTAGTCCATCAGTCGTTTTCAGTGGGTCCAGGGCTACCAGTTATGGGCCCTCATTACAACCCAGGAGTTAAGGGGTTAACGGTGCCGTAAAAGGTGGCGGCGCCGTTAAACCCTTAACGCCTGATTACGAGGTCCCTTTGCGGGTGGCACTTTAACGCTTGCTTTTAGCAGGCATTAAAAAACCAACCCGCAAAGGGAACTTGGTGCTAAGTACGGTGCTGCAATTTGCGGCACCGTACTTAGCGCCTTCCCCATTCCCATTGAGCCCCATGGGGCAAAAATAGGAATGGGGAAGGGCCATGGCGGCATGGGGAATTACCGCCCCGCCAACCTCGGAATGGGGCGGTAATTCCCCATTCCGCCATGGCGGAGTCGGTAAGTTACCGGCATGGACCATGGTGCTATTAGCACCATGGTCCAACGCCTGGGTCGTAATGAGGGCCATGGTGTTTTGGCTGGGTGGACGAGGTCTGGATTTGCTGTGAGATGCTCCCAGGGCAATACGCTTCGCGTGGCAGGTGGGAAGGGTTTCTTAACTCGGAGCGTATTGCTGTCCTCTGGGGGGTGTTAGTTGGCTGCTGGCTCTCTTATGACGGTGCCTGGGGGAAGGAGTGCCTTTATAGGAGATGCCTAGTGCATCAGCGTCATTGGATGGTGTACTGCACCCCTGTGGGTGGAAAGGGAGTGTGGCACAAGGTGTTCTGTAGGCCGCTTATGGTTGGGGGCAGTTTAGTGGCACATAAAGTTTTATGGGCTTTTCCCTAGGGCCTGGATCGGCATTGTGCGGGGCACGGGGGGTCGTGGTAGGGCCAACAGCCCCAGAAGGGTGTTGGGATCCCCCCTTCGAGTCCTTGATGCTATGCTCATTGGGGCCCTCCAGGTCTTCGGGGGAGGGGTGAAGACAGAGTCCAGAGCGTGGGTGCCCGTGCGTCTCATAGCATTGTGGAGGGCGGCGCACGTAGCTAAGGGCCCTCACAAGCCCGCGCGCTGACGTCCGCAGTGGCACCGGTCCGGTCCTCAATTGGGGTGGGGCGGCGGGGGGCATTCTTCCCCCGCGTCCCGAGTACTGCTACCCGCACCCGGGCCTCGGGTGGGGGGCGTTCTGGGAGGCGATGGGGCCTCAGGCTGTGCTGAGTGACTCTGCGTGTTCCGGGGGGCCACTCACCCTCTCCGTCGCTCCTCGTTGCGCGGCAGGGCACCGGGGCCCGATGTCACACGGGTGGCCGTGTAGGGTGTGCGCACACGGCCGCCTGCGTAGAGTGATCGCCCGTCCCACAGGGGTTGCGGGACAGGCGGTGATGTGGCGACTGCTGGGGGAACTGCAGCGCGGCCCGTACCTCTGCAAGGGGTTGTTGTCCGGAGCTGGGTGCCTCGGGTCCCGTTCGGCCACGGCTTGCACTCTGACTACTGCGTACGCCACTGGGAGGGGGAGGCTCAGACCGACAGTCTTTTCTCCGGGAGGGCTCGTCCGTTTTTCCCTGAAATTTTGACCCGTGGGTGGGGTGCCAAGTCGTACAGCTTGGGGAGCTGTTGTTATGCACGGGGGGGTCAAAAGTGGGGCTCAAGTCACTTTTGGGGCCCGTGGGTCTGGAGCTCACACGGAGGTGTTCCTCATCCGTGCGCCCCCTGGTGGCCAACCGCGTTCCTCCCTTTTAATACTTCTTGACTTGTCAGCAGTGTTTGACACTGTTGACCATTCTCTTCTGCAATCTACTCTTTCTTCCCTTGGTTTTTCTGGATCTGTCCTCAAATGGCTTAAATCTCATCTGTCTAACTGCAAGCACTCTGTTTCCTGGGTTGGTAATACTTCTACTTTGCCCCTTCACCACGGCCCTCTTCTTTTCTCTCTTTACACTTGTCCTCTTACTTCTATTATTTCTTCTTTTGGGCTTTCACACCACTTTTATGCTGATGATACTCTACTTTTTCTATGCTTTTCACCTCTGATCCATGAGAAATTAACCTCCTGCTTACTGGCCATCCAAAAAATGGATAGCTGATAACTTTCTAGCACTAAATTCCTCTAAAACTGATGTCCTCTTCTTTCCTGCTTCCACGCTTCCTCCTCTACTTTCATCTGCCTCTATTTCTTTTCCTCCCTCTTCACTACCAATCTCGTCTATGGATCGAAAACCTGGGAGTCTATCAAAACCCTTAACTCACTTTTGCACATCATATTTCTTCTATATCTCGTTCCTGTCATCTACATCTCTTTAATTTTCTTAAAGCTCATCCCTTTCTTTCTTTTCATGCTTCTAAACGACTACTATCCTCCCTAATGTCTTCTCACATTTTCTACTGTTCTTGTCTTGTTTGGTTTTCCTGTCCCAAATTTAAATCCTCTCAAATCATTTTATAATTTGTGTATTCGTTTACTATTCTCTTTGTCTCGTCTTTACTCTAATGCCCCAGCTCTTTCATCCTTACACTGCTTCCTTTTTACTCTCGCCTTAAATAAAATGTTCTTTGTCTAGTCTTCAAATCTCTCTTTACTTTCACCATGTCCTCTCTTGTGTCTTTCTATTCTCCTCCTCGACCTCTGGGCTCACTCTTTTTTTTCTTACTGTCTCAGCCTCTGTGTGCCAAATCACGTTTCCGTTCTTTTGCCTTGTTGGCCCACTGCACTGGACACACTACCATTCAATCTCCGCTCTATTTCTTCTTCCCCTCTCTTTCATTCTCACCTTACACTTTATCTTCTTTCTATTTAATTGGTATATATTGTTCTTGATCATTAGCCATACCTGATGTACCAATTTCAATGCTTGGTGTAAAGCATAGTTAAAATAACAATAAATATAAATACAAATACAAATCTTGGATTCACAGTGCAGATTACAACTATGGTATTTTGTGGAATGGAAGGGATATGGACAAGAGGATTGTTCTTAGGAACCTACAAAGGTTCAATTGAAAATATCTGCAAAACACCAGTCCTGGGAAGGTCTGTAGGAAGGGAGCTAATGTAGGATTTTGGAGATGGTTGGGGCTGGAGGCCATATACTGTGGCCTGGTACACTTTCCAAGGGCTAACAAGCCCTGGTGTTGTGGGTCTTTGGGGCCCAGAACTACACTACTCAGAGTTCCAGGCACCTGGGAGGAGGCCAGTCGGGAGCTCCATTTAAGCCTGCCTTCGTTCGTGCTGTTGCTGGCAATCAATGTACATGCCATAGGCAAAGCAGGGGTGTGCGTTCGCTCCGGTGAGCACACTTACCTAAACGCTGCTTTGGCACACAGCACAACAGTGGCAGTCACAGCAGGGACACTTTTTCACCCAGCGCTCCAGCGTTAACAGGAGGCTAATTTTCATACCGCTCTGGCGGCCACTGGTACGCTCTCTCGCACACACCGCTTTGGCTGCAACAGCAGGCTAATTTGCTCGCCGCTGGTGCCACTGGTACACTCACTCGCACAGCACTTCGGCAACCTTGCACGCTGTCTTGCGGCCACGGCAGGTCACCAACGGGATGCCAGCACCTCTCAGGATACAGTTCCTTGCTGATAACTACAAGTCCTGGAACTCGCATCATGGGTTTCAGGGCCAAAGATAAGTGGGGATTTGAGGTTGGAAGGGAGCATGAAGGCTGACAAGACATGGTTACATGTTACCCTTTTCCCTTTAGGAAAGCAATGTCCCAGCTTCATATTGAGCCTGTGAAGAAACAGGCTTTAAAGACTGCATGGACATCTATCATTGGACAACTCACTGCCCAACTACACCTACATGTTGTTAACGCATTGTTTGTTGCTATTGCTATATGTGTTAATATTTAGCTATGTTTGTTACTAAACAAAGTACGTGTTTTGATGACCCATGATATTCCATGTCTGCAGCTAATGGATGCGCTATAAATCATTTTGTGCTGAGCAATGAAGTCATCTGCACTGCAATATATGTGTTGACAGGGGTCAGCAGTAGGTTAAGTCTGGACCACAACTAAAAGTGGATATAGGCTTAGTGAAGAGGTTTACTCCTCCATATTGTATGTATGTTTTTCCATGTTCTTCCCCCATACCCATCTAATGTGTTGACCTAACCCTTTTTCCAGTGTTCCTAACCTCTCCTTCCTATCCAAAACCTCTCTGCCAAGGTGGAAGGATCATTCTCCACTCGGCTTCCGTGGTTGGGGAGGGAGTGTGGATTTTCCCACTCTACCCAGTGGGCTACAGTAACTGTTAAACCATCTACAACATCACTGGAATCTGAGAGCTCATGAATACGAATCGCAAGTTCCCATACCACAGGGGCTAAGGGAGGCCCTCAGCTGGTAGCCCATAACTGAATATATTTTCCATGGTTTTCTCCTCTTCTCCCCTCAAAGATTGTTATTAACCCCAACCCCAGCGTCTTGGATTGGTGTGGGACTCTGGGAGAAGACCAATTGCAGGAGTACTGGAACCAACAGGAGTTGAACAGTCATTGGGGGCAACATACAGGGCACTCAGTCAGCAATTTCCAAGATCAGAGATTGTGCAGGGCTAGTAAGAACGGACAACCCTGGGGCAGGAGTATCCGTCAACATGCACAGGGTACGCAATCTCATTCCCTGGGCTTAGTGGCATAACAGTTGGACCTTTGAGCAGAGGCCAACCTCCTATGCTTCAGCACAGTGCAAATAACAGTGGTGGTGTTATGCCTGCCAAACATGCTCCAGCTGTTTCCTTGAGGTCTCCCTCTAGGAGAAATAAAGCTCTACTATTAAAAAAGCAATTTGCACAGAGAACGGCAGCCAGACCGTTCTATTCCCGTTACAGGCTTAATGGGCGGTTACCATGGAGACAGGGACGCAGCTCTCATTAGTTTCCCTAGGATTCACACTTTACGTAAGGCTGATCACATGTCTGGGGGCGTGTGTGTTCATTTCCTAAGCACAACGAAGGCGGGAGCCCGGTGCTTCTAATTAGTGTTCTTTCCTGTGAAGCTTCGGTCACACTGTTCCAGTTTGACACCTTATTCTATCTTTTTCCATTCCTGAAAGCGGCTGCTGTCCGGCAATTTTCGCTCAGCTCCACCCGCTGTTGAGCTAGCAGCGTGTCTTCCTTTTTCTACTTTCAGCTTCAGCCGACAACCAGCAGCACGGAAACGAGGCTAGTCGTTACGGCATTTAGCATTTCAATCACCCTGCTTCCGTGGCTGATTCAAGCCTGTTGCCTCACACAAACTTTAAAGGGAATTTCGCGCTGCACGGCTTACGCGGCTATAACAAGTATTAAGACTCATCAAGCCGCACCATTTCCGCGGCAGTATTCCAAAGACCCTCTAGACCGCACAGTTTTCGCGGCAGCAATAAAAGACTTTAAAGCATTCCCAACCGCGTACTTCAGTGAATGCCATTAATCACCACTACAATCAAGCTACATTGTTCTCCAAACTGCAATTACTGCTTCCCTCAAGTCCTTTCCTGTTTTATATGGATGTCTTTGTGTTGGAATCAAGAACATAGATTCAGGTCCTTGTTACTCCATACCACTTGCTGTTTTCAATTCATACTTGGTGTCTTCTCTCATCTAACGTTTCAGGACTTGTTTGTGATTGCTATTATTTAGAACTTGGTGTCTGTGCATTCTACTACATTCGTGCACTGGATTTATGGACCCTTTGCAGAGAATTTAGTGCACCAACCCGACTCTAGTGCATCCCTCGTGCCACCCGGGTTCTAGTACCTAACTAACCTCCCTTCCTGTTTCGTTTCCCTGGATTGCATCAGTTCATCGAGGATCATCTCCTTCCATGCTAAGGTAGGGGATTTACATTATTGGTGGTTTATAGGAAGAGCTGGGTTAAATCATAAGTTCCTTTATTAAGTCCACTACTCTTCTTCTAGTAGAAGACACCGTCCAGTAGAATCTACAGCACTTCACCACTGGTTTCCTCCGTAATAAGGGAAGTCGCGCCATTTCAGGTGATCCACTGTACTAGCTTTAGGTTCCTCTCAGCTAGTGGGGTTGATCATTGGGAAGGTCTTTATACATCAAAGAACTTCTTTCACACCAGGGCACAGTAATCCAACCAGTAGCGACTTCAGTCCCGGTAAGCCTATTTCATATTCTCTCATCTGGTTGTAATCTGTGTGCCCTGTGCAACAGAATCAGAAGCCTAAAAATGACGTCCAGGAGACCCTGGCATTTCTGTTACAAATAGTATCAGACCTGAGGAATGACATGACCTCGGCCCATGATAACATGCGTCATCGCATTGATGATGAACTACAGGATGCAGTAAGGGCACCCTTTCAAGAGGGTGTTTTGCTGGGTGCTACTGCTTTGGGTTCTGGTTTTCCGTCACCACCAAAACAGGACAGGGTACCCGTTCCCGTGCCTACTCAGTTTCCTTTGGCTCCTCTGGAGAGGTTCACAGGTGATCCTAAGGCATATAGGACTTTTGTGAATCAATGTAGGCTACACTTCCTCTGTCGTCCGGCTTCATTTCTGGATTCTACAACTAAGGCTGCTTTTGTGCTCTCCTATTTAGGAGGGACTGCTGCCTCTTGGGCTAACCCATTACTGGAGACTAACAGCCCTCTATTGTATGATTGTGATGCCCTCCTTACAGCTATGAACAGAGTATTTGACATGCGTTACGCCACATAGGCAACCGATCTGAAACTTCTGAACCTACATCAAGGGAATCAGTCTTTTTTGACATATTTGGCCAGGTTCAACCAACTGGCTGCCGAGATGGACTGGCCCGAGGGGAAGAAATCTGCTGTCTTTTACAAAGGCCTTTCAGATAAGTTGAAGGACACTCTCTCCACGGTTCCAGTGGTACCCACGGATTTTGGTGACTTAGTGGACCTGGTCCTTCAGATTGATGCTCGATGGTCCGCTAGGAAGAGAGAAAAGAAAACACTACCAACGTCTGTTTCGCGGCTCGATATTCCGGTTCCTACTACCACTGAACCCGAACCCATGCAAATCGGTGCAGTCAGAGGACGTTTGTCGCCAGCTGAAAGAGAGAACCAAAGGAAGAACAATCTATGTATGTATTGTGGTTCCGCAGAACATCTTCTGGTTGCCTGCCCCAAAAATAAAAACAACGAAGCATGGAAACGCCAGAGCCTGGCAATAGTTGGGGTCCCATTGCTGGGTTTGTGGCCTGATGTTGTGGGTTCCATATCAAGCAAAGAGGCTCTGGTATCCCCGGAGTTTGTTCCATTTTGCAGATGTATTCGACAAGGGTATGGCTGAACAACTACCTCCACACAGATAATATGATTGTCCTATTGAATTGGTCCCAGGCGTCAAGAGGCCAGTAGGCTGTGTTTATTCATTAACTCAAAAGGAGGACTTAGTGCTTAAACAGTACATTGACCAGGCATTACAAATGGGTTCCATCTGCCCATCCAGGTCACTGTAATGCTTACCTTACGTCTCCATGGGAGCGTAATGCCTTTTCAGTAAGAGGACCTGTTATCTGGGCTCTGATCCTGTGGAAACAACAATTATAACAACACAACTATTGTAATCCCCATTCGCAAACATAAACTGTGATGCAGTGTGCCTTTGAATAAACCCTCCCTTCTCACCTGTGCTTATGTTTTGTGGAGCTCTCCATCCTGTATTATATAGGGACGCGATGGGTAGGTAACTTTTAATCTGAGGGGTCCGTGGTGTTGGCAGACTCTTAACTGAAAGATGTCGAAACCTCTTCTAGAGGTATATTAGGTAAGTCTTTTGGTGAAAATATAATTATATACAGTTCATAAGATTCTGAGTTGTCCCTACGTTGGAGAGATCTATCTTACTAAAATTTTCTTTAATATTTGCAGGTTCTTGGTTCCCTTAAAAGGGGTAGATGCTGCGGTATGGCTGCAACTATACTCGTTTTGAGGAAACATGAAATTACGTCAGTTCACTGAAATGGAGTAAAAGCTGCCTTCAGAGACAAGTGCAGTAAGAAAAAAGCGAAGAAAAGCTTTGCTGAGACTTCAGGTAAGCACATATGTAACTTCTTCTTTCTTTCCTTTTTACAAGTTAATTCATTCACTAAATAGCTTTGTTTTGCAGGTCTTCGGAGAAACTGTTGATGAAAATACCTTCGGACGATGCAAAGACTACAGAGGAAAACTTTTGGAAGAAGGCACTGCGACGGCGAACGAAGGCTGCTGAGAGAAGAAATGCTGCGGCTGCTACTGAATTTCTGACAGAAGACGCAGAGAGTACGAATATAACAGCGGACTGAGGAAAAACTTGGAAAAAACTCTGGTTCGGTAAGTCTTTACAATTCTACTGGTATTCTGTTGATTTGTAGTGGAAATAAATATCCTTGAATTAGTTTTCTTCTATTGACAGGTTCTGTCAGGAGATCGCTGGAAGCGTTACCCGATGTCAGCGGAAAAGACGCGAAGCGAGCGCTCCAGCAGAGGCAGGGCTTAAGTAGCTCCCTCTGCAACAGGTGTAGCATGCACTGCGAGTTAACTATGGACTTAGCGGCCGCCATGTTGCAGGTAGGGAAGGCAATGTAAGTGCAATGAGCCTATGGGTGCAATGCTAAGAGGCAAATGCCTTTTGCACCAGGCTTGAAGCCACTGTTGACCCACTAATTGATATGAAGTTCCTTGCCTCCCTAGTGTTTCTAAATGGGATCTGTATTCCTTTGCTGGGATCATGACAGTCACCTGCAGCGTCACCCTTGTTCTTCGTTTCCAAGAAGGAAGGGGATCTACGTCCTTGTATTGATTATAGGGCTCTCAACTCCATCACAGTAAAAAAACAATACCCTTTACCATTGATTTCCGTCCTCTTGGATCTTTTAAGACAAGATATGGGGCCTCATTACACGGATGGCGGTAAGGGATAACCGGCACCGGTAAGGGCACCGGTGCCGGTAATCCCCTACCGCCCTACTACGAGGTCCCTCAGCGGGTCCCGTCCTTAACGTGTGGTCAGACCACACGTTAAGGAAGGGACCCGCTGAGAGACTTCAGAGCAAATAATTATTAGCTCTTTCCCCATTCCCATTGAGCCCTATGGGGGCTCAATGGGAATGGGGAATGGTAATTGGCATGGGGACTTACCGGGTCCTCCAGGGTCGGAATGACCCTGTAAGTCCCCATACCGCCTACCCGGACCCAGAAGGCGGTAAGGGGTAGCCATGGCGCTAATAGCGCCATGGCTACCGCCTACCGTGTAATGAGGCCCATGGTCTTTTTGAATACCTAGTTATGCCATTTGGACTCTGTAATGCCCCCGCTACATTTCAGTTCTTCATGAACAATATATTCAGTGACATTTTGGATCAATATGTCATAATTTATTTGGATGACATTTTGATTTATTCTCCTTCGTACCAACAACATGTTGTTCACGTTACAACGGTGCTTCAAAGGTTGCATGATCACCATCTGTATGTCAAGGCTGAGAAATGTGTTTTCAATTCACAAGAGGTGGAGTTTTTGGGCTACGACATCACCAACCATGGGGTGCGAATTAACCATTCCAAGGTAGAAGCGATTCTGGAGTGGCCTACACCCACTTCAACCAAGGCACTACAATCTTTTTGGAGTTTTGCCAATTTTTACTGGCGTTTCATACATTCTTTTTCAGCGGTGGTAGCTCCTCTTACGGCTTTGACCAGTACTAAGACACCTTTTTGCTGGAATGATGATACGCAGTCGGCTTTTGCTTTTCTGAAAAAAGCTTTCACTACCGCGCCTATACTGCAACATCCCGACTCTACTTTGCCTTTCCTGGTTGAGGCAGATGCCTCTAGTATCGCAGTCGGTGCTATCCTGTTTCAAGAATATCCCGATACCAAAATGGTGCATCCGGTGGCGTATTTCTCGCGTAAGCTCACTCCTTATGAAAGGAATTATACAGTTACTGAGAAGGAGTTATTTGCTGTGAAGGACGCATTTACAGAATGGTGGCATCATCTGTTGGGGGCTATTCATCTGGTGGTTGTATATTCGGACCATCGCAATTTACAGGCCTTCAAGACCATGAAATGCTTGACGACACGTCAAGCCAGATGGCATGCGTTTTTTTGCGCGGTTTAACTTTCACATCACCTACAGGCCTGCTCGCCGCGTCGCCAAAGCTGATGCTCTGTCCCGTTTGGACTCGGGTATTCCTCTTGATACACCAGGACAAGTTAATGTTCTCTCTGAGTATGTAGTCTGCAGTTGTACTGTAAAGCCCACTTTGAAAAAAGAACTGCAAGATTGGGCAACTAAGCGTCCAAAGGAAATACAGGAATATAACCTGGACATAATCAACTGACTGCCTTTCATCCAAGGGGTGTTGTTTTTGCCTACCGAAAAAACCTGTCTTCAGGCCTTGATGTGGGGTCATGATTCTTTGGTTGCGACGCACCCTGGTCAGAAGAAAACGCTTGAGTTGCTTAACAGATGGTGTTGGTGGCCATCCATGAATCGTGACGTAGTAGATTATGTGATGTCTTGTTCTGTCTGTGCACAGTGCTAATCCACTCCTGGAAAACCTATGTGACTATTGCATCTGCTACCATTGCCTCAGAAAGCGTGACATATGGTATCAATGGATTTTGTCGTGGATTTGCTCATCGACCACGGTTACAATACTATCTGGGTAATTGTTGATTACTTTACTAAATTGGCTTTGTTTGTTCCTTGTTCCAGACTACCCACAGCTCCCTTGCTTGCTGCACTATTCATGCGGCAGGTTTTCCATTTCTTTGGTCTGCCTACCATCATTATAACCGATAGGGGGTCATAATTCACATCCCACTTCTGGAGGGCATTGAGTTCTGCCTTTCTCATCGACGACAGACTCTCCAGTGCTTATCATCCACAGATAGACGGGCAAACGGAACGCACAAACAGGACTATGGAACAATACCTCTGTTGCCTATGTTTAACACATCAATCGACATGGTTTTCTGTTCTGCCTTCGGCAGAATTTGCCTACAACAATTCTTTACATACTGCCATTGGGACCTCACCATTCTTTGCATTCTATGGTCAGCACCCACGATCCATTCCTTTAGACCCACAGTTGTCTCTTACCAACCCGGCCGCAGACGCCTGTGCTCGGCATTTGGTTTCTTTGCATCGCAAAATTAAAATACAATTGCGTCGGGTACAGGAAAGCGCCAACCGGTACGCAGACTATAACAGAGCCATGGCTCCGTCATACCAACTCGGTATGAAGGTTTGGTTGTCCACTAGGAACGTGAGGATCCCGGGTAAGAGATCACTACTGCCTAAATTCGTGGGTCTCTTCTCGATCTCCAAGATCATAAATCCAGTGGCAGTCCGTTTACAACTCCCGACCGATGGAGGGTCCATCCGGTGTTTCAGGTTTCTTTGATCAAGCCGTGTGGTTCTTCAACATGGTTGCCAGTCCGTCCTCTATTAATATCTGTCAGGGGTTCTGATGAGTATGAGGTCAATTCAATCTTAGACATACGATTCCGGGCCGGTAAGCCTTACTATCTGATCGACTGGAAAGGTTATGGCCCGGAAGACCATACTTGGGAACCATTGTCAAACATCCATGCTCCGGCTTTGCTTCGCCGTTTTCATGCTTCTAGGGGAGTGGCGGGGACTTTGGGGGATGGTACTGTCATGCCTGCCAAACGTGCTCCAGCTGCTTCCTTGAGGTCTCCCTCCAGGAGAAATAAAGCTCTGCTATTAAAACAGCAATTTGCACCGAGAACGGCAGCCAGACTGTTCTATTCCTGTTACAGGCTTAATGGCCGGTTCCCATGTAGACGGGGATGCAGCTCTCATTAGTTTCCTTAGGACTCACACGTTACATAAGGCTGATCACGTGTTTCATAAGCACAACGAAGGCGGGAGCCCAGTGCTTCTAATTAGTGTTCTTTCCTGTGAAGATTTGGTCACACTGTTGTAGTTTGACTCCTTATTCCATTGCTTTCCATTCCTGAAAGCGGCTGCCGTCCGGCAATTTTCGCTCAGCTCCACGTCTGAGCTTCACCCGCTGTTGAGTTAGCAGCGTGTCTTCCGCCTTCTTCTTTCAGCTTTAGCCGACAACCAGCAGCATGGAAATGTGGCTAGTTGGTACGGCGTTTAGCATTTCAGTCACCCTGCTTCCGTGGCTGATTCGAGCATGTTGCCTTACACAAACTTTAAAGGGCATTTCGCGGTGTACCGCTTACGTGGCTATAACAAGTATCAAGAGTCTTCAAGCCGCACCATTTCCGCGGCAGTATTCCAGAGACCCTTTAGATCACACAGTTTTCATGGCGGCAATAAAATATTTTAAAGCATTCCCAACCGCGTACTTCAGTGAATGCTATTAATCACCACTACAATCAAGCTACACTGTTCTCCAAACTGTGGTTACTGCTTCCCACAAGTCTTTTCCTGTTTATATGGATGTCGTTGTGTTGGAATCAAGAACATAGCTTCAGGTCCTTGTTACTCCACACCACTTTCTGTTTTCAAGTCATACTTGGAGTCTTCTCTCATCTAACGTTTCAGGACTTGTTAGTGATTGCTATTATTTAGAACTTGGTGTCTGTTTATTCTACTACATTTGTGCACTGGACTTATGGACGCTTTGCAGAGGATTTAGTGCACATCCCGACTCTAGTGCGTCCCTCGTGCCGCCCGGGTTCTAGCTCCTAACTAACCTCCCTTCCTGTTTTGTTTCCCTGGATTGCATCAGTTCATCGACGATCATCTCATTCCATGCTAAGGTAGGGGATTTATATTATTGGTGGTTCATAGGAAGAGTTGGGTTAAATCATAAGTTCCTTTATTAAGTCCACGCCTCTTCTTCTAGGAGAAGACACCGTCCAGTAGTATCTACAGCACTACATCTGTAAGGCTTATCTGGACTCCTTGGGAGCGCAATACCTTCCCAGCCTGTAGACCTGATACCTTGGAGCCTTTGGGATTCTTTTTCTGTTTGAATAAACAAATGACAACAATAGAAATGCTATAAAATCTATTAACTGAGATAATACTGCATGAGATGTGTATTCCCTTAAATCACTCCCTTCTAACTCTAGGGCTGAATTCCCTTCTCAACTGTGTTTTATTATTGTGGAGCTCTCCCGCCTGCTTTTCTACAGGGGCGCGTTGAGATGGAGAAACAATGGTAACTTGGGTTGCTGATGAACTCTATAGCTTCTTGCCTTGAAATGTCTATTCTTTTAAGAGTCTTTGCTTAAGTAAGCAGGTGAAGATACTGTAATCTTTAAGGGCTTGAATTGATTCCTATGTTGGAGAGATATCTCTTTCTAATTACTTTTGTTCTTTTTCTCTTTTTTGCAGGTTCTAGGAGTTTGGGAAAAGAATTATGGCTGCGGATGGCTGCAGAGTTACTCAGGATGAGAAAACGTTTTAAAGCGTAAGTTCGCCAATACGGAGTAACTGCAGCCTTCAAGGTGGAGCGCAGTAACAACTGTGAGGTGAAAACTTAAAGAACCTTCAGGTTCGTAAACGCTTATAAAACGTCTTCTCTCTTAAACTGTTAAGTTTGTTTTTTAATTAAATACCTCTTGTGTTTTCTGCAGGTTTTCGGAAAGCTGAGGAAAAAACCTTTGGAAGATGCGGTGGCTGCGGAAGAAACTTCGGACTAAAGATACTGCGACTGAAGATAACAGCATCGGAGATTACTTCTGTCGGGTAAGTCTCTTCTGTGAACGATGGTACTCTGTAGCTTTTCGTAAAACTAATGTCTCTATTATCTCCTTTTTTCACAGGTTCTATGAGGAGAAACGCTGGTAGCGTTTCCCGCTGTCAGTGGAGCAGACGCAAAGCGCGTGTTCCAGTGGAGGCGGGGCTTAAGTAGTTCCTCTGCATATATGAATAGAACTGTGCTGCTACTTGTAAATGGGTTTTGCGGCGCCCATGTTAAATGCATAAAATTACTGTTGAACATCACGAGTCTATGGAAGTAGATGCTGTGGATGGTATAAATGCCATATATGCCAGGCTAACACCCACCTTTGACCTGCTGATTGGTAGAATGTTCCCTGCCTAGTCTGAATGCCTGAATGAGGACTATGCTCACTGACTGGGAACATGACAACACCACTGGCTTCCTCCGTAATAGGGGAAGTCACGCCCTTTCAGGTGATCCACTGTACTAGCTTTATGTTCCTATCAGCTAGTGGAGTTGATCATTGGGAAGGTCTTTGTACATCAAAGAACTTCCTTTGCACCAGGGCACAGTAATCCAACCATTATCGACCTTCAGTCCCGGTAAGCCTATTTCATATTCTCTTATCTGGTTGTAATCTGTGTGCCCTGTGCAACAGGTGGACAACAAAATCAGATGTTCTGAGCAGAATTGTTCAATCCTCAGAATGGGAGTTGGAGAAGGCTGTTATTTTAAGAAGTGTGCAGGATGCTAGGTATGCCCGTTCTGGAATGTTTTGCATCCCAGAATGCATTGCATCCTAGGCATTGTCGATCCAGTGGCACAGAGGGTTCCTGTACTATTTCCTCCTCTCCGAAGTGTAGTGGTAGCCCACCCTTCTTGTTGCTTCTTGGTGCCTCAACCAATCAGATACATAACGCAGGAATGACATGGAAAACTTCCTGATGGGTCGGGAGGTTGAGGCAAGGTTGGCAGAAGTAGGGGCTATCCGAAAAGCTAGTGAAGGCAAACCAGGATGCTAAGGGCCGTTCACACAAGAAAACATATGACACTGTAAAAAGGTTTAGTGTAGTGTTCTGGGAAGGGCTGCGTCCTCTAGAATGTCCACGTCCTGAGATTCTACAGTTTCTACAGGAAGTGTTTGACCTGGGACTCTCATTATCCTCCATAAGATTGCATTGGTCTGCAATGAAGGTGTTCAGAGACCTATGGGGTCCTGTAGAAGGGGAAGGTTTAGTGAAAATGTTCATCGGACATTTTTCTCAGTTCAGACAGCTCCGGCAGGTTCAACAGCATGGATTCTTGAAAGCTTTGCAGGTACCTCCATTTGAACATATGTCAAGCTTTACAGCGTGGTCTTTGGCTCGATCCAGGGTTCTTGCGTTGTCTTAAACAGAGGTAGATGGTGAGGAAGCAGGCGGCATGAAAGGCCCCTCTGACCAAGGCTACAAAATACCCACAGTTCTAGGAAGAGATCAACACCACAAAAATAAACATAGACCTACGGATTAACGTGGTGAAGGAAAGGTGCATGCACTGGCTGTAGGTCTGAGGGAGGAGTCAGGCTCAACAAGGTGCAGACAGAGAGCCCCTAGTGAGAGCTCAGGCAGGAGCAGGAATCAGAAAAAGGAGGACAAGAAGGCTGCGAAAACAGGGAAAGGCTAGAACAGCGTCACTTCCCTTGAGAAGAGAGGTTTGCAACACACTGATCCCATGACCAGTGCAGATCTTATAGGATCCGGCATTATGCAGAGGCTCGTGTTGCGTTGTTGCAGCAATGGACAAAGCGGAACGCACTGCGCATGCACAGAACTGAGACTGCGGGGACGTCGCAGAGGCCACCGCAGAGGCCCACGACTCTGCAGGTAAGTACCTGCAAGATGGTTGAGGTGCCAATCTGGAAAGAGCTGCTAGTGCACCCATGTAGTTCGGCACTGCAGGTCCGAGTTCTGTGACAACATATAGATCATTTTGAAGTGCCTTTCAATGAAGGTGGCATTTCTGGTGACCATACCCTTGGCCAGAAGATTGGAGGAAATAAGGGTGTTATTATGCTGATCATTAGGTGTTACCCAAAGTATTAACAAACGTGCATGCCAAATTCCAGACATACTGATCTATCTAGACAGGACACAATCTGAATGTGTTACTTCCGGAGGAAACATTCCTGAGAAAAAGGCTATGGTCCGTACTGCAAGTAGATGAATCAGCAGGGCTATCTCTGAAGCATATGAGGTGGTGGCATGCCCCCCCACCAGCTGTCATACATGGCAGGTCCACAAGGGTCATGTCAATTTCCTGGGCGGTAGCAGGGGGTGTTTCGATACAGGACATCTGTACGGCTGCCACATCGGCAGATCCCAACACATTTGTGAAACACTACAGACTGGACATCCCATGTCATAGCTCGCCGGCTTTAAGCAAGAGAATTTGAAGTGCGGGGGAGAAGGGTTTAATTGGATTTATAAACCAGTTGTTATGTTATGTTATTTTGCATTTATATAGCGCCCTATGTACCATTGGTATAGTCTCAAGGCGCTGGTAGGTTGAACGCCCTCGGGAGTTGTGGTGTGTGCTACCTGCACTCTATACTTGTTTTTGTGTGTTTTTTATAATAGGGTTCTGGACCCAAGCCAGACAACGAAAAGCGGTGGTATACCCCACAAGCAATGGGACGAGAAAGAGGCAGGGTATGAAATTGAGAGGAGCTGGGAGCTATTTAGCTCCTGGTTTTAGACAAGGGGAGCTTGGTTAGTTTGACTCCAACAGCTATCTTAGCTACACTTGACTCCTCGGACAAGTGGTGCCAAACACACATAGCTATGTGTTTTTAACTGTGTAGTTTCTGGGATGTGTTTACAGGAAAACAAAGGACACACCCAAGGGACATTTAAAGCATAATGTATAATATGCAAATTGACAAGTTAAGATTGCATCTTGCACTCATGTTACATTTGTTGCATGCTATGGGCTGACTCCTGGTTACCCAAAGGTTGCACCTGCCTAACGAGTGATGCTTGATACACAGGAGCTGCCTTTTGCTCCTGGTCAAGAAATCCCAATTTTGACCCCTGAAGAGGGATGTGGAGATTACTTACCAGTAATCTTCATTACTCCTAGTCCTACTCTTGAATGTCAATGTACTTTGTTCGCGCCCCCCCCCAAAAAATCCTCTGTATGGATCCAAGTTGCACTTGGTACAGTTAACTGAGGAATCATGGTTGAAGGAGGTGGTTATTCTCCAAGGGGGAGAACGGGGTGAGGTTAAAAACAAACAATTATGAAAAGGGTTCCTGTCATGGAGGCCACTGCCTCACAAGAACTGCAATGAGGAAGAGTAGGTAGAGCAGGGTTGGAAATTCAGGGGTACTGGGAGCTATTTAGCTCCTGCGTGTAGCCTAGAAGAGACAGGTGAGTTTGGCAGCAACACCTACTAGGAGCTACTTTCAGCTCCCGAAGCACACGGATGCCGAACAAACACACCTATGTCAATTTAACTGGGACAGTCAAAAAGAAAAATTAGAACAAATCTATACTCCTAAATAATGGACAAAATAATATGTTTACATTTTAACTGGAAGTTATATTTGGGGAACTAGCTCCTTGTTTCCCAGTGGAAGCTCCTGGTCACTGTTTTTAGCTCCTGCTTAGCCAATCTTAATTTCGAGCCCTGTAAAGATGATTGGAAAGTAAGCCTCACAGTCCTCTGTATGTATAACAATTCTAGTTTTATTTTTGCCAATCATCTTACCACGAACGTGGATAATGGAGAAAGTGGCATGAATGTCACTGTAACGTACCTGCGCACCAGAAGATGCTTCTGATGCATCTCTGCGTCAAGTTCCTCACCACATCATCTACTTCTGCTACCAAGACACTTGCTTGTGTTTCATTTGTTTTCCTGCAGTTGATTAGACAGTGGCATAGATGCCAAAGTGTCACATTCCAGTCAGGAGATGCTAGTCCAGTTCTGGTTTTAACTTTACATTCTGAAATTTGTAGTCCAGTATTTATAATTGTGAAATTCGAGACTACAAGCCCAAGAATGCAAAATTAAAACCAGTACTGGACTAGCATCTTCCGTTGGATTGGGGCACGTTGGCATGTATGAACTCCCCTCAACCTTTATTGCAGCCAGGATGGTTGAAACTCCATGAGTTTGTTTTTGGAGGGCAAGACCACATTAAAATGTATGAGTGGGTAAGTGGTTTGTCGAGCGAGTAGACTGATTCCACGGCAGGTGACACCCGCCAAAAGCATGTGAGCTGAGAGGCCTACACTTGCACTTATCTTCTTTGTATTGCCGGAGCCAATGCAACACTTCTCCCTAACTCAAGGCACCTTTTCATCGTCCCTAAATACAGGACAAACCCTGCCTCTAGTTATGTTATGTTATGTTACTTTGCATTTATATAGCGCCTTATGTACCATTGGTAAGGTCTGAAGGCGCTGGTAGGTTGAACGCCCTCGGGAACCGAAGTTCAAGTCAGTAGAGAGAGTAGAGAGAGTCAAAGGTGCTTGTGAGCACCGGATATGTGTGCAGCTGGTGTGGCATTCGTGTAATAGCTGCTTCATTGCAGTAGGTGGTTGAGAGATCAGGGGTATGTGTTCGTTCTGGCAGGTTTTATCCAGACCGGTTCTGGCTGCGTTAGGCCTGAGGAGAACGCCTGGCTGGGGGGGGTGAAACCAGCAGTGATTAGTTAGAGTGATGTGGAGTATGAGGCAGATGTTGGTATGAGAACAGATATACCGAATGGTGTCATAGTATCTACTTGTTCTAGTTGAGTGGTGGTGTAAAGAGGAGAGTAAGCATGGTGATGTGATGAGATGGTTTACATGCTCTTTCAAACGTTACATGCATTCCAAACCATTCATGTATGTCGTGCACTTCTATGCACTCCAGTCACTTCGAAACCAGTTCCAAGCACTCCGAAACCAGTTCCACGCACTCCAGACCGTTCCACGCACTCCAGACCGTTCCACGCACTCGGATCTGTTCCATGCACTCGGATCTGTTCATGTAATCCGATCATTTCCGTGAATTCTAAGTTGTTTTATGCACAATTCTAAGTTTTTTTATGCACCCCGTCCACATTTTTCATCTGTACCTTCCACACATTTCACCCGTACCTTTCACGTTACATCAGTACCTTCCACTTACTTCATCCGTTCAATCCACATACGTCTCCATTCCATTCACCTACGTCCCCGTTCCATCCACATATGTCCCCATTCCATCCACATACGTCCCCATTCCATCCACATACTTCGCCCGCTCCATCCATTCTACGCACTCGTCCATTCTGCGCACTCGTCCATCCACATACGTCACTCGTTCCATCCATATACGTCACCCATTCCATCCACATACTTCGCCCATTCCGTCCGCTTTATGCACTCAGCGGCTCTACGTACTCATCCGCTCTACGCAACTCATTCACTCTACGCAACTCATCCGTTCTATGCAACTCATACGCTCTACGCACTCGTCTTCTCTATTGACTCGTCCGCTCTAGGCACTCGTCCGCTTTATGCCATCGCACGCTCGGCGCACTCACCCGCTCTGCGCACTCACCCGCTCTGCGCACTCACGTGCTCTTACAAACCCCTCCTCTTACGCACTCATTCGCTCTTACGCACTCGTCTGCTCTATACATTCATCCGCTCTACCCACTAGTTTGTTCTACCCACTCCTCCGCACTGCTCACTCTTCCGCTCTGCGCACCCATCACGCTCTGCGCACCCATCACGCTCCGCGCACCCATCACGCTCCGCGCACCCATTACGCTCCACGCACTCATCCGCTCCACGCACTCATCCGCTCTATGCAATCGTTCTTTCCACGCACTCATCTGCTATATGCACTCATAAGTTCTACAAAGTCGTTCGCGCATACGCACTCATCCGCTCTGCACATTCATCTGCTCTATGCACTCCTGCGTTCTACACACCCCTCTGCACTTACGCACTCATCAGCTCTACACAATCGTCTGCTCTACACACTCATCCGCTCTATACACTCATCCGCTCTACACACTCATCTGCTCAACGCATTCGTCCACCCAGCGCGCTCATCCGTTCCACGCGCTTCATCCATTCAAACGAGTTAATCCGCTCCATTCATTTTGTTCGTCATGCATTATCGATTCAGGCCATGTCACTTGTCATACTTACTGGATCCGTTCTGTGTTCTCTATCTATTTCATGTACTGCTCTCGTCTCGTGTACTTGAATCTTCTATTCTGTACTTTCCATTTATGCCATGCACTCATACAGTCAGAGTCATCTGTCTGTGTACTCATCAGTCTCTTGTATTCATCTTTCCATCCTCTTCTCTTTATTCATTTTGCCCGTTTTTGTTCATTTTGTCCAGTGCACTCATTACATCCATTTCATTAATTTAAACTTAATTAAAGTTTCCGTGCAATTTATTCTTTTTACCCACTTCACTGCTTTGGTCTACTTTACTCGTTCTATTCTGTTTGTCCTTTTAGTTTACATTAGCGGTTATTAGTTGTCGATTTCTCACATGGATCTTGATGTTGTATTGTTATTTGTCTTATTGTTATTCAGGATCTAGTAGTTTGTTGGAGTGGTGTCATTGAGCTGCTGTTATTCTGTTTGGGTTAGTTTACGTATGGATTGGTTTTAGGGGAAGAGCCAAGTTTTCAGTATTTTGCGGAAGGACATTAGATCTTCACTTAGGCGGATGTGGGGTGGGAGTGCGTTCCATAGCGTGGGGGCCAAGGCTGAGAATGATGATCCGCCTAACCGGACTGAGTTTGTTTTAGGTATAACTAGGAGGCCGGCTGAGCTTGATCTTAGAGGACGTGGAGGGTGATCGGGTTTTAGCTTGTCTTGAAGATATTGAGGTCCTGTTTTATGCAATGCTCGATAAGAAATGCATAAGGTTTTGAAAGTCACCCTTCGGGCCACTGGAAGCCAGTGCAGAGTCTTAAGGGCTGGGGAGATGTGGTCTCTCAGGCCAAGCGCAAGTAGCATTTGCGGCGTTTTGGGCCCTTTAAAGTTTATTCACTTGGTAAGCGTGGACTCCGAGGTAGAGGGGGTTTGCGTTGTCCAGTCTTAATATAACAATTGATTGGACTGCAGAGTCTGTTGGAAAAGGAGAGATATGGAAAGATGCGCCTAAGAGTTTTAAGGTGGTAGTGGCAGGACTTTGAGATGTTGTTGACTTGGCGTAAAAGGGCACTCCGCTCTATGCTGGAGTGCCTGGACGGAGAGGGAGTCGCAGTAGAAACAGGAATCCCAATGATGTTCCGGGCCAAGGCACTCCAAGCAAAGTGTGGGGAACCGCCCTAGTGAAGCGACATTCGCAGAAAGAACAGGACACAAATCCCAGATGCTCCCGCATAGACGGAGGACTAGGCGACCAAGGAACTGGAGCCAGAAGAAAGGACAACAGGAGCAAAAATAAAATTCCCAGTGATACTAGTGCGTCCAGCCCCGACCGTGCAGAGAAAAGGACTGAAGGGCGATGCAGAGCGCAGGAGGGCAGGGATACGGCCATGTGCGGTACCCCGCGTAAAAATAGGACAAACATTTTCTTTTTTTATTCTTTTTGACTAAAGTGCACCCTGTCCCGTTTTCGGTTATTTTATTTTTCCTGCCACTCGCCCCTTGTCCCTCCTCAGAGGTCCTGACTGAAAATTGCTGTTCCTCACGCAAGTACTGTTTCGAGTGTTTTAGATTATTTTGGGTGGCACTAGTGTGAGGTTGTATCTATTTGTCACAGAGGTTGTTGGTTATTCAATAATTACATTTTCATTTGCATTGCCCGTAGTGTGCGCATTATCATTGCTTCGCGCACGCCTTGAATAACGTTTCCTTCTGCTTAGGTCTTGTCACACATTGTTCAGTTTATTCATGACCTTTTTTCTTTTCTATATTTAGTTTAGGTATTTAGTGAGATAGTGATTATTAGAGCCTTACTCTCCATTCCAATCGCTAATACATGTTAGAAATTACTGCTGCTACCAGCCGCTCCGTATATTAGGCACCATTTGGTTATTTTGTTATAATCCCCTTTTCAGCTAGGTTCCACATCAGTCATATTATTATAGGGTGCCCTATTGTTTGTTCTCTCCTTCGTCTCCACTCTTCAGGACATGTGCCCCTGCGTGACACAGGATGGAGAGCTCACACAATTAAACATTAAGGTGAGCTTTTGTCATTATTGTTACTTTAGTGACCAAATGGTGTGAGGTTTTCAGAGAGAGAGCAGTAGTTAAGAAGGGAATTGGTTCTCTTGTCATTGCTACAGAAATTGCTTCTTGTCAGAAGTTCCAGAGAGTTTTCAAGGGCGTCCCCGCAGAGTTCACAGGTAAGCTTTACAGGGGGTGAGGGCGGAGAGTTTGGTGTTAAGGGTTGTCACCCCGTCAAGTTCAGTGTTGTATAAATTTAGCGAGAGGGAGTCGCAGAGCATTTGCGTGTGGGTGGTTTGAGCAGATGTAGGTTTTACGAATTCTGAGATGATCTTGTGGAGTTCTTTGCTGCTGCTGCCACAGTTCAGAATTTGTTTATTGCAATAGGCCTTTATGGCCCCTCAGATTTCTAATTATGGTGGTGGTGGGCAAACAGATCTGCTGAGATTGGTTTTAGATGCTCGCCATTTGTGCTCAAGAGAGTTATTTTGACTTTTGAAAGACTTCAGGTACAGAGTGAACCATTTGGGGAACGCTCCTTGCCGCGAGGCTGCAGGACGTGAGGGGGTGAGAGGAATTAGTGATTCTTTAAGCCAGGAGTCAAAGGATTTGAAAGGGTCTACCACAGGTCTGCGTCGCTGGGGGGACTGAGTAGCAGGGCTTCGGCTAGGTCAGGGAGTACCTTGACATTGTTCCAGCATTTGTGATCAAAAGTGAGGGCAGGGGGGGAGCTGTGGGAGGAGGGGCTGGTGTGTCGATAGAGAAAGGGATGGCAGAGTGGTCTATCCAGATAAGCAGTTTGGGATTGGATATAGAGACGAGGTCATAGGAGCTGAAGATCGCATCAAGGGTGTGACCGCCTGAGTGAGTTGGACCAGTGGTATGTCAGGAGAGGTAGAGTGCCTCAAGAATGTAGATCAGAGGTTGGGTCATGGGGTTGTTGGGCATATCGAACCAGATATTGAAATCTCCCAATAGTGTAAGAGTTGGGTGATTTATCCGAATGGTAGCTATTGAGTCACAGATTGTTGGCAAAATGTAGGTCATAGTAGAAGCAGCGAGTTTTGATGGTACCGAGAATTTTACTAGAAGGGATTCACAGGTAACATTGCATGTCTGGGTTTTTCGACGAGTGAGACAGAAATTAGGTTTGTAGAGGATTGCCACTCTGCCACCTCTGGAAGGTCCATTGTGGGCAATAAGAGAGTAGCCAGGGGGAAGGCCTCATGCGCAACTGGTGCAAAATTGTCAGAGAACCAGGTTTCAGTGATAAAAATTGGTTGGGATTGGGTCAAAGATGCTGCGTCTGTTTCTCGCCACGGAGCGGGCATTAAAAAGGATGCATGTGACTTCATGAGAGAAGGTGATTTTTATGATGTAAAGAAACCCACTCTGGATCCTGACAACAAGGTAACTATCGCCCCATCACCCATCTTTCCTGCGTAGGTAAGATAATCGAGAAAGTGGTAGCCACACAATTGCAGCAACACATTGACACCAACAATCTGCTCCAAACCAACCAATCATGGTTCAGACCCAGATACAGCACAGAGACAGCAGCCATACAGGTGGTCGACGACGCCCTCAACACTTGACGACAGCCACCCGTGCCTCCTGGTTCTACTCGATCTCTCGGTTGCTTTCAACACAATAGAGCACCAGGCGCTTACGGACACACTACATCGGCGCATGGGGAACAGCAACATTGTCCTATGCTGGTTCAAGTCCTACCTCAACAACCACCAGCAGTTTGTTCAGATGGACTCCTCTAGATCGCCAATGCTACCCGTCACCTGTGGAGTCCCGCAGGGTTCCACCATCTCCCCAGTGATCTTCAAGCTATACATGGAGCTGCTGGGAGCCCTCCTAGCCACACACTACATCCACATCCAATACGCAGACGACACACAGCTATACCTCAAGATCAACTCCATCAAGGACATCCATAGGCTCAAAACCTGCCTTTCACTGGTCCAGTGCATACTTGAAGCTCAAACCAAGACCAAATTCCTACTCCTCATCAACAACACCGATCACCCAGACATACAGGCCTGACTATGAACCATGAACTCTGAGGGCTTCACACCCAAGCTCACCTCCTGTGCCAAGTCCCTTGGGTTCCACATCGACAAAACACCTATCCTTCAAGACACAAATAGCTACAAAAACTCTGACAGTTTGGTATCAGCTCTCCCTCCTGCAGAAAGTCACGCACTTCCACCCTCAGGACAGCTTTAGACCCACTGTTCAAGCACTGGTCCTATCCCATCTAGATGGGGGCAATGCACTCCTCTAATGCCTCCCGTTGTCCTCGCTTGTGCCCCTGAAAAGTGTCCCTCATGCGCCCGCATGCCTCATCAAGGGTCTACGCAGATACGACCACATCACCCCGCCCTCATCGACCTCCACTGGCTCCCACAGCACGCACAAATCACCTTTAAGCCGTGCTGTATCATCTATAAGGCAGTCGCCCTCGTCGCCCAGCTACCTCACGGGGAAACTCAGCATCTACGGCAGACGGCGTACCACCAGAAGCCAGGACACGTGTAGACTTAAAATCTGCTGTTGCAAAAGGGAAAGGACCAGAAAACAAGCCTTTTCTGCCTATGCCCCAAGTCTATGGAACCGCCTCCCTATCAGCATCAGACTTGCCCCCACGCTCCTACAATTCAGAAAAGAACTAATGACCCACCTCTTCAAGGAGTCTCTCCTCCTCAACATCTAGGCCATCACGTCGCCCTCTCGACCTGACTCGCTAGATGTCGCCCACCTGTCTCCTCCCTGCCACCCGGTGCAGCTGTACTCCTCCTCTGTGCCCCTGTATTTTACCCGTCATTGTGTATCTGTTGTTGTTACCTATGAAAACCGCTCCGTAATGCATCTGTAATGTTGTTTACCTCTGTAAAGCGTTCTGGTATGTATCTGTATTGTTGTATACCTCTGTAAACCGCTCCGGTGCTTCTCGGAGCTAGGTCCATGCTTAATAAATACCATAATTATTTTAAAAAATAGCACATGCACAGTTATCTTTTTCTGTAAGCTGACCTATGTGTTCCTCTCCCTATGATCCTCTTCTCCGGCCACCGATATGGTCTCAGCTCTTTCGCATCCTTCAGCTGATATCAGAGTAAGTAAGTGGAAAAAAAACAGAACGGAACATGCATTGAGACCTGCTGTATTTACATACCTCTCAACTCACATGCTTTTGGTGGGTGTCACCCGCCATGTAAGCAGCGCTCTGACCCTCCAAGTCCCTTACAGGAATACACACCCATGTAAGTAACCCACCAAAAACAAAATCAGGTATTTTTACCTGACCAAGGAATCACACAAGGTTGAAGACAGACATGCCAACCCTCTGTTGTAACTGAGCCTGTGCTAGGGTTCGTGCTCAGTCCCACCCCACAGCTCCATAAGTCCTCCTTCTCCATCCAAGCGCCAATCATCTGGAATTCCCTTCCCTTAAACATTTGCAACACTGAAAACCACCAAAAAATTCAGGAAGGCCCTTAAAGCCTGGCTCTAACCAATACTCTCCTAATCCACTGCATCCCATGAATACACCACTAATAAACTCCCCAGCTTCAATCACAACTCAGGGGCCGGCAGCTCTCGCAACGGTTTCATCTGCCACACCACCATGTATCACTCAAAAAGACTGCCAGCCGACTAGTATTCCAGGTAAGCCAGCAGCTTTCGTTGTGTCACTCCTGGTCCACTATCAACCCACCCACAACAACACTCCCACCCGACATGCACTCGAGGTAAGCCAGCAGCCTTCACTGTGGCTACACTTGCAATATGCTCACTGCACCCCTGCCCGTCAGTCCACATTAGAGACTACTAAGAATGAGACAAGTAGCCCAGCGTAGCACACGTCCATCACTAAGTAATCACTGCCACTGTCCACCTGCATCGCTCTTTCAGCGAAGCTCTCAAAACTAGCAATCTCCCACTTCAAATGTACTCCAAAATCTAGGTACAACAAACCATTGATGACTGTTTTCATTACGGATACCTACTGTACGATAGGTTGAAACCTACTGCCTTTTGAAGCCTAGGCCCCCGTCCCTCTCCATGCAAGATTCTCGAATCTAGGTGGAGCCCCATACTTTTGTCTATTAAATGTCGAGGCATACTGCATTTTGAAACATGGGCCTCATGCCAACCATACAGGATTCTTGATAATAGATGCAGCTTCCACCTCTGTTCACTATACGATGAAGCATGCTGCACTGTTATACCTGGTCCTCTCTGCCGCTACAAAGGATTCTCGAGTCCAAGTGCAGCTTTCCTCTTTATTTAACATATGCTTAAACCGACTGCACTGTGAAACATAGGTCTTTCTTCCACTATACAGGATCCTCAAATCTAGGTTTACGCTCCATCTTTGTTTATTATACGCGGATAACTGCTACAGTTTGAAAACTAGGCCCATTGGTATAGGACTCTCAACTCTGGCAGGCACGACCAAGCATCCATGCACAATAGAATACGGCTAAGCACATCCGATCTAGCTTCATACATGGCAGTCCAGACTAAAACACCTGACGTACCTCAACACCTCTGCCACTAGCATACAGCAACCATCACCCGAAAGGAACCCGGTATAGCTGGGCTCACAGAGACTCTCTCAACAATACCAATCTATATCTAAACCTCAATAGCACCCACCCATGTGTCTGACCTCTCCTGGGCTGCTTAGTCGAGATTTGCCAGCCACCCAAGTCTTAGAACAGCAACATGCACACATACATCTCCTAAGCTAAACACCCTAGAATTTCCAACCACATCGACTACGATCACCATGGGTGTTCCAACCAAGGAAAAAAGCGCATTGAAGCCACACAAGTGGGGAGAGAGCGCTATATAAATAACCAAATACAATACATGGTGCAATACCATGTGATCCTCTTAATAAAGAGGCAAGCCACTTCCCGCTCACCAGTCTTTTTCCCACCTGACCCTGCATCTGTGCATTACTACAGCACTGCGGTGGCGCCATACTGCGGGCACAGGGGCTGCCCTGCAATTAGACCCGGGACCCCCTCCCACCATAACACCCTCCATATTTAGGCAGCACACTCACGATTTTTTAAGGAAAAAAATGTTGCTGTTTTTACTATCTCCCGCCTAAAATAATTCACTCAACCAATCCAATGGTAGAATTCAATTTGCCCACTTTCTGTGACAGAATCTCTCTCACAGGTACTACAAATCATTGGCATGAAGGCCAACCCTCCCGATTTCGTTAATAAAAACTTTGCTATTTTCATTGTCTCCCTCTTAAAATAATTCAAACTCCAATACAATCAAATGGGGAAAAGCAATTGTCCAGATTTCCCTGAGAGAACCTTCCTCCCAGATGCTGCTAAATATTGGCATGTATATGAGAGCCATCTCCCATCTCCTAACATTAGTTGTGAAAACATGTTGCACTACCTCATTGATATAATCTAGGACTCCTTCTCCATAAAACAAGGACCAGAAGGTATGTAGATTACATGTAGCTTTATTCTTTCAGTTATTAAGTAGAGAAAGCACTGGGACATCCATCTAGCACAGCAGCTTAGGTCATAGCTCTCAACTCACACGCTTTTGGCGGGTGTCACCCGCCTTGTAAAGGGCTGACTCACCCGCCAAGCCTCCTGCACGCCCATTCATTCCAATGGGCGTCTCACCCGCCAAAAACAAAATCGGGTGATTTCACCCGCCTTTGCAACCTAAATGGTTGAGAGCTATGGCTTAGGTCCAACTGCCACCAGTAGAACCCTGCCCACCAAACCTACATCAACCACCAGAGTCCCAGTGACATCACCACACCAACACTCCACCTAGAATGTTAGTGACATCACCACTATCACAACACTCATAGCCATAATCAATCACAGCACAGACTATGACATATGTCCCTCTCTTCAACCAACACCTCACTCACAGCACAGACTATGACACTCATCTATAAAACCTTGATTTGCAGGCCACACACTGTTTTCTGGCACTTCACTCCTAAAACACCTGTCATGCGTCACAACAAATGTCGGTGCAGTGGTAGACAATTCCCATCAATAACCTTATAAGTGGTAATGTACCCGATTCAAGATGGCCACCTTCCAATGTTAAAATAGAAGTCTAAGATGCCCGCCGCTATGACGCATCTGTGGGTGGTTCCCAGTCCTCTGTCTTTGGTTCTGCTTATAGCTCTCAGCACACGTGCTGCTTCTGTTTCTGTTACTTCGCGGTCGTTCACCACCCAGCGCACCATGACTCGGAAAAGTAAGTGCGAATCGGGCGGATGGCTTCGGAAGCTTTCTACCTTCGGAGCACCTGTTAACACCTATTTTTTTTTCACATGTCCCTAACAGAGCAGAAAAGACCAGGGAAGACTAGGAATCGTACCAAGGTAAGGAATGCGCATGCGTATTGGAGGAGCCTGGGTGGGAGTCGCGGTGGGTGTGTGCATGCATCAATATTATGCGCATGCGTTATAGTGAAAATGAAAACAGTAGTCGAAGTCTGAGCAAGAGCGTTGGTACCTTTTGCGCTGTAACATAAGCTTGTACTGGTTTCCCTGGCTACGTGGACTTCAATTAGAAGAACCAGACGAGAGCAGGGGCGCCGAGTGGGGGGGGGCGGGTGGTGGAGGGTCTGGGGGGCCCGCCCCCCACCCCCCACCCCCGCAGAATGAAGTCGGGGCTGAGGCCCCCCGCCGGAGAGGAGAGACGCAGTGTGGATGGCCTTTTTTTTCCATCCATACTGTGTCTCTTTCTGGCGGCCCGGCTAAAAGCCGGGGAAAATGATGTTTAGAAATTGTGGGACAGATGCAAAGCAAGATGAGGCTTTTGCTTTGCATCTGTCCCTCAATTTCTAAACATCGTTTTGGGTTGGGTATACTTCTACATCACCGGGGTGCACAGATGTAGATGTACACTCAACCCAAAACGATTTTTAGAAGTGGAGGCACAGATGCAAAACAAGTCTGTGCATCCATTACTGCTGTGACAGGGCTTCTATAATTGTTGAATCTTCTCAGCAATAATACTATGCTTTTGTTGAGGCAATGCTAGTTCATCTTCGTGGGGCTGCTATACTTTTGATGGGACAACATCAGCACTTCTCAGTTGAGCTGCTACACTCTTATTGACAAGGCCCCAGCACTTCTCAACAGATGTATTTCTTTTTATTTTAATTGGTTATTTATAATGCGCGGACCGAGGGAGCGAATTTGTGTTGCGCGGACTGACGGAGCAAACCTGTGTTGCGCAGATTGAGGGATCGAACCTGTGTTGCTCTGTGTCGTCTTGCTTCCAAGGTGAGCATGTTACCCCTGAGCTATACTTCCAATACTCTAAAGATCTGAAGAACCAGAACTACTGCGCAAAGAGCTCATATATTTAAAGGGATGGAATTACTGAATGTAGCAGCACTATTCAATAACCCAAAGTTCTTAAGCATAGTTAATGTGAAAATACTACACTTCTCACCATTGGGACAGTACTGCCACTTCTCACAGAGGATTCTACACCTTTTATGGGGCAGCACTGATCGAGCCTACTGCTCACATGCTCAGAATTGTCATTTCTCAGCAGGACTGCAACACTATACCATTGTGTTCTGTATGTTGAGTGCTTCTTCACCACCAATGTGGATTCATGGCTCTCCCCCAGTGTCTAAATAGATCTGTCTACATTCAGTTGACAACAGGCATGTCCGGAGCTACCTGCTGTTCATAAGCTGCCGCTCAGGATGTTGGGAGCCGTGATGGGGCAAGGGATAGAAGGCTTGAGCCTGTCGGATAGCAGAATCAGCAGGGTCTTAAAACCTGCTCACTCCTTCTGGAGAGGCCATGGGGCAAAATGAGCCTGATCCCACATACAGGGGGTTGTTACCCGTTTATCTGTCTTCAATGAAAGAATGAACTCTCAGGCACAAGTTATCACCCCTGCACACACATTGAATGAATATGGTATGGATCTATAGATCGAGAAAACTGGAGTGACAATTCAGAGTGTTTTACAGAAATATAATTGTCTTCCCAGATGGGAGACTGACTCCATTAATATACATGGGGTCACTGAGATGATCAAGAGTGAAACTGTACATTCAGTTGTGAGATTACCAGCAACGGTTGATACTATGCTCCAAGGAGTGAGGTGCCCACTCAATATATCACACTGTTTATAGGTGTGAGACCCATCCTGAATGCTTGCCCAAAGAGCCTTGGCCAGAGTTGCTCACTGAAGAAGTGAGCATGTGATCCGGGGTCTGCAGCCCACACACACACGCAGGGGATTCCCATGCTCCCACTTGCGAGATTTGCACCAAATTAGTGAGATTGTGCTCCAAGGTAGGAGACACACGCACAGTCTTTGCTCTGACGTTTGACACACTCACAGGATGGGGCGGCATTTCGTTCTCCCACCCTAGTTGTGTTGCTCTGCCTTTTGAGGGCTACTACAACCTGGATGATTATAGAGGGGTGGAGTAGGGGCAGTGATGGCCTACTGGAATTCAACTCAAAGGCTTAAATCTCCTTCTTACTTGACTTTAGTATATGCAGTACATGCTAGCCAATGTTTCCATTGTTCTGCGCTGCACGTGCCTCCTACCCCCCCACGCGCCGTTGCACCAAGTTGGCGACTAAATGCATAACTGCCAGTGATGTCACTTCCTGTATTTGGGCCCCCCCCGGAAATTCATAAGTCGGCTCCCCTGGACGAGAGGCTTCAGTTAAAACCATACAGCATTGTCTCAAGCCCTTCTACCACTATTCGTACATCTTTTTTAACCTTTGTTTAGTCAGTGACAACTGTTTGCCTGCTCCTACTTGGTGTGAGGACTGTGCATATTATAGAAATTGACCGCAGCATATTCCGAAGTATTCTGTGTGTATACGTGTTGGGGAGTTCACTCGCGCTCAGCTCGCACTGTTTGCATTGAACTACATTTCCCTAGTAGACTTGTAGTTCTGTGACGCGCATTTTATTCCGGCGCGAACGCGCCTGCGCGCACAGGTCAAGCCTAGTCTGCGTTAGTCCGCGTCTAGCCGCGTTGCGTTGTGCTGCCATTTGGCTGTACCGCATTTAGTCGTTGACATGGGGATCTTGGAAGCACTCGCTGCAATTGAGACAGCTCAAGGTACGCTACGGAAACATAATATCATCACCGATCACATTAAGGCAAAAGTTATGCATTTAGAGGCCGTGTTATCAGACCTTAGGAGTATATATTCACCAGAAAACCCTGTTGTCTCTTCTGTTGCTGAATGCACACTTACTCGAGATTCGGATACTGCTATTACGGAAACGAATTCTTGCACTAAAGTCTTAACTAGCACTAACCTCCATCTTTCTCCCACCACTTTCACAGATATAGATACCATCTCTTCTCCTAAGGCAGATAAATCCTATGAATTAGACCGAGTCAAATCACTTATCTATCATAATAGTATTAAAACCTTGCTCATTAACACTAGGTCACTGGTCAAACACGCGGTGCAGATTGCTACTTATATTGAGGAACAGAATATAGATATATGCGACATCACCGAGACATGGGCACACTCAGCAGCTGGTCCCTCACTCAATTTTGCTATCCCTTCTGGTTATGGCATGGTTAGATGTGATAGAAAGGATGGTAAGGGTGGGGGCGTTGCGATTATACATAGATTTGACTTTAACATCTGGGAAAGTAGCGAATTCATAATGGATGGGGTAGATTCCCTATGCATCAAAACCACGTTGAATGCAGAAAGTACTCTAAATATTCTCCTATTATATAAACCTCCACACATAACAAACGACTTTGTAAAAAATCTCTCATCCTATTTACTTGCCAACATCAAAGCTAATACGAAATACCTGCTTTTGGGTGATTTCAATTTATGGTTTAACCATAAAGATGATAAAATTGCTATGGAAATGCAAAAAGCGCTACAGGAACTAGGATTTACACAATGGATTCAAGAGGCTACACACAGTTTAGGCCATATCCTGAACTGGGTTGCGAGCCACGAAACTAATGTTAGTAACATAGTACTCTCACACTGCCCATGGTCGGATCACTTTTTTGTGTATTTTCACATTTTAGTAGACTTTCCTATTAAACGTAAATGCCAAAACCCAATTAAAGTACTGCACCGTAATTTAAAAAACATCAAGGTGAATAAGGTAGAATCCATTCTCAACATTGGAACTGACCCTATATCTGATTCTCCGGAAAATCTAGAAAATAGGATCTCTTCCAATTTGGAAAATGTTGCTCGAATCCTTGCACCCGTAAAGATGAAGACGATTAAAACCGGAATTAAACATAATTTATGGTTTACCCCTGAGCTTCAGTCTCTGAAATCACTTGCTACCAAATCATATTATTTGTGGAAGAAGGATAGTACGCCACTGCTTCTCAACAAATATAAAGTCAATATTTCAACTTATAAAAAGGCCATTATCAAAGCAAAATCCTGCTTCTTTAATGACCGAATACAAAACGCCCAGCATAATACTAAAGAGCTCTTCCACATCCTGAAAGGACTAACAACATTATCCCAGATAGATCCATCGCAGATGATGCTACTTGGTGCAATGTCATGCAACTAGCAATGCATAAAAAGCTAGACAACATCAAGGTGAATATACTTGAGAAAAGTAACAATTTAAAATGTACTATGACTACTCCCTCAGAATGGTCCTTTCACAGAGCACCAACTATTCCTATTTTTAATCTCACCCCCATAACAGAAAGGGACTTAGAAATCATTATCACCCAATTCAAGCCTACAAGATGTAAAAATGATATGCACACCACTATGATAATTAAGACCTGTGCCCCTTCTCTTATTAATGCCAATATGTCAACACCTCTATTTCTACCGGCACGGTCCCTCAGGATCTTAAGAAATCCTGGGTCATGCCTATTTTGAAGAAACCTGGACTCTCAGTCGACATGCCAAACAATTACCGCCCTATCACCAACACAGCATTCTTGCTCAAGATTCTGGACTGGGTGGCATACATACAGATCGCTGAGCACCTAAAGTCATATCCCATTCTTAATGACCATCAGTCGGGTTTCCGAGTTGGATATGGCACAGAAACCGCATTGCTCGAACTTAAATCCAAATTGATGGCTCGTATGGATAACAAGGAGGCTTCTCTGCTTATGCTGCTAGATCTTTCCGCAGCCTTCGACCTGGTGGACCATGATATCATGGCCACCAGGTTGTCTGAAGTGGCTAATTTCTCCCCACAAGCATGCAAATGGTTTTTGTCATTTCTCAGCAACCAAGTTAGCAGAGTCTTCCAAGGCAATGCCGAATCTGAGCCCATTCTTACTACCTGTGGTGTTCCTCAGGGTGCCTGCACTTCTCCCTGCTTTTACAATATATTTACGGCTTCCCTGTTTGCAATGTTAGACCATGAGAATATCATATTTACCAACTATGCGAATGACACTCAATGTGTCATCCCGCTTCTCGGGTCTCACAGACTGGATGAAATTGCCATTAATAAAGTCTTTACTATAATTGAAACCTGGATGGTTCATAACAAGCTGGCACTAAACAAATCCAAAACCGAACTATTGGTAGTTGGCTCACCGCATACCATTATTAAACTTGGCTCACAGTATGACAAATTCCAGCTGGATGAAGAATCCATCAAACCTTTGAAAAAAGTAAAAACTCTAGGAGTAACCTTTGATCAACATCTGTCTATGAAACAGCATGTTAGTAGTATTGATTCTTCTTGTGCATACTACATTAAACCTTTAACACATCTAAGGCCTCTTATTTCTCAGGACAATGCAGAAACTATTGCGAGAGCAATAGTAGGCTCTAAAATAGACTACTGCTCGAGCCTTCTTATGGGAATTAACAAATCTGAAAGTAACAGGCTACAAATCTGTCAAAATGGGGCTATTAGAGCCGTTATGAAACTCAAACACAGAGATCATGTTACACTAGCGAGACGTGAGCTGCACTGGTTGCCTGTGGCCGCTAGAGTTCTATTTCATACCCTGACTATTGTTCATAAGTGCAGATCTGGGAAAATGCTGGGTTACTTACAACAGCTATTACCCATAAGAATCAACACAAGAGCACTTAGGTCTAATGACTCGTTCTTCTTATCTGAACCTAAGTGCAACACTGTCAGAGCAACCAATTCAGCCTTCTTCTATGTTGGTCCTAGAGCTTGGGATGCTCTGCCGCTGGAGCTAAGATCTATCGAATCTTTAGAAATCTTTAAAAAAAGACTAAAGACATATCTGTTCCATTAAACAACCTTTTTGCCTGTAATATTCTGGCTCGGCTCTGCTTCATGACATTGTCTCTTGTTTTCTGTTTTATGTGTTTTGTAGTGCCCTTACGCCTTCGGGTTCATGGCCGCGCTATACAAATATATTAAAGTAAAGTAAAGTTTGACAAAAGTCTAGTTTAATAAAAGGTTTGTAAGATAACATTTAGAGCATGCATGGCAACGTTTTGCAGCACCTGGAAGGGAGATTCTCTGAGAGTAATCTGGAGAATTAAATTTCCCCTATTCAATTGCAGTGGGGTTCGCATTATTTTAGGAGGGAGACAGTAAAAGAAATAGCAACATTTTTGTTAACAAAATCAGGAGGGTTGGCATGTATGGTTTAAGAAAGTCATGATTCTGTTGACAGGGAAATTACTGAGTTTCCCAATCTCTTCTTGGAGAAGCAAACAAGGAATTTGCCTAGATTATCTGATAACTGACAAACACTGTCTGTTGGCGATATGAGTAGATGGCTCTCAACATATGGGTAGATGGCTTTCAAAATCTGCAGGGAACTAGCCAACCCCTTTGCAGTCTCCACCTCACCTTCTCCTTCACAGGCCGTCTGCAATGAATTGGCCTCACACTTTGCCACCAAAACACAGGACATTCTGACATCCCTTTCTACACTCCCACACGTCCCATCCCACACCCCTTCTTTCTCCTTTACTTCTTTCTCACCTGTCACTCCTGAAGAGGTTACCAGAGTTGTCTGCTCCATGAAGGTCTCTTCTAAACAGGTCTCCCCTTGCTCATCCAGGACCATCGCGGATAACATTGGCTCTCTTGCCCCTGCTCTCGGTGAGTTCTGCAATCACTCTGGAAAAAACATTCCTCTGACCCTACGTGCCCTGCCACCTAGTTCCATCTCCATCATCCACTTCCTTGGGAAGTTTCTCTAGAAGCTGGCCTTGCCCCAACTTAAATCTCACACTGAACTTGTTGGTGGCCTCCATGACAATCAATCTGGATTCTGAGCATCCAGCAGCACGGAAACTGCTCTTCGAACTGCTCACATCTTGACTCCAACTCCCCAGCGGTCCTTATCCTTCTTGATCTCTCCTCTGCATTTGACACAGTTAACCATTCCATCCTCATACAAAGGCTCAATGATACACCTGGTATCTCGGAGAGGGCACTGGACTGGCTGTACTCTCCTACTTCCACTTCCACCTGTGGCGTCCCCCAGCGTTCTATTCTCTCCCTCTGGCTCTTTAGCATCTACCTTGCACACCTCATCTCCTCCAACTTCCAGTGTTAAGCAGACGACACACAGCTCTTCTTCAGACTCCCTGTCGACCCTCTTGCACCCTCCATAATCCCTGATTGCCTTTCTGCCATTCAGTCCTGGTGCGCTTCCAATGATCTCTGCCTTAACGCCTGTAAAACTGAGATCCTTCCCTTTGGGACCCCTGCTCCTCTTTCTTCCCTTCTTTCTGGCCTTCCTCCTTGGGTTCTCCCCCTGCTCCCTCAACTGAAGCCTGAAACCTTGGAGTCATCTTGGACCCCTCCCTCTCCTTCCTCCCTCACACTCGGATATTGCCAAGAAGTCCAACTACCAGCTCTTCCTTCTCAAAGGAATTTGTTATAATGTAAGTCCGGCTTGTGGCTGACATCATTGGCTCTCTGAATGTGGTGATGTCAGTATGGAGTGCATGTGTGCTGTGAGGTTACTATGGAGTGTCAGTGTTGTTCTCTGAACTAGTCTTCCAAGGGGGACAGTTGGAAAGTGTTTGCTGGCACTAGGGGACGTGCCGGTGTGTCTGTGAGCTAAAAATCTACAGTAACTTACCTGCTGGCTCAGGTGTCTTGGTGTACGGTGCCACATTATTTCAGAGTTCTACCTTTTCTCACTTTCCCACAGAGGCTCAATGTTACCCAAGCCCTAGTTCTCTCTAGGCTTGACTACTGTAATGGACTTCTCCTGAATCTTCCTTCCTCCACTCTGCGACCCCTTCAGCTTATTCAGAATAGAGCAGCAAGACTTATCCTTGGCCTTAAACCCAGGGACCGCCTCTCTCCTGGTCTAAAAATCTTTTGCTGGCTCCCGGTTGCTGCACGGGTTAAATTCAAATTCCTCTACATCATCCACGAGGCTCTCTGGGCCCGGGGCCCCACACTATCTATTTCACGAAATACTCTCCCACTAGACCTCTTCGCCCCTCTGGCACCAACTCTTTGTGTGAAGCGTTTTGCTAAAAAGAGGGCAGGGGGTCGCTCACTTTACTCTGCGGGCTCCCTCCTTTGGAATAGCCTCCCCCTGCGCCCTGAGCAGGACCTTCTCAAATTCCAGTAGCTCCTTAAGACTTTCCTCTTATATGCCTCCTTCCCCCCCTTCTCTCCTCGGCTAGTCCCACAGTTGCTGAATCTGTGTCCTTGGCCGTATGCGTCTTCGGGGCCTTGACCTCCCTCAATGATTACTCCCAGCTCCCGTCTATCCACAGCACGTTGCATCTGCACACCTCTGCTCTGGAGACTCATACTTACACCTCACGTGGCTCTGGCCGTGTAGCACTCCACATTCCTAGCAATTCATCCATGCCTCTCCCACGAGCTCTGACTCACCAGCACTTCCCCCTTTCTGCACTTGCACGTTCTGAATGCTCACAAGGCATAGTAGGTTTGTCCCTCTTCTTCCCCTCAGCTCTTAGTATTGTGTTGTAATCTACCCTCCCTCCCTCTCTGCCCTGTGGGCACTTTAAAACTGTATATTCTTTTTGTATAAGCGCCTAACAAGCAAACAATAAAAAATAAACCTAGCTCTGAACTCCCTTTTGGTGGGTGTCAAAAAAATAAAATCTAGTGCTTTCACACGCCTTGGCTAAGCAAACGTTTGAGAGCTCTGCCTCAAGTGGGCTGGAGTGGGGTTGGGGGCAGTGCTTGGCTTGCCAGCCAGCATTCTTAAAGAATAGGGACTGCCTGGGTTTTTGTATTTCAGTCAGCCCTTTCATACATGCCAACATTCTGAAGCACCTGGGAGGAAGATTTTTTCAGAGAAATCAATAGAAATTAATTTCCCCATATGAATGGATTGGGGTTATAAATATTTCAGGTGGGAGAAAGTGAAATTGTGAGTCTCGTGCTTAAATCGGCAGGGTTGCCATGTATGCCATTTCTCTGATCTAGGAGTTCATGCCTTCCTTAGCTTTTTTGCTATATCTTTCAATGTACACACTTTATACATGTCTACATTTTTTAAAGGAAAAGGCACGTGAAAGGATTGTACTTTGAAAGGTGACATTTCCATTGACCTATGAACGGGCAAGGGTATTGGTGGGTTAAGGAACTGATTCTATGGGGGTTGTTGTGATGCTGGGAATGTTTTGGAGGGACAGGGCCTCTGTATCCTTGTCCTTTACTGCTTTTTATCGTGTGTTCTGTTGTGTTTTCCGCTCAGGAGTTCATGTGGGACTCCTGGCGGTGCAGCTCTCTTTTGGTTTGGTGTACAGACCCATGGGATACCCTTATGGCACCCATGGGTGGGCTTACAACCCTGTGCCCCTAGTGTATGTTTTTGGGCACCTGTGTGTGGCCCACAGAGCAGGGTATGGGCTGGTGGCAGCTCCCTGCTGAATTGACTGGTGGCCTGAGCGTCCTCCATTTTGGGATGCCCAGTCCCTGTCATTGGAATCGGTAGATTCCTGATGGAGACAAAATGGCCCTCTTGCCTTCCATCGCCTGTTACCTTGATCTTCCCGAAGTCCTGGGAAGCCCTGACTCTGTCCCTTCCCGCTGACTGGCTGTTGGGTGGAACTTCCATATATGGTAGTGTGGGGAAGTGCTGACCAGACTGGCTGGAGCCTTCCCAACGACCGTATGTTGTGGGTACGCCTGTGGGTGGGACCTGGGTGAATGGAGTGTGTGACAAATACGCATTCTATGTTGTGGGTGTCTAGTGTCTGGTGTTTGACACAATGACTGAGACAGCCCTGCCCAAAACCGGTATGAATGCAGTGTGGAGTGTTGAATGGCTGGGTACTTGTCCCAAAACACATAACGTGTGAGTGTCTGGAGAGAAGTGAATGGCTTGAATGCACTGTGGGCCTGATTGGCTGCCTGCCTGCATGAATGCCCTTCGCCGTGATTAGATGCTTGAGTATGACCCAGCAGAATGAATGGGAGATCAACAGTATATCTGGGGACCTCTCACTGCTAGGAATCGTGTTCAGAAGCTGAAGACCACTACGACGAGTAACTGGAGTAACTGAAGCTTGACCTTGAAGCCCTGCTGGACGAGAAGAATTGCTGTTGCTCTCCTTCACAATCTGAAAGCTGCTGTGCCTCCAAGGACTGACCCAGAGAGGACCTGGTAAGGCGCCCTCTTCCCGAGCTACGATGAACCATCGTGCACCAGCTGATCTTTGCCAAAGCTCCCTGGTAGACAGACCTTCGCCAGGCTGCCGACCCGAGACGGGGACCGCCGTGGAATCCCAAAGAGAACCGCCCGGACTGTTGTCCACCACTGTCGATGACCGCCATCGCCGACCGGAGCCGCTGTGCTCCCTTTTTCCTAAGAACTCTTGATTTAAGGACGCTCTCGTCCGCATCGTCGCCCGCTTGATCGCGCTGGAGAAGGCCAGACCGTCGACGTGCTGAGGAGTATCCGCCGGTGGGTTTTCCGCCACCCAAAGACCACAGACGCTGACGACTCGACGCCCTTTCTGGGCCACAGTTCTTCATACTCTTTGCAGTCCAGAACTATCGTCATCGAGGCACCCCGCACGCCTCTTCCTTGCAGGACGTTTACGCTTCCCCGTCGACGAGCACAGCTAGGATAGAAGCTGCCACTTCACTGCCGTATTTCAGCCTGTTCTCCGTCGGACGTTCGACCCGTGGCTCCTGCCTTAAAGGGAGGGCACTCAAGAAGGGCCGTCGATTCCCCAACGACAAACGCTACGATTCCAGTTACATTGGGGCTGTAGAACTATTGTAGAGGGAAATAAGACTCGTAGAACAATATATGGACTGGGCTTGTGATTCATCTTTGCTTTACAGGTTGCACAGGTGTGGGGGATCTCCACACAGAACTGTGTCTAGGTAGTGGGACCAGTATTCTGCCAATTGTTCCAACCAACTGCTTTCCTCCTATCTTCTATTGTTGGTTTCCTTATTAATGTGATCTGTGTGACATTTAACCTGAGTACAGTTGATGCACTTTAATGAGATCTGCTAATAATTGTGGTACCATTAGAACTGTATATATTTACCATTGTTGATTTTCGGAGCACAAAGTGAGTTATTGTGATAGTGTACATAACCTTGAATATTAATTATATAAAGACTGTTTTAACCAATACAACGTGTGGACATTCCTTTGTGGGGGCTTGGGGACTACACTGTACTTAAGAACCAGCCTGCATCACCTCCTGAGAAGCTAGGCCTTGATTGCTCGACCACGTACCAATAATAGAGAATCTTAGCTGGGGTCCTCTGTGCCTCTCCTCCACCATATAGAGAGCAGAAGTACAGACACCCCTCTCCCGGTCCTTTACAGTTGTCACCCACCAAAAGCGGGTAAGTTGATGGGCATGAGAGTGCATTTACTGAAGAACAGAATTGATATTTCAAACACAAATGGCTTACAGTGTGAGAAATACCAGAGAACAGAGGCAGTCTTTGGATGCATTTACAACAAGCATTGGTAAAGCCAGCACATTTTGGTTTTGTGTAGGCATGTGTTAGGTGTTTGCAAGTGTCTGCCTTAAGATAACTGGTCATATGATGTTAGTGCCTGGAAAATGCTATTCAAATATCTATTCACCAGCCCAAAAGGTTGGCTTTGCCAATGCTTGGTTTTAGCAGGACTTTTAGTTCAAGGAACCGATGTAAGGGTACATCCATTTCTTATCCATAGCTACCAGGTGGCTATGCGTTTTGTAAGCCAGTTCTGGTTTTCGCCCAGTCTATTCTGGGACTTGTAGTTTCATTTTTCCCCATTGCAAGTGTGGGCCTACAAATCTCAGCACTCCGATCTAAAAGCCAGGACTTGCTCAAGGTGTTACTCATAACATGGGGCCACTTGGCAGCATTGTAAATGGAGTGGCTGAAGGCACACTTGGGTAAGACCTTTTTATTACGACAATTCGTTATTAGCGCCTAGTAGTCGTTTTGAATCGGCAGTCAGGCCCTGTGCAGCGCAACATTTGATGTTACTGTATGATGGAGCTAGATCCCAGAAGGATGTGTTCTTGGAGGGGCAGGTAGTGGATGGGATTTGCCACAGGGATTAGCATGTCCATCAGTGTTCAATGGGTAAATAACCAAACAACGCCCAAACGCTGTCTCTTTCCACACAATCCGTCTGCTTCATATGTCTTCTAGTGCAATAGTTTTGACCTATAGGGTATTGTACGTTATACTATTGAGATTTATACTGTGTACTGCTGCCATTTTCATGGTCTCCAGGTGCTCAGGTGGATCTGAGAAAGGAGGGTTAGGCAGGATTAGTTAGTGGGCTGCTGTGGGACAGCGCAAGAGAGCTTTTGCTGTTCTGTTGGTCGCTTCAGTTTGGAAAAACCAGCCCATGTGTGTTGGGTTTGCTTCTAGTTGGTATGGGTTTGGTGTGTGAATCTGTGGGAGGTTGTTATGTGTGTCTGTGGCCTAGTTTTCCGTGGTGGTTTACTGTGTTTGGTTGAGTCAGGTGTTGGAGGGGGTTTGCAGTTTGCTAATTTCAAGGTATTGCTGTTGTAGAGGTATGTGTGTTTTATTTTGTGATTGAGGATAAGTTTGTAGGAAAATTGAAAGTTTAGTAGGGTTAGTGGTGAGAGTAGTCCGTGGCCCTCATTACGAGTTTGCTGGTAAGCCGCCGGTGCTACCAGCATGTTACCGGCAAACTCGCCTTACAGTTACCAGCGCTTGATATCCTGGTGTTACCGGGATGTTACAGGTGCTGCAACAGTGGTAAGTTCCCATTCCATGGAGTCCAATAGGCTGGTGCCGGTGATGGGGGCATTTCCCTACCGGATTGTCAGGCTTGCCGGTAATTCAATGCCCCTAACGGCAGACTCGGACTGAGCCAGTCCGGGAAAAAGATTCCGGTAGTACCAGCAATTGTTCCGGACTGGCTCACCCGTAATGATCACCCATGTGTTCTTGTGGGTTACTTTGATTTGGTTAGGCTCGGTGTAGTTGATGGTGTTAATGATTTCCCTTAAATGGGCCATCCCAGATCCGGTTGGTTCGGTTTTGGTTTGTGGTGTCTGTCCCTGTGTCACAGTCAGGTGTTTCTCTTCAATAGTACTTCCTGTTTAGGTGGGTAAGCTAAAGAGCCATTTGTAGAAGTTTTTGGAATGCAAGGTTTTCTTTTGTCCGTATTTCCTTGGGCAGTGAATGCCAACGTTTTGCTGAGATGCAGGAGAATGCTGATCAACCAAATATCAGTTGGGAATATTGCATTGGTTCAAGGCGAATGGCATTGCTAGATCTCGGGGCTTGTTTCGGTTTATAGATGGGCGATTTAAAAAAAAAAAAAAATGTTCCTGGTTGAATTCCGCTCCTTAGCCGTGGATTGCTCTGCAGGTTACGCAAAAGGTTTTGAAGTAAATCATTTTTTTGACTGGTAGCCGTTGTAGGATTCTTAGCACTTGTGTGATGTGTTCTCTCTTAGTGAGCCTGAGGAGTAGTCTTGCCGCCATGTTCTGTATTCGCTGACCTTTTTAGTGAGGTAGTTTGGAATTCCAAGGTAGTTACTGTTGCCGTAGTCTATTCAGTACTACCATAACTGAAAGCAACAAATGAATGTCTGCCCGGCAAGGTCCTTTGTCGGAATGGGCATACTAGTCAATCGTTCATTAGAATCCCAGTTCAAAGCAACTCCAAAAGTTTCAGACATTGGGGGCACCACTGGACTCTAATACTCCTTAAAGTTGGGGACCTCCCTCCAATCTGTGGTGAATCTAGGAATCGCGTAAATCATTGCATAGGATGCACATTCTAAAGCAACACATTCACAAACTTCCATGAGCCCGTTCTGGAGGGATGGTATCTCAGCCCCCTTCCAACTTTGTGTAAAAAGTAACATAGCTGGGAGTGTCAATTATGCGGGCTGTCCTACGTGGTTTTGACATGCCTCCCGGGAACCCTCAATCCAGCCCCAGCAAAATTTCCTCTGGCAGCACCCTCGCCTCTTCCCTGAATACCCATGCTCAATTTTTGGGCATCGCCACCAAATGTGGGACCAAGAACTTGCACCCTCTCTAGCATACCTCTGAGGCTCCTGGGTAAATCCTGTGGAGTCTGCGTGGCGTATAGTGCCAACGAAAAAGTATTTCATATCAAATCTCCAACAATTACGAGGACTTAACCGTCTTGGAAAGTAGTCTCCAAAGCTTGTCCCGCCCTGCTTTGGTAATCCCCCTCCCAAGAGTGTCCTCCCATATGACCAAGATCCCCGGGGCTCTGATTCGTTCAATGTCTTGTACAGACCCGAGATGATCCCCCTGGTGCCATCCTGTGTTGTGAGAAATTATTCGAAGAGGGTTAGTTGACGAACGGCTGCCCCTTTGACCTCCGGACCTGAGAGCCTGTGTCTAATTTCAAAGTACCTCAGCCTTTCTTTTTGTCTAGCCCAAACACCTGTTTACATTCCACAAATGACCACCTTTTGGACCCCTGAAATATATCTCTAATCCTATGGCACCCACCGACTGCCATTTTTGGAAAGCCCTTTGATCCATTCTCGGAGTGAACCCCGGTTTGTTAAATATGGGCGTAAAGTGGGAAAGTGGGAGGGGAAAGAAGTAATGCCATATTTCCTGGAAAGTCTGTTCCTCTTGTCTGCTATGAGTTTCGTTATTGCACTGAGGTACATATGCTGCAGCCTATCTGAGATTCACCACTGCCCAGTCCATGCCCACCCACAGTTACCTCTATTCCCCCCACAAACCGCTCCCTGATTATTTTAATCGGGGCTGCCTCGCACTACTGTCGGATATTAGGGAATCGATACCCTCTCCACCCCCCCAACCCTGGTCCCCTCCACGGGACTGTTAATTGCAAGAGGCTATTCCTGGGTTTCTTGCCAGCTGAAATAAATAGCCATATCATTTTGCATAGGTCCTTGAAAAAGCTCTGGTGAGCCGATACAAGGAGGGCCTGGAAAGGAAAGAGGAGCCAGGGAAGAATAACCATATTGACCACTGCCAGCCTGCCCACCCAAGAAACCTAAGTGCACGCCATTTACAGAGATCGGTTCTAACGGCTGCCAACATCGGAGGGAAGTTGCCCCTGTACCATTCTGCTAGCGTCTGGGTTATGAATACCCCCAAGTATCTAATTCTTCAGCCTCCATTTGAAAGGCAAAGACACCTTCAAAGCTGACCCTTATCTCGCCCCCAGCGTCAGATTAAGTAGTTCTGATTTGGCTTTTCGCCAGAAGACTCCCTCCCACCCCCCCATCCTGAATGATAGCTCTAGATTTCTAAAGTAAGGAGCATATCATTTGCAAAGGCAGCGATTGTATGCTGGCTTCCCCCGAATGGGTTACCCCATACCTCAGCCAATTCTCGGAGGGTCTGGCGCAACAGTTCCAGATGAATTACATATAATAGGGTTGCGACGGAGAATCCCTGCTTTGTGCCCCTTATCAACGAGAAGGCCCTTGAGAGGGAGCCATTAATGAGAAGACGTGCGGTGGGGGATTTATAGTTTGCAACGACCATCCGAATAAAGTCACTGCCCAGACCCATTTTATCCATCACCTTAAATAAAAAGGATCACTCCACCCAGTCGAAGGCCTTCTCCGCGTCTAGGGAAAGTAGAGCCTCCGGGGTCGAGGTTTTGTGCACTTTTTCCACCAGGTGGGCTATGCGCCTAATACTGTCAAATATCTGACGGCCCTGTATAAACCCTGTGTGGTCGGGTTGAATCAAATTGCGGAGAAATCCCTCCAATCTGTTCGCAAGGATTTTTGTATATATTTACTCCTACGTCCCGTCCCCTTTCCTCCATACTTATGGGACATCTCTCCGTCCTGTGGGCCGGGACCGGAGCACTTTGTAAAAAACATCCAAAAATGTGTCGTCCTCTTTCTTGCGTGGGTCCCGGCACGCGGCTGTAACCCCGCCCACCTTGGCTCTGCCCGCGCATCGCCCATCAGTCCTTTTCTCTGCTCGTTCGGGACTGGACGCACTTGCATCCCCAGAAGATTTTCTTCCCTTTTTTCCTCTCTGGCTCTCTCTAGCGATCGTGTACTAGTCTCTCTATCGTTCAAACTAGACTTTCCAGATTGTTCATCGTGTCACTGTCGTTTCGCGAGGGCGGTCCCCATTCTCTTTGTTTAGAGTGTTTGGGTCCGGATCACCGTTGGGACGCCTGTTTTTACTGCGACTCCCTTTCGGTCCGGGAACTTCAACATCGGTTGGAGCGGTGGGAGGAGGTGTTCACATTTTCAGGCGTTAATCGACGAGAAGAAGAAACGGCCGATAAGTTGCACCCCGGCCGGGGGATACCTTTCCGGGTTCCTCTCGGGCCGGGAGGGGCGTTGATCGCTCTGCCACCGGGGCTTGCCCTGAGGTGCCCGCTGGGCCTAATAATTCTACCAGAGTTTTCTCCGAAGGTCTCCATAAGGGGCCTGTTGATACCGAGTGCGCTCCGAGGCCCCTCCTGTGGGGGCTGTTTGTAGACGCAGTTCTACTGAGTCGTGGGGTACCGGAGCTTGCTCTGAAGCCTCTGTCGGCTTCCCTCAAAAATAAGACCGGGGTGCGCCCCAAGGCCTTGGATGGGCTTGCTGTTACCGAACTGATGTTCGAGGCCTGTGTAGATAAGGCTGTTACTGGGCCTGGGTCCCAGGTCCCTCGTTCTGAGGCTAAAGCATCCAACAGTTCTGAGAGGCCTGGCAAGGCATTGTCGGTGAAAGCTGTTTCTCGCCGTTCCCGCTCTTGCGGTGACACCAGACCTGTTGAGGGGGCAAAGAAGCAAAGTTCTTCTTTTACCGGCAGTGCCAAGGTCCTTCCTTCGAAGGCTAAGTTGGCGGTTGGTATGTCACAAAAACATTCCAGGCCTCACAGTACCGGCTCGGCCGAGGTTCCTTATATAAGACCCCTGATCCATCGACGGGGACCCCTGCCTCACTTCCTCACGTGTCGCAGTTCCCCTGAAATGAGGACAAAATGGCACCCGTTCCCGCCACAACCACGGCGGCCATTTTAGGCGCTACCCCTACAACTACATGTATTTAAATAGGTACAAACAATCCTATTTACACATACCACATCTTACTCCACCAATAGGAATATAGAAATGTTTCATAAAAGAAGGATAAGATGATACACTTTCTCTACTTGCACCCCTCTCTCTCCCCCATCAAAAACACTTCAAAAAGGCGTCCTACTCCGCTGAGATATCGTCACACCTCCACACAAGTGAAACAACCCACAGCGTGGGGCAACGGAAGGAACTCCCTGCCGTTCTGGCTGTCTATACCTCCGCGAGTCACTAGCGAGTCGTTTGCATTTGTGAAGCTAAAGATTGGCACTGTGTCATTGTACAGTCATTGTGGACTGGTGTTGGTTGCCAAAACAAGGGAGTCTGTTACAACAAGGGAGTTCCTTCCGTTGCCCCACGCTGTGGGTTGTTTCACTTTTGTGGAGGTGTGATGATATCTCAGCGGACTAGGACATCTTTTTGAAGTGTTTTGGTTTTTCAATGAAGAAAAACTAGCTTATCAGTCATTTATCGACGTGCATTGAAGGTTCACCATTTTTAAGGCTGTTTGCCTGAAACTACCCATTCAACACGGTGTTGAGAAGAATAGTGGATGTTTTGATGTTTTAAAGTTTCCCCTGAAGAATGTTCGCCAGAAAGGGGCATTGAAGAACAGAAACATGTTGGGATTATGTTTTTTATTGACACATTTAGGTTTGTTTGTATTGTTTTATGTGATTTTGTTTGTATCTTGGGTACTTGTTTATTTTGAAGCCTAATTTTTTAGACTTTGTTGGTTTTAGTGTTAGCATTTACACTGTGTTAGGTGAGGGTCGTTTTTTATGTTTCAATTTAAAGATTTTGAATAAAACAAGAATGTTTTTTTGAAATTTGGAATATCGCACACAGTCTATGTTGTCAAGACTTGTAGTGCCTGGAAAAACTTTTCAGAGGGGTCTATTTGATGGGGGAGAGAGAGGGGTGCAAGTAGAGAAAGTGTATCATCTTATCCTTCTTTTATGAAAAAAAACCCTACAACTACACCATCGGCCTCTGGTGTAGGACTTGGTCCCTCGGGCGAACAGAGAGTCGCCTGTGCGCATCCTTATCGGCCAGTTTATGATTCGAACGCCCGGATGCCTCTTCCGCACAATGTTTCGTTGCCTGCAGGGTCGGCACCGTTGATTTATGTGGATACGTCGGTGGAGGGGCCAGTGTGGCACCCGTCCCCGTTACGTCCCTGGTTTTGTCCACCTCATGAGAGGCCTCCTCAGGTTCAGAGACAGTGCCCGGAGGAGGCTTTTTTCTGTACTTTTCAAAGATTAATGCGTACCGACCCCATGAGGGGAACATTTCAAAGGGCTTTTCAGGGAGATATGTCCACCGGCGTCTCCGGCTCCACCCGTTCCTCCTGTGGTTCCGCCGGCGCCTCCCTTGCATACGGTGCCTTCCCCGACTCTTCCGCCTTTGCCTCCATTGTCTCCGGTGGACAAGGCAGCGCCTGACACGGCTCAGCAGGATCCTGACCTGTCAGATGACGCCCAAGGCGAGCAGGACAACGAGGACCTTCCCCGCTCTATCAGAGCTTTTCATGACCGGGTACTGGACATGAGTTTCTTAGATGTTCCGGTGCCCGAGGCACCCGCTCCACAGGAGGGCGTGCTTTCTTGGGCGTTCACCATGTCTCCTTTGGAGCGTACCGGCCTGTTCTTGCAGAAGGACGTTCTGGCCAAGGTCCGCAGAGTCTGGGAAAAGCCACACACTGGACTTTTTGTCAATAAGAAAATTGACGCGAGATAAAGGCTGCATTCTTCAGAAGAGGTGGCCCTGTCGTCTTGTCCGCCCACCTCCTCCACAGTGGTGGCTGCGGCCACTTTGCAGTCCAGGCCTGCAGCATCCTCTTCCACAACGGCTACTCGGGTTCTGGGAAAGGAGGACAAGCTCCTAGACTCCCTCGGGAGGAAAGTCTTTGCTAACTCGACCTTGCAGCTCAGGCAGGCCAACACTGAATTGATATTAGCGGGAGCTAACATGCGGATGTGGAAAGGTCTGTCAGAGTTTGAGGAGTTTATCCTGGCCGAGAAGCTGGAAGACTTCAAAGGAGGCCTTTCCGACGCCAGGGTCTTGGCCCAGGATCTCCTGGAGGCTGCGGCTCATCACGTAGACACCTCGGCTCGGGGCCTTATGCTGGGGGTTGATACCTCACAGCAGGCATGGCTGCATGCCACTAAATTCTCAAAAGAAGTGCAGGACAAGGTGGTGGACCTTCTGTTCGATGGTAAGGAGCTCTTTCATTCTACAACAGATGAAGAGCTCACCAAGACGAAGGATAGTATTCAGACAGCTAAGTCATTGTTTGTCCTGGTTAAGGCTCCTTTCAAAACCCAGAAACCGTTGTCGCAAGGTCGACCTTCCTCTGGCTTTAGGGGCTTCCTCGACCGCAAATCCCGCAGAGTGGATACCCCTGCGGGCAATAACCGCCGTAGGCAACAACGGATGCGGTTTTTCTCCCGCTCTTCAGCCTCCTCCTCAGGTTCAGGTGGCACCGCCACCGATAAACCTACTAAATGAGGGTTTTCCTTGCTCGCACGAGAGCCCGGTGGGAGGACGCGTTGAGTCTCACTGGGAGGCGTGGCAGACCATCACAGAAGACAGATGGGTCTTGTCAGTTGCTCGGGCGGGCTTCCGCTTACCTCTACCCCCTACCCACCCCTCAACCCTCCTTTTCAGCTGGCGGGCTCGCCCTCCCTCAAAGCTGAAGTTCAGAAACTTCTGGACCTCAGAGCGGTGGAACCCTTTCCCCTTGGGGAGCGAGTGGAGGGCTTCTACTGCCGGCTATTTGCGGTGTGTAAACCCAACCAGGCTGGCCTGCGCACCATCCTAGACCTTTCCCAGTTCAATCTTTTCCTACCCCAAGAGAAATTCAAGATGATTACGCCCGGCCAGATACACTCTTCCTTACAGATGGGCGATTGGCTCAGCGTTGTGGACCTTCAGCATGCGTACATGCATATCCTGATTTGGAACCCACACAAGAGATATCTCCGCTTCTCTTTGGGAGAGGAGCACTTCCAGTTTCGAGTGCTTCCTTTTGGCCTCAGCTCGGCGCCGCGTGTCTTCACAAAGATGATGTCGGTAATTGCGGCCTATCTTCGTCTCCAGGGTATCCATGTGTATCCATATTTGGATGACTGGCTCTTACGCAGCCCTTGTCAGCGGGCAATCTCCAGTCTCTCCTTCAGCTCCTGTTCGATCTTGGGCTGTCGGTGAACTGGCGGAAATCTTCCATGACTGTCTCGCAGGACCTGATTTTCCTGGGTTTCCGCTGGAACACAATCGACTGCTGAGTGTACCTGACCGGGGACAGAATGGCGGATCTGTTTGCCACGTGTCAGATGTTTGCGCAGTCGTAGAGCATATCGGCCTGGTGGTTCCAGAGGCTTCTGGGCCTCATGGCCTCGTGCGTGCTGGCTCTTCCTCTTGCTCGTCTCAAGATGAGACGGACCCAGATGGCTCTTCGGAGTTCCTGGCGTCAGGCTGTGGACCTGGATTTCAAGCGGATAATGATTCCGGATTCCATGAGAGTGGACCTGGATTGGTGGTCATCTCTCAGCAACCTGTCGGTGGGCGCAGGGTTTCAGGACCCATCCCCCATGGTGACTAACACGATGGATTCCTCCCTTCTGGGGTGGGGTGCGACGTTAGATCTTCTTCAGGTCTCGGACCTTTGGTCGCCTCAGGACAAGCTCCTGCCCATAAATCATTTGGAGCTTCTGGCGATCTTCCTAGCGCTCAGGGCATTCAGACCGCTCATTGCCAACAAGGTGGTCCGCATACGCACGGACAATGTGGTGTCAATGTACTACATCAACAAGCAAGGGGGAACAAAGTCTCCCCCTCTCGTGACTTGTCCATCCAGATATGGGAGTGGGCCGTGCTTCATGGTGTCTGGCTGCTCGCAGTGCACATCCTGGGCCAGCTGAATGTCACAGCAAATGCCCTCAGCCGGCGGAGAGTGGTCAGCTACGAGTGGGAGTTGAAGACGGAGGTCCTCTCATGGATTTTCTCGCGTTGGGGCACACCGCAGGTGGACCTCTTCGCTACGACGGTAAACAAGCTTCCTCAGTATGCCTCAAGAGGGGGGTTGGGAGCCTCCTCTTTGGGGGATGCTCTCGAGATCCCATGGCACAACATGAGAGCTTACGCCTTCCCGCCTCTGCCTCTAGTTCATCGAGCAATTTGGAAGCTGAAGAACTCTGTGAACTGTTCCCTGCTACTCATAGCCTCATGGTGGCCGGCCAGGTTTTGGTTCTCAGAACTTCAACACCTGTCGGTGTATCCAATCAGGTTACCAGTAACCCCGGATCTTCTTCATTAAGGGAACAGCAGATGTGGCACCCCTCCCCACAATTGCTCAGCTTGGCGGCATGGTGCCTGAGTTCAAGTCTTTAGAGCATCTTAACTTGTCTACGGATAATATGCGTATTATCCAGGCAGCTAGGAAACCCTCGACCAGATCCCAATACAGGAGTAAATGGCTCAGGTTCTGTCATTGGTGTTTGGCAAAGCAGTTGGATCCAAGGGTGGCTACGATTGACACGGTGCTGTCCTTCGTGTCCTCCCTAGCGGAGTTGGATGTTCACGGTCTGTCATGCAGAACTTACCTTTCAACGGTTTCTGCTTATCTTGCTACAGATCAATGCTCTTTTTCCCTGAGTAACCCAGTGGTTAAGAGGCATTTTGCTGGCTTTACACGCCTCTACCCTCCGGTTCGTAGTCCACACCCGCCATGGGACCTAAATGTAGTCTTGACGGCGCTGTGCCATAAACCTTTTGAACCCATGGCCACGGTGGACCTCAAGTACCTATCCTGGAAAGTGTCCTTTCTGGTCGCCGTTACATCTGCGAGGAGAGTGAGTGAGCTCTAGGCCTTGTCGGTGGAGCATCCTTTCTTGGTCTTTCACAAGGACAAGGTAGTCCTACGGACAAACCCGTCCTTTCTACCGAAGGTGGTAACTGAATACCATTTGAATCAGTCGATCTCCCTACCGGTCTTTTTTCCGAACCCTGCCTCAGAGGCTGAAAGAGTTCTGCAGTGTTGACCTTCGGTAACCCTCAGGGTAAGCAGGCTTCTAAGGCGTCTATTTCCCAGTGGATTACTGCCTGCATCACGGAGTCTTTCGCCGTCCAAGGGCTGAAACCTCCTAAGGGTATTCATGCACACCTGGTGTGGGGCAAGGCAGCCGCGGTTGCTTTTCAGAAATATGTTCCCTGGGAGTACATTACGAGGGCAGCTACCTGGGCCTCCCCGTCTGCTTTTTGTAAGCATTATTGTCTTGATATGAGCTCATGAGCTGATGCTCAGTTTGTTCAGGCTGTGCTGAAGAACCTGTTTCAGTATGGGGTATTTCCATCCACCCGTAGTTCCTGCAAGGAGTGCTTTGGAATCTCTCATAAGTATGGAGGAAAGGGCACGGGACATGGGAGTATAACCAGGTTACTCACCGTATTGACCACCTTACTCCTAGTCCATAGACCCCTTTCCTCCATACGCCCGCCCGCCGTCCCCTCTAATAAGGTTCCTCTGTTATTGCTAATAGGTCTCTGACCTGGCGATTAAGAAAATGACTGATGGGCGGAGCCAAGGTGGGCAGGGTTACGGCCGCGTGCTGGGCCCCGCGCAAGAAAGAGAGGAAGGACACATTTTTGGAAACATTTTGGATGCTTTTTACAAAGTGCTCCGGTCCCGTCCCACAGGACGGAGAGATGTCCCGTAAGTATGGAGGAAAGGGGACTATGGACTAGGAGTAAGGTGGTCACTACGGTGAGTAACCTGGTTATTCGCATCTACATTGATTAGGGCTATGGACCTGTAGGAACTACATTTTGTGGGGTCCTTGTTGGGCTTAGGGATTAGTGTAATTTTGGCCTCCTCCATCGACGCTGAGATACAACCGGTGTCCCGAAAGTAATTAAATAGTAAGGCGAGGTATGGTGTTAAGCTTCTTAGCAAGGCTTTGTAGAATGTTGTGGTGAAGCCGTCTGGTAGAGGAGATTTGTTGTGGGGCAGCTTTTTAATCACCTCTCGGACCTCCTCCTCCTCGCGCCTGAATCCCTCCCTAAGTCCAGGCCCCAGCACGGGCAGGCTGAACTTATTAAAAAAAATTCTGAAGGCTGCCGGTGGGCTCCTGGGAGGAGTACATGTCTATGTAATATTGTACAAAGCATTCTTGTATGTCTGCAGTGCGGTGTATGTCTGCAGTGTGGGAGTGTCCATTTCCCCAGTCATCAATGATTCTAGAAATCATTTTAGAAAATGACGCTCCCCTCAAGAGTCTGGCGGAGAGCCTGTCCGCATTATTAGCCTGCGCATAGTAATGCTGCCAGACAAACGGAAGGGACTCGGCTTTATTCGTACTGAGGACATTTAGCTGCCACACCTCCTGGCTGTATTCCTGTTGGGCCTTCCTAGAGGGAGCTGTTATAGATTTCTTTTCCTGAGATCCTCTATTTTGGCTTCCATGTGGAATTGTATGAGACTGTTACCGACCTCTCGCTGCCTTGGCAACAATGAGTGTCCCCCTCTGCCCCCCCCCCCACCGATCATCCCATTGAAGACTCACCCCTGTGTCCTCTACTCTGTAAAGTTACAAAAACCTGCACATCTTGGCCTCCATGTCCCCTCTGATGGTGGGATCCCAAAGCAGCTCTATCGTGGAGCCCTCTGACTCCATACTCCAGTCTGCTTCTGAGTAGTGGGAGGTCTATGGTGACCACAGCGTGGTAGTCTATTCCCAATGGGCACACCTCAATACCCCTGATATCCTCCAGCAAAGGGGCAGAGATCCGCACATAATTCTTGAGTGGGAGCCGTGTATGTTTGAAAAGAATGTAAATCTTTCCTCGTCCCCTTGCACCCCGTTCATGCATCACAGAGGCCCAATGCTTCAAATTTGCCCCGTAGAGATGTGGAGACCACCCCACTCTTATGCCGAAGTCAACCCCAACTAATATCCAGATCGCGTGACCACGTTAAATTGAGTCTCCCTTCATGAGGATGTGCCCTCGCACGAACCCCTCCAGCGTCACCAGGAGGTCTCTCAGAAAAGATCCCTGGGCTAGATTGAGAGCATATATCGAGGCTATTGTGTAACTTGACCCTTCGATCTCTCCCGTTACCATAATGTACCCAAACCCATTGTCTGCCCTGGTATCCATTATCAACCCCATCTCTTAATGCCAGCCCCACATGTTTTATTTGGGGCAGAGGCCTGGAAGATCCGGGTGAAACCCCTCAACCGAAGCCTTGCCTGGTCCCTTCTCAGAAGGTGAGTTTCCTGAACGGCCAGAACAGTTAGCCAAGTGAATAGTTCCAATTTCTTCCTCTTGAGAGGGGAATTCAGCCCCCTCACATTATGGGTCGCCCACTTGGAAGGTAGCCTGTATCGTAGATGTTGCCTTTGCGCCCACCCAGACCCTGGCCAGGTGCTGTACTTTTGGGCTCCTCCCTGTCCCGCCACGTCTCTCCTCCTTGCCGCCCTGTCGTCCCAGTGCCTCCCCTACCCCTTGTTGCAGACCTCACTCCCCAACCTTCTCATTCCCCAGACCCCAACTACTGAGGTGCTCCCTTCTCCCTCTGGTATCCCCTCTCCCCCATCTCGATCCCCCAACTTTGGGACTCGTTTCTCCCCGCCCCAACCTCCTTTCCTCCCCTAAGTCCTCTCCGGGCATACCTTTCCTTTTCTGAGATCAAGACGTGTTGCCCTCCTGGCCCTTTAGCCTCATTGTCGTGCATCTGGTTCCCCCCACCCTATTTTACGAGAACGTGTTTCCTCCCACCTTCACTTCCCTTCAACCTTCTTTGGGGCTCCTCACAGCTGCCAAGTCTCCAGAAGGCTGAGCTCCTCGCAATGGGGCCCTTCTTCTACGACGATCCCCTGCTGTTTCCCACTCCCAGGGCTGTGGTCTTGTGTGACTGTCAAAATGGCATACAGTTTGTTCCAGATGCAGTTGGAGCAAGTTGGCCCTGTCCTGAGGAGATGTTATGCGCTTCTGGGTGCCCTCCCATGCCAACACTAGCTCACAGGGAAAGGTCCTTTTGTATCAGACGCTTCTTCCGTCAGCTCTTGTACCACCGGTCCCATCCGTCTCTGAGGAGAGTGCTCCCCACTAAGTCTTGATGCAGTTGGATCTGGTCGCCATTGGGAGGTCAGTGGTTCTTTCCCTCTTGGAGCTCTTCTTCTTTCCGCCCGTATCGTGCAAATGCTGCCAACCCATCCCTGGGTCTGCCTATGGGTCCCCCCATTATCCTGCCCATTCTGTGGATGCGATCTAGGCCCACCTCCTCTGGTTCGTATGGGTCAAAATATCGGCAAAGATGGACCTAGCCCTTGAGTTCTGTGTCGGATACCGGTTCTGAGGGGTCCTTAATGTGAATGTTTATCCTCCTGGACCTGTTCTCCAGGACTATGATCTGTTGCTCGAGGGTTTTGTGTGGCCACATATCAGTCTTCAATAGCCTCACAATGTCCCTGCCATCCGATTCCACCTCCTGTAGGCCCATCTCAAGGAGGTCCGTACGCTCTCCCAGCTGGCCCATTTATTGCCTCATGTCTGACACCGCTGTATTGAGATCCGACTTCAATTGAACTTGCTCTTGGAAGGCCCATGTCAAAGAGGCTTGCAGGCTCATCAGGTCATTGTGCAGGTCTTGTCTCGACAGGTGTTCCCGCACTGCCTCCAGTGCTTCCATCTCTGCCATGATGGTATCAATCTTAGGTGTCAACCTTGGTTCCCCTGGGCCCCATATAGTGGGGAGGGTGCCCACTGGATCCCCTTGGCTGGGGGTGCTTCTACGCTGCTTTTGCTCAGGCCTTTGACATCCAGTTCTCTCCTTGACGCCCCAGAGCCTCCACCAATGGCCCGTAGTATAAGGTAACTGCATGTCTTCTCACCTGCCACCCCCAGGGTCCCTCTCAACACAGTGTGGCACCCTCTAAGTTCAGGCTTGTCCCTTTGTGCTCAGAGAGGGTGACTCCTTCACTCTCCATCCCTGGGCCCAGTTTGTTCCTTCTGGGAGTAGGGTCTGACTCGCTGGTACACCGATACGGGTTACGGGGCTCTAGGAAGTGTGCCGATGGCCGACTGAGCCAGTGGGTCCCATCGCTCACCTGCACATTGGGGGACACTGTGGGCCTCTGTGGGCTGGCTTCTGGGCCACACTTTTCCGTCTAGTGTTTGCCCTCCTTGCTAGGGGGTGGGGTGGGGATACCTCCCCTGTGCTCACATACCTTGTCGGAGGGATACCGGTGCCAGGAGCCTGGGTGTAGGGTGATCAATAAGTCCCTTCTCCTCTTCAACTTGTGGTCTTGGTGATCTTCGATTTGGTGTGCCCTTCTGTCTGTTTACCTTTTCCTTGGCTGCGATCTTACACTCGTGCAGCTCTCTCCTCTGCTCCCCTTCAAGCCGATCCCGCCACGAGGCGCGTAGTGGCCGCTAGTCCACGGCTGCAGGGTCTTGGCCGCTATTCACAGTGCCCCTCTCTGCTCCACTGCACTCAAATGTTGTTTAATGAGGAGCCTCTCCCCTTTATTCCGGTCCCTGTCTGTGTGCGACCAGGGCACCCTGCAGCTTGGCCGGCTCTGTGGCCCTCTTCAGCAATCTACTCTCGGTTGGGCCGCAGCAGGGTGAGGCCTGCACTCCTCCACCGCTCCACATTGGAGCAGGTGTCCCGCTGCCCCAGTCCCAGTTAGGCTCACCTCAAAATCTGTGGGGGGCTGCGGTCTCTCAGCCGTAGTGTCCGTCTCTTTTGGTGGCGCAGTTCACTCCCCCTTCCATGTGCCTCCAGTATTAAACGCAGGCCCCAGCCTTTTCACAGATTGGTTTTTTGTCGGTGTGATGCCTGTGATCGTGCACTCACGACCCGCTGCACTGTGGCTTTCCCAACTGCTGTGTGTGAGAGGGGGGGGGCATAGTCTATTCTTGACATGACAAAGTGATAGTGGCAAGTGTTCTATGTGGGAAGGCGAGGAAAGGTAGTGTCTGTGCGTAAATGGAAGCACTTTTACTAATACATTGACTTGTGGTTCGATTTATTGTCCATTAATATTCTGAGATTTTTAACTTCTTTGGAAGGTTCCGGTCGGTTTCCCATTTCGCTAGGCCATGGAATGTGATTTTGGATCAACAGATTGTTCGTAGTGATCACGATTTCAGTTTTGTTTAGGTTGGGTTTAAGGCTGTTGGTGCTCATTCATTCATTCATTTATTTGTGTGAGGCAGTTGATAAGGGTTTGTCTGCTTCTCCGGTACTGTTGATTTTTATAGATGATTTGTGTGTGGTCTGCGTAATTATTGGCAGGTGAGTCCATGTCTTTTGGTGAAATAGAGGTGGGTCATGTAGATGTTGAAAAGTAATCGTGAGAGTGATGAACTCTGCAGGTTGGTGTCCGTGGTGCTGAGTTGAAGACAGTTAGCCAGGGTGTTTCTGTTCTTTCTGTCAGAAAGGACTTTAGTCATAGCAAAGCTGTGTTGCTGATTCCTATTTCTTGGAGTTTATTGAAGAGTGGTTCATGGTGGGCTGTGTCAAAGGCTGCTAATGGGTCTAGTATTAGTGCGATGTCAGCATTTGTTTTTAGGTCCTCCCAGGTGGATGGATAGTGCTGTTTCCCTTCCTCTCATGAGTCTGAAACGGACTTGTGACTGATCTAGTATCCGATTGTTTGCTCCATATTCAAGGATTTGTTCTTGAACATCGCATTCTAGTAGTTTTGCCGGGTAAAGGATGTTTGCGATAGGTCGGTAGTTGGTTAGGTCTTCTGTTTCTCCTGAGGGGTCTTTGAGGAGTGGTTTAACGTATGCCTCTTTGAAGCTTTTTGGTACAGCTCCTGTTGCCAGTGAATTTTTAAAGAGGCTCCAGAAGTATTCTTCAGGTAACTCTTGGGTGACGATAAACTTGTAGATGTCTGGCAAGGGTTGGCTGGTGACCCTGCTTTGCTGCTTTCATTCATTAGGCTGGTGAATTGTTTTATTGAAATTGGTAGTATTTTTATATTGTGGTTAGATCCAGAGTTAGCTAGTGTTCTTGGGCATACTCTTGATGACTTGCTGGATGTTTGTGATTCTCTTTTTGAAATGGTTTGCAAGGTCATTACACAGTTTCTGAGCGGGAGAGGGAGTGGGTGTGTTGTTGAAGGCTGTCGGGTTTCTTAGATGGTTGATGATGCTGAACATCTTTCTTGGTGTTGTATGCTTTTGTGATGCATTCAGTGTAGTAAAGGTTTTTTCGGGATTACATAGACGTATTTGTGTTTGGTATGCAATTATTTATCTGTTGGTCCTAATTTTTCCTTTTACTATTGTTCCAGTTTCCTGTTTATTTTATTCAGGGCTCTAAGATGTGGTGTGAACCATCTCACTGCTTTCTTTTGCGAGTGGGTGTTTATTTTGTTTTTTGGAGCAATGCCACTTCGGGTTTCTGTGATCCCATTTTTTGATTTTCTCAGTTCTCTCTTGTATGTGAATTGTCTCTAAAACAGTGCCATGTAAAGGCGGTCATAGTTTTCCCCCCAGAGGATTAGGGGTGAGCTAGTGCTGCCTCACCTAATCTACTTGCACTAGAAAGGCAAAAATGACTGATCTGAAAGGTTTGACATTTTATTCGAGTGGATCCAACAACACTGGTAATTCTTATAAATCAGGCACCCGGATTTACAAATATAACATGTGCAGTTCTATATATAAATCACTCTTTAACGCTCGCCACCTCTTGCTCAGTCTTGCTTTTGCACGCTTTTCTCTCCCACCATGCCTTATGAACCGCCTTTACCACTTCTGCATGTAAGGAGGCTGCTGAGTGTTAAAGTAGGCACAGTTGCTCACATGCATACAACAGATGAATGGATATTACAACTTCTCCTCTTTTAGATTAAACACATGTCAATAACGTTCAAGTCTTTCAGTCATTGAGGAGACGTCTTTTTTTCGAGTGCAATCCATCTGAGCTTGTGCTTTCTCATCTCTCCGATTCGCTACCTCCTATAATTGCTCTGGTGATTGTGTGCGTGCGGGCTTGCTCCCATGCCTTCTTTTTTTGGGGGCAGGGTGACATTCTGTGATATGCATGTCCATGGCTAAACTGTCAGGGAACAGTGCTGCTTTTCAAATTATTTTGTCCTGTGCAGATGTCATTGTATGTGGTATATTGGAACTCTCTGCAGGCTTTGTCAGGGAGTTATCCAATGGTGCTTTTGTTGCTTCAGTTTCCTTTTTTGTACAAGGCTATATGACCAATTTTCCATTAGTTCTGTTTTTCCTAAATGAACCGTGTTGTGGAACACCACCTGTTCTTTCCAAGGTGCACTAAACTTTCAAGCAGTTCCTGAAGTTCTGATGGGCCGTTTTACTTTCACCCAATCCCCCTCTTTTCCAATGAGAGTTATGTCATATATTGAAGTTCCCTTCTCTCTACTTGTGTGCCTTCACTACTTTCTTTTCAATTCAGGGAGCAACAGACTCATGGTAGGAGATTTCTACATTGTCCATGCTGGATTTAGTTTTGCATTGCAGGCTCGTCTTCTCGTGAGTTTGAGCATACTGACCCATGTGTTGGTATGAACAGTGTGGATTACTACAGCATCTTGGACGATTCCACCAAGTGCACCATCTTGAGCTAAAATACTTGAGAAATCTGTTTCTCTACTTGACAGTTTCCCTTTGGATGATAGAGGGACGATTTGTGGTGTGTTAAGCCATACATTTGCAAGGAAGAGTCTACGGCCTTGGAGGTGAATTGGACCCTGTTTCCAGATAATGGATATGGGATACCTCTTTCTTCGAAAAAGATCTCTGAACACCTTGATGGTTGATGCAGTGGTTATTTCCCACAGTAAAGCCATTACCAGTGTGAGGAGCCAGGAATGAGACACAGACACAGAGGAGACATGTTTGTGGCTACAACCCTTTATTAAAAAACCTCACTATACCTAATCTAGGGGTAATTTCCCTAACTCAACCAAAACAAATGGGTCTGTCCTGTGTCAAGATGTCCAAACAAAAGTATGGACTGTGCTTGTAATCCTGTTCTGGCCCTCACAATCTAAAATAACTCTAAAGGGTATTTTCTCTTGATTCATCAGTGTTCCGATGATCAAGTTCAACACAAGTTCAAATCCAACTAAAAGGTTTCCAGAATTGTAATTTTCACTATTCCACGGACTAGCTTCCTTCCCCAGACTCCTTGTAACAAAGCAAACAAGTTCCAAAAGTATAATCGCGTTTCCTAGAGGCTTACTCTCTCCCCTTCGTGTATTCACTTCTTTCGGGGGAAATCACTCCCTTCCCCAAGCTTTCTTTTCACTTCAAAATCCAATGGATATCTTTCTTCCTAAGCACTCTTTTCCTTTGTACACTAAGGAAACTACTCCTCTGAACACACATGAAGACCTACTTGCATCCCTGTATTCCAACTCCCCAGCTGTCCTTATCCTTCTTGATCTCTCCTCTGCCTTTGACACGGTCAACCACTCCATCCTCGTATAAAGGCTCCACAACACCCTTGGTATCTCGGAGCGGGGACTGGACTGGCTGACCTCCTTCCTAACTGACTGCCCCTCCCAAGTCATCCTGGGCACCTTCTCCTCTCCTACTTCCTTCTCCACCTGTGGTGTCCAGAGGGCTCTATCCTCTCGCCTTGGCTCTTTAACTTCGACCTTATTCAGCTGGCACTCCTCCCATCCTCCTTCTCACCCAACTTCCAGTGTTATGCAGACGACGCACAACATTTCTTCAAACTTCCTCTTGCACCTTCCATCATCCCTGACTGCCTATCTACCATCCAGGCCTGGTGCACTTCCAATGATCTCTGCCTCAATGCAAGCCTAACGGAGATCCTTCCCATTGGGACCCATGCTCCCGACTTCTATCTCTATCTCTATCTCTTCTCCCCCCCACACCCCTTCTTTCCCTCACACTCAGGACATTGCCAAGAAGTCCCACTTTCACCTCTTCCTTCTGAAAGGAATTCTACCTTTTCTCACCCTGTCCCAGAAGTTCGATGTTACCCAAGCCCTGGTTCTCTCTAGGTTTGACTATTGCAATAGCCTGTTGCTGAATCTACCTTCTTCCACTCTTCGACCCCTCCAGCTAATCCAGAATAGAGCAGCGAGACTTATCCTTGGCCTCCAGTCCAGGAACCGCGTCTTCACTGGCTCCCGGTTGCTTCACAGATTAAATTCAAATCCCTCGGTATCATCCACAAGGCTGTCTGGGGCCCACACTATCTGTAACTTACTCCCTCTAGACCTCTGTGCTCCTCTGGCACCAACTCTTTGTGTATAAAGTTTTTAGCTAAACCGAGGGCAGGAGGTTGATCGTTTTCCTCAGCTGGCTCCCTTCTTTGGAACAGACTCCCCATCCCTCTTCGTCTTGAGTAGGACTTTCTTAAATTCTGGAAGCTCATCAAGACTTTCCTCTTTACCTCCTCCTTCCCCCCCCTCTCTCTTTTGCTAATCTCAAAGTTGCTTGTTTTGTGTCCATGGCCCTTATGTATCCTCGGGGACCTGACCTCCCACACCAAATCGGCCCCAGCTTCTGTCTATCCTCAGCACTTGCCTCGGCACACCTGCCACCCTGGAGGCTCGCACTTACCATACATTGCACTTCACCTGTTGCTCACCCATGAGCACCCCCGCACCTATCCCATTCCCCCTCCCTTCTGCACTAGCACGTTCTGAACACTCACAAGGCATATTAGGTTCACCCCTCTCCCCAACTGCATTTCATTTTTTTATGTATTTTATGTTTCTCATCCCCAGGAGGGGCCCTGTTGCCCTGTGGGTGCTTGGAAACAGAATTTACTTGCTGTATAAGCGCCTAACAAGTGAACAATAAATACATAAAACAGTTCACAGGGGCATGGTTTTCCTTGAGATCCTTCTTTCAACAGTTCACACAATAGTTCATACACTCAAGGGCATGATGCTTCCTTAGACACACTACAATATGCATCCTTATTTGTCTTCACCTGGTATACTTTGTAGTTCAAACGTTTAACTTCACTTAACCTGGTATACTTTTCTACCAGGACTTTATTGTTCACAACACTTTGTCTTTAAGGTAGGGGTTTAACAACCCATTTGTAACTGGTTCTACAAATACTCTGACTTCTTTAATGACTTTGTCTCTCGCTGTGTCTTCACACAGACAACCCAGTAACCCATTTGTGTTCTTTGGGTTTGCCAGTATTTTCTGGATTCCCTTCAGTTTCTTTCACTCTGTTATTCCTACAGCGCGGCATATGCTTGCCGGCACCCCAGTAACTCACTTGTGTGCCCTGGGCTTACCAGTTGCCTACAGTGTTCCTTTGCTTCCTTCAGCGTACTGGCTCTGCGTACGCCCCTTTAGACGTTGCACTTTCACTGTGCCTTCTTTCTCAATGTGCGTTTCCCGCTGCTCTCCCCTCGAGCGGAGAACCGTAGTCAAAACACTAGGGATATATCTGGACCCTAACCTCAGGCTCACAAAAAAAAATGGATGCCACCGCGTCATTAGTAGCCTATACAGCCAAGCTCATAACCCGCCTGCAGACCATTCCTGTCACCTGAAAGCTGTGTCACCCTAGCCAGAGCACTTATCTTATCAAAACTTGATTATTGCAACACGTTCAACGGAACTAGTCTTGGCAACCTCAATAAACTTCAAAACAATGCTCTTAGAGCTGCCCTTGACACACCAAGAGCCAACCACATCACTGTCTACAGATAAAAAGCTAAATGGCTCCCAGTGAAGACCAGAATCTTAAAACGTTATCCCTTACCCACAAATGCTTAGCCAACGTAGCCCCCAAATACCTAAACTGCAGGGTCTCAAAATATCCCTCCAACAGACCCACCAGATCAGCACAAATGAACCAACTTATCGTGCCAAGATATAAACTTGAAAAACCTGGGGGAAAGAGCTTCACAATCCTAGCCGCAAAGCTTTGGAATGCTCTACCCTCCGACCCCAGAACAGAAATGGTATACTGAACTTTTTGAAGGAAACTAAAAATCTGGCTAGAATAATCTAGGACCTCTGAGCCAGACCTTATCTTTTATCCTCCTGAGTACCACTCTGACTATTGTGTTTAACTACTGATAACTGACTGACTACCGTCAACCGGTACTGGCAATAGGTGCATTGCCACTTGCCTGTATGGATGCTGTAATTGCAACGCAAAATGATTTACCACACTTATTGGAATGTAATTTACCTGTATTTTGATTGTAACCTGTGAAACTGTGTATTTTCAAGTGTAATATGTAAACTAACACCCAGATATCTTTGGGTGGGGAGCGATATATAAATAAAACAAACAAACCATCTTGTTGGTAGCACTAACATCAGCCCGTAGAGGGGGGAGTTATAGGCACCATCCTTTAAACCACCGTTGTATTTCATAAGGACAAGGTCATCCTGAGAGTCAAACCTTCATTCCTACCTAAGGTCATATCAGACTTTCATTTAGGACAAAAGATTGTTACCCAATTTCTACCCTCTACCTCATCCTGGCAAGGAGGACGGGAGGTTACACTGGCGCGATCCACAATGTGCTCTAAGTTTCTACATTTCAAGGTTGTCAAAACTTCAGCTGGATGACCAACTATTCATAGTCTTAGACTGGGACAGGCTGTAACATAACGGACCTTGTCCAGATGGATTATTCTAGCTATTTCCGAATGCTACAGGCTGGCCGGCAAGGATCCCCCAGAAGGCTTGAGAGCCCATTCCACTAGGGGCGTGGCTACTTCTGCTTTGCGAAGAGGTGTTCCTATCAAAAACATTTGTGAGGCAGCCAGCCACTTGGTCTACAATTCACGCTTTTACTAAGCATTACTTCCTTGATTCCACCTTAAGTCAGATGGAAGCTTTGGGAAGGCAATCCTTCATTCCGTTCATGGAAACCATTGATGTCAAAAGTCTTAAAAACGAACACTGCTTTGGGAGTGTATCAAAGATGAGGAATACGTGGGAGGACACAATCCATTCGAAGAACATGTTGCTTACCCCTGGTAACGTTCTTTCGACTGGATGTTCCTCCCACGTATTCCTCATCGCCCCTCCCAGCCTACCCCTCAGTAAAATTTCCCATGTTATTGCAGTTTACGCTCCTTCAGAGTCTAGTATGGTCAAATCCGCTTTTATGGGTAGTTCTACTTGAGAATGACACGAAACGGAACTGAAGCCACCGGGCGTTATGCGTGCTGTAAATGCCTTTGATGACATTATGTTTGTTTATTGAATTTATATAGCGCTTTAAGCCTAAGCGCTTTACAATATAACGGGTACAAAAGTGAGAAAAGCGTATTTACAAACATGAACAGGTTATTAGAACAATAAGTAGAACTATTTACAAGGGTGGGGGGAGGGTGTGGGGAGGGTAGAGGAGGGGGCAGGTGAAGGGAGTTACGGTGTAGGATTTGAGGTGGGGGGAAGGAGGTGGGTGAGAGGGGAAGGTAAGGGATAGGGGAAAGGAAGGGGGGAGTGATCTTGTGTCCTCATTGGCCTTAAGTAGTAAGTAGTATTTGTTACCAAATTAAGGATAGACGGCAAGGAGAAAGGATGGGGGGGAAAGGAAGACTGGCAAGGGTAGGAGGGGAGGGTTAGGGAAGGGAAGTCGGGGGGGGGGGGGAGTGAAGAAGATGGGCTTTCAGGGATGCGTGGAAGGATGAGTAGGTAGGGGTGGAGCGGATGGAGAGCGGGAGGGAGTTCCAGTGTAGGGGGGCCAAGAGTTGGAAGGAGCAGAAGCGTGAGGAGGCACATGGGGCTGGGGGTACAGTGTGGAGGTAGAGGTTTGCTGAGCGGAGAGAGCGGGAGGGGGGAGTAAAATGAGAGGAGGGAGGAAAGGTAGGGGGGGCGCCAGGTCATGGAGGGATTTGTAGACAAGACAGAGGAATTTAAATTTCAGTTGAGAGGAAGGGAAGCCAGTCAAGTTGAGAGAGAGGAAGAAATGGAGTCTCGAGGGCCGAGGAGAAATAGAGTACAGATATAGGAGTGGTAGATGGATTTTAGGGGAGTTAGGTGAGAGACAGGGAGTCCAAAGAGGCGAGAGGAGCAGTAGAAGAGGCTGGAGAAAATAAGGGAGGAGATTAGGAATTTGGAGGCGTGGAATGTGAGAGAGGAGCGGATCTTGCAGATGTTAGAGGTGGTGACGACAGGCTCGAGAGGTTAGAGAGATGTGGTTGGAGAAGGAGAGAGAGAGGAGTCTAGGTGGAGGCCGAGATTGCGGGCATGGGAAGATGTGGGGAGGTCGGAAGATGGAAAGTGGATGAAGGGAGGGGGAGAAGGGAGAGAGTGTTAGGAGGGAAGAAAAGCACCTCAGTCTTGTCAGAGAAAGTGGGATGACATCCAATATTTTATGGCCGTGGGGCAGGAAGAAAGAGTGAGGTGGAGGTCAGATGTGAAGGAAGAGAAGGAAAGAAAGAGTTAGGGGGCATCGGCGTAGAAGTGGTGGGAATTGCCAAAAGAAGAAATGACTGGGGAGAGAAGGGAGGTATAGAGAGAGAAAAGAAAGGGTCCCAGCACGGAACCCTGAGTGACCCCATAGTTCAGGGGGAGGCTGGAGGAGGAACGGCCCCCCCAGGAGACAGTGAAGGATCGATTGGAGAGGTAAGTGGTGAGCCAGGAGAGAACAGTCTTTGAAGCCGAAGGAGGACAGAGTGCTAAGGAGTAAGGGGTGATCTACAGTATCAAAAGCTGCAGAAAGATCAAGGAGGATGAGAATTGAAGATTGATTAGCGTAGCGAGCAGTGAGGAGATATTTGAGGGCAGTCTCAGTGGAGTGTTTAGGGCGGAAACCAGATTGAGAGGTGGGGAGGAGGGAGTGGGATGAGACGAAAGCAGAAAGTTGAGAGTAGGCAAGGCGCTCGAGTCATTATCCTCGAGTCAGAGGCCCTCGAGGGACATCGAGTTTAGTGCATCAACGCACAGCGCCCTCTGCCGAAAATGTTTTCCTAAGCTGGATTTTGGAGATGTCAAAGATGAGGAATACATGGGAGGAACATCCAGTCGAAAGAACATTACCAGGGGTAAGTAACTTGTTCTTTTGTTATATTTGTTCATTAATTTATTGTTTTTGTCAATGGTATGAATAAAGAGGCCGTAAAGAGCCATTTAGCAGTGCATTTGGGTGTCTGTGTGAATAATTGGTCACCAGCAACCAAGGTTTTCATTCAGTGCACTGGGGGAAAAGACAGCTAAGATTTATGTGTAATATATCCTTGCAGTTTGTGAAAGCAAAACACATACTACACCTCAAAACCTATGACAACAGAATGCAGCGCAGACCTGTGACAAATTTGGGCACACTGAAAACATAGCGAGTATCGAGCACTCACGCAATCACCTGACTCCTCTCAGCACCCATCCAGATGCCTGATCACATGGCCATCCCTTCTAAGCCTTATTTGGCCAAATGCACACTCATCCTAATCTTACTCTATGACCTTCAACACACTGGACTTTGGTCCTCTGAGGGTGTTCCCCCTAGCAGAGCATTGATGGTAAAAGTTGCTATATAAATGACAAGTACAATAGTTGTGAAAATGCCACTCGGTCAGTTAATTTAGCATTAAATCAGTTATTTGTGATGGGTCTGTAATTGGTCTGGACAGAAGTGTCAAGGGAGGTCTATTTGAGCAGGGGCTTGATGTTGGAGGTTTTTAATTCTGCTGGGAATGTGCCGGAAGTAAGTGATGTGTTGACGACAGATCTTGCGATGTCGCCAGCTCAGGTTGTTAATAATTTCTTTTAGTAGGGTATGGGGTTTATGGGGGAATCTGGAGGCACGGCCGAGTGATAGTAGGTTGAGGAATTGTAGGTGGGAGAGAGAGGATAAGGTAGAGCAGAGCGGGAGGATGGATGGTGGTTCTGATGTCATGGGCAGCCCAGTGGAACAATGGGGGAACAGAGTTGAACCCTCTCTGAAATCTCATCACTCCTACACAACCCCCCCTCCCCACCACCACCACCACCTCTCCCTTGACATCAGAACCGGCATCCATCCGCCCGCAATTCTCTACCTGCTCTTTGGTCACCCTTACAAGGATGCAAAGAAAGATTCATAGTGCCACCCATCTCTCATGGGAGGTGAGGGAGACTGCCCATTACTGTATTTATGTGCAGAAGGTACTTGCAGAGGGAAGAAACACAAAGAAAAATAGGTCCACCAAAAAGGGTTACTGTGCGTACAAAACACGCAGGAAAAATGCAGAGAACATCACGGCCAGACTGCAGGTCTGCTAATGAAATGGGGCTTTGATGCTTGCACCTTGGAAAAGCCTGAAGTGGATCACAGAGCTGATCCCTACCGTGAATACATAGCGGAACAAACGCATATTGTTGTCAGTGGAAATGCAGGATTGCTCATCCATCATGGCACCAGTGCTTGATCCTAAGATGTAAGGCTGGCTATTTGAGACCTCAGACCACGGAAACCTGGACAATAGCCAAATTAGGTTGTCCAAAAGAGTACAATACTTGGACATAAGTGAAAAAAGGGAACATACACCTGGGGTGGAGGTGAAACGATTTGGCACGCACCGATCAGAGAAACCTAAACTAATAACAAAACGGTCACCAACCCACACATTGAGGCAATTCATTCCAAAGCCTAGGATAGCAGTGAGGAGGTGGAGGAGAGGAAGACCCTGAGGTGATCAACCCAAATGAGCCACATATTGGAAGAGATGATGTACAAGTCAAATGAGCCACATTTAAGAAAGGGGAATGGCTATAGGAAAGGCTAGAGTAGAAAGCCTGCTGGGACATTGATGCAAAGGCTGGAAAGAGCTATGCCTTGAGAAAGAGCCAAATAACTGCCTACTGGGGGCTATAGCACCAACGAGTGGTAGCTGCAAAGTCAACAGAGCCAACTAAAGAAGGCAACTGGAGAAAACCTTGGCTTGGGGGGGTTCTAATCACTGAAGCATGACTTATACATAGGTGGGAGTTGGGGGTGGGGGAAATCCTACCCAGAGGATCCCTAGTGCAAGGGGAGATGATTGCAAGGGCTTGCTCTGCTGAAGCATAGAAAAGACTGCCAGGGTTCTCTCCTTTATTTGGGAAAGCTACAAGTTCTTGCTCAGTAAAGCTTCTAGAAACCCTCAGGGTAAAATGTTAATGGAACTGGCTTTGCCCTATTAGTTCATAGGCTAAAGAATCTTTAAAGACTACTCAAAAATGGTACCATCTGCCAATACCAAGGCAAGAGGTGTGCTTGGGCCATTTAAACTTCCCTGAGGCTGACTGATGTAAAGGCTGCTTTCATGGGTGTATGCATTCCAAACCCTGTAAATTAAAATGGGGACTGGACATTGGCCATGGGACAATTTAGTCCTCTTCGAATAGGACCATCTTGGATTTGCTTTACTCCAGTATTCTACCAATATTGTCTTCGAATCCCCCATTTTGAATGTGTTCCCTGTAAAGTAGGTTTTCATCCAAACCTTTCACACAGAGTACATAAAGGCATTGGCTCCTCTCTACTTGTGTTTTTATTAAATCCACCCAGTGACCAATCGCACTAGCAAAGCAGAACACCTTATTCCTAGGTGTTTCCGGTTCACATGGGCTATGTGTGAACTGACCGGTTATGTGTCTATAGCAAAGAATTGTATTCTTTGTTCATGTGTATTGAGCTGTTGAGAAATGCCCAAAGACTTTTCAGAAGGCATAGATCAATCAATTGTAAGTATTGTTTCCGATGTGGATTTTAGCCAAATCTCTTAAACTTACAAAGCTTGCTACTAGAAACGCCAAGTCTTGATATATGACACATAGTACCAACTCACCATATGTGAGCAGGATATTGCAAGTCTTAGAGAAGTTCTTTGACCAAATAGGGTGAAGAGGCCAAAAATTGAGTTCCCTTTTTAAGGTCACTGAACTTCAATGTGACTTGCAGTATTCTTTTTGTGTACGGTAGGGAGTATTTTATTCCATCATAATATATGGCCATAGAAAGAAGTCTCCTTTTATATACCTGGTCTCTTTCTTGATCTAATTTTAAGAGATGCTGCAATTAAACCCCACTAGGCAGCTTTTAATGTGTTGTCGAAAAATCTTTAAAAAGCTATTGTGCTTTAAAATAAATATTTGCATGAATAGAGATTAAAAGCTGTAAAGTGTCACAAAGGTATTTTAGAAGAAAGGAACTTGAAAAGCTAGTCACTGGTTTAATTAAAATGTGAAAGTGACAGCTTGAATTCTGCTCTGTGGTGGCTCAAGCATTAGGCATTCTGACCTCACAACTCAACTATAAATGAATGAATAACAGTTACATTAATAATGTCATTTAATTTTCTTATTAATAACTAGACTGTAATGCAATAATTATTTACAGAGTTGTATATGAATCTTTCATGCTGCCATGTATTATAAACCTATTAACTTTATAGTTGATTTGCCTTTTCTTTAGCCCCTTGTGAGTTCCTGTGGCCAATGCAATATACAAAGCCAATATCCCTCTGAGAATCTAGTCCTGGCATTCAGCCGCAAGGTAGTAATCTAGGCCATGGCTTTGTCTACTGTTTGTTTGTTGATTTGTGGCCCTTAAGTTAGGGCTGGAGAGAAATCTCCCTAAAAAACTGTATCCCAATGTTAGTCTCAATTTAGGATGGCCCAACATGCAAGGTCATAAATCCAAGGATGTTGAAGGAATTCTCAGTTCTGATTTTGATAAAGTAAACTATCCCCTACTCTTTCCGCAGGCAAAAGGAGCCAAGCAGCTGGGGAAAAATGTTGCTAACAAGAATGCGGGGCTGCCTAACCTGTCCCAGTTTGCAGACCATGTCAAAAGAGCGGCAGAAGAGAAGAAGAAACGGGTGAGAGACCGATGGTCCGAAAGCAGTGTGACACCATGCTGATTACACTCTGTCCCTGACAAGCCTCCAGTAGATCCCAACTCTGAGGTGGAGATGGCAAGCCAGGCCCATTCTAGTATCCAGTGGCTCAGCAGTGTTCAACATGCTTCAAGCCCACATTTGAAACCCACTAAAACACCTCTGGGTGTCTTTCAAGCTATTTCTAAACACAGTTAATTTAAATGTCGTGTAAAGTGGTATTGAATAATAGTACATCTTTGCCATTTTGTGGCCTTGTTGCATGTAGGTCTGCAAGAATAAAATGGGGTTGTTAGTGATATACAGTGAAAGGGAGATGTGCAACCTGTGGCGTTGATGCTTGAAGGCCAGAATTACCTGAGTGTCTGTGGATTCTAGGTGGTAAGTTGTATATGCACTTGGGTTTTGTTTTTGTTTGTTTTTTTAATCTGGAAAACAGAGTCCAAGCTCGATCAGCTGAAGTAAATGCTGGGAAGACCTGGTTAGTAACTTGCTGCAAATGTGCACGTGTTTATTGTGTGAGTACTTTAAACTGGAGACAGATATAGACATGAGTACGTTAATGAGGATTTGAGATGAGAACTATATACTGAGAACCTTTTTATGATCCGATGTTGTCGAAATACTTGGTTTTAGTCTCTGATGCCGAAAGATTCTTGGCATTCCACTTTCATTTAAGGACGCCAGGGCTACTGACATTAAGTCCTATTTCCTGGAACCAGTTGTTTGCAGGCCTGTGGCATGTTTGTGTGACTGGGCAGCGGATAGTGACGTCTAGCCATTGTTAAAGTGAAAAAGCTTCTGTTTGAGGTCAGACCAAGGTGATTGGGTACAATTGGAATTTTAATGCTGTTGTGCTGGTGTCACCATCATGACACTATCAACAGACAAAGTGGTTTACCTTGACCGCTTTGGATCTACACAGAAACTATCAAGGTTTTTAGGATTGCTTTGATGGCCGCGTGGTTTTCATCTGTGTTTTTGCATCTGGGCATAGAATTTCAGAGCTTGGTTGAGAGAAACGAGAACATACCTACTACCTCTTCCTGAAAGTAAAGCCTATTAGCTATGCCACTCTACCTACCTTTAGGAGAGATCATGCTTATTGTGGGGTATGCGATGAGGACTAGTTGAGCACTGCTTAGAAAGATTAGTAGATTAGAGCAAAGATTTTATGGAATAATACCAGCAGCTTGGGATACATGATGACAATTATACCCTAAATGTCTATTTGACTGCATAGAATAGTTGTGTGGCCTTGTGTGCTTGCTTATCAGGAATTATATCAATGATCAATGAACCTTAGTATATCAGTGTTCCTGGAGCTTGTGAATCTGCTGAGATCACATGCTCTGCATAGTCTGACATCTAGTGGAAGTAGCAGAGTATTTGTTTTTGAAACTCAAACAGACGTCGACAGGGCGTGATTAGTAATGCTATGCCTAGTGTGACGTGTACTGTACCCATGATCCTTCACGCGCCGAAGTCCCTCAGATTGTTTCTTTCCGCCATTGATGTCGGTAGCAAATGTGGAATTCTCTTCTAGGCTGATGCCTTTTGATTTACTAAAGTTCTATTGGTAGAATGTCTTCCTTTCCTTTATTGTTTGCCTCGCCGCACGACTGTTCATCCACTCGACGGCTCCTAACGAACACACATAGCGTCAACGACTGATTGATCGATGCCTAGACGTGGCCTTACGGGCCTCTTCGGGCTTCGACCCAGTACAGTAGGGAGGTTCCCTATACTGACTCCTTTTAGAGACTGTTTATTCTGTTAGCCCCTTTCTTCTCTTTTTGCCCAACTGCCCTGTTTATACATAATGGACAGAACCCCTTTTAAATTTTGTACCTCTTGCTGTTGAAAGTTTCTGTGGAAAGACACTCACTGTGTGTGCAACCACTGTCTCCCGTGGGATCACGCCGAAAAGCATTGTAAATCTTGACTGCTTTTCCGGACGAAAACCCTAAAAGTTCAGCTGACGAAACGCTGGTCCGCTCACGCTATGCAGGCCAAGGCGTCCATAGACGTGATGGAAGGCGAGGGCGATCGAGATCCGTCCGGACCCCAAGTACAGGCCCCTTAACCAGGGGACGACATCTGGTAACCCCAACACAAGACCACAGAGAAACCGACGTAGGGGCGTCAACTTCTCAGGTTCTAATAGTGGGTCCTCCTCTGACCACCAATCTAGGCCACAACAGGCAAAATTTCCATATCCCCCTCAACCTCCCCCGGCCTTCTTTCCTTTTTTAGGTGGAGGCTTTGGCAACTCCCAATGGGCACAACCACAACGGGGTTTTCCCGCTCGCGGAGGCAGAACAAATCAACGCCGGCGTCGACAGAGGTACTGAACACCCCTGTTAATGCCCTAACAACTCCTGTCTTTAACCTAGCCGGAATTGAACTTTCTGAATCCGAATTATCTGTACTATCCAAAGGCCTATCCTTCGTACCAACAGCTCCTACAGACTGGTACGATGTAGAAATGCAGGTACGCACTTTTCTCCGCAAAGTGAGACTGCGTACTTTCTTCCATGAACATGGCCTGGATGAAGAAATCGATTAAGATGACACTGGCCTTCACCAGCCCTCCACCTTCACCCCAACTGATGGCCAGGTCCCCTACGATCTTCTCACATTCGAGAGATGCATCTTAGAGGACCTAGACCGTTTAAAAACCAGAACCATGAGAACTAAACACAATCTTAGTATAGCGGAGAGAAGAGCTTTGACGTCACTACAAAACAACAAAAAGATCATCATTACCTCCTCAGACAAAGAAGGAGGTCTGGTGATAATGAACAATAAACAATATAAAGACATGGTACTGCTGCTACTCAACGATAGAGATAGCTACAGCATCCTTCGCAAAGATCCCACAAAGGACATCTGTCAGGAAATAAGCAACGCAGTTGCCTATGCACAAGAAAGAGACTGGATCTCTGATAAGGAGGCAGCTTTTCTGACTAGACCAACGGGGAGAACTCCATGTTTTTATGCCCTACCGAAAATACATAAGGACCCTCTGAACCCACCTGGTCGCCCGATTGCATCTGGCTGCGGCTCCATTCTGGAGCCCCTGTGCAAGTTTGTAGACCATTTCCTCCAACCCATCAGCACACAAACACGCACATACTTAAAGGACACAACACACACTATTTCAGTGTTTGAGGGCCTCACCTTTGACCCCACAGGTCAGCTTTTGGTGACAATGGACATAAAGTCCTTATACACAAATATCCCCCAAGCAGATGCCATTGAGTATGCCCGAGAGTGGATGTCTGCTGACTCCACCCCCCGTAAGACCCCGATCAATTTTGTACTGGAACTAATGGAGATTGCATTATGTAAAAACTTTTTTACTTTTGATAATGTAATGTATTTACAGACTAAAGGAACGGCTATGGGCGCGGCATTCGCCCCCAGCCTGGCAATATTGTATATGGCCAAATTTGAGAATGATTACATCTTATCAGACCAGAACCAATGGCAGGCGCAGATCACTAATTGGCATCGCTACATCGACGATGTCATATTCATCTGGACTGGCACTGACATTGAGCTAAAAGCCTTCTGGACCTGGCTGAATACCTGTAAAAGGGATATACAATTCACTATCGACAATAACAACACCAAGATTAATTTCCTTGATCTAATCATCAGACACAAGGAGGGAACCTTACAATGTGATCTTTATCGTAAACCTACGGACAGGAATACCCTCCTGCACTATACTAGCAACCACCCATCCCATACTAGAGATAATTTATCTTACGGACAATTCCTCCGCATCCGGAGGAATTGCACCTCGATTGTGGACTACAAATGCCACTCGGAAGCCCTCTCTGCTCGTTTACAAGCTAGAGGCTACCCAAAACCCAAAAAAACAACTCGCACAGGCCAGGAAACGAGCCCGGTATACCAATCAAGACATTCTCATCCATCCAGAACGGAAAGACCTCTCGCCCACTGAGACCCGCATGACATGTGTGGTAACGTTTGGCACAATACGGCACAATTAAAGAAAATTGTCAAGAAACACTGGCATATAGCAAGTTTAAACCTACCGGACGAACAGCCCCCGAGGTTCGCCTTTAAACGTGCCAAGAATATAAGAGAACATTTGGTACCACTCTCTTTACCAACCAGATACCACATGCGGCAGTTCCCGCACACTTTGTCCGTGACCCTAAGGTCACCACCCATGTGGCAGTTGTGTCGCGTGCAAATTCACAAAGAAGATGAACTTTCTCAATCGGTGCATGACAATGGACCCTCAGATCTGTCCAACTGTAAAAGCCACAACGTGATCTATTGTATTGAGTGCCCGTGTGGACTCAGGTACGTAGGCCAGACCACCCGGGCAGTCGGCACTCTTATTTCGGAACACCGTTCTGAAATCAGATGTAAAAATCTGACAGCTCCCTTAGTGGAGCATTATCTGACTATGAACCACACCCCCAACAACATCTTGTGGTGGGTGGTGGAAAAAGCGAAAGGCAGGCTGGATATCCAACGCAGCCTTCTAAAAAAAGAATCCAGATGGATCCACCGTCTAGACACATACCACCATGGTCTGAATGAGACTTTTCAGCCCCTCATTTAAGCCACTTCACCAATGAGGAGCTTGTTGCCCTGTACCTCACAATGCACCCCACTTGGCTGCACCCTCCCTGCACCCCCGGACACGTTGTACCACCACATGTGCAATGTGTCCTCAACGGGCTTTTTCAGCCCCTGTGGACTTGCGTGTTAGCAGCCACACCTACTGGGGCGGCGGTACACTACTCACTAGGACCATGTGCCCCACTACCACTAACCAGTTTTCTATGTCCCCCACACCATTGTGTCGGGACTTATTATTATTACCTTTTTCACATTAATCAGTCTCGAGGGACGAGATTCTGCCTCACCATGAGCAGCTGTCTAGCCATTACAGACCCGAACTGTCCCTCCCGGGTAACCATGGTTACTAACATATCAACAAACCTGCGAGAATGCGCTTCCGCAAACTCGCTCGACTACGCTTCCGTGTCACAGGGGATTGGCCAGCGTCACAGAGCTTCGGGCTCTGCGCATGCGCGGTTGCTAGGGACGCCGGTTCTTCAACAACAACACCCTGCGCTCGCGCCACCATTGACAACGCGCATTCGCGGTCACAGCCGGTCGGACAGCGTTTTTCCCCGTGCACAGGTGGACTGTCTGAGCCGTCTGACAAGGTATTCAGATCACTGCTTTTGAGTTTGCCTAGTTGGGCACTAATGCACATCGGGTGACGTAATTGGTCCGTTCGTAGCTCACCCAAGCAACCTTCTGCATTCTCAGCACACGGTCACGGACATTATGCCTGCATACACCATAAGGACGTCAGGAGTTACATTAATTCCCTCTTTACCCACACCATGACGCGAATGCCACTAGTGCACCCTGCTAGCCTGTTAATGTTCATATGACTTTGGTGAAATCTCTCGCCTCGCATTTGTCTCCTCTACACAGCATGGAAAGCGCATGTAACTTATTCATCAACTGTTATTTTGACAGTTAGCCTTGGTTTCCCACCTCACTTTGGGCTTTTCTTCTCCTTCCCTGTCCCGGACCTCTCTAGGACTCGCTTCAGCAAATAGCCAGCTGTTTTGAAGAAATTCAACACTTCAACTTTAACTTACTCATCACCCAGTGAATCATCACTTTCCGACCTGCAGGTACTTTCCCTATGTATCTGGTTTACCAAACAATGGTATTTGCCCGCAGGACACTCCAGTAGTGAGGGTCACACAACAGCTCCCATTGTACCACTCTATTTTCTCTTTGTCTTCTACACAGAACCACGTTGTAGACCACGACTACTGCCTTGGGCCTGCACATTCTCCAGCAGGACCCATTCGAGGACCTTCCTTGCTCAGTACCACGCCCTCTAGTGATCGAAAACTGAGATTTTGGGATATTTAGCACCGGCAGGTAAGCCGCCGGCACGGTGTTTTGAGAACCTGTGTATTATCACTTATGCCCTATGATTATTGGCATCCCACAAAATGACTCACTGGAGTTCTCTATACACTTTGCAGGGTCGCCCCTACGGAGCCCTGATGAAGGCGGACGCTACTTTACTGCACATCCGCCGAAACGTGTAACAATCCGGGAACACCTGCGTGTAATGGTTCCCGTTTGAACCAGACTGTTTATTCAGTCTCTGCCACGTTGGCTTTAAAGATATCTTGTTTTCCATAGGACCCTGGAACATATATTGTTATAACTAGAAGAAATACTGAACCTGACTAGGAAACTCTCCACTAATCAGGACACCTTGAAAATTGGGCGATGATATCGCCCCCTTTGCCTTTATCTCTGTCAGGCTGAGATCCTGGTGTCTGCAGAAGCTGCTGAGACCCCGACAATCCACCCAAAATGTGGCACTCTGAGCTGATACTATAAACTGCTCAGTTTACCTCACTTCCAGGGGAAAGGGGGAAGGGACAAATTAACAAACACCAGGCTGGAAGCTAAGACTAGCTGGTTCTTCACCTGTGGTAAAACATAAACATATAATACACCTTGTTATTCATGAGGCACTATACTAACCTTAAGTATCAATATCCTTTACCAAATAAAGTAAAAACCATACCTGGAACTTCTCTACAAAATGCCCAGAGAAGTGATAAGCTGACTAGACTTCCTTACTAGTTGACTTGAATCTCAACGATCATTCAGCCTTCTTAGTAGGTCCATGAATGTGAAATTAACTTTGCAGGTAATCTTCTTTAAACTCAAGAAGCTTGAACAAAGTCTTAAGTTCATTAAAAGTAAATGGAAGTTCTAGTGTTTCTGGAAAGTATTTATATTTCTTCTTATTAATTTCTTTTTAGAGTGTTTTTACTTAAATAAACAGTTCTTGAAACTTGCGTCAAAAATCTCACGTGGAAATCTCTTGAACTCGCATAGGGATCCAAACTGAGTGAAGATCGTTGAAGCGCTGTAGGTTAATCCGCAGGAAAAAACCACACGCGCTTATCCAAGGAGCGAGTAAACTCACACGCGCTGAAATCGAACCGTGAGAGAAAAAACCACACACGCTTTGTCCAGAATGCGAAAACACTCACACGCGCTAAGTCGAAACCGCGGGACAAAATCCACACGCGATTAAACGAAAACACGCACACGCGCTGAAGTTCAACCGCGGGAAATATCCACACGCGCTTAGTCCAAGATGCGAGCACACGCACACGCGCTGACGACAAACCGCGGGTAAAAATCCACACGCGCTTAGTCCAAGATGCGAACACACGCACACGCGGTAAAGTCGGAACAGCGGGAAAAATCCACACGCGCTTAATACAAGATGCACACGCGCGGAAATCCAACCGCGGGTAGAAAAAACACACGCACAAGAGTATCACGCGACACCATAGAGCTCGCGCTAGATACTCAAGCGAAGACTCTCACGCGCAGGCTTTTGTTAACGGAAAAACCACGCGCTTGATAGAAAACGTAGCGTAGCAAAGCCAAACATGCGACAGCAATATAGTTCTTAGTAAATATTTTTCATATGAACTTGAAAATCAGATTAAATCTTCTACAATGACATTATAGAAAGAGTCTTGAGTTTTAAAAGGACTTATCTTGTGAAGAGTCTTTGAAACTTTTTTCTTTTTGGATAACTCGAAATCTTCTTACTCCTGTTCAGTGCCAAAATGAATCTCCGCAAGATTCCTGTTTGCTTTTCCAAATAAGCCGCTCGACCGCTTGAAACTTGAAACCCCTGAACAAGTTAAGCAGGAGCAGCTTAATACACGACCTCTCAGCTGGGCAAAGACGATGAAAGGCAGTTTAGAATGTTCACTGTCTTCCCTATAAACAATCACCAGCCAATCAGAACTTAGACTGAGGACCTCCATCTTGGCTTGGGGCATTCTCCATAGACTGCAATGAATGTTAAGGGCAAAATTGGCTGTTTTAAAATTAAACTCATAATAACTTCCAAAAACCTTTCTATACTAATTTTCCCCAGACCTAATGTCTCAGAATATGTCACTGTATCCTAACAGCACCTGACAATCTTGGCCTTTGGATTCATTCACAAAGTACCTATGTGTCCACACGAATATGTATATTATTATACAATAATTAAATATTTGTTGAGATTTATCTGTATACTAACAATACAGCATTTTATGTTCACTTTGTTGTAAATATGACACCTTTTTTGTTAACTGATGGTATTATTCATTTTTATTATTTCTTGTATATGTATGTTGTACTTCCCAGCATCTTTTTCTTAAGTTTTATGTACTAAGTGTCTGTTTGTATGACTAGCAAATACATTTTTGCTTGCTATTCTTTGTATTCTCTAACTCAGTGAGCGGTTAGCATACCTTTGACCTTATGTTTGGATCTGCTACTCAGCCGACCAACCTTCACACAAAATTGCGGACAGGCCTAGAACCCTGTATCTGTCCAATAGAATAATTGCCTTGAGCACTGTTCACTAGGAAGGGTACACCCCTTTGTTTACCCAGACTGAGAGAAGCAGGCTCGCGGTCCTGTGATGGAGACGACACCTGGCGGCCACAGCACACCTAAGCATAAACGCGCTAAAGACATGCCCCGCGGCCGACTCTTGAAGACCATGTCGGGGGCCATGCAGTGACTGGGGATAAAGCTTCAGGTTCCTCAATGACCTCTGGGCCATCGCGCACGCTTTTGCTTATGGACAGCTCCCGAAAACCGAAACAAAAGGTCGGTTCGGACACCGCATACAAAAAGTTCCTCTTTTTGTGCACCGAAGAACAGGCGTCGAAAGGCATCACAGCGTCGTCTCCTAATGAAGCACCGGAAATGCAAGCGCTAATTCAAAAACCTGTCACTGCATCTCTCCTAAAGGCCCGGTCGCCGAAAAAACACATTTCGACGCCATTAACTCCTGAGGCCACCCAAGAGTCTTCCACTCCCTTAGACACCCGCTCTGGGGCTATGCGTCGTAGGGACAGCCTTCCCACACAATCCACCCCTACTAAGGATGTCACCCCTTCCCAGGGCGCTGTCATCTCAAAGTTCCCACCAGAATATCGGTTTACACCAGAACAATTCAACAAGATCTTAGGCTGAATGTCCTGCATCATAGACTTTATGGACAGACACCTAGATCAGTTAACGCTACTCCGAGATAGCTCACTGCCAGTGGCATCAGCAGAGCCACCCCCTGCCAAGAACACCCGGCTTGAGCCACAGCCCAGCAGCTCTGCTCTAGGCACTCCGGCCTCGGCACCCCAACGCAGCTCTCAATATCAAGACCCATATTATTATTGCTAGACCACGCCTCTAGTTTTTGAATATAGCACATCGGCTGGCAGGCGGAAGCCGGACCGTTGTGGCGAAGGCATGCAAGGAAAAGGCCCCCTTTGCGCCTCAGCCCCAATCACTTCTCTCAGGATCGCGGAGAGGGCAGGAGCCCTTTCCCTACAGCGTCGTCTCTCCTCTGAGCAGCTGTGACTCTTCCTTTGTGCTACAGTAGCAGCTGGATTTCCCATCCCTCGCGCTGCAGAAGCAGCTGGTTCGCCCCATGCATCTTGCTGCGCACCATCCACCTGAATGGTGAGCATGCCAGGGCCCGGTCCCAGAAGATCCACTGAGCTGGATAACCTATTTTCAATATCCTGTTCGTTCATTTGAAGCTGCCTGCTCGTAAGATGGCCACTCGCATTTGACCATTGGCTGTTGATGCGTTGCTAGGCAACACCTCTAGTTTTTTTAATACAGCACATCCGCCAGGAGGCGGAGGCCAGCCTGCTGTGGCGAAGGCCCACAAGGAAAAGGCCCTGTTTGCACGTTGGAACGTACGATCTTACCGCCACATCTTCTTGCTAAGTACCCTTGCTAAGTACCCTTTGAGGTAGGACCTCCACATCCGCTCTATGCTCCCTGCCCTACCCAAGTAACTGCTTTCAAGCTCCGTTCATCAGTGCTCAGTCGATTACCCCAAAGAGCTGGCCAACACTAGTTGCACGTCCCTCTTCTCCACCAGTGTCCACAAGAAGTCCTACATTCGCTTTGATGAACAGCTTATGATCCTGCCTCACGCACGCCCCTGTGGTACCACCGTGAGCCGGCCCAACATTGTGATCTACACCGAAATAGTCATTAACGCCATACTGGACCGCCAACATAGCATAGTTCTATTTTTATCAATGTGAGGTTACCTACTATGCACTGAATGATTACTAGCTCTTCTCAGAGCCCCACCCGCAGTAAGCGATCTACCCTATGGTCAGCGTACCTGTTGCCCTCATCCTGCGCACTATTTGCATTGCTCATACTGGCCCATACTATACTACCTCCTGCACCCAGTCTAATGTGTCACCCGCATCTAGCCTATTGCTCAACCGTGTTACCCTCATCTAGACTAATGTACAATTGTGTTGCCCACATCTAGCCTATTGCTCAATTGTGTTGACCTCATCTAGACGAATGTACAACTGTGTTGTCCACATCTAGCGTATTGCTCAACTGTGTTGCCCACATCTAGACTAGTGTACAATTGTGTTGCCCACACCTAGCCTATTGCTCAACTGTTGCCCACAACTAGCCTATTGCTCAACTGTGTTGCCCACATCGAGCCCTTCAATCAACTGTGCTGTGCACACCTAAACTATTGCTCAACTGTGTTGCCAGACTTACATCTACGGTGCTTACAGCCGGCTGCTCCACCTATAGTACCTCAGTGATCACCAGATTATCGGTGCCCCCACGCCGAGTATCTATTGGTCCTCTAGCCATCCCACCCACTACCTTCATGGCTTCCCTACTGAGAGTTACGCTCACCATGGCAACCCTACTACCTCGATTTCAGACCATAGCGCCTACTAAATTCCTACCCTGTCTATAGCCCATGCTTCCACGCCCCACAGCAATCTTGCAAATGGCCGGCCCTAACAATGCCATCCCAATCACTCCATTTGAATGGATCACCTGCTTTGCCAGACCACCCACACCCCTGGTCCCATGTGCGCTAAGATTGAGAAACATAAGATTAGGCTCCCGCTTTCCCTTAAGTAAGAGCTCCCATAAAGCATCAGCCTCCAGGGACTACAACAGCACCAGTAGTTCCCAAACGACTACCTCTTGCCAACTCACCCTCGCAAAATGGTTTACCCCACGGATTACTGTAATACAAGTATGCTCTACCCTTAAAGGTGCCCTTATCTATGCACGCTCCCTAGTCGCCCACGCACTTGACGTTGCCGACCTCATTACTTCCAATAATCTGGATTTCCTTGCCGTAACAGAAACTTGGCTTCATGTGGCAGCTGGTCCCTCCCTATCCCTTGCCATCCCAGACAACTATACAATCATCCGCTCAGACAGACTCCGGTAAAGGTGGCAGAGTGGCCCTTGTAGCCAAATGCCATCTGAACTTCAGAGAATTCCCTAACATTGGACTACCATCAGCGGAACTCCTTTCAGTGAGAACTACCGCTTTCTGACACCCACACCCTCCTATTTCACCTCCTCTATCGACCCCCGGGTGCTATCTCCTCCTTTGAGGAAGATATTTTTCACCTCCTAACCCAAAACACCAAAGTGGGGTCGCAAATCATTCTCCTGGGTGACTTTAATCTAGGTCTACACAATGCCAATGATGCTAATGCCGCTACCGCTTTCTGACACCCACACCCTCCTATTTCACCTCTATCGACCCCCGGGTGCTATCTCCTCTGAGGAAGATATTTTTCACCTCCTAACCCAAAACACCAAAGTGGGGTCGCAAATCATTCTCCTGGGTGACTTTAATCTAGGTCTACACAATGCCAATGATGCTAATGCCACCACACTAGACAACGCCATTACACAACTAGGATTTAAGCAGTGCATTAACAAACTTACTAATTCCAAAGTTAGAACGTTGGATTGGCTGGCAGACTTTAACTGCTCCACCACTATCCTCAACAATGTACCATGTACATGGTCGGACCACCACTGCATCACCTTCTCCATCCCTAAAGACATCCACACTAGCTCCCATGCCGCACTTGCTCTACAATCTCTGTCTAGGAACAAACGTAATATAACGTTGGACAACCTTCTACCATTGCTACAACCTATTACCGGTCTCACCTATAAACCAAACCCGAACACATCTTCCTTGGTTGACCTGTACAACAGCACCATAGAACACGCCTTGAATATAATTGCACCATTGAAACTTCGAAAGGCTAAACCCGCTGCCCATTTAAACAAATGGTATACAGCCGAACTAAAAGCATTAAGTAATGTCAAAAGACTATCGGAAGCCAATTGGAGAAAATCCCTGTCTTCTGCTAACAAGGAAAGCTTTGCTTCAGCGGCAGCTACTTAAAAAGTTGCAATCACCAACACTAAAAGAGATGTACAACACCAGGATTCAGAACGCTAAATCTGGTACCAAAGAGCTCTTTATCTTAAGAGAACGAGAATCTCCAGCACCTCCCACAGAAGATTGCACTAAAGACAAAACCTGGTGTGCTAAAATCCAGAAAGCTTTATCAGACAAACTAGCCTTACTACAAAACAAAACCGAGACTAAGAAGAACAGTCGCGCGTCCAGCACACACTTACGCAACCCGCGCACACCACAACATCCCCCCCTGCCCTTCTTTCCACTTCTCCCCAGTATCTAGTGAAGAAGTGGTAAACATAATCTCAGGCCTCAAACCTTCGAACTGCCAAGGAGACACCTGCTGTGCCTCAATCATTAAGGAAGGCGCAAAAGAATTGGCACCTTTCATCTCAGGTCTGATCAACGCATCCTTTAAAAATTGCGTAGTCCTTAACAACCTTAAATATGCTTGGGTCATGCCTCACCTCAAAAAAAACCCAACCTATATCCAAACAGACTGACAAATTACAGACCCATAACAATGGTCCCATTCCTTTTAAAGTTGATAGACAGAGCAGTATATCTCCAAATTCCAAAAAATGTGGATGATAATAACCTACTCGGCCTGCGTCCGTCTGGCTTTAGACCCAGACACGGAACGGAAACAGCCCTTCTGGATCTAAAGATCCAAATGCATGAAGATATAGACAAGGGCAGTCTGGCCATTCTGCTCCTGTTGGACCTATCAGCAGCGTTTGACCTTGTGGACCACCGAATCTTGGCTGAACACCTTTCTTCCGTAGCAGCATTCTCACCAAATGCTGCTAGTTAGATCCAATCCTTCTTGTCAAATAGAACAACCAGAGTCTTTGCACCCTCAGCAGCCGCTGACCCACTTCCCATCCACTGTGGAGTACCCCAAGGCTCTTGTGTTTCACCTACGCTTTATAATATTTTTTACAAAGCTCCTCTTTGCAGCTAAATGCTGGAACTCCCTCCCTTCAGCCACCAGAGCCAAACCCTCCTTCTGATCTTTCAGATCCAAAGTGAAAGAATGGCTCCTCACTTAATTATCTCAACACCCCACATGAATTGAAAACATTTCCTGCCCACTTCTGCATCAGTAATTTTTTGCCATCTTGCCTTAGCGTTTCTGATATGTCATATTATTCACTATTTTTTGTTACCGTTTGTTAAATGTATAGTCTTGACTTTACTTTTTCGTATTGTGCACTGTATATCCAGGACTACTAGTCCCCAGATTTTTTGTATTATGTCTTGTCATCTCCTGCATTGTTGACTGTTGCTACTGACCATCTGTAACCTGGTCCCTAGTACTACTGTCTCTTACAACTGTAACTGTAACATCTTCTCTATGCTCAAGCGCCCAGATGCCTCAGGTTTAGGCGCGCTATAAAAATAATAAACTAAACTATTATGATCAAGCAGAGTCCCGGTTATCTCTATAGCCAGGATCAAGACCAGTACCAAAATGATGACATTTTATGTAGTAGTCGCCCGACCATCAGGACCAGCCGGTTCCAGGCTCGCCGGTTGACAACCAACAGCAGTATAATGAATTGTTACTGAAGGCGGTGCAACATTTCAACATTGACACTGAAGAAACACAAGCTGATGAAGACTTTGTGGGAAACATCCTAGGGGACAAACAAAAAGGCAGCCACGCAATACATACCTCTCTTGCAATCAATACAGAGACGGATTCAACCATCTCTCTTAAGACCTAGTCTTACTAGACCGGTCAATCCAAGAATAGAAAAAGGTGTTCAGGCCCGCACCCACTGACCCTATGTACATTAGGTGCCAGCTCAAACCGAATTCTCTGGTAGTTACTACCACCAGAAGAAAGGCGGGCACTCCCCTGGCATCTGCAGAGGTCCCGCCAGACAAGGAGAGTAAAAAGATATATATATTTGGGAGAAAGGTAGCTTCCTCTGCAGCGTTCCAAACAAGAATTGCAACAATACAACCTTGTTAGCTAGTTACAGCTGCCACAAATGGGATTAGCTTGAACAACTACAGGCTGTCACAAAACCACTGAAGACCCAGCTGCTTAAAACGGTTTCAGAAGGCAAGCAAGTCTCAAGCTGCATCCTGAAAAACAATCTTGATGCGGCGGACACCGCGGGACGCATCATAGCCGAAGGGACCCTCATTAATTGCCATGCCTGGCTTATGCAGTCAGGGTTTAAGCTGGAGACCAAAGCTACCCACCTGAACATGCCAGTTGAACCAAACGCCCTATTCAGTTAGGCCGTGGAGGACGCCCTAAAGGGTGCCATGGGTGAGTACGACTTAAGTCCCTTGAGCAACTGACTAACAGACCTTCTTCCCAACAGGGTTTCCCAAATTCAAAAAGATTTTGGGGACAAGAGTGGTCAACCTTCCTCAAACTACACTCAAGGAGGACAGGCCTCGTCTTGGAACCAGTCTCAAGGCCAGGGTTCCTTGTCTAGCTTTCAAAGAGGGAATAAAAGAGGCAGAGGCAGAACCTCCCCTGGCAGAGGCTCAGCCCCTCCCAAACAATGACACGCCGCTTCAGGTCCCTTCCCATGCAACTCCAGTAGGAGGCAAATCTCTCAATTCACCCACGCATGGGAGGGGATAACATCGGACAAATGGGTGTTGTCCACCGTAACAGGCGGGTACTTCATCTAGTTGATCCAGAAACCACCTTACCGGCCACCAAGATAGAAGAAACTAACAGCAGAAAGCCATACTGCTGGAGGAAATAAAGGCGCTGCTCGAGAAGGACGCAATTGAAATCGTCCAGGCGAACCAGGTAAACAAGGGTATCTATTCAACGTACTTCCCTGTGCCAAAAAAAGACCTTACCATCTGCCTAGTTTTAGATCTGCGCCCCAGAAACAAGTATGTCAAACCACAGAAGTTTTGCATGACCACGCTGCAGGAGGTGATTCCACTCCTGAAACGGGGGGACTACATGGCGATATTGGACATGAAAATGCATACTTTCATATTTCAATGCACTCGGCGCACGTAAAATACCTGCGTTTCAAGATGGTGCGAGTACACTACCAGTTCAAGGTACTCCCATTCAGCATCGCCTCAGCACCAAGAGTGTTCACCAAGGTGCTCACAGTAGTGGCAGCACACCTGCGCAGAAAGTCCATCCCAGTGTACCCTTATCTGGATGACTGGCTGATCACTGGAGAATCTCCTCAAATTTGCAGACTAAAAACGCAAAAAACTATAGAGCTCCTTTTCAATCTGGGTTTCTCCATCAACGAAAAGAAATAAAGTCTAATCCTCAGCCAAACAAAGACATTTCTGGGGGCTATTCGAGACTCAAAAGAGGAGCTACAATTCGCCTCAAGCAAGAGAGTATGAAATATGCTGCAGGTACCTCAGTACCAGGTCGGTCGCCAGATAACGGTACGCAAAGCAATGCGCTTGCTAAGGATGATGGCCTCTTGCATTTATTTAGTTCTTCACGCGCGCCTGCGCATGCATCCAATGCAGGAATGGTTAGCGAAACAGTGGTCTTAGGCAAGCAGACAGTGGGACAATCTAGTGGTTGTTTTGCTAACCCTGGTTCAGGCTCTTCGCTGGTGTTCCAAGGACAACCTGTTAAAAGGAAAACCTTTTCATGCTCCACCAGCCAAAGCGATCCTAACCGACGCCTCACTCGCGGGTTGGGGGGCATACTACCTCCACCACACTGCCCCCAAACAGTGGACACTTGCCACTGACCAGAGACATATCAACGCATGTAGCTCTTGGCAGCCCTTGAGGCTCTTCAAGCTTTTCAGCAATATCTCCAGGGTCAGACAGTGCAGGTCCTCACAGACAGCACCACGGCCATGTTCTATCTGAACAAACCGGGAGGCACACACTTTAAGTCTGTCCAAATTATCCCAGAAGATATGGAGGTGGGCACTCAAGAGGAACATGTTTCTAACATCTCAACATGTTCCAGGGGAACTCAATTCTCTGGCAGACATGTTATGGAGACAGAAGATCACGAGTGGCAACCCCCCACTAGACTTGTTCACCACAAAGCTAAATGCTCCATGCCCAGATTACGCGTGCAGGTTTCCCCAGCCAGGGTCCAAGGGGAACACCCTGTGGATGAACTGGTCAGGGAAATTTGCTTATGCTTATCCCTCCTCCCCCTCCCGCCCAACACAACTCCTGAGCAGGATAGTGCAGAAGATGCACCAGGAACAAGTAACCCTAATCCTCCTGGTTGCTCCTATGTGGGCGAGACAGCCTTGGTTTCCACATCTGCTCAAACTAGCCATGTGCGACCCAATCAAGCTCCCGTGCCCTTACAACATGTTGACACAACAGAAGGGAGCATCCTTGCACCCACGCCCACAATCAATGCACTTGACAGCTTGGCTCCTGAAGTTATAGTTTGGCCACTTAAACCTTCCACAAAGGTGTATGGATATCCTCAAGGAGGCACGAAAACCCAACACCATGCACTGTTAATAAGTGGAAGAGATTTGTGATTTGGTACATGTCACAATCACTAAACCCATTAGAATGTTCTCCAGCTAACATTCTACATTACATGCTTAACTTAATAGACTCCGGCCTAGTATTCAATTCCTCAAAGGTACATCTGGCGGCCCTATCGGCTTACACCACTTCACAGAACAAGGTGTCCTGGTGGAAAGTCCTGGTGGAAAGTCCCTGTCATCAAGGCATTCATGGAAGGGGTAAAGAGGCTAGACTCATCCCCCCCACCCCCCTCCCATTTCAAACCCTCCCCCAGGTTGGGATCTCAATGTTGTGCTCTTCAAGCTCATGGGGCAACCCTTCCAGTCTATGCACAAGGCCAGCCTAAAGCATCTGACCTATAAAATTGCATTCCTGGTAGCTATCACCTCCATAAAATGGGTGAGTGAGCTTCAGGCTTGATCAGGGTTGGAAGTCTGCAGCTGAAATGTTCGAGGGAGAAAAGACAAAGTTATTTTTCCGAAAATAACATTAATTTATTTATTTATTTTTTACTTTTTACGGGACTGGCTGCGGGGGCACCTACGCAACCCCTACTTACAATAAAGTGAACAAGGGTGCGGGGGACACCTCCCGCAGCCGTTACCACCGAATGGGGGATTTGGTCAAACTTTTTGGCCGTTCAGAATTTTCAAACAGGGCCAAATTCAGTCTTTTTTTTTTTTCTGACTTTTTGGACGTTTCCTTTGTTACAAGACCCCTTTTTCATCATACACAAGGAAAGGTTGTCCTCCGAACACATCCTAGGTTTTCAACTAAGTTCATTTCAAAGTTCCATGTAAACCAGTCCATAGAACTCCTCACCTTCTTTCAAAATCCTTCAATCTTAGCAGAAAGAAGCCTCCATACACTTGATGTACGGAGGGCGGTCTTCTACTATGTGGACAAAACATAACCCCTAAGGAAAACAGACCAACTCTTTGTTTCCATAAAGTCTGGTAGAGAAGGCGATCACATATCAAAGGGTGCCATTTCCAGATGGATAGTCGGATGCATACAACTCTGCTATTCCCTATCCAGAAGGGTTCTACCTTTTAGACCAAGGGCACACCCTACCAGAGGTACAGGGGCTACTTTAGCTTTCATTTCAAACGTCCTTCTAGAAGCCATATGCAAAGCTGCTACATAGAGTTCCATTCATATGTTCACACAACATTACTGCATTGACACGCCTTCTAAATTCTCCATCCGCTCCACCCCTACCTACTCATTCTTCCGCCACTCCCTGAAAGCTCATCTTCTACACCCCCCCACCTCCTGACTTCCCTTCCCTACCCCTCCTCCCCTTTCCTTGCCCCCTCCTTTTCCCCCATCCTCTCTCCTTCCCCTCTGACCTTAAATTAGTAACACATACTACTTAAAGGCAATGAGGACACCAGATCACTCTCCCTTCCCTTCCCCTCGCCCCGTCCATCCCTCCCTACCTCAAATCCAGCACCGTAACTCCCTTCTCCTACCCCCTCCTCTACCCTATCCCCGCCCCCCTTGTAAATAGTTCTACTTATTGTTCTAATGACCTGTTCATGCTTGTATATATGCTTCCCCTCGCCCCTCCATCCCCCCTACCTCAAATCCTACACCGTTACTCTCTTCTCCTACCCCCTTCTCTACCCTATTCCCCCCCCTTGTACATAGTTCTACTTATTGTTCTAATTACCTGTTCATGCTTGTATATAGGTTTCTCTCACTTTTGTACCTGTTATATTTTAAAGCGCTATATAAATTCAATAAACATAAACATAAAGCAGATTCACAGGTGGGACAGGCGGTCCTAAAACATCTCTTTGCCGCGGTACCTTCTAACTTCCCACCTTCTTCTCCAGATACTGCTCGCTAATCTATGCAGAGCATATGATCTAAGCAGATCCACAAGCTCCAGAAGGGATACATTACTCACTGTAATTGTATTGCTGGTGCTTGTATCTGCTTAGATTCACACACGCTCACCCTTCCTCCCCTACTGGAGTAGAAAGCGCATAGATGTTTTCTGGGGCTTCTGTTTCTGCTTTACAACATCTGTACTTGCGCTATACTTCATGCAACCGCATGTCAGAAACAAACAATCTGAGGGACATCGATGTGTGAAGGACCATGGGTACAGTACACGTCCCACTAGGGATAGTATTATTAATCGCGCCCATCGACGTCCGTTTTCGAGTTTTGAAAACAAATCTTGTAATACAGCGCTTCTTCCACTAGATGTCAGACTATGCAGAGCATGAGAATCCAAGCAGATCCAAGCACCAGAAATAAGATTACGGTGAGTAATGTATCCCTTCCCCTCCCACTTCATGGTTCTCCTCTTCTTCCCTCCCGCCTCCCTGCCCGCCCACCCCCCCCCCTCTGATTGGCTGCCTGGCTGCCTTCCTCCTGGGCTACTCGACGCCCGCTCCCCTGCTCGCTTCTTGTTCCAGCTGAGCGTGGGTTGAGCGGTCGCCGGCAGCCCAGAGGGAACTGCAGGCCCTGGAAGCCCTGCCCGTGTCCATCCGTGAGGAAAGTGTGTTGTTGTTAAAGAATTTAAAAGTTTCATTTGTCTCTGCGCTCCGAGCGCGTTGTTGTTGCCTGATCCCCCCTCCCCTCCCACTTCCTGGTTCTCCTCTTCTTCCCTCCCGCCTCCCTGCCCGCCCACACCCCCCCTCTCCCCTTCCTCTCCTCCCTCTTCCTATAACCTCCCCCTTCCTGGGCAGCCCTCTGCCCGGCAGCCCCTGCGGCTAAGGGCCCCAAGGCCAAGGGCGACTCTTACAGTTGCGGCTCCCAGTGTGTCTGCAGGTGTCCGCAGGGGACGCCAGGCGCCAGCTCCTCCGCTCTCCGGCCTACCCCTCCTCACCTTGCTCACCTCATCCACATGATGCCTCGCCCCCCCTATTCCAATTTACTGGTAAACTAGGGTGCTTTTCTCCCCTTGCAGGATTCTCAAACTTAGGTGGCCCTGACCTACTACGCATTACTGTTTGCTCTGCATTGTGGTAAACTAGTGCCCTCAACTCACTTCCTGTCTGCATACTCGTGTCGTCCGCCTCCCCTCCTACTCCATGGTACTCTCTATCTCGCCTATCTACTCTAACTGCTTCTCTATTGACTATCCTGCTCTCCTCACTAAATCCGGTAGGAAAAAGTTTAAAAAGGACATCCTGGTCTCCAACCCAGGCCTCCCTATCGCTGACACCTACACGAGCGCCTGCTCCAAGGAAACTCTCACTGACATTCTCTTTTTCGTGCCTTCACCTGACCTATGGACCCCTCACATGGTCGCTGTGCTCTCTCCTTTCTCCTCCTCTCCCATTAATGGTGGCACCCGTTGGGATGTCCTCTTGGCCCCTTTCCACTCCTCTAAGGCATCATTAATGTCTATGCCAACGGGACCGTCTTGGTCCAAGGCCCTCAGGCCAACCTTCACCTCTTTGATAGACGCTTCCCACGCCTCATCAACTTCCTCTCCGCTCCCGCTGTCCCCCCTCCTCTGTCCTCGGCTACCTTGCCTCTCCCCTCCCTCCCTGCCCCTTCTCTTGCTCCCTCTTCAACTCCTTCTCTAACACCTCCGCAGGGCGTACCTCTGATCTGTACCCCCCCCCCCCCCCCCCCCCCCGGAAGTTTTTCAAGGGTGGCAACCTTCTCCACATTGCCACTCTAAATTCTCGCTCTGCCATCAAGCACTCCTCTGATATCTGTCGCCTTCTTGAGGAACTGGACCTCGACGTCCTCGGTCTCACTGAGACATGGTTCACTGCCAGCTCTGCCACCAGCTTCGACACACTCCTACCTGACGGCTACAAGATCCTCTCCGTGCCCAGGCCCAACCGTTCAGGGGGTGGTGTTGCCCTTATCTTCCCTGAGTGGATTCCTGCCACTGTCACTCCTACGCAGACCTACTCCTCTTTTGAATGTCTTGTCTGCCGACTCTCTCTCTCTCCTAGCCATTCCCTTACCGTGGCTACTATCTATCGGCCACCTGGTCAAATTTCCTCCTTCCTCTCTGAGTGGGCTGACCTCTCCTCCTCACTCCTGTCCTCAACCACCCAACTCCTCTTTCTCGGTGACTTCAACATCCACCTCGATGCCTCCTGTCCCCCCACTGGTCTCTTTCGCGAACTCTGCAACTCTCTCTCACTCTCTATTCTCCCGTCTGGGCCTACTCACTCTGCAGGTCACACTCTTGATGCTCTGATCTCTTCTGACCTTCCCCTCTCCCTCCCTCTCTCCACTCCTCTCTCCTGGAGCGATCACTTTCTCCTATCCTCCCACCTCTCCCTCCCTACCCCACAGGCAAAGCCACCCTCTTCACTGCCACCCACCTTCTCGGTCATCCGACCCATGAAGCGCGTGTCAGTTGAGGCTTTCGCCGCTACCTTCTCGCCCCCTCCTCCCCCCTCGGCTGACTCCCACCCTGACACAGCCCTCTCCATGCTCTATTCCGCTATATCTGATACTCTCGATATCCTTGCCCCCGTCATGAGAATCCGCCTGAAGCCCAAAGCCAAATGTAACTCCTGGTATGACTCGGATCTCGTCACCCTAAAACGCAAGTGCAGGGTGGCAGAGAGGAAATGGCGTGCTTCATGTTCATCCTCTGACAAACTGGCCTGCCGCCTGCTCCAAAGGCAATACCGGCTCTCCGTTCTCACCAAGAAGAGAGCCCTTATCCAAGCCCGCATCTCTGAGGCATCTAACAACTCGGCCGAACTCTTTAAAATCTGCAAGGAGCTGGCCAACCCTGCTGCAGTCTCTACCTCTCCTGTCCCCTCCCAGGCCCTCTGCACTGCACTGGCCTCGCACTTCATCTCAAAAACTCAGGACATCCTGTCCTCGCTCTCCTCCTCTCTCCTCCCTCCCTCTTTTCCCGGCTCTTCCTCTTGCTCTCTTGCAGCCGCCCCTCCGCCCTCCTTCTCTGCTTTTCCACCTTTTTCTGCTGATGATGTTTCCAGACAAGTCCGATCTATGAAAGCCTTGTCTAAACAGGTTCACCCCTGTTCCTCCAAAACCATCAAGGACCACATTGACTCCCCCCTGGCTCCTGCCCTGGCTGACTTTTGCAACCTCTCATTCGCCTCTGGAGTCTTCCCATCCCCCCTCAAGCACTCCCTTGTGCACCCCCTCCTCAAGAAACCCTCTTCCGACCCCTCCTGCCCCGCTAACTATCGCCCAATCTCCATTACTCCCTTCCTGGGCAAGCTCCTGGAGAAACTGGCCATCTCCCAGCTTAACCTCCATGCTGAATCTGTTGGTAATCTTCATGACCATCAATCCGGCTTCAGAGCGGCCAGAAGCACGGAAACTGCTCTCCTGAACATCCGTGAGGACCTGCTCCTGAACCTCGATTCCAACACTCCCTGTGTTCTCATTCTGCTCGATCTCTCCTCTGCCTTTGACACTGTCAACCATGCCATCCTGCTAAACCGTCTCCGTGATAACCTGGGTATCACTGGTCAGGCTCTGGCATGGCTGACCTCCTTCCTTTCCGGTCGACCCTCCCAGGTCCAAATGGGCTCCTTCCTCTCTGACATCTTTTTCTCCACCTGTGGTGTCCCCCAGGGATCCAACCTCTCTCCCTGGCTTTTCAACCAGTATCTGGCACTCCTTGCCCACCGCATCGCCGCTCTCTGCCCCTACTTCCAGTGCTATGCGGACGATACCCAGCTCATTTTCAGGCTACCCTCGGCCTCCTCCTCTCCTTCCCTCATCTCCGACTGTCTGTCTGCTATCAAGGAATGGTGTGCCGCCAATGACCTCTGCCTTAACGCCAGTAAGACTGAGATTCTACTCATTGGCACACCCACTCCCTCCTTCCCTGCAGCTCTCTGGCCGGCCTCCCTTGGCCCCCTTCCTGCCCCTACCTGCAAGGCTAAAAACCTCGGGGTCATCTTCGACTCCACACTCTCCTTCTCTCCTCATATATCTGACGTCTCTAAGAAGTCACACTACCAACTGCACCTCCTCAGAGGTATTCTTCCCTTCCTCTCCTTCCCCCAGAAGCTCACTGTCTCCCGAGCCCTGGTTCTCTCAAGGATGGACTACTGTAACAGCCTCTATCTTAATCTGCCTGCCTCCACTCTCCGCCCTCTGCAACTTATCCAGAACAGAACTGCGAGACTTGTCCTTGGCCTCAAGCCCAGGGACCGTATCTCTCCAGGACTGAAATCTCTTCACTGGCTCCCAGTGGCTGCGAGGATTAAGTTCAAAACCCTCTGCATTGTCCACAAGGCCTTCTGGGGCCTGGGGCCTAAATACCTTCAACTCTCTCTTCCTAAATATCTTCCTTCACGAGCCCTTCGCTCATCCGTCTCCAACTCCCTCATGGTCAGCCGCTTCTCGAAGCAACGAGCTGGGGGTAGATCTCTCTCCGCAGCAAGGGCCTCCCTCTGGAACAGCCTTCCTGCCTCCCTGAAACTTGAGGAGAACCATCTCCGGTTCCGGAAGCACCTCAAAACCTTCCTCTTCGCTTCTGCCTTCTCTCTCCCTCTCCCCTGCTAAACCTGCTTAACTCCACTGAATTCTGCACTAAACCTGCATCTGGGCCACTCTCAGCGACCTCGGTCCAGGGCCCAGCCACTCTCCACTTGCACTGCCTCCCTGGCTCCCCCTGCACTGTGGGACTGTCACTGTATCCCTACAGCCCCCTTCCCAGCACTTGCTCTGCACTTACCTTGCACTTGCCACCAGCTGGCCCTTTTATTCATTATTTTTTTATTTTTTTTTTTTCACGCTAATTACCTTGTACTGCACTTTCCCCCCCACCTCCTCCCCTTGCACTTTCTCCTTTTTCCCCTTACCTCTGCACTTGCACGATCTGAATGACACCTGGCCTAGTAGGATCGTTTGTCTGTCTTCCCCTTGTTTCCCCCCCCTCCCTGCCTCGTCGCGCCTTAAAACACTTGTGTATAGGCGCGTTACAAATACCATATCATATCATATCATATCTTATTGTTCTGTCATCTGTTGGTGCTGCAAAGCGATCACACTCGCGCATGGAGGCTTTGCACTAAGAAGAACGGCAGCACAAGATTTAACTTTGAGAATCAAACATTGGAGAAAATAATGAAGATGACATGAGGTTTGCAGAACCTACATGAAATGCACTACTACAACCCATCATTAATTTCAACCTAATATAAACCAAATTCTGTCACTGTGAGAGGACCCCTAACAGACTATAACATGCATTTATAACCGTCATGATAAGCAACTTCTCCCCCCACCGCCGCTGAGGAATCTCTTTGAGCGAAACACGTGTAGGCCTTGGATAAATCATATGTAACTTTGAATTAAAACAATCACTTGATATATTGAGCAGGGATCGAAATTAACATCTGATAAGCAGGAGTTAAAAGGAGCTCCTGTGTATCCAGCATTAACCAGTGACCAGGAGCGAACATTGAGGAATGAGGAGCTAGTGCATAGCCGTCCACAAATCCAATTTCAGCATAAGATGCAAACTTATCATTGTGTGCATTATTTATCATCCCTTATGCCTTACACGTAGTCTAGATGTGTCCTAATGTTTATTTAGTGATTGTCCCAAATGCACAGAGTTAAACATACATAAGTGCATTTGTTTGGCAAGTTGCTCCTGGTAGCTGTTGGTGTCAAACTAAACAGGCTCTTCTTGGCCTGAAGTAGGAACTAAATAGTTCCCAGCTCCCCTCAATTTCGATCCCTGTTAAGGTTTATTGTTCATTGGTATAGTTCTTGACAACCAAACCCACAATGACACATAACTATCTTTTAAACCGCTAGGAAAAGTTTGGCTTTCTTTTTGTCTAGGTGCTTTTATCCCCACCCTATAGTTAGTGGTTGTAAAGCTCTTAACATAGTTTTTACAGAAAGCACCAAATCCACATTCTGCCACGAAAGACATCTGCATATGCCATTCAGAACAGGTTCAGGTGCCCTCCCCCCTAGCCCCCAAAAATAAACGCACACCGCTGCACTTGACCAAACAACTGCAAACAAACAATCCAGACACTGGACGCTACCACCTCTGGGCACAACAAGCCCAGTGCACACAACAAAGCACACCCAGAAAGCAGACACGCACAGACGCCAGTTCCTCCTTGTTCTGCAAGCCTCAACAGACGAGCAAAACCTCTATCCAATCCCTCTTCCATCAATAACCAACACCACCCACTTTTCTGACAGAGCCACGTGAGCGCCTGCAGACCATGCAAATGGCAGCGGTGTGCAGTATAAATCATAACATAACATTACTTCACAGGTGAATCTGCAGTGGACATGAATTGAAGGGGGCCATGTGTGTCCCAGATAGTAAGTGATCCAGCATAAAGATTACTAACTAGGCAAATGGCCATTATTTCTTAATTTCTTCATTTTTATTTTAGCATGTCCCATGTAGAGCAGGGAGTATGTTATGTTTTGCTCTATGGTCTGAATCCATGCTGTGACTTGTGGTGGACACGGTTTCCTTCCACATGTTCCTTGAGCTGTTGGCATAGTAGATATTGGAGGTTTCTATGGCGAGTGCTCTATTGGAGAATGGTCAGTAATTTGCCACAGAAGGCGACTACAGTAAAAGGATTTTTGAATTGAGCACTGCTTCCCTTTTCGAGCGGTTTAGATTTGCAGTACCTGTAAGCAGACCATGTTACTTTAAAACCTAGGTTCACTGTGCAAATGTCAGGGAACACTTCACTGTGCTTTTCATGTTCGCACAGCCTTGCTTGATGAGCGCTCCAAAAAACAATATGTAAAGCGTATAATGTTTGCATGTGCTTGCTGTGCGAGCATCACAGACATTTAAAATGCCTGTCCGAGTAGGGCTGGCAGACAAGTGCAGGAAAAGACATGTAAAGGCTCTTATGTCTGAACGGGCTTGTTGAGTGAGTGCTGTAAGAGTCAACTGGGTTTCTATGGTATCTAAGCCTAAATTAATGTTGCAAATTATGGGAAACTGACTCCCGCGCTACAGGTTCACTTTTGATAGCAGAGGTCTGCTTTCTTAGACAGTCTGAGTTTGTCCGTGTTACTGGTAAAGAAAATATCTTTTTGTGACTGGGAAGAGCATAGTATCACTGGTTCTGTATAGGGTTCTCTCATTTTTAGGACAGTCAATTATATTTTATTTGGCATGGGAAGAGCCTGACACTCCTATTTCCCAAAGTTAAGGGCTGTCTTTCTCAAAGGCACATAATAATGTACTGCTGAATGAGTACTAAAATGACGAGTCTTTGTGGGATGTTTCCTCTTGTCTGTGTACATCCCTGGCATGTTCCTTTTTAACGTAAGTTTTGGGTTTGACTAATGGCACCCTGATATACAATGGAGGTGAACACTGTATGGACTTTCCTCTGCCCAGATGGAGACCAGTGAGCAGAGGATCCTCCAGTACCACCCATCACTGCTCATCATCCATTCACTCTGGGAGGTACCCAGTCCTTGAGGTCACCCACTAGATGTTCCCCAGAGTCCGCAAGGGGACTTTGTCACACTAGGTAATTTTCTCAGAAGTCTCAATTTTCCTTTTTTTAGGCTATTGTGTTTGGTGTGAACCATTTGGTGACTTTTTCCGTTGTGAAAATGTGTTAAGCTTCTTTGCGGCCATTAGGTGAAGGTACTTGAATATCCAGGTATGAATGCCAAGGTGTGGTGTTCCAGTTTGGTTTCTGATCAGGGGCTGGGCTTTGGGCGCTTTGAGTTTTTCAAGGCACATGCCCAGATTGATATTCTTCCAGGGCTTGGATTGATTTTTGGTAGCAGCATAGAGCACTGCTGAGTCCCTCCAGGGTAAGAGCAGGGGGGAGGAAATGGTGGTGAAATTTTAATTACAAAAAGCCATCAAGTAACATTTCAGCTGCGTGCGTTGGTCCTTTTAACAAGTTGCTTGATGTGCAAACAGTGATTTTGTAACCGCGTTGGCAGCGATTGAAATCTCCCAATGTGGTGAGCTGTTGGCCCTCTTCCGCATGATTAGACTTTTTTGAAAAAAAATCCTAATGCTTTAGAAGGTTTTCGAAATACACCTCCAACTGATCAGGCCTCAAGCTTTCAGCCCAGGTCTTCCACTATTCAACCCCTGTTTTCATCCCAACCTTCAACTAAAAGGTTTTGCACTGCAGACCTTTATGACATGCATACAGACACAGAGGGAGATCAGGAGGATCAAGAGGAGGATCAAGACTATAATGGGGATGATAATAATGACGATGAGTCAGAGGTTTACACTATAGACTCTCCTATTCCACAAGAGTTCCCCCTTACCTGATTCCCCAGTGGATAATCAGCCAGTCTTTAATGATTTATTAATCAAAGCAGCTGAGCACTTTGGAAAGGATTTTGCAGAAGATATCCTGGGGGACAAAAAAGCGGCCACCCAGTTTATACCCATATTAAAGTCTGTTCTAAGGAGGATCCAACCCTCTCTTGAAACGCCCAATCAAACGAGGGCAGTCAATCCACGAATGGAAAAACTATTCTGACCAGCACCATCTGATCCATTATATATCGGAGGTCAGCTAAAAAAAGATTCACTAGTGTTGCAACTACCCGAAAGAGGGCAGGTATACCTCTAGCCTCTTCAGAAGCTCCCCCAGACAAGGAGAGCAAGAAGCTCTACACCTTGGGTAGGAAAGTGGCAACTTCGGCAGCGTACCAAGCTAGAATCGCCAGCAATTCCACACTGTTGGCGAGCTTTGACTGCAATAAATGGGATGAAATTTCGGCCCTTGGTGATTCTGCTCCAGAGCCTCTACAAAGTAAACTTGCACTTGTAGCAGCTGAAGGCAAAGCTACTGCCAGCAGTCTGCTAAAAAATAACCTCGACGCTGCAGACAATGTCAGGCGCACAATTGCTGAAGGAACAATTCTCAAGCGCCATGCTTAACTCGCCAATCAGGTTTTAAGCTGGAGACACAGGCAAAGTTGCTCAACATGCCAGTAGAACCAAATGTACTATTCGGCAAAGCAGTGGAGGATGCTCTAAAGTCGGCCAAAGAGGAGTATGAAACTCTCAAATCTCTTGGCCAACTTACCAACAAACAAACTGGGTAAAGGGGCAGAAACCATTTTCGTCATCTTTGCGGACAAAACTCCAAAGAGGCTCAGGCTATGGACAAAACCAGAATTATTCATGGAACAGCAACCAGGGTTAATTGTCCCAGGGCTTTCCTAGAGGCCAGCGCAGGGGATGCGGCAGGGGGAGAGCCTCCACTTCCAGAGGTGGAGGAACGCCTCCCAAACAATGACAACCCGCTACTGGTCCCCTCCCATGCCGCCCCAGTAGGGGACGAATTTCAAACTTCACCCACGCATGGGAGGGAATAACCATGGACAAGTGGGTGTTAACAGCAGTAGCGGTAGGTTATTGCGTGGAGCTCATAGGAACACCATCATACCTCCCTCCGCGCCAAAGGAAAACATCAGAAGAAGAGTACATCTTAATAGAGAGGTCAATGCGCTGCTCCTCAAGGACGCCGCGAGATTGTGCCATACAACGAGGTAAACAAGGGTATTCAACATACTTACTTGTACCAAAGAAAGATCTGACAATGCGCCCATTATTCGACTTGTGCCCTACGAACACTTATGTAAAGCCACAAATGTTCTGCATGACAAAGCTACAAGAAGTAATTCCCCTGGTAAAACAAGGGGTTTACATGGCAATGCTCCCAGCGCACAGAAAACTCTTGCGGTTCAAAGTGGCAAACCAGCACTACCAATTCAAGGTGCTGCCCTTTGGAATAGCATCAGCTCGAAGGGTATTCACCGAGGTGCTGGCAGTGGTAGCAGAGCACTTGGGCAGGGTGGCAATCCCAGTGTACCCCTATCTGGACGACTGGCTGATCACAGGATAGACTCCCCATCTTTGCAAACTAAACGCGCAAAGAACCATAGATATTCTCTTCCAATTGGGCTTTTCGATAAATGAGAAAAAAAATCAAGTCTTGTACCAAACACATCAAAACAGCTCCTATGAGCTGTATTAGATACAAAAACAGGCCTGGCCTTACCTTCCATGGAAAGAGTGCAGAACATGCGTCGGCAAATACCCTAGTATCAAGCCGGTCTCCAGTTAAGCGTACGCCAAGCTATGCGTTTGCTAGGCATGATGGCATTGTGCATATATCTAGTCCCACACGCACGTCTGCGCATGCAACCAATGCAGGAGTGGTTGACGAAACAATGGTCTCAGGCAAGTCAGTGGGACGATCTAGTGGTCGTTTCCCCAACACTAGTACAGAGCCTATACTGGTAGTCAAGAGAGAATCTGTTAAAGGAAAATTCCTTCAACGATCCGGAAGCGCAAACGATTGTCACAACAGACACGTCACTCTCCGAGTGGGAGGCTCATTATCTTTTTGTATATAATTGTGGGAAATAGGCCAGTAGGAGTTTATTTAGGGCATGGTTCACAGGAAGAGGCATTACTATTTTGTCCCAATATTGTGTCGTGAGGGTGTTTGAGATGGAGAGACGCACAGTGCTTATCAGTGATACCTTTGTGCGCCATCTGCACAGGTGTTGTGTGCAAAGAGGATTGCTGGTAATTTTGGGTTGGAAGGAGTGGACTCTTTCTGGGCCTGACAGGGTGACTGCAGTTTCGGTGGGATGGTTTGCCTTTGCAGATATGTGGCATCCGTCACAAACGTTGACTTTGTCGTGCTGCACTATGGAAGTCTACATTTGGGTTACATGTCGACGATTAACCCGTCACCTGAAGAGGTTGCTGACCGGAGTGATGCGTATTTTTCCTAATGCCAAGGTCCTTTTCTCATGCATAACACCAAGAGGTGTATGGTCCATGACGGTGTAATTTGTCCCCAGCCAGAGGTCGGAAGGTGTGCCATAAACAGAATTATGCATGAGTTTATGCAGACTGCTGGCATGTGCTCCACCCACTATGAGATCATGAGGTCGCAAAATATGCAGTGGTTCCATAGAAATGGCATTTATTTGACCGTCATTGGCAATGCAGTTTTCTTTTACACTGTCAAGAAGCATTGAACAGAATGTGGTAAAAATATGAGGCGAGTCAAACAAACGCATATAAAGAGAAAATACAAAAAAAGTTGCTTGCACGTCAAAAAAATAAAAAAACTTTATACATGTACGATGGAAGACTGCATCCCCTACCCAGTTTGATATTGTTTAGCCCCCCCTCCTCCCCTCACTATCATGAAATGGTAGTGAATTACACGGTACTTTCAGGATTGCACGTGCCACATCCTGGGTGGCTATGTGGATGTATGCGGATGGAGAAATCGTGCATCCTTTCATTGAACTTTGTAGTGGACGTGCTTTGGAATGGCACGACATTAGTACTGTAAATTTGTAATGGCACATTTCAAGTGTTGTACAGGAGTGACAGTGTTGGATAATGGCGACTTCGATGCGATGATTGGATGCGTGTGTACCGATTTACTTGTGACCCAATGAAGTAGAGCTGCAGAGAAGATAGTACAAAGGGAAGGACTGCTCCAGCTTTACAGGGGTGCGGCCCTCGCGCTACTTTGGGAGGCGCACGTGCCAAAATCTGCCCTTTACACCACATTGCCCAATTGCCATGGCAGTGTGAGGATTAGCCAATCAGGTAGTGTGGGTTTGGTTAACAGGAAGGGGAAGTGAAACTGTTGCACATTATACTCTGCGTCCTGAGGGTGGCTGACATGGCGAAACGCATTGTGTTGACTGTAGGTGATCCCTTTGTTTGTTTGTTTATTTTATTTATAGCGCGTGCCACACCCGAAGGTAACCGGGCACGTGTGCAAGAATACTTTAAGCTTACAAGTTACAGTTACACATTCCAGCTAAATACAGGATACGTTGACAACAGAGCATGATTGCAAACAAGCATGATTACAGAACAATGATTACTCTACAAGTTTGTGCGTGGAGTTATATACAGAGTTATATACACAGGTATTTGTACACAGAGGTGTATACATAGCATACATTGAGAGTAAAAAAACAGGTGCATTCAGCTACAGATTAGCCGATGGGTAAGACGTAAGTAGTCTAGGTGTCGGTTAGTTATAGGTCGTTTTCTTTGAGCCATCTAATACAGTTAAGTCTGAAATGTGGGTAGGATTGATCAGACCTTAAAGAGGATGGGAGGGAGTTCCACAACTGGGCTGCTTTGACAGGGAAGCTGTTGCCTCCACCAGTGCTCAGTTTAAATGGGGGCACAACTAGCTGGTTAGTATATGCTTCTCTGGTGGGTCTGTTGAAGGTTCTTCTTTTGAACCTTGCTGTTAGGTATTTGGGGGCTAGGTCATTAATACTTTTAAATGTTAGTGATACTGTTTTAAGTTTAATTTTGTCAGCTGTGGAGAGCCAATTAGATTGTCTTCTGGCATCTGAGATATGCTCTGTTCTTGGGATTCCTAAGGCGGCTCTGAGGGCATTGTTCTACAAGGTTTGGATTTTTTTGCAGTGTGTGTTTATTAGACCCTATGTATAATGCATTGCAATAGTCCAATTTGGATAATACCAGAGCTCTTGATAGGGTGAGGCAGCTGGTTGTGGACAGGTATGGTTTTGCTGCTCTAATAAACTTACAGGTGTATGCGGTACTAGAGGCCATCGCACTCACCTGCTTTGTTAGAGAGAGGCAAGAGTCGAGGTAAAAACCTAATGTTTTTACCTCTTTTGCTACCTTAATGGTGTTGCCATCTATAACAAATGATTAGTCATCTTTCAGTCTTTTGATGTTTTGTGTATTCCCCAATATGATGAGTTCCGTTTTGTCATCATTCAGGCATAGACCATGGCGGGCCATCCATGCCTGGATAATGAGGTATATGTTGCTCACCAAGGCCAAATCCTGTTCATAATCCCCCGAAAATGGGATGATAATCTGAGTGTCATCTGCATAGTTTGTGTAGGTGACACCCAGAAGGTCCAGATCATCAAACAGGAGCTTTGTGAAAATGTTATACATTGTAGGAGAGATGTGGGAGCCTTGGGGAACACCACATGTGATAGGTACTGGGTCAGCTGCTGCAGAGGTAGAGAAAACTCTCATAGTTCTGCCACTTAAGAACGACTTGATCCATGCAATGGCATGCGTGGAGAAGTGGGCTGCAGATTCCAGGTGGGTACAGAGCACATCATGATCTACCAAGTCAAATGCCGCTGAGAGATCCAGAAGGAGGAGTAAGGTCTCTCAGCTCATCGACCTGGGTTTTGAGATCGATGAGCGCGGTTTCGGTACCGTGTTGAGGCCTGAAGCCTGATTGTCTGGTGCCTAAAAGTTGATGCAGCTCCAAGTATTTTTGGATCTGTAAGTAAGCCACTCTGTCTAGTATTTTTAACAGAAATGGTACTGTTGTAATTGGCCTGTAGTTAGTCGGGATGGACGGGTCCAGAGTTTGCTTTTTTAGGAGGGGAAGGACCCATGATTATTTGAGGTTGTCTGGTATCGTCCTAGATCTGCAAAACTATGCCCTGCAAAGACACCGATATGCATGCACTTTGCAAAGACCTCGCCAATTTTCCAGTAGTAGATGTTATCGTCATCCGTTATGGCGGCATGCATATGGGTTACCTGGCTTGCTTTGATTTGTTACTTAGACTGAGGAGATTGCTGGATGCCGTGAGACCGGTTTTTCCCACCGCCAAGGTGCTTTTCTCATCTATAATGCCATGAAGAGTATGGCCCGCTGCACATGGATGTTGTTCCGAGCCAGACTCTGGAAGGTGTCTCATCAACAGAAGCATTTATACTTTTTTGTCCGCTTGTGGAATGTTCTTCTGCAACAATGACCTCATTAGTTGTGGAAATGCAGAGTTTTTCCAAGAAAATTGCATTTTGTTGTCACCCATTGGCAATGCAGTTTTGTTTGCTTGTCTTCAGGATGCGGTGAAGAGTTTACTATACTAATGTGAGCACAATAAAATACAAAAGCTAATAAAAACCGAAAAACTGTTTCTGTAGAAGAATCCAAACAAAAAAAACAGACTCCAGAGTTGCCTCTTACCACGACGTCCCCCTACCCTGGTTGCAAGTTATTCCCCCATGCTCGCACGCAGCATGAAAGCCACATCCGGGGATTTTGCGGATGGCGGCCACGAAAATGGAACTGTGGGGATTGTCCAATCAGATGCCTAGGGTGTGCGGCAATAGGAAGAGGGACTCCTGCTTCACACGGGCACGGCCCTCGATGTACTTGGGGACCTGCACGTGCCACATTCGGTGTGTCTCACCATGCTGGCCTATGGAAATGGGACTGTAGCAATTGTCCTATGAGGTGGTGCTCAGGGTGTGCGTCACAGGAAAGTGTGCCAATAGGAAGGACTCCTCCTGCTTTACTGTGGCGTGGCCCTCGCAGTACTTGGAGAAAGGCACGTACCCCATTCTGCGCTTCTCAGCATGCTGGCCAATGGAAATGGGACTATGGCCTTTGGCCAATCAGGTGCTCAGGGTGTACGTCACAGGAAAGAGCACCAATAGGGAGAAGGAGGAGTCCTTTTTCACAGGGCGCGGTCATTGGGGAAAGGCACTTGGCACATTTTGCGCTTCTTAACATGGTGGCCAATGGGACTATGGACTTTGGCCAATCGGGTGCTCTGGGTGTGCGTCACAGGAAAGGGAGGCATTCACTTTTTCCATTACTTTGTGTACTGCGGCTGGCAAACATGGCAAGACGCACAGTTTTTGTCATGGGTGATGTCTTTGTGGAAGATCTGTGCGTGTATGCCCTCCAAGAAGACTTGTCTGGCCTTTTAAGTTTGGAGAGTGTGGACGCTTTGTGGTGCAGTGTCGAATCGTTCTGTTTCGACAGACTGCTTGTAGAATGTCGACGCGTGACCTCTTCGGCAACTGTACATTTTGTGATAATGTACTTTGGAGCCTTCTTTTTGGGTTACATGCCTTGTTCCCGTGTGTTTAGTCAACTGAAGATTATGATGAAAGTAGTGCAGCGCATTGTTCCTACTGCCAAGGTGCTTTTCTCATGTATACCCTCGAGAATCGTGTGGAATATTCCAATGATCCCTGTAGCCAGCCAGAGGTCGGAAGGGGTCTCATCAACAGAAGCATGTGACTTCTTGAGTGTTGCTGGGTCGTTTTCCTGTGGGAATGAGAACATTGGTACACAATACATACACCTTTTCAAGGCAAATGGCATGTCTTTGTCGCACAGTGGCAATGAAATGTTGTTTCGCAATCTGCAAACTGCACTGAAGACCCTATTGTAAGAATGTGAGCTGACGTTGAAAATGCACATTTATGTATGAAAACCGCAAAAAATGTGTTTCTAGGGAAGCCCCTTTTAAAAACAAAAAATAAATAATAAAGCCCCCCAAAGGCTCTTTTAAGAGCCACCACAACTAACAGCATCCGCTCCCCTGGTTGAAAGTTATTCCCCCACCCTGCACACGGACAGCACGAAAAGTCTGTGAATATCGCAGGCGCGTGTTACATACGCCCCTTTTGAAGATGACAGCCATAGAAATGGGCCTGCAGAGGCTACGGGATTGGGCAATAAAGTTTGTGGGTGTGGTGTGTACGGACAGACTGTGCTACACAGTTTATTTGCTGACCGAAATGCAGAGGGTGCGGTTATGGCTGTGCGTTTCACGAGGCACAGCGTGCAGGTTTTAGGGGATTCCGACATACATTGACTGAAAGTGAATGGAAAACACTGTGCGGTGGCTACTCATTTTACAATCTATAATGTGCATGTGTAGTCCTATGGAGTAGCTACAATGAAGTGCCTGATTTTGGTTTCTCTGTGTGACTCTTTGGTGACACGCAATCATTCCGATATTATTGTTGTTCATTGATGGCATCTTTGATGTCATGGGTGTTAGTCCTTGCAGTGCACACTGGTGGCACGAGTTATGGTTGCTTAGTTTACCATAACTGTCTAATTTTGTTTTGTTTGCTCGGTTTTACCTGGAACCATAACGTCCCTGTAACAACATATATATGAGAGAGGCCAGGGGAAGGGAGCCATTCAGCCTGGTGTTGTGGAATGTGATAGTAAAGCCAAGAGAGTGTGAGAACAAAGCGAAGGAAGGCCATCATTCCCCTGGCACTATGAAATCAGGAAACCAAATGAAGAGAGTCCAGGGGAAGGGAGTCCTCCCCCGCCCCCCCCTGCCTTTGTGTGGGGAAACACTGTGAGAGCCAGACCAGGGGAAGGGGGCCATTCTCCTGGTAATTGAGTTTACAAGGAGGGTCAAACCAGTGATCCAGAGGAAGGGAGTCAGTCATTCCCCCTGGAGGGAAGAAATGGTGAGCATTTGATGCAAATACAGCAATCCTTTGTTTTGAAGTATGGAAGCCTGGGGAAGGGAGTCCTTCTCCTGGACCAAGAACATTAGTAAAACTTTAGCTTGGTCATAAGTGTAAGGGACAAAGAGAGAGGGGCATTTGACAAAGGACAGTGGACTCCTTTTAGTTGCAACAACATCCTGACCGACCCAATAGCACTTCTAGATATAGAGAAAGGTAGATTTTCTCTTTATTTTGAACTTCAATAAGTCTATAGCAATCACTATCCCACCTGTTTGTCAGTCTTCACCTTCTGCACACTTACAGTACCCCAGAGTTAATTTTACAGGCTTTCTGGGCAGATTCAAAGTTTCCTTGGAATGAATGGGAGGTGAGTCAATGGGCCATCCACTTTAGTGGAGAGCTAAGTCAGATCTATATCGCAGGTGCAGATTCCGCTGTTAGCTAGCAAACCCAGTGAAGGACAGAGGGAGACCACAAAGATGTCTGCTAGAGGTCTAAGGATGGACCAAGAGCAGAGAGTAAGATGCAGCAGAGCATGAGGACCCCCAATAGTTGTCTGTGGGAAATGCGGTAAAGACTGCTGTTAGATCAAGGAAGACACCGTATGGAGACGTAAAGGGAATTTATTAAGATTAAAGGGAGCAGGCAGCAGACACCGCTGCAGGTAGGCAAACAACTCAATAACTGCTCTCGAACTCTTAACGTTCTCGAGCGCAGGTTAGAAAACAACAGACCACAAAGGCATCATAATGAAGGCATGCATTAATTGGATCACAACATAACAACTGCCTTCAAAGAATCTCTGCCCTAGACCAGAGGGACACCTGGGGCTGAGTATCCTGAATAATGGCCTACCCCAGGACCCAAAAGTTGGTACACATCGGCAGTCTCTGAGCATGAAGTAAACTGGTTCTTTCCAGAGGTGCGGTTTCCAGGATTGCACCCTCAGCCAGCAACCATCCCACTGATCCAGAAAAGAAACAAAGGCTCTTCCCACAGTGTTAACCTGAAAGTCCGGAGTGGAGAACTCACTGAGGAAGACTTTAGGAAGGCGTGGGAATCCATGAAGATGGTTCCTGGCAGCTTGGTGGACGGAAGATGAAGGCAGCTCAGCAACAAAATATGCCATTATGGGGTCAGTGGCTGCAGACACCCTCTGTTGTGGTAAGCTAAAGAGTTTGCACGGTGTTGAAGCTTTATGACCCCTGTGATTACCAGCAGCCACCCAAGTGGATGATCCTGTGGGGAAACTGTGGGATCTGGCAGGAAATGGCCCAGAAAATTGTTAGAGTGCAGTGCTTGACACAACACGCCGTGAGTCGAGTCAGCAAGGGTCTTCATGAATCCCAGACTGTTCTTCCAGAGGCAAAAAACACAACCAGCATATGCGGAAGCCACTGCACTTAGTATGTTTTGCCAAGTGAGGGCTTTAAAAATGGCAGAAATGGTGGGAAGTGCTGGAAAACTCCTTCATTAGATTCAAGTTGTAGGAGAAAAGCAGCAAAAGAGAAGCAGGTGCAGGACAAAGTCCATGTACTCTTGCAGAAAGGGACTTGCCAAAAGCAAGCCAATCAATGAAAGGAGTTTAGGAAAAAGGATCAGATGACCAACTATACTGGCTGGTCAGTAGGACTGCCACTCGGCCTTAGCCACCGCCACGGGAAGTAAGAGGAATACTCCAGGGACCTATACTGACCTAAACCAGTTAGATCAAATATGGAAGCTGCCATTCCGGGCTCAGAAAGAGCCCTTGTGGTCATAACTGCCATTTTGGGCCTACCTCGTGGTCACCATGAAGAACGTGAACCCTCAAACACAAAATGGGTGAGAGCAGGATTTTAAAAAAACATTGGTACCCCCAATGGCTACTTACCAGTGCAGTAAAATGACTTGCGTCCTTGGTGAAGCCAAAGTCTAGCTCCCACCAACCTGATCCCTAAATAAAACCTGTATAGGGTGATGAAATCACCCTATAAGAAAAATGGGGATCCAGGGAATGGATGCCGTGGTGGCCACCAAATAGCATATACCTTAAGTGTTGTGTGTATATAGGGTCGTAATGGCAGGGGAACTTCAGGAGAAGTTCCTCTGGCCAGCAAAACGAATTAAATGATCCCAAAAAGACTAGGGGGTTGAGGGTGGAGCAGAAAGTTGAGGGGCCTCAGAAACTGGCCCTAGAGTCCACAAAATAGGAATTCTGGCTTCCCAGGACAAACCATCAGAGAAGCTACAAACTGAAACAAGCCTTCCTTCAAACCAGACTAGCTCTCCACTAATCATGTCCCAGAAAGGGCCAACCGTTTTCCCTTATTCTTATCGGAATATTTGCCTTTACCCATTACTAATTTGTTGATGCCATCCTCACTATCTGAAACTGTATACACATGACAACCCAGCAGACAACTCAACTGTTACTATGTTAAGCCTAAACCGCTCTTCAAATGTCAGTGTGGCGGAGTATGTAGGCGGACACAAAGGTACAGGTTAGTCTACACACCTATTCATAGAAAATGCATCACATTGGTACACTTGAATATACAAGTTAATGATGTTACACAAATATACCTCTTTTTAGTTGCATAAGTACTTTGGTAAACAATACATACAGTAAACATACCTCCTGTTCACTGGGTGTGGGTATGTGATGTAAGGCAGGACTCACCCACTTGTGATGGATTATATTAAGGTTTTTATTCATGAAGTATGCACAAGTTGTAGCTAATCAGGACCCCAGCTTCATTGCCGTCCTCACTCTCTTCCCTCTCCTTCAAATGACTCTCCCACACATTCTATCTCAACTCCCTTCTAACTTGGAACATGGAACACATTCAACTATAGGCATGTTTTGCTAGAACTTCCACAGCAATGTAATTAGTACATAAGAAAACATGTCAGTAATGCAGTACTATATAACGTACCTCCCCCTTCTCAAGTCCACCTTTTTTCAAACCCGCCAATGAGTGGTCTCCATATCTTCTATTCCCTTTTGCAATCTTAGATTTATTCCATATTCTACCATCCTCCAAAACAGCGTCATCAAACACTCTCCTTACCTGTTGCAGACCCCATTACCGGTTTTGTCCTTTCAGAATCTGCCCTGGTTTGTTCACATGTACAATCTCACCCGTTGACTGAGAGAATGAAGAAGTGTGAATTGTCATCAAACCGCTCCTTCATACACTGAGCCTTGTGCTCCACATCTCTCAATCTCCGCTGATCCCTCTCTACAAAACCGGACCTCCCCAACCATGGTTGACACACTGCTGTGTGTCCCTTCCTCATCCACAGTACTTCAAATGGTATCAACCCCATAAGGCATGCAAAGTCCACCTGTATGCACATACCCTCCTCCTGACTAACTCTTCCCAACCAATTCCTGCACTCAGGGTGATATAGAGAGGTCTTGTGATGCACTACCCCAACTCCTTCCACAAATGTCCCCACCTTCCGAGAGTTCAGTTGCACCTCATTGTCCTTTAACACTTTCCGTCGTTATCCCTCTCTGAAACACGCCATCCTGGAGACTTAGACACAACTTAACTCCTCATTTATTTGTTGGAGGCTCTACACCATTATGGCTTTCTCCAACTCACCCGTTGATTGTAACCCCTTCTCACTAAGCCTGTGCCCTAAATACTCAATTGACTGCTCCTTAAATGTATACTTCTCCTTACCAAGCATCAGACTCAACTCTACCAATACTGCTAGTGACCAGAATGTCATCCTGAAAGTATGCTACCCCTTTCATTCCTTTCAACAATTGGTGCATCACTCTTTGGAAAAATGCATCCGCCGACACCAGTCCAAACTGCGTCCTCTTAAAACTGAAAGTTCCTTCTGGAGCCACAAACGTGTAAGGTCTTGACAGTGGCGGTGTAATATCACCTGATGATAGGCGGAAGCCAAATCTAGTGTGCTGAACACTCTGGCCCCTGCCGCCATGCTTGGGGAGTGGAAACCAGTCTACCACAACCCCACAGTTCAATCCTCTCAGGTCTATGCACAATCAGACCTGAGCATTTGGTTTACACACCAAAACAAATGGTGACACCCACTCTGACACTTCAGCAGGTTCAATAATACCTTTTACCTTCCAACCTTCTTATCTCTGCAGTAACTTCCTCCCTCATAGAAATAGGTACAGTCCTAACTTTCTACCACTACCGGTGTGGCACCCTCCTTCAACCGAATGTGCTGATGATGTCCTTTCAAGTAACCCAAAACCTCTTTGAACACCCCAACACAGACCTCTTGCGGTGCACCCTTAACACATTGCTTACTACAGCAATATGAACCAGGACACTGTGGTCCACCTCAATTCGCGTTTCCCTCTGCTCATACCATCCTAATAAACATCCCCCTTTCCTTGAGACCTACACATCCGCCACAGCAACCTTTCCTTTGCATTCCAATTTGGCTTTAAACACTCCTAGAATTTCTATGTGCGAGCCTCCATAGGCATTTGCTCTCACTGAGGGTGGTTCTAGCTTTGCGCCTTTGAACTTCTCCTTCCATACTTGGTTTTCCAAAATAGTATAATCTGAAGCTGTGTATACCAACGTTGATACACCCACACCACCCCAGCATGTGGTTTCTCAGCCCTCCTTGGCCTGAGGCCACTTGGCTGACTGACCAAAACGCACAATCAACACCTTCAGCATCTTCATCCCCTCCCCTTTCATCACTTGTAGACTCCATGTTCATCTCTCTGACCCTACCCTTGGAGAAATGTTTACAGCATCAACTGAAATGCCCCTTCTTTCCATTCTTGTGGCACAGTGCCTTGAGTCCTGGACACGCTGTGTTGCTTGTAAAGTAAAAAGTACTTCCACATCTGAAACATCTCTTGACCTCTGGCTCTTTCCCCTTGTGTCCCTCCTGAATATAGTCTGACACTTTCTTGGAATTCCCCCCTTTGTGTGTGGGCATACATTTCTTTGGTAGGACCTTCCCCTGCTCGATTTGTCCTGTTAAGGCAGCATACGCCTTATTCTCCAACCGCGGGTCTTTCCTATCCAGTTCTCCAACGCAAGCCATTATGTACTCTGTTTTCTTCACTAGGTCCAGAACCTCTCCCAGACTGGGATAGCCTTTAGTCCAAATCTCCAAATGCATTTTACTCTTATTTTCAACATAAATTGGTCCTGCAAGCATTTGTCGTGCAATGCCCCAAAATTGCATTTGTTGGCGAGTTCTCGAAGTCCTGTGATGAAGTCCTCTATTGATTCTCCCATTGCTTGCTCTCGTATGCCAAAGTAATACCTTTCTAGCATAATGCTCAACTTCTTCTTAAAATGAATGTCTAGTTTTTGCATTATAATCTCATGACTTTAGGAACTTCCCAGCTTCATCCCCAGATACCCTTTCCCTATCCTGGGTGGGTTTGGGGAGGCTTTTGAGAATCTGCATCCCTTAAAAACCAAGGCAGTGCATAAGAAGTGCACAACGTATACCGATGTTATAAGGAGGCCCATGTATGGCCAGGACATAATCCTTCTTCCACGTTTCCCACCTGACTGAATTGTTCTCTGGTGCATTACTGTGTCCACCACAGATGTTCTGATTCCTCTGCGATTAGAATCCCACAGTAAAGAAAATCAATGTACCTCCTCAGAGTCAAGTTCACAGCTCTCTCCACTTCACATCCATCAGTGGCCCACTCTGCTCCTTTTCTGTTTCAGGAGTGCAGAGCATTGTAGTAATCGCTCTTATGGTGAAACGAGGGACAAGCGCAAATCCGCTGGAGAAGAAACGATGTCCGTTGCTATGGCAGCGACTACAGCACGTATCGTGCAGCATACCTTCTATAATATTGGCACCCCGGACAGTGAGCTACGCTTTGGCAGATGCTCTCCTGAGCCTAGTGCCCAGCGGTATACCAAATGGCACTGGGGTCCCGAACAGTGGGCCTCTCCACCCTGCTAAAGGAAGGTGGCACACCCCTCACAGCGACCAGGGTCAATCGGTGGAGTCGGCGCATCGAACAGCAGGTTGCTGCACCATCGGGCCAAAGATGCTGATGTGATCAGTGGCCTCCTGCAAAGAGGATCCTCAAGTCAGGGCTCCCTGCCACTGAAGTCCATCTCAGACCTGCAGGAGACTAGAGAGTGACTGAGGCATGGGCAGTGTAGAGGGTCCCGGGGGCTTTCCAGCTAGTCGCCTCTGATGTATGGTAGGCCACACACACTTGTGATGGATTATAGAAAGGTGTTTATTCATAAAGGGTGCACAGGTTGTGGGTAATCAACCCCCCCAGCTTCACCGTCCTTCTCACACTCTTCTCTCTCGTTCAGCTTACTCTTCCCCACATTCTGTCTCCATTCCCTTCTAACTTGGAAAATGGAACACATTCAACTACATACATGTTTTGCTAGATCTTTCACAGCAATGTAATTATTACATAAGTAAACAGATCAGTAATGCAGTACTATATAACATTATGACCATAACATGGTGCCCGTGGACCTGGGTTAGGCAGCCTATCTGGACAATGCCAGAACAGCCCCAAAGGTGCTCCCCATCATGAGTGGCTTTGCCCATATGTGTTGGTACCCCTTTCCCTGTTCCTGGTGCTTACCAGCCGGGGAACCGCCCAGCGCGGGAGAGAGTACAGCAGTAGCAGGAAGGGCTGAGAGAGATGCAAACAGGTTACGGCGACAGACGCCGCACAAGCGGAGAGGAAAGTAGTCCAGAACGGAAGGAGGCAAGGAGCCGTTCGAGTGGGAAGCAACCCACTAACAAACGACCAACAAGGTAGGCAGAAACCGGGAAGGGAACCCAAGAGTGAGCGTAAGCAAACTTACTCACGGGAACAAAGTAAGGAAGTTGCAACGCACAGGTGCTTCTCATCTGCTGGTCTTCAAGGCGGCTAATACTGGAAGTCTAGAACGCGCTCTGCGTTGCATGGAATAAATCAGTCCTTCTTTCATATCGACCATCTCCTCCATACTTTCCATAGGCATATGTGACAAATGGAGACTGAAAGATGGGCAGGGCTAAAGGCCCTTCTGCAAACTTGCAGGAGGCTGTTACATTTCAGGCTCCCCCCGCGGTCCTCCTTGCAGAGTACGACTTCTTTACAAGCTCCTCTATGGACCAGATACCGGCTACCATGGCGTCTGTACAAACTTCGACGTACTCTGGGTCAGCTGACACGTCTTGTACGAGGAAGACTTACGGCAAGACACGCCCCTCTTACGACTATAAAACCACCGTCTTCCAAGGGGCTCGTTGCTGCTAATTAGCGTTACAAGCTACACGCGGTTTCGTCTGTTTCCTCTTTGTGTCTTCCTACACGATTCCTCATCTGAACTCCTGGTTTTGACCTTTGCCTGACTACTGGATTGCTTCGTCTCCTCCTTTATTCCTGTCGTGCTCGTCTGGTTGTTTGACTCGGAACGTTACTGGATCTGGCTCGCTTCTGTCTCTTGCGGTACTTCATTCCTGGTTGCCGCTTCTGCACTCGGAACCACATTGCTGTCTACTATCCGGATCTTTTCTACAGCTACTCGGGATACATGTGTGCTCAGGTACATACTTAATTGGCTATCCCCATATCTGCTACTGTTTATCTCCACAACTTGTTTGGATATTTGTCTCTGTTGGATTCTGGGACATTGAGTGACTTTCATGTGAGATTGTCCTTAAGTGCATATAAACGCTTTCCTGAAATTGCACCAACCCGGCACTAGTGCGACCCTCGTGCCATCCGGGGCTACTTCCCTTTACTAACATCCCTGTTTGTTATTTTCTCCTGTCGTCGTATTCTGTTTCCAGGATTCCTTTCCTCAATATATCCTTATTCAGGTTAGTTGTTATCAATTCTATATGTAGTTGGGACCGATATTGAATTAGACCAGTTCCACTCATTTTGTGTTATTCCTTGTAGATCCACCCCGGGGAAGCTCCACTCCAATATCTATCTAGGTAGTTGCCCATTTAATTCAACTGTTCTAATCACTTGCGTTAACCTCAACACGGTCTAATATCCTTGTATTCCTTTGCAGCATTGGTATTGGCGGTGTGCGTTCTCCCCGCTCTTTTATTCAATTGACATCTCTGTCCCAACTGAAACAGCAGAGAGGTACATTGTGGAAAAGAGCCCCTCTTTGAGGAAGCCTGAGTCTTGTACTCAAGGGAGCTGGGATGGAAGGCTGAATATCGATTCTTGTACCACCATCATCTCCAAGGTCACTTCTCTGCATCTTCGGCCTATTTCGGAGTGGTGAGTAACAGAGGCATTCCTACACTACAGAAGAGATGTGAGGAGACGTGCATATACTAAAAATAGATTGGCTTAGAGGAACATCTGACTCAATTACCCAATGGGAGCCTAAGGACGCTTCTAGACCGGAAGAGGAGGGCTATAAAAAGCCAGCAGGCCCAGTCCGTACTGAAAGGTGTTTGGGAGTGGTTGGACGTGGTGGAGGACCAAGAGTCCAGAGAGGAGTGGGCGGAAGGTGGAGTACTACTTGTAGAGTTTGGTGTGTTTGGATAGAGTGAAGGTAAGGTGTTGGATTGAGAAAAGGGTACCAATGTCATTGTATGAATTAGAGAGAGAGGGGGGAGAAAGAGAGAGAGGTAAGATCAGGAGAATTAGGATGGGGTGAGAGCTATCCCAGGATGCGGAAGGAAAGTAGGGAGGCTGAGAGTGAGAGACAGGAAGGTGGAGAAGAATATAGGCAGGAGTAGTGAGGGTAGGAGCAAGATCAAGAGAGGTGGATACAAACGGGAAGGAGGTGAAGAAGGGAGACAGAAGAAGTGATGAGCCCAGGAGACGTAAGGAGATTAGAGAGGCAGCGAAAAGTAGTGTCAGAAGAGTGTGAAGATGGAGAGTTAAAGACTGTTACCAGAGGAGCGGTATGACCAGCCCATCAGGCGATCCTAGTGTAGGTCTCCTATGAAGTCCCTGAGGGAGACAGATAAGGCTACAGACTTGAACTTCTGAAGATCAAGGTCAAGCTAGGCCATAGGGTTACCCTGACTGTAGTGAACACATCTTGTGTCAAAACCTTGTGGAGTAGGGAGCCTCGGTTAGGGGGTGGGAGCCCCCTTTAAGGTTCAGAGGAAGCGTATAGCAACCATACCTAGACCCAGAGTTCTAATTGACTCTTTGTATTAATGTTTATAATAAAATTGAAAACTTGACAACTTTGTCATTTGGATTATTGTGAATCTTGCGACACATGTATTATAAAAGCAATACATTTTACTGCTTCATGCCGTATAGATTACCATATACTCTAAAATGGCTGTGCCACGAGATTTTGGCCTGTACTTTGGCCATCGTGACTTGATATTCTTCCTGCCCTGGAATGGCTGGATGTTCCATATATGGTGTTAGGTAGAATTTTATTTTTGGATAGAATTCTCCCCACATTAGTCCCCTGCCACTTTTTGCTCGACTCTTGTATTTTTGACCAGTTCTCCTGAGTGAGTGGGTAACCTTTTTACACACTGTGAGGTTGGCATCATTGAATGGGAGACAGACAACCGATTCAAAGTAAGAAAATGTCAGGATGGAATGAGGCCTAACTTGCCCTATACGAAGGTGGGAATTCCCTACCCAAAGAAACTAAGGAAAGTCTAGGTCAGAATGTTCAACTGAAAAGTCGGTCTTTGTCCAAAACCTATGCTTGCCCTTCCATACCCCGGTATTGTATTCACAGGTTTTCGGAGCTCCCCGGTGAGTAAAGCGTCCCTGACACTTACCCGGGCATTGCCGCTCCTCCACATGGCTTCTCCCCTTCTGCAGGAAAGCTTGCTTGCCGGGTGCTTCTCTCACCACTCTCCAGCGATCACGCTGAGACTTGCCGACCCGGTCTAACAGCTCCTGCTGTTCGCCTTTTCTCCAGGGTCTCCTCTGACCTGCACTATTCCTCCAGCAGGCTCCCCAGGGACTCAGCAGGTGTTCTGACGTCTTTGCCTTTCCTGCTCTCAAATGGCTCCTTCTTCCACTGTTCTCCTCTTCCAACGCTCTTTGCAGCTTCATAGTTCAACCTTTTATATACCTGTGGTCCAATAATGGACTAGAGGTGTGTACCATCAATTACGATTGCTTGACTCTCATTGGTAATGCATCTTCGTCCCAGTACCAAAATGGTGAGAGGAGATAATCTCTACTACTCTCAATTGCTTCCTCTTTGTATCAGTGTTTTAAAGGGGGGGGGATGTGAAGTGGAACACTTTTATAATGGCCCATAAAGGTCGGGGGGGGGTCAGATTGGTCATCATGAGGATAAGGGGTGCCTATTATTTGTTATTAAGTATCTCATCCCCACGCTGTTACATACGGGCCACGGAATGCCGCATTTTTCAATCCCACGGCTTCGCTGCTGAGGAGAAAGCATTCGCAAGCTCCATTATGGAGCAAATACAGGTTACCATGGCGCCTGGGCAGGCGTCGGAGGAACTTGTGTCAGCTGGCACGTTCCGTGCGTAAAGTACGCGTATTGAAGCCACGCCCTCCTGCAGCTTAAAAGCGCTGTTCCCCTGCCGGCTCATTGCTGCTAATTGTGGTACTACGCTCTTACGGTGTTCCTACCATCTCTCTTGTGAAATCTCGTTTTGAAACGCTCTTTGTTTACCTGGTTACTGTCCCCGGAACGCCTTCCTGGACTGCCTTTGTTTACTCCCTTGGCGTGTTTTTGAGCCAGTTACATTTTCCGATTCAGACTGCCCTTGGACTGCCTGCATTACTTCCTGTGAGTTTCCTACATCTCCGGCTGGCACGGTAGTTCACGGTTCTCCCGCCCTCGCCCGCTGCCTCCTTGCAGCTCCTCGCCTTACCTCGTTCTGGACGTTCAGCCTGGGTTCTTCAGTTGGGTATTTTCTCCAACCCCCGCTGAACTCCTGTGCACCTCTATTGAACTCCTTAAGAAATATCTACACTACTGAATGCTGCTGCTCTTTGTGTCTCCTTTTCTCTGTGAACATTGGTACGTTATTTCAGAGTCCCAATACCATATGAAAAAACAACTCACCAAGTGCATAATTAACGCTTACCTGGTTACCAACCCCGGAACGCCTTCCTGGCCTGCTTTGCTATACCATCTGAAAAAACAACTCCTCAAGTGCATAAGTGACGCTTACATGTTTGCACCAACCAGTCACTAGTGCGACCCTCGTGCCGCCCAGGTCTAACTACCTGTACTAACCTCCCCCTTTTGTTATTTTTTCCTATCGTTGTTTACCGTCTGTTGTTGGGCGCCATTGATCCTCCGGAGACACTTCATTCAGGTCTGAATACTGGGTTATTGTTCCATTACTTACAACTATCAGGGTGCCTTATTAATTGTGGTAACAGGGGTTTCTTTTCTTGTAGGTTCTTCCCTATAGTGAACCAATCCATCCATTGCCTAGGTATTCCTTTACTTATTGAGATCATTATTTCCTTCTTCCTCAAATTGCATATCTAATATCTTTGCATTCCTTTTCAGCATTGGGTTTTGCGGTGTGTGTTCTCCCCGCTCTTTTAGGCGATTGGCAACTCTGTCTGTTCATATTGAAACAGCAGAGGAGCACATCACAGAGAAGAGCCCCTCTTTCGAGGAAGCCTGAATCATTGAATTCAGGGCAGCTGGAATTGCAGCTGTATTCACAAGTCCTTGCTTAACACCCTTCTCCAAGGTCCTTTACCCAGATACAGCGACCTACCTACGGAGCAGTGAGTAACACACTCCTCTGTTTAACCTGTCTGGTTTGATAATGTATTCTCAGAAACCAGATGAACAATCTCCCATAACCACTTCTGAGATAGGGATTCTTTGCTGAAAGGAGGATGGAGAATACAGCGTCTCACCCATGGGCATCTTACTTCAAATCCCCAAGGACCCTCCACCCAGGTGATCCTCCCTCACTTGTCCCAGGGGCAGGATCCAAAAGCGATGGCTTTTCCCTGTCCAACTGCATAGGGGATCCAAAGGCGATAGAAGTGAAAAGGCCCTCAGGTTTCTCAACACTCACTCAGTCTATTATTCTACCTCTGTGAAACCTTTTCAAGCCTTTTTTGTTGTATCTTTTTGGAGTCGTGCTGTCCCCCAACTTTTAATGCATCTGCAATTATTGCAACACACAGCACATTCTGTGTATTGTTGCTCAGAGCTCCTTGAGCTGCCCTTCTTCCTTTCCTTGTGATAACCGTTACCAAGGACAGGGGATACTTTTGATCCTACCTGACTTTTATTTTGTGGAATCGGCACACCCCACCTTGCGTGGAGTGCTGAGGGGACAGAATGTATCCTATTTTTCCACTTCTGTAACTTTCTAGTTACAGTGACAAGTTAATCTGAGTGACTGGTTCCAGAGGCTCTAGGAGTACCTGAAAGGATAGGAAGTGGGGGAGGCAACCGAAACTCCCCTGGTCTTTGTCCTGCACTGCATCTGTCTGGATCCAGTTGGCTACCCTTTTGGCCAAGCCAGCCCCCAGATTTGCATAAAGGCTTCAATGGTTATTGGTGTATCCCAACAGTTTTCCTGCATAAAAGTTGATGTTTCTGGAGCAGAAAGACAGAGTCAGCAAATGGAGAAAACAAATCCACAGGATGTCTGCAGCCACAGCCAGTGACTGCTGCGTAACTGCTGCTGCTCCAGCCTCCTCTTCTGCTCGACAGGGAAGATCCAGACCGGGTGACTTCCTCCCTTCAACCGTCCTTGCCTGCAATCTCCCAATACCCTGAGACCTAGACCATTTTGCTGTGCAAAGTCTCCTGAAGCGCGGTTTCGGCTGGAACCCTGTGGGCATCCTTCTATGCCTGCAGTGACTCTTTCCAACTCTGAGACGCCTCCTCTTCCATGTCGGGTACCGGGAAACAGAGTGAAGTCTGCCGCATGACAACTGTCACTGAACTGTGTCGAGTTCCAACGAGCCAATATTGTGAAGATAGTCTGCTGGGCATCCCATCGCAAGAAGCTGACCGTCTGCTCCCGCCAGAAGTCCTTTCTTCAGCCTCCAGGCCAAGAATCTGAACAGGAGCTGGTGTCAACTCACCTTGGGGACCTGACGATGAAATCGGTCTTCCTTCTTCAGAAAAGGTACTGTCCAGCTCCTAGTTGCTTACCTGGGTGCTTGCTGTGTTGATCTGAACTCCTCCTGAGCTTCTTGACACATTGGGGTGGACCACCCAGTAGTGTTCTCCCAGACCCAAGTACATCAGTCCTTTAGGTTACAATCCTTGAGGGGTCTATCCAACCTCTCTGAACCCACTTTATACTAACCATCTTGCCTACCTACAACAATGAAGAATCCTACTAGGCTGAACATTGACAGCCTCTGCCTTCCTTTGGTCTTTGTGCCCTGGTCACCCAGTGTCCCAACTGACTTTGAGACTCTCATCCTCAAATAAGGCTGGACTTTCTAAAGTGTAGGCTGCCTAGAAGTTACTTAGCAGTATCCTTGTATTACATTGAATGTTAGTTAAAGAATTGATTTGCTAACTTGAATGCTACTCTGACTTCATAACTATATATCGTCTAAAAATCTACTATTGATTTGAGTAATGCTCAGCAAATATCTTCCTGTATATATGTGAGTAAGTTTACTTACTTGTAATCCTATTAATGTGTTAGTTGCCTTGGTGTTTATAATAAATGACCATATTTTGATAAAAGCTCAGGGTGTAAGTGTATTCTTGACTATAGGTGTGCCTTGAGGTCTTTGAACTTAGCTACAGCCCTTCTCCCTCCTAGACTAAGCCTGGCTGCTGTTCCTTCCAATGCTACCAAACCTTTTGGGTTGTGTAGGCCAAACCTAAAAGTTGGCGCCAGGTGCATCCAAGAGTGAGTCTTCTACAGTCCTACCACAGGCAGACTTTAGTAAAACTCCCTAACATATGATGAGCCCTTTCCCGGCAAAAGCTCCAGTTTTCGAAAGTGGTGTGTGTGGCCGGATGTAAGGGGATGGATCTGTCTGAACCCAGTGCACATCTCTGGCAGGTGTCTCTTCCTGGGCAGATTCAGTGGCCAGAGGCTGTCTAGGATTGGACAGCCTCTGGCGCATTGGATGGTGCAGATCCTTGCTATTGATGGGCTGGGGCAACTCCAGCCCTCCGGATCCTGGATAAAAGGCGGACTCCTGCAGCCGTTCTTCAGATCATCATTCAAGCCAAGACTCATACGAAGGAGAGCAGCCTGCTGAAAACTTGGAACTCATTGCGGGAAGATCACCAGCAGGCGTTTCTTCACTTGATGAAGACCTGTCTCTCTGCAGATCTCAAGAATACCTTTATCAGTGCTTCGATACCTGGACCGGCAGGAACAACCAGTCTCGACCTCTGCTCGAAGATCCAGCTGCTGGAACTGCTCCAAACATGCCAGAACCATCCTGTGAGATAGCCAGATGTCCTCCTGGGCAACATCACTGCAACAGTGGTTGCGTCCCAATTTGAGGCTTGGGACTCTGCTGAACCTCCACCTATTATTTTTTTTAAATGTTATATTTATACATATAACCACAATGGGCTTTGTACAAAAACACGTCACATAAATTTAACACAAGACATATTACATCACATAGTTCATCTTAGCTTAATCATAAATTATTTTTTCAATCCAATAAACATCGGCCATCATTTATCTACATTATTCCGTCAACAATTTTTAAATCTTCATGATATCTATATAAAATCTCATAACATGATAAATCAAGTTAGCATAATTTCCTTCCATCAGAGCTTCCAACATTTCTGTCAGGGTAACCTCTGTTTCCTTATTAGAGTATGCTCACATTGTTCTCATTCTTAGTATGTTTAGACTCTCACATCTACAAAGTATATGTTCAGTTGTGGTGTTTCCACATAAACAACAATTTAGTTCCTCACAATTTAGGTGCATACGTGCTCCCATTATTTCTAGCACTTCTGCACGATTAGATTTGCATAACAAGTAATTTCGTAGGCTTTCATTATTAATGTATGCTTCAATGTATGTGCCTCGATTAGATAATTCAAACCAATAGGCTATAACCGGGCCACTATTTACCAGTGATGCTAGGTTAACCACATCTCTTTCGGAATAATGATCTTTTATTTTACAGCAATGTTTTATCTGGGGCAGAGAAGACAGAACTTTTATTTTCAGATTTTCTTTTATCCATTTATGTTTCACATACAACGAACCAAGGGTCCCCATCTGTGAATGGTTTTCATTAGTGGCAAAGGCTTGCGTGAATAGGTTCATAATCGTTCCATTATTTAGTCGTATCAATTTCTTATGTCATCGCTTACTTATGTTCAAACACACCTGTGATTTTAACAATTTCAAATTCTACAAGAGAAATTCTATTAGGAGGGATAATGGCATATAATCTCAAGATCTTGGCTTCTAGTCTCCCAAGTTCACTAGTCAGTTTGTGCCCCCACATTTTAACTCCATATAGCATGCAGGGCACCACCTTAGAGGTATAGAGCAGTAGGATTGTTTTATTGAAAATACCACTTTGTCTGCCATTGAATTTGCTCAAACCATATGCTATTTTCATGCATTTAGTTTAATTTGCTTTCCATTGTTGGTCCCAGCTAAACCTGCTATCTATAATGCCTAGATGTGTGTAGCATTTGACCCGTTCTAGTTCTTTCCCATCTATTTTCCATGTCAGGCTCAGTTGTTTCCTACTCTTGGTTTTTCCTTTTAGTGCCATGACCTTGGTTTTCTGTTAATTCGTAAACCATTGCTAGAAGCATACTCTCCTAGGGTGTCTAAAAGCATCTCGAGGCCCTTCGGCGTGTAATCCACCACCAAGAGGTTGTCAGCATAACCTAGCCAACTGTTATTTAATGGAACAAATTTTACTGGACGGGCTTCTGATAGATTCAATGATACCGCCAAATCTGCAAGGTATAAATTAAACTGTGTCGCTCCCTGCTTGACTCCTCGCACTCTCTGGAATGAATCTGTTACGTGGCCCATACTGTCAGTTCTCACTCAGACCTTGGTATCAGTATATAATGGCTGAATCATTGTTAACAGGCCATGAGGAATATACCATTTCACTAACTTGTTCCATAGTTTATTCCTCATGACCATGGCAAATGTGGTTCTTAAATCAATAAAGGCTGCATATACTGTGAATTGGCGCATATTCAGTGGTCGATGTTAAGCAAATCTGATTGTGGCTAGTGCTAGATTTCGTCCAAAAGCCCGTCTGATTGATAGGGAGGACTTGATTTTGGTCAACCCATTGATTCAGCTCCTTTAACAGTACACGTGGAAACATTTTGGCAGGGCTGTCTAGCATTGCCAACATTCTGTAATTCGTGGGTAGTTTCCACATGCCTTTTTTATAAACTGGAAGAATGGTACTTTCCCTCCATGTGTCTGGTATTTGACTACTGCTCCCTATTACATTAAATAGAGGGTGCATGGCTTTTGCCCAAGTATCAGGAGATAACTTGAGTATGGAATTACAAGTCCTGCCAGGTCCAGTCACACAGGATGTTGGAAGTTTGGGGATAATTTGTGAGATCTGTTCAATGGATTGACTACAAGACCACTTTTCTTCTTGCTGAGTATAAAATTCATCACAGGGTGTAATGGCTCCTAATGTATTCTGAATATAGGCATGCCAGCTCTCTTCAGGGACACTGTTGATGGGTACATGTCTTTTTGTTGCCCCCACTGAGAGTCGACTAAATACCCATATTGTTATTGTTTCTTGCATGAGATGCCAAAGTTAGCCATAGGTCATATTGTTTGTTCTTTCTGTATCTTCTTAAGAAGCTTCAGAACCTTTTTTAATTTCTTTCACCCTAATAGGGATGTCGATTTGGGTGACCTTTGGACTTGTGTTATTAATAACCTTTGCAGTCTCTTTTCTCGCCTCTTTTTTTTCGCAATTTGGATGTTGTGATCATGTCTCGGGTACTTAGTTTCAGGCTTGTTCCATTGTTCACTTGGACATATATATATATATATATATATATATATATATATATATATATATATATATATATATATATATATATATACACACACAAATATTTCTTTTGGTAACATCACTAATTTGTGTCATTAGATGAGAACTCATGTAGGATGGTAGGTGCTGGGTTAGCATATAGAATCTGGCACTTAATCGCAAAGAGATGAAGCACTTCAGTTGCTATGGTATTTAAGTTTCTTCAACCGCCATGTCTAACATTACACTTAGAGGAAGATGAAGATAATCACATTTCTCTCTATGTATCACAGACATATCGTTTTTAATTCTCTTAGCTATGTCATTGGTGAACACCTAATCAATTGTTGAGTAACTTTCTCCACTAATTCTGGTATGACATCTTAGAGAGTTGCCATTACAATTTCCATTTAAGTGTGGTGAAATTAAACCGGGTGAACAAATTTAGCCATAATTTCCCCTGCGAGTCAATCTCCATTTTAGGCAGGGGACTGGATTCCAACTTATTTAAAGGAGAATAGGTTCTATCGTATATTTTTGCATTTAAATCGCCTACTACAAACACCGGAATGTTCTTACTATTGGATTCAAGGATGTTTCTCATGACTCGAGAGTTGGTTTTAGTGTCATCTCTAGTTGGAGGGTCATAAATGTTTATAATTATAATCTCACTAGAGATTATATTCTCTGTTTTTATTAGACCCGCCTGTATCATTGCTGTGGAGTGTATAGATGTCAACAACCAAGGGTGACGCACAGAGACTAATAAGCCACCTCTACCAATTTGGCCTTTGGTTGCAAGTACTTGTAGAGTACTGCAACATCAATTTCACACAATTATGTCAACCATGTCTGTTGTAGTGCTATTATTTGAAATACATCATTATCCAGTAGCCCATCAACTGCTGACAGGTGGTTGAAGCCTCTGGATGTCAAGGAGCACATTAGGCAGCTGTTATCGCGGAAATACGTGCAAAGTGGGTTTTAAAAATAGTGGGTAACCACTGCCAATATCCTGCTTTGTTATTAGGTTCATCCACTTGAGTTACTTTGTTAGATGCGCTAGGTTCTTATTATTTGAGGCAGTTACGGCAAAGATGCTTGCTTCGTAGCTACGATTTTATTTACAGTAGCAATTTGATTCTTTGATTTTAGGCTTACTTTTGGGTATTTACTTTTCTGCATGTGAATTTCTTTGCACCTATAGCCTAATTTAAAAAGTTCAGTTTCATATTTTAATAAGTATGCTATAGTCCGATTGGATTAAAACCATACGTTAGAGGTTACTTGATGTCTATCTTCTAGCTGATCTATTAAGATATCATCTAGTGTCATCTTTCTTAAAGGTATTATTGTATTCAGAATTCTCATGAGTGTGGTGCGATTTAAAGGGGATGGCTATCAATACCTGTATCAGATTTAATTTCTAACGCCTTTACTGTGTCGGTAATGGTGCTTGTTTCACTCTTAATTACTTCTTGGGACTTCTGAGCAATATTATTAGTTTCCGTAAGGTCAAGAGTTACATCTACTATATCTCCTGTGTCCTTTGTGGCGCTCACAGCAGTATGTGCTGCTATGCGGCCCTCGCTAGTTATCTGATCGCTATTTGTGGAGGTGTGTGATAAACCTGCACCTAATGTGTTCCTATCGCTTTCAGGCGCCAAGGTAAGCTTTCCTTGTTTCTCACTCAGTCTCGAATGTATTAGTCTGAGATTCTTGGATTCATTCATGTAAATAATTGCGGATGTCATTCAGGTATAGTATTTCTTTAGGTGGGTCACAAGAAGGTTGGCCTTCTTCTAGATCAGTGCAGTTATCTATAGTTAGTGCACGAAGTGGCTCACTCTTGTTTGCCTCAGTATTGGATTGATGCTTCTCTGATTCATTGGGGTCAAAGTTCTCACTTGTTTGTCACAATTAACTCAACAGATTTATCTTTAAGTATACACCCGTTGGCTTTTTTTCCCTAACTTGTTGGTTGAGTACATACACACTTGGGATACCACTTTCCTTTTAATCTCGAGTTTGGGTCTAGTCTTTAGGGTAGTTTTAGGAGGATGGCTCACTTTTGGCACATGATCTATTTCAGGGGATGATACTTCTGTGTTTGATGCCACGTCTTTAAATACTCATCTAGGGCGATTGATGCTTTTGTGTAGTAATAGGGATTGAACATCTATTTTCTTTTCTAGTCGTTTGCATTTTTAATTTAGACTATACAAAAGAGTTTCTACTTTTTCAAACATTGCTTCTGAGGCTACATTGGCTACACTATTATTGGATACATCCAGATAGATTTTCTGTTAAGCTGACATGTTTTTTGATGGTGTGCCTAATGGATAGTTAATCGTCGGTTCATAGGTATTGCCGGAAACAGCACAAACATTCTCATCATTATTAGTTACTTCGCATCTATCTAATAGCTGTGGGGTTGACATATAACTGCTACCTGAAGTAATTGTTGCGCTGTTTACTTCGGTGTTTAACATTTCATTTGTTGAGGATCTGGTCACGATGTTGGGTGTTGAAACAGTAGGTCTACCTAGTGATGATGGTCCATTAATTTGAGCCAACGTAACACATTTTGGGAAGAATTAAAACTTTTCTCGTTCACCAGTATTAGGGGGACCTCCTCTATGGACCTCAGTAGAGAGATTGAGAACATTCTCAATTAGCTTGCTCGTCAAACAAAGAAGCAAGACATTAGTTATTGCTCCATCTCTTTGGCGGCTACATCTTTCTCTTTATTGGTCAAGGTATCGCTTTTGTTTACTTCATGCAAGATTGGTACTTTCCCTACTTTATCAGTCTCGTTGACTGAAATGCTCAAGGCTACCTCTGAGAAGTATTTGGTCATTTCACTCAATTTTGTGGGAAGAGCCTCAGTTTGTACTGCTTCACTATTTTCTTTCCTTGTGTCTCTTACACACCAACCCCCATGTTTTTGTTTCAGGCTATTTGTTGTTATTGTTTTGGGAATGCATGTATGATTACCTCGGCTGGGTAATGACGACCCGGTGGGGATGTCAGATGAAAGCTGGCATTCCCCACAATTGCAGTAAAATCACCAAATGAGAGACCCGAATGGACACACCCCAGTAAGGAATGAGACCAAGACCAAGTGCGGGTGAGGTAAAAGATAAGTTTTATATAGAGTAAAATGGGGCACGCAGAGGACTCTGCTACTCCGAGAGCACTCTACCAAACAGAAAATACATGTTATATTACAAAAACACGTAATCTATGACGTGTGCTGTAGGGGATACATTAAGTCGTGATCATTGGATGAAGGGGACAGGACAGTATCTATGCTGTAGGGTTGGTGCTCCCTGATTGGTTGGTGCCGAACTGGTAACTTCGTGGAGCACGCAGGTCAGCTGGGCTCATCTGGGAGGGGTGCGGGGTCAGGCGATGTCCACTTTGCTTGTGATTTAGACTAACATTTGCCCTTTTGGCCACACATCTGTTAGCATTATTTATAAATCTCAGCATGCAATCTCTATATCATTGGACATTTGACCTGGACAATTAAAGTAAAGGTACATGGGTCCAAGTGTCTTATCTACCACAATATTTGAATAGTACATTCATCAAATCTCTCCTTAGATGCACTGAGAGGGTGTTTTATTGTTTGTTAGTACAAGGAGAATATATGGCCACACATGGGATTAGTGATAGGGGGTGAACTGGAGTGAAACACAGTCGAGGGGCATGCAACTGTTACATCAAAAGAGGTGTGGGGTTAGGGGGCTTATTTCTTTAAAGACAGGGTCTTTAAAGGGTCTAGACATGGTCATCTGTGGAGACAGATGGGTGTTTTTCCAGAACCAGGCTTCGGCCCGGTCACACACAGGCCAGTGATGTAAAAAGGAAGATGAGAGATAGTGTTCAGCTTGTTGCTTTTCACGCCCAAGCTTCCGTGAGAACAGAGCAGCTGTAGAGACGGCAGAGGGGAGGAGGTTGGGGGTTGGCTGTGCACTGACAATGAAGGGGAGAGGCGCAGACCTGCATTCAGCGTCTTCATGCGGCCTAATAGAACATTGAGTCAATAACTAAACAAAATGGAGTCTCGTGACTTGTAGGCCATGCACAGTTATGTGTCATTCAATGGGTACCCCACGCCTTGGCCAGAGGCGCTTGGTCAACCGCGGAATGAGCATAGCATGCACTTTTAGCTAGGAATGAAGGGGGGCCTGGGAGACCCTTCCTCCCTTACACAGGGAAACCGTAGTTGTACCGAGTGTCTTTTTTGCCTGTCCTATGTCACAATAATGAGGGGTGGACACAAACTCTACATTGTCACTGTCAGCACAGATCTGTGTATCCACATGTGCAACATCAATCGTTAGTTCTTCGGGGTCTTTCATCAAGATTAAGGCATCTGCCCCGTTTGTCTTTCTGGTGTTATCTGCAGTTTCTATCACATTTCCGATACCATCAGACATCGATTCAGCTTCCATAGTATGACTAGACGAGGGCCCTGCAGTTGGCTAATGAGCCGTACAAGTAAATCTGTAATCAGAACCAAAGTCACGTTACAATTTGGTTAATCAGCTTTTCACTGCTTTTCACTGCACTGAAAATACTCTAACTTCAGCGTTGTAGATGAACACTCTTTCCATGTGAAAACAGTGCCTCAAATGTTAAAAAGCAAGGGGGAGGGAAAACTTGTGTGGACGCCCCACAAACACCCCGACAGCTCAGACACTTTCAGACACTTTTGGGGACTTAACATAGTTAAGAAAGTGCACAGCAGGGGATAAGCAATAGTTATGCTTGCGATAACTCTCTAGCTACTACCGCCACTTCTAGAGCGCTGGCACAATAATTTTCCAGAAAAACAAACAAGAGTATTTGACTCTCACGCTAATACGGATATATTATATGGCTCATTATGGCTCAAACACTGCTACCACATTTCCTGTTTTATCTTTCGGGTTTAAATTCTTATAGGGAGACTCCCGGCTGAAACAATATCACGTGCGCGGGATACAAGTAATTTGCCATATACCGCTAGTGTTATAAAATAGGGACACCCATCAAAGTCTGTTCAGAACACTCTCAGCCTCATAAAACTACCTTACCGTATTCAAGTACGATCAGCCCTGGAGGCATTAGCAAACGCTGTCTTCCTAAACAGTTTTCTTCCGCATATGCGCGAGAGCCACGCGTAAAGACTAACCGAATCAACTCTATACAGCTGGTGTCTAATCAAATCGCAGAAGCAGATACTACTAGGTTTTCTAGAGATGTCACGGTGCTAAGCTCATTGCGGTTCGTTCTAAGAGTAGACCGTGCACACTGCGTTGAGAAACGCACCAGTACCAGAATTTATAACAAAAACTCCTGCGCTCCACAGCCCCTCAGACCGCATAACAGCAAAATGGCACTTCCCAGCACTTCCGCGGGCGCTTGTGCGCGTGATTGCTGTGTTTTGTAGGTGGTGTTTCGGGCAGGGAGCAGGGCTTCAATTCTAAATATCAAAAATACAAATAAAATGGGTAACTATGAAGAATTTGGATATTTAAAAGTCCAAATGTCTCTTTCTTCTTAAACTAAAAGTTCAGAGTTAGAAGCTGGGAAAACCAACCATGAAAAAATTAGAGCAGTCAGCACGTTCTCCACTAGGTTAGCAGCAGCGGCAGGGAGAAAGGGCAGCATCTCCAGCACAAAACAGCACTTCCTCGGTGTGCGCAACTGCTGTGTTTTGTAGGTGGTCTTGTGGGCAGGGCTTCAATTCATGTAAAATTAAAACAGTCTGCACGTTCTCCACTAGTTCAGCGGCAGAGAGAAAGGGCAGCATCTCAGCCCTGCCCAGCACTTCCTCCACTTACAGAACAAGAAGCATTTTCCTGAAGTTGCAGCTCTCTACCACAAAGATGTGATTTGCAGGACTAGCTTCTTTGCTCTCACCAGGTTAGTTTTCCTGCCATTTTGTTCAAGTGGCCATTGCTGCTAGCTGCCTATATGACGTCCGGGCCCAAGAACCCGACCCCCTCACACTCCTGCACCCGTGACCTCTGGGCTTCCTCCAGTGGAATCAAGCCACAGATATAAAAGGCCCAGTGATTTAAGTAACTTCTATGGTGGTCCCGGAGTGAATCGGAGCAACCCCCCCCCCCCCCCCCCCCCGGCTCCATAAGGTTCTATGAGCGTAAAGTCCTAGCCATATCTCTCCTGCCTAGCCCTGAACGGTGGTGTTCTGGCCTGGTATCCTGGGTTTCCCCTAAGGTGGTTGGATCGGGAGAGGGTTTTTTAAAAACTTTACTCTTGCTTTTACTGAACTTTGAAACACAACAACAACTTCCTAAAAGACTTCTAGCCTCCTGACAAGACATTTATTAGGACCTGTTACTCTACGGCTACCAGGCCCCTTCTTTTCGAGGTTAGGAATTAGTTTTTATGGTTAAAACCACAGTTATAAGGTTTTGCGTGGCATTTGCTAACTTCTTCTTTCTAAACCTATTAGTTCTCAAAGGCTTGTTTACTTACATTGTTCTATTTCTTTATTCACATGCTTTACTACACTACAGTACTAGGAAAGGTATTTCTACCTTTGTTTAAAAGTAAAGTGTTAGTGCTCTTAGCAGAGCACTCCAAGGTGAACATATACTTTTAGTGTTACTTACCTATGTTTTTTAATTGATAAGAGTTATCTAAGAGCTTAAAAATTAACTGTCTTTCTAGACACTCTGCCTAACTTGTAAGAGAACTCTCTGTGTATGCTTAACTGAACCCTTCACCACTCTCGTCTAAGCCGTGCTGTTCAGTCACACTACCCAGATAGAGTTTGGCTAGTCATTAGTGTTTGTCCCCGTTCATCAGAATAGGATGGCCTCTCAGAATCTGTCCACATTGCTGATTCTGAAAATCCGTTTTTATATGCATTCACAGTTGTAATGGAGAGTATGACTGTAAATATACATTAAGAATCACAGGTAAGTACTAATATTCCAGTCTTTGCCTAAAACTCACTGTACCCAAACTGGATGCAGGAAAAGGATGTAGGTAGGTACCACCAAAGTGACTTTAGAAGGAGTTTCAGGTGAGTAGAATTGTCCCATAAAAGCAAGTTGGACTACGTCAGTATGTTATAGGCGTGTATGGAGGAAAATGGAAGTAAGTCCCAGTCCTACCCCACAGGTGTGGATTTTGCAACGAATGACCCCAGGGTGGACCAAAGGAGACCCCCCGGGATACAGAGATCTTTTTGAGAACCGGGAGCCCCAGAAGACAATGAAGCACCACATGAAGAACCCCAGTGTTCACCATTGGGGAAAATGCGCCTGAGACTCATTTGAAACATTCTCAACCCTGAACCACACAGACGCCTAAGGCGTGAGTATTGAGAATAACCTTCCCTCCCACCCCCCGGGCTCGGATGCAAGTACTCAGCATTTGTTTCCAGAAAGACTGTTCTACAAGGCAAAATAACCCAGTAAGTACAGGGTTTCTTTCTGAGGTACACAGTTTACAGGATGTGACTTCCAAGGGATGGGAACCCTGGGCAAACAGTGACCCCTATGAATGGAAAAGAAGGGGCCTTCTTACGGGGGGAGTCCAAGCCAGAAGTAAAAGCAACCGACTCCAGGACAGTGGTGGAATCCAGCAAAGCAGGATCCAGAGGCTCGGAAGACAAGAAGCCCAGCCCCAGAAGATGGTGCCACAAGTAAGATGACGGAGGGGACCAAGGAGGGTACTAAAAGACAAATGAGTTGGGAGGAGGCCCAAGATGGATTCCAGAAGCACAAAACCATAAAGGGAGATGAGCCCAGGACAGTGATTAGCAAATATGACCAAATCTGGTCCTTAAATGTCCTCAATGAGAAGACACCGCAGGCAAATGAGCTTGCTCATCTGAAAATTCCAGGTCAAGAGAATGTTAAGGTAAAGAGATTTCACTTAAATGCCACCATTCACAGGGGATGGCTAATACCAGCCCACCAATCACATTAGGGGATTATGGACAAAGGGTAATTTGTCAAACATCTGGTTGGCGCCTAAATCTGCCACTCAACCCAGACCACCCCCACATGAGGTGATATGTACAGCACAGACCCCTAGACTGATGTAAACCAATATTGAGGCTGTTATACTGAGCTCACAAAGAGCCCAAGTTGGCAGAACAGCCATTTGGGCCTACTTTGTGGTTACCTTGAACAACGTAAGCCCCTACTAACAAATATATTTTGTTCAGCACTGGCCCTACCCAGAGTTGTTTTTGTGTGCATGTTAATTTGCAGAGTGAAATGCAGAGAAGATGCTGGCTTGTTTGTCGTGACGGTAAGATACGTTTTTTTGGTGGATGGCTTTGAGAACAATGCAGAGTCCTTTGAAGGCAATTCTTTGGGGTACGATGAGCCAGGAGAGCTGGGCGAGAGCTGGGGTGATGTGTGAATGTTTGGGTAGGTGGAGTCTGGTTGCTGCACATTCTATGGTGGGGAGGGGGCAAAGGTGCTGGCAGGGAGTCCAGTGAGGAGTACATTGCCGTAGTCCAGTTTGGAGAGAACTAGAGCTTGGACTGCGGTGCGGAGGTCATCGGGAGGAAGTATGGGTCTGAGCTTACGTAGGAGCTGTAGGTGTAGATTTCATGTTTTTGCGACAGCAGCTATATTGTGTGTGAAGAAAAAGTGGTTGTTGGTAAAGCCAAGGGATTTGACAGGTGTGGGGAGGGATATGTTTGGGTTGTCATTGGCGAGTTATTTGATCCAGGGGGTGAGTTTGGGTTGTGTTTGGGAGGCAGATGAGGAGGTATTCTGTTTTGAAAGGGCTGTGGAAGTGGGTGGCCATCCAGGTCATGATAGTGGCGAGACAGCTTTTGTGAATGTGAGGATGTCTGGTTGTGAGGGCGATGAGATTTGGAAGTATATTTGTGTGTCATCAGCGTATTGTTGGAAATGGGCATTGTGTTTGCTATGGGTCTGTCCAAGGGCTTCAACATATAGGTTGAATGGGATGGAGGAGCCTTGTGGGATCCCGTACTTGACTGGAGTGGGGTCAGATCGAAAAGGGGTCATGGAGACTGTGTGTCCTGTCAGTGAACCAGTCTGGGTTGTGCCTGAGAGTTTCATCCTGTGGGCTAGGATGTGGAGTAGAATGGTGTGCACAATGGCATCGAAGGCTGCAGGGAGTTTGAGGAATATGAATAATTTTATCGCAATACTCCAGGCGAGGTGAGTTCACTTTAGCCCCCATGCTCCCTGCCAACCATCTTATAACTTTCCAAGTGCTTTAAAAAGCACGTAGTGCAAGGATGCAGCGAGTTCCCTCCCCTGCCTTCCCCGTTTCCTGGAGCTGCAAATCCCGCCTCCCCCGGGCCCCGATTGGTCCTTCCTTCCTTCAAATATGAACCCCCCAGGGCAGCCCTCTGCCCAGCAGCCCCTGCGGCTAAGGGCCCAAAGACAAGGGCGGCTCCCACATTGGCGGTTCCAAGATGTGTCTGCAGGTGTCCGCAGGGGACGCCAAGGAAGCCAGCAGCCAAAAGACGCCAACAAAAACCGTGAGTGTGACATGGGTGGGGAGTAGAGTAATCACTCTACTCCAGAAAACCCCTGCCACTCTATCTTACTTCCCAATAACACGGAGTGCCATAATATTAGCATGCCCACACTTAGATAGAACTGTGAACATTAGCCTGCATCGCATCTAGATGGAATTGTGAATACTAGCATGTCCACACTTAGATAGAACTGGGAACATTAGCCTGCGTCGCATCTAGATGGAATTGTCATTGGCAGATGCACTGGCCACTAGAGTCTAAATGGAGGATAAGAGGAGCTATCAGAGAGCATGTTAGAGGCGGGGACTAGAGGAGTATGGAACCTGTATGCCAGTCAGACCCAGATCAGGACAGAGCCGCAACAGGGGAGACTACGCTTCAATTCAGGATAGAGACGCAAACTAACCACCCCTACTAACAATTTCCCTTTCTGCATACACCTCAAAATCCAAACCAAACACAACCAAAACCTACAGCACAACAAACCGAACTTCACTACATTGCAACAACAAAACAAAAACACACATAGCCTTGCACAACAGTACACGACTACTACCGGCCGCAAACACCCCAGGCCCAGCCAACGGACCCACCGGGCTGAGGCCGCCAACAGCACATCACTGCTCTCTTGCACTTTACCTGCTTCCTCCCACTAACTCAACCTCCCCTCCTCTTTCAGAACCGCCAGAGCGCCAAAGGACCACTACGGTGGTGATAGTGCACGGTACAAATGTCCTTTAACATTAACATGAATAGTGATGTGTCATATGTCAGTGATGATGTGGCAGTCATGGAGGATGTGAAGTGTAGCTGTCTCAGTGCTGTGTCCAGGTCGAAAGCCACATTGGAAGGGGTTGAGGAGGTTGTTTGTGGTGATGTATTGTTACAGTGAGGTAGTCACCATCTGGTGAGACTTCACTACCGAACACAATTACACCAACAACATCTACCAGTGACCCGCCACCTTTTTTAGGAGGAGGCCAAAGACCCGTAGAGGGCAAAAGAAAACCAAGACAGAAAAACAAGTAAAGGACTCTATCATCTTTAACATTTCTTCAAAACAGCTTACCAAAGCACAAGAAGATACTCTTAACTTGGGAATCTCCTTCATTCCAACTACTTATACAACACTTTTCAAAGAAGAGGTCAACCTCTTTAAATTCATTAGAAAAATAGAACTAAAAGTATTCTTCGACTCAATACCAGAGCCTCCTACCCGATGTAATCAGCATGAGTTCCTTGAAATGAAGAACAAAAGCACATTTCACCCTCAGCTCAACCACGCAGCAATCAACTTATTCAAACATAAAACTACTAAAGATCTCAAACGCCTAAAATATGGTTCCATTAATAAGATCAACATAAGGAAACATCAACTGAAATTGATCAAAGAGCTTGCAGAAGACAATACTATTGCACTTAAACCAGCGGACAAAGGTGGAGCTTTGGTTATGATGGATACTACAATGTACAATGAAGGATGTATGAAGTTACTAAGAGATGAAAACACATATGTTGTTGGACAATGACCCTACTATGGCAATCCAAGAGGTGATAAAGAAGACTATCGATAAGGCAGTTGACTACGACTGGATTTCAGATCGCACTGGTGAATTTCTGATAGACATTTCCGGTCATCCCAGTATTATACGCATTACCTAAAATTCATAAAAACATACAAGATCCACCATTCAGGCCCATCGTAGCGGGCACTGAAAGCATATTTCATCCCTTGGCTGTCTATTTGGACAAGGCACTCCAGCCATTGGTGCAAAAGACGGAAACTTACTTAAAAGATACCTCACATTTCTTGAACCTGTTGGAAGAACTACATTTGAATGAATCTTAAGTCCTTCTGTTCACATTAGACGTCAACAGTCTTTATACGTCGATTCTCCATGCAGGAAGGTATAGCATCATTAGAATGGTTCTTGCTACAACATGAGGATATATTGATACATAAAGAATTTGCTATCGAAATCCTCAACATTATCCTCTACAATAACTATTTTCGCTTCAACAACAAATTTTACCTTCAGATCTCGGGTACATCAATGGGTTCCTCGGTAGCTCCTGCATACGCAAACATCTTTATGTACCATTTCGAAAAAAGGTTTATTTTGAACAAAGATCCCTGGAACAGGAACTTGATCTCCTGGAAACGATTTATAGACAATATCTTTGGCATTTGGCACGGATCACAGGAAGAATTGCAACAATTCTACGGATATTTAAATGGGTGTCATGAAAAAATTCAATTCACATTGGAAATTGGCAATCCACAAATCCATTTTTTAGATGTTAACATCACCAAACTGGACAATACATTTGTCACTAAAATCTACAGAAAACCGACTGACGCCAACAGCACTCTGCATTTCCAAAGCTTTCACCTATCACATCTAAAACAGAATTTACCCTATAGCCAATGCCTAAGGGCAAAAAGAATTACCTCCGATGCGACTCAATTGGTACAGGATTTTGAGAATATGAGAACAAGATTCAAGACGAGAGGATTTCCAGAGCATACTATCAATAAGGCTATTGAACGTACCACTACCCTGGATAGAAAAGAACTCTTGAAAGAACAATCAAAAAAAGAAAATGCTAGATTGATACACACACTCAAGTTTTCGAGTCAGAGTTTTCAGATCAAAAAATGTATCCAGAAAAATTGGGAGATTATAAAATCTGATACTAATCTCAACAAACTCTTCCCAGAACCCCCAATGTTGGCTTTTAAACAGGGTAAAAACTTCAGAGACTCGCTGATTAAAGCTGAAAAACAGAAAAGTCAACAAGAAACTTTTTTGGCCAAACCAAAACATGGCACATTTGCCTGTCTTAACTGCCAACATTATTCCAACATTTTGAAAGGTGATCACATCCGACATCCCAACAGTGGCAAGAAAATTCCCCTCAAAGATTTTGCGACCTGTGACAATAAAAACCTCATTTACGCTCTCAAATGCCCCTCTGGCAAATACTATGTAGGTAAGACTTCAAGGAAAGACTCACGGAGCACACATCGAATATAAGAACTTGTAATAAAAAATCACCAGTATTTAGACATTTCAATGAAAATAGACATAACATCTCGCAGATCAGATGGGTTGTCCTGGAAACCATGAAACATTTACCCAGAGGAGGTGACCATGTAAAACGACTTGCACAGAGAGAATTATATTGGATTCATAAACTTGATGCATTAGCTCCATTGGGTCTCAACAAATATTTCTACATGGGTCCTTTTTTATAAAATTAACCACGGAGATGGTTTATCAGTAGCAAGACTACATCAGTTAACTGACCACCCCGTATCTTTAAAAGGATTAGATTTTGTATGGTTAATCTTCTGTAACATAATCACCCCTGATCTAGTTTTCTTAAATTATTTTCTATTCAGAAGGTGAGCTCTCATTGAGACAGTCCTGTTGTGACCGATGGTTTCTTCTGTCAAATCATACCCATTAACATGTGTTTACATGACTTTGCGCTTTACTTTGTATATTTTTTTATAATGACCGTGGCTTTCCTGTAGATGTCTTGTATTGAGCTTCCTGATAGCCTAAACTATGACCATGACTATATTTTTAGACATTGACTTCACATCTTGACTACCATCATGTCTGTATATTTCTTGTATTGATCATTCTTATATCCTCTTTACTGTTATTAATAGTGGTGCATATTAGCCCGCATGTTATCTACATTAGTCCGAATCGCCTAAACATCTTTTTATCCTTTTACCTTTGGTCATCACTTTCTTAACTCTTCTATTTATTATCTTCCTCGATTTTATATTCCCCTTATTTTATTATCTATTTCTGTTTTTACCAACTTTCACGTTCAGTATCCCACTGGTGAATTGTCTCACTAGCATTTATTTGCATTGAGATACCATCCATATTCACTGTCATTTGGAATCTTCGTGTGACATTTCCTCTATATGCATAGCATTTTATCACTTTTCCTTTTTATATAGCAATTTTTTTGCCCGATCGGCTTCCGCACATTATTATTACTATAGTGCGCGTGTTGACATCAGTGTTTACACCGTGATGTCACGCATTTCTGATGCACGATGCCGCACTGGACTACCGTCCTGCGGGTACTTAAGGACTGCTTTGCTACTCTGTACAAAGCCGTTCCTGTAAAAGAGACAGCTTCTTTTCTTCCTATTTTCCTAAAGTTATTTTTTTGCCCTATCGGCATCCACACACTACCATCAAACATAGTACGCATGCGCGCGATGATGTCACGGTATTTACACCGTGACGTCACGCGTTTCTGACGCACAACACTGTACTTGACCGCCATCTTGCAGGTATTTAAGGACCGCTTTGCTACTTGGTACAAAGCAGATCCTGCTACGAGACCGCATCTTCTACAAAGCACCACATCATACGAAGATCACCTTTCAGTAAGTAGATCCAGACTCTTGGGCTTTCCTATGTTCTTTTCAGCTTACTTGTGCCACAAATCCAATCCTTTATGGATTTCTTCAGATTTTCCTGGGGATTTCGTAAGGAGTTACCCTGTCCAACAGATACATTTCTTACTGGACACTATGACTCCCTATGCCATGACCCGCTTATCCAAAGGGAGAGATCCTTTTACATCGGACCTCAGCTAGTTGAATTACACTAGTTGGTAAATTACTGCCGCGCTCGCGCCTTTTTCTACTACCTTCACTTTTTGAGCATCCTTGTTATGTTTTTTAATTAGTTTCTTTTTTCATGATTAGGACCTCACCAAATATTCAGCTCGTATAGATAGAACAGTTGTCCTCCGCTTCTATGACGCACAGCAAACGATGGAAATAAGGCCATAGGTAATTGATTTGAAATACAGATATAGTGAAGATAAGGACATATCGACTAAATTGACAACATGGGTTATCAAAAGATATAAGATTGATATTTTGATGTTTAGCTCTATATTGATGGATTTGTGTCCACATATTAGATAGTTGGTTTATGATAATTAGCAGGGAATGCATTTTGATGTTAACATGTACAGTATCAGATAATCAGTTTAATCTGACCTATGACCACAAATTAGGTTTTAGGAAGACTAAATGATTACCTCAAATATGATAGACAACATACTCTATATTGAGGTAATTGGGACTAATATGTACTAATATGCACTTGTTTGAATGTTATGTCTTCCAGATTTCTTGAAAAAAAATTATGAAAAATTTCCCCTGAATAAGTGAATTGTTTCACGAAACGCATTGGGCTTCCAATAAATCATTTGATTTGAACTTACAAATGTTTGTCAATGTGTATTGAGATATATATATGATTTTAGCAATTATCTATTTTTTGTAAATTTCATTTAAACACACCATCAAATTATCAATTTAATACAAAACTAATAACAGGACTCATTTTCGAGCCACCTATAGAGTGCAGAGGACGGGAGTTCCCACATTTGGAAACTTGATCTATTTTTTTACAGTTGGGTAGTGACTAAGCTTTCCACGATTCCGGCGAGGCATGGCAGGATAGGAATGGGGCGGTCATTTTGAAAGAGTATAGGGTTGAGAGATGGTTTTTGAGGCGGGTTGAAGTTTGTCCAGTTGAGTGCAGAGGGGATTGTATCATGTTAGACACATGAGTTGATGATGAGCCCCAAGTGAGGGTGCTAATGCAATTGGATGCGACATGGGGTGGACATGCATCGCCCGCGAAGTGTGCGTGTTTTTCTTTTAATGGTAAGGGTGATGAGGGAAGGTATTCCATGTGTTTGGAATGTTTGGGAGTGAGGAGGGCGGGAGAGCAGAGGGGTGGGCTTGCCTGATGTGTATTCTGGAGTTTAAGTAGTCCTTGAGGGAGTTGCATACTGCAGTAGATGGGGGTGTGGATGGTGGTTTGGAGAAGGCTTTGACAATGTTGAATAGTTTCTGTGTACAGTTGGTGGCGGATTGAATTTTTTGGAGGTAGTGGGTGGTTTTGGTATTGCGTATGGCTGTTTTGTATTTGTTGCGGCAGAGTTTGAAGGTGTTCTGGTGGCGTAGCATGGGTTATTTTGCTAGGCTTTTTCTAGGCATCTGGCTTCCTGCATAATATAGGAGGGAGCTGTTGAACCATGGTTTATGGTGGTGGCTGCAAGGTTTTTGTGATTTAAGGGTAAACAATTTTACTCAGTGCCTGTTTGATGGTAGTGTGTCACGGCTCGCTCCCTTCGCTCCCGTTCCCGCCACTTGGGGGCATGTTTTGGGGTTTCTTCCCTACTGGACATTTCCTCCGAACCTTATGCTACAGTGTCCTGATGAATTGGGAGCGCTAAAACCTTATTTCCCAAATCACTTCCCTTCCGGATCCATCCCAGGTTTTTGGCAGCCAGCATGCTACTGCTACTATAATCAAATGACTATTCTTCCCAGAATGCCTGGCTCACTGCCTCACCTCCTCCCTTGCAGGACAAGGCTGGGTGGAGGATAGGCAACACCTGTGGCTGCAGGTGCAGCAGGCGACACGCCTGAGGGGTGTGCTCGTTAAGCAGCTTTAAAAGCCTCAGTCTGCTTCAGTCCAGCGCTGGTCATTGTTGCAGCGTTCCTGTCGTGACTGGTCCCTTGTTCCTGGTTCCTAGTTTTTGTGCCCAGTTCTAGTTAGTGTATCTTGTTCCTTGTCCTGGAATTCGTATTTTGTATGCCTAATTGATTTCTGCCTTTTGGAAATCCCTTTCTCCCTTTCTCTGTCTGCAGGCAGCCTTTCTCTGAGCTTTCCTTTTGCTTTAGCCCAATTACCTGTGTTCACTGTTTCCTAGAAATTGCCCTTTGCTACTGAAAGACTTGTTGCATTAATCATTCCTTTACAGGTTTAGTTTCCTGCCTTTTCACCTTGGATGGGTGGGAAAGTTTCCCTTTTGAAATCGTTTTCACTGCTCCTGATCCTTGCCTTCTATTGGGATCCATGCCATGTTTTCCTTTACACTTTTACATTTATTTCCTATTTTTATTATTAGGTGTGGGAAGCTGTTGTAACTAGCTCCTGTGTGATTATCTTTTGTTTTCCACACTGTACTATTCCTTCTTGCCTCTTGACTTGGGTTTAGGTATTTAGTCATCCTCACTCTTTGCCTTTACTGCATTCTGGGTTCTTGTTTGATTTACAGGGTTGTGGGTTAGTACTGACTTTTGAGTGGTCTTTCCGGTCCTCGTGTATACGGACATCCAAGTGGTCTTTCCGGTCTTCGTGAGTACTGGCATTCATGTGGTCATTCCGGTCCTTGTGAGTACTGTTTCCAAATTCCTTATCCAGTACCGTCTAGAGTGTCAGTTTACAGATTCTGTCCCTGCTTGCCCTCTATGTGGGCTTAGCGCTGTCAGTATCTGTAATAGCAAAGTGGGTAAGGAGTTTGCCGACTTTCCTTTCAGTCATAAGGAGGTTCTAAGTGCTTACCCTACATTCCTTTTCTTATAGTGGTATACACGAGTCTTGGGTATTGAATACACGTTGTTATATTCAAGGTTGTTTACTGTGTATTTTGTGCACATTTCCCCTGCCATATCCATCGCCTTCTTCCTTTCCTAACATAGTGTACTAATTGTTGGGGAGAGTGGAAGAATGTGTGTGTGTGTGGGACATGATTTTTGCTTGAAATCAAATGGTCTAGGGGGTTGCCAGCTGTGTGTGTGGTAGGTGATGAGTTGTGTGAGGTGTAGTTAGGATACACTTTAATGTGGAGTTGCTGTCTGGATGGGAACTACCAAGGTTGAAGTCACCAACATAGATATTGAAACAGGGGTGAGGTGTAGTTGTTAGTTGTGAAGCCAGTGTGCAAGTTGAGATTGTGTGTTGGGGGCGCTAAATGAGGTGGAGAAAGATGGGATGTTGGCGTGATGGAGGGGAGCAAGTGAGAGAGAGTGCTTCAAAAGAGATGTTTGGAGTGCTTAAAGTAAGTGACTCTGTATCTATGATGGCAAGGACACTAACTTGTTTGTGTATGCCATCTTTGTGATGATCGGATAGTGTGGGGAACCATGTCGGGGATTATAGGTTTATGGTGGGGTTTGAGCCATGTTTCTGTAAGGAAGAGTATGTCTGCGGCTTGTGTGTTCATTGATTTCATGTGCGTGAGCAGTGGCAGTTAAGAAGAATGCATGTGCCTACTATTAGTTGGCGTGATAGATTTAAATGTTGGATGTTTGCTTTTTATGAGACATGCTTTGTGGCAGAAAGAATCAAAATGGGAAAAGATGATTGCAAGAACCCCGTAGCTCTGGACGTCCTAAGGAAATCGCTTAAATTCCCTGAGTAACCCAGAAGTATTTCAGCAGGAAAGAGATAAAAACAGGAAGCCAGCCCTCTTTTGACAGAGAAAGCAGCAGCTTCAGGGTCACAGGATGCTGTTAAGGAGCAGGAACAGAGGACTGCAATGGGGCCTTTAGTCTGCAAAGGGGGGGGACTCTACCCTAACTTTCAACTGGATTCCCCCGGGGCAAGACACCCCTAATTGAGCTCCATGATACAGCTTTCCAGGATCACGTGATCAGCCCATAGATCGACCCTGGTTGGTTCTTGCAGGTCCCCTCCTTTCTGCAGGCAGCCTCCGGCAGCTGGAATGAATGCCTATGGTGGTGGTGTGCTGAGCTTGTTGTTTCTCTGAGCCCAGTTGAAGCCCTTTCTGAGCATAAAAAGACCCTTCATTGGGCTACCAATGTGCTCAAATGGCTTAACACCCTTGGTGAAGAAACTAATTAATAGCTGCCAGCAACCTGCTCCTTTAAACCAATCTAGTGTGAAATATTCACCTTTGGGTACATAGGAGGTGCTTAACAAGTACCCCTGGGATCCCAGTGGGTGACCCAGGACCATATACTCAAAAAGAGCCAATAATGGTTGCAATGGCAGCAGGGAGTCCCATAGATCACAAACATAGGTCAGTGATCCAAAAATATAATTTCCCAAACATATAATTCTTTCTTTACACTCCACTTGTTACATCCTTTGCCTTTAAGAATGTTTAATTCTAGCACTCAAATCCATCTGGTATACCTTTTCCACTTTAGGTTGAGATTGCTTGTTGCCATCGGTACCTGCCATTACAGGCCTAGTGAGAGGTACATTGGGAGCCGCAGCAACATGCTGTCTTACGTGGTTTTGAAGATGCTGTAGCCCTCATCAGTCTTTACTATACTTACCAAGTCGTAAGCTATGGGCACAGGTGTCAGGGCGGTGGGATGGCCAGTGTATGGCCGCTGGCAGGAGTGTGGAGTTGGGCTGTCTGCACCTAATATACATTCCTCCCAGGGTAGGCCGTTGGGTAGGCAGGTTCTGGCTGTCCACTACTGGCCTGACACCTCGAGGTTGCAGAGTCTTATTAGTGGGCTGGGCTAGCCCCCAGCCTAATTTCTGACTAGAAGGAAGGAAGCTAGGCCTAGGAAACAAGTCAACTGCTGGAATTGGAAAAGATCTGAAGAAGATTACTGAGGTACGCCAGAGGACTGCCAGAAGAACTCGTATTGGCTCAGCCAACCTCTCGATGTTTCGGACCTCTACCTTCTCCAGCATCGGGTCTGGCATGGATTCACATGCTCATGAATATTCCCCGCGATCAGCCTGGAATCCTCTGTAAAAGAAAACTGTTGCACTTTCACTTACAAACTGTATTTCTCCTCTAAAAGAATCGCTGAACTGTGGGTCATACTGCCCTCAGCCAATGATTGCCCTCTCCTTAAGCCCCTCCTCTAGCAGCCATCTTCCGATTTTTACCACACGTTCAATTGTTGGGAGTTCTCTGTGAGTTATTCTATGTTTTTTGTGTTTTTTTGAGAAAAAGTCCTATTTTTGTCAAACGTAGCCCGTGCGCTCTTTCTTTGCATCAGCCGACAAGCAGGGATATTTTTGTCCGTGAATTACAGGCCAATGATCGTCGAGTGTTCGTCGAATGTTCCAGAAGACCATCGGGCCTACTCCACACTCCGGACCACGTCGGAATAGCAAAAAGAGGGAAGCTCCCTTTTCAAGCTCTGTTCCAGCTGCAGACTGCGGAACATGTTTGTTCAGTGCCTCTGTCTCCACTCAGACAACCAAGAAGAAGATTGCGAGATCTGCCTCGGGTTCAGCAAGAGAACCATGAAATCTCATCACAATAGACTGGCAGCATGGCTCAGCGCCAAGGCCTCTACCCCGTAGGGGTATGTCTCACCAAGGGGCATGTCTCACCAAGGACCGGATGGTCCGATTAGCGGGCTTCTAAGTCCTTTCAGGGCGCCCAATCCGTGGGGGGGGGGGCCCAAGACCAGGCCAAGCACTGCAAGTCCATCTCTGTTGGAGTCACCACGCGAGCGGGTCCCGCAAGGGCAGAGCGCGTTCAACCTCACCATCTGCCTTCATCTCCAGCCATCGATACAGCTCCTCCTCAAAGAGGAAATCGGCCAATCCAGCTAAGCTGCTGGAGAAGCCTAAGGCACAAGAAAAGGCGATAGGCCTGCCTAAAAAGGCCCAGGTGGTGCAGGAAAAATCGCTGTCGACGATCGAGGTGGTAGCGGCCGCTCTCTCGAAGGCCAAAGAAGCTGACCCGGTCAAGGTAGACCTGGATGGGCCCAGAGTGTCCCCTCCCCGAGGTGGGAGGCCTCCACCAGGGCCGTGGAGAGGACACTGGAAAAGAGGACACCAGTGCTAAGCCCGAATCTGACACCTCAGGATAAAAAAAAGGGGGTGTGCGAGGAGTCCTCGGGTGGAGTCGTACTCCAAGGAACTGATGTTTCGTCCTCGGGCAAGGAAGACTAGAAGTTCATATACATGATCCATGAGGACGTGGGGGACGATGATGGAAATGCTGACTGAGACATCAGCGGAAACGGGGACAATGACGGAAATGCCAGCAGCGCGGGGCCTAGTTGTTAGGAAAACCCAAAGGTCTTATTGGAAGTATTGGAAATTACATCATCCTTATTACTTAAAACAGAAACCAAGATGGCGCCTATTTGGTTGCCTTTTTGTGGACCAACAGCGCAGGTCTAGTTCTCCTCAAGATGGCGACCTCCTCTCTCCCAGTACTATATCTTTCCCGCACGGGAGCAGGTAGGTGTGTCGCTACTCGCTCCACACCTTGTGCAGCCACTTGTACCACGCTTGCTTTCTAAGCATTGCTCTTACCTTTCTTCCGTTCCGACTACGGTCATTCTGTTTCTTACTCTCTGTTATATCCACCTTTTCTTCCTTTCCTCCAGGCTGCTTCCTAGCTCGCCTTTCCTTTAGTTTTACTGGCTTTAGCCCCAATTATTACCTCTCGAGCCCGCTCTTGTACCACGGCTCCTCCGCCTCTGGTGTTTTCCTTGCGACTTTGCTCCTGTCTCACGGAGTCTTCCAATTACGGCAGATATAACTCCTTGCTGTATTCTTCTTCACTGACGGCAACCTACAGTATACGGCATTCCAGTTTCAACTGCTGCTGAGCTCGAGTAACCGAACATCTACAAGAACGCTGACATCGGGTTTTATTCCCCGCAGGGGTTCCCGAGGGTGCCGCCCACGAGGCACTGGGAGCCCAGATTCTGGTCTCTTCAGCGCTTTCTGGGAGGTATTCCATTACTTCGAACTGAAGACCGGAAAAGAAATACCAGTGTAAGAAGAGACCGCACCGTGAGTACTAATTGTTGTGCTATCGATAAGACTAGTAAGCCTGCCGAACCAGCTCCAAGAGATGTATCGCTGGACATACTTTTGACCCTTCACATGTTGGTGTTGGAATTTCAGAAGAGGATGCCCCCGGTGGCCCTGGCAACCCTAGTGGCCCCGGTTCAAACTCTGGCGAAAAAGATGAAGCGCCACCCAGCACTGCCTCATTAGCCTCTGCACCCTCTCTACCCCCCCCCCCCCGCACCCCAAGGGACCAGGACACAGGAACGAACACAGCAACAACGACGGACATCATCATCATCATGGCGGGCGACTCCCCGCAGCTGAGGGCATCCCCTCCGGACGAGGTTGTGTTGTTTCATGCCATGGTCACCAGAGCGTCCGGCTCTTACAGCTGTTGCCCGAAGAGACCAAAAAGGAAGGTTTCCTCTACCCAGGCGTGAGGCAAAGAGGAAGACCATCATGGCGGTACCCCTCCTGGATGACATTTGGGAGGAGGGCCTGGCCCTGATGAAGAACCCAGTCACAGCTGCAGCCAAGCGGGACACGCTAGAGAAAAAATACTGGATGCCGGAGTCCGCACCCAGGTGCCTACGGTCGCAACCGTTGCCGGACTCATTGTATCGGCGCTGCGAGGAAGAGCTCCTCTAACCCCTCGTCTTCGTCCTCCGTCCCTCCGGACAGCGAGGTAAAGAAGTTGGACGCCATGGGGAGCAGGATCATCTACTCTGCGGAGTCGACCATCAAGGCCGCCAACGCACTGGCGATTCTAGCCAGGTACGACAGAGAACTCTGGTACAAACTGGCCTCGATTCTGAACTTACTACCCGACGACAAGTGGGTAGAGGCAATCTCCCTCCTCCAGGAAGGGGAGGTGGTTTGGACCATGCCATTACGGTGGCCCTGGGCATCGCAGACACAGGTTTCCGACAGTTGGGGGAACAGTGTCTGTCTCCGGCGTAGAGGCTGGCTGAAGGCCACCAACTTCCACTAGGACGTCCTCTTCGGAAAGACTGTTGACAAGTCTTTGCAGGCCATCAAGACTGACAGACGGCTCGTACCCTGGGCACTCTTCAGCAGCACTGCCTGTCCTTTCGCACCCCAGGCGGAAAGTCCAGTAGATCGCCGAAGGGTTTCGGTGGAGGTTCCTCGTTGTACCGTCAACCCACCCGGGCCACGACTCGGGAGGCCTACAGAGGCTGTTCCAAGGCTTTTGGTGGAGGCGGCCCTCGCCGTTGTCGCTCCCAAGATTGGACGCAGGCGCTGAAGCAGGAATGAACCAGCCAGGATGTCGGGCTCCCGCCCATGCACCCACCGGGGTGCGAGTTTCGGCGGCGAGTGGAAGAAGATCTCCACTGACAGATGGGTGCTGGATGCCCTCGCCCACTGGAGTTTCAGTAAAAATGTCTGGATCCCTCCGGTGGCCCGGCAGGAACAGCACATCCCACAGCTCCTGCAGGAGATACGTGCCAAGCTATGAAAGGGAGCGATAGAGCTAGTTCTAAGACGGCTCTGGCGTCTACTCCAGATACTTCTTAGTAAAGAAAAAGGCTGGGGGCTGGAGGCCCATTCTAGACCTGCGGTGTCTGAACAAATACCTCAAGTCACAAAAATTCAGGATGGTCACGTTGAAGCACATGCTCGGCCAACTGGAGGAAGGAGACTTCTTGACTTCGCTGGATCTGGCGTATGCGTTCATCCGTGTCCCCATCCATAGGAAGCATCAGATGTTCCTACACTTCGTGGTGCAAGGAAGACACTACCAATTCAAGGCCCTCCCCTTCGGCCGGAAGTCGGCGCCCAGGGTGTTTACGAAGTGCCCGGCATCAGTGGCGGACCATCTACATCTACAGGGGATACACGTGTAGCCTACCTCCACGACTGGCTCATGGAGGCAGATCTGGGATTTTTCTGTGAATTATCCAAAGTCCTGCTTGATTCCATCACATAACGCACTATTCCAGGGAACCAGGCTCAGCACGGTCTCCTGCCTGGCATCGCCCTCGGGGGAGAGGGTACCTGACATTCTGGCGAAGGTACAACGGCTGTTGGCCCTGAAGACTGCCACAGTGCGGACCATCAAGTCGCTGCTTGGCATGATGTCTTCGTGCATCTACCTTTATATGGCTGTGCAGGCTACAGATGCAACCTCTACAGGAGTTCCTGGACGCTCGCTGGATTGAAGTGTCCGGAAGCTTTGCAGACAAGATCCCTCTCGACAAGGAGTTTCATTCGGGCAATAAGGTGGTGGGGTGTCCAGTCCGTTGCCCGGGGCACAGGGTTTCAGAACCCCCCATACCAGGAGATTGTCATCATGGACTCTTGCCTGGAGGGCTGTGGAGCCAACACCAGACGTCTGCACGCCAGAGGCCTGTGGCTGCCATATCCTGGAGCTGCAGGCAGTGTTCTGGGCCCTCAATCCTTCCTTCCGTACTTGAAGGGCAAAGTGGTGAGGATCTTCACGGACAACACCACCACGATGTTCTACATCAGGAAGCAGGGGGGCACCGGGTCCCCAGCCTCTCTCCAGAGAGGCGCAGGACTCGTGGCGCTCGGCCGTCGACCGAGATATGTTCCTCATCCCCTTTCACCTGGTGGAAGTCGAGCACCATCGGCGACTCCCTCAGCAGGGAGTTGCGCTCCTGCCACGAGTGGGAACTCTGGCAGGATCAGGTGGACTGGGTCTTCCTCAAGTGGGGCAGACCCCAAATCGATCTGTTTGCGACAGCGGTGAACACCAAATGGCAGGAATTCGCCAGCAGGTTCCACCAGCCGAGGAACATGGGGGACGCGGTCTCCTTCCCGTGGGAAGGCCTGTCCTATTTGCGTTCCCTCTGCTGCCGCTCCTGTTGCGAATCATCAATCAACTCACAGTACCGATGTAGGATGATGCTCGTTGCCTCGGCATGGCCGAGGCAGATTTGGTACCTGGACCTTCTCGGCCTGTCGGCGTCACCTCCTCTCAAGCTGCCATTGGTTGCAGATCTGCTCACCAGAGAAGGAGGCGCAATCCTGCATCACAACCCAGGGCTAGAGTTGGAAGGATACGAGTAGCCAGCGGACTGCAAGGAGGTCCTTGCCAAGGCCAGAGCGTCATCGACCCTTAAGTGCTAAGGGCACAAGGGGAAGTGTTTCACCACTTGGTGCCGGCCGCAGAAGATCAACCCCCACAGATTCTTCCGTACTTGTCCTTGGACAAGACAGGGCTGGGACACGCCTCTATCAAGGTGCATCTGGTGGCCATCTCCCGCTACACCAGGTCTCCAGGACGATCTTCTCTTTGGTCACAGTCTCCTCAAGGAGTTCCTCAAAGGACTGTTTTGATCTTTTCTGCTGGTGAAGGTTCCTACCTCGGTGTGGGAACTGAACGTGGTGCTGACAAGGTTCATGGGAGGGGCCCCCTTCAAGCCTATGTATCGGGCCCCTCTCAAGTTCCTGTCATGGTAGACGGCTTTCCTCGTGGCCATCACCTCCGCCCGGAAGGTGGGTGAGATCGAGGCCCTATCTTGCAAACGGCCATATCTGACTATTCACAACACGAGGGTGGTGCTGCGGACGCACCCCTCCTTCATGCCAAAGGTTTAGTCGGAATTCCACCACAACAAGCCTTTGGTGTTGCCTGTGTTTTTTCCGAAACCTTCGTCGCCGGTGGACAGGACTTTGCACTCGCTGGATGTGGCTCATGCTCTGAAGTTCTACGTGGCACATATGAAGAGTTTCCGGAAGACGTCTCAACTGTATGTGAACTTTGATCCTGTGAACCATGGGAAGGCCTTGTCCAAGGCTTCCATCTCGAGGTGGCTCTATGGATACATATGCGGGGGAGACCCCTATACTTGTATTATATCCCATACCCCCCTCCTGCATATATGTGGTGTAAGGTGGTCCGAAAAAAAAGAAAAGTCAGAATTTTGGAGGTAACATTTTGGTATATTTCCCTCTCCGGCTGGATCACACACTGTCATCGGTTGGCAAACCGACCACCGCCCGGACATCCAAGAGCCCATTCCACCAGAGCGATCGCTGCGAGGACGGCGTTCCTGTCTGGAGTGCCCCTGCTGAACATCTGCAGGGATGCTACGTGGAGGTCCACACACACCTTCACAAGATTCTACTGCATCAACAGGGATCCCAAAGAGAGTCCAGGGTCGGCCAAGCAGTGCTACGCAACCTGTTTGCTTGAAGGTGAGCCTGTTCCGGAGGTAAGAATAATTGCTTCTGTTGAGCCTTGCCACATCATGTGGTTGTGTAATATTGTACTGCTATGTATTCTTTATTCATGAGCATGTGAATCCATGCAAGACCCCATGCTGGAGTAGTAACAAGTTTCTTACCTGTAACTATTGTTCTCCAGCATGGGTCTGGCATGGATTCACATGCAAACCCTCCCTCCTACCCCTCTGCGGCTCTTCTTGATAATACTGCCACTTGACATGCTTACCAAATCTGAATATGGCTGCCAGAGGAGGGGCTTGAGAGAGGGCAGTCATTGGCTGGGGTCAGTATGACCCAGAGTTCAGTGATTGGTTTAGAGGAGAAATACAGTTTGTAAGTGAAAGTGAAACTGTTTTTTCTTTAACCAAGGATTCCCGGCCTGACGGGGAATATTCATCAGCATGTGAATCCATGCCAGATCCATGCTGGAGAACAACAGTTACAGGTAGGTAATCTGTTCCTTCTGCTCAATAGGGGAGACCTTTGCAAGGCAGCTTCATCACTTTGGCCCAGGAATGGCGATGCAGGTCAAGCAGGACAGCTGACTGTTTATCTAAGAAGCTTGCACATTTGCAGTTCACTTGCAACACGCTGCACCAACTTCGCTCCGCTGCAAGGGCTTCTATCCAGACTGCATGCTGGAATCTTCATGGTCATCCTTGCTGCTATGCTCACCAGAAGAAGAGCCTGCCAGCAAATCGAAGTCCAACTGCTTAGCTGCTGAAGGCGTTGGGCAAGATTGTATGCAGTACCCTTTGGGTGCACTACAATAACCTTGACTTCCTGGCAATAGGGACCCAACCTTTAGTATAAGTCTGAACTACACAGGTTGGTAGTGTGGCTGAGCAGCCAGGTTCATCTCAAGAGGGGTCGATGTGAGCAGCAATGTTGTGAGATAGTTTCACTCAAGGTTTCTTGATAAAACAATCATTAATTTATTTCACAGTCCATTGTATAAGCCTTCTTCAGAAAGGAGCAATATATGTAACACTTATACACTTCAGAACACACTCTTAGTTTGTCTAAATCAGATGATACTCATTGGGGATGGCACACACACTTCCTACACCCTCAGGTCACTTAAATAGCTAGGACACTGTGGGCATTGATTTATCACTGGTACATTTAGAGCAATACTGAGTTTGGTGCAAAGGTTAGACAGGGGAATAAAACAAAGGTTAACAAATAATTCATTAACAGGTAAGTATTTTTTTTAACCTTCCAATGTTCAGTAAATTAACCCTTTCCTGGGGAAAAAAGATGAAGCACAGAGTTAGAAGAGCCACTAAGGGAGCCAGGACAACCAATTTTAATTGCACAATGTCTAGGGGAGCTGAATATCTTATTTGCAGGTAGGTAAAAAGTCTTGCACAATGTTTTTAGAAATGTTTGTAGAAAATGGAACACTTGAGGGGCTACAAGCTGGTAGGCTTGTGAGGGGCAAAGCTATAGCAACTCTGCAAGGTAACCAAGACAGGTCTCAACTGAGAGCAAGTAAGGCTACACGACAAGGTACGTTTTCTTAGACTTTACAGTACCTCTGGTTAGAAGAAATGGTTCCAGCTGGCTTCTGTTCCTGTACAGCTCTGCAGATCCTGTTGTTCCTGAGCCTTTGTCATGGGGACAAGAGGGAGGACGTCTGGGGACTCCTGCTCTGCAATGGGAAGATCAGCAGCAGGAATGGGCAAACTTCAATTCAGCTGTCCTTCAGTGTTTCAGCCCCTTGTGTTTGACAGCAAATAGCAACACTGTGGTTCTCGGCTACCACTTCAGACTTTCCTTGCTTCTGGGCTCCAGCACTCTGTTGAGGTGGCTCAGGCTTGGTCAGTCCTGCATCAGGGAAGTTGGGAGGATCTTCCTGGCGGTCGGGTCCGACTTAAAAGCAACACGCACAATGTGGTGTATCTCTCCCTGGCACTTCGGTTCCAGCAGCAGTGGAAATACTGCCAGCTCTGAGAGGATGTCCAGACGGGCTTACTTTGGAGTTGATTGTGTCACACCAACTCAAAGGGAGAAGTCGTCCTTGCAGGGCTTCTCTAGTCGAGGCGAATTCAGAGCTTCAGCACAGCAGCAGGGCTTCACCGGGCAAACAAACGGTCCAGGAGTTGCAGCAGGTGTCTCTTCCAAGTTTTTCTTCGGATTCCTTCATCCAGTGGTCGACTCTGCCTTCCAAGCCAAAAAGCCTTGCCTTTTATGCAGGTTTCTCCCATTAATTCCAGCCTAGCTGTCAATCACACAGCAGGGTGGTGGTCCTTGCCGGACAACTAGCCAGGCAATCACCTTTGGGTGCATTCCTGTAACCAAGGGGATTAAGCACAGGGAGGTTCGGGCACCTCCCTCACTTCCTGCCCCTGCCAGACATACTGGAGTCAGAGGCGGGCTTCACTTGTGAATCCTGCCAAAGACAAAACGAACAAAGGGACGAAACCTGGTTTGGCGCGCAAAGTAAATCTCAAGAACGTACCTTTCCAATAAGAAGTGGTGAAAAAAGAAGACTGGGCCATTTTGACAGAATGGGCACCCATGGGTGCTTTACTGCAGCTGCGAAAACAGCCCGAAGTAAAAACACACAATGGTAGTAAAAAGTGATCTACTGCCACCAGCCATTAATTGTAAAAAGGTTAACATACAAATGTTACATGAGAAACTAGACAAAGGGGATACTAAGTAACCTCTACAGCATCCTATTGTAAGTTAGTGTTTGCTGGGTCTAGAAAGTTACGAAATGTAAGTAAAGTTAATTACACTTCACTGCTCTTGGAAACAGTAGTTTCACCAAGAGAAGGTATTTAAACCTTTGGGAAATCTAATTGACTTCCCTGTGCCACTGCACTGAAGGTGTTGTGTGTCACAATGTAAAGATGATGCCTATGTAGTCAAAATAAACACATAGTCCAAATCACAATAAAAATACATGAGAGGGTGAGATAAAGGGCTCACACTCTCCAGGTTACACATTAGAAAGTCCTAAAGTCCAGCAAAAGAGCTGGGGGTCTCTAAGGTAGAGAGGAATTAGCACATTTCTGAGAATTCTCCCTAACAGAAGGTCAGTTCAAAAAAGTGCATCCATCCAGTAACTTGTGAAGGTCTCCTTTGTCATTAGATCAATCCAGGGGGCTTCGACCATTGTCTGAGGTCTCCAGAGTAGTCTGGAAACAACTGCCGGTGAATGCCAGTGACCCAACGACACAGAACGACCCCAGTGACAGTGAGATGTGTCTTCATCAGTGATTCTTAATCAACTGGTGATGTTCCTACCTTTGTGGTGACTCAAGGGGCTGGGATCCCTTGAACAGCCCTTATCCCTAATAGGTTTGCATTAGGCACAAAGTCCTAATTAGCTTATCGCTCTACGGTGCGGACCTGTGCCATAGAAGGTGTAGGGGAGGATTGGTCCAAGAGACCCCCTCCACTGCATCCTCTCCCCCGGTGAGGTCAATGGCTCGTCAGGGCCCCCCCCCTGCCACCAGGACCCAGGTGATGGATGGGCCACTGGCTGTCGACATTGACCAAACCTGCTGAATTTAGCTAGGCCTTGGAAACCATTTTGTCTAATAAAGATGGTTTGAGCCCTGTGCACCGCAGAGCGGCTCCCACCCTTGGAGAGTTTCAATTATCCCTGTGGCCACAGCTCTCTGGCAGATCCGCTGAGAGCCCGTTCCCACGAACAGACGGACATGAGCTAGTGTTAGATACCAACACTGTAACATTTCACCTTCCGCAGTGTATCGCTGTTTCCAGCATGACCCGGCCAGCAGGGCCTGGGTGGAAAAGAACTGTACAATGGTCCCCTGACAAAAGCAGAGTCCCCAAATACTAATGAGCAAACCACCTGTGATGGAAGCATTCTCTCCACAACCTCTCTGACTAAAAAACCTGTAAAATGTATAAAATGGCAGAATGGGTGCTCATATGACATTGGGGATGAAGCACCCACATCCCTGTAGCTATGCGCAAATGGTAAAAGCGTCCTGGGGGTTTTTCATGTTGTGTGTTATCGAGAAGACTGCACCCCATGGTCCCGCGCCAAAACTGAACTAATGCTGCTAGAGTGCAAAGGAAGACAAATGCAACCATATTGAGGGCTCATGTAAGGGATGCACGAAAATGCACCATATGTGTGTCCAAACCCTCTATGTGCCACTGCCGATAGTCTCAGTGGCAGGTTGTTCCTGCGTGCTCCACCAACCTTACTACTACCTCACTTACCGTGTATGTATAAGCATATAACAAAATGTTGTAGTTGTTAAAAACGTAGTGTACAAGTAATGTGCTCAAATTGGCCGTATGGATGGCACTAGCAATGTCAAAAACGTGAGCTTTGGAAAGACTCAATGAGTATTGCATATTATATGAATGTTTATGTCTCGTCCACCTAAAATCTGCAACACACGAGGAAAATACCTTTGTGAGCACATGCAAGGCCATTCCCCCTTCCTCCCAGTGAAGCCTGCTAGACGAAAAAGCAGAGGCCTGTGCCGCGCTGCTCCACCTCCCCCAATTCGGCTGGAGCCGCTTCAAGCATTCACATTCCCCCCGCAGTACCCAAGGCCACGGCCTGCTACCTGAATTATTTACAACCCAGCAGTAAACCCCAGCCTTAAAACACAGATCCAAAGGCGCCCTTTCATAGGCTCCACGACCCACCGGCTCACCTTAGGTTAATAGCCCGTGTAAAATTAGGACACCCAATATTATGGCAACACTACAGGAACACATCCATAATGACTTCTAACAAGACGGGATAACGTGGACCGCCTGTCCCATGCCCCGAGACCTAACCCCGCGACCTATGATACCCGGTCAACAGGACGATGGTAACCATGTATTGATCAATCGCCAGCAGATCACACTCTAGGTGCATTCCTCCTGTGTTGCATTAACCTGTAGAATAACCTATTGGAAGATTTACCAGGGAAGATAAGATTGCAATGTTGAATGACTGCGGTGTGCGTGGCCCTAGGGCAGAAAGTCAGGAAAGACATTATTCTCTGACACTGGTCACGGTTGGCCCAACAACACCGTCCGGATGAGCCCAGCTGACCTGCCAGGCCCAGCCCAACCCACGAGGGTAACTAGTGACGTCCTCCAGCCACAGCAAATCACATCGCAGCAGCACCTATAGCTAGTCGTCGCCACCCAATCCCCACGAACTTGTGCCCCCTATAGCATGTAGGTTCTTATGACGTTTTTTGTAAATATATACGCCTGTCTTTGCTATTGTCAGACAGAGCGCTCTCGGAGTTTGCAGAGTTCTTTGCATGCCCTATTCTGATCGATAAACTCCCATTTAAGCTCACCCGCACTTTGTCCTGGCCTTATTCTCATCCTGGGAGAGTCCATTATTGTCTCTCGTTGTGGGGAGGATCATGCTATCTGGGGACGCTCGCCTTCAGTGGTGACCCCGAAAGCATGATTATTTTTTTTCTCATATATATATATCCCTACCGTCCCCTTTGGCACGAAAATCTTCGGTCGAAAAGGGATACCCACGGTGCGCTGGTTCCGGAAGGCTGCCCGCCAACGGCGACCGGTACGCTCAGAAGTGCGCAGTCAACAGAGAGAGGGTACGGGATCCCGGTTGAAAAATCCCCTTTGAGTACCGCTCGCCGGAGCCGGGGCTGACCGTTGAGCGTACGCCAACACTGCCTGGACGGACCCAGTTTCGGAGACTCTCGGTTCAAGACGGGCACGTGAGTATTGAGTGCGAGCGACCATAAAGGGAGTAGGGGAGGAAATATAGGACAGGGAACGAGGCTGGTTGAAAGGGGGCACTTTGGGTCTACTAAGGACCACTCTAAACTTCCTTTGCTTTTTCTTCGCATATGGCCATTAGGATTAAGAGGTGAACAGAGATAGAGACGGGAACCTAGCTCCGCGAGGGGGTGGAAGGCGGCGCCGCATAGTGCTATCTTGACTAGTACTGGGAATATATGAAGACGTGGAAAAAGAGATAAAGGTGTCTGGTAAAGGAAGACACGGAGAATACATTAGTGACTGCTATTCTTTCTATTCTTCTCTTTGGGTTCACGGGAAAATAAACTGGGTTAGCACAAACAAAAATATAATCTAAGTAGAGAGATAATTCTGCTCCAAAACTAGGAAACAAATATATATATATATTATATATATATATATATATATATATATATAATCAGAGTAAGACGGAAAGGGACAGCTGGCAAGGGAGGAAAGGGAGGACAAACTGGGCTGTGAATAAGAGTTCTGCTTATGGGTGTGTAAGCATCGTATGTGTCAGAACATATTTGTTATAATGAGTGTGTAAAGTTGGTCAGAAACGCATAATTATGGTATGGTTACAGTAAGTGTGACCAGAAGAAATATTACAAAGAAGAATGTAATGTGGTAAAGTGAGTATTTATTTCCTTGATTTGTAGGGTAAAATTGTCCAAGTTATTGATGGTTTGCTCTTGTACGTGCCCCCTAAAGTGTATGGAATAGAGGCTGTGGGCAGCCATTCTCATACTGTACAGGTGGCGGGAAAACACGCAGGTCCCCATGTTCAGTAAGATATAAATACGTGAACTCCTATGGTGATACATTTATATCGAGATACAGATATATACATATAGAGATATATCCGTATCGAGCAAGTACGAAGTATGGGGGCAGAAACACCCTTATCACATATTTGTAAGAGTCTACCTGGATACGCAGAACGGATTAAGAAATATCATGACCAGTGGATCACAGAGTTGAAGGGTGAAGGATTACCTCAGATATGGCCCGAAGGGGAATCGTTTGACAAGAGTGTCCTAGATATGGTAGCTACATGCATTTGTTTGAAATACAAGGGGAAGCAGCTACACAATAGAAGAGAAATATTAGACCTCTGGAGACTGTTTGAAGAAATACCCCCGCCTAAGACAAGGGAATTAGATACTGATCTACCATCTACCACTGACAATCCACTAATGATACTAAAGGATGACAAGGTATTGCCAGAAGAGGAGCCACCGATAGAGGTAACTAGGTTGTACCCAATACTAAATAAGCCAGTGCCCGCAGAGGGATATAGTGACGCAACTTATGTACCCCCAACGACAACCACTACCACTCAAGGGCCAACAGCACCCCCACCATATGAGAGTCATAGGGAGCGAGAGCAGGTAAGTACACCAAGGGTGGACATAGAGAAATTAACAGGAGACCTAGAATCCAGGCTCTCAATAGCCAAAAACGAGCTCTCGAGAATAAAAAGCATATGTGAACGGACTGCAATCAATACCGCTAGATCAGAGCCTGCATCAAGAGCACAGGGTGAGATAGAACATTTGAAGAAGGGTAGAAAAAAGGAGAGATACTGTTTAGGATACAGGAAGAACCGACACGAATAATTGAACTAGAGGGAAGAGAGGGGTGTACTGATGATGAAGTAAGGACCACAGGAGGCAGAGAGGAGCTACTGTGTGATATAGGGGATGATTTAGAAGAAGGTGAAAGGCGAAGTATGGCAATGGGAGGGGGAAGCGAGGGGTTGGATGGGGCATGCTCAATGAGAACGATGGATGAGTGGACAGGGCGATTAAGGAACAGGTTGGGAAAAATGGCATCATTAGGAAAATCAGGAATGAAGGTGAGTACAGATACAACGACAAAGGGGAAGTTACAACTCCCAATAATACACAGGGGAGGAGGGAGGCCGAATTACATACCCTGGGCTCAGATGGATGAGGCCAATTTTGTTGTTATTGCTCCCGCTATCAGGAGGGGCAAGCAAGCGGATATATGCCTTTGAGAAACACACAGCCGGGGTACCTCTAGCAATAGGCGACGTGAAGAGTTTGCTAGTATCAGCAGTTGGGGATCAGGCTGACAAGAGTATGGGTAAAAGCTGGCTTCCCGGGAGTAACGTTAGATTGCGATCGCCATGATGGTGCCTCTTTTAACACAGTACGTGCCAGGGTGTGGGATGCCTTGCGGGAAACGTTTCCAGATACCCCAGATTTGCAGTCAGTAATGCAATGTACAATGAATGACGGGGAAGATGCTATGGATTTCATTTTTCGGGTCCAAGAGATGTGGAGAGCAGAAACGGGCACGCCCTGGTATCAATCAACATCATTATTCTACTTCATAATAAAGAGGGGGCTCCCAAAAGAGGTGCAAAAAGCACTTGACAAAATAGCAGGTATTGAAGCAAAAGGATGGCCCGAAATTCAGAGCATAATAGTTCACCACTGCAAACGAATAAAAGAGAGGGAAAAGGAGGTGGCGCAGAGAAGATTGGCAGACGAAGCGAAACTAGTACAAACAAAGCTGGTGAAGGTCGCCGCAGCAGTAGCCGCGCTCCCACACAGCAGGGAGGGAGATGAGGAGGAGGGGCTGGTAGCAATACAAGGGAGGATGGCAACGAATTGGGCAGGAGCAGGGCAGCGGCAGTAGAACGAGCAGGAGCAGAGTGGAGGTCCGCAGTGGCAAGAGTGGGCCCCTCGAGGGGGACGAGGTGGGTACAGGGGTCGAAGAGGGGGTGGACAAGGGTACGGGGGAATGGGAGGAAACGGATGGCAGGGTCCCAGAGGTGCGCAAGGAAGTTGTTGGAACTGCAGGAGGTGGGGGCACTTTTCCAGAGAGTGCAGGAGTAGACATAACAACGGGTTTCCAGAGGTAGAACACTATGGCCATCCTCATCCGGGGAGCCCATATGGTCTCCCAATGGGACAACAACAAAGGGACCCAGGGCAGGGGTACCCTGAGCAACGGCAGGGACACCAATACAGAACACAGAATCACCCACAGAACAATGACACTATGCACTACACCCCAGGCAACCCTTTCGCGACAACAGCAAATGGAGCACCAGCCCCCTATAGTGGTGTATCAGTAGTCTCAGGGAGTGTGTTCAACCAAGGAGGGGCAATGATACACCCCGCATAGGACAGCCCACAGAGAACACTTGCGTGTCCTGTCCTATCTACCACCTACGATGCAGCAGAGGAACCATTGGTAGGGGCGCAGATAGGAGACAAGCAGTTCATATTCATAGTGGATTTGGGAGCGGAGAAATCATGCATTAGGGAGGGCCGGTTTCCGTTATCTAACCGGAAGTTAGAGACGCAGGGGTTCTCTGGGGCTGTAATTGAAGTTCCTTAAACAGAAGCTTTGGATGCGACAGTGGGGGGTAAAACTGTAAAAACACCCTTACTGTATTACTAACAATTGCCAATAAACTTGCTAGGGAGGGACCTTCTTAGCAGGCTTAACATGACCATATCATTCACAGAAAGAGGAATAGTGTGTTCAACACCAGGAATATGCCCATTACGTGTAATGCTGGTAGTACAGGCTCAAACAACTGCTCCGGAAATACGTGGCCTGCCAGTGGACGAAAGAATGTTCATTGAAGGTTTAAAAACACTGGCCCGAGTAGTGCCTGAGCTAAAAAAGCTGGAGTGGAGAATACCCGCGGAATTCATCTTCCGCCCAATAGTACGCCCAGACATAGCACAAGGATCAGTGGTATCATTAGACTTGCATGCTGTACAGGTATCAGCGAAAAGGATCACTGTGATTGGGATGGACATAGACGGGTGTGAATGGCGCACAGTACTGTGCATCAATGCCAATATTGCCGTGCGAGATTTATCTGATGAGGATCTCTTTTCCAATTCAGAAAGTGATGGCGAAATAATAATGGAAATAGCAATGCCCTGTGACATTTTGATTCAATCTAGACAAATTCCCGTCCAGTTGATGGCAGTGGTGGGAACACCACTGTCATTTTTTGATGATGACATGCGACTGGTGCCAAACAATTTGTGGACAACAGGCCCCCATGATGTGGGGTTTTTGCATGGAGTGACACCAGTGGTAATAAAGCTCAAACAAGGGGCAATTCTACCCCGAGTGAAACAATATCAATTGTCCCGTGAAGCTGAGGAAGGGATAAAAGAGACAATAACTGCATTGCTAGCACAGGGGATAATAGTGCCTTCAAACTCCCCATGTAACACATGTATCTACCCGATCAAAAAAGCAAAGGGAGGGGCTTGGAGGATGATCCAGGATTTACGCCCCTTAAATGACATCATACAGAAAGAGTTCCCTTTGGTCCCGAACCCTGCTTCAATATTATGCAGTATCCCAAAAACGGCATCACATTTCACAGTGGTCGATTTGAAAAACGCATTCTTCTCCATCCCCTAGGCAGAAGAAAGCAGATACCTGACAGCATTTACATTAGGGGGAAAGAGATACGAACATTGCAGATTACCACAGGGATACTGTGAGAGCCCAAGCATATTCAACCACATACTACACGAAGACCTGGGTAATTTATCAGTTGAAAGCACAATCATTCAGTACGTAGACGATTTGCTCGTCTGCGCACAAAATGAAGAAACATGCAGAAAAGACTCAGTAACACTCCTGTCGCTGCTGACAAATAAGGGGTACAAATTGGACAAGGAAAAGCTACAATACTGTCAGAAAGAGGTCCTGTACTTGGGACAGCTGATATCAAAAGACGGAAAAAGAATAATCCCTGATAGGGTAGAAGCAATAAGATCAGTAAGAGAACCCACAACAGTGAAGGAGATGCAGAAATTCTTGGGAATGTGTAACTATTGTAGAGCATGGATATTAGATTATGCAGCCTACACCAGACCATTACTGCAAGCACTCAAGGAGGCACAACAAGAAAACAGGAAAATAGAATGGTCAGACGAGATGAGTGACTCATTCAAGTCACTAAAAGAGTTGATTTCGAGTGCTCCAGTACTCGCCAATCCTGATTATGAACGCGAATTTTACCTGTTCTCACATTGCAAGGGGACACTCATGACAGCTGTACTGACACAAAAGACTTCCCTAGGACACAAACCGTTGGCTTACTATAGTGGCACCTTGGATGCGGTGATGCAAGGACATTTTGCGTGCGAGCAATCACTCGCTGCCGCTGCATTCGCAATTGAGAAAAGCGCCACAATAGTAATGGGATGCCCTGTCACATTGTGGAACACTCATTATTTGCAATACTTGAGAGATCAAAGAGTACACTGACCACACAGCGAGCAACTGCCTATGAAATAATATTGTCCAGCGCCAATATCCATGTGGTACGATGCAGGACAGTGAATCCGGCAACATTCATTACAGAAGCATGCACACTGGAGGACATGCAGGAACACGATTGTGCGACTTACACAGGGGAAAGAGGGGAGGACACAGTGGTGTGCGAGAATGCCCTGAGCGAGGGGGAGGTGTACTTTGTGGATGGGTCAGCATCGATTGACATGGACACGGGAGAGAAACATGTAGGATTGGCAGTGGTGAGATTAGAAGAAGGTGAGTATGAGACACTAGCGCAGTATCGCCTTCCATCACATTTCTCAGCACAAGCAGCGGAACTCATTGCCCTAATAGAAGCATTACATGCAGCTAAAGGTTGTGCAGTAACAATATACACAGATTCAGCTTACATGACGACAACAGTACATGGAGGTCTGGCAAGATGGGGGAGGAGGGGGTTTCGAAGAGCAGATGGGACCCCAGTGCAACATGCAGAATTACTGAAGGAGTTAATTGAGGCCCTAAAAGATCCAACAGTGGTAGCAATAGTGAAGTGCCAAGCACATACATCCAACACAGACGTTGTGTCTTTGGGGAACGCGGCAGCGGACGCTGCTGTCAAGGAAGCCTCATACTTTGAAAAACATGAAACAGGTGAGTACATGCTACAGCACAAGACAAACGAAGAGCTCCCAGAAGGATACAATGCGATGCCCATATCACAAATACTAGAGCTACAGGAAGGAGCAAGTGGTGATGAAAAGATGATGTGGATAAAACGAGGGTGCAGCCAGTCAGCAACAGACTTATTATGGCGACAAAATAACTAAGGGAAAGTGGTAATGCCAGTCAAGCTATTAGAAATAGCGTTTCAGCAATTACACTTTCCAGCACACAACACCAAACAACACATTGCAGCAGAGATTCAAGAAGACTGGTTTGTGCCCTGTCTCCAGGAGCACGTATCAAGATTGACAATGGAGTGCACAACGTGCCAGATATACAACTCTGGAATGACGTTACGTACACTCAGGGGAACAATTCCAAAACCAGTAGGACCCTTCAGGGAATTGCACATAGACTACGCGGATATGGGGGAAAGGTGTAATGGGGCACGCTACATGATTGTGGTTGTATGCCCATTCTCGAGGTGGGTGGAAGCAGGCCCATGTGCACGACCTGATGCTAAAAGCGCTGCAAAGTTCCTAGTAAGGGAAGTATTCCTGCGCTGGGGAATTTGCGACGTAATTCGCTCAGACAACGGCACTCACTTCGTGAACGAGCTCTTCAAAGAAGTGATGACATTATTGGGAATAAAACATAAATTGTGCTCGATTTATCAGCCTCAAAGTAATGGCGTGGAAGAAAAGATGAACGGACTGTTCAAAGGGAGATTGTCCAAATTGTGTTTCTCATTAAAGAAAAACTGGATTTACTGTTTGCCCCTTGCGCTGTTTGAGCTGAGGAATCAGCCAAGCAAGGACCACCATTTGTCCCCGCACGAAATCATGATCGGGAGACGAATGCACACAGCACACTCCCCCCTGCGCCAACACTCAGACGCGCACAGAAGCGCTGCGATATTGGGAGATGAGTTCACAGAATACCCGAAAAAGCTAACTAGGGCAGCGCGCGCAATATCAAAGCAGCTCTCACCACCATTCACAAGGGAAGAAGGGAACACAACGGAGTCACTTACGGAGCCTGAAAAACCGGTACAACTGATGCCGGGACAGTTCATTTATGTCCAGAGCTTTGTGCGCAGGTGGAATGCGCCACGGTTCCACGGACCATATGAAGTGGTATTTTGCACCCCTACGGCTGTAAAAGTTAAGGGTCTCAAGTATTGGATACATTTGATGGATGTGCGAAAGGCATATAATAGTGTGCAGGAAGAGGTGGACGAGGAGGCACAGACAACAGCAAACAATACTAATGAAAATGACGAGTGAATGTGAACATGTGAGTGGAAGAAGTGTACCTGACAGAGAAAATTGTTAATGAGAAACATTATATTACAGGTTATCGATAAAGTTGAAGGATTGGAAAAAAAAATGGATTTATGTGTAAATAATAATGTGAAGAATACGTATGTTGTATGCTCCCTTCTCTGTACATCCCAACCCCCCCTCCCCTACCCAATCCTATTCCCCTTCCATGATATCTTGGCACTGGTAGTGCCAACAAAAATGTTTACATGCATGCACTTAATGCACTTTTATATCTCAAACAGGAACTACCATGGCAACTAACGGGCAGCCTGCAACGGATAGATTTATTAGATATAGAGAATTTTTAGCTGAGAGATGTAGATATTCGTATGAGTGTGGGTTGTCTGTTTGCATTACATTATTCTTTACAATTATGTTTGGCCTGGTTACGTATTGGTTCATAGCGTTCATCTCTACCGAGATGAACGAGGGGGGGGATTAACGGGACTAATGTGACAAATGAAACAGCAATTGTAAATACTAAAGAAGGTGATTTTTTTGGTATGGGATGGGACAAACTGGTATGGGGATATTAGACGACACCATCCAATGTTGCTATTTCGCAAAATGAAGGTCTGCAGGGAAAAATGCAAAACAGCACAACTTCCCCGCCAAAAGTATCTAATTACAATGCCCGCAGTCTAAATGATCGTAACTCCTCTGCTATATCCTGGTTATATAACACCCCCACCAGCCGGCCCGCTCCCGTAACAAAAAACACACTGTTAGATAGCATGAAGAAAGAAAATGAAGAAATGACAGCGAGATATGAAATATTATATGATGATTGGGCAAAGGGGGGCGAGAGGGAGAAAGGGGGGCCCACACTGTCCATCGCCCATGAAGCTGGGAAATACCTTAGAAAAAGAAATAACAGACGGAAAAGGGAGGCGGGGAAGAGGAAGTATGTTGAGTATTATGGGTTAGGATTAGACAAAATGGAAGACCCGCGACACCCCCACCAGACAAATGGTATGCGGACATGAGTGCAACGGCTAAGCAAACAACAAATGAGAGCTGTTATGTCTGCTCCCTCATTCCCCATGCTTCAGGTACACCCAAAGTATTGCTACCCAAAGAGTTGCCTATTGTCGATGCCCAGTGTCTCCTTCATCTCACGTTGTGCAGAACACCTTCCAGGCACATGAGGTAACGTTTAGAATGCTGCAGAACGAGAAGACCTGTTATCCAAAGGCAGTAGGAGTGGTATGTCTGGAGGAGCCATTTTTTATAATACAAGGGACATTTTTTTCAGACAACAAGTGGAAGGACGAAGAAATAATGTGCAAGGCTGAAGCACTGAGGGGTGTGGCACCAGAGAAACTGCAATGGATAAAAGAGACATGCACACCAGTATGGAAGGAACACATCTCAATATTGACTTGGGTAACGGCCATTGAAAAACCCTTCAAGCTGCAGAAAGAAATAAACTATGAACTGTGTTTCAAGGGAGACGGGAGAACCACCATGGGGGCAAACAAGAACTGTAACCAGACCCTCACCATCCCAGATATGAGAAAAGGGACAGCGCCCTAATGGACACCTATTGGGTATGTGGCAACCGGGCATACCTACACCTCCCACAATCCTGGGGTGGCAGCTGTTCATTGGCCACCCTACTCTCCGCACTAATGGTAATCCCGGAAAGCCACATTGATGGGAGCAAGAAGACTTGAGGAAACACCCAACAGAGTGCGGCCCAGCCAACTGCAGAGTCACAAGTATATGTCCTGTCTTCCGGGAACAAGGAAGGGGTGCTGTTCCGAAACAAGCGATCATCGAACTACATATCAAAAGCATCATCGGAACTGCTGGCACAGATCCCGGATAGATATCGATTATTCAGCTCTGCAGAAACGTTCTTCGCCTCACTCATCCCAAGCATCCAGGCGCGAGCAAATGCAAAGTGGCTCCAAATCACACGTTGAGAGCTGATCCAGCTGGCAAATGATACTGAAGAAGGGTTTAACGTAATAAAAGTGGAACTGCGAGCACTACGGCTAATGACCATGCAAAACAGGTATGTCTTGGACCTGTTGACAGCGATGGACGGAGGTGTTCGCCGAAAAATTGGAAGTGCCTGCTGCACTTTCGTACCTTCCGAAGACGCAGACAACGGCTCCCTGTCCCATGTGATCGAAGCAGTACATAACCTAGGAGAAAGAATGAGAATGGAAGGTGGAGCAGAAGAAAGCACGTGGTTCGACAATATCTTCTCCTGGGTTCCATCGTGGCTGGGAATGACTGTGAAATTTTTGATGCCGGCTGTAGTGTTCCTCCTTTTTATTTTTTGCCTGTGCCAGGTGGGTCTTCGATGTTGTGCTAACGCAGTGCGGAATGGTGCAATGATGATGGTGACATTGGGCAACGCCCGTGGTACAATACAAACTATGCAGGAAGGACAGGTACAAACGGGAACAGATGACACGCCAAGATACCAGATAGTGCCCAGGTACCACGACAAATATATAGTAGATAAATTGTGGCATACTACCATTAAAGAGCCCCGTATACTGGAATGGTACGAGGAGGTGTGGGTGGACTTGGAATGGGGAGAGCGGATGTGTATACCTGACCTGCACCCCAGATGAATATGCTAGGAGAGGTGAGAGCCTGCGAGGGGCGTGCAGAGCATGGATGCCCATAAAAGGCACACCTGCATGGGATGACGCAATAATTGACGAGGAAGAGTGCAGGAGATTGGAGGATTTAAAGAATTTGTTACTTAAGTAACGAAAGGGGGGAAATGTAGGGGAGGATTGGTCCAAGAGACCCCCTCCCCTGCATCCTCTCCCCCGGTGAGGTCCATGGCTCGTCAGGGCCCCCCCCTGCCACCAGGGCCCAGGTGGTGGATGGGCCACTGGCTGTCGACATTGACCAAACCTGCTGAATTTAGCTAGGCCTTGGAAACCATTTTGTCTAATAAAGATGGTTTGAGCCCTGTGCACTGCAGCGCGGCCCCCACCCTTGGAGAGTTTCAATTATCCCTGTGGCCACAGCTCTCTGGCAGATCCGCTGAGAGCCCGTTCCCACGAACGGACGGACATGAGCTAGCTAGTGTTAGATACCAACACTGTAACATTTCACCTTCCGCAGTGTATCGCTGTTTCCAGCATGACCCGGCCAGCAGGGCCTGGGTGGAAAAGAACTGTACAATGGTCCCCTAACAAAAGCAGAGTCCCCAAATACTAATGAGCAAACCACCTGTGATGGAAGCGTTCTCTCCACAACCTCTCTGACTAAAAAACCTGTAAAATGTATAAAAATGCAGAATGGGTGCTCATGACATTGGGGATGAAGCACCCACATCCCTGTAGCTATGCGCAAATGCTAAAAGCGTCCCGGGGGTTTTTCATGTTGTGTGTTATCGAGAAGACTGCACCCCACGGTCCCGCGCCAAAACTGAACTAATGCTGCTAGAGTGCAAAGGAAGACAAATGCAACCATATTGAGGGTTCATGTAAGGCGTGCAGGAAAATGCACCATGTGTGTCCAAGCCCACTATGTGCCACTGCCGCCAGTCTCATTGGCGGGTTGTTCCTGCGTGCTCCACCAACCTTACTACTACCTCACTTACCGCGCATGTATAAGCATATAACAAAATGTTGTAGTTGTTAAAAACGTAGTGTACAAGTAATGTGCTCAAATTGGCCATATGGATGGCACTAGCAATGTCAAAAACGTGAGCTTTGGAAAGACTGAATGAGTATTGTATATTATATGAATGTTTGTCTCGTCCACCTAAAATCTGCAACACACGAGGAAAATACCTTTGTGAGCACATGCAAGGCCATTCCCCTTTCCTCCCAGTGAAGCATGCCAGACGAAAAAGCAGAGGCCTGTGCCGCGCTGCTCCACCTCCCCCAATTCGGCTGGAGCCGCTTCAAGCATTTACATTCCCCCCGCAGTACCCAAGGCCACGGCCTGCCACCTGAATTATTTACAACCCAGCAGTAAATCCCGGCCTTAAAACACAGATCCAAAGGCGCCCTTTCATAGGCTCCACGACCCACCGGCTCACCTTAGGTTAATGGCCCCTGTAAAATTAGGACACCCAATATTATGGCAACACTACAGGAACACATCCATAATGACTTCTAACAAGACGGGATAACGTGGACCGCCTGTCACATGCCCCGAGACCCAACCCCGCGACCTATGATACCCGGTCAACAGGACGATGGTAACCATGTATTGATGAATCGCCAGCAGACCACACTCTAGGTGCATTCCTCCTGTGTTGCATTAACCTGTAGAATAACCTATTGGAAGATTTACCAGGGAAGATAAGATTGCAATGTTGAATGACTGCGGTGTGCGTGGCCCTAGGGCAGAAAGTCAGGAAAGACATTCATCTCTGACACTGGTCACGGTTGGCCCAAAAACACCGTCCGGATGAGCCCAGCTGACCTGCCAGGCCCAGCCCAACCCACGAGGGTAACTAGTGACGTCCTCCAGCCACAGCAAACCACATCGCAGCAGCACCTATAGCTAGTCGTCACCACCCAATCCCCACAAACTTGTGCCCCCTATAGCATGTAGGTTCTTATGACGTTTTTTGTAAATATATACGCCTGTCTTTGCTATTGTCAGACAGAGCGCTCACAGAGTTTGCAGAGTTCTTTGCATGCCCTATTCTGATCGATAAACTCCCATTTAAGCTCACCCGCACTTTGTCCTGGCCTTATTTTCATCCTGGGAGAGTCCATTATTGTCTCTCGTTGTGGGGAGGATCGTGCTATCTCGGGACGCTCGCTTTAAAAGGGCGGGCCAGACTACATCCTTTTGGACTTTGTGGTTGCTTCCTACAACATCTGCAATTTGACCTAAGCCACTTAAGTCACATTCTGAATACTACTTGTGGCTCTAAACTTTTTTTGTCCCGACTCCCTATCAGGTTGGCCCCTCGTGCTACTCACCTGTGACTCTGAGGAACATTTTAGGACACATGAAGTCTCTTTGAGACTCTCACTCGCTAGGGATTGGACTTCGGATGCCAGCAGCACTGTCTTTGGGTCTGCCTTTTAAAAGCAAGGCCTATGTTTTGATGTTCTTAACAACTACTTTAGGAATTCACACAATCTATTTCAATTGCTAAACGGTCCCACCCCCCAGCCCCCTTGTTGGCTAAGCCTGATTGGTCGGCTTTGCTACCATCAAGAGTGGTCATGTTAAATTCTAGTTGAGACAACGCCGTTGCCCCAGGTTGGTTTTTCCATTAGGTAGACTTTGAAAAACTCCTCTACAACTAGTTTCACCTAAAGCATACATGTCCTCTGGGCAACTCAGAGTGAGGGGATAGGGGTGAGCAGGAGGGGAATAGCTGAAACTAGCTTAACGAGTTTCATATATTCAAAGGCTTAGATCGCTTAAAGAAATGCCACATAGAAAGCTTTCAATCAAACTGATCCTGCATTTAAAGCAAACACATTTGAATGTTAATAAGGGACTGCATGAGAGTGATAACTTTAACAAACAATGGCTGTTTCTCAAGCTGCTGTTTGCTTTAGAAGCCCTCTGAACGGATGAGTTCAGCTTTGTCGAAGGAGCCACCTGCCTAAGATCACAGTGCGAAAGTTGGGGGACCAGGGGCTGACCTGTCTAACTACTCATGTGGTTTGGTGTCTTCACAGGTAGAGGCTATGAGAGAGAAACAGAAAGCTGCCCGACTGAAGGAGGTCAGCAAGCGGCGGAGCTTGGAGGGACTGCAGAAGGACGCTCTCAAGAGACAACAGGAGTTTGAACAGAAGGTAAACATGGCACCTGCTCGTCACATCTGATCTAGTGGTTAAGAGGGAACAGAAACCTAAGCAGGAATGATATTTGGTACTGAATCACGGTCTGCTAGGATGATGCTCTGCAATGGCTGTCGCATGGCAGCAGTTTGTCATCCTGCATCTAGAGAATTTTTTATTCCTGTTTGCTGTGTTTCGACGTGCAATTTCTGACCAGGAGCTCATACCATTCTTGCCCCACCTTGCTGATTGGTGCAAAGAAATGTTCTATGATGACCTGCCAAGTTGGTGCAAGAAGTAAGCCCCTTCTCCATCACTGAAGTACAAATTGAGCACCATAACACAAAGAAATGCTCCACAGGCATAATGCATGAAATCCTTTTGCTTCATACTCCCAAGAGTGTAGTGTTGATGTGAAATGTACAAGTTTCTCTTCCTTCCTTGCTTTTTTAACCAGATATTTACTGATCTCTCTTTGTGAATAGTTCACATTTTGTGATCGATCATGTTAGGCAAGATTGTATGCAGTACCCTGTGGGAGACTGCACCAGCCTTGACCTCTTGGCAATAGTTAACCCAACCTTTCGTATAAGCATGCACTACACAAGTTGGTAGGGTGACTGAGCAGCCAGGCTTATCTCAAGAGGGGTCAATGTGAGCTGTAGGGTTATCACACATATTGACAGTGACAAGTATCCAAATAAACACTTAAACTCAAGGTTTCTTGATTAAAAAATTATTTATTTAACAGTTGAATAAGCCTCCTTTATAAGGAAGCAATATATATGTAACACACTAATATGCTTCAAATACACACTCTTAGTTTCTCTAAATGAGCAAATGCCCTTTTGGGATGGCACACAGGTTCTTCCTACACCCTGAGGTGACTTAAATATCTAGGACACTGTGGGCATAAATATATGGTACATTTAGAGCAATACTGAGGTTAGTGTCAAAAGAAGAAGTCGAGGAAGTAAAACAATGGTTAAAGATTCTTAACCAGCTGAGTACTTTTAGAACCCTCCAATGAAAAGTAAATTAACCCTTTCCTGGGGGAAAGGCAAAGAACAAAGTCAGAGGTAAAAAGAGTCTTTCTCGGAGCCAGGACAGCCAATGTTAGTTCAATTGATATTTTATTTCTATCGCGCTCATACACAAGTGTTTGAGAGCGCGACAAGGCAAGGGAGGGGAACAGGGGAGAACAAAACAACGATTTTACTAGGCCCAGTGACATTGAGAACGCGCAAGTGCATGGGAGAGGGGGAGGGTAAAAGTACATGGAAGGGGGGGGAAGTAGAAAGTGCGAAGCAAAGGAGAAACGGATAAAAAATAATAAATAAATGATAAAGGCAACAAACAGTGGTAGTGCAGCCAGCAAGTGGCAAGTGCTGGGTTTAAGGCAGCAGACAGGGTAGGTCTGATAAGTGCAGGAAGAAAAAGGGGAGCGGGCTGTATGGGTACAGATACAGACTCCAGTGCAAGGGGTGGCCCGGAGGCAGTGCGGGAGGGTGGCAGGGTGAGTGGATACCTGAGCTTGGAGGACAGAAGGTGTCCAGGTGCATGGTTCCAAGTGAGAACAGATCAGAAGGGGAGAGGGGGAGCAAAGGCAGAAGCAAAGACTAAGGTCTTGAGGTGCTTCTGGGCTGGGAGATGGTTCTCCTCAAGTTTTAGAGTGGCAGGGAGGCTGTTCAGAGGGAGGCCCCAGCCGAAGACCGAGATCTACCCCCATCTTGTTTCTTTGAATAACTACTGACCCTAAGGGAGTTAGAAGAGCAAAGAGCTTGTGAGGGGAGTTATTTGCGGAGGGATAGCTGAAGGTATTTTGGACCCAGGCCCCAGAAAGTCTTGTGGACAATGCAGAGGGTTTGGAATTTAATCCTTGCATCCACTGGGAGCCAATAGAGGTTTCAGAGCTGGAGAGATGTGATCCCAGGGCTTGAGGCCAAGGACAAGTCTTGCAGTCCTGTTCTGGATTAGTTGCAGAGGGTGGAGAGTAGAGGCAGGTAGGTTTAGAAAGAGGCTGCTACAATAGTCCAACCTAGAGAGAACCAGAGCTTGGGAGACAGTGAGCTTCTGGGGGAAGGAGAGGAAAGGCAGAGTACCTCTGATGAGGTGCAGTTGGAAGTTTGACTTTTCAGAGACATCAGAGATGTGGGCAGAGAAGGAAAGTGAGGAGTCAAAGATGACCCCGGGTTCTTAGCATCGCAGGTGGGGGTAGGAGGAGGGCCAAGGGAGCCTGACCAGAGAGTGAGGGGAAAGGATGGTGAAGGTGTGCCGTTGAGCAAAAGTCTAGGTGTGCTAAGCACTTCTTGCAGGTAGGTAAAAAGTCTTGCACAAAGTTTCTATGTAAAAATGAAATCCCTGTAGGGCCACAAGCTGTGAAGCTTGTCAGGGGTAAAGCTGCAAGCAACTCTGCAAAACAACCAAGATAAGTCTCAACTGAGAACTAGCAAGGCTACGCGACAAGAGGTAAGTCCTCTTAGTTTTACAGTACCTTTTGTTAGAAGAAATTGGTTCCAGCTGGCTTCTGTTCCTGTGTAGGTCTGCAGATCCTGTTGCTCCTGGGCCTCAGCCGTGGGGACAAGAGGGAGGACGTCGGGGGACTCCTGCACTACGAATGGAAAGTCAGCGGCAGCAATGGGAAAACTTCAGATCAGCGGCACTTCGCAGTTTCAGCTCCTCGCGACTCTCGCAAACCGCACCACTGCGGTTCTCAGATAACACTATGGACTTTCCTCACATCTGGGGTCCAGCAGTCTGAGTTGGCTCAGGCTTGGTCAGTCCTGCTTGATGCGAGTCCGGAGGATCTTCCTGGAGCTCAGGTCCGACTTAAAAACGATGCACTCGATCTGGTGTTCCTCTCCCTGGCTATCGGTTCCTGCAGCAGCAATGGAAGTACAGCCAGCTCCGAGAGGATGTCCAGAAGAGTTTGCTTTGGGGGTTGATTGGTCCCACTAACCCAAGGGGAGAAGTCATCCGTTGCAGGGCTTCTCTAGTCAAGGCGAATTCGGAGCTTCAGCAATGCAACAGGGATTCACCGGCAAACCAACGGTTTAGGAGTTCCAGCAAGCGCTTCTTCCAAGTTTGTCTTCGGATTCCTTCGTCCATTGGTCGACTCTGCCTTCCAAGCAAAAACACTCACCCTTTTATGCAGGTTTCTCCTATTCATTTTCATCCTAGCTGTCAATCACACAGGGTGGCTGTCCTCTGAGGAAAGCCAGCCAGCCAATCACCTTTTGGGTGCATTCCTGTAACCAAGGGGATTAAGCACAGGGAGTTTCGGGCACCTTGCTCACTTCCTGCCCCTGCCAGACATGCTTGAGCCATAGGCGAGTTTCACTTGTGAATCCCGCCAAAGACAAAACGAACAAAGGGACCAAACCTGGTTTGGCACACCGAGTAAATGTCAAGAAGGACATTTCCAACAAGAAATGGCAAAAAAAGAAGACCGGGGCCATTTTGACAAAATGGGCACCCATAGGTGTCTTACTGCAGCTGCAATTGCAGCCCGCAGTAAAAACACACAATGGTAGGAAAAAGTAAACCACTGTCACCAGCCATTAATTGTAGAAAGGATAACAAAAATGTTACATGAGAAACTAGACAATGTGGATACTAAGTAACCCCTCCAGCACCCTATTGTAAGATAGCGTGTGCTGTGTCTAGAAAGTTACAAAATGTAAATCACGTTAATTTCACTTCACTGCTCTTGGAAACAGTAGTTTTGCCAAGAGAAGGTTTTAAACCTTTGGGAAATCTAAGAGACTTCCCAGTGCCACTGCACTCAAGGTGCTGTGTGTTACAATGTAAAGATGATGCCTATGGAGTTTGTCAGACTCCAAAGTCAAAAGAAACAGTCCAAATCACAGGAAAATACATGAGAGTGGGAAAAAGTCCTAAAGTCCAGCAAAAAGAGCTGGGGTTCTCTAATGTAGAAGGGAATTGGCACATTTCTGAGAACTCTCCCTAACCGATCACTACTGATACGCATCCCTATTGCAGGGAATAACAAGAATGCCCAGTAGTACATTTATTTGATAAGCCCACTAGACAACTATGTTTACTATTAAAAGTCTTATTTTGAAACTGGTCTATTTGTTAATAATATATCTGCTTCCATTTGACTCTTTCCTCCTATTCGGTGTTTAATTCTGTTGAGTGTCCTTGTATGCATTGTGGAATGAAATCCTGTGAGCCCTATAGGAGATTTTTCATTGTGGCCATATGGTTTGGCCACCAGTGTTTCTGCTCTGTAGGTCCCCGCTTTAGTGCTTTCACCTCCTTTCTTGTGCCCTTTTTAATCTCGAGACTATCCGTGACCCCATGCGCTGCTCCACCTGTGGTTCCTTTCTGACCATTGTTCTCTGGGCCTTGTTTCAAGGCTTTTGTGATCTAACATTGGGCCTTCTGCTTTCCCTGCAATCAACATTTTGTTGATGGGCTCTGCTTGCGTCCTTTGAATTCCTCCTTCCTATAGTTAATCGGTCTGCTGTGTCCCAAATTCCACCTCATATTCCTGCATGCCAGGTTCCACTGTCAGCTTATCAGTCTATGGTACTAGCTCTATGCTCTCAATATATGTCCCAGTTTCTGGATCTGAGTGGTCCCATCGCTTGGTCCCGTACCACCCCCAAATCTCAATTCCTGGATCCTAACTCTGGGTTTGACTCCTCAGTTTGTATTGTAGGGCTTTCATCTGGGTTCTCATTTTCAGTCGTTTTCCAAAGCAGCTTCTCCCTGTGCGCCTGCCAACCTCCACCCAGGTTATCCAAGTGTGGAGACTGAGATAAGGGAAGAGATAGTTCTTCACTTTGTCATGGAAGATGGAATATTCAGAAATTCTGGCCATGTGGAGCAGGTTAAACTCTACTTTATTTGCAAACCAGCAGCTAATAGAGAGATCGAAGACAAGAGAAGAGCTGGTCAGACCTCGGCTGCAGAAGGTTCTGTGGGCTGGCGTTCTGCATTTGTTGGAGCGTGCACAGAGGAGATTTCCAGATGTCCTGAAACAATGTTTGTATATTCAAGATGAGGAAATGACGGGTATTCAACGCAGGCAGCGTCCACAGGTCTCCATACCCCTCGGTCATCTCAATACTAATGTTTTTCAGACTGAGTCACTTTAACTTGGAGGTTTACTATTTTTCAGCGGCTTGAGGGTACCCTACACCACATCAAGTCTACATCCCCTGAAGAAAATGCCAGCACTTACTCTAAGGGATTGAAACCTGCAGAGGTTTACAGCTGGGTTCAGGTCAATCATCAATAGAGAAAATATTCTTTGGGCCCCAAGAATTCCACAAAGAACTTTGATTTTATTTAATGTTTTCTGTATTATGTGGTGGGACATGTGATATTGACGTATTGTACAATTTATCTGGTTTGTAAATTTGCATGGCACTGTTGCACTTTGTTTTGTGGTAGCTGATCTGTGTAATGTATTATGATGATCTATTATCACTTTTTGTTTGTCCTAATAGGTTTTTAAAAAAATCATAAATTGTATATGTACATTTATATGAGGTTACTATGGTTTGATAGTCTTGAGTGTTATAGGGTATTATTTCTCCCCACAACACTCAAATTATGGGACATTTGTGTTACTGACAATGGGTGAACTGATGTAAATGGGGAAATGACTGGAGCCATCACTGTTTGGCTGTTTCCTGTAAAATCCTTTTGAGTAATTTGTTAAAAATCCTTTGTGTGCCACACTGATTATGAGGCTCCGTGATTGTTTTTCTAATCAGGCAATTGCCAACATTTCTTAATGGTTCCGGGCATTGGCCTTGATATTTTAATGTCCAGATTTCTAACGGCTGTTGGCTAAGAATTTATGTAGTCGCACTGTGTGAGACTACACAACACTTATCTGCTTGGTATTGGGTAACCCACCGTTTGGTATAGGTCTGTACTACACAAGTTGGTAGGGTGACTGAGCAGCCAGGCCTAGCTCAAGAGGAGTAAATGTGAGCTGTAGAGCTGTACAAATGAAATTTGTAAATACAAGTAGCCAAGCAACACTTACACTTAAGGTTTCAGATAAAAATAGTTATTTATTTAATCAACATCAAGTTTTAAATGAGCATTCTTTAAAAAGGCAATTCATGTAACAATGTAAATATACTTAAACATTACTTTTCAGAATCAGAAAAAGTTGTGGATAATCTTTGGATATGCTTTTTACACAATTCCTACACCCTGAGGTGACTTCAATCACAAGGACAGTAATGGCATTTATATATCACACTAGTTCTACTTTGCAGATTCTGAGGTTGCAGAAAGGAAAGGTTTTGGGGAAGGAAAAGATTAAACAGGTTCTCAGTAAATGTGCGGAAAACTAAATCTTCCAATGAAATCTAGACTAGCCTTTCCCAGCAGTAACAGTCTACAACAAGTTACCTCCTATGAAGGACAGATCATATCAAAGTCAATGGACTAGAAGAGGCTTCATGGAGCCAGGACAGCCAAAGTCAATTGGAACACAGTCTATGGAGCTGAGGCACTTCTTAGATCAGAAACAGTCTTGCACAAAGTTAGAGTTTGTAGAAAATCACTTGTAGGGTCAGAAGCTGTTAAGCCTGTGCGAAAAAGATTTGGACTCCACTCTAAAAGTAAGCCAATGCAATTCCCAACTGAGAAAAGCATAGCTAAAAAGTCAATGAGGTAAGTACCCCAAGCCTAAGCAGTACCTCGGGTTTGAAGAAGAGTGGTCCAGCTGGAATCTGTCTTGCTACAGCGGTGCAGACCCTTGTTCCTAAGCCTTAGTCGTGGGGACAAGAGGGAGGACATCTGGAGGGCTCCTGCGGCGGTACTTGGGAGGTCCTCGGCAGCTACGGGCTCTCTTCGGTTCAGTAGCACTTTGCGGTTTCAGCGCTTAGCAAACCACACCATCGTGGATATCGGATACCGGTTGGGTTTCCTTCACTCCTTGGGTCTTTCACTCTGGTGAGGGGACTCGAGCTCCGGTCGTCCTGCTTCTGGAGGGTCCTTGGGAGACTCCTGAGCTTCTAGCCGGATTTGTTACTGCATCAGACACTTCACTCGACTACGGATTACTCGACCCCTGGCATTTGGGTCTTACAGCAACTAAGAAGTATAGCCAGTCTGGAAGATGGTCCAGTGGAGTTTGTCTCAGGGTTAGTTGGTCCCACTAACCCATGTCGTACCTTCCAGATCTTCTGTCAAAATGGAAAAGGAGTTTCAGCACAGCAGCAGGGCTTCACCGGGCAATTTAAAGGTCCTGGAGGATGCAGCAAGTTTTGTTCACAGTTTCTTTATCGGGTGTTTCTCCCAGTGATCGACTCTGCCTCCAGTCCCAAAACCCTTGCCTTTTAAGCAGGTTTCTTCCATTCATGCACAGCCTAGGTAGTCAATCACATAGCAGAGTGGCGGTCCTAAAAGGACAGCCAGCCAGCCAATCAGGACTGGTTGCATTCAGGCATTCCTAGAGACAAAGGACAGGGGAGTTTTGGGACCCTCCCTCACATCCTGTCCATCCAGACACACTGGAGCCAGAGGCGGGCTTCAAGGCTGAAGCCTGCCAATGGCAAGACAAACAAAAGGCTCGAAGCTGTCTCAAAACACAGAGTAAAACCCAAGAAAGAGACCTCACAAACACAAAATGGTGAAAAAGAAGACAGGAGGCATTTGGAGTTCAGCCTGTGGTAGAAAAACACAATGGTAGGAAAAATTAAACCACTGCCAACAGCCATTTAACATAGTGAGGGTAACATAAAAATGTTACATGAGAATGTAGGCTAAGGGGCTACTAGGTAACCCCCAGCACTCCAATAAGATGGTGTGCTGGACATACAAGAAAAGGTAAGTAAAGTCAATTTAGCTTTACTATTCTTGGGAACTGTAGTTCACCCAAGAAAAGGTATTTAAACCTTGTGAGAAATCTAAAGGGATTTCTCTGTGACACTGCACTGAAGGTGCTGTGTGTCACCATACAAAAAGTAGATGCCTAGACTCCAAGAACAGTGAAAACACATAATCCAATTCCGGTCAAAACACATGGGAGAGTGAGAAAAAGGTCTTACTCACTCCAGGGTTAAAATAAGAAGTCAAGTCCAGCACATGCTTCAATCATTGAACAGGCCTCGAAATCTGAGTCTCTTACAAGCAGATGTAAGGTAAAATTAGAATTGCAAGCACAGAGTTATGCAAATGTTAAACAGTAAAACAAAGCAGCTTGTGTCTCAGTATCTGGGTCTACCACTTTCCTGGTTTGTTGAAGTAGCTCCCCTTTGAATGCCTTGATCAACCACCTTCTCTGGTTCATGCGCTTCCTGAACATGTTGCCGCCTGGGTTCTTAGTCTCTATGGTGTTTTTGAAGCGGCTCCTCAGTTTGCGTCTACCACTTTCTGTGTTCTCGTTCTCACTGATAGTGAATGAAGCTTGTTTATGTACTTCAAGGAGTCTCTCCTCGTAAACCATCAGGTCACCCCTCGCCTGACGCGCTAGATGTCACCCGCCCATCTCCATGGTACAGCTGTTCCTCTCCTCTGTCCCCCTCTGTATCCTACAACCTGCTGTATATCTGTCATGTTGTTTCCACTGAAAAGCACTCCGTTATGCATCACTAATGTTGTACACCTCTGTAAAGCGCTCTGTTAAGTATCTGAATTGGTGTATATCTCTGTAAAGTGCTCCATTGCTTCTCGAAGCTAGGTCGGCTCTCAATAAATACCATAATAATATAATAATGCACTGCTGCATCGACGCTTCCCTGCTTCTCGTCTTCTGCTCAGCCTGTGGTGCTGTTTCTCCTCTTTGGAATTTCCTCCACATCCTAACCAATTTTATACACCTCCCAACATGGTGAAGAAGTGCACCTGGTTCTAAATAATCAGATAAGTATTTCCAGTAATGGTCTCGGTCAGTTTTCATGACTGAAGTCCTCTTCCTCGTCTTTACCATTGCAATAGTCGGGCATGTCCCGCTAATAGGTTTAATTATGGTCTGTCAACTTAAGACTAGGAATTGCACCTGCAACCAGTTAACAGACCCCAGGTCCATAAAATGGGAGACCGCTTGGGAAACAGTGAGCGAAACCTGCCTGGAGTGCAGGACATTGTGTTCAGCACAAGGGTCAAGGAGATGCCAGAGTCAAGACACCTGCAGTACCCCTGGCCTTGTGTCCACAGCCGTAGTTGTGGGACACTGAAGGCTCCCGAGCACTGCAGGCCGCAGTTGGCTTCTGCGAAGTAAGAGGGGAGCTACGCACAACAAGCAGTAAGGTTTGAAGGTGGTAAACGCTGCACTCCGGGCTTCCAAAAAGCATAAGCGGAACGAAAGGAAGCTGGAAAGAAGATCCCCAGAAGAGATGCTGTATAACGGTGAGTGGAAGAAAGGGAACACTCCTAACTGGGCACTCCAGGGGCTGGGAACGGGCATATGTTAATGCCGAACGAACTATGACAGTTGGTTTTGAAAACCAAGTTAAGAGATTTTGAATGCCGAACAAGCTGCAAAGTGTTGAGTACTTTTATAAGTGCAACCAGTAATATTGAATACTGAACTAAAGGAAAGCTATGATGAGCATATGAATACTGTGAAAGCAAGGTGATGGGAAAGAGTGAACACCACGGAGTGAGTTGTATGGAAAACACATTGCGGCAAAGCTAAGAGACTGCCAAGGAGAATCAGAAATGAGTGTTAACCAATGACACAGGGTCAGAGGGAGAAAACCTGTGTTGGCAAGAAAGCCTGAAGAATACAGAAGTATAACAAGTTGCTAAGGGTTATCAGTTGCGTGACCTGTAATGGGTGGACTGTGTGGTTCGACAGTAGCGCCTAGACCGAGTGACACCTGCTTGGGACGCGCCAAGAAAAGCATGTTCTAACAACAGGTTGCTGAAGTGAATGAGAAAGAAAGCAATCTGTGTGAACTATTGAAAAGCCTGGATGATTACAAAGATGAACTGGAACTGTTTTTGAAAGCCAAGAGATTTGAACTGAGTTTACTTTTGAAACAGGAAGAGCTGACTTCTTGGGGAAGGGAACCCTGAGATTTTGTGAACTGTGGTGACCTCTTTCAGAAGGGAACCCAGAGGCCTTTTGGAACTGTTTTGAACTTGGGGAAAGAGAAGCTGGAAAGTAAGCCAGGAGCTGAAAGAAGCTCTGGGCTTTATTTGGAACACTCTTTCTTTTGTGGCTGACATCCCTACAAATTGTTTATCTTTAGTTGTGAGGGCAAGTATAGGTTTTGGACACAGACCTTTCAGTTGAACTTATTGACACATACTATCCTTAGTTACTTTAGGTAGGGAAATCCCACCTTAGCATAAGGCCTTACTCCATCCTGACATTTAAGAAAATGAACCATTTTATTTAGAAAATTGAATCTGTTGTCTTGTCTTCATGATGCCTTCACAAATGGTGTTAAGTGTGGGATGCGGCTCAAACGATACAAGTTGGGGAATCCTAACATTTGAAAAGTTTGCCAGAGCACCAGACCCCTCAGTAGCCACTGAGGACTCTATTGGGTTTGATATTTGCAGCAGTAGGGACAAGATCATTACCCCAGGCGAACTGATGCCCACTGATTTGATTCTAATTCTCCAGCATTGGACCTTCCATGGATTCACATGCTTAGAATATTCCCCGCCGACAGACTGGGAACCCTTGGTACGCTTATAAAGCCGTTTCCCATAGGAAAACTTCCGACACTTTTGTGTCCTATCTACGTCGTTTTTGGGGCCGCCCACGCATGCCCCACTAGGACGTCGCGGTATAAATGTCCTGCCCCCCGCGGCTCCCTTCAGATTTCAACCGTCTCCAAAGTAGTGGGAGCACCTCGTGTAGTCTACTATTTTGTCTAGGTTGTGCTGTTGGAGTTTTCTCCTGATGTCAGGAAAAGCGCTGTTCCGCCTGTGACCTACGTGCGGGTTGAAGGTGTACGAGGGGGACGGACTTATGGATTGCATATATTGTCTACACCCTCATCATTCGGCAGACAAGTGCGACATATGTAAGGGCTTCTCCCAGAAGACTCTTAAAGGTTGAAGACTAGTGGCATGGTTAAACAATGGAGCGGGGGCATACCCGCCTTCGGAGGTGGGCTCCATGCGCAGCGTGGCCTCAGTGTCAAAATCTTCAGGGGCCCCGCGCCGCTCGACATCGTCAGAACCCCCGGTCAAGAAATCGCGACAGGCGGAGAAGGAATCATCGAGAAGCCATTCTAAGGAGTCTTCGTTGAAGAAAGCCTCGTCATCCTCATCTTCGACGAAGAAAGACAGAAAAGAAAAATCGAATCCTCCTCGGGCGATCATCCTAGATCGACCTTGAGTCGAGATGCAGAGAAGCGTAGGTCGAGTTCAGAAAAGGCGGGAACGCCTCAAGGACCTACACGGCCACCACCACCGTCGTCGGCAGGGCAGTCGTTGACCACTTCTCTGCCACTGACACAATTGGTCTCAACCGTTCTTGGGCCGCAGACGGTGACGACGACGACTGGGCCAGCTTTAGCCTCGTCGACGGAGATCCCGCAAGAGGCCTGGCGACCAGAAGTATTCGACGCAGTTTTGCCAGAGACCATACTGCAGCAAGAGGCCTTGTCGATGTCCTCGGGAGATGAGGATGTGAGAATAGCTGGCCCTGCAGACCTCGGGTTACGAGAGATTACCAGGCCTCTCTCCGGGAGCATTCCGGGGTCTACCCCTCTTCTCAATCCGCAGTCACTCTTGTCGCTGGAGGTTTTATCCATGTTACAAACGTTTCTGAAGACACTGGACGCGAGACTACCTCAAGCAACTCCTGCCAGGTCGGCCATCGACGAACCAGGCCCGTCTCGTCGGCCACCTCCGTCAACCCCCACGGCAGTGCCAGCGGGAGGAGACCTCTCAGCTCCACGCCACGAGGAAGGAGAGCTGATAGATTCAGACTCGGACAGTAGAGCCTTATCGGATGTCAGACTTTCTCCCTCCAGGGATCCAACCTGGGAGTCTGAAGCGGAATTAGAAACCCTGAGAAGCCCGGCTCAGCCGTCTTCCCCGGACGATATTGGGTCATTTCACACCATGATGGCCAAGGTTTGTACATAATTCGGGTTGGCCCAGGAAGAGGAGAAAAAGGACTGTTTTCTTTTCGACCACATGGGGGAAAAAGTGTTTTCAGTACCCATCCTGGATCATGTGTGGCAGGAGGGGTTACAGACCATGTGCCACCCTTTCTCGGAACCGGCAATAAAAGGTCGCCTGGAGAAAAAATGTAAGTCCCCAGAAGCTACCCCCAAGTGTCTGTCCTCCCAACCAACCCCTGACTCGGTGGTGTCGGCAGCGCCGGCGAGAAAGGCGAGGGCCCAGCACAAGTGCACGACTCCCCACCCCCGGAAAGTGAAGCCAGAAGAGAGGATGCCTTTGGCAAAAAAGTACTGTCGGTAGGTGCAACCACAGCGAAAGCGGCCAATTCTCTGGCCATAGTAGCCAGATACGACAGGGAGATGTGGCACCGACTGGCTCCTATGCTGGAGCATCTTCTGGAAGAACATCGTAAGGCGGCGATGTTACTGGTCCGGGAAAGTGAAGAGGCCTCCAATCATGCCATAAACATTGCGGTGGACCTCGCGGAATCTGGGTTTAAGCAGGTGAATAACGGTTTGGTTCTCCGAAGGCAAGCATGGCTGAAATGCACCAACTTTAGACCAGAGGTGTAATACAAGGTGCTGGATATGCCTTTTGAGGGAGACCACCTGTTCGGCGAGAAGGTGGACGAGGCCCTGAAGGGCATGAAAGAGGACTCTGACACGGTGCGTTCCTTGGGGGCCCTCCAAAGTGGTGGAAGTTTCAGGTCTTTTCGTCCCTTTAGGGGAGCATCGGGAAACTCCAGATTCTCGGCATCGAGAGACAGATCCTTCAGTAGGCCAGCATACCCCTCCCAGGGATACAGACGGGCTTCTCAAGCGGCAAAACGACGCCGAGACTACCAGGCCCCCAAGTAGAGGACAGGTTACTCCTAGACGATGGATAAGCAGACCAAGGACCAGCAATGACGTGCATCGGAACGTTCTGGGAGGCAGTGTATCGTGCTACATCAACGAATGGGAGCAGATAACAACGGATCAATGGGTGTTGGACACTGTAAGATACGGACATTCCCTGCAATTCAAAAGCAACCCTCTGCACATTCCACCGGCGTTTGTAGCACAACCCCATCTGAGCGTGTTGCAGCAGGAAGTAGCACTTATGCTACAAAAAGGTGCTATAGAATTGGTTCCGTCGTCGCAGAGGGGTCAAGGGGTTTAGTTCCGATACTTTCTGGTGAAAAAACCAGACAGAAAGTGGCGTCCCATTCTAGACCTGCGCGATCTAAACAAGACGTTGAAAAGCCTAAAATTCAAGATGCTCACGCTCCAGGAAGTGATCCCGTCAGTTCAGTAAGGGGACTTTCTGGCATCTCTGGACCTGCAGGACACGTACTTCCACATACCAGTGTGTCGGCGACACAGAAAGTTCGTGGTTTGTGGTAGGTTTGTGGTAGGAGGGACTCACTACCAGTTCACAGTACTTCTTTTTGGGTTGAAATCCTCTCCCAGAACGTTCACGAAATGTTTGGCCCTGGTGGCGGCCTGGCTGAGAAGGCAAGGCCATCATGTATACCCGTATCTCGACGACTGGTTGGTGAGGGGGTCCTCCCCTATGTCGACTCACACAAGTTTGCAGGCCACCATGCACCTCTTACAATGGCTGGGGTTTGCGGTAAACTTCGAGAAATCCTTGTTAACGCCGTCGAGAAGCTTGGTGTTCCTGGGCGCACAATTCGAGACCCAGTCAGGGTTAGTGAAGCCATCCCTCGACAGAAACACCAAACTCAAATCGATTGGCAGGTCAGCTGAAAATCAATACCAGACTATCAGTGAGAAAATGTGTCGATTCTGGGCGCTATGGCGTCCTGCATTCCTCTGGTGGGCAACTGCCGCCTGTTCATGAGGCCGGTTCAAGAGTTTCTGGAGGACAGGTGGATGCAGGCCCAAGGGCTCTGGTCGGACAAACTGACCGTCGACGACGACGAGCTCCTACTAGCTCTTCAGTGATGGCAGAGCGTTCAGAATCTATCCAGAGGGGTACCCCTAGAGGAGCCAGAGTTTCGACTAACCATAATGACGGACGCATCCCTGACAGGCTGGGGAGCACACATGGGCACTCTACAAACGCAAGGTTGTTGGTCTCGGAAGGAATCTCTCCTGTACATCAACGTTCTGGAACTGAGAGCAGTGCGCTGGGCCCTGAATTCTTTCCTGCTGCACATAAGAGGGTCCATATTGAGAATATTGACAAACAACATGGCAGGAATGTTTTACTTGAGGAAGCAAAGGGGCACGCGATCCAGAACCCTTTCGACCGAGGCTCAGAAGGTGTGGCATTGGGCTCTGAAACACGATATATCCATCGTAGCTCCTCATCTTCCGGGAGTAAGGAACGAGCAAGCGGACTCGCTCAGCAGGAAAATGGACCAAATACACGAATGGGAGATAGCGTTCAGTTGTCGAAGGTCTTCGAGAAATGGGGACGGCCTCCGCTGGATCTCTTCGCTACGAAGAGGAACAAGAAGTGCGAAAGGTATGCCAGCAGGTGGCCACAGGAAGGTTCTCTGTGGGAAGCATTCTCCTTCGCGTGGACGGACAAGTTCCTCTACGCCTTCCCTCCTATACAGAGAACTCTGCAGTGGATACGCAGGTACAGGTGCCGGGTCATCCTAGTGGCACTGTGTTGGCTGAGGCAGCTGTGGTTTTCCGACCGGCTTCACCTGTCAGTGGATCAACCAATAACGTTCCCGAAGGTTCCTAATCTCCGGTCCCGGGACGAAGGAACCGTGTGGCATCACAATCCAGACAGTCTCAATCTCACAGCTTGGCTCCTTACTTTTCGGAATTTGGTGCCTTGAGATTTCGTCAGATTGTCAGAGAATCCTGCAAGCAGCGTGGGCCCCTTCCACCAACAAGTCGTACGAGTGTAAGTGGAGAAGGTTCTGTACGTGGTGTCAAGGACAGACGGGAGTGCAACCTCTAAGGGTAACTCCGGATTATATTTTTCATCAATAAAGGTACACCTGGCGGCCATCTCTAGGTTCACGAGGAGGAGGCAGTCGTCTCCCTTATTAAGTGACAGGTTAGTGAAACACTACATGAGGGATTTGTTCCGGGCGTTCCCTCCGGTTAAACGTTTTCCACCAACATGGAGTCTTAATGTGGTGCTAGCAGGGTTAATGAAAGCACCCTTTGAACCAATGGCCACATCATCGATAAAGTTCTTGTCATGGAAAGGGGCTTTTCTAATAGCTCTAACATCAGCTAGGCGGATCTCGGAGTTGCAAGTGTTGGTTGTAGACCCGCCGTATCTGGTTTTTTAAGGACCAAGTGGTTCTGTCAACTAATCCTCGTTTTATTCCAAATGTTCCTATGGCCTATCATAAACACTCATCCATTGTCCTGCCCACCTTTTTCGTGACCCCCTCATCGGCTGCGGAAAAAGTCCTCCATACTTTGGACGTAAAGAGAGCTCTAAAATGTTACCTTCATCGGACTCAGCAATTTAGATCTATGCAACAACTCTTCGTTGCATATGGTCCTTCGGCGAAAGGAAAGGCAATTTCAAAGCAGGGACTGGCCCGATGGGTCTCGTCGACGATTGCCTTCTGTCATTCCAAAGCCGGAAATCCGCTACAAGGGCGTCCGAGAGCTCATTCCACAAGGGCAACTTCGTCGACGGCGTTGTGCGCAGGAATCCAGCTGACCGACATTTGCCAGGCGGCGGCATGGTCAGTGCCTCACACGTTTACCCGCCATTACTGCCTCGAACGGCAGCATGCGGACGAGATACAAATGAGAAGAGCAGTCTTACGCCATTTGTTTCAATAAGGTAAGCCCTTTTCAAGAAGGGTCTGTACTTATTTTGATATATGTATATATGGATGTATATAGGGATATGTGTATGTGTGTATGTGTGTGTGTGTGTATATATATATATATATATATATATATATATATATATATATATTTGATAAGTGCATGTACTCTTGCGTATTTTTAAATTGGCATTTTACGTAAGCGTGGTTTGCTATACATATGCTTAGGTGGGTGCCGGATTACATTCACACCTCTTTTTCAGGATCACTGCTGTGCATTCTATTCTAAGCATGTGAATCCATGAAAGATCCAATGCTGGAGAAGGGATTAGTTTCTTACCTGTAACCGCATTTCTCCAGCATTGGTATCTTTCATGGAATCACATGCGCCTGCCGGCCTCCCCGGAATGCAATCGTCTTGTATAACTAGGTTTTCACCCCATTCTGCTTTGGAGGGGTCGAAATCTGAAGGGAACCGCGGGGGCGGGGCATTTGTACCGCTACGACCTAGTGGGGCATGCATGGGCGGCCCCAAAAACGATGTAGATGGGACACAAAAGTGTCAGATGTTTTCCTATGGGAAACGGCTTTATAAGCGTACCGAGGGTTCCCAGTCTGTCGACGGGGAATATTCTAAGCATGTGAATCCATGAAAGATACCAATGCTGGAGAAATGGAGTTAGAGGTAAGAAACTATTCCCTTCCTTTCCCTGATACTTTATTGGACTGGCTCCCAAATCAGGACTAGCATGGAGGTTCGGGATTGATGTGCTAGCTGGGGTTTTACATCCTTGACTTTAGAGGTGATTTTAAAGTGTTATTACAAATTCATGGAACTGATCCCTTCCAAATCCATCAAGGGTATAACATTGTTCAGGGTGTGCTCGAGAGGGTCAAGGAAGAGGCCGGGAAGGAGGGAACAGATAGAAGTACTCAGAGCTTCTGGGAGGCTGATGATACACTTGATGCCCTTGCAAAACCTGAGCCCCGAAAGGTTAGAGAAGAAGAAACCAAAACTCTCTGCAACCTAGCCTTTGCCCAAAGGAACGACCCATTGTTGGCTGAAGCCTTTTCACAAGTTACATCTGAACAAGAGGGCCAGGAGAAATGAGGACCTTTTTTTACAACATGGGCTTATGTACCGTGGAGACAACACTTCAGAGGGCTTGCTAAAAACACAGTTGGTTGTCCCTAAGAGTCACAAGCAAATGGTCCTGGAGATAGCTCATTCACATCTGACGGGAGGCCATTTAGGACAGACTAAGACACGGGCCCAAATCACCAATAAGTTCTACCTGCTAGGAATACATGCTGACATGAAGAACTTTGTCCAGGCCTGTGAGATTTGCCAAAAGACTAGTACTCGTATGCCTCCACCAGTTCCATTAAATCCATTGCCAATCATTGAAATTCCATTCTCTAGAATTGGTATGGACATTGTGAGGCCCCTAGAAAAATCAACATTCGGGATCAAGCACATTTTGGTAATCGTGGATTACACAACGCGATACCCAGAAGCCTTTCCCCTGACTGCAAATACCACCCAGCAAATATTGAAACACCTGCTCCCTTTCATTTTATGAGTGGGGTTGCCAAAGGAAATACTGACAGATCAAGGCTCTACATTTTTGTGCAAACTCATGGGGGGGGGGGAAGTTAAACAACTGTTGCATGTTACCACTTTAACATCAGTATATCACCCACAGATGGATGGCCTTGTAGAAAGATTTAATAAGACATTGAAGACCATACTGTAACATTTTGTGGAACAGGATGGCAGAAATTGGGATCAGATGATTCCATGGGCTTTACTTGCAGTTAGAAAGATCCCTCAGGCTTCCACAGGATTCTCCCAGTCCAAATGACTCTATGAACGAGCACCCCAGGATGTCCTAGATATGTTAATACTGAGAAAATAGAGAAGAAGCCCGAAGCCCCAATACCACTCTACCAAACTGCCACTATGCTTAAAGAACACATGACGGCAGTTGGATCTTTGGTACAAACCCATATGATCAAGGCACAAGAACAGAAAGCCTCTTATGAAAAAAAGTTTCTTTGAGATCTTTTCCAATAAGTCAAAGGGTATTAGTATTGTTGCCCACTTCTGAGAACAAACTAATATCTGTTAGGGAGAATGTTCGGTTTAGTGCTAAATTCCTCCCACCTTAGAAACCACCAGCTCTTTAGCTGAACATTGGGACTTTGTACTTTTAATTCAATGTGATTTCGAACACAGTGTTTCTTTTGGTTGTGGAGTCCGACAAACTCCATAGGCATCATTGTCACACAGCACCTTCAGTGCCGTGGCACAGGGAAGTCTTTCAGATTTCCCAAAGGTTTAAATACATTCTCCTGGATAAACTACTGTTTTCAAGAGCAGTAAAGTGAAATTGACTTTACTTCCATTTGTAACTTTCTAGACCCAGCACACACTATCTTACAATAGGATGTTGGAGGGGTTACGTAGTATCCCCTTTGTCTAGCTTCTCATGTAACATTTTTATGTTACCCTTTCCACGACGAATAGCTGGTAGCAGTGCTTTACTTTTAACTACCCCGGGCTGCGTTCGTAGCTGCAGTAAAGCACCCATGGGTGCTATTTTTGTCAAAATGGCCCCAGTCTTTTTTTTGCCATTTCTTTGTGGAAAGGTCCTTCTTGAGATTAACTCTGCGTGCCAAACCAGGTTTGGTACCTTTGTTAGTTTTGTCTTTGGCAGGATTCACGAGTGCAGCCCGGCTCTGGCTCCAGGGTGTCTGGCGAGGGCAGGAAGCGAGGGAAGTGCCCGAAACTCTGTGTGCTTAGTCTCCTAGGAGACAGGAATGCACTCTTAGGTGATTGGCTGGCTAGCTGTCTCCCCTTGAGTTGGATGGCTTGCTGGCTGGCTGGCTGTCTCCCCTTGAGTTGGTAGGACCAACCAACTCCAATCAACTCCAAAGTAAGCCACCTGGACATCCTCTCGAAGCTGGTTGAATTTCCACTGCAATCGCTGCTGGAACCAAATGGCCAGGGAGAGGAACACCAGATCGCTTGTGTTGCTTTTAAGCTGGCCAAGAGCTCCAGGAAGATCCTCCAGACTCCCAAGAAGCAGGACTGACAGAGCCTGTGCCACCTACACAAAGTGTTGGACCCCAGATGCAAGGAAAGCCCATCTCGACAGCCAGGAACCGCAGTGTTTCTGTTTGCAATAGACGCAAGGAGAGGAAACACCGAAGTGCCACTTGTTTGAAGATTGCCGGTTGCGGTCGGTGACAGTCCCATTGCAGTGCAGGAGTCCCCAGAAGTCCTCCATGACTGAGGCCCAGGAACACCAGGATCTGCAGAGCTGCACAGGAACAGAAGCCACATGCTGGACCTTTTTCAACCTAAAGGTACTGTACAGTTTAAGAGAACTTACCTCTTGTTGTGTAACCTCACTTGTCCTCGTTGGAGACTTGTCTTGGTTCCATCTGTAGCGTTTCTATCGGCTTCTTTACCTCACAAGTCTAATCACCTTGTAGCACTAACTTGATTTCTTCTATCCTACAAAGACTTTTTAAACATTGTGCAAGACTTTCTACTTAACTGCAAGAAGTGCTTCAACTCACCTTGACTTTTGCTAACTTAACATTGGCTGGCCTGGCTCCCTGAATGACTATTCTCTCTTCTACTTATGTGTTTTGGCTTCATTCCAGGAAAGGGTTAACTGACTTTGCATTTGTTATTTTGAAAGTACTTACCTGCTTAAGAATAATTGTGTGAATACTTGTCTATTCTGAAACCTCTTTTTCTTTGACACTCCTCCCATGTATATTCTAAATGCAACAGTGATATATTAATGTCCACAACATCCTAGCTATTGAAGTCACCTGAGGGTGTAGGTAGTGTCTGTGGGTCATCCCAAATGGGTATTTGCTGATTTAGAAAACTAAGAGTGTGTATTTTTTTTATGTATTTGTGTGTTGCCTGTTAAATAAATGAATAATTGTTTAATCAAGAAATCTGTGATTAAGGGGACCGCTAGGGGGCGCATCGCAAGATGGCTGCAGGCTAGAGGAGCTCCCGATAATACGGGGACGGAATCGCGAAAAGGATGCGGTTCTTAACGAAAACATAACAACACGAACGAAGATTAACTTCTAACATATCAACAGGATCCAGCTGAACTTCACTGCACGAAAATCGGAGTTGGTCTCTCAGAGTTACTTAACAGCGGCCTCCTCGCACTAACCGCCCCAACGTAAGCCTGCCAAAATCTCTGAATCGACACCCGGGCTGCGAGGAAGGACCAAGCCATTCAGAGCACCACACAGCACCAAACTACTGCAGAGCGGGCACTTTGTCCCCCCCCCCCGACCAACGGAATGGACCTGTCAACCTTGGTGTCTCGCCACCTCGAGCCACATTGACCCCTAGCCCGTGGACGACTGATCGGAGGGGCCGGGCAGACACGCACCGCAACCATCATATAACCAGTGGTCGGGTGACGCTGGGAGGCCGCCCCCAGGCCTCGGGGCAAGGAACATTCGCTAATAACCAGAGCCTTCCCGGCTGACAATGCGCACCAACGTCCCGGGCACCCGGTGGCCCCGCATGGCGCAGAGAGGGGCTCCACCTATCAACCGCAATGCTCGAGTCCTGGAGCGGCTCGGAGCCACGCCTGAGCCGCACCCAAAAAGTAAGAGGGGATGGGGGAGAGCGTCCCAGCGCGCAGTGTCCATCTCACCCCCAAATTTGCTAATGCCCAGCAAGTGCCAATACCATAACCGGTTCCAGAGCGGCACGGCGACCCCCCCCCCCTGCTTGCTGAACCGCAGCACCTCAACAAACAACGCGGCGCACCCCATAGAAAGGAGGAATAAGCTATGAAAATCATCTTGGGCGCGAGGCTCCCCCTGGTGAACCCCTTCCGGGGCCATTAAACAAGGGCACCCATGCAGAAGGGGCTCATATTCAACAAGGGGGGGTGAAGCCCTTCCTTCACACGGCCCAGGGAGAGTGGGCAAGTCCTACGCAAAGGGACCCGGACCCCCCCATAATCTAGGGTCAATAACGGCAGTGCAACGCCCCCGCAGCCATCCAAATAGCACGGGGGCACCAACATATAACTGACTGCTTGCACCTAGTTGGCCAACTCCCCGTGCACGGCCCATAAGTCACGGCGGGCTGGACACCAAGATTTTCCCCTCCCCGATGAAAGTTGGAAGTTCGCCAACCCCGCGGCCCGCAATACTACCACCCTGTATACCGGCAGAAGCGCTCCATCCTGGCAGCCTTCGTGGGACCCAGGCTGTAGGCCCAGCTGGCAAAGTAAATTGCCGGGGTCACCCCCAACCTCCGACAGGCACCAATAAACAAACGGGGCCCGAACTTCTCCCATCCTTCGGACAAGAGGGGCCCCTTTTCCCTTAAACTCGCCTGTAAACCCTCAGACGGCGCATCTTCAGGGAGCACAGACCCAGGACAGCAGTACACATTGCCCAAGTCAACACCAAGAGGTAGACCAGGCACAGCACGTTGTTCGGGCATTCGAAAAGGTACTCGCGCCCCAAGATCAGTAGAGCCCTCCGTAGTCGGCACACAGAGCCAGCCAAGGAGATCCAACCGTAATAAGGCGGAGATGGATGGCCAAACGCAATTACAAACCATCCTGGTAGAGATGCAAATTATTGGGCAAAGAACGCAAGAAATAATACAGTTTTGGACATCAAGTGGGACCTGCAGGAAGTCCAAACCCGCCTAACTGCACAGGCAGAGCGTATCCGGACAACGAGCAGCGGATCAGCGCGCTGGAAGATAACTACACTACCACTGAAACAGACCTCCACGGGGTCATAAGGGAGGTCCAGAGACTTGACGAGAAAATCGACGACCAAGAAAATTGCTCCCGCCAGAACAACCTCCGGGTGGTGGGACTACCTGAAAACTCAGAAGGGGCGAATCTCGAGACATACATGCACGGCTTTCTGCGCGATACCTTCAAGATAGAGAACCTACAAGATCTTGCAATTGAGGATACACAGGGCGCCCATCCCCAAATCTCCGTCTGACCAGCGACGTAGGTTCGTGACCATTGCCCTACTCAATTTTCAGCATAAGCTGCTGATCCTCAAAGCATACAGCGAGGCTGGCCCAAACTAAAATGGGTCCGCGGACATTTGCATCTACGACGACTACTCGCTGGAGGTCTCTAGGCGCTGCAAAGAATTCAACCCGATATTCGAGGCCTTGAAAGACTCAGAACCCTGGCACTACTTAAAATTCCCCGCTACTTGGTGTATCCAAGTCGACAAACAATGGCACAGCTTTGAGGACCCGGATGCAGCATGGCGCTTCCTTCAACAGCGGGAGATGGTCACAACAGACTTGGAACGACCCCGGACAGAGCCCCGGCGCCAGGACCCCCGCCAGCCCCCTAGCCCGGAAAGGTCGCACGCAAGTGGGAAATGGCACAAGATCCACAGACGCCCAAAGGTCTGTGGGCCGGAGCGCTGAAAGTATAACCTGGCACCGAAGGACCACGCAAACTTCCCATGTCCATGACCAACGCCCTTGGACCCAAACCTGGTCCAGCCTTGCAACAGAACTCTGGATCCTGTTGAAAGGAGCATCCAACGCAGTTCCAGTAACACACCTAAGCAACCTTGTGCTCTACGCTAATGAAGCCGTCCCCAACTAGTGGAGCCAGGCCGCTGCCCCTGTTGGCCTGTATGGCGGCTAGAAACACCCAGCGTCAGGTGGGGCATGGGGTGAGGGAGGACACTGGAGGCACTGTGCCCCCCTCACCACCTGCAGTAGCACGAGTGCCAACTGTTGGGGCTAGGCCGCAGTTTAGGCCGTCCCAACGTTTGAAATTCACGGTTTGGTTAAAAGTTAGCAAAGACTCATGTTGGAGTCATTGTCAGTTGCCCGCTACTTGTGCATCAGCTGTACCACTACAACTTTGCTCTCATACTCCGCCACGTGCTAAAACATGGCAAATTTGTATACAACAGACAACACACACTTACTCACATAAACCATGGCACTCGCCATTCAACTACTGATGCTTAACATCCGGGGCCTGGTTCACCCCACCAAGCGCAGAAGGATGCTCAATGACTTATCTGCAAGGGGACATCATTTCCCTCCAGGAAACACATCTGGGTTGTACCGAATCAGTGAAACTACAGAGAGGGGTGGGTGGGCACTGAGGCCACTCCCCATGCCATTCGAAAAGAGTGGTTTATATATTAGTCAACAAACGGATCCCTTTCCAGATCAAACGCACAATAGCCGACAAAGAGGGAAGATACATACTCACCCAAGGCCACCTATTCCATCACGCTGTCACCCTCCTGAACGTATACGTGCCTACATCAGATTCTCCAAATTTCTTCATGAGATTGTTTGCGACCTGCGCGCAATATATGGGGATTCTCACGTTTATAGGAGGCGATCGCAACCTTACCCTCACTTGGATCGCCAAGGTGATACCGCTGGTAGCGCCAACCCACTCAAAAAGAGGATTGCCTTATTGACATTAATGCACAACCTCCGCTTGATTGACATATGGAGGGACACATACAAGCAAAAACAGGACTATACATTCTACTCACATCCGCACGACTCCTACTCCGGCTTGATTACTGGCTGATTCCCGCAACCGCTCGCTACCTTGTGAAAGAGTGTGGTTTTCCCGACAACCTTCTCGGACCAGGCTCCGGTTAGCGTAAAAATCTCCCTCCCAGACTCACAACGCCAACCTCCCCCCTGTGGCGGCTTAACTTGCGCATGCTCCAACACCCCGACCTAGTGGAACAACTGGCAAAGGAAACCGGGCGATTCTTGGAAGCATATCTAGCCCACGGCTACTCTGTCCATAAGTGCTGGGATGCATATAAGGCTTACATGAGGGGTCATTGCATATCGAGTTGGGCGCACAAGCATAAAGCTTGGGGGGAAGAAGCGTCCCGCCTAACGGAGGAACTTGCCACTTGGCTGCACTACCACTTTGTGCTGATTTTTTATTTATTTATTTTTGTTATGATTATTTATCCTGTTTCTCCTTTGCTCTGCACTTTCCACTTTCTCCCTCCCCTCCATGCACTTTTCCCCTCCCCTCCCCTCTCCCATGCCCTTGCACGTTCTCAATGTCACTGGGCCTAGTAAGATCGTTGTTTCGTTCTCCCCTGTTCCCCTCCCCTCCCTTGCCTTGTCGCGCTCTGAAACACCTGTGTATGAGCGCGATATAAATAAAATATCATATCATAACTGGCCAAAATTGAGAAATCCCACAATAAACCAGAAATGAACTCCTAAAACCTACACTAAACAAACTCAGCACCAAAATCGCCCAGCTCTCGGCCGACAGGGCACAAAAATCATACACCAGCTGGTCCCAGGCGTATTATATGGAAAATGACCGGCCCCTTCGGTCTATGCCCCTAGCCCTGAAGCAAAGGCAAGCTGCGCAAGCAATAGCTCCATACAAGACAAAGAGGGGAAACGGCTACTAGGGGACGCTGAGATCAATGCTGGATTCAGAGAATTCTACCAGGAACTATATACTGCCTCTGACACCCCCCACCCGAGAAATAGATGCCTTCTTAGACTCCATACAGATCCCCAAAATCCCCGGTGACCAGGAATTTACCCTGGGCGCCTATATCACATCCGCAGAAATAGCTAACTCAATTGGTCCACTCTCCGTGGATAACGCCGCTGCACCCGACGGGATCTCCATAGACCTCTATAAGGAGCTAGTAGAGGACTTGGCGCCTCGACTAGAGGAAGTTTTTAACGATGCATCATCCCTAGGCCACCTGCCCCAATCGATGCTCGCCGCAAACATTATAGTCTTCCACAAGGGGGGCATGGGGGAGACCTGGCTTTGTGCAGCTCGTCTAGACCTATTTCGAAGGGATTGTGTCCTCCGACATATTCCTTATCTTTGATGTTATCCATTCCAGCTTGCTGGCCTCGGAAAATCTTTTCAGTAGAGGGCTCTGCGCGTCGACGTCCTTCGAGTCGGTGTCCCTCGGCAGCGTCCGTTGCTCAGTTCCGTTTTTCCGCACTTCGTGGGCCTCGGAAACGTAACGCTCGGTTCCTTTCTTCAGAAAAACCTTCTTATTCTTCGAAGATTACCATTACACAATGGCTTCTTCATCCGAACCATCGACTCCACGGTCCGGTTTCAAGAAATGTCGTGACTGTGGGAAGAAAATGTTGTTAACGGATCCTTACAGGATCTGTTTGTGGTGCCTGGGATCGGAGCATCACTGTTCGGAATGCAAGGACTGTATGTCCATGGCGGTGAAAGCCTTGAAGGAGCGTAAGGGGAAGTTAGAAAGAGGTAAGGACTTTAAAACTTCTCCCTCGAAAGTTTCTTCGGCTGAGTCGAAACATTAGTCTCCTCGACGACAAAAGAAACATTCCCGTTCAAGATCTCAAAGCGGTTCTCATCAGTCTTCGAGACCAAAAAACTCTAAGAAGAGGCGTCATCGATCTCCCTCTTCTTCTTCCCCTACTTCCCCAGAAAGGGTCACCTGCCCCACGAAACACAGCTCTCCGGCTAAGTGGGAGGAATTCCGTAAGAAAATGCTTAGCGTCTTCGAGAAAGCGCCCTCGACCCCCTTCGGAGACGTCTAAAGGTGATGCCCTGGGTGAAAGACCCAAAAAATCAAAACGCAGCGAGTCGTTGAACCCGGCGAGAGAAAGTACTCGAGAGCGTCATGAACCCTCAAGTAAAAGCAATAAAACCGCGTCATCGACGCCGTCGTCGAAGATTCCTTTGACTCACAAATCTGCGTCATCGATGCCTTTGTCGAAGGGCCCTTCGACACATAAATCGGTTTCATCGACGCCGTCTTCGACGCCACTGTCGACCCCGATAAAGGACAAACCTACAACTGTCACTACTTCACAGGCAATAGAGGTGTCGAAACCTCCGACCATGACGTCGAGGATGCCATTGACAATCTCGACGACGCTTAGTAGGATTCCGATCCTCTCGAGTGCATCGAGGTCTTTTCAAACTTTTTCGACACCTTTTTCAGGATTGTCGATGCCTATGACGTCCACGTCGACAACCTCAACGTTTTCTCAGCCAGTGACAACAAATTTAGCTCCTTCTGCGCTAGAAATGGGTTTTAAACCATATCCTAGGTCTGACTACTTTAGAGCCTTGTCCTCTGTATATGAGGAAGGGGAGGATTCCAACAATGAGAGACCCTTTGGTTTGCAAAGGACTACAATACCCATGCCAGAGGAATTAATCTCTGAGGAGAACAGGTTAAAAGACCTTCAAGAGTCTCTACAGGAGGCAAGTGGTTTAGATACTTCTCCAGAAGTAGAGTTTGCTAAACCAGACCCTGGAGAGCATGCTGAGACTCCTTATAGGATTCTGATGGCCAGAATAATTGAATTCATGGGGTGGACTACACCCACACCTTCTTTTCAGCAGGATGACCTTACTGATATTTTAGATAAAGGTCCACAGGAGGATCCTGTTCCTTTTCATACTGCTCTGCAAAGAAAAATATCTGCTAATTGGGGAAACTCCTGAAGTTATCCCTGCAGTAAATAAAAAAAACCTTCTGCTAAAATCAGCCTCAGATCCTGAATATCTGAGCAAGCATCCAACTCCAGAGTTTAGTTGTACAAGCAGCGACTTCATCTAACAGTAAGTCGGCATACCCTACTATTCCACAGGACAGGGATGATAAAAGATTTGATGCCATGTCAGAAAAAGTATTTTCAGCATGTAGCATGGCGTTTAAGTCTATCAACGCCACTTGCACTCTAGCAAGATTCAGCCACACACTTTGGGAGTGGGCTTCATCTGCGGCTGACTGTCTCGCAGAAGGAGAAGAAAGGGATGCATTCTTAAACATCATCAGGGATGGAAAGGATGCAATGTGCGAGTCCCTCCAAACAGGCATTGATTCTGCTGACAGCATCAGCAGGGCCATGGCGGCGAGTACCACAATCCGCAGATTTGCATGGTTGCGATAGTCTGGTTTTGCTCCAGATGTACAAGCCAGACTTCTGAACATGCCCTTTGACGGCCCTTCTTTATTTGGAAAGAAGGCTGATGACAGCCTGGAGAGATTACAAACATCCAATGCAGCAGCGAAATCCCTTGGGGCTGCAATCCAGCAGACTCCAAATCACCCCTCGGGAGCTTCCTGGAGGGGTAGGTCCTTTCGCTTTTACTCCGCGTTCGGAAGAGGCACCCCTTTGATCTAATAGGTATATAACTTATATCTTTCACCCTTCATTATTTACAGTGAGAAACAACTTGATTTGCATTTCTATAAGTAACAGGACAAGTCGCTATGCATTTTAAAGAACATAAGCATACAGTTGCACAAATCAAGTTTATAATTTTGGAACATGTGTGTTTACCCAGAAGGGGTGGTGATCAAATGAAGTTGTTACAGCAGAGAGAAGTGTATTGGATAGATAGGCTCGATTCAATGTGCCCTCGGGGTATGAACTTAGATTGGGACTTGTCCTGTTACTTATAGAAATGCAAATCAAGTTGTTTCTCTCTGTAAATAATGAAGGGTGAAAGATATAAGTTATATACCTATTAGATCAAAGGGGTTTAAGATGTAAACAACATAGATTGAGAGTGTTTTAATGCAATTGGAACATATTCAGTTATCTATGTCTTTGCCCGTGTTAGCCAGCGTTTTTGTGAACAAAATGAGAATACAAATGAAATGAGATGTTACTTGTCACTAATGGACTGATTCAGTCTACTTTGTTAACGGAAGAAACTGGGTACTGCTATAACATTGTTAATCTGTGACAGTAATGTAAATGCTTAGATGAATGAAAGTAGGGTTATCACCTATTAGAAATGGTTAACTGTGTAGATATTTTTGTAATATGCAGGTTCGATATAAACAAACAGTCACCACGAGCTGAGCAAGAGTTACTTAGCACGTGTTTGCCACATTTAAATAGAAAGTTTACATCACCAGTGTAGCGTGAAGATAATCACAATGAGTATTCATATACTCACCTAAGATGGCGAGGTAGGAAACGGGAAATTAAATATATTCCTCCGGAAGTGCAGGCGCAGGCTAGCGTTGGCAACAGAGATGTATGGCTTTACTCCTGTGCACTCGACACCAACTTTAAACACTCGGAAGCAGTAATCAGTGGAGTTTTGAACAGCGGTCCCTTTTAGCGCATTGAAAGGTCGCGGATGAGACAGAAAAGGAAGATTAGAGCTTTAAGCGCGCACTAAAGCCGGCGGCTCCTCGCTCCGTGCTGCACGCTGTACATGAAAGAAGGTGGGTCTAACACCATAGTGGCTTACTATTACGAAATGTAGCCGTAGACTCAAATACATCTCAGCGGGTGTAAACAAAGATTTGTATTATTCCAAATAGGTGCAGTTTCACAGCGACGAACAAAATATATAACGTTTGCGTCGCCATACCAGCAGTGAAACATATACATCAGAATTACTGAGGTTGAAGGGATTTCCTCCATTTTTTTGAGTGGATTACAGTTCTTTAACACAAGTATGATTTTAGATCTTTAATTCCGTAGGAGCTAATATGGATATCTCGATAATTATTCCTAAGCATACTAATAGAGATCTGTGTATCTCATTGCAGACACTGAAGTTAGAGGGAATTTGCTGGAATCAGTTTTGTCAGAGCTGACAAGGGAATATTACAAGTGTGTACACATGCACTATGAGTTCAGATTACAAGAATTTAAATTATTAGGAGTGGGACCCAGCGCATAAGTTTTGCGCCTGTTCCCACACAAACTCCGTAGATGATTGAACTAGTAAAAATATCAGTAGTAGTAATACATATATATCTCTTCGCAGGCCTTTGAAAAGAATGAAGCGACTTACAAGAATACTATAGTGGCGGTACTTGGCCGCAGGCTGGCTCACAGTGATGGTTGATGGATAGAGCAACGTTTCTCTAATTTGGTTTTGACAAGTGTGCATGAACACTGACACATGGATTTTTTTATCTAATGTTTTTGTGAAATATACTTTATTGAATTATTGAACCCAAATACTCCTTCACCTGAAGACGGGCTGCTATAGGCCTGAAATGCGTAGTAAATAGGTATAGAATAGAACTACCTATCGGATTATTTGGATATATATATATTCAGAAAAAGAGTGGACAAAGTTACGTTTTGTTACCTGAAACTATAATTCTTTTATGTTTGAATTTTCAGAAAAAATGTATGAATCGTTCATCTAAGTGTTCCCAAAGTTGTGGAATTCTTTATGTATGTTGTTTTTCTGTGAATAATTAAATGAATTCGAAGACAGATCCGCATCAACTTTGTGTGATGTAATGCTGGAACTAAAATGATATATTGAAGTTGAAAAATTGTTTTTTGAATATCACTACAGACATAATTGTCGAATTAAAGTGTATAACTTGTTAGTTATTGTGTGTGCCCCTGGTTGTACCCTGTTGTTTCGAGGTACCTTTCTGTGCACACTTTCTATGGTCTGGTAGCACAGATCTACTAGGGAGCACCTGGAATTTGTTGAATTTACAATTGTACTTGTTGAAATTGCTCTATTTTTGAATTCCAAAGTGTGCACCTCTACTCTTAGATTTTTCATGCTTATTTCCATGTGCCAATCCATCTCAATTTCGAGTTCTGCCATTTGGGTTGACCTCCGCCCGAGGGTCTTTACCAAGCTAATGTCGGTAGTGGCTGCAAGTCTAAGGAGGGAAGGGATCCAAGTCTACCCCTAACTGGACGATTGGTTGATCAGAGCAGTATCTCTGGAGCAAGCTCAGATCCATCTAGATTAGGTCTGCCTCTTCCTTCACAAGCTGGGCTTCTCCCTCATCTTGAAGTCACAGATGATGCCATCACAGAGACTGCAGTTCATTGGAGCAGTCCTGGACACTTCCCTGGGAAAAGCCTCACCACCAGAGGTGAGGGCTCAAGATATTCTACAGATGGTCACCACGTTTCAAAATGCCCAACGTCTACCAGCCTTCGACTTTTTGAGGTTGCTAGGCCTCATGGCATCCTGCATCTTCCTAGTGCCAGAGGCTCGCCTGAGAATGAGATCCCTCCAGTGGGCACTAAGAACCCAGTGGTCGCAATTCTCACGAAGAATGTCAGATCTCCTACAAGTCCCGGACAGAGTAGCTCAAGACCTTTAGTGGTGGGCCTGTCGGGAGAACATCTTGAAAGGAGAACAGTTTTGGCAACCATGGCTAGAGATGACAGTAGTCACGGATGCCTAACTCACGGGGTGGGGAGCCCATGCCAACGACTTGACCATCAGCGGACGTTGGTCTCCATCAGAGTCCAGACTACACATCAACCTGTTGGAGCTGAGAGCAATCAGACTAGCGCAGAAAGCTTTTCTGCCATCAGTACAGGGAAAGAATGTCCTGATAATGACTGACAGCACAGTGGCCATGCACTACCTCAACAAAAGAGGAGGCATAGGGTCACTGCCTCTTTGCAGAGAGGCCATACAACTGTGGTTTTGGGCAATTCAAGAAGGAATCTCTCGCCGGAGAGAAGAACTTGACATGCTGACGCTCTGAGCAGGCAGAGCACAGTCTCCCACGAGTGGGAGCTAGCTCAGGAAGTACTTCAAGAGATCTTTACCCTTTGGGGAACCCCTCAAGTGGATCTGATCGCCACCAGCATCAACAGGAAGTGCGATCAGTTTTGTTCAAGTGAATTTCCCCCGAGAGGAGCTCTAGGGGACGCGTTCGTAGTGGACTGGGAGTTTCCACTTCTGTATTCGTTTCCTCCAGTCCCTGTCATTCCTCAAATGATCAGGAGGTTGAGAAGATTCCGGAAAGCCATGATCCTAATTGCCCCGGATTGGGCCAGCAGAACGTGGTACCCGGACCTTCTAGACATGTCCATCTGTCCTCCGATTCGTCTTCCGCAAAGAGAGGATCTTCTCTCGCAGAAGGGAAGTCAGGTTCTCCATCCAGACATCAGAACCCTCAGCCTTCACGCTTTTTTTCAGAAAGGTTGAGATACAAGGATTGGGATCTCCCGGATGACATCATGGGGGTGTTGCTTTCAGCTAGAAGGCCAGCAACAAAGACTTTATACCGCTGCCGTTGGAACAAATTTTGCAGCTGGTGTAGAGAAAAGAATATTGAACCATTTTCATGCAATACACCAATGGTGTTATCTTTCTTGCTTTACATAGCAAATTCAGGTCTTCAAATTGGTACGATCAAGGGCTACCTCGCAACGCTGTCTATCTTTAAGCGTACTGCTGAGGAGCCTTCGTATTTCAAACTACCTGTAGTAATCCAATTTCTGAAAGGATTAACAAATGTCTATCCACCAAAACCTTTTCAGGTTCCTTTGTGGGACCTAAATCTAGTCTTAAAGTTTCTAATGGGTACTACTTTTGAACCACTTAATTCTTGTTCACTAAAGTTTCTCACTCTTAAAACAGTCTCTCTAGTGGCCTTAACTTCTGCTAGAAGAGTGAGCGATTTACAAGCTCTATCTTGCAAACCTCCTCATACAATCTTTCATAAAGACAAGGTTGTCCTACAAGTGAAGCCCAATTTTCTCCCAAAGGTGGTCTCTGAATTCCATATTACTCAGAAAATAACCTTACCTTCGTTCTATCCTCCTCCCCATCCAGGGAAAGAGGAAGAGAGATTACACAGGCTGGATCCAAGGCGTGCCTTGAGTTTTTATATTAGCAGACTTGCTAGGATAAGGCAAGCAGACTAATTGTAGGATACGCAGGGCACAAATTAGGATTGCCAATCACAAAATGGACAATTTCAAGATGGATCATTTTAACCATTCTAGAATGCTACAAATTGGCAGGAAAAGAACCCCCTCAACATCTTAGGGCTCATTCAACCAGGTGTATTGCAGCCTCTTCGGCTCTCCAAAGAGGGGTCCCAATTAAAGATATATGTGCGGCTGCCACATGGTCGTCCGCACATACTTTTACCAAATTTTACAGCCTGGATTCCTCCTCTAGCCAGGAGACAAGATTTGGGAAAGCTGTGTTGCATTCTGTACATCGTTAAAGGGAAATATTTCATCTTTACTCCCACCTCCTCTTTACACTACTGCTATGGGAGTCTATCAAAGATGAGGAATACGTTGGAGGACACAATCCCTTCGAAGAACAAGTTACTTACCAAACTGGTAACGTTCTTTCGATGGGATGTTCCTCCGACGTATTCCTTATCGCTCCTCCCATCCATCCCTGCCATACAACTTCCCTTGTAGTTGCAGTTTACGCTACTTCAAGGTTACTAACCAATTAATGCAAAGCAAATCTGAACTTCAAAACGGAACTGAGCAACGGACGCTGCGCAAGTCTATTTATACTCATGATGACGTTGGCGCCGTTACGGAGGCTGTCGAGGGACATCGACTCGAAGGACGTCGACGCACAGCGCCCTCTACTGAAAAATGTTTCCGAGGCAAGCAAGCAGGAATGGATAACATCAAAGATGAGGAATACGTTGGAGGAACATCCCATCGAAAGAACGTTACCAGTTTGGTAAGTAACTTGTTCTTCTCTTATAAACCCGGACGCCAAGATCCTTGCGAAGCGCATAGAAAACAGCCTCCCGAACATCAATCATAAAGACCAAACGGGCTTTATACGGCATAGACACTCGAATGACAATATTAGAAGGCTGCTACATCTAATAGCGTGGGAGAGGGTCCCGGAGAACCTTATACTAGCAGTCGATGCCGAAAAGGCCTTCGCCAAGGTATAATGGGAGTTCTTATTCAGAGTATTACCTCGCTATGGCTCCCCCCCACCTCATCCAACTGATAAAGCTCCTATACACGTGCCCCACAGCTGCCGTAATAACCAATGGCGTTACCTCACCCGCCTTTAAACTACAGTCAGGCACGTGCCAAGGGTGCCCGCTGTTGCCACTACTTTACGCCCTCTCCATAGAGCCAATCGCAATCAAGCTCTGGGCCGATAGGGGCTGGGCAGACATTGTTCAAGGAGGAGAGGAACATCGTGTGTCCCTCTACGCCGACGACCTGCTACTATACATTAGCAACGGCCCCAAAGCCCTTCCATACATTCGCACACTCCTTTTGGAGATCGGCCCTATGGCGAGTTACAGAATAAACTTGAGCAAATCTGAGGTCGTGGCATTGCGGTCAGATATCCCCTGGGATCCCGGAGAGGTTGCCCCTTTTGCCTTACAAACACATCATATAAAATACCTCAGTATTCATATTAGCGCATCATTGGCTGACCTCAGGGACCTAAATTATCCCCAGAAAATGACTGGTGTATGCCAGGATCTGAAAAGGTGGGACACCCTGAACCTCTCCTTGACCGGGCGAATAAACGCTCTAAAAATGCTCTTTCACCAAGCTCACCTTCGCAATGATGATCCCGGTCAGCCCTACAATCGCCTCCTTAAAGGAGCTAGACAAAGCAATCTCCAAATTCATTTGGAGAGGGAAGAAGGTGAGAATTCGCCTCCCAGCCCTTCAAGCACTAAGCCGAAAGGCGGACTTGCAGCCCCTTCCCTTTAAGCATACAACCTAGCGGCGCAAGTGTGCTGGGTGAAACGTTGGCTGGACACATCAGATGACGCCAGCTGGAGGACAATGGAGATTGAGATGATGAAACCCCTAAACCCATTCGAAATAATGGACATACCCCCAAAGAAACTCCCGCCTGGCATCAGGAAACACCCCATACTCGGGCCCACGCTCACTCAATGGCACAGACTCGGGACAGCACAAGGGATACAAACTAATTATGCACCTCTTTGGTCCAGTATCAGGGCAGTATTATCCTACGGGCACGCAGGTAGAATACATCCTAAGCAAGACTATGAATGGGCCTATGTTAGGGTAATGGACATACAGTAGGGGGCGGCGCTGCAGGCGTTCAAAGACGCTCGCGCTAAACTGGGACTGGGCGATTGGCTCATTTATCATAGCATCTGCACCACGCTACGGCGTCGCACCACACAACCTCCCGGCCTCTTGACCCCGCCCCCTGCGAGATCAAGATGGGGCGATACCTGGACTCCTTCCCACGCATTTGCACATTCTACCGTATGGCAATCCCGAACAACCTGGGACGGACACACACACTCGCACGCAACTGGTCTGAGGACCTAGGGGTTCGAATTGAGTTAATGGATATCATAGCTTACTTTGCCGCTATACCTCTAATCTCTGCCAACATCAGGAATAGTGAGATCCAATTTGAAATTGTGCAGCGGCGGTACTCTATCCCCCTCCAGAGCTCCCCCATCCCCACCCCCCTCTCTACATCCGAGGGGGATCTCCCAAACAAACAATTGCTGGAGTGAATGCGGCGCCCTGGGCACGATGGGGCACATTCTCTGGTAGTGCCCAAAGATCTCCCACTGCTGGAGGGAAGTGCATAAGCAGATAAGTGAAATCAGAGGAGCCACAATCATGTTCACACCCAAGGTAATGCTCCTGGGGCGGGGTGCCAATGCCTTGTATACGGAGGGTCTCATGTGCAAACTGATAGGCCTAATACTGTTCACGGCCAGGAAACTCCTTATTGCCCACTGAAAAGCCAGAGATCCCCCTTGTACCGCCGCACAAAACACTCTCCTGGCAAAAACCTGCAGGATGGAATGAGCGGCTATCGTGCAGCAACAACCCTAGAATCCACTAAGAGCAGCAAGAGCACTAAAATTCAGAGAACTGTCTGACCCATACACATAGATGAAAAGATGGCGGGGAGCCCTGCACCCTAGCACGAGACAAGGCGCTCAATGGCCAGGAAATAGAGTACCCATTCACCGTAGAGCCAAACTATTAAGGCACTGGAACTTTTAAAGCACTGGAAGAGCAACTCGTAGATAAGGAGGGGAGAGGAAAGGGGCTTGTTGATGGTGTAGCTGTTTTTGCTAGTTGAAGGCAAGCGACATTCCGCAGCTCTTAAGGCGCACTAATGTTTTGTAACACTGCTCTAATAGCTGCATATGCGCCCTTGATCACCAGCATGCTGCAGCATGATGTATGTACCCTGTCTCAAAATGGCAATAAAGATTTTACAAAAAAAAAAGAAACCTGTGTGTAAGAGTTTATTTGAATACTTGTTAGTGTGAATCTCTGTGTTACTCCCCTACAGCTCACATTCACCCCTCTTGAGATAAGCCTGGCTGCTCAACACGCTACCAACCTGTGTAGTACAGACTTATACCAAAGTCTGGGTTCCTATTGCCAGGAGGTCAGGGTTGTTGTAGTGCACCCAAGGGGTGCTGCATACAATCTTGCATAACAATATCCAAATGGCATGGACCATATGAGGTGTTATAACAAATGGGACCTTGTAACTATAACATTTCCCAACCTGTTCGCCGCTTAAAAACACAAGTCTACCATATAAATCTTTTGAAGGAGGATTTGGATAGCACTGTCCTAATTCCCCCAGACAATTTTACTGATGTATTTAGAGAAGAGCCAGGAAGAGTGAAGCATATTTGTCATCCCATCCGCACTCCAGAAGGCAAAATGGTACATTTTAAAAACCGTACTGATTACCTGAGGCCCGAAAAGAAACCATCATTCAGGAAGTAAAGCAGATGCTTGAGGTTAATATTATTGAACTATCTACTGGACCCTGGATCTCCCCTATTGTGTTGGTATCAAAGCCTGATGGGAGCCAGAGGTTTTGTATCGACTTTAGAAAGGTCAATGCCAGATCTGCCTTTGCTTACCCAATGCCACGTATTGACTATCTTATTGACCAGCTGGGTAATGCTGTCTATCTCTCTACTATAGACCTCACAAAAGGTTATTGCCAGGTTGTACTAAATGGGCCTGACAAAGAGAGAACTGCCTTTGCTTCTCCTTTGGGTCTTTTTCAATTAAAGTATTACCATTCATTCTACATGGAGCTCCTGCAACATTTCAGAGAATAATGGATGCAATTCTACAACCATACTCAAACATTTGCAGAGCCTATATAGACTACATTGTGATACAATATAAAACTTGGGAAAATAATCTGTTTCACCTTTACACAGCCATGCAAGGTTTAAGAAAAGCAGGCCTAACCGCTAACCCCAGAAAATGCAAACTGGCTCAATCCGCAGTCAAATACCTAGGGTTTTTCATGGCTAATGGAACTGTCCAACCCTAGCAGGAAACCGTTACGGCTATTCTTGATACCCCCAAACCAAAAACAAAAAAAGATCTGTTGAGCCTTTTTGGGGTTAATCGGCTCCTACCACCGGTTTATCCCAAACTTTTCTATCAAAACCTCACGACTCACCAACAAACTGAAAAATGCGGGAGCCTTCAGTGTTCCACAGCTCTGGCTGTGGACAAAAGGCCAGGGGTACTGCGGGTGTCTTGACCCTCTCACGGGCCGCTCGGGGTCGGCATCTCCTTCTCCCTTCTGCTGCATACAGCATCCTTCCCTCCAGCCTGCTCCATGTCTGCCAGCTGCGACCTGCTCTCCAGGCAGGTTTCTCTTTGTTTCCCAGGCGGTCTCCCATTTTATGCACCTGGGGCTTGTTAAATGGTCACAGGTGACATTTAAGAAAATAAACCATTTTATTTGGAAAATGTAATCTGATGTGTCTTCATGATGCCTTAACACGTGTGAATGTATGTGAATGTATAGAATTGAGGTGGCGAGTGACTGTTTATCGTGAGCTAGTGCCTGTGACAAAGCACAGAATTCCAACTACACAGAAGTGCCCCCACTAACTAACCAGCTCTGTAATGAGGAGCGAGACAGACCAGGAGCGAAGGAAAAACCACAGCGACAACACCCTGGCACCACTAACTTCGTTCAAGGAAATGTATGCAACAGTCGGTAAGGCGCACTTTCCCCCAAGAATCACGGAACGTAAGAAATCCAGAATGGAGGAAGAAGTAAGCCCACGGAATCAAAGCAGTAGGACAGTAGATCACTTTGGTGACGGATCACGCACCCTTGGTCTGGTTGCCCTAAAACAAAGACACAAATATGAGGACCCTGCAATGGTTTCTATCCCTACAATCGTATTCCTTTCGGGCGTTCCACCAGCCGGGGAGACTGATGGCATAAGCCGACTACTTGTCACGCTCCCATGCCCTTCCCGAACAAAAGGGCCTAGGAAGGGGTGTCTGTAAAGAAGAGTGTGCAGGCAGCACGGAAAACACTAGGAGCCGGCAGAGGAAGGGTTAATGGTTAACTGATGAGCCGGGACCCAGGAAGTCTGTTTGCCTGTTGGGTGCTTTTCTTTTTGCTGGACTATAATTGTCATTGTTTTGATCTCCTCGGGAGATGTGTGTGGTAGCGGGGAAGGAGACGTTGGTGTGGGCGGACTGAGATGCTGAGGAGAAGAAAGTGAGGAACCAGGGAAGGAGAGCGGCCAAAGAGTGGAAGCCGCAAGTTGTTAGCCGCGTTGAAGGCTCCAGTTAATAGTTGAGTTTGCCGAGCAGCTTCTGAGCGGAGAGGGGAGGAAACGTAGCTCGCGCACCAGAGCAGCAGCGCGAGAGGCTTCAAACAAACACCCCGATCTACCGTGACAACTTAAACCAAACGAACAGTGTGATGAGAGGTGTGAGAAACCTGAACGTGTCTCCCTAGCTAGTCCCCGGGGGATCTATCATCCAGGTGGCCAGGACACGGCCATCGCTATTGGATCCAGTTCCAGGGGTGGACGATTGCGGGAGGATCACCTGGATGGGGGGGTCTTGTGGGAGTGGGACACAACAGGCGAGACGCAGTATCCCCCTTCTTTCAACACTTTTTCCCCCATCATACCACGTAAGATAATCCAAAACACTGACTTTTAAAAACAATTTTTATTATTTTATAAACAACACTCCAAACATTTCAATTAATGAGGACATTCGTATCACATCGTTAAATTCACAGATAGTGCATCACAGTCCTCCACCCTCACGCCCCCATTAACTTGAGCCCCTAATTCAATGCCGGCTGCTTGCGCGTCTCCGGGTTTATCTTCATCACTCTCTCACATGTCGACCTCACTAAGTTCGATCTGGGAGGGTCCCACCATCGTGGCCACCAGTTGTCTCCAAGCTATCAGGGGTCCCACCTCCTCCTCCCCTCCCCTGCTGATTGCTTCATACCAGACCACCGTTTCCGCATCTGCCCACTTTAGGAGGTCCGCCCACCACGTCTCTATTCTTGGTCGTTGGGCTGCCTTTCAGCCCATTGCAATTATTCGTTTGGCCAGGATGTAGGCCAGGGCCTTCATCTTGCTAATGTGCTTAAGGTTACGTGGTCTAGCAAAACCCCCCAGCATGCATGCCCACGCTGACTCCACCTCCCAGTATAATCCCTTTTTCAGCCAGGTGTAGCTTGACCTCTATCCAGAATCTCCCCACTTCAGGGCAAACCCAAAACATGTGTAACATCCCAGCCTCCACCTCACCGCACCTTGGGCATTTCTGTGTCACTGAACTTCCGAATCTGGCAATTTTGCTAGGGGTCATATATGCCCTGTGGGTGACGTATAACTGGATCTGCTGCAACCTCGCATTTCGGGACACCTTCTTGTGGTACCTTTGTGCCCTAGCCCATTGTCCATCCAGCATGGGTTCTCCCACCTCCTTCTCCCATTCCCGCCTCAGCTGAAGTAGCTCATTGCCCACCCTAGTCATCAATAGCTCATATATGCGGGAAATTTCATTTCCGCCCTCCGATACATCATACATTGTCTTGATGGCCATGTCAGGCTGCTCCGCCAGCGCTGCTCCAGTCCATCTCTCTCTCACCCGTTTGACAATTCTCGTGTGGGTGATATGTTGGCCTGTGTGCACCTCGGTGTCCTCCATTAATCTCTGGAAGTCCAGTGCCTCCCCCTCTTGCCATACATCTCCGAGGGTCATGAGGCCCATCGTTTCCCAATATCTATGAATCCTTTTTATCATTTGCGGGTCCTCCCCGCATAGCGCCACTAGCGGCACCTGCGGGGAGCATGGGGACAGGTTTCCCACTCTTTGCCATGTTTTGCTCCATGTTTCCCAGCCAGTGTCCGCAGTCTCGCCCATCCCTGCAACATTGGTTTGGGCAACCACACCACCCCCCTTAAGAAGAAGGGGGAGGTATCCCTGCACAGAAGCCTGGATTCGGCCGTCTCTTCAGACAGCCACCTGGCCACGTACTGGAGCTGTCTCGCCAGGTGGTATATCTCGAAGTTAGGCAAATTAATACCCCCCCTTTCACACGAGTTTTGCAGTTTCCAAAGGGCCACCCTATTCCTGGAGTTGTGCCATATGAAGCCCCTACATAGGCTATGGAGTTTCACAAAAAAGTGTTTGGGCGGCATGTACAGGATGTTCATAACATAGTGTAACAGTCTCGGCAGGACCACCATCTTGATCAGGGCCGCCCTACCCACCACAGCCAGAGGTAGCTTGGACCAAAACCCCATGCTGTTCTTGATGCCATCCATTGCCCTCTCTGTATTGTGTTTGTGTTCCTCCTCGGCCGTGTGATATATATCGATTCCCAGATATCGGAATGTCCTTGTCTGCCAAGGTATCGGCAAGACCGGTAGGTTCCTTTGCGGAACCCCCCTGTATCTGCCCAAGGGGAACATACTCGATTTCTTGGGGTTTACAGCTATGCCCGAGAGGGTGGCGTAACGTTCAATCACCTCCAGGATATATTGTAGGTTCTCTTCTGGGAAGCGCAAGTACAGCAGCACGTCATTGGCGTACAATGATATGAGGTACGGTCCTCCCTTCGTTGGACCCCTATCTCCCCATACTGTTGTCTGAGGCAGATTGACAAAGATTCCAGAGCGAGGATGTAAAGCATGGGCGACCAGGGGCAGCCCTGTCTAGTGCCCTGTCAGAAATGATCGCGCCAGTTTTAACCCTGGCGATCGGGGAGCTATATACCATTTTGACCCACCTCAGATACCCCAGCCCCATCCTGTATTCTTTCAGCGCCGCTAATAGCCACGGCCATCTCACAGAGTCAAAGGCTTTGATAGCGTCCAGCGAGACTATTGCCATCTCGCCGGGGTTCTTCTCCGTCTGCTCAATAATATGGTGGAGTCTCCTATGATTGTCGGTTATATTCCAACCGGGACATAGCCTGTTTGATCGGGGTGTATCAATTTGCCTATGACTCGTTTGAGCCGGTTTGCCAGCGTAGCTGTAAGGATTTTTCTGTCTTGATTAAGCATCGGTCTGTATGACCCACAGTCCGTGCTAGGCTTGCCCGGTTTCAGGAGTGGAATGACCACCGCCTCCCTCAGGGAGTCCGGCAGCCTCCCTCTCAAATGCCTCATTTAACATGCCGAGCAGCGGGGGGAGCACCTCGTGCCTGTATGTCTTGTAGAATTCACTTGGGAGCCCGTCCGACCCCGGAGCCTTACACGTGGGTAGGTGCTGGATCACTGTCTCTAATTCTTCTAATGTAATTGGGGCGTTAAGGTCTTCCCGTTCCTCATCATTTAGTTTAGGCAAACCTATGTCTTCCAGCGTTTCCTGGATCTCCCGGCCCATCACCTCCCCCGTGTCCTCATAAAGGTGTTTATAGAATCTAAGGAACCCTCACCCTCCTGGGTATCCCAAGCCTGGCCGTCTTCCCATTTTATCTACCTGACCGCTGGTCTCGGCGTCTCATTTTTATATAGCCATGCTAGCAGCCTTCCAGGTTTGTCCCCCCCGCATGTTGCCTTTCAATATATTTTTTGTAGTTCAAGTTACATAGTCTGTCCCAGTGCTCCCTGCTAGTTTGTTGTAACAAGTTCACCCGTTCGGCATCCTCCTGTGAGGCGCTCCCCTTTTGCATTATTCCTTCCAACTCCTTCTCTGTCTCCTGCAGCTCACGCTCTATGCCCCCTTGGAGCCCTCAGGATTTGGATATGGCTGCACCCCGTACTACCACTTTGAACGCTTCCCACAAGGTACCCACTGACGGCACACTCCCCGTGCTGAGGTCGAAATACTCGACAATCGCCTCCCTCAACCCCTCACGGAATCCCGAGTCTTGCAGGGCCTCAGCTCTGAGCTTCCAAGTCGGGATTCTTGCTCTAGGGGGCTGGTGCCTCCATTCCAGGACCAGGGGAGAATGGTCAGAAAGCACCCCGGCCTTGTATTCCGAGCCTATCATTTCTCCTACCAGCTCTGAGGCAAAAACATGTAGTCCAGTCTTGTATGAAGGTTGTGGGGGCCGCGTAATGTGAGTACTGCCTATCTACTGGGTGTAGCTGTCTCCAGATGTCCTCCAGCCCAAAGTCCCTCAGCAGGGCATGTAATGCTCTCGCTGCGGGGGTGTGCCTACTTAGCTTGCTAGCCGACCTATCCATTTTGGGATGTAACGTGCAATGAAAGTCCCCGCCCCATATAATCGCTCCGCCCAGTAAGGGGCTAATTCTGCCAAATAGGGCCCTAAAGTAGGCCGCCGTGTCTTGTTTAGGGGCATATGAGTTTATAATGCACACTTCTCTATTTTCCAGCATCCCGCGCACCACTATCATTCTACCATCTGGGTCCCCTGTGGACTGTAGCAACTGAAACGGTTCATGAGGTGCCACCCACGTGACCACCCCCCTAGCGTAAGCTGAATATGTGGCTCCCGTGGTAGTCCCTCTCCACTTCCTCTTGACCACTTCTAATTTCTCCTTAGTAAGGTGGGTCTCCTGTATCAGTGCAATATCCACTTTCAGCCTTCTCAAGTACATCATCACTTTATTCATTTTCAGGTAACTGTTGAGGCCCCTCACGTTCCAGGTTACAATTCTAAGGGTACCCATCGCCATGCTTAGTTTTTCCCTCATCTTCCCCTCCCGGTTTCTCACTTTCGTCTAGTTTGACATGAACTTGGGCTCGGTTCCCTCCCTCCCCCATCATAAACTCCCCATCTAACCCCCCCTCCCAACAAAAAACACTGCACACCTCCCCCCCTTTACTACCCTCCCCGTCCAACCCCCGCCCCAACTGATGCCCAGCTCCATCCCTGGATCTCAGGCTCCCCCACATTTGGTCCTGCCTCGGAATACCGAGGTCAGGAACCCAGCAGGGCGTCACCGTCCTACCGGTGACCTAACTGGTCTGTTTGTTGGGGTGTGAGGGCTGGTCCCGTTAGGCTCCTATATGGCATTCTGAGTGCCCGTACCAACGTATCATATGTGCACAGCCCTGCATCGGAAGACTATATCCTGTCCTATATTCTAGTCCCAAAGTTTGAGCCTGCAGCACCCTGGGCACTGCAGTCTCCGTGTCACTTATCTGCGTCTCCTTCTTCCTGGATACCCGATTCCAGGAGAAAACTTTGCGCATCCAGTCAGTCTGTCGCATCCTCCGGGGTATCAAAATAAAAAGTGCTCTATTCTTGTGGAACACTTTCAGCTTAGCAGGGTAGATAAGCATGTACTTATAGCCTGCTTCTCGCAACCTTCTCTTCACTGCACCAAAGTTCATGCGTCGGCGTTGCACCTGCAGGGTGTAATCCGGGTATGCCGTTATATTTGCCGACGCCCTTTGTATCGTGCCTCCCTTCCGGAAATGCTCAAGGATTTTCTCTCGGCCTCGGTAATTCAGGATCTTGCCGATTACCGGCCTGGGGGGGGGGGCCCGGTAGTGGCTTTCTCATCGGGGCCCTATGCGCCCGTTCCACTGCAAACCCGAGTCAACGTTCCTCCAGTTATCTCTTGCAGCAGCATTGATTCTCTGTACTCCATGTGGTTGGGTCCTTCGGCTCCCTCCGGCAATCCTATGATACAGATGTTGTTCCTCCGGGCGTGTCCATCTGCCTCTTCTGCCCTGTTTTCCAGGTCGCCCACTCGTTGTTCCAGGACGTGGAGCAAGGATTTGTGAGAAGCGCATACAGCTGTATTCGGGGCCACCTCCTTCTCCAGGTCACCTGTATGTTCTGCCAGCGCTCTGTCTTGCCGGAGGAGGTTCACCTCCTCCTGTACTGCCCCAACTTTGAGATCCAGAGCCACCTTCAGCTCGGCCATGGCCGACTCCAGTTTGGTTTCCCATGCCACTTTCAGGTCTGCGATTGCTGCTAGGATCTGCTGGTCCCTGCCCGCAGCCTCCGTGCCCACTGTAGGGGTTCTGTCCTTTCTCCTGGCTCCCTCTGCCACTGGCGATGTTCTGGTGTATTCATCCAGCGTGGGATGTTTGCCCTTTGTTTTAGCCTGTTTGTTGGCCATCTTAATGTTGTGGGGCTTGCGTGTGCAAGCCTCCGACGGATCAGACCCCGGTCGGCGAAGGTACCCCGGCAGGACAACTTAGGGGGGGGGGTTCCTGATGCTGCTTGATCTGTGCCTGGAATGGGTTGTGCCCTCCCACGTAGTTATGCCCTGACGGTTCTGTTTCGACTCTGTGCCCCCGCTCCTGCTGGCATAGGTCAGTGGCCGCGCCCGCAAGTGCTGTGGGCCTCGCTGGGTGTCGTGATGGGATCGGCGTTCTCCTGCCTCGAGCCCCGCCTGGTCATGGGTGCTGCCTGCCCACCCGTACAGCGATCTGCAGCGCTATCCTCTGTGTGTGTCTCCCCCCCCCCCCTGGTCCTCCTTCTTTCCGGCTCTTGCGTTGGCCAGAGGGTGTCGTCCGCACACAGCACCCTTGTCCTCCTCTTTCGGCCCGCAGTCGAAGGGGGCACGTCCTTGGACCCCTGATGCCAGTGGAGTCGCCCTCGTGCCCGCGGCCCAATGACCGCGGTCAGGGGCGTTGCGCCCACTGCTGCCGTGTCTACGTGTTGTGGGGGCCCTAGATCTGTGGTAGGGCCTGGTTGTCTATGCGCTTCCACTGGGCTCCTGTGCTGCGCCGGTGCCCAACTACAGAACACCTACGGCAGCCCCTGAGCCACCCCTGAAGCAGCCGCAGGTCCGTTGTCCAGCTCACCCCAGTTGGGACCTCTTGCTATTTATACTCCAAATTGCCACCTGCCGCAAACCAAAACACTGACCACCCTTTTTCCACATGAAAACTTTCGCACAACACGAAAGACAACAGACTAACACCAGAGCCGCTTTCCTGACGTGTCCCAATACCAGGGTCTGGCAAAGTTGGGCAATTGACCAGAATCGCACACACCTGACGGCCCTTTCCCTTGCCCCCAGGGATAAAAGGTGGAGCACAAGAGCACATGGCGAGCAAGGCAGACCGCACGACGTAAGAGCGAACTCAGCACGGCAGTTCAAGAGGAGGAGAAAGACGGTGCAGACCGAGAGGGTGACAAGGAGAGAGTCGCCCTTGCCCTTAATAACCATGGCCCGTGGAACCTCTGTAGAGGGAATAAGTCTGCGAACAATAGTCAACGTGTATTGCAACAGATGTCAACGGTACATAAGAACCTCCTCTGCTGATTGTCAAGCCGGGGAGAGACGCTTGTCTCTGTGGTACCAACCTTGACTCTGAGGTGAAAGAAAGCCAAGTAGTTCATCACAGCCGTTAAGTCTAGGGGAGTGTCGATAAGAAACCGAACTGTGTTGAATGAAAAGTAGCCGAAGGCTAAGTTGAACTTTGAAAAGCAAAAGGATACTATTAACAAAGAAGGGGGGAAAACCAGATATAGAGGAGTCTGGCACCACGTGGGTGCTCATGCAGGAAAGTTTGGGCGATTACCCAACGGTAAAGACTACCATAACCAGAAGGCCTTGGGACGAGGCGAAGAACGGTCAAAGTGGTCAAACGGGGGTCTTGTAAAATCCTCTGTACCGTCGAAGGTCTTTGACCGACAAAGAATTGTGAAATCTAAAGGAAGTAAATCCTGCATGGTGAAGATTAGTACATGAACAGTGTTACCACAAATCGGCAAGAGTGAACCCAGCAGAGGGAAGCCCACCACCAGGAGCAAAGACCTTTAACTTGTTTAAAAAGATGTTAAGACTTGTAAAAGCGAGTATTGCGAGACAAGGGGAAGGAGTGTCCTCCTTGTCGTCTGGGGTCCGAGCCCGGTCGAGGGAGACCGGGGGGGAAAGTTATCACCCAAAGTTCACTGAGAAAGGAACTGTCTTGTTAATTTGTTGAGTACGACTTCAGAGGGGTCTGCACCCAGAAGAGGGTGACCCAAGGGTGAAGCAATCACCCAAAGTGTTCATAGAGCAGAACTTTGTGTTTGTTGAGAGCATCAGTCCTTGAAGGCAAAAGACTTCATTACAAAGAGACTTAACCAATCGAAGAGCCTGATAGCTGATATGGAACTGTTAGTTTGTGCTGGGAAGGCTCGAGCGTGTGCTGTGCTCCAAAGTACTACCTTGTCTCATGCTAAAAACATAGGGCTGGGAGACCTCAAGGAAATCGCATCCTGACTTATTATTTGTGAACACCTTTTCCTTTATTTGAATACCCTATCCCACACACTTTCTGTAATTAGTTGTAAGGAATTGGCACTAGTTTTAGTATAGGCTTTTTACTTTGACAAGATGCCACAAGGACTGCTTTATTTTTCATTTGATGGTCGACGCTTCCTCCCATCTCAGATTTAGGTTAGGCGTTTTTCCACCCTGCACTTAGTTTAATAAACACCCTTGAACTGTGATCACTTGTCTGTCTTTACTGTTGTTGCCATGAGTTCCTTACAGAGGCCATAAATGGACTCCTCGGTCTCCTGTGACAACATAAACAAAACAAACAGTGCGAGAGGCTTCAAACCAACGCCCCGGTCTCCTCTGACAACATAAACCAAATTAACAGTGTGAGAGGCCACCGAAGCAAGCCTTGGCCTTCCACGTCACATCCTTGATGTTATGTTAACTGAACTTATAAAGCGCACGGGCGCCCAAGGGCATCATGGCGCTGGAGAGGAGAGCTGCTTGCCAAAGAATAAAACCAGTAGAAAAAGAGGGCTAAAATAGGAAGGTCTTAAGAGCTCTTCTAAAACCAAGATGATTGGGGGTGCCTCTAAGTGATGGTGGAAGGTTGTTCCAAAGTTTGGCAGCTGCAATGGAAAAGGCCCTGCCGCCGATCCTTTCACGGTTAAACCTTGGAATAGTGAGTAGGTTGGTGGTGGAGGAGCGTAAGTCGCGTTCAGGGATATACTGAAAGAATTTGGACTGCAGAAACTTGGCTCCTTGGCCTTGGATCGCCCGGTGAACAATGCACAGCGACTTAAAAATAAACACGCTGGGCCACCGGAAGCCAAAGGAGTCGACGAAGCACTGGTGAAATTTGAGCACCGTAGCGGGAGCCCGTGACTAACCTGGCTGCCAGGTTCTGCATGCGCTGAAGCCGCTGTGTGAGACCAATCGGTTGCGATAGATAATAGTGTTACAGTAGTCCAGCCGCGGAAGGACCAACGCAGCCACCACAGGGGGGCGGATGGCTTTCGGTATCATGGGGAGAACCCTGATCTGGTGGTGGGTGGGCAGACTGGCACACCGCAGTAACCTGGTTGGACATAGAGAGGGAGGCAGAGAGAATGACACCCAGATTTTTCACTTTAGTAACTGGGCTGGGGAGAGGACCTAGCGAGGTGGGCCAGAAAGCAGAGGTCCACAGTGAGGTGTCGGAAGGACAGCCCACCACCATTACCTCCGTCTTATCACCATTAGGTTTGAGCCAATTCTGGTCCATCCAAACATTGACTGCTCTCAGACAGTCATGAAGGCATGACGAGACCGCAGCCTGATCCTGATCTAGGCGGATCAGGATTTGAGTGTCGTCAGCATAAGAGTAACAATTGAGTCCGTAGTAATGGATGAGGCAGACCAATGCCCAGATATAGATATTGAACAGGATTGGGGAAAGTGAGGATACCTGCGGGACACCGCAAGTGAGGGGGCAGGAGGAAGAGAGAAAAGGGGGCATGGCAAGAGTCTGTGTACGGTCTGAGAGAAAAGAGGTAAACCATGCAAGGACAGAGCCAGATATCCCAAACTGCACCAGGCGTGAAATGAGGATGGGGTGGTCCACTGTGTCAAACGCAGCTGACAGATCCAACAGGATCAAAGCTTCGACTCCATCCGCATCAACTAACCTGGACATGTCATCTTGTACAGAAACAAGCACACTTTCCGTACCCCTCCCTGGCCTAAAGCCAGCCTGGGCAGGGAGGAAGATTTTAGAGGATTCCAGAAAAGAGGATAAAAGGGGTGTGAAACAGTAAGAGAGAGACTAATGGACCAGCCCACCCTCCTGAAGCAATTGGCTGTCAAGAGTGACCTATATAGAAGGAAGTAAAGACACTGATACCTCTAAGAAGCTGAGGGTCATATATAGAACTAACCAAAATAAAGTTGATGTGTATACCGTGAACAGTAGTCCGTCCTTATTATTGGCAGAGTCTCACAGTTTGCGACAGTTGTTCAGGCACACTTTCCCCCAAGAATCACGGAAAGTAAGAAATCCAGCATGGAGGAAGAAGTAAGCCCACAGAATCAAAGCTGCTGCTCTAGTGGTTTAGAAGGATCAAACATGGAAATAAAAGGACAATGGCAATATTGGGAGAGAAAGAACTGCGACTGTAGTAGTAGCAGAGAGAGCGAGGAGACAACCAAGAGACCCGAGGGAAATGAGGAACTGTCCTGGGAAAGAAAGTAGTGACCGCGGCAGAAGCCGGCAATTGAAAGGCACCAAGACCAACTTGCCCGCCACAATCGGCAAAAGCAGAAGACTCTTCCGAGGAGGTCTTTGAGACATAGTGCATTCGAAGGAGGCAAAATCACAAGTGGAGCCAGCGGAAAGCCGGGTGTCCACGACCCTAGGAGGAACCCGACCACCACGAGAAGTGTATGAGGTAAGGGGGTGCCAGAGACAGCGGCGGGGGGAGAATACAGACATCTGGACCTGGAGCACAAACACTTAAGATGGGGCTGGCTAAGGCCCGTGGGGGCAGATGCCAAACGGAAAAAGATCCATAACAGGAGTTGTTCAGGACACAACCCAACAATCCCCGCTCCCCCCTTTTTCATTTAGGTTTACACTTTACCAACGTCTGAGAGACCCAAAAACTGACTTGTTCCAGTGGCTACACTGTAAATCGGGGCCAAAGATGGATGGTATACCTTCTTCATCATTAAGCAGAATATGCCTAGCTGATAACCAGGAATAAGACCAGGGGAAGGGGAGTGTCCCCCCTGGCAAATGCGAAAAGACAATGGGAAGTGGACTGACCCCTCTGGCACAACAGAGAAGACCGGGGGAAGAGGACTGTCCGCCGGGCAAGAACCAAAAGACCAGGGGAAGGGGAGTTTCCCCCTTGGCATGAACAAGGTGGACTAAGGGTGAAAGAAGTATTTCGCTCCTAGTGAGCTTGGCCAGTTACAGACTACTCCAGAGTTCAACAAAATGGAAGAAAGGGAAGAGAATAAGCTAGCGGATAACATCTGTGGTCCTAAATTAAGGACACCAGGAGTCCATATTTGCTAGGGTAGTTTGGTAACCCTATAGAGGGGAAGTACAGTACTGCCTAGTATATACACCGGCGACTTGAGTTCCTGACAAACTACTTGTTGATGTATCTGAGAATAAAGATAAGTGTTAATCAATAATACCTCCCTTGTGTCCAGACGGTTCTTTCGCTTCAAGTAGCTTACAAATTGAATGTTTTGCAATGTTGTCTATGGCCCTCCACTGATGGCTCTTGCTTTCTGTTTGAAAAGGTTTTCTTTTTGCTTCCTTCCCACCACAGTCCTCAATGGGACAACCCAACTTGTTGCTGGTGTCTGTAACCTGTTCTGACTTTTGGAGGAAAGTGAAGCCTTTTTACATCACCTGTCTTGCTAAGCTCATATGTTTTGGGAGCAGTGATCAGTCCCTAAGGCAGTGCAGGAGAACTCTGTTCGACATTGTAAACTTCTCTGTTAATTTCTCCCTGCCTTTCAAAAAGACCATAACAATCTGAAGAGAACTACATTGGGACTGGTTAATCTAGGGCACTAGGCCCCCCTCTTTTCTTACTAGGGAAGGACTTTTTAAGGTGTAGTATCTTATATTTCAAGGTTGCATATGGTGTTTGTAACGCGTTTATTTTTCACATATTAGTCTAATTATTGTTTACTTACCTGCTTCTTTTGTTTACTTACTTTGCTATCCCACAGTATTCACAAACTGATCTAACTGTATTCTAAAGTAAAGTGTTGGTGCCCTTTCCAGAGCACACCGGAAGTGAATGTGTATATAATAAGTGAATGTTTTCCTGTATTACTTACCTGTGGTTTTTCATTGCTAAGAGTTTTTCTAAGGCCCATATAAATAACTGATTTTGTATTTGTTCTGCCTAGCTTGTATTATTGGGAGTGTTCTGTGTGTGCTTAACTGAACCCTTCACCACTCTCACACTTCCAATGTCTAAGCCTGGCCGCTCAGTCACACTACCCACATAGTTTGGCTAGACAGTGTATTTTTCTGCACCCCATAATTGCGTGGCCTCTCAGAATATGGATGTCCATACTGGGTCTTTTTATCTATCTATATCCGCAGATGATGCATAAGGTATCTGCTACTGGGGTTCTGGCTGTCTCTCAAGAGCACCAGACGCTCCTGTGTGCAGAGGACTTTTACTGCTGTCATTCCGACAACCCTTCAGAGTCTACTGTCCTTAAGCAGGTAAGGGTAGAGGGAAAAAAACAAGTTGGATCCCAGCCATTCCAGAAACTCTTCTATAACTTATCATTGTGGGCCTCGTGGTCAACTATCAGTCTAAGGACAAGATCTGTCATTTTTAAATGATGTACCATGTGAAAAAAGGGCCTCTCGAACATCTGGATTGGTCACTGCCTTTGACACTGCACATTGTTTTGTTGAAAGGTAATGATTTGTTCTGTTTTGTGCCTCTTCCACTCCTACAGGAGATGGATCTAAGAAACCTACAGAAGCACTCGCAGCTGGAAACTGAAAATTCCAGGAAAGCCTACTACCGCGAGTTTAAAAAGGTCAGTAGAAGCCACTTGGTGGAGACTGTGCCATGCCATTGATGTATCTCTAGTTCTTGTTGCATCAGCATCTGTTTTTTTTTTTAATTTCCCAAAAGCATTTGGACATTACTAAACTCACAACGAAAAAACAAAACCTCTAAAGGTTCATGCTTAATTTTATTTCCACCTTCAGGGGTCGAAATTATGCTGGGATATGCAAGAGCTAATCACATCATAATGGATTAGCGCCTGCATCCATTGTTGGCCAGTGACAACACTGGGGAACAAGGTGCTACTGCATCGCGTTCCGCAAATTCTAACTTCCACATAAGATGCAAACATATTTCTTCCATTATTTATGACCTCCTATACTTTAAATGCCATTTAGATGTGGCATAATGTTTATTTACATATTTTCCCAAATGCACAGAGTTAAATTCACATAGGTGTGTTTGTTCAAAATCTGCGCCTATATAGCTCCCAACTCCCCTCACTTTGAGACCCTGACCTTCCTGCAACAGCTAAACTCTTCCTTCCCCTCTATATACTGCCATTGTTCAGGAAACTACATGACAAGAGACAAAATTATATATTTACTGGGTAAAACCATGACCAGATCCTAACATTTTGCTGACTCTCCCTCAGCCTAATCACACTTCTAACCAGTATGTGAAAACAGTTTCCATTTCCATGCTTAAAGGGAAAGCAACAAACAAGGCATGTCTCTTACCACCATTGGAAAATATAGGTTGATGAGGCTTGTTAGGGAGAATTCTCAAAAATGTGCTAATTCCCTCCACCTTAGAGACCTCCACCAGCTTTACTGGATTTTGGTATTTTAATGTGATTTGTCATACACTGTTTCTTTTAGTTATGGAGTCTGAAAACTCCATAGGCATCATCTTTTACGTTGTCACACAGCACCTTCAGTGCAGTGACACAGGGAAGTCTTTCAGATTTCCCAAGTTTTAAATACCTTCTCTGGCATAAACTACTGTTTCCCAGAGCAGTAAAGTGAAATTGACTTTACTTACCATTGTAAATTGCTAGACCCAGCGCACACTATCTTACAATAGAATGCTGGAGGGGTTACTTAATATCCTCTGTGTCTAGATGCTCATGTAACATTTTTATGTTACCCTTTCCTCACAGAATGGCTGGTGGCAGTGGTTTCAGTCGGACTAGCATGGTTTGCAGAAAGCCGCGAACCGCGTTCACGGCGCCGGTAAAGCAACCGCAGGAGCCATCTTTTTCAAAATGGCGCAAAGCCATCTTTGACAAAATGGTCCCCGGTCTTCTTTTTTCGCCATGTCTTTGTGGAACGGTCCTTCTAGAGATTTTCTCTCCGCGCCAAACCAGGTTTGGTCTCTTTGTTCATTTTCCCTTTGGCGGGCTTCAGGAGTGAAACCCGCCTCTGGCTCCAGAGGGTCTGGGGTAGGCGGGCAGTGAGGGAGGTGCCCGAAACTCCCTGTGCTTAGTCTCCTAGGAGACCCAAATGCACTCTGTGGCGATTGGCTGGCTGACTGTCCGGCAAGGACAGCCATCCTGCTGGGTGAGTGACAGCTAGGCTGGAATTAATGGGATAGAACTGAATAAAAGGCAAATGTTTTGGCTTGGAAGGCAGTCGACCACTGGACGAAGGAACTGAAGAAGAGCTTAAAGAGGACGCCTGCTGCAACTCCTGGACTGTTGGTTTAACCGGTGAACCCCTGCGGCAGTGTTGAAACGCCAAGTTCGCATCGACAGAGAAGCCCCTGCAAGGACGACTTCTCCCCTTGAGTTGGTGGGACCAATCAACTCCAAAGTAAGCCACCTGGACATCCATCTCAGAGCTGGTTCAATGTCCTCAGAGTTGCTGCAGGAAACCGTATAGCCAGGGAGAGGAACACCAGATTGTGTGCGTTGCTTTTAAGCTGGCCTAAAGCTTTTGGAAGATCCTTCGGACACCCACAAAGCAGGACTGACCAAGCCTGAGCCCCTTCAGCAGAGTGCGGGACGCCAGAAGCAAGGACAGTCCACCTTGACAGCCAGGAACTGTGTTGCTATTTGCGGTAGCTGAAACGCGAAACAGCCACTGAAAGTGAAGTTTGCCGGTTGCGAGTTTTGACAGTCACAGTGCAGTGCAGGAGTCCCCCCGACGTCCTCCGTCTTGTCCCCAAGACTGAGGCCCAGGAACAGTGAGATCTGCATAGCTGCACAGGAACAGAAGTCAAGTCTAGGAGAACTTGCCTTTTACTGTAAAAGTGCTTGAAACTTCTACAACTCACAAGTCTAATCAGCTTGTGGCCCTACATTTGATTCTTCTTTTCATCAAAGACTCCTAAGAGCTTGTGCAAAGACTTTTCCATTTACTTACCAGAAGTACTTTATCCTCTACAAGACTTTTGCCCATTTACTTTGGCTTAGCCTATTGAATTGAATGACTCTTCTAGTTTTGGTTACAGTTGTCGACTACCTCATCAGCTTCCAGGATCTGACTTTTATACAGGAACCGAGCCAATCAAACAGCCATGCAACATTCAAACTTGTGGGCTTGGCAGTCCTTTCAGGACAGCCAGTCACCCAGTTTGAGCTGGATTCTCACATGCAGGCTGGAAGACAAAGGGCCGTGGAGTTTTAGACTCCTCGCTCGCTTCCTGCCTTCAGACACTCTGGAGCCTGGTCGGGGAGTCCACAGGATTCCCTCCGAAGATGAAAATCACACAAAGGAAGTTCCCGCCCTGGATGTCAGGAGAAGGAACAAGAAAGGACAAGGAACACTAAAATAGCGAAACAAGAAGACTGGGGACATTTTGCTAAAATGAGCACCCATGGGTGCCTTTACCGGGGCTGTGCAAGTAGCCCATGGTCAGGGTGCACCAAATTAATAAAGAAGGTTCACTGCTACCAGCCATTAAAGTTTGTCCTTGTAAGATAAATGTTACATTTAAAATGAGAAGGGGGGATACTCGGTATCTCCCCAGCACTTCACATAAGGTGGGAGGTGCTGGTCTCCCCTAATAAAATGTAAAAGGGATCCAAAAAGCCTTTCTACCCTGTGGAACTGTAGTTCTTAGAAGGTTAGCCAGAGGAAGTTAAGAGGAGCCCCTAGGGCAACCCAGCAACAATAGGCACTTCTTCCCAAAAAGTTGTCAAAGAGGATACCTTTTAAAAGACACTATGGAGAGTCTTAAAAAAGACACCCATAAAAACATTTAAAGATTCTGTGAGTGTGGAAAAAGGTTCCCACTTGCAGACATATAAGGAAAAATAATCCACCAGTAAAGCAAAAAGTTCTGGGGTTGATACATCATTACTATGAGAATCTTACCCAACAGTGAGGCACAAAATACTCGGGGCATACACTTAGTTCAAGGGAACTCTTACACACTAGGAGTTATATACAAAAATAGGCCTTTAATTATATACACCAAGGCTTGTAGCATTAAAGTATGGTAAGTACTATCACACAATAACATAATAGAACAGTTGCAATATTCAGAGTTATAGACCTTAGAAGAGCAATAAAGAGAACAAATACTTCCTGAAACATATGTCCAAACTTATCAGGCTTTGCAAATTGTTAATAATGGCACAAGCCCTAAAGGGCTAGTTTATTACTCAACCCACTTGCCCCAAAAAAGTATTCTTGCCCCTCAAAAAGGTTTGAAAACAAAATTTCACCATTAATAAATCTATTTGGCACAATGCTCCACCCTGTGGCCAAACACGCATAGTTTATTTGCTATTTACTGCAAAGTACGTTTCTTTGCAGGAAATGGCAAATTAAATGTTTCTACATCCATGTACTTGCCATGAAGGGAGAGGACAATGGACATTTTCCTCACCCTTCATAAACTCTCCTCACCTATGTGAATGGGCGGGAAGATTTTGCAAGCCCTGCTTACAGATACTTGGATAACTTTTTTATAACTTTAGCTTAGCCTGTCTTAGAAAGTCCAACCCTGTTTTAGGTGAGTTTTACAAAGTCTGTTGGGGCAGTGGGGTAGCAGTGACTCTGGCTGAAGAAGACAAAGCAAGACAGCAGATTTCAGGAATAAAAGGAGCAGAGTCCAGCAGGAAACTCTTCAAGTTTGCAGGTTGGCAACAGTCGGGTTTGCTTTGGCAAGGAAATTTGAATTTCTGATGCTTGTGAATCTGCTTAGAATCACATGCTGGGCATATAGTCTACGATCTAGTGGTAATTGTGGAGTATTGCATCTTTCTTTCGAAGATCGAAAGGGGACGTCGACATGGGTGTGACTGTAACACTATCCATAACGTGACGTGCAGTGTACCCAAAATCCCTCGCGCGTCAAGGTCCCTCAGATTGTTTTTTTTTTTGGCCAACCTAGTTGGTCGCATAATGCGGAGCTCGAAAGAGTTAATATTGGCTACTTTGTGCCCACGACCTACGGTCATCTAGTTTGCCGACTAACCTTCTCGACCACTGCCTCATGGGCTTCCTGTCGCCGAAGACATACACAACTGCTCTGCGACTGTTGAACTGTTCGACCACTGTCAACAGTGTGGCCTTGGCCCTCTGGCCAGGCCCTTACACTAGGGAGAGTGGGGCCATCGGTTTATTCTTCTTCAAGAACGTTTTTCCTTTTCCCTTTTCTTTCTATTTTTGGTCTGGCTGCCGTCATCCTCTGCTATGGAGAGGACGCCCTTTAAATGTTGCCCGTCGTGTAACGTCAAGTTTCCTTGGAACACCCATCGCTGTTGCAATCGGTGTCTTCCTCGAGACCACGACGAACGCTCATGCAAGTCTTGCAAGCTCTTTCAACCGAAAACGTTGAAGGACAGGCCGACTAAATGGTGGGCGGCATACGCTATGCAGGCAGAAAGCCATACCTCCGTTGGCGCTGTCGCTTCGGACAACGGGGAATCCATCGACCGCCATGGCCCAGAATTGGAAACCATCGACCTTACAGCAGAACATTCAGACTTCCCAATGTCCGGCCCCAGCCCTGACACAGGCCACCGGCTCTGTTATGGGGAGTTCCCACCCCAGCGACAAGGGCACACACGCACCACAAATACCTAAACAAACAACCCCTAAAGCCTCCTCGACGGAGTCGTAGAAGAAGCGTACAACACCAACAGTGCTGCCAAAAACTTTGAAGACGCCTCCAAACCTCACGGTTCGGCACCCTCCACGCAACCGTCTTCGCGGCAAGCAACTGGGCATTCCTCTGGAAAGGGCGTTCAACCAAAAAAACATACGGTCGCCGAAGTACTGTCCAAGGGTGCACAAGCACTTAAGGCCTTGGTGGAGTAGTCTACCATGACAGCCCCATCCGGCGTATCGAGACCTTTGTGTCATGATCACGGCAAGGAGTTCCAGTGGAACCCCAAAAAGAACTGGACTGCAGCTTATCACCACTGGATGGTGGGTAGGCAACAGTGTAGTGGGTAATCATAGTCACTTCCTGACTCCACAACATGGCTGCCCTAGTTGTTCTCCAGTTTGTACAGTGCAGTCTAGTTGTTAGTACACCAGGAGTATTTAAGCCCCTCCCAGCTGGTGCTCGGGGCTTCGCGTTCATCTGTTCAGTTGACGCTTACCAATGCCCAGATAACCCTAGTCACAACCTGTATATTTATATGTATAAATGTAATTCTAAGTTTTCGGTTCACAGTCCCGTTACTATCTCCAATGCACTGTAGGTTTCCTGGTCTGCTGCCCGAACCTTATGTAAATTCCTTCGTTCAGTCACTGCAAGTTGCTCGCGTCAGAGCTTTTTGTTCCTGTCGGGCTGCATTCGTTTTTTAGTGTCTTTCCTCCCAAACGCCTCCGCTTTAAGCTTAGTTCTCTCCAGTCTTCGCACTGCAAGTATTGCCTCAGTCATAATATATATTTTTGTGGCAGTTTATTTACTAGTTAACATTAGGAGCGTTTGTGTGTGGTGTTTTCATTACGCTCATGCTTGGCGATGAAAGCGTTTTCTTTCATTCCTCATATTCACCAGTGCAAGCTCTATGAAGCGCTTTTTCTTCCCATTCATGTAGCATACTTCCACTTTGTGATTTAATACGCACACGGCAGATCCAGTTTGGGATACTAGGCAGTTTAGTATTGAAGCGCCACTTCAGCAGTACTGTTTCACCCACGTATCTCTGTCACTAGTGTTAGTGCAAAAGGAAGTGCATACCGTAGACTCATTATTTTCCCCTTTAGTCACATTAATACACCAGTTAGTCAAGGGTATTATAGCAAGACTTCCATCCTAGTTCAGCCATTTTTCTGTCAGCATGCCACATTCATTTTCTCGCAAAGGAAATTCTTACTCATCCTATTAACTCAGTCCAATGTCCTGCTCTCCGCACGAGAAGGGCAATTCTTCAGAACTCGGAGCCCCTGCACTGAAGCATGATTGAGAGCTCAACAAATAAACGGTATTAGGTAAGACAACTATAAATGGAGAGTATTGAAAGCAGTTAGTGACAAGACTTATTGCTCAAGTTTAAAGGTTGTTTCACATTCCACTCTAAGGAATTTTCTGTGTATTAGTAGGTTAACTTTATCATAGAAGAAGTGTAGATTGTTAAATCACTGCTAGGAAGAGTCATAGAAGTGGTTCCTGTGTTGTGTCCCCGCAGAGTCAAGGTAAGCGTTCCATTCAGCTGCCGAAAGTCCTGGATATTATTTTGCCAGCTACAGAACACAAGGGCTCCCCCTCTCATCAAGAGGAGCATTCTGAAGCACCTAGCCTCTCTCTAAGGCCTTGTTAGGAAAGTCTCCCCCCTTCTGGGCAATCTTTCCCACCTCTAGACCCTTCTACATCTTCCCTATGGACTAGGGAGAGATTTGAAAACTATATGGACAAACTGGCCCTATTCATTGACTTTTCTGACAAATGCATCACTCCCAAAAGACCCAGGGAAGAGGACTCCTGCCCCATTCCTCATGAATTGCAGACATTTCACATCTCTGCAGAAGGCCACCAGGAGGATATCTTCGATGTCTCAGAGCAGGAGGATACCTATGAGGACATTCATCTATTTTCCCAGGACACAGACTGGGATCAAGATCAGTCAGGGGATCAGGGCCATTGGCTATCCCCAACACATACCCCTGACTCAGACATCATTTTTCTAGATCCCCCTTCTTCGCCTCCACAGAGGAAGTAGTCAGCTGCAGATGACCAAATGTTCAACACTATTTTAAAAAGAGCGGTCGATTATTTTCAGATCGCAAAACATGAGGCAGCCTCAAAGAGAAGCCTCCGACTAGTCAAGCCATCCACGTACTCAATTCTATAAGGAGGCGCCTAGATCGGAGGCGCCTAGATCCTTCCTTGTTTTCACCGTCTTTCACACAGGCATGTTGAAAAATTATTACGCCCATCACCTTCCAACCCACTATGCATACTTTGGAGTCTGACAAACTCCATAGGCATCATCGTTCCATTGTGTCACACGGCACCTTCAGTGGAGTCTCTTAGATTTACCAAAGGTTTAAATAGCTTCTCTTGGTGAAACTACCGTTTCCAAGAGCAGTTACGTGAAATTGATTTTACTTAATTTTGTAACTTTCTAGACCCAGCACACACTATCTTACCATAGGGTCCTGCAGGGGTTACTTAGTATCCCCTTTGTCTAGTTTCTCATGTAACATTTTTATGTTACCCTTTCTATATTTAATGGCTGGTGGCAGCGGTTTACTTTTTACTATCATTGTGTGTTTTTACCGCGGGCTGCGTTCGCAGCTGCAGTAAGGCACCCATGGGTGCCCGTTTTGTCAAAATAGCCCTGGTCTTGTTTTTTCACCATTTCTTGTTGGAAAGGTCCTTCTTGAGATTTACTCTGCGCGCCAAACTAGGTTTGGTCTCTTTGTTCGCTTTGTCTTTGGCGAAATTCACGAGTAAAGCCTGCCTGTGGCACCCGAATGCACCCAAAGGTGATTGGCTGGCTGGCTGGCTGTCCTAAAAGGACAGCCAGCCACCCTGTTGTGTGATTGACAGCTAGGCTGGAATGAATGGGTGGAAACCTGCCTAAAAGGCGAGGCTTTTTGGCTTGGAATGCGGAGTCGACCACTGGACGAAGGAATCCAAAGAAGAACTTGGAAGAGAAGCCTGCTGCAACTCCTGCACCGTTAGTTTGCCTGGTGAAGCCCTGCTGCTGTGCTGAAGCTCCGAATTAGTTTCGACTAGAGAAGCCCTGCAAGGACGACTTTCCCCTTGGGTTGGTGGGACCAATCAACACCAAAGTGAACTTGTTTGTACATTCTCTCGGAGCTGGCTGTACTTCCACTGCTGCTACTGCTGGCACCGCAGTGCCATGGAGAGGAACACCAAATCGAGTGGATCGCTTTTAAGTCGGACCTGAGCACCAGGAAGATCCTCCGGACTTCCCTGAAGCAGAACTGACCAAGCCTGAGCCACCTCAACAGAGTGCTGGACCCCAGATGCGAGGAAAGTCTGAAGTGGTTTCCAAGAACCGCAGTGGTGCTATTTGCTGTCAGACGCGAGGAGCTGAAACCACGAAATGCAGCTGAATTGAAGTTTGGCCATTGCTGCCGCCCACCTACCCATTGCAGCGCAGGAGTCCCCAGATGTCCTCCCTCTTGTCCCCACGACTGAGGCCCAGGAACACAGGACCTGCAAAGCTGTACAGGAACAGAAGCCAGCTGGAACCATTTCTTCTAACCAAAGGTACTGTAAAGTTTAAGAAGAGTTAATCTCTTATGGTGTAGCCTTACTTGTTCTCAGTTGAGACTTGTCTTGGTTAACCTTGCAGAGTTGCTTGCAACTTTGCCTCTCACAAGCCTCCCAGCTTGTGGCCCTTCAAGAGATCTTATTTATACAAACCTTTCTACAAACATTGTGCAAAACTTGTACTTACCTGCAAAGATCTTCAGCTCCCCTAGACTTTGCTCAACTAACATTGGCTGTCCCTGCACCCTGAGAGACTCTTCTTACCTCCAACTTTGTGTTTTTACCTTTCCACCAGGAAATAATTCATTTGCTTTGCATTGGAGGGTTGAAAATGTACTTACCAGTTTTATTAAGTATTTGTTAACCTTTGTTTTATTCCCTTAACCTTTGCACCAAACTCAGTATTGCTCTGGATGTACCAGTGATAAATCAATTTCCACAGTGTCTTAGCTATTTAAGTCACCTGAGAGTATGGGAAGTGTCTGTGCGCCATCCCCAATGGGTATTGTCTGATTTAGAGAAACGGTGTGTTTTGAAGTGTATTTTTGAGTGTTACATGTGTGGCTCCCTGATGAAGAAGGCTTATATAACTAACTGATAAATACATTAATAATTGTTTAATCAAGAAACCTTGAGTGTAACCACTACACTGCTCACATTGACCCCTCTTGAGATCAGCCTGGTTGCTCAGCCACACTACAAACCTGTGTAGTACTGATTTATACCAAAGGTTGGGTTCCTACTGCCAGGAGGTCAAGGTCGATGTAGTCTCCCAAGGTACTGCACACAATCTTGCCCAACACTTAGTATCCCCTTGGTCTAGTTTCTCATGTAACATGTTTGTTACCCTTTCTACAATTAATGGCTGGTGGCAGTGGTTTACTTTTTACTACCATTGTGTTTTTTTACCGCGGACTGCAATTGCAGCTGCAGTAAAACACCCATGGGTGCCCATTTTGTCAAAATGGCGCCGGTCTTCTTTTTTCGCTATTTCTTGTTGGAAAGGTCCTGCTTGAGATTTACTCTGCGCGACAAGGTTTGGTCCCTTTGTTCGCTTTGTCTTTTTGCGGGATTCACGAGTCAAGCCCGCCTCTGGCTCCAGTATGTCTGGCAGGGGCAGGAAGTGAGGGAGGTGCTTAATCCCCTTGGTCACATGAATGCACCCAAAGGTGATTGGCCGGCTGGCTGTCCGGCAAGGACAGCCACCCTGCTGTGTGATTGACAGCTAGGCTGGAATGAATGGGAGAAACCTGCATAAAAGGCATGGCTTTTTGGCTTGGAAGGCAGAGTCGACCACTGGACAAAGGAATTCGAAGAGATGCCTGCTGCAACTCCTGGACCTTTGGTTTGCCCGGTGAAGCCCTGCTGCTGTGCTGAAGCTCCGAATTCGCCTCTACTAGAGAAGCCCTGCAAGGATGACTTCTCCCTCCAAAGTAAGCCCGTCTGGACATCCTCTCGAAGCTGGTTGCAGTTCCACTGCTGTTGCTGCTGGAACCGAAGAGCCAGGGAGAGGAACACCAGATTGTGTGCATTACTTTTAAGTCGGACCCGAGCGCCAGGAAGATCCTCCGGACTTCCCTGTTGAATGACTGACCAAGCCTGAGCCACCTCAACAGAGTGCTGGACCCCAGAAGCAAGGAAAGTCTGAAGTGGTATTCGAGAACCGCGGTGTTGCTATTTGCTGTCAGACGCAAAGAGCTGAAACACTGAACAACCGATGAATTGAAGTTTGCCCTTTGCTGTCGCCGATCGTCCCGTTGTGTTGCAGGAGTCCCCAGAAGTCCTCCCTCTTGTCCCCACGACTGAGGCCCAGGAACAAAAGGATCTGCAGAGCTGTACAGGAACAGAAGCCAGCTGGAACCATTTCTTCTAACCAAAGGTACTGTACAGTCTAAGAGAAGTTACCTCTTGTTGTGTAGCCTTGCTTGCTCTCATTTGAGACCTGTATTGGTTACCTTGCAGAGTTGCTAAATCTTTGCGCTTCACAAGCCTCCCAGCTTGTGGCCCTTCAAGTATTCTAACTTTCTACAAACATTTCTACAAACATTGTGTAATACTTTTACCTACCTGCAAAGAATATTTTCAGCTCCCCTTGACATTGTACAATTAATATTGGCTGTCCTGGCTCCCTGATGGACTCTTCTTACCTCTGACTCTGTGCTTCCTCTTTCCCCCAGGAAAGGGTTAATTTACTCTACATTGGAAGGTTTCTAAAAGTACTTACCTGTTTCGGAATTATTTTTTAATCTTTGTTTTAATCCTCTATTATATCTTTTGCACAAACTCAATAATGCTCTAAATGTACCAGTGATGAATCGATGTCCAGTGTCCTAGCTATTTAAGTCACCTGAGGGTGTAGGAAGTGTCTGTGTGCCATCCCCAATGGGTATCATCTGATTTAGAGAAACTAAGAGTGTGTTTTGAAGTATATTTAAGTGTTACATGTACATGTTTTGCTCCCTTTCTAAAGAAGGCTTATGTAAACGACTGTGAATTAAATAAATAAATTGTTTTATCAAGAAACCTTGAGTATAAGTGTTTATTTGGATAACTGTACTGTGAAACTCTGTTACAACATTACTGCTCACATTGACCCCTTTTGAGATAAGCCTGGCTGCTCGGCCACCCTACCAACCTGTGTAGTTCAGACGTATACCAAAGGTTGTGCCCCTATTGCCATGAGGTTAAGGTTATTGTAATGCACCCAAAGGGTACTGCATACAATCTTGCCTAACAGACGTCTGAAGTTTAGGCCTACACAGTTATTTAACTTACTATTATTGCTATTTATTAAATGTTGGTTGAATGATTTGCTAACCTAAAGCTACGCTTGATACTTACCCGTTTCTCATCTAAGGGTTTACTATTGAATTGAGTATTGCAACGGCAAATGTCCTACTGTATATGTGTGAAGCTTTCCTCACTTACCTGAGTTGCATTTTGAGTTTAACATTGCCTCTGTGTGATTATAATAAATAATCCTATGTTTTTATATAACTACAGTGTGCAAGTGTGCCTTTGACTATAAGTGGAATCAAAGGTCTTTGTACTCAACTACAGCCCTCCTGCTTCCTAGACTAAGCCTGGCTGCTCGGACATATCTACCAAACCTTTTGAGATAGTTCAGGCCAAACCTAAGAGTTGGAGCCAGGTACATCTAATAGTGAGTCTTCTACAGTCCTACCACAGGTGGACTTTAGTAAAGCTCCCTAACAAGCTCCAGCTACGAACTCAGAAAACGACCCTACATGTCACCCATCACACATTGGCAATAAAGCTCACAGGATTTCCACTAGAGACTGAGAGCCTCAAGGAACATAAAGGCTCCTTTTTAGCCAAAACAGCTACAGCTTGTGTGGCTTTAATTATAAAGTACACTGGAACTAACCAGAGGCAGTAAATATTTCTGGGCCAGATCACTGTACAAAGGATCACATAAATGGTAATCTCCATCTTTGGGGCCAATAAGGGTCCCTAAAGGGCCAGGGACATAGGAGTTGCATCCCCAGTGAGGGCTGAATGGAACTCGCTGGGGAACAATTGCCTGAACATCACAGAAAACAAGCATATACATCTAAGGGCTCCAATAGTGGCCTTATGTTGGTCTTTCTACCGTGCAGCTGCTTGTATGTACCTTCTATTAAAGGGATGGTCTAGTAAAATTTTTTATTTAAAAAATAGATAGGCAACATAAAAGCTTTTGCTTTTGCGGCACTTTAAAAAAAAAAAATAACACTTACCGAGATTCAGCTGCAGCTTTCCTGCTCTGGTCTCCGGTCCCCGTCCTCCGCCTACAGCACTAATGAAGGGAAAGCCACCCAGCGGTAGCCTTTGTTTACTACAGCTGGCTGGCTTTTCCTTCATTAGTGCCGCAAAAGCCAGCACAGGAGGGCCTCCATTTCACAAAATGGATGCGCCCATGTGCTTGCTTTTGCGAATTTTGAGCTTGAATAGCTCAAAATTTTACATAGGAAGTTTTAAAACGGAGAATGCTAGTATTTTTTTTTTATGTTGCCTATTTATTTTTTAAATACATTTTTTTACCAGACCATCCCTTTAAGGACAATCCAATAAATAAACAGAAATCTCTGTATTTACCCTGAATAAGGGCAGACTAACATGAAACACATTCACTTTATTAATGTGCTCTAAAATTAAAGCTAAAAGAAAATCAGTATGACAAGCAGGCAATTTTGATCTTGTATTATTTTCAAGCAGAATTATTTAAATGTGCTCTGTGCAAGAGTAGGAAACGAACATGTTCATTGTTCATTATAAACCCCAGCACTGTTCTTTCTCATTGGTCTTGCACCAAAACCATTAGCCATAGAATACAGTACCAAAGCTCTGAATCACAGGTTTAGGTGTTCAATGGCAAGACAAGACCAAGTGGCACACTAGCAGGAGCTCCATATGGCCCCAGCAATCATATGGGTTTCACTGTGTTCGGGGCAGGGCACATAGGGGTTTCAGACAGCAAAATGTAATAGTGCCCATGGTGAAAATCATCCTTATTCATGACTTGTGTAGGTTTATTTTCTGGCAAATTAGTAATTTGCCAGTTCATAATGTTTACCTCAGTGGTACTGCATAAGGGTCTTTTGCTATTTTGAGAAGGCACGAGTACACACTGATTTTGGGTTTCTGCTTTTCTTCCTGCAGGTGGTGGAGGCGGCAGATGTGATCTTACAAGTCCTTGATGCCAGGGATCCCCAAGGCTGTCGCTGTCCACAGGTGGAACAGGCTGTTGTGCAATCTGGGACAGACAAGAAACTCGTCCTAGTCTTGAATAAAATTGGTAAGATAGGGCAGGATCCATTTATGGCATATGTGAGGTAGGAAATGCCTGGTAATTTGAACATGCACATGTGAGGTAGGAAAGGCCTCATTGTTTTCACTGGCCAATATAGGAACACATTTCTGAAAGCATTGTATTTTTGTATCTATGTATACAGGCTGTTATTATGTATCTCCTGTTGGATGGTCTCCATTTACTGATAACTGTTCGGCACAGTAAGAATACTTTGTTTGATATGTCTGTTATAGGTAAAGCCCAAGGCCTTTCATATTCTCACTACGATAATATATTTCCAAGACTAATGTATGGTTGTCTGAATTATTGACAGGCATTTTAAAGCGTTTTGTTTAATTTTAGTGTTGTATGTAGAATGGATGAACTCGTGTTTCACTGTTTGTTTCATTTGCTTATATAGCGCGCAAAAACCAAAGATAACTGGGCGCATTTCTTAGTACATAGTTAGAATAAACAGGATGCAAGAAGATAGATACGAAAACATTGCAGGATTTACAAAGGATTACAAGGAAATAAAATAACAATATACATAATAATATAAAGGAATATACACATGCACAGATGGTACAGGTGTCTGAGCAAGTTAAGCTAAGGCGGAATGAAATTCAGCCAGGTAATTTGTCAGTAATCATGTCAGGAGGTCGCAGGACAAGGAGTCAGAGGTCCACGGAGGCAGCGTGATTAATTAGAGTGAGAAGAGCAAAGTTTTTATTTTGCTTCGAAAAGAGAGAACTACTGGATCAATCCTGAATGCCGGTGGGAGCTTGTTCAAAGTCTTGGCTGCAAGCACTGGGAAGCTGGAGCCCCCAGCTTTAGTGAGCTTGAATTTAGGAATTTTTAGACAATGAGCATGGTTAGATCTGGTGGGTCTGGAAGATTCTTTTCTGGAGAATGTATTAGTGAGCTACTTGGGTGCTGAGTTGTTAAGGCACTTAAGGGTGATCATGAGCGTTCTGAAGGTAATCCTTTCTTGGATGGGGAGCCATTTGGCATTACGACGAGTATTATGCAGTTGCACTTCAGATGTTTACCAAATATGACTTGTATGATGTATACTGATTAAAATGTTTATTTGGTACACAGGTTTCTCTTCCCTCTCTGTTGCTACATGCTTGCATTGATTAACTCAGCGTTCATAGATGTGTTCCATCTCTAGATTGATAATATATTGTTTAGTAAAAACATTTAGGAATTTTGTACAAAGAGATTTATTGTTTCGCGGCAGTAGTTGGAGACAAAGGCTCATCGCAGCACATTCTTAATGCTCGTGACTTTAAACTTTCTTCAATTCTGATTCAGCTTGAACTCATTTCTGCCTTTGACATTGTGGATCACTCTAGTCTACCAATTACTCACTCTTCCTTTGAGTTTGCAGGTTCTGTTCTAAAAGGGTTTTCTTGCAAACCGTTCCTTTTCTGATTTCTCTCACTCATGTTGTTTCTCAGTGTCCCTCAACGGTCTGGTTTGGGTATGGTTCTATTCACGCTTTACACCACTTCTGTCTTTTCTTATCACATATTTCAGTTTTCGGGTGCACCTGTAGGATGACATCCAAATCCTTGTGTCTTTTCCTTCTTTCAGTGATTCCATTCAATCCTGTTTGTATTTATTTTATTTGTATAGCGCACCAGTCCCAGGGGCAACCGGGCGCATCACTTAGTTACAACACGATAAGGCAGACAGCACAATAATTACAGAAGTTACAGATATAAAAACAACAGTAGGAGACATAGCATATTATAATTTACAACAATTACAGATAGGCACAAGATTACACAGTGAACCTAAAGCTAGAGGTCTTGGGCGGACAACCATGCTTTAGTTAAGTGTTTGAATCTAAGGAAAGAGGGCTCTGCTCTTAGCTCATTTGGGAGCGTGTTTCATAATTTAGCTGCCATTACAGGGAAGCTGGTTCCACCTGATCTTTGATGGTTAAAACGTGGAATAACAAGGCAGTTAGTCTGAGCCATTCTGCGGGGTCTGATAGAGTTGTGGAGGGCAAATCTATTGGCCAAGTAGCATGGTGCTTGGTTGTAAAGGCATTTGTGTGTAAGGGCAAGAGTTTTTCAGAGAGATCCGATGTGGGACTGAGAGCCAGCGTATGTTGCGTCTGGTGTCAGAAATGTGGTGGCGCCTGGAGATGTTAAGGGCTGCTCTAATAGCATTGTTTTGGACAATTTGTAACTTATTTAGGTTACAGCGGTTGGTGCCCAGGTAGAGTGCATTATAGTAATCAATCTTGGACAACACAAGTGTCCTGGCCAAGGTAACACAATTGGTTGAAGAAAGACCAGTGGCCAGTTCTTCTTGGATGTCTTCTCATTTTCTTTATTTAAACACTAAGAAAACAGAAATCTTTTTTTCCAATCTTCTAAAATCTTTCCTGTGGATTCTGTTCCCTCAATGTTTCTTCCCTTATTATCTCATGCACGTAATCCTGGAGTCTTATTTGACCCTTCCTGTTCTTTTCAGATTCATATTTCTTCTGTTGTTCATGCTTGTGGTTTTCATTTATTTAACATCTGGAAACTTTGTCCCTTGCTTACTTTTTTCTCTGCAAAAACATTGCTTCAGACCCTGGTTTTATCTCGGTTGTACTATTGTTGCTCACTCTATGTTGGTCTTCCTAAATGTGTTTCTTCTTCCATTACTGTCACTTCGTTCTGCAGTTCACATTCATTTTCTTCTCCTGCCGTCTCCCCACATTTCTCCATTTTTGGCTCGCCTTAAGCGGCTACTGGTTCAGCAGTGCTGTGAATCCCAATTTCTTAGTTTGGTCTTTAAACCTATTCACGCATTGGCTCCTCCTCCTTTATGTGCTCTGATTTCACTTCATCATCCATCACGTAATCATCGTTCTGTTTCTTATTTCTGTTCCCTTGCCTCCTTGTGCCACTTCTAGTTTTTGTTCTTCACTTCTTTTTCTTTTATGTTGAATTTGAAGAGGGAGACCCAAACGTGGACCTTGTTACACCCATCCCACTCTCAGCCCGGCGACTGAGAAACTAGAGGTGTAAATCGCTTCTGGGTCCTTCCTCCCCATCATTGATGTATCAGAGGTATGAGAAGCGCTACTCGGATAACCATTCAGACCATACCAGGATGATGGTATTGAAGAGATACACCTGTCATCGATCGAACAAGTCGACTGAACACAACCTCAATGCCTATGACGTCACAATTGACATCACAACGTAGATACGTTAGACATGAAGCACATAGACAGCCCTGCATGAAGTTACACAGACATTTAGGTTTGTTGCTGATAGACTTTAAGCACATGCTCATGACTCGCATAGTTCGAGGACTGGCACAGGTATACATTTCGCTATGCGGAAACCGCAAGACGCATGAGGATGCATATGAACCGCTTGCTGGCACTTAACTGCAATTAACATGGGCGGCCATGTGAATAACGATGAAAGCCATAGGTACATTTGAGTGAATGGGAAAAGCGAGACTAACTTCAGAATACAGGGAAAGGCTGACAGGCTGATCCTGTTGAAGCATATAAACCAGGCTTCCAGCTCAGACACTGTGGACAGCCTCTCCAAGGACAAGTGGGAAAGGAAGGTTTAAAGTTAACAGGAGAGATAGGACACCTGCAAGGAATACAAGCCGAAAAACCTTATAATTGCAAGCAAGAGAGCTCCATTTCGTGGTTCCTACTCACATTACCTGAATCTACGAGAAAGAGCCTATTCCCATTGAACCACAGGCAGTAAGATACAAAAAGTAATACAGGTTCAAATCTGAATGTTCTGTCTCAGGGCCGTGGAGATGGGAGATGGTAACTTATTGGTAGCATGCAGCACCTACTGGGTCGTTCGCACTACCTTGAATAGTTGCACTTGTTCTGGTTACTGTCCAAACCTTTAATGCTGAGAAGACTCTCTGCCCAATCCCTAACCACCTTCCATGATAAGCGTACACTATGTTGCACCGCCTTTATACTAACCTGTAACTTTGTATTCGTCACACATAGAGGACGTCTCGGGAGGAGCGACCAGATATGGCTTACCCAATGATGATACTAATCCCTTATGGAATGCAAACATAGTTCGCCTCACTAACCAATCCCTTCCCATGTTAGGTTTTTTGTAACGTCCTAGGTTAACAAAACAGAACGACTGGCACCTGGAGAGCGAGAGCACTTGGAGAATCTTGCCTTGTTCATGTTGCAATCCCTGTTATTTGAATTGATAATAAAGACAGTGAACTTTGTCCTATGGCTGGGTCTTCCATTCTTGGGGTAGGGGATTTCTAGGTCCCAGTTCCTCTTCCACGTAAATGGGGAGACTGATGATAGTTCCCCCTGCCACTCTATTACAAATTATTTGTATTCATGTTTAGAAGAACATTACAGCAAGCTGATAAACATACAAATTGCTGATGGATAATTTATGATATGTAAGAATTATGAGGTACAGTAAATGTTTTGTAATGCAAACTTTAAAATATTTTGCGAAATTGATAACTGAGAAGTAGGATTCACTGGGGGGACAAACTAGACATACAAGTGAAACAATCAGAGAAAAGTGTTGGGTAAGAATTGGTGCAGTCACACGGTGTGAGACTACACAAGACTTATCTGCTTGGTGTTAGGTAACCCACCTTTTGGTATAGGTGTGTACTGCACAAGTTGGTAGTGTGACTGAGCAGCCAGACATATCTCAAGAGGGGTGAATGTGAGCTGTAAAGCTATACAGATGAAATCAGTCAATACAAGTGTTAGTCAAGATTGTATGCAGTACCCTTTGGGTGCACTACAACAACCCTGACCTCCTGGCAAAAGGAACCCAACCTTTAGTATAAGTCAGTACTACACAGGTTGGTAGCGTGTTGAGCAGCCAGGCCTCTCTCAAGAGGGGTCAATGTGAGCTGTGGGGGAGTTACACAGAGATTCACAGTGATTCAAATAAACCCTTACACGCAAGGGTTCCTGATTAAACACTAATTTATTCATCAGTCACTTAGAATAAGACTTCCGCAGAAGGGGCAATATAACAGTAACACTCCAATACACTTCAAAAATACACACTCTTAAGATGTCTAAATCAGTAAGTACCCATTTGGGATGGCCCACAGACACTACCTGCACCCTCAGGTGACTTCAATAGTTAGGGTCCTGAGGACATGAATATATCACTGTTGCATTTAGAATCAGATTTAAGACTATGTCAAAGGAAAAAGGTTATTCAGAACAAAACCAGAGATCACACAGATACTTATTCTGAAGCAGGTAAGTACTTTTGGTAACCCCCAATGCAAAGTTGGTTAACCGCTTCCTGGAAGGAAGATGCAACACCCAAGCAGAGAAGAGAAGAGTCATTCAGGGAGCCAGGCCAGCCAATGTTAAGTTAGCAAAAGTCAAGGTGTACTGAAGCACTTCTTGCAGGTAAGTAAACGTCTTGCACAATGTTTTAGAAGTCTTTGTAGAATAAGTAGAAATTCAAAGTAGGGCCACAAGCTGATTAGGCTTGTGAGGTAGAGAAGATGCAAGCAACTCTACAAGAGCAGCCGAGACAAGTTTCCAACGAGGACAAGCAAGGTAGCACAACAAGAGGTAAGTTCTCTCAGACATTACCTTTTTAGGTTGAAGGAAAGTGCAGCAGATGACTTCTGTTCCTGTGCAGCTCTGGAGATCCTGGTATTCCTGGGCCTCAGTCGTGGGGACAAGAGGGAGGATGTCTGGGGACCCCTGCACTACAATGGAACGGTCACGGCTCTCAACCGGCAGCCTTCAAACAAGTGGCACTTATGGTGTTTCAGCTCTTCGCGTCTACCGCAAATAGCAACACTGCGGTTCCTGGCTGTCGAGATGGGCTTTCCTTGGATCTGGGGTCCCGCACTCTGTTGAGGGAGCTCAGGCTCAGTCAGTCCTGCTTCCTGGGAGTCCGGAGGATCTTCCTGGAGCTCTTGGATAGCTTAAAAGCAACGCACACAATCTGGTGTTCCTCTCCCTGGCTATTCGGTTCCAGCAGCAACTGTAGTGGAATTTCAACCAGCTCCGAGAGGATGTCCAGGTGGCTTACTTTGTAGTTGATTGGTCCCACCAACTCAGAGGGAGAAGTCGTCCTTGCCGGGGCTTCTCTGTCGATATGAATTTGGAGTTTCAGCACAGCAGCAGGGCTTTACCAGGCAAACCAACGGTCCAGGAGTTGCAGCAGGCATCCTCTTCAAGTTCTTCAGATTCCTTCGTCCAGTGGTAGACTCTGCCTTCCAAGCCAAAAAGCCTTTTTTAAAAAATGGCACCCTTGGGTTCTCTACTGCAGCTGCAAACGTAGCCCGCGGTAAATGCACACTACGATAGTTAAAAGTAAACCACTGCCACCAGCCACTCAGTGAGGAAAGGGTAACATAAACATGTTACTGAGAAGCTAGAGAAAAGGGATACTCCAGCACTATATTGTAAGATATTGTTTGCTGGGTCTGGAAAGTTACAAATGTATGTAAAGTTAGTTCTCCAGCATGGGGTCTGGCATGGATTCACATGCTCATGAATATTCCCCGTCGTCAGGCTGGGAATCATCGGTAAAGAAAAAATCAGTATCAGTTTTGTTTCTGATCTGTCTTTCTTAGTAGTAACCAATCACTGATCTCTGGGTCATACTGCCCCCAGCCAATGACTGCCCTCTCCCTAAGCTCCTCCCCTGGCATCCATCCTCTGACTTTTACCGCACGTTCAAGTGTTGGGAGTCTTCGTGCTTTAGCTTTTACTGTGTTTTCGCGCTTTTTCAGGAGATTTTCTCATTTTTTCGGTTTAATCGAGCCTCAAGCTCCACCGTTTCTACTTCCAATAACGGAGACCCGTTTTGGAATTCTTCTACCCCCCTCAAGGGTTAAGTTTTCATCGAGTTACGCTTCTTGGAGGATTCCAGAAGATCTGTGGCCTACCTCAACGGACATGGCCCAGGACAAGGGAAGCTCGACGCCCGGATCCAAGCTGTTCAGGAGCTGCCCGGGATGGGGATTGCAAAATGTTTTCAAGGAGGACTAATGTTCAAGATGTCTCTACTGCCTTCATGAGGACAAGACGCACGTGGAGAAGGACACTGCGTTCTGCAAGAACCTGTTGGAACGGACCAACCAAGATCGTCGTCCCCACCTCGCCGCCTGGCTGGAGAAGGGCACAGCAGGTGAGAAGGCGAAGAAAAAGTCTGAGCGGTCTTCTAAGTCCTGTGAGGGCACCCCGGCTGCCCGCGGGCACCGGGAGCACTGAAAGGTCGGGCTCTTCGGCTGCCAGGCAGGACGCGACTTCCCCGGCACGATCAACCACGAGCCAGCGCTCTGGTTCGGGGAAGAGGAAGTCCGAGAACCCGGGTAAGCTTCTGGAGAGGCCCCGGTCGATCTCGAAGGGAGCCGAGGGGGAGCGGGGCGATGACCCCCCCCCCCCAAAGCGAAGGTGGTGAGGGCCTTGATCCACCCGCATAGGCCTCTATTGAGGGCCCAGAGTTTCCCTGCCACTGTGGAGGGAATCCTCTTTCCAGACCATCGTTAAAACCCCCGTGAAGACCCCGGTGGAAAAAGGGGGGGGCCGTTGGCCATTACGGACTCTGATTCAGCCTCCGAGGAGGATCCGGTGGAAACCGTGAAAGGCCTCAACGAGAGGTTCGTAGACCTCAACGAGAGGTTCGAGAAGGTTCGATCCCAGGGGAAGGTTCCTGCTGATGTGATCGAAGATGGCGACGATGGCGATGACGTGGGCCCAGAGGAGCAGCCATCCCGTCCGTCGCAGCCATTGCCAGAGCCCCAGGATAGCTCGGCGGCCATTTTGTTGGCAATCCAATCCTTATGCACTGAGATAAGGACGAGGTTACCACGGACCCCGACGGAGCATCCAGGACTGTCGGGAAGCCCTCCGAACAAGCGGAGGAGAGTCCACCCCGCACCGCCCTTCATGCCCACGAGGCCTGTGGACCCCTCATCCCACTCACCGGACCCTCGGGATGATACGGCCACGGATACAGCAAGGGGGACAGACGACGACGGCGGCGATGATACAACGGACATTCTGTCATCACCTCCCCTCCTCCCCCCTCGGGCCTCTCCGCCCGACGAAATAGGCTCTTTCCACGCCATGATAACCAGGGCATCCAAGCTCTTCCACCTCTGCCCTGAGGAACAGAAAAAGGAAGGTTTTCCTCATCAACGACGAGAGGCCAAGAGAAAGACTGTCCTCGCGGTGCCATTGCTCGACGACATCGGGGACGAGGGGCTGGCTATCCTGAAGAACCCTTACACGACACCCGCCAAAAGGGACAGGTATGAGAAGAAGTACTGGGTCCCCGATGCCGCCCCCTTGTGCCTCAGGGCCCAGCCCACGCTGGACTCTGTCGTCTCGGCATCGGCCAAGAAGAAAGCAGCGGGTGCGGCGGCTTCAACTTCCACTTCCCTGCCGGACAGCGAGGGCAAGAAGTTGGACTCCATGGGATGACGAGTCATCTCGTCGGCGGCGACGACGATTAAGGCGGCCAATGCCTTAGCGATTGTGGCCCGTTACGACAGGGAGCTTTGGTTCAAAATAGCTCCTCTGCTAGACTTCCTACCGGACGACAAGAGGGCGGAGGCCCTACAAATTCTGCAGGAAGGTGAGGTGGCGTCAGATCACGCCATAACGGTGGCAACCTACATTGCCGATATCGGATTTCGCCAGATGGGCAACGGGGTTTGCTCCGACGACGAGGATGGCTTAAGGCGACGGACTTTCGCCAGGACGTCCAGACCAGAGTGTTGGACATGCCGTTTGACGGCAACAACCTGTTTGGGAAGACGGTGGATGAGTCCCTCCAGGTCATCAAGACAGACACGGAAACAGCCCGGTCCCTAGGAGTCCTTCAGCAATGGCGGCCCTTTCGGAGCTCCGGAGGCAGACTGGGAGCCTCCAAGGGATCCATCGGTGGCTCTTCTACTTACCGCCAGGCGGCCCGCTCCTCGTCCCAGGAGGCCTACAGAGGCCGCGGCAAGCAAGGAGGGTCTCGCCGCCGTCGTCAAGGAGGCCAAGGCGGCAAGGCCTCTTCCAAGCAGGACTGAACCGGCCATAGAGTCGGGCCCCCACCTAAGCACCCCTGTGGGAGGCCGGCTGACGAAGTTCGTCAGCGTGTGGGAGTCACTCTCCACCGACCGTTGGATGCTGGACACCCTGGCCCGCAGACACTCGCTAGAATTTCAAAAGAAGTGTCCTCGCATTCCTCCCGTGGCCAGGAAGGAGAATCGCGTCCCTCAACTTCTGTTGGAGGTAAGGGCGATGCTCAAGAAAGGTGCCATCGAGCTCGTCCCCAAGAGGCTCCGGGGCTCCGGAGTATACTCAAGGTACTTCCTCGTCAGAAAGAAGACAGGCGGTTGGTGCCCCATCCTGGACCTGCGTCGGTTGAACAAGTACATCAAGGCACAGAAATTCAGGATGGTCACCCTCCAGCACGTGCTGGGACAGCTGGAGGAGGGCGACTTCCTATTGTCACTGGCCTGGGGGATGCTTACTTCCACATCCCCATTCTAAAAGGACACAAAGTTCCTCAGATTCGTAGTCCTCGGTCGTCACTACCAATTCAGAGCCCTGCCGTTCGGATTAAAGTCGGCACCCAGGGTGTTTACCAAGTGCCTCGCACCAGTGGCAGCACGGCTGCGCCTGCAAGGGATCCACTTCTACCCCTACCTGGACGACTGGCTAATCCGTGCAAGGTCAAGACAACTCGCCGTCAAACACACAGCGAGGACCGTCCGCCTGCTCACGGAACTAGGATTCGCCATCAATTACCCCAAATCCCACCTGGTCCCGTCGCAGGTGGCACTGTTTCTGGGAGCGAAGCTCGATACAGTGAAGCGATTGGCATCTCCCTCGGAAGAGAGGACGAAAGCCATGTTGGGCAAGGTGCAGCGCCTGTTAGCCACGGAGGTGGCCAGTGTGAGGTCCATCAAGTCCCTCCCCGGGATGATGTCCTTGTGCATCTACCTTGTGCCCCTTTGCAGACTTCGGATGCGTCCGCTGCAAGAGCTCCTCGACGCCCGCTGGATTCAAGTGGCAGGCAGCTTCGAAGACAGGATCCCGCTCGGCGAGGAGTTCCCTCGGGCGATTTTATGGTGGGGTACCCGTGCGCACCTCACGGCAGGCACAGACTTTCAGACCCTGCCGTATCAGGAGACGGTGACGACGGACGCCTCCCTGGAGGGATGGGGGGCCGACACCGGAGATCTCCACGCAAGAGGCCTCTGGCTCCCGGAGGAGAGGTCTCTCCACATCAACATGCTGGAGCTACGAGCCCTGTTCTGGGCGCTCAAATCGTTCCTTCTGTCCATCAAGGAAAAAGTTGTGAGGATCTTCACCGACAACACCACCACGATGTTCTACATCCAGAAGCAGGGAGGCACCAGATCCCCAGCCCTATCCAAGGAGGCCCAGGATCTGTGGCACTCGGCCGTCGCCCAGGGGATGTTTCTGGTTCCCTTCGACCTGGCAGGAATAAAAAAACATTGCCGACTCACTCAGCAGGGAGCTGCGCTCGTGCCACGAGTGGGAACTACGCCAGAACCAAGTGGATCAGCTCTTCCAACGATGGGGCAAATCCCATATCGACCTGTTAGTGACGGCAACGAACTCCAAGTGCCAGAGGTTCGCCAGCAGGTTCACACAGCCGAGGAGCATGGCCGATGCTTTCTCTTTCCTTTGGGACGGCCTGTTCCTGTACGCGTTCCCTCCGTTGCCGTTGCTGCTCTGTCTCATCAACCAGCTCAAGAGGTCCAGGTGCAGGATGATCCTCGTCACACCGGCGTGGCCGAGACAGATCTGGTTCGTGGACCTTCTGGACTTGTCAGCGTCCCCACCTATCAAGCTGGCGACGGACGCGGATCTTCTCTCCAGAGAAGGAGGCGCCAGTCTTCATCACGACCCGGAGTCGCTGTACTTGCAGGCTTGGCTCCCGCAGCACTAGAGTTTGGAGGATACGAGATCCCAGCTGACTGCAGAGAGGTTCTTGCAAAAGCCAGGGCGTCCTCAACTCTCAAATGCTATGGACATAAGTGGAAGAGGTTCTCTGTCTGGTGCCGTGCACAGAAGATCAACCCTCTGCGGATTACGGCCCCTCAAGTATTGCCGTACCTACTGTCGCTGGCCAAAGCTGGACTAGCTCACGCCTCCATCAAGATACATCTGGCTGCCATCTCCCAATACACCAGAACTACAGGACGGGCGTCCTTGTGGTCTCATCGCCTGGTGAAGGAATTTATGAAGGGACTATTCCGATCCTTCCCGCCGGTGAAGGCCCCTGCCCCGGCGTGGGAGCTCAACGTGGTGCTGACCAGGCTCATGGGGGCCCCAATCGAGCCTATGCATTCGGTGCCGTTGAAGTTCCTGTCGTCGAAGACGGCATTTCTCGTGGCCATCATCTCCGCACGACGAGTGGGAGAGATCCAGGCCCTATCTTGCAAGCCTCCATACTTGACTTTTCACAACACGAGGGTGGTGCTTAGGACGCATCCCTCCTTTATGCCCAAGGTGCCGTCGTACTTCCACCTCAACGAGCCCTTGGTGTTGCCAGTTTTCTTCCCGTCGCTTTCGACTCCGGCCGAGAGGACTTTGCACTCGCTGGATGTAGCTAGAGCGCTGAAGTTCTACGTGGACGGCACGAAGTGTTTTCGGAAGACATCACAGCTGTTTGTGATCTTTGGACCTCTGAATCAAGGGAAGGCTCTCTCGAAGGCTTCCATTTCCAGATGGCTCTCTGGCTGCATCATGCACTGTCACCGGTTGCCAAACTGACCGCTGCCCGGCCGTCCGAGAGCCCATTCGACCAAAGCGATCGCTGCTACCACGGTGTTCTTGTCTGGTGTGCCCCTGCTGGACATCTGCAGGGCTGCTACGTGGAGGTCGACGCACACCTTCACAAGATTCTACTGCGTCGATCGGGACTCCAGGGTCGGCCAAGCAGTGCTGCGCAACCTGTTCGCTAAAGGTGAGCCTGGTGAGGAGGTAAGAGATGCTTAATGTTGAGTTGTTGTATTGCTTAATGTTGAGCCTGTTGCCACCTCGCGTGGTTGTGCATGTTTATACTGCTATGTATTCTTATATTCATGAGCATGTGAATCCATTCCAGACCCCATGCTGGAGAAGGAACAAGTTACTTACCTGTAACTGTTGTTCTCCAGCATGGGTCTGGCATGGATTCACATGCGAACCCTCCCTCCTTCCCCTCTGCGGCTCCTCACTTGGTCATACTGCCACTCTACGTGCTACCAAATCTGAGGATGGCTGCCAGGGGAGGAGCTTAGGGAGAGGGCAGTCATTGGCTGAGGGCAGTATGACCCAGAGATCAGTGATTGGTTACTACTAAGAAAGACAGATCAGAAGCGAAACGGATACTGATTTTTTCTTTACCGAGGATTCCCAGCCTGACGACGGGGAATATTCATGAGCATGTGAATCCATGCCAGACCCATGCTGGAGAACAACAGTTACAGGTAAATAACGTGTTCCTTTCACTTTACTGCTCTTAGAAACAGTAGTTTATCCAAGAGAAGTTATTTAAACCTTTGGGAAATCTGAAAGACTTCCCTGTGCCACTGCACTGAAGGTGCAATGTAAAAGATGATGCCTATGGAGTTTGTGTTTTAGTGAAGCATTCTTTAAAAAGGCATTTGTTTGTAAAAGTTCAAGCAAACTTTGGAATAACTTTTCAAAATCAGTGAAGTTGGTGGATACTCTTTGGATATGCGAATACATTTTTCCTACACCCTGGAGTGACCTCAATAACAAGGCTAGTATTGCATTTATATATAACACTAATCATCATTTCAGACTCTGGGCCTCATTACGAGTTTGCTGGTAAAGTAACAACTGTACCGGTAAGGTTGCTGGTACCGTTGTTACCGTACCGGCAAACTACGAGGTCTGCTCGCGGGTGCCTTTTTTTGGCCTGCCAGGTCTGACCTGTGGGCGGACCAACACATAGGGCTCAAATGGGAATGGGGAGCATTTGTTTCCGGCGCCCAGTAATGGGCCGCAATGACCCGGTAAGTGCCCATTCCCGGCCGCCGGAAAGAAAAATGATACCGGCGGCAGCCCCGTCACGGCTACCGCCGGTCTGATAATGAGGCCCTCTGAGTTTCAATAAGGAAGAGTTAAGTAAAAATAGAAAGGTTAGAACATACTTTCTTATAACAGGAAGAGAATTGGAATACTCCAATGAAATCTAGGTAAGCCTTTCCCACCAGTAAATGTGTTCAACAAATCAGTCAATTCGACAAATTCTATAGTTGTGATCGCTTCTTGGATAAAAGTCTTTCACAAAGTCAGATAGTTCAGAAAATCACTGTAGGAACACAAGCTTTTAAGCCTGTGCAAAAGTGAGTTGAAATCAACTCAGTTACGCAAGTGCAAATCTCAAGTGAGAAAGCACGACTTAAGGCGATAAGGTAAGTACCCGAAGCCCAAACAGTACCTCTAGTTAGAAGAAAAGTGGTCCAGCTGGATTCAGTCTTGCTACAGCCAAGCAGACCCTGGTTCCTGAGCCACAGTCGTGGGCACAAGAGGCAGGACATCTGGAGGGCTCCTGCGGCAGTACTCGAGAAGGTCGTTGGCAGCTACAGGCTCTCTTCGATTCAGCGGCACTTCACGTTTTCAGCACTTTGCAAATAGCACTGATGCAGAACGAATATCTCCGGTTGGACTTTCCTTGCTCCCTCGGTGCTGGACGGACTCTGGTGAAGGGACTCTGGATCGGGTTTTCCTGCTTTCGGTGTGTCCTTAGGAGGCTCCTGGAGCTTTTTGGCCGTTTCCGTTCCGTGGCAGATGTTGCACTCGGTTATGGACACTCGACCCCGGGCATTGGCTTCAGCAACGGAGAGGCACAGAGTCGGGGATTGCGCCAAAGTGGAGTTCGTCTCGGGGTTCGTGGATCCCACTAACCCAAGGGGAGAAGTTGTTCCGTCCGGAGCTTTTCTGTCGATACGAAAAAGGAGGTCGGCACAGCAGCAGGGCTTTGCCAGTACTTCGAGGTCCAGGAGGTTGCAACGGGTTTATCTTCACAATTTCTGCTTCGGATGTTTCTTCCAGTGGTCGACTCTGCCTCTAGTTCCGAAACCCTCACCTTTTAAGCAAGTTTTCACATTCATGCACAGCCTAGGTTGTCAATCACACAGCAGGGTAGCTGTCCTTTTCAGGACAACCAGCCGGCCAATCAGCACTGATTTCGTTCAGGCACTCCTAGAGACTAAGGACAGGGGAGTATTGGGACCCTCCCTTTCATCCTTTCCTTCCAGACACACACTGAAGCCTGCCAAAAGCAAAACGCACAAAGGACTCAAACCTGTCTCAGCGCACAGAGTAAACGCCAAGAAAGACCCCACAAACAGAAAATGGTGAAAAAAGAAGACTGGGCCATTTTGACAAAATGGACACCCATGGGTGCTGTACTGCAGCTGAGGGTCCAGCCTGCGGTAAAAAAGCACACTGGTAGTAAAAATTAAACAACTGGCACAAGCCATTTCAAGTAGTGAGGGTAACAAAAAATGTTAACTAAGTAACCCCCCAGCACTCCACATAATATGGTGTGTGCTGGACCTATAAAGGAAAAGGGTAAGTAAGATCAATTTCACCTTACTGTTCTTGGCAACAGTAGTTCACCCAAGAAAAGGCATTTAAACCTTAACAGAAATCTAAAGGAACCTTAACAGAAATCTAAAGGATTTCTCAGTGACACTGCTCTGAAGGTGATTTGTGTCACTATACAAAAAGCAGATGCCTATGGAGTTTGTCAGACTCCAAAAACAGTGAAAACAAAATCCAAATCGGGGGGGAAAAACAAATAAGTGAGAAAAAGGTCCCACTCACTCAGGAGTTAAAATTAAAAAGTCCTAAGTTCAGCAAAAGAGCTGGGGGTCTCTAAGGTGGGGGAATTTTAGCACAGAAATTACAAATCTCCCTAACAAGAAGAAAGGGTATTAATTGTTGAAATAAAGCAAAATGTGAAGGCTACGACAAATATGCTGTAAACACACTCCATTAACTGTTGAATGTAGGCGCTTTCCTGTAAGAAAAAGCATACATTTTCTCAATTCTATGAAAAGAACAAATCACGTTCCACCAGAGATTGTAGGACAATTTCTGAGCAGTTTTCCAGTTGGATTCAATAAGGTGAAAGAAACAGATCAGGGGATTGGATGGTGATTATATTAGGTTCACTAGGGCACCAACAATCAGATTTCCCAGTGTCAAATGTTCATGAAACGAATATGTTGCACATTTCCCCCCAAAAAAGAATATACATATTTACATCAGACTATGGTATGGGTAAAATCAGCAAATGGTGCTTGACATGACTAGCACAGACTAGAGGTAGCACGTGACATTTTTGACACTCTAGCTGGTGTTAAGTAAGCTCTCTGTAAAATAAAGTAGTGGGACTGTGTAAGATTAGCAGCAACTGATGTGGTAAAGGACTGATTCCAAATGTTAACCCATATGTCAGGAGAAGGTTGTAAGTTCCAATCCAATGCCCATTGTTTGCAAATTTTGGAATTGAGATGATTATCTTCTATAGGTTGATTGAGAACTGTGGATGGTTAAGATGCTTTAGTGGGTGAAGAATTAATTGTTTTGTTAATTTAGAAGGCTCATTTTGCTTATGAGGTAATGCTTTCAGAATTTGATTTATAAGACTACCATATGTTTTGTAATTGGAGTTATTGAGATGAAAACAAATGCATAGCTGGGGAAATGGAATAGCTGTGTAGTTATGAAAAATATGTTTAACAAGACCGATACCTCAAGTGTACCATTTTTGTAATGTAAGTTGGGGCTTAAAAGGGAAGGATTTATTATACCACAAGAAGGTGTTGGCGATATCCTGAGCAGTTTAGCAAACAGTACCAATCATTTTTTATGGAGTGGAAAAGAGGTAGCTTTTTGATAACGGGCCACGGTGAAGTCTGAAAGAAGTGATAAAAGTGTGATAAGTGTAGCCTTTATTTTAATCCAGGTAGGAGCTTTTGTCATTAAGTAGATGGATAATATGTCGCAATAAAAAGGCGTTTTGATATTTCAGGAAATCTGGACTCTTTACACCACCATTATCTTTATTAGCTTCAAGCTTATTAAGAGCCAACTTGGGATTTGAATAATAGTATGTCAATATTTTGAAAGACTGTAAAGGATAGAATAACTGGGATCCTTGAGAGATAATATAAAACAATAGATTTAGTTTAGTTTCTTTATTTCTCCAGCATGGGGTCTGGCATGGATTCACATGCTCATGAATATTCCCCGTCGTCAGGCTGGGAATCCTCGGTAAAGAAAAAACCAGTATCAGTTTCGTTTCTGATCTGTCTTTCGTAGTAATAACCAATCACTGGTCTCTGCGTCATACTGACCACAGCCAATGACTGCCCTCTACCTAAGCACCGCCTCTGGCAGCCATCTTCAGATTTTTACCGCACGTTCATGTGTTGGGATCCTCGTGCTATTGCTCTCGAGCGTTAGTGCTATTTTTTCGCGCTTTTTCACAAAAACTTCGATTCTTTCGGTCAAAAGAGCCTCAAGCTCCACCGATCCTACATCCGATCAACGGGGACCCGTGTCGGATTCATCTGTGCCCCTCAAGGGTGAAGATTTCGTCGAGCTACACTTCGGAGGACTCCAGAAGCTTCTCAGGCCCGGTCTCGGAGATGGCCCAGGAGAAGGGAAGCTCGACGCCCGGAAAGCTGTTCAGGGCCTGCCCTGGATGCCAGCTGCAGAACGTCTTCAAGGAGGACGAACACTCTTTCTGCCTTTACTGCCTTCATGGGGACAAGACGCACGTGGAGAAGGACTGTGCGTTTTGCGGCAACATGTCGGAACGGACCATGAAGGACCGCCATCAACGTCTCGCCAGCTGGCTGGAGGGTAAGAGCCCGTCTGGCGAGAAGAAGAAGAAATCTGAGCGGTCTTCTAAGACCTTTGAGGGCGCCCCGGCGACGGGGGCCCAACATAAGGCCAAGCACCGCGAGTCCGCTGGCACCGGGAGCGCCGAACGGTCGGGCTCTACGGGCGCCAGGCAGGGCGCACCCTCCCCGGCACCATCAACCACGAGCCAACGCTCTGGGTCGGGTAAGAGGAAGGCCGAGCACCCGGCGAAGCTCCTGGAGAGACCCCGGTCGAGCTCTAAGGCAGAGGAGGAGCGTGGCAGTGCCCCCTCCCTCAAGGATAAGGCGGTGAGCGCACCTAAGGTGGTGAAGGCCTTGATCCATTCGACCAAGCCCTCTATCGAAACGGTCGCGGCGGCCCTGGCCCAGCCTGTGGAGGCTGCACCAGTGGTGGCGGCCTCGGGGCCCAGAATCTCCCTGCCTCCTCGGAGGGAGTCTTCTTTCGTGCCCATCGATAGGACCCCCGTGAAACCCTCCGTGGGGAAGAAGGGGGGGCAGGGCGTCGTCGGAGATTCGGCCTCAACCTCAGAAGAGGAACTGATCGAGGTCTTAAGCCACGGCCTAGGCGTGGAACAAGACCAGCCCGTCGGAATGGGCCCCGACGCAGGTGACGACGACGACATCGTCGAGGATACCGACGGGGCCCCTGCTCGCCCGTCGGATTCCCCTCTGCCAGCGCCGCAGGACAACTCAGCGGCCATTTTGTTGGCTATACAGTCCTTATGCTCCGAGATAAGGACGAGACTACCGTTACCGACGGAGGAACCTCTCCCGTCGGGGGATCCAGAACCGGGACCTTCTGGTGTTCCCCCTACCAAGAAAAGAAGGATCCATCCACCGCCTCCTTTTCAACCATCGCGCCCCATCCAGCCCTCCTCCCCGTCCACCCGAGGGGATGATACGGGGACTGACACGGCAGCGACGGGTACGGACGACGAGGCATACGACGAGGATTTTCCGTCGTCGCCTCCCCCCAGGGCTTCTCCGCCCGACGAGATTGGATCGTTCCACTCAATGATCGCCAGGGCATCCGAGCTTTTCCAACTCTGCCCTGAGGAGAAGAAAAAGGAAGGCTTCCTTTACCAACGGCGCGAGACCAAGAGGAAGACGGTCCTCGCAGTGCCTCTGTTGGACGACATTTGGGATGAGGGCCTTTCCCTCCTCAAGAACCCTTCCACGACGCCAGCGAAAAGAGACCGGTACGAGAAAAAGTACCGGGTCCCGGACTCGGCCCCCCTATGCCTCCGGGCGCAGCCTACCCCGGACTCCGTCGTCTCCGCGGCAGCCAGGAAGAAAGCGGGGGGGGGTGCGGCCTCCACGTCGACTTCCCCGCCGGACGGCGAGGGAAAGAAATTGGATGCCATGGGACGCAGAGTCATCTCGTCGGCGGCGACGACGATTAAAGCGGCCAACGCCTTGGCTATCGTGGCCCGCTACGACAGGGAACTCTGGTACAAGATAGCTCCCCTGCTGGATTTTCTGCCGGACGACAAGAGGGCGGAGGCCCTTGAGATCCTGCAGGAAGGTGAGGTGGCCTCGGACCACGCCATCACCGTGGCGACGGACATCGCCGACACTGGGTTCCGCCAGATGGGCAACGGCGTTTGCCTTCGACGGCGCGGATGGCTCAAGGCTACGGACTTTCGGCAGGACGTCCAGAACAGGGTCCTGGACATGCCCTTCGACGGGAACAACCTGTTTGGGAAGACAGTGGACGATTCCCTTCAGGCCATCAAGGCGGATACGGAGACGGCCCGGGCCCTTGGAGTGCTGCAGCAACGGCGGACGCCCTTTCGGAGCGGCGGAGGCAAGGGCGCCTCCAAAGGTTCCGGCGGCGGTTTCGCTTCCTACCGTCAAGCGGCCCGCTCGTCGTCGCAAGAGGCCTACAGAGGACGAGGCAAGTCTGGCGGCCCCCGCCGTCGTCGCCAAGGGGGCCAAGGCGGCAAGGCCGCGTCCAAGCAGGATTGAACCGGCCGTGGGGTCGGGCCCCCACCGAAGCACCCCGGTGGGAGGCCGGCTGGCGGGCTTCGTCAGCGTGTGGGAGTCCATCTCCACCGACCGTTGGGTGCTGGACGCCCTGGCCCGGGGCCACGCGCTCGAGTTTCAAAGAAGGTGCCCGCGCGTCCCCCCCGTGGCCAGGAAAGAACTTCACGTCCCTCAACTTCTCCTGGAGGTGAAGGCGATGCTCAGGAAGGGCGCCATCGAACTCGTCCCAAAGAGGCTTCGGGGCTCCGGAGTCTACTCGCGTTACTTCCTCGTGAAGAAGAAGACGGGAGGATGGCGCCCCATCCTGGACCTGCGACGCCTGAACAAGTTCATCAAGGCGCAGAAGTTCCGGATGGTCACCCTCCAGCACGTCCTGGGTCAGCTGGAGGAAGGAGACTTCCTATCGTCGTTGGATTTGGAGGATGCCTACTTCCACATTCCCATCCTAAAGGGGCACCGAAAATTCCTCAGATTCGTGGTCCAAGGGCGTCATTACCAGTTCAAAGCCCTTCCCTTCGGACTGCGGTCGGCACCCAGGGTTTTCACCAAGTGCCTCGCACCGGTGGCGGCGCAGCTGCGCCGCGAGGGGATTCACGTCTACCCCTACCTGGACGACTGGCTCATCCGCGCCAAGACGAGGGAGCTCGCCGTGGTCCACACGGCAAGGACCGTCCAACTCCTCACGGACCTGGGATTCTCCGTGAACTACGCCAAATCCCACCTGGTGCCCGCGCAAGTCGCACTGTTTCTGGGAGCGAGGCTCGACACAGTGTCCCTTCTGGCCTCCCCGTCGGAGGAGAGGACCAGGACCATCTTGGGCAAGGTGCAACGGATGTTGGTGGCCGACGCGGCCAAGGTGAGGTCCATCAAGTCCCTCCTCGGGATGATGTCTTCCTGCATCTACTTCCAGACCCCAGCCCACCAGGTGACTGTGACCACGGATGCCTCCCTAGAAGGGTGGGGAGCGCACACCGAAAATCTGCACGCAAGGGGACTCTGGCTCCCGACGGAGAAGTCCCTGCATATCAACGTCCTGGAGCTCCGTGCAGTGTTTTGGGCCCTCAGGTCCTTCCTTCCGTCCCTCAAGGGCAAGGTGGTGAGGATCTTCACCGACAACACCACCACCATGTTTTACATCAGGAAACAGGGCGGAACCAGGTCCCCAGCGCTGTCCAAGGAGGCGCAGGACCTGTGGCATTGGGCCGTCGCCCAAGGGATTCTTCTGGTGCCGTTTCATCTGGCAGGGATAAAAAACACCATCGCCGACTCACTCAGCAGGGAGCTGCGCTCGTGCCACGAGTGGGAACTACGGCAGGATCTGGTGGATCGCCTCTTCCGACGGTGGGGCACACCCCAGATCGACCTGTTCGCGACGGCGACGAACACCAAGTGCCGGAGGTTCGCCAGCAGGTTTCCCCAGACGAGGAGCATGGGCGATGCTTTCTCGTTCCCCTGGGAGGGCCTGTTCCTCTACGCGTTCCCTCCCTTGCCTCTGCTAATCCGGCTCGTCAACCAGCTCAAGAGGTCACGGTGCAGGATGATCCTCGTCGCACCTGCGTGGCCGAGGCAGATATGGTTCCCGGACCTTCTGGACTTGTCGGCGTCCCCGCCAATCAAGCTGCCGGCGGACGCGGATCTACTCTCCAGGGAAGGAGGCGCCATCCTCCACCACGACCCGAAGTCGCTGAACTTGCAGGCCTGGCTCCGGCAGCGCTAGAGTTTGGAGGATACGACATACCGGCCGACTGCAGAGAGGTTCTTGCAAAGGCCAGGGCGTCCTCGACTCTTAAATGCTACGGACACAAATGGAAGAGGTTCTCTGTCTGGTGCCACGCACAGAAGATTAACCCTCTACGGATTACGGCTCCCCAAGTGCTGCCGTACCTGCTGACGCTGGCCAAAGCTGGTCTGGCACACGCGTCCATCAAGATTCATCTTGCTGCGATCTCCCGATACACCAGAACCACGGGCAGGACGTCCTTGTGGTCTCATCGTCTGGTGAAAGAGTTCATGAAGGGACTGTTCAGATCGTTCCCGCCGGTGAAGGCTCCGGCCCCGGCGTGGGAGCTCAACGTGGTACTGACCAAACTCATGGGACCTCCGTTCGAGCCTCTGCACTCGGCCCCGTTGAAGTTTCTATCGTGGAAAACAGCTTTTCTCGTGGCCATCACCTCCGCACGACGAGTGGGAGAGATCCAGGCCCTTTCCTGCAAGGCACCGTACTTGACTTTCCACGACACGAGGGTAGTGCTCAGGACGCACCCCTCCTTCATGCCCAAGGTACCGTCGGACTTTCATCTCAACGAACCCTTGGTGTTACCTGTGTTCTTCCCGTCGCCTTCGTCGCCGGCTGAGAGGACTTTGCACTCGCTGGATGTAGCTAGAGCGCTGAAGTTCTACGTGGACCGCACGAAAGGTTTTCGGAAGACGTCACAACTCTTTGTGAACTTTGGACCTGTCAATCAGGGGAAGGCTCTCTCGAAGGCTTCCATCTCCAGATGGCTCTCCGGCTGTATCATGTACTGTCACCGGTTGGCAAACCGACCGCTGCCTGGCCGTCCGAGAGCCCATTCCACCAGAGCGATCGCAGCTACCACGGCGTTCCTATCTGGTGTGCCCCTGCTGGACATATGCAGGGCTGCTACGTGGAGGTCGACGCACACCTTCACGAAATTCTACTGCGTCGACCGGGATTCCAGGGAGGAGTCCAGGGTCGGCCAAGCAGTGCTGCGCAACCTGTTCGCCTGAGGTGAGCCTGGTGAGGAGGTAAGATGCTTAATGTTGAGTTGATGTGATGCTTAATGTTGAGCCTTTGCCACCTCCCGTGGTTGTGCATGTGTGTACTGCTATGTATTCTTTATTCATGAGCATGTGAATCCATGCCAGACCCCATGCTGGAGAAGGAACAAGTTACTTACCTGTAACTGTTGTTCTCCAGCATGGGTCTGGCATGGATTCACATGCGAACCCTCCCGCCTACCCCTCTGCGGCTCTTCACTTGGTCATACTGCCACTTCACGTGCTTCCAAATCTGAAGATGGCTGCCAGAGGCGGTGCTTAGGTAGAGGGCAGTCATTGGCTGTGGTCAGTATGACGCAGAGACCAGTGATTGGTTATTACTACGAAAGACAGATCAGAAACGAAACTGATACTGGTTTTTTCTTTACCGAGGATTCCCAGCCTGACGACGGGGAATATTCATGAGCATGTGAATCCATGCCAGACCCATGCTGGAGAACAACAGTTACAGGTAAGTAACTTGTTCCTTATACCATGCGCAGAATACCAGGGTAACTGGGTGCCAGAGACTTAAAGCAAGTTCCAACAAGTTATAGGCATTTTCAGAGCTATACACGACAATAATAAGTGCAGGTCACCGGGTTACATGATGCTCGTAGGACAGACACAGGAACCAAAAATGCAGTACAGTAGTGAGACAGTGGTTAGTCAGGCACTTGGCCAATTCTTCTTAGCAAGCCAGGATTTAGTTTTGGCTCAAAGTCCAGAAGTATGATTCCGATCGAAGGTTCACGGGTATAGCATTCCATTGTTTGGCTGCTATGACCGGGAAGCTAGAACCACCCTTTTTTTTTTTTGGGTGAATGTGGGGATGGAGTGGCAGTGAGAATACATCGTTCTGGTTGGTCTGGCCGAAATGTGTTTTTTAAATGTATCCGCCAAGTCCTTGGGGGCGTCATTCGAGAGGCATTTGTGAATGATGACGAGTGATCTAAGGGTGATTCTGTTTCGTACTGAAAGCTATTGGGCGTCTTGTCTAAAGCCAGAGATGTAGGAGAGACGTGGGATACTAAGGGCATTATTCTGCAGCACCTGAAGTTTGTTCAGGTTGCGCTCCGAGGTGCCAAGGAAGAGGGTGTTGCAATAGTCGATTTTTGAGAGCACTAACGCCCTGGCTAGGGTAATGCAACTAATGGGCGAGAGGAATGCCTTGCAGGCATTGATGAGCTTATTTGGGTAGGCCGTGGAGGAGGCTATGGTGTTAACTTTTTTTTTGAGAGCAAGCATGGAATCCAGATAAATCCTGGGGGATTTGATTTCTTTGGCCACTGTGATTAAGTTACCATCTATGTCGGTAGAGGCGTAACGGGGGTCAATTTTGTTTAGATGTGGTTTTCTCGTCGTTAAGGCATAATCCGAGTTTAGCCATCCACGCCTGGATCTCCAGGTAGAGGTTGTTAATCTGTTTGGAATCCTGTTCGTAGCATTCTGATAGTGATGAGAACCTGGCTATCGTCGGCATATTTTGTGTATGTGACACCCAGGTTATCGAGGCAGTCGAACAATAGCTTTGTGAAGATATTGTAGAAGGTTGGTGATACGGACAAACCTTGGGGGACGCCACAGTGTCTGAGCATATAATCATTCTTGTTCTAATCCTTCATGATAAAAAAAATGCTTAAAACCATCTCCTTCATTTTTCCTTCCCTGAATAATGTTTTGAACCCCTTCGGTGATGCATTTTTTGTTATTCTTTCTCTTTGATGTATATGTGAAGCGCTTTGGATGAAAGCATTTTGTTTCCTTTTTTGACGTATCGTTCAGTCAAGCAGTGCAACCCTTACAAACATGGAGCTGAGACTCTGAGTATTTGAGCCGCTGAACCCCACTCTCTATTGCTCATGAATTGGTGGCAGGTACGAGCGAAGGATGCTGTAGAAAGAGCAACTTGTCATGTGCCTCTATATCCCACTCCCAGATCCAGCAACTGCTTTTCTGTTCACACCAGATGGGAGGCTCGTCACTTAGGTTGCTGGGTCCTGCCTTAAACTCCCAGTACCCCCATCTTGGTAATAAAACATATTGAATTATAATTGGTTATTTATAACATGCTTAATACCCAGAGGTTTCTAAGCGCGGACCAGGGGATCGAACCTGTGTTGCTCCACGTCGTCTTGCTTCCAAGGCAAACACATTGCCCCTGAGCTATCCTCAAAAGACCATATAGCTTGCTGTTCAGTTTGGTTTATTTGGACACTTAAATCCGTGAATCTTGTATAAAAAAAAAGAATATTATGCTTTGATAAAATATCAATTTTACACCTATCAACACTGTCCTGGTCTCTTCTTTCTAAAGAACAGGTCTACAACCAGTCCATCCCACTTTCAACACAGGTAAATATTCCATGGTCCCATCTAACACGGTTTCTTATTCCTCTTCTTCTAGACCTGGTTTCCAAAGAGATTGTGGAAAAGTGGCTTAAGTATCTACGGAACGAGTTCCCCACTGTGGCCTTTAAGGCCTCCACGCAGCAGCAGAATAAGAACTTGGTAAGTACGTTTTGCTGGCTATGACTCCTAACAGATGTACCATGATGTAGAAACATTCTACTGTAAAATTGTATGGATTGCCTTGTCCCTCCTTTTACCATATATGACAGTTTGATCTCTGGCATCTCCCTTGGTTTTCCCAATTTCATTATTGCAACTGCCTGGGATCACTTTCAAGCCTTTAATCCCTGGCAGGAACATTTACAATGGAGAACTGTGATAGAAAATATTGCATCACATCTGTTTGACTAAAGGCTACTTACCCTAGTAACTCATGTACTGCTACCTGGATTGTACCATAGCAGGTGTATAGCACTTTAATAATTAAGGATCATGAGAATAGGTAGCTTGGCCACTGTCAAGACCCACCCCTCTTTACATACATACCCTCCTTTATAAACATCTCTTTTCTATGGTTTTTGGCCCGGAAGGAATGTACAGAATAGAGAGCGGGTTGCATAACTGATCGATTAAGAGTGCATGAGTTATTACTTTGAGTACCTGGTTACTTTTGCATTCGCTCCTGCGTGCCAATCACAAATGATGGTGAGGAATGTTAGGCAAAGTTTGCATGCAGTACCCTCTGGGACCACTACACACCACTAGTACTACAGGTGTAAGCAAAACCAAACTTTGGTATAAGTCTGTACCACACAGTTTTTGGTAGCGAGCTGAGCAACCAGGCTTATCTCAAGAGGGAATGTGAGCTTGTAATGAGGTTACTCACAGGTCTACAATTACAAGTATTCAAATAGACTCTTACACTCAAGGTTTCTTGGTAAAACGTTATTAATTCATTATACAGTCAGTTAGAAAACATTCACTAAAAGGAGGCAATCAATATCACACCAAAGTATACTACAATACTGCACACTAACCGGTTCTGAGACATTTAAACCACTTTGAAGGAGGAGCAAAATGGCATACAGAGCATTTGTAGTAGGAGCAAAAAGGCATAAGTTAATAAAACGAATAGTAGAGTTACTTTTAAACAATGCAAATAGTTTGAGTTCACAATAGGAGTTGGTCCAATGCAATAGGTAGGCCACATTCAATGGGCTAGAGTCTTGTATAGGTAAAAACGGTTCTGGTAGTTAAACGAAAAAGTCTTTGCCACGGTTCTCAGAAGTAGTTCCTAGAAGAAAGGTTCATATGTCGGGTCACAAGCTGACTAGGCCTGCAAGTTGCCAAGGTTTCACACACTTTCGCAGTAAGAGGTAATTTCTCTCGGTTGGGTTTTCACAGTACCTTATTTTGAAGAAAAGATGCAGCTAAAGACTTCTGTTCCTGGCAGTTCCTGCAGATCTCGCTGTTCTGAGCCTCAGTCGTGGGGACAAGAGGGAGGACGTCTGGGGACTCCTGCACTGCACGGGGACTGGTCACAAAGCTGGCAAACTGGCAATTCTTCGATTCCGGTAGCTGTCTTCAAGCGCACAAACTGGTGTCCTTCTCCCTGGTTATTCGGTTTCCTGCAGCACTCTGAGGAAAATACAACCAGCTCCGAGAATGGTGTCCAGGTGGCTTACGAGTTGATTGGTCCCACCAACTCAAAGGAAGAAGTCGTCCTTGAAGGGCTTCTCTGTCGAGATGAACTTGGTGATTCGGACCTGAATCAGGGCTTCACCGGGCAAACCAACGTCCAGGAGTTGCAGCAGCCGTCCTCTTCCAGCTCGTCTTCGATTCTTTCGTCCCAGTGGCTGACTCTGCCTTCCAAGCCAAGAGACTCGCCTTTTAAACAGTTCCCCCATTAATTCCAGCCTAGCTGCCACTCACCCAGCAGGGTGGCTGTCCTTGCTGGACAGTGAGCCAGCCAATCACACCAGAGTGCATTTGGGTCTACTAGGAGACTAAGCACAGGGAGTTTCGGGCACCTCCCTCACTTCCTGTCCACCCCAGACACTCTGGCGCCAGAGACGGTCTTCAGTCCTGAAGCCCGCCAAAGGCGTAGGAACAAAGGGACCAAACCTAGTTTGGCGCGCAGAAACAAACTCTAGAAGGACCTTTCCAAAAAGAAACGGCGAAAAAAGAAGACCGGTACCTCGTTTTTACCGAGGGGGCTCAGACGACATCCTGAAAAACATGGCTTCCGCGATTTAACGCTACCGTTGTTCGCGGTCAGGAAAAATCATGTTAGTTTGTTGTAAAACCACTGCCACCAGCCTTTTCGCTAGGAAAGGCTAGCATTTGACTGCTACATGAGTTTCTAGACACGGGATACTAGGTAACCTCTCCAGCACTCTATTGTAAGATAGTGTGTGCTGGTTCTAGGAATTAAAGACTAGTAAAGTCAATTTAATTTTACTTTCTCTGGGAAACAGTATTTTATTCCAGAGAAGGTATTTAAACCTTGGGACAGCCTAAAAGGCATCCCTGTCACTGCACTGAGGGTGCTGTGTGACACACATCAAAAGATGATGCCTATGGAGTTATCTAAACCGCCATAATCAAAGAACACAAGAGTAAAACACATCAAAATACATGAGGGAGTGGGGAAAAAAGGCTCACGCTCTCTCCAGGTAAAACAATTGGGGGTCTCTAAGGTGAAGGGAATTGGCACATTTATGAGAATTCTCCCTCACAAGGAACATATCAGCATGATACTGAGCATACACTTTACCCAAAACTGTTTTTCAGCACGTTTTTCAGCACAATCTCCCACTGCTGTTTTCAGGGTATGGGTTTACCGTCCTACACGTAGGCAATCCTTTGTCTTTGCTGGAGTCATCTAGATTGTGCTCAAGCATTAAAGGAAAATGTAGAAGGGGCTTAAAGGGGATCTGCAAGGATAGAATTTTAAGATAGAATTACCATTTTGGTGATCCAAGACCCCTGTTTTAGGACCCCTCAACTTTTTGCTCCCCCCATCCTCCCTGTTTATTTTTGGATCCCTGACCTATTTCTGGTTGCCAGGACGACTTTACGTACCCCTTTTCCTGCTAATTCCCACCGTTTTTTTTTTTCCCAACTTGGTTTTTATTTGCATTTCTTAATCTCATAACAACAAACAGATCATAAAAAAAGAGGAAAGTAGAAGGGAAAAAAAACATTGTCGATCAATGAAGAAAACACCCACCCTCCCCTTGTCCTACCCACCCAGACCCCGTAACACCCACCCCCCATCCAGGAGAAACTGTTCAACTTGTTATCAACAACCACCTCGCTCGTAAACGCTCCAGTTACAGCTCTGTCTCATCCTGAGGATCTACAATCCCAACAGCGTCATTGACCTTGGGCAGCATGCTCTGCGTGCTCCCTCCTTTAGGTAGTTTATCAATTCAGCCCAATCAGACCTAAACTTCACATGTTCTCCTTGTATTGAGCAAGTGAACCACTCCATAGCTAGCACTGACCACATTTTGGTCACCCATTCATGTTCATATGGAGGGTCCTTGGACCTCCATCGACGCGCCAACACCAAGGCCGCCGACAACATCATAACATAAACCTTGCGACTGGACTTGGTGGGAATGTCTCTCAAAACTCCGCCCAGGCCTAACATGTCCAGACCCGATTCTTGCCGCCCACATTCCTCAGCGTATATACCATCGGCTGCCGTATTTGATTCCAGAATGACTCCAGTTTCGGACATTCCCACCACATATGGGCCCATGTGCCAATACCCCCAAACTTCCTCCAGCAATCCCGGGATGACAACAGGCAGATCTTATTTAACCTGACTGGAGTTAGATGCCATTGGACCATCAACTTTAGCCACGTCTCCCGGACCTGAAGGGACCTTGTTGATCTCGGTATTTGAACCCACAAATATTGCCATTCTAAATCCCCGATAGCTGCACCGGTATCCGACTGCCACTTCTGCATGTATTCCAGGGTGGGGGATCTTCCCCCTCCCTTTATATGCTTATAAATGGACGCCGTCAACCCCCGGTCTCCTGAGTGCGTGTCTAAGTATTTCTCGAAAGGCGTTAGTGGTCTTAAACCAGCTTGACGCACATCTGAATGGGACAGCCAGTGATGCAATTGTATATAGCCATATCTATGTCGCTCGTCTAGATTGAAATCCAGCTTACACTTCTCAAAGTCCTTAACTTTGCCCCCCTGGAACATATCTTGTAACATCCGACAACCACCCTGATACTATGTATCAAAACCAGAGTTGTTACATCCCGGGGTAAATTGTGGGTTTTCAAATATAGGGGTATATGGAGAAGGGAATGTGGTAATATGGGATCCCTTCACTGCTGAGTCCCACGCATCTCCCACAGTCGAAGTAAGATCGCTTGAGTACATTTGAAGGGTTCTATCTGACCTTGGTTTCCACAGAATTCCCTCCAGAGGCCCCCCCCCACCACCGCTCTATCCATTGGTCTCCAAGGTTTGTTACGATCATTCTTCTGGCAGTCTCTAATTATTCTAATTTGGGCCGCTAGATAGTACCCCTTAAAGTCTGGCACTCCCAGTCCCCTCTGGTGACTCAGGCCCTCATAAGAGATGCTGACAGTCTTGGTTTCTTGCAGTTCCATATGAACCTGCTTGTGGTCTTGTGTAATGCCCTGAAGAAGCTATGTGGGACTAAGATTGGAAGGGCCGTCAAGTGGTATAAAAGCTGAGGGAGAATCACCATCTTTAAGACGTTAATGCGTCCACGCCAGGAAATGTTTAGGGGACCCCAATCAACCAGTTTTGATTTAATTTTCTGTAACGGGGGGAACATAATTTGCCCCAAATAGTTCCCCCAGTGTCCTGGAGCCCATCTGAAGGTGTAGGTGTCTCTAATACATCTCTCAGAGGATGGTGTCAGGCCCAGACTGAGAATTTCTGACTTGCTTGGATTTTTCTTCAGCCCTGCCACCAGCCCAAAGCGATTCAGTTGGTCGCATAGCGCTGGGAGGGATACCTTTTGGCTCTATTAAGGTGAGGAGTAGATCATCTGCAAAAGCAGCTACTTTATACTCTTGCCCACCGAACGGAATACCCTTTATATTTACTGCCTCCCTAATTGCTGATAAGAAAGGCTCCAAATGGAGAGCATAGAGCAGTGGGGAGAGTGGACAGCCTTGTTTGGTACCTCGCTCTACCAACAGCGGCGCTGAAATATTCCCATTAATTGCTAACCTAAGGGTCGGGTGTTGATAGATGGCCATCACCCTGGCTATAAATTTAGGGCCAAACCCCATCCTGTGCATTGTGGCAAAGAGGAAGCTCCACTCCACCCGATCAAAGGCCTTTTCAAAATCTGTTGCCAGGAGGAAAGCCGGAACCCCCTTTCTGTGGGCTTTTTTCGTCAAATGGATTATCCTCCTTACATTATCGGCCGTCTGGCGATCCTTTATGAAGCCCACTTGATCCGTCTGGACAATCGTGGGCATAATGAAGTCCAATCGAGATGCTAAGACCTTGGTGTATAGCTTGGCGTCAACATTTATTAAAGCGATCGGGCGGTACGCCCCACACTGGAGACGGATCCTTTCCCTTATGTATCAAGACTACTTTTGCCTCCTCCATCGATTTTGGGAGAACCCCAGCCTTTCCTATATGATAAAATACTCTAAGATAGGGGACCAGGAATTCCTTATGCAGCCTATAGAATTCAGCTAAAAAACCATCCGGGCCCGGAGCTTTATTGGCCGCTAGGGTAGAAGCCACCTTTCTAACCTCGTCTGCTGTTCTCTCCTTTTCTAACTTTTCCCTGACTTCATCCGGAATAGCTAGGAAATTAACCCTATTTAAATAGCTGTCATGTGCGGTAGGATCTAGGTTGGATGAGGTATAAAGGGATGCATCAAATTTGCGGAACTCCCCCTCTATCTCAGCAATGGAGGTAAACGTCTGGGCTCCTTCCCCCCCAGATTTTCAAAATTGTTCGGTCATTTTCTTCTCTGCGGAGCATCCTAGCTAGGAGGCGATATGTTCTATTTGCTTTAACATAATATTTTTGCCGCAGACGAAGCGGGCTTCTTTCTGCATGCCTAGATTGAATAAGGCTCAGCTGGGCTCTAAGAGCCCGAACCTCTCTTTCAAGAGTCTGCGTGTGCTTCCCTGCCAGCTGAAACATTGCTTCCTTGAGCTTATTGCCCAACTGCTCTTCCTCTAGACGCAGCTCCCTTTCCCTTCTTGCTTTGAGCGCTATGATTTTCCCCCTGATCGTAGCTTTAAGGGCATCCCACCATATTTGGGGCGAAGTGTCCCCCCATCTATTATGAGTAACGAAGTCTTCGAGATCCTGCTCCAGCTCCCTCGCCAGAACAGGATCCTTAAAGAGAGTGTAAGGATATCTCCATTTCCACAAACCCGGGGACCCCTTCGGTCTATTAATCTCCAATAGGACTGGGGCATGGTCTGAGAGAGAAATAGGACCCAAAGAGATATCTGACACCCTCCCCAAGAGAGCCAGAGATCCAGACATAATCTATATGCGAGTGTGTTTTGTGTGCATGGGAGTAGAATGTGAATCCGGGCGTGTCCCCCTGAATTTCCCTCCAAACATCCACCAATGCCAAATCCCTCATTTTCACCTTTAAGACATCCGAGGGACCACCCTGCTGCGATCCGCAAAGTATCCTACTCCTGTCCGATGTGGTTTCCATGCCATGTTGAAATCCCCTGTTAAAATGATACACCCAACAGCGAAATTGCTCAATTTAGTGAGGTTTATCATAAACGACTCCTGCCCAGTGTTGGGGGCGTAAATTGTAGCAGTCGTGAAGACCTCTCCTCTGTCCTCCAAAATCACTGCCAGGTACCTCCCCTGCTGCGAGTCTTTAACCGTCAGATCCACTCCGTCTCGCACAGCGATGAACACCCCCCCCTCTTTTAGCGGACTGAGTATCCCCAGAGCCTAATTCTATGCGCGTCTTGGGTTCTGATATGGGTGTCCTGCAAAGTAACCCCGGGAGGCTTTTCCATTTTGTACATGGCGCTCATACCTTTTTCCGTTTAAGCGGAGGGTTTAACCCATTCATGTTCAGTGAGAGGAACAAGAATTTCCCCAATTTAACAGATGGAAATGGGACAGGGATATGACCCCCAAGGCCTTCAGATTGGGTCTCAGTTGATTGGTAGCAATGATAGATCATCCTTCGGATTGATAAGAGTCTCAAAATTGTCATTCTCCTGGATCAGTAAAATAAACACCCCTCCCACCTCCCTTTCCCCTCCATCACCCCTCTGGGGGAGCTCAGCTGGCACTGCCCCCCTCGTGTCATACCTATGAGAGCTGAACTCTAGTATTTCCCCAGTTCTGAACAACGCAGGACTTGCCCATCCCATTCCAAGATTTTCACCCTGCCCCACCCTGCCCCCGCATCATTGTGAATTTATTGCTGGCCCGTGACGGTGCTCCTTTTCACTTCGCAAGTGCCCTCCCCGGAGCATTCGCCTTCTTTTAGCCAGCGTCACCTGAGCTAGGTCTTGATATAGGGACATTTCAGAGCCATTATAGGTGATTTTACCAGCCTTCCTGGCCTTTTGCATTATCTTCTCCTTTGCCGCAAAAGGTCTAGCACCGGGTTCCGCCCGAGAATGCCCCACCCTGTGGACTCTGTCAAATTGGAGATCCAAGTGCGGCGACTCCTCGGTAAGATCCGTGAATATGGTTGTTAGCGTTTGCTTGAGGTCCTGGGGCAGGACGACCTCTGGAAGAGCCCTAACCCGGATGTTGATGCGCCTAGAGCGATTCTCCAGCTCCACTGCCTATAGCTCCAGGTTTTGGGCTGCCACAGCAAGGGTTTCCAAGAGATTCTTGGTCTTTCGTGCGTCTTCTGTTAACTCTTGTATCGCACGTTCATTAGTGTCCACCCTCTCCTCGATTTTATTAATGTCTCTCTTAATTTCCCTAAGACTCTCCGCTAGGTCCTCCCTCAAAGTGTCCATCTGTCTTTGACCAGCTGCCGTAATCTTGTCCACCATTTCCCCCAGGAATTGTTTGAGCATCCCATGCGTAACTAATGCATCATTGGGGGCCTGTACAGAGCTCTGCATCGAATCTCGTGAACCTTCCTCTCCTGGTTAGCCCCCTTCCTCCTCCATCTCCCGAGACCAGATTCTGTTGAGTGTCACTTCTTGGGCCTTCATTGAACTCTTAGGCGCTATCAGGGGGTCCTTGGCCCTGTTCCTGGACATTTTGGAGAGTTGTAGATAAGAGGGCTGTGAGGCGGGGCAGGGCGGGGTGGGGGCAGGCCAGCCCACTCCGATCCCAACCTTGGTATAAAGAAGGGCCTCCCCTTCTTCAACTGTAGTAGGTCCCTCCGAGGGGCGAGCCCCTCCCGAGGCTAGGACCAGTCCAAATCCTGTGAACTGCAGAATGTTACTTCAAAGACTTGCCAGCAGGGGGACCCCGGAGGGTGGGTTCTCCCTCTATGAATTATCCTGGGACTGCCCTCCATCCCCCCATTGTCCCCCTCTTCCCCTCCCCTCTCCTTACTTGTTGGGGGGGGGGGGATCTCAGTGCGGCAAGGCCCACCTCGGCTTTCCAGGGGCCCCTCTGTCTGGTCTCCTGTGGACGTGTCGCCGTGCGGGGGCCGATCCTTTTTGGCGGCGGTCTACGGCCAAAGCTCTCCACCCCGAGGTTTCTCCTCACAGGCCCCGGGCCTGCACTCAGAATGAGCAGCCGGGCTCCACTCCTCCTCAGCCCGCACCAGGGGGCAGTGCTCTCTAACGGCCCCCGGCGCTCCACTGCAGGCACACGCCGACGCCACCAGTCACCACCGCTCGGGCCCAAGACCCACCAGCGGAGAGACGTGTCCCGCTCGCCACACGGCGAGAGAAGCCCAGCAGCACGGCAGAGCTCAGCGGAAGGCCGCCCCGCGCACCACACGGCCGCCAGAAGTCTGCTCACTGAGGGGCCAGCCGCGGAGGTGCTCCGGCGGACGCAGCTCGCCCTGAGGCTCTGACAAAGCAGAGTTAAAGGAGCCCGGGGAGGGCTGATAGTGACTGCAGAGGATCCGCTGTAGCCGTCAGGGACGATGATGTTCGGGGAGCTTGGGCGACCCGATGTTTACATGTCGGCGGCCATCTTGGAATGTCATAATTCCCACAGTTTTTGCAGTTTAAAACCCTTACTTGTCCATACTGGCTGGGTACAGTGGCTTGGGCATATCCCAGTTTTAGCTTTTTGCCCCTGGAGGTCCAGTCCGGGTTTGCTGAAGACTTTTGCTGTCTCTCCACATCTGCTGGGTGGAGCCTTCCACACTAGAACAGTTTCCTGGGCCACTCCTCTCCATTTACCGCCAGGATATTCTGCTTTGCTGTTGGTCGCTGCCGCTGTCCAGAGGGAAGTTGAGAACTCAACTCCACACCAGATGTTCTGTTAAGGAGGTCCAAGGGTGCCTGCAGCCGTTATCCCCATCCTGGAACTGTTTGCTGTTGTGCTACCTACTTTCCGTATTGGATGCCAAAGACATTTTAGAGTAGCCTATCTGCTCCTGCGTCTCGGTCCCTTCGCGCCTTGAAACACTTTTGTATAGGCGCGTTGTAAATGCCATATCATATCATGCAGGACCAGCGTGCTGCTATGGGAAGACTCCTGACGACAAAGGCACACACATATACCACAAACTTCAAACTCACAACACCTAGCCGCCCTTTGATGGATGCATCAAAGGAAGGCCACGCGATGGCGGCAAGCATATCGAAACCTACTGACTCCACGAACCAGCAGTCGGCTGCGCTTCCGCTCTCACACCCAGCGCATGGCAAAAGGTACACGGGCACCGATTGCTGTGCTACCTAACCCTTCGACAGAACATGTTTCGCGGTTGTCGAAACAAACGTCAAAATATCAAAAGCTGCTTAGTAACGAGGGGAAACTCATACAAGCATCTCAGGAACACCCCCAAAGATGTGTCCGCTGTCCCACAAGAGGTCCCTAGATATTCTAAGGCCTCCTCCGCCTTGTGTCAATCTTTACAGAAAAAAAGGCAAAGGGAAGATCCAGAAGCTGTAGTGTTCACTGGCAGAAACCAGCGGCCTTGCTCTAGAGAACATTTCAAAGATGCAATGTATAAGGTTTCATTCATGGAATGTTACCCAATTAGATGACAAAAGACCCTAAATTTAGAAATGAGGGAACGTCAATCTAAATCACTCAGGCTTCATACTTCTCCAACACATACTATCATTGATGTTACTGAGCAACCCCAACACAACATATTACACGACTCTCAAGATCCTCTTTACTATCATGAACAGGGTGATGATGGCCAAGGGACTTTGAATGATGACGCTAATGTGCCTACCGGCTATGGCCCAAATGATCCAGACATTTCCATTTTGTAGTCTCCTGATGTTACACCTGAACTAGGTCACACTTCTCTGACAACCAACTCTTACTTAAAGATCTTCTTAAAAGAGGGGGCGCTGTTGCACGTCGACAAGATGGCCGCAGCCTGAGAGGGCTCCGGTTCATGCTCTCGTATCGGATAATAAATCCTTGCCTCTCATACCAGGATAACATCTGTGCTGTACCGGCGTTTGTTCTCCAGCCTGCTGTGCCTGATCATTCTGAAATTCAGAGCCCCGAAGTGCCTGAGATGTTTGCTAGAGCCCCGATCCTGTGAGCGTCCTCGTGGTAGCCTGGAGCCTGCAGCACAGTGGTGGTCAAGCCGCGACACCCGTGTGACTACGAGGGGGTGTGGAGCTCCCTGGTCCCACCACGTGCCTGTGGTGCCCCTGTTTTGGGAACGCGCCCTCCCGACCGTTCTTGCGGGGCAGCCATGTTGGGTGCCAGGTTGGTGAGGCAACCCTGGAGGGTGCCGTGCAGTCCTGAATCCTTGATGTCTGTCCCGCTCTCTGGCAGCAACCCCTGCAGTGTCTGTCTCCCCCGCTCCCCGTGGCAGGGATGGACTGGCTGACTGCTGCTTGGTTGGAGGCCACCCTGTAAGCCCCTCTCCCACAGGGCTAGCGGCATCTTCATTGTCTGGACTGCCACGCCCTTGGCTGGGTGAACGTCTGACTGGGGGCTGAGGAGGTCCCCCCACATATATATGGCGATTGCTCCAGAGGACCTAGGGAAGCAGAGGTTAGTGTATCCCTCTGTGAATCGACAACACTGGGCATAATACGTTACTGGCCCACGCCAGCTGTGTTGAGAGACTGCAGCTTGGGTTAAAGGGAGAGGTGCGTCTCTCTGATCACAAACTTTTAAGAGCCCACTGGGGTCCTGTCTTCAATAACCCCCAACTGCACATTATGGGGGTCGGCCATCGTGATCCTCTGGCCTAGCTGTGCTGCAATGGTGTATTACGCTCTGGTCCCCCCAGACCTGTGGTGGGGTGGTTGCGCCCGCCCTCCACCTCCATACTTCTCGAAGCACCACCCTGCCTCTGCGTCTCCATAGGAATACTATAACACCCGGGCCCCCCATAGCTACACGGGATACCACATCATGGTGAACCCTAAGAAGCAGGGGAAACTGGACGAATTCGCCAAGATGGAGCCAGTGTCGCCACCTCCACCAGAACAACCCGGATCCTCCCATCTGGATGTCGCTGCTCTTAACTTCACTCTGCGGCACTTAAATCAAGTACTGACTCCCTGGGTATGAAGATTGACGCCCTCACATGTACAGTGGATATATCAGCTATCCAGATTGACAAATTGTGTGGGCGGATGACCGAGGCGAAGACCAGAATTAGTGAGGGAGAAGATAAAGTATCTGTCCTGCAGCGCAAGGTATCCCTTCTGCAGCAGACTGTCAAGAAAATAGCAGCTAAGAATGACTTGGACGGGTGCTTTCGGCAGAACCACTTATGCATTCTCAGTGAGCCCGAATCCACTGCCACCGGTAACATGAATCAATTTGTCGAAACGCCATTAAAGGAATTGTTGTCTAGCCCTCCGCTCTCCAAAATGGTTCTGGTGGGAAGAGCGCATCGCTACCTAGCTGATGGACCCCTCCAGAAGCCCCAGAATGCCCCATAATTGCTCAGATGTTTAATTACCTCGATAGGGATGTTCTACTATAAGCGGCCAGAGAAAAGGGAGAACAGCGATGGCAATCCTCGAGGATCCTCCTGTTTCCGGATTTCAGCCCCCAAGTGCAGGAACAACAGAGATCCTTCCAATCGGCCAAGAATATCCTCCATCGGAAAAATATCCAGTATGCAATGATGTTCCTGGCCAAACCCTGAGTGAAGACCTTGGGGGGGGGTGGGGTGGGGAGGCAAAGCTTCCTCCTTCACGACACCCGAAGCAGTGGAAAGATTTGCAAAGGAATTGCTTGATCCGTTTCGATCCCCGGATCAGGATCTAGTGTGCGTCTTGCACTGCATGCTATGCTTTAACTCTTCTTTTGCAGCACTGCTTTAATCTGACATCAACCCAGGGGGCCTCTTATCGTCAAGAAATGAGTCTGAGCCACTGCGGTTGTTGTTGGTTACCTAGTTGTTTGCTGGGAATTCGTGGGAGGGGGTCACTGCTGGTATGTTTAGGTTTCTGGCTTGGGTGGGGGTGGGTAACATGGTGTTTGTTGGGGTTGGTGGTGCATATTTGTGGGTTCACTTAGTGGTGTAGTATCGGGTGGGTCACCCCTTGGTATATCTACCATTCTGGATCCCCCCCGCCCCGGCGGGCACTCTGATTAGCAGCCATGGTCATTATGGGGGCGACAGATGTTATCTGTGTTAACATGGAATGTACGGGCGTTCACCAATAAGAAAAAAAGAAGACGTATTCCCAATTATGCAAAGAATCAGTGTTAATGTTCTGTGTCTTCAGGAGACACTTTTATCCAAAGACACTAACCCCCGACACTACCAGGCTGGGGTGGGTGGGTGTCTGCAGCTGGCTGGGGAGGTCCGGGGTCTAAGAATCCTCATTATAAATGTATATGCTCCTAACACTGACGGTCCCGAATTCTTTCTAAGGTGTGCCTCCTATCTCCACAAATATCCTCACTATGAAACAATATGGGCGGGAGATTTTAATGTTGCACTTTCGCTAGTCCTGGACAGGTCCTCTAGGTCCCAGACTACCCTCCCCAGGGCAGCACAGGCCTGGCTAGCCATAGCTAATTACCACGCGCTACACAACGTTTGGCAGTCAATGCACAGGAATAGACGAGAATATACTTTCCATTCTGGAGTCTACAGTAGCTCCTCTAGAATTGATTACGTGATGATGTACTCCGAACTGCTACATAGGGTTGGTGCGATTTAGGATTCTCCCCCGCACCCTTTCGCATCACTCCCCTGTGTTGGTCTCATTGCAGCCCCCTCTACTCCTCCCACCCTCCCAGGCAGTTGCGCTGGTGGTTCCTGGCCCGCGCGATTCAAGGTGCCTCTTTCCGGGAAGGAATTGCTCAAGATATAGACGCCTTCTTTCATGCTAATGTAGGGTCGGTCCCTGAAAATAAGGGTAATATGGGAAACCTTTAAGAGATGCATTAGGCGTTGCTGTATATCACGGGAGGGTGGGGTCATGAGAGTTCGGCGCTCCTCTGTCCTCCCTCGAACGTGGAAACGTCTCGAGTGTCGACAAGGGGCTAACGACTCACCCGCCCTTCAACACGAACTCTGGGAGAAGAGCGGCAATGCGTTCGTTCATGGAGAGGATGGAGAGGTTTCTATGGGACCACATTGCCGCTGCTACATACGGGGAGGGAGATCGCTCCAGCCGTGCACTGACCTGGGCCATCGGGCGGGAGCGTCAATTGAAAGACATAACTGAAATCGGCACCCCATCGGGCGCCACAAAACGCAGCTCGGTGATAAATGAGTCCTTTTCGTGAATACTGCGAGAGCCTATACACCTCGAAATCTCAGGCTGGGCACGAAGCCATTACGCAATATCTAGACCAAGTGGCCTTAAGCTGGCTGGACGCCAAAACTGGCAGCAGTCCGAACATGCCCTTTTCCGAAGAAGAAATCGTAGCCGCAATCTGCTCTCTCCCAGGAGGAAAAAGGCCCCAGGACTGGACGGTATTACTGTGGAATTATATAAAGGATATATAGCGACATTGTGGTCCCCCACTTGCGTACTATGTTTGAATCTTCATTCTCCTCTGGGGTCCTGCCCAAATCTACTAGAACTGCCCTGGTCACTGTCCTCCAGAAGCTAGGAAAAGACCAAAGTAACTGCTCTTCCTATCGCCCATTATCTTTAATAAACAGACAATAAGATCCTCGCGAAATCTGCCCCACATGCCAGCGCTGGTCCTTCCGACCAGGCTGGATTCATACCTGGCAGGTCCACTCAAAATAATCTTGGACACCTATTCATGCTGATGCATAATGTGAATACTGAAATCCCCATGGCCATAGCTGCACTGGATGCAGAGAAGGCTTTCCATTCTATAGAATGGCCTTTCCTGTTCGAAGTCCTTCGCAGATCCGGACTGGGCCTGGGGTGTCTGCAATGGATGAGACTGCTTTATACAGCCCCTAGACTGGCAATATACACCAACCGCCTGCAGTCTAAATATATCTTTCCGACCTGGGGTACTAGGCAAGGGTGCCCACTATCTCCCATTCTATTTGTTTTGGCCATGGAACTGGTTACCTGTTTTCTTGGGGAATACCATGCACGTTGCGATATCAGGGTACATCCACACGTCTCCATTGTCTCCCTATATGCAGACTATATGTTGCTTTATATAAAACACCTGTGCGATAATCTGCAACCAATTAGTACAAGCAATTGCACACTTTGGTGATCTGTCGGGTCTTAGTAAACATTGGTTTAAGTCTAAATTGATGTCTTTGACGCAGGCAGTGACCCAGGGTGACGTAACTGGGCACTTCAGTTGGTGTCCTCGTAGGATTCGGTATTTGGGGGTACAGGTGTCCCGATCCGCAGACACTCTTTATACAGATCTGAAAACCCTAGAACATCTGGAGGGCAGGGTCGAGGGGTGGATCCTGCTTCCGTTGTCCCAAGAAGCAAGGATATCGCTGGCCAAAATGGTTCTCCCTAAATTATTGTACATTTTCAACAACGTCCCCAACTGGCCCCCTGCTGGATTTTGGTCTAGGCTTCAGTCTCTGTTGATTTGCTTGGTGTGGACTGGCAGACAGGCTAGAGTCTGGTATGACTCCCTGTGCTTACCATAGGGTAGCCTCGGGTATCCCGACATGCTTCACTACTTCCTGGATACTGAGATACAATACTCAATCTGGTGGTGGAGCCCCTCCCGGGAGCTGCCTCACAACACAATAGAGAAGGTGATGTTGTCCCGTATGACCTGAAGGGATTGATATGGGGTGGCCCCCCCACCCGACACCCCAATCCGAGATACACCCAGTGGAAATGACTTGCAAAGCCTGGGAACACTTGGGCCCCTTGGTGGACATGGGTGTCTACCACTCCCCTGATCTCCCAATGTACGCGGTGAGGGGGCTCACGGTCATGCAGGAGGGGATCTTCCACCAAACCTTTGAGCATCTTGGAGTTAACACATTCGGGGAGCTTGTTGTGGAGGGTCAATTCATCACCTGGGATGCCTTGAAGGAGAGGGGTGAATGGAATGCTATTACAATGCTGTTTGTTAGGGAGAATTTTCAGTTTAGTGCTAAATTCCTCCAACCTTGGAGACATCCAGCGCTTTTGCTGAACTTTGTACTTTTAATTCTGTGTTTTTCTGTGTTTCTTTTTGACTTTGGAGTCTGACAAACTCCATAAGCATCATCTTAACATTGTACCTTCTCTTGGTGAAACTACGGTTTTCAAGAACAGTGAAGTGAAATGGACTTTACTTACATTTTGTAACTTTCTAGACCCAGCAGACAGTATCTTACAATAGGATGCTGGAGGGGTTACTTAGTATCCCCTTTGTCTAGTTTCTCCTGTAACATTTTTGTTACCCTTTCTGCAATTAATGGCTCGTAGCAGTGGTTTACTTTTTCCTACCATTGTGTGTTTCTACCGCATGCTGCAATTGCAGCTGCAGTAAAGCACCCATGGGTGCCCCTTTTGTCAAAATCGCCCGGTCTTCTTATTTCGCCATTTCTTGTTGGAAAGGTCCTTCTTGAGATTTACTCTGCGCGCCAAACCAGGTTTGGTCCCTTTGTTCATTTTGTCTTTGACAGGATTCACTGGTAAAACCCGCCTCTGGCTCCAGCGTGTCTGGAAGGGGCAGGAAGTGAGGGAGGTGCCCGAAACTCCCTGTGCTTAATCCCCTTACTTACAGGAATGCACCCAAAGGAGATTGGCCGGCTGGCTGTCCTTGCAGGACAGCCACCCTGCTTTGTGAGTGACAGCTAAACTGTGAATGAATGGGAGAAACCTGCATAAAAAGCGAGGCTTTTTGCTTGGAAGGCAGAGTCGACAACTGGACGAAGGAATCCGAAGAACGACGTGGAAGAGACGCTTGCTGCAATTCCTGGACCATTGGTTTGCCTAGTGAAGCCCTGCTGCATTGCTGAAGCTCCAAATTCACCTCGACTAGAGAAGCCCTGCAACGGACAACCTCACCCCTTGGGTTGGTGGGACCAACCAACCCCAAAGCGAACTCGTCTGGACATCCTCTCGGAGCTTGCTGTGCTTCCATTGCTGCTGCAGGAACCGATAGCCAGCGAGAGGAACACTAGATCGAGTGTATCGTTTTTAATTCGGACCCGAGCTACATCAAGATCCTGCGGACTCCCATGAAGCAGGACTGACCAAGCCTAAGCCACCTCAACAGAGTGCTGAACCCCAGATGCGAGGGATGTCCATAAAGGTGTCCGAGAACCATGGTGGTGCTGTTTCCGAGAGCCGCGAGGAGCTGAAACCGCAAAGTGCAGCTGATCTGAAGTTTGCCCATTGCTGCCGCCAACCTTCCATTTGTAGTGCAGGAGTTCCCAGACGTCCTCCCTCTTGCCCCCACGACTGAGGCCCAGGAACAACAGGATCTGCAGACCTACATAGGAACAGAAGCCAGCTGGAAGCAGTTTTCTTCAAACCAAAGGTACTGTAAAACTAAGGGGTTGCTTACCTCTTGTTGTGTAGCCTTGCTAGCTCTCTTGTCTTGGTTGCTTTGCAGAGTTGCTTGCAGTTTTGTCCCTCACAAGCCTCCCAGCTTGTGGCCCTACAGTGATTTCATTTTCTTCAGACTTCTAAAAACTTTGTGCTAGACTTTTACTTACTTACCAGAAGTACTTCAGTTCACTTAGACTTTTGCTCAATTAACATTGGCTGGCCTGGTCCCTGAGACTCTTCTCGCCTCTGACTTTATGCTTTAACTATTCCCCAGGAAAGGGTTAACTTACTTAGCATTGGAGGGCTTAAAAAGTACTTACCTGTTTAAGACTATTTGTTAACCATTGTTTCATTCCCTCCTCTTTACCTTTGGACACTAGCAGTATTGCTCTAAATGTACCAGTGATATATCCATGTCCACAATGTCCTAGTTATTTAAGTCACCTTAGGGTGTAGGAAGTGTATGTGTGTCATGCCAAATGAGTATCTACTGATTTATTGAAACTGAGAGTGTGTAGGTTTGAAGTATATTTTTGTGTTACATATATTTGCTCCTTTCTGAAGGAGGCTTATTCAACTGACTGTTAAATTAATAAATAATTGTTTAATCAAGAAACCTTGAGTGTAAGTGTTTATTCGGATACTTGTCTCTGTGAATCTCTGTAAAACAACCCTACAGCTCACATTGACCCCTCTTGAGATAAGCCTGGCTGCTCAGTCACTCTACCAACTTGTGTAGTACATGCTTATACCAAAGGTTGGGTTAACTATTGCCAAGAGGACAAGGCTGGTGCAGTCTCCGGCAGGGTACTGCATACAATCTTGCCTAACAGGTTCACTTTTATTGTTAAAGTTTTATTCCCTTTAAAGTGTGCTTTGGTTTCTTTGGTTTAAAGTTTATGGACTTGTAGATTCAGCATACATGAATTTTACTTGTATTTAAAGTTGGATTTCGCTTTTGTGCTTGACACCTGGAAATTTTAAAGCTGTATTCATTTGTATTCTTCATACGTAACAGTTCCATTTGAGTTTTCTTTCAGTTCGGTATTTAATAAGTATGAAGATATGTTTTTTAAGCTTTTCATTCTGTTCGGAACTCAAAATTGTTAAAGGTTTCATTCCGTTCATCTCTTTGTTGTAGGTCTTTGTAAATTGCCTTTGTAACGTGCCAAGCACTCTTTGAAAACGTGCTTTCATGTACACAAGACCACTCTAATACAAAGAAATCCTCTGCATAAATTCAAACACTCGCATACCGTGTTTCCTCTCTCCTAGAAACTCAGATTGCTTCTGTGGACATTCCCGCAGCGCAGATCTCTCGGCCTCTTGTTCTCTGCCTCCATGCTCCACCTCCTGCCCCTTAGGCACTCCTGTGCCAGCTTCTCACCCCAGGAGAACGAGCACTTCGAACACCAGAAAAAGGGGCAGCCTTCCTGCAAGGCTCCCCTTCTAGTGTTTGTTCGGTTCCACAGAGCACCAGCTGCCGATGTGTATTCCCATGAACCGTCGGCATGTTGCATACGTACATATTCCCATTGCTTTTGTTGGCCTCTTTGCTGCTGCTTTACAATTGCTGCCACTGCTTCTCCTTTTGACATTTGATTGGGCTTTCTTTTATACACCTGCAGATGAGAATTTGCAATCAGCCCTGCCTGACCCTCAATAAGGGGACACGCCTGACCTGTACAACTCTCAGCAGGCCTCTTCCTCATCCCAGTATCAGAGTGGTAAAAGCACCTAGTCTTGCTTACTCCTGGTTGCCTCTTCTTTGTCCCAGTACTGTTAGGGATTATTTATGAGGAAGTCATGGGAGTTGATTGACAATTACCCATGAAGGCAGGGGGAGGGTTAGATTGGTAGTCAGTAAGAAAAGGGGATACCATGTGTCTCCCAAGGGCATCCCACTCCCAGTCCCCAAAGACCCTCCACCCAGGTGATCCTCCCTCGCTTGCCCAACCCCAGAGTCAGGATCTAAGAGCGATGGCCTTTCCCTGTCCAACTGTGCAGAGGGCCCCTGGGGAATAGAAGTGAGAATACCCTTAGGTTTTTCATTTTCCTAAAATCAACCAAAAGGTGAACATTTATAAAACGCCAAGCACACTGCCACAAGACCTTTAAGAAAGTGCTACTCCAACACGATTGTCACGCCTAAAACGCGCAAGGTGCGCGCCGGTGGCTCCAGTTTTCCCACCCAGGCAGCCACGCACTGGAACACACTGCCACCTCACGCAAGAATGATTGAGTCCCACCAAGCCTTCCGCAAAGCCATCAAAACCAAGCTCTTTGTATGAAGTGCACCTTTACATCATTGTGTATCTCTGCCTGTATCTGTGTAACCAAGAGACCTCTGGTCACCTGTATATTCTCTGAATCATAAATCCAACAACTTCTTGTAACAGCGCCTCGATGCCCCTGGGCTGCAAGTGTGCTATACAAATGCAAATAAATAAATAAATGAAACTATATCTTGGTATACAGGCCCCAACTCTTAGTACAAGTCTGTACTAACCAAAGGTTTGGTAGAATGGCAGAGCAGCCAGGCTTATCTCATGAGGAGGATGTGAGCTGTAGGTAAGTACAATGAACCCAGTAAATACATTAGCCCAATGAAACTCTTACACACTTGTAGTTATTGCAAAATATACATTTAATGTATATACACAAGGTAAACGTAAGTATATACAAATTAGACTAACACAAATGGAAAACGTAAGCAAACCCTTTCAGGTGACTGCTTCAATAATAGTGGCTTGCACCAGCAATGAGCACAGTTAAATGACAGTTGCATTCATTTGTAAAGTCACTCAATGTTCTGCTGTAGGTAAAAAAGGTTATTCAGCACTAGCAACAGTAATCTACCACTTCGTAATACTTTTTTTTTTTTACTTTGTTTTCTTTGGATGTTTTATACATTATCAACAGTGGGAATATGACAGTTGTACAATTTGAGACTTCCCTTACTCCCCCCAAACCCTTAAGTAATTCCCGTTACCTATGCTACTTTCAACATGATACAACATCCCCATAAACATTTGGTTGTGTTCTGTGGATAGACTTATCACCTCCTGTGAGCTTATGTCTTTGGCCTCCTCGTGCGGGGCTTCGTAGAAATGTGATAGTGTCCAGGGGGGTTGGCATCTAGAGATGGTGGGACTGATAAATCCCACAATGTGCGCGACTCTATATTACCGTCTTTGATCAAACATATTTCACACATCGTCCCATTATTAATGTTTCAGGTATCTAGTTATGAATTCACCCCAGAGCAAATAATGTTGAGAGGCCTTCCCATGAAGCGCTGCCGTTATTCTCTCCATTGTGCATATGCTTATAGCGACAGTGATCCATTCTTTCTTTCCCGGCACCTTGGCGCCTTTCCAATGCATAACTAGACAATGCAGCCACTCCCGCCAGCCGTATGAATTCCCCATCAATTTCCTTCATTCCAAATAGTATCAGAAACAGCGTTTTAGGACGTTGGATCCCATCTAGCTCTTTAACCCACCCCAACACCTCATCCCAAAACACCCTAATAAGGGCACATCCCCACCACAAGTGCCAGTAATCGGCCCTCTATCCACACAAGCGCCAGTACATGGGACTGGTTGACTAGAAGATCGGGTCGTATTGCCACCTATGAAGGAGCTTAATGGCATGTAGTTCTTATCAGCTAGAAATCGAGACCAGCGAGTCCCCCTTACATAGTCTCCCCCAAAGCCCTGGGTCTATTTCATGTCCCAGATCTTTCTCACCTTTACCTCAGGCTCTCTGTTGACCCTTTCTCGGCATTCACCAGTGCGCTATACATGGCAGAGATCAGGCCCTTTGTTTCCCTCCTTTTGTCCAAGAGCTGTTCGAAGGGGGTAAGGTACCCTTATATCTTCCCTTTCCATTTTTTACTTGTGAAGACACTCTTTAGCTGAAGATAGGAGAAGACTGAAAGTGCACTTATGCCCAATGCCCTTTCCAGGTCCGTAATTGCTATAAAGGAGCCCGCTCTCCAGAGTTGTCCCATCCTCTCCAGATCTGCCTCGAACCATGCTTGTAACCTCTCCGAGTTCGGGATCACCTCCCGGACACCGGGTGCCCAGATATGGCTCAGTGGACAAGGCCATGTGGTAATTCCTTGCATTTCCACTCTCTCCTGCCAAACCTCCCATATGGTACCCAGGATCGGATGGTCCCTTATTCTGTGCGGAAGCTTACTTCTCGGTACCCACAGCCACTCTGCAACTGTTGCAGGGGCTAAATTGTTATTATGTAAGTCAACCCACTGGAGTTCCCTTTGCATTCTTAAGTGGGGTATGAGGACCCTTAGCTGTACAGCCTCATAGTATCTCTTTCCATTCGGAAGTACCCCCCTCCCCCACCCATATCTTTGGGTAATGTAAGGACATTGTATGCAACTTTTGCTTTATTCCCATCCCACAAAAATGTTAGCATCTCCCTCTTCACCTCACGGAAGAATGACTCTGGAAGGCAGATCGGAAGCATCTGCAATGCATAGAGGAACCTGGGCAGACAGACCATGTTCAGGGCGTTTAGGCGCCCGAGCCAGGATATGGTCCATTTCCCCCATCTTTAAAGGTCAGCTAGGAAACCATTCCCAAGGGAGGGACGTTAGCTTCGAATAGATCATCCACGTCCCTTGTAAGATTAATCCCCAGGGTCCACCAATTAACAGTCCCAGTGGGGAAAATCTATTCACCACATCCTGCTCCCTATCCTTTAGTGGGAATAGGACCAACTTGGCCCTGTTAATCTTGAAGCCAGACAGTTCACCATACTGTTCAGTCAACCAAATCGCCCTTGGTATCGAGTCTGAGGGGTTCCTTATGTGCAATAGCAAGTCATCCCCGTATAGGGCCACTTTGTACTCCACCCCTCCAACTGTGAGCCCTTCCACTTGGGGGTCCCTTCTAATTCTCTGTGTCAGGGGTTCTAAGGATAGGGGGAACACAATCTGGGACAGGGGGCAGCCCTGACGCGTGCCCCTACTGAAGTTGAACCAACGGGAGTAGTCGCCATTAACCGCAACAGAAGCCCTGGGGAGGTGTTGTTGGGGAGAATTCTCAGAAGTGTGCTAATTCCCTCCACCTTAAAGACCCCCAGCAACTTTGCTGGATTTTAAGGACTTTTTACCTGGAGAGAGTGAGATCCTTTTTCCCACTCTCTCGTTTATTTTACTGTGACTTTTTAACACTGTTTCTTTTGGTTGTGGAGTCTGACAAACTCTATAGGCATCATCTTTTACATTGTGTCACACAGCACCTTCAGTGCAGTGGCACAGGGGAGTCTTCCAGATTTCCCAAAGGTTTAAATACCTTCTCTGGTATAAACTACTGTTTCCCAGAGCAATAAAGAGAAATTCACTTTACTTACATTTGTAACTTTCTAGACCCAGCTCACACTATCTTACAATAGGGTGCTGTAGGGGTTACTTAGTATCCCCTTTATCTAGCTTCTCATGTAACATTTTTATGTTGCCCTTTCCTCACTGAATGGCTGGTGGCAGTGGTTTACTTTTAACTACCGTGGTGTGCATTTACAGCGGGCTGCGTTCGGGGCTGCAGTAAAGCACCCAAGGGTGCCATTTTGTCTTCTTTTTTCGCCATTTCTTTGAGGAAAGGTCCTTCTTGAGATTTATACTGTGCGCCAAACCAGGTTTGGTCTCTGTTTGCTTTGCCTTTGGCGGGATTCCAGGGTGTCTGGTGGGGGCAGGAAGTGAGGGAGGTGCCGGAAACTTCCTGTGCTTAGTCTCCTAGGAGACGCAAATGCACTCTGTAGTGATTGGCCGGCTGACTGTCCGGCAAGGACAGCCACCCTGCTGATGACTGACAGCTGTGCTGGAATGAATGGGAGAGAACTAAATAAAAGGCAAGGTTTTTGGCTTGGAAGGTAGAGTCGACCACTGGACGAAGGAACCAAAGAACTTGAAGAGGACGCCTGCTGCAACTTTTGGACCGTTGGTTTGCCCGGTGAAACCCTGCTGCTCCGCTGAAACTCCAAATTCGTATCAACAGAGAAGCCCCTGCAAGGACGACTTCTCCCTTTGAGTTGGTGGGACCAATCACCTCCAAAGTAAGCCACCTGGACATCTTCTCGGAGTTGGTTGAATTTCCACAGAGTTGCTGCTGGAAACCGAATAGCCAGGGAGAGGAACACCAGATTGTGTGCATTGCTTTTAAGTAGGCCAAGAGCTCCAGGAAGATCCTCCGGACTCCCAGGAAGCAGGAATGACCAAGCCTGAGCCCCCTCAACAGAGTGCGGGACCCCAGAAGCAAGGAAAGTCCATCACGACAGCCAGAAACCGCAGTGTTGCTATTTTCCGTAGTCGCGAGGGGCTGAAACACTGAAGTGCCACTTGTTTGAAGATTGCCAGTTGTGAGCGGTGACCATCCCATTGCAGTGCAGGAGTCCCCAGAAGTCCTCCCTCTTGTCCCCACGACTTAAGCCCAGGAACAGTGAGGTCTTCAATCCAAAGGTACTGTAAAGTCTGAGAGAACTTACCTCTTATTGTAGAGTTGTTTGCATCTTCTACTACTCACAAGCCTAAACAGCTTGTGGCCCTACATTGATTCTTCTTTTCTTCAAAGACTTCTAAAACATTGTGCAAAGACTTTTCTTACTTACCTACCAGAAGTGCTTCAGTTCATATAAGACTTTTTGCCCATTGACTTTGGTTTAACCCGCTATACTGAATGACTCTGCTTAGGGGATCCAAAAGTATTTGTCTGCTTAAGAATATTTGTGGTCCCTTGTTTGTTCTAATAACCTTTTCCTTTGACCAAGTTCTAAGAGTATTCTAAATGCTACAGTAGGATATTAATGTCCCAAGCACCCTAATTATTGAAGACACCTGAGGGTGTAGGTTGTGACTGGGCCATCCCAAAAGGGTCTTTACTGATTTAGAAACTAAGAGTGTATATATTTGGAGTGTATTTGTGTGTTGCTTTTAGATCGCTCCTTTCTGAAGAAGGCTTATTCTAACTGACGGATAAATAAATTAATAATTGTTTATTCAAGAAACCTTGTGCGTAGGTGTTTATTTGAATACTTGTCACTTTGAATTTCTGTGTAACTCCCCTACAGCTCACATTGACCCCTCTTGAGATAAGCCTGGCTGCTCAACACTCTACCAACCTGTGTAGTATAGACTTATACCAAAGGTTGGGTTCTTATTGCCAATAGGTCAGGGTTGTTGCAGTGCCCCCAAAGGGTACTGCATACAATCCTGCCTAACGGGTGTGCACCGCCATTACGCCCCTCATAAACCTGGACCCCAGCCCCACCTTTTTCCGAACCTCCTCCAGAAAATCCCCTTCCACCCTGTTGAACACCTTTTCCGCGTCTGAGAGAAGGCCAGGGTCCCATGCCATCTTGCGTGACTCGTGAATCAAATGTAGGGTTTTCCTCATTGTGTCCCATCCCCGTCTACCCATTATAAAGCCTACTTGATCTGAGTGTTTCAGGCGGGGCATATGTTTCCAGCCTCGCCGCCTATACCCTCGTATAAATCTTGGCATTCTGTATGAATCACCGTAATTAGCGCCCGGGAGAATGATTCAGGGGCTTTCCCCATCTCGAGAATGTCATTGAAGAGTTCAACCATAAAAGGGAGGAGAGGGGAAATAAAGGACTTATAAAAGCCGTCAGTGTATCCATCTTCCCTCAGGGCCTTCCCCAGCGACAACCTACCTACCCCTTCTTAATTTCCTCTGTAGTAATTGGGCCATCTAATGCTGTAGCCTCCTTACGAGAGAGTCTCGGCATCTGTGTTTCGGCTAGGTAAGACACTGTCTCCCCTCTGATTTTGCAATATGTTGCAAAGGCCTCCTCCATCTCTTCATTTCCCGGCTCCCCCACCCCATTCGCCTCGTCTATAATCTCCACCCATCGGTCGGCAGCCAATAATGCATCCGCCTTATCTCCCTACTCATAAAAGTTTTGCTTTAGGAACTGCAGTTTCCTAACTGTTTGGGCCTCCTCAAGGAGTCTGAGTTCTTCCCTTTTCTTGCTGGCCCCCAGAACCCTGTCCTCCTGCTCTTCCGTGGCGTTCCTTGCCCTCATGTCGAGGTGAGCGATTTCTTCCCCCAGCCTGTTTTCAATTAAGGTCCGCTCCCACTTCTTCCTTGCTCCCTCCCTAATCGGGATCCCTCTCCAAGTCGCTTTCCCTCCTTCCCAGACCACCCTCCTCAGCACCTCTCACATGTTATTTTGAAATATACACTAATTTCTTCTGACACTTCCGCTTGAAACACTGGGTCCTTCCACAGTGACTCTCCACTTTGACCCTTTGTGCGGTAGACCCAACCAATTTAGGTCCACCGTTACCATGTCATGGTCGGACCATGCGATCGGGGAGATCTGAGCCCAGCGCCACGACCCCTAGCCCTCCCGAAGTATACAGATAGTCAATTCTGGTGAAAGTACAGTGGGGCAAAGTAAAAGGCGTACTCTTTCTCATTCGGGTGGTTTTCCCGCCATGCATCCCTGAGCCCGTAAACCCTCAGCATCTCCACGGCCTCCTCACACCCCCTGCCAGGCGGGCCCTGTGCTCCAAACCTTCCCGCCTGCCTGTCCAGATTAACGTCAGCCCATAAGTTAATGTCCCCCCCCCCCAGGATTATATGACCAGCAGCCTCCAGCATCAATTTCGAGAGCGTTCTCAGCAGGAACCGTTCTTGGCCCTTGTTGGGGCAGTAAACCGTTGCCAGCATACAACACACTGTCTGTACAGTGCCCACTACAATTAGGGCCCTACCTTCAACATCTGCCCACACTTTGGTCACCTCCATTTTTAGCCCCTTCCTAATGAGAATACCCACTCAGGTCTTCCTGAGGGGTCCATACCCCCAGTATTCCTGTCGTAGTGCCCGTCCAGGGACCCTTGGCATACTTGGTCTCCTTCAAGAACATCACATCGAGGCCCGCTCTACGAAACTCCCTGGCCACTAAATATCTTGGCGAATTCATCCCCTTGACATTTAATGTGCCCACCCAAGACGGCCACCCCGCTGGGAACCTAGATTTTCTGCCATTCTCGCACTTCCGCACCCGTATTTCTCATTTCATCCCCAGATGGCCAAGCCCAAAAGTCCATCCCACCACGTCCAATAGTCAGCTTTAAGAAGAACCAGTTCCTACCCCCTACACTCCCTCCCGGCCCAGCCCCCTCCCCACCCCTTAAAGGCGCCAGACACCTCCCAGTTAACATCACCGAGCTGAGATCGGACCACCAGCTGGGACCGTTTCCCTCCCGGTCCACCAATTACACAACCACAATGTGCTTGGTTTTCCAGATCGTCAATTTTCAGATGAAATTCCTCATCCCGGCTCTCCATTTCGGTTATTTGTTGGTTCATTTGTGTCTCTAGGGTATTCAGTGAGGTCTGGTTATTTTCGACTTCCTCTAGGCGCGCCTCCATCTTATCTACTCTCTCGCTAATCTTGTCGACCCTGCTTCCAATGTCCGCCCTCATGTTCCTTATTTCCTCCATCAAGGCCGCCACGTCCTTTTTGGTTGCTGCAGACTCCTGAGAGGACTTCGCCATTTCTGTCTGTACCAGGGTCTCGGGGTCCGTGTGGTGCAGATTGTATTAAAGTGGCCGTGTTCATGGCCCTCAGGTCGCTCTGTCGCTCTATCCTCGTGTGCACCCCCCCTTGTGGGGTGGGGGGTGTAACTGCTGAATCACCCGTGGCTGTTCCTCCAACGGTCTGTTATTCTCCACGATCGTGGCTCGTCCTCCGAAACTCTGTGGCGGCCACACGCCCCTGAGTTGGGGGTCCACTCCATAGCGACTAGGGTCGGGGTGCAGGAGGGGCTTCAGTGTTTCTCTCCTCGTTGGAATCCTGCCTCTGTACGCCCCTGTCTGGTGCCAAACTATGTCCTTGCCTTGGGGTCCCCTCGTATTAGCGAGGGACTATGTTGGTAAGTGTGCTCCTCAAATATCGCAGTTCAAGAGGACCTCCTTAGTGGTTACAACATAGGCTTGAGACTCGGGAGGAGAGCACATGCCCCAAAATTGGGGGCCCACCCCTTTCCGGGCCTACCAACCTCTTCCGTCCGATCCGTTACGGGTGCATCTGACCACCTGCTGCCAAGTTTAATACCGGTGGATGGTGGGCTCACTCCACATTTATGTTGTCGGTACACCGTGGCCTGTGTGGTAGGTCATAAAATGGGGAACTGGGAGTGGCAGCACAACCGGTATAGCCCCCCCCCCCAGACCAGGTGCTGACGGCTGCCTAGTTGGACCCCTGTATCTGTGTCATGTCCTATCCGATCACCACTTCTTTCCTCTGTATTTGCTGGGGGGGGAGGTTCTCTTCAGCTTCTGTGTTCTCTGCCTCGGTGTGGAACCCCAGGTATTTGGCATTTCAGTAGGGCGGGTACACACCCCAGGAGTGGGTCCCGGGGGCCCCTCACCCACCTGCCTCTGTTTAGTCCTGTCGAGGCCCCCCAGGGTGTGCAGGGCGGGAGGTGCACTCTCATCTCGAGGTGTTCCCTCTCCCGCCCCAGGTATAAACCTGTGGCCCCTCACCCTTGCAGCTGTTCCCCGGATGAATTAGACTCACAAGGCTCCCGCCTGCGTATCCTGGTCTGCTTCGGTTGTCTCTCCTCAATCAGTGCAGTGCATGTATTCTGGGACTCACCCTCCTCTAGAAGTCTTTATGTGCTGTGAGGGCCCTGTGCACACAAAGAGTAGGTCTGGAGTCCAGAAGGGGACAAATGGTCTCCTCGAGCAGTTTGCCCACCCACGTATAGTCCTGACGTGTCGCGTTAACTGGACACACCCCACCCTTATCGGCCGGTGTGCTGATTAAACCCCTTTGGTCCGTTGAGGACCTATGTTGTCATCTCCATTGTAGGCAGTATATGGGTTGTCTCCCCGACCTCCGCGTCTCCACGGTCCCTGGAGCCTCACTGCAGGGTCCGGTGGTGGTTAAGCACAGAAAGCACTGCTCTTTATGTATGCGGACTAGGCCGCTGTCTCTGGGATCTTCGTATGACTCAGCCGCTCTTTCATATGTGCACTCACACCCCCACCCCCCCTCGCATCCCCAATCCCCCCCCCCTCCACCCAACTGCTGCACCCTTCAGAAGTGCCCTTGCTGGCCAGTGCGGGCAGGCCCTGTGGGCCAAAAACCTTGGGGGCTTCCCTCTGTTTGCGTAATAGTCCAATGACCTGTTCTGAGACGGCAGCTATATACTGCCGTGCGGGCCGGCTCACCCAGCGATGCACCTTACCTCCGATTCCGCCGAGGCTACTGCTCTCTCACTCAGCCGGTCTCCGAATGACGTCCAATATGTATTGGCACTCGGTACGGGCCCCGACAGCTGGTCCAGTATGCCTTGCTTCTCACAGTGCCTGGATGCAATTCTACCTCCAAGTGTGCGCAGGGATTATATTGGGGTCTGGATCCTCTTTCCGACTCCTCACTCATCTGACGGGTCGTCAAGGGGCCTCGACAGGCGACTGGAACGCCATTTCTTTCCTGCGTAGCTCCCCCAAAAGTGGAATTTTCACTTTTGTTTTCAACGCTGTCTGCAGAAGCCGGTTCTTCGCCAGTCCAGGGACGATTTTCCCCCCGCTTTTGGGACAGCAGGTGTGGGGGTGATTCGCACCCCCCCCGCCCCCCTGTCGGATCTGTTCTGGGGGGAAGATGGGGGAGTTACAGGTGGGGGCTCAATCCAGCTCTAAGGACCGTGGGACTGGAGGATTACACAGAGGCTCCCTGCATCTGTGCGCCCCCTGGTTGCCCATTAGTAATACTTTTGAATGATTCTAATACTTTAGCAGTCCATTCCCTAACAAGAGTTCTTCAAAGTCTGTTGAGCAGGGATGCAAAAGTTATGTAACAGCAGAAAGGGCAAAGTTCTGTCTTTAGTTACTTTCAAGTAGAATGCTTTAGTGGAATAAAAAAGTTAATGGCGGCCTTGGAAAGAACTCCCTATAGATACACAAGCTGTTAGGCCTGGACAAGGGGTATGGGTGAACACCCAACCTCTGCATATAGCACTCCAGTGACACAGGAATGATAATTTAGCTTGAAGTCCAGTGCCACCTTGAGCCCCATGGTACCTTAAGAGGATTCAAGAACATGCAGCTGGCTTCTTTCCTGTGCAGCTGCAATGGACCCGGTCTCCTGTTTCCTTGGTCTTTTCACGAAAGGAGGGACTCTGGAAGGGATGTCGCAGCAGCAGTCATGAGAAAGGACCCTGCAAGGAATTCTTCAGACTCCCAAGTCGGTCTACGGTTTTGGCGCCTTTTTACAAGCTCCAACAGTGAACGGTTACTGCCTGGTCGATCCGCCTCGATTCTGCATTTCTGCACTCTGGTGAGGGGTCTTTGAGGAGGGAGATCTTGCCTCTGGAGGTCCAAATAGAGCACACCAAAGTTCTGGAAAGATTTGTGCACTGGAAAACGGTACACTGCAATTGGGTTGGAGGTCCCCTGGTATTGGTGGTTTGCCGACATGGTCACAGCACGTCGGGGGATGGATGGTTCTGCAGCTAGTCTTATGTCTAGTTGGTACCACCAGCCAAGGGAAGGAGTCGTCATCTTCGGAGCTCCTTTGTCGATTAGAAAACCGGGTCAGGAAAGCAGTGGTCTCTTTGCAGTTACTGGAAGGGTCTGCCGGCGTCTCTGGTGGTCTTCTGCTTCGGATCTTCTATTCCAGTGGTCGACTTCCCTTCTGCCTCAGGAACCTCACCTTTGATTAGGATTTCCCATTCACTCCTCTGCAAACTCTCCCCTAGTGGGAACTGGTTCTATTCAGGCACATCAGCAGACAAAAGAAAGGGGAGTTTCGGGCTCCTCCTCTGCTTCCTGTCCTCACAGACACATTGGAGCCTTGGCGGACTACACAGAGGTTCCCGCCAAAGGCAAACGCACATTCAGACCTCCCCCTTCCAAGAATGGTAGAAGAAGGGCTAGCAAAGGACAACCACACAAGAAATGGTGAAAAAAGAAAGGAAACGCCATGTTAGAACATAGGTAACCCACCTGTGCATAACTGCAACTGTGAATACAGCCGGTGGTGACAAATTGCACAAGTCAGTAAAACACGTCCACTGCCACCAGCCATAACAATAGGGTTGTCACTGTAACCAAAAATGTACAGGAGCAGAGAGAAGGGGGATTCTAGGTATCCCCTCAGCACTCCATATACTGTGGGTTGTGCTGATCTCTAAAAAGTTAAACTGTCATTTTTGAGCAAAACCCAAGAATTTAAAAGGAGAACCCAGAGGGTCCCCAGCAACACTACACATAGTGTGCTGCAAAAGTGAAACACAGATGTCTTTAAGAGATGGGGAGGAGAGCAAGACTCCATAAAATAAGATAAAATACAAATGAATGATGGGGGTAAAAGGCTCCCCTCATTCAGGAGAACAAGAAAAGGGCCCAGAAGTGCAGCAAAAAGTGCTGGGGGTGTCTCCCTAGGAGAGGGGATTACGCATTAAACTGATAAATCTCCCTAAGATGGGGCTCTTGGCAAACTTACCTGAAGCCGTTTCTGTTGCTCGCTTTGCTTTTGTAGCACTGTTTTTACTGTTTGCCATTACCAATTTCCATTCACCCAGGCCTAAACAACCTGTGTCCTTGTTAGGCAAGATTGTCATATCAATGATAAATCTTCCTGACCTATGTCAACCCTAGAACCTTTTGCTTTGACTAGGTAACTATTTTACCTTGTCCCTAGATGAAGGGGAATCTGTTTCCCCCCTCTCACCTAATTCTTTACTCTTTTTATGGGTGACCTTTGTATGTCTCTCCATAGTGTATGATTGAAGTTATAGCATCCTACAACTATTGAGCTTATGCTGGGTTGCCCCTATGGGCTCCCCCGTTAATTTATCTTTCATGTACTTGGGTGAAATACAGTTCCCAAGAAGTAAGGAGGGATTTTCATCCCCCTTTACATTTTATATAGTGAGCCAGCACACCCATCTTATGCAAAGTTCTGGGGAAATGCATTGTATCCCCTGTCTTACTTACGTGAATGGCTGATGGCAGTGGTTTTAACTTTGACTTTTAGTCTTTATTACTCGCAGGGTGTTAATTCAGCCTCGGTAATGCACAGAAGGGCCACCATTTTTTCTAAAATGGTGGGCTCCTTTTTTCGCCATTTCTTGTGTGCTTTCTGTTTCTGAGGTCTTCCCATGCCATTCTAGGTGGGAACGACCTCAGTGGCTGTTTCGTCTTCGGCGGATTCCCTGCCCAGGCTCGAGTGTCTGGAAAGGCAGGAAGCGAAGGAGGTGTCCAAAATTCTGCAGCCCTTTGTCTTCTACCTTGCCTGAAAGTGAACAACTCCCAGTGGGGGGGGGCTGGCTCTCCTGATTGGACAGCCAGAACGCCCCATGCTGTAAAATCCGGGGAGAGAATGCAGAGGTTGTGCTGTAGTTCCTGATAAATACTGGAACCTGGAAGCTGCTGAGAAGTTGACCACTGACACCAAAAAGAAAGATGAAGATGAAGAAACTAAGGCCGTAGAGAGTTCCAGCGACCGGAAAGTGTGCCGTGTAACCAGAGCCTACTGTTAATACTGCCTTTCAATCGACCTGGGGATCCCGAAACGGATGACCCCAACCCAGAGCCTGGTGAGATCCACTAGATACAAGAAGACCTGCATTTTGAGCCATCCCACGTCATGCTGCAACCTTGCGGGCTGCAATAACCTGGGACCCCAAGCCATTGTGCACAGTCTTCTGAATTTCGAATCGAGCAGAAACTTTGGTGGCATCCTGCTCCAGAGACACAATTTGAGTCCTAAAAGTCCACTCATCAGAGTGCTGGACCTTGCAAACAACGAGAATCCAACCAGTGATATTCAGTCGTCTTTTGGCTCCTGAAAAGGGCGCCAAAACAGAGCTGCATCTAGACACAAAGAAACTCTTGCCTGGAGCCTTCTCCGTTGATCCCTGCAGCAAATTCCCTTCCAAAGTCCTGTCTTCCGTCTTCATGACAAAGGAATCCATTGACCGGATTTTCGGCTGCAGATTCTGAAGTCTTCCTGCTGGAACTCTTCTTCTGTGCTGAGGTACTGTGTTGGCTTGGGTATTTACTTACCTCAAGCCTTTTGTGATTTCTGTAAAGCTTCTGGGGTGTTTCTGTGATTGGGAGTCCTCTCATCCAGTTCACCCAGGCCCACTGCTGGAATCCTCCTAAGGTGTCTTCTCAGAAGTCCCTGGACCCTAGCAAACTTTAAAGTGAACTACTTACTTGTTTGAACAGTTTTCCACAGGAACTCTGACCTTTGCCTGCAACAGAACCCTATCCCACCCTGCTACCTAGACCACCAGGTCTCTTCTGCCTCTTAGTGAACTTGTGTAATAAACTAGAGAAGGACTTGATAAGTAAAGAATTCTGTCTTGAGGAGTATAACAGGTGTTTAAAAGTACTTATTTGTGAAAGAGTTAGTTGGTAACTGCAACTCTGACAGTTACAGAAGTTCTAACTTACCTTTAACGTGTGTTGTGCCATTCTGAAAAGTATATAAGGTTAATTTACTCACCTGTGAATTGGTGAGATTCTTTCCCAAAAGTAATGCTGTTGGCTTCACTAACTATTTCTTTCAGAGTGTAGTTGTATATGTTTACCAACTGGGTCTTGCTTCCCCCTAACTTACTGTATAGCCTGTTTAGGATTTTCCTACCTAGAATACCATTGAGTCATTCATAAAGTGTAACATTGGGTTTTGCTTTCCCTGGTCTGTTCTGTACAGATGCTAAAACAGTCTTAGGTATATACATACCTTTTTAAGTTGCTGATAGCTCCTTTTAAAAGTATGTAGGTTTTACTTACCTTGAGCTAGCTGTATGCCAACCTAAAATAGGTTAGTTATTACTTAACGCAGTCAGTGTGCCACTGATCTGTAAAGCAACTGTAATAGTGTATTAGATTCGGTTTTACCTGCCTAGAATAGCTGTGTGCCATTCCTGTAAAGTGTTCTGTAGGTGATGCTGACCTTGATCTGCCTGGTGCATCCTAAATTAGTGTAAAGAGTCTTGTGTAGTTTAGACTGTGTTCCACTGAGCTGAAAAGCAACTGTAATTGTATATTACACACAAAGGTCTTACCTAGTATAGCTGTGTTATTTATTTTTATTTTTTGTTTGTATTTGGTTTAAAACCATAAACCTTTACAAAATGATCACGTAATAAAAATGAAATAAGATACAGCTTACGTTTCAAAACAGTACAATAACAAGAAGAAATAACTCCTCTGTGGGGTTAGTACATTCAAAAAACCAAATCTTTGCCGAATCCACATCATACAATCTTTTCCTTTCACGATTCAAAGTCTTTGATCTCTTTGAGAATAGGGGCAGAGAAGAAATTACTCCGACATGTTAACCCAAAAAAACACTTATCCCCTAGTTGTCATTTAACTATACCAAAGGTTAGGATAGAAATGAATCTTTAAGAGAAGTGAGCCTTTTTCACAACCCACCTTTAATCAAGAGATGACATGGAAGTTTTTTAGAACTTGCACTACTGTTGATTTTAGGGCTATGTTATGGCCAGAGATTATTCTATCCCACAGTTATTCTGCGATGATCCCCCTCCTCCCGTATCACAAATCTCCTAAAAAAAGGGCCAGTCTCACGTTCCAGGTTCCCTTACATTCCATTAGAAGGTGCCTCAGTGATTGGTTTGAGGCAGTATCACACATTTTACTTAATGGCTTTGTCCCCTTGCTTCCACTTTGCCAATACTTCCCGACAATGTATTATATTTAATCTTATCCTGAGGAAGTTGTTTCTCACTTGCTTATTTGGAAATTGCACCAAATAACGAGGGAGATAACTAGGTTTTTTTTATCAACTGATAGAAAGGGATTGATTGGAGAGGATTGCCTCACTTTCGCAATTGTTCCGATCCAATCGAGTATTTCCAACTCTCGTTTTACCTTCAATGGGTTTGCCACTAGAGTCTCCAGATTTAAATCGACCCTTGCCAAGGACTCTGTCATTCTTGTTTCAAGACTAGCTAGAATCTTTGATTTAGAATGTTTTAGATAGATTTTAATATCCCCATAGAGTGTGGAGCTGTGTTATCATAAATCTAGTTATAGGTATATACTGTTCCTTGGATGAGTGTTGAAGTATTCAGAAAAGTATCCTGGTAACAGGGTTGGTTGATTATGTGATTCCTTAAATGAGTGTCGCTGTATAGCTGACAGGGTCTACTACAGTTGAATGACTGTAAAGTAATCTGAAAGTAACTAATGGTTTTACTCCCCATGAATAGGTGTGCCCTATACTAAATGTGTATACGCAGGTCTGACTTTATTAGAAATACTGTTAGTGTTTTGAACAAGGTCTATGCTTTGGTCTGTGTACTTTAAAACATAGTGTTGTATTTTTATAACGTGATAGTACTTATTTACCCAATATTTACCTTGGTCTACTTGTATTTGAATAAACCCTTTATTTTTACAATACATAGTGTTTGTGTTTTATTGGACTGTATGTGTACTACCAGTTTTTTCTTTACTGATTCTCCAGGCCTCTGTCCCTCCTAAGATAAGCCTGGCTGCTCTATCTACACTACCATATACTCAGGTGGTACAGCCTTATACTAAGAGTGGAGTCTTGTACTCTCTCAGTTGAATGGTTTTACTTAGCCCTTAGTTGGACTTCAGAAAAACTGTCCTAACAGTCCTACAGGAAGGCTTCTCCTAAGCTCCTGTGCTTGTTACAAAGACCAACTAACTTGTTACGTACCTGTGCTAAGAAGATTTGCATCAGAACTATTGCTTTCCTTTTGACTTTGGCATTGCTGGTCCCCTTATAGTAAATCTTCTGACCATCTTGGCTTTGGCAGTGCTTGTTTCCCCTCCCAACCTGAACTCAAGAACTCCTTTCTTATTAGGGGAAAGACCGCCTAAACCTTATAAGAGTTGCTACAAGTGTGTTTACATGAATAATGCACAGTTAATTCAAAAGAAATACTTTTACTGACCTGAACTGAAGTCACTCCGTTAGTGAATAAGGAAAGTATATAACAATTTACTTACCTGCTTTATTTTTTTCCTTTCCATAATAAATGTACTTTTCATATTGCTAGTTGATAGAATATTTCTTTCGTTTCTAACTGCCTTGTGTATATATAAAATAAAACCCATTTCTTTTTATATAACTACAAATGTGTAAGTGTTTCTTTGGGTCTATGTATATTCTGATTTCTTTGAACTGATTTACAGCTCAAATTCCTCCTCTTAAGATTAGCATGGCTGCTTTGCCACTCTACCAACCTTGGGTTGTGCATCCCTATATTAGAAGTGGGGGCCCTTAAACCAACGGTTGAGTCTTGTAGAGTCAAATGCCAATTGGACTGTAGAAAAACATACCGAACAGTTAGCTACCTGATCCCTTTGTCCCTAATCCCCTCTCGTGAATGGTGAGCTGGCTATAGTCAGCCCCTCTGAGTAGTGGTCCTTAAGGCGAAACCCGTCCCTTCTCTTTCTCTTGTAGCTGATTTTTCAGAAAAAGCAGGTTGGTTTACTTGCTGGAGGATGTCCTGCCGTTTCCTTCTGTTGCCGTTTTAGGTTCTCATTTGGTCATACTGGCTGAATACTATGGCTTAGGCACATCTCTGGTTAGGAATTTGTGCTGCTAGACGGCCATCTCTGGCACACTGAATCCTACTGCCAATTCCACTGATGTGTGGTCATGATTGCTACCGTCTCCTGGAAGGGTATTGGGATCCCCCCACCCCCCTCTGATGGTTGAGACCGATCCTGACACAGTGACAATGGGCACTGGAACGGACGACGACGGCGGCGGATTGGAGGGGATCTCCCGTCTCCGCCTCCCAGATCTTCACCGCCCGACGATTTAGGCTCTTTCCACGCTATGATCTCCAGGGCCTCAGAGCTATTCCAGCTTGTCCCTGAGGAGAAGAAAGAGGGTTTCCTATACCAGCGCCGCAAGGCAAAGAGGAAGACCGAACTTTCGATCCCGCTGTTGGATGACATTTGGCACGAGGGGTTGTCCCTCATGAACCCGTCCTCGGCCCCCGGCAAAGAGGGACCGCTATGAGAAGTACAGGGTGTCGGACTCTGCGCTTACGTGCTTGCGGTCCCAACCATCCCCGGACTCTGTGGTTTCGGCAGCAGCCAAGAAGAAGACTTCAGGCTCCTCCTCTTCAATGGCCCCCCCCTCCCGACAGTGAGGGGAAGAAGTTGGATGCCATGGGGCGAAGAGTTATTACGTCGACAGCGACTACCATCAAGGCCGCCAACAATCTTGCCATTGTGGCGTGCTACGACCGGGAGCTTTGGTTCAAGATCGCTCCCATCCTGGAATTCCTTCCCGACGACTAGGGTGGAAGCTTTGGAGATTCTACAGGAAGGCGAGGTGGCAACGGACCACACCATCATGGTGGACACGGATATCGCCGACAGAGTTCTGCCAAATGGGGAACAAAGTTTGCCTTTGTGGGCGGGGCTGGCTGAGGGCCACTAATTTTCTCCAGAATGTTCAGTCGAGGGTGTTTGACATGCCCTTCGACTGGGACAACTTGTTTGGGAAGACCGTGGATGAGTCTCTTCAAGCCATCAAGGCGGACACGGAGACGGCTCGTGCCCTGGTCAAGCTTCAGCAACGACGGCCGTCCTTTCGGACTTCTGGCGGGAAATCCCAAGGTTCTTCCAAAGGATTCGGTGGAGGAGCTTCGTTCTACCGTCAGCCCTCCCGCTCTTTTGCCCAGGAGACCTACAGGGGCCGTCCCAAATCTGGAGGACGACGTCGCTGTCGCGAAGGACCCCTAGGCGGTCAGTCAACGTCAAAACAGGATTGAACCAGCTGTGGCGTCGGTCCCACACCGGAAGCCTTCACGCAAGAGGCCTGTGGCTGCCGGAGGAGAAGGTGTTGCACATCAACGTGTTGGAGCTGCGCGCAGTGTTTTGGGCCCTCAAGTTTTTCCTTCCATCCCTCAAGGGCAAGGTGGTGCGGGTCTTCATAGACAACACCACCACTATGTTCTACATCAGGAAGCAGGGGGGCACCAGGTCCCCGGCACTCTCCAAAGAGGCACAGGAATTTGGCACTGGGCAGTCGCCCAGGGGATGTTCCTCATCCCGTTTCACCTGGCAGGAGTGAAGAACTCTGTCGCCGACTCGGCAGGGAGCTGCTTTCTTGTCACGAGTGGGAGCTTCGGCAGGACCAAGTGGATCGACTGTTCCGCAAATGGTGCAATCCCCAGATCGATCTATTTGCGACGAACAACAAGCGCTGGAGGTTCCCCAGCAGGTTTCCCCAGGCGGGGAGCATGGGGGACGCATTCTCATTCCCCTGGGACGGCCTGTCTCTGTATGCGTGCCCTCCGTTGCCGTTGCTTCTTCGACTAGTCAATCAACTCAGACGGTCCCTGTGCAGGATGATCCTCGACGCACTGGCGTGGCCGAGGCAGATATGGTATCCGGACCTTCTCGACATGTCAGCAGCTCCTCCAGTCAAGCTTCCGGCGGTCGCAGATCTTCTCGCCAGCGAAGGAGGCGCAATTCTTCACCACAACCCAGGATCGCTGAACCTGGAGGCCTGGCTCTTGCAACGTTAGAATTCGGGGGTTATGATCTTCCAGCGGACTGCAAGGAAGTGCTGGCTGAGGCCAGGGCATTGTCTATTCTTAAGTGCTATGGACTTAAATGGAAGAGGTTCGCCGTCTTGTGCAGTACACAGAAGATCGATCCTCTACAAGTCACGGCTCCGCAGGTACTGCCATATTTGCTGTCCTTGGACAAGGCTGGACTGGCTGATGCCTCCATCAAGGTTCATCTGGTGGCTATCTCCCGCTACACCAGGTCTCTGGGACGGTCGTCGTTGTGGTCATACCGTCTGGTGAAGGAGTTAGTCAGAGGACTGTTCCGTTTGTTCCCGCCGGTGAGGGCTCCGGCCCCGGCGTGGGAGCTCAATGTGGTGTTGACTAGGCTCATGGGTCCTCCATTCGAGCCTATGCATTCAGCGCCACTGACGTTTCTGTCGTGGAAGACCGCTTTCCTTGTGGCCATCACCTCGGCATGACAAGTGGGAGAGATCCAGGCCCTCTCTTGTAAACCACCTTACTTGACATTCCACGAGACGAGGGTAGTGCTACAGACGCATCCCTCTTTCATGCCCAAGGTGCCGTCGCACTTTCATCTAAACGAGCCCTTGGTGTTGCCTGTATTTTTTCCGACGCCTTTGTCGTTGGCTGAGAGGACTTTGCACTCGCTAGATGTGGCTGAAGCGCTGAAGTTCTATGTGGACCGCACAAAGAATTTCTGGAAGACGTCACAGCTTTTCGTGAACTGTGCCCTGTGAACCAAGGGAAGGCCCTCTCCAAGGCTTCCATTTCCAGGTGGCTCTCCGGCTTCATCACCCATTGTCACCGGTTGGCAAACCGACCGTTACCTGGTCGTCCGAGAGCCCATTCGACCAGAGCGGTCACCGCAACTACGGCGTTCCTCTCTGGTGTGCTCCTGCTGGACATCTGCAGGGCTTCTATGTGGAGGTCGACGCACACCTTCACGAGATTTTACTGCGTTGACAGGGATTCCACGGAGGAGTCCAGAGTCGGCCAAGCAGTGCTGCACAACCTGTCCGCTTGAAGGTGAGCCTGGTGAGGAGGTAAGGGATGCTTAATGTTGAGCCTTGCCACCTCCTGTGGTTGCGCATGTGTGTACTGCTATTTATTCTTTATTCATGAGCATGTGAATCCATGCCAGACCCCATGCTGGAGAAGGAACAAGTTACTTACTTGTAACTGTTGTTCTGCAGCATGGGTCTGGAATGGATTCACATGCAAACCCTCCCGTCTTCCTCTCTGCGACTCTTCTCTTGGTCCTACTGCCACTTTACGTGCTACCAAATCTGAAGATGGCTGCCAGAGGAGGGGCTTAGGTAGAGGGTAGTCATTGGCTGGGGGCAGTATGACCCAGAGGCCAGTAATTGGTTGTTAGGAGAAAGACAGTTCAGAAGTGAAACTGAAACTGATTTTTTGCTTTACCAAGGATTCACAGCCTGATGATGGGGAATATTCATGAGCATGTGAATCCATGCCAGAGAACAACAGTTACAGGTAAGTAACTTGTTCCTTACTCATGATACTCGGCCACAGTCTTCCTTCTCTTCTTGTGTAAACGTTTTTAGGAAGCAAGTATTTACTGCATTTCCCATTGTTTAACACTGTGCGTCTCCCTGCTGTGCTGCATCTTCTCCTGGTTCTCAAACCAACCTCTAGTTCTCTTCATTGAGGTCCCCTATGGTCCTCCCTGTTGTGTGAATTCGACAATTTGTTTATGTCCAAAAGAAAGAAATGTTAGCGTGAGTCAAACTATTGTCCATAATAATATTGTCCATAATATGATTTGGTTATTCGGAGTATTAAGTATCACGCAAAGTGCATTTGTTTTAAATCCAGGCTTGCATCTATGTAACAGTGAATGTGCAACTTGGTTATTAAATTGTACTTTGTTTATCGCAAAAGTGAAGTTAATCTGATTCAGAAAGTCTCTAGAAGCCTTCTGAAGTCTGGACCCCTCAAGTTGGGGTCAAATTCAAAACCAAAGATCACCTGGCTTCTTATGGTATCTACTTTGACTGCTTGCACCATAAGGGTATTTTAAGATTTGTTTGGATGCAACCAGATCAAAGAGACAAATTATCAAGGAACAAGAAATGTTATCCAAGCATGCTATCTAACAGTGGTTGACCTAGCAGATGCAATGTTTCTGCCGGATGGCTAACAGCTACTGATTGTATTCCAGAAGTCTTAGGAGTTTGCTGATCTATGGTACTATGAATTAGTGGTTTAGAAAGGTGGATGAAACTCTTAAAAAAAAAAAAATAATAAAATAACTGATATGAGCAGTCCATGGGAGTTTTGCAAGAAAGGAGGAACTACTGGTCTGCTCTGCAAGGTATATATGAGCTAGAAAATGGAGCGCTCTAGTCCTACCATGAGAGACAATACTGGTCTATGTACCCAAGATACCAACAAGACGTGATCTCATCTAAATCAGCTGCATGAAAGAGAAAAGTAGTGCTTTCAAGTACAATTTTACCCTTCGTTCCTTACCATAGGGTTTGCCTGGAGGCAGATCGGCCACCATCTACAAGGTGGCATCACATATCAGCCAAATGGGTGACACAGTACAAGAAGCTGGCATGAATCAAAACTACACTGAGATCAAAGATTGCATCTTACTCTTCAGGCGCTACGCCCTGTTTTTTATTTTCCTTGACCTAGTTTGCCCAGTTGTAAGAGAAATCATTCCACAGCTCTCTGGTAAGGGCTATAACACAATCTCACCTACTGTTCAGATAGAGATCCCAACCCAAAAGTAAGACCAAACGCTTACAAAGTAGCAATAGCAGTCAGGCTTCACTCAAGGCAGGCTGCAGGTTGCTAGTGAAGTACAATTTACCCAGATAGTTGCCACAGAGAATGTACTACATTGGTATATTGAGAAATATATACTTTATTGTGAAATTACACGCAGGTAACTATAAACATAACTCCTAGTAACAGAGGGCATATATAAAGGGCCATCAGAGACCCTTTGGCCTTGAGAGGCTATTGTATGTCCACTTACTGCTGCTAAGCACAATGCATAGAATGCTAAGGGAATGGGGATAGAGTGAACTCTAGACAACAGTAAAACCTGTTAGAATCCTGATCAGAACTCTAAATGCCAACATATGGTGTGAGCTCTTGCTCTTCCCTGGGATCTCTCTAAGCCGACCCCATCCTCTGAAGCCAATCCCGTGCCAGAGGATGACTTGGGAACCCTGCATCACCGGCAACCGCTAACCATAGCAATTCACCTTTTTACTCTTCTCCCACTGACCCCTGACCTGGGAATAACTGGATAGAGAATAATCACTCTCCCCAAGAGCCTCTGGGTTCCCTCTGCACTGGTGTAACATTGCTGGACTTCTCTGTGATCGCTGAACAATGTGCACAGCAACTGCCCCCATAATCCACCAGCCAAATCCTGTAGATCTTCTTCCCTGGCAGCAGGGTATTCTCCCAACCCGCTGGCTCCGCCACCAGGCATTTCCTTAAGTTATTTCTTAATTCCTGGACCTCTTCACCTCCATGAGCTCTTGAGTGTCTCCCTCCAACGGAACTCAAGGAACAGCTCCTCACGGTCACTTTTGCAGTAAGGTACTTCTTTCCTGTGAAAGACTGGCTCTATATGCAATAATAGTCCTGCTCGGTCTCTTGTGAACCTGCCTGAACCGAAAAGCATTTTACATACCTGTTACTTCTGTTTCTTTTGCAAGAAGGACTTTGACTCTAAAATAACTTATTTAAAATGGATACTTGCTTGATACATTGTGAGCTCTGTTTTACTTAACTGTTAGTGTATTGTTTTTCTCTTTGCCATTTCCCAATAAAATTCTTGTCTTTCTTTTATGCAAATATTGCGTGAACCTTCTCTTATTTGGGAACAATGAAAAGTGTGCAGTGTGCTTGTGAACCACCCCACTCCACCTCCCTTGAGTTAGACCAGGGCTGCTATGTCCCTACTAACATTCGGCTCGCAAGCTTAAGGGAATCACTATTAATACCAGCGTCGGGAAGATATACCTGGGGAAACTGACACAGGGCTTGAAGGAGGGCCTCCTAAACAGTAGGTCATAAATGGTCTCTCTGATTTATCTATGGTGTGCCCGTTGCAGATGTAGAGTGATCATAACTAATGAAAAGCTACTTTAAAATGTGGAAAACAATGTAAGTCCATTTTCATTTTTACCATTAGCAACAAAGCAAGGTGCCAGTGAGTCAGGCCTCTGCTGACCTGCTGAGCTCTGGTGCCTGCATTGGGGCAGACTGCCTGATGAAGCTTCTAGGGAACTACTGCCGGAACCAGGACATCAAGACTGCAATCACTGTAGGAGTTGTAGGTGAGTTTGTTGCACATCACGGAGCAGGAAAGGGGTGCCTTATTGCCTCCTACCATGTGATGCCACTGACAAAGCTGCTTCATACAGCAAATTGGTCAGTGCATAATGATGAACCATGCTAATCCTGGGCAGCTTCCTTCAATGTAAGCAGCAACACTGCCATGTTTTGATTTGCCAAATTTGAAGACCAAATTATCTTTTGGGGGGGCAAGCGACTTCAAGAGTTGTGGATGGACATCAACTTATGTTTTGGTTGTGGCATTCTTACAGGGTTTCCCAATGTTGGGAAGAGCAGTTTGATTAACAGCCTAAAGCGTGCCCGAGCTTGCAGCGTGGGAGCAACACCTGGAGTGACCAAGTAAGTGACGTGAGCCAATATTTTCTGCACAGCATTCTGTGAAGATGAAAGCCAGGAAGCGGATCTGATCCTTTCAGGATTCATATGTTGGGAGGGAAAAAGTCAACTGTAGTTATTTGTTAAGGTGGAGTTTCAGAATCAACCATTTGGGCAGATTATGAGAGGACACCCTATTCTGGTAAACGTGAAAAGTCACTAATGCTTAGCTAGCTCAAGGTAGCTTGACTGAGCAGTAACAAACAGCACACCTAATAATCGAAGGCAGGCAGGATGTATAGAAATACAGTAATATTTATTAGGTCTTCAAAATAACTCATTGCAATTAAAATAACAGATTAGTAAAACTACCAAACATACACTGTCAACCTATGTAAAGCCACCCTGTGGTGCTCTTGCTAAAGAGCACCACTACTTTACCTTTTAAACAGTATCAGATTCAAGTACAAACACTAGGAAACTGTAAATTTGGTAAAGCAAATGAAGAGACATAGATCAGTAATAATAAACTAGTTAGAATTAGGTAGGTAATTAAAGAACCCCATCACTTAAAATCCCTTGCCTGCTAAAGGAGATCTTGTCTAGTGCCCTAAACGTCACCCGTCCCAAAGTGAGCCCTTTTTTATACAGATTTTCAAGTCTTTCAAAAATCACTGCACACCTGAAACCTACGGAGCAACTATCACTTCTTGGAAGGTTAGTTCCGTCAGCCAACATCAATGACCCTCCGCCTGTACCCATGGACTGTCTCACCTCTCACCCTATTTCATCAAGACTGCCACTGAATAGCTTTGCTCTGTTACCGCATGTTTCACCTTGTTCAGCAAAACCGATTTTAGTTGTGCCCAGTTGCCGCATTTGTTCACCTTGTCCAGCCAAAATTAATAAGTTGCACCATCAGCAGCCTCTACTTCCTGCCCCCTGCTGCTCCTCTTCCCACCCTACCCCACCCTCTGCTTGCACTTTCCACATATTTTTGTTGTACTGCCCCCTCTTTTTCTTAAAACTGACACCTTCCTACACCCCTCTTCCCTCCCCTCTCACTCTTACCCCCTCCCACTGTATTTATCCCTACTGTTGTATAAATGTATGTCCCACCTCTACTTAGCATTGAATAATACCCTCTCTGTCCTACCCTGCACCCTCACCCACTTTTACCTGATTTGTGTAAGGCACTTGGAAACACTAAGGACTGTCATCAGACATGAGTTATCTTCTCTGTTATATGTACAATTTTCTCTTACGCACTTACCCAGCTCTGTGCAGGCCTGTATCATTCAGAAAGTCACGGGCTCTGCCTGTTTTCTCCCACTGCCCACCCCCCTCCTTGAGCGCTTTGAAACACTTCCTGTGTATAGGCGCTATACAAATGAACAATACATAAATACATACATTTTAAGAAGGCAGAACAAGTGTTGGCAAAGCCAACATGTAGGTGTAAGTGTTTCAATAATTGTAGAACACAGCAGTCAAACCTCTTAGTGGTCCTATAACAGTCCTTATGGGAAGCCCGTGGGGGTGGTGAGGAGAGTGGTAGGGTGGTTTTCCTAAAGTCCACCTGGAGGTAACAATCTATAAAACCATCCCTTGGTATACAGGTCCCCAACTCTTAGTATAGGTCTGTACTAGCCAAAGGATGGCAGAGCAGCCAGGCTTATGTTATGAGGAGGATGTGAGCTGTAAGTAAGTACAATGAACCCAGTCAGTACAATAGCCCAAAGAAACTCTTACACACTAAAAGGTATAATAAAATATACATTGGTTTGATATACACAAGGCAGGTGAGTAAATACTCTATTAGACTAACCAATACACATGGGAAATATCAACAAAAAAGGTGACTGCTTCAATAGTAGTTGCTTGTGCTTACAATTGTTACAGAAAATGACAGCAATTATAGTTCACCTGTATTGCTTGTAGTGCTGCACACCTGCATTTGTTACAGAGAAATTACAGTTTCATTAATTTACTAAAGGCACTCGGATAAAGTCTGTAGGAAGGAAAAGGAGGGTTATTCAACACTATAGCAGCAATTTACATTCTAGTAACACTTTTCAAGGCTTCTAATACTTTGGCAGTCCAATCCTTAACTTTCCAAGAGTTCATCAAAGTCAGTGTAGGAGTGGAACAAAAATCTTATGCAGCAGAAGAAAAGCCAAAGTTCCTAGTCACTTAAATAAAAACGCTTTATCAGATAACACAAGTTATAGAGACCCAGTAAAGGACTCTGTGAAAGAGCACAAGCTGCTAAGCCTGGGCCAGAGGTATGGGCAAACACCCAAACACCTTGTAACGCACTCCAGTTACACTGCAGTGACTATTCGGCTTGAGGTAAGTTCTACCTTGAGCCCCGCAGTACCTTAGGTTCGTTGATGAAAACATAACTGGATTGTCTCCTGTGCAGCAGCGACGGACCCAGTCTACTGATTCCTCTGTCTGGTGACGAAAGAAAGGACTCTGAATGGGATGTCATAGCAGCAGTCGCGAGAGAGGACCCTTAGCAAGGATTTCTTCAGTCTTCTATGTCAGTCTGTAGTTCTGGTGCCTTTTTATCAGCTCCAACAATTAACGGTTCGCGCCCGGTCGATCTCCTCGATTCTGAAGCCCTGCACTCTGGTGAGGGGACTTGGATGAGTGGGATTGTGCCTCTGGAGGTCGAATTGGAGCTCTCCAAAGTTCTGGGCTGATTGTCCATGCAAAGACGTTGCACATCAAATGGGTTGGAGGTCCCCTGGTATTCGCGGTATGCAGCTCTTGAAGGTCACAGCACCCCAGGGTATGGCTCGATCTGCAGTTAGTCTTGGGGCTGGTTGGTCCCACCAGCCAAAGGGAAAGGGTCAGTCTTTTGGAGCTCCTCTGTCGATAAGAAAACTGGGTCAGGACAGAAGTGGTCGCTGCATGATCTCTGGTCGTCTTCAGCTTCGGATCGTCTGTTCCAGAGTGGACTTGCCTTCTGCCTCAGGAACCTCCCCTTTTATTCGGATTTCCCATTCACTCCTCTGAAGAGACTTCCAGCAGTTTACAGAAGGGGAGTGCCTAAATGTGAGCTGGTTCCATTTAGGCACTCTGGCAGACAAAGGACCGGGGAGTGTTAAACTCCTCCCTGCTTCCTACCTTAACAGACACACGGGAGCCTAGGTAGGGACACCCTACGGTTCCCGCCAAAGTCAAAACTCACATTCAGACCTCCTCCCCCCAGAATGGTAGAAGAAGGGCTAATAAAGGACAATCACGCAAGAAATGGGGTAAAAAGAAAGGAGCCACCATGTTAGAACATAGGTGACCCTTTTGTGCATAACCGAGTCTGTGAATACAGCATGCGGTAGAAAATAGCACAAACGTTGGTAGAACACGTCCACTGCCACCAGCCAAAACTATAGGGTTGTCACTGTGACCAAAAAGGCACAGGAGCAGAGATAAGAGGGTACTAGGTATCCACTTAGCACTCCACATAGGGTGGTGTGTGCTAGTCTCTCAGAAGTTAAAGTTTTAGGAAGTATGCAAAGTATCCCTCTAGCCTTAAGAACAGTAGTTTTTAAGGATAGTCAAAAAATATCAAAGGAGAACCCAAAGGTTCCCAGCAACACTGCACATACACACTACATGTAGCACTAGAAGGAGAAAGGGGTTTTGGGGGGACTGCGACTGACATGGCAAACTCACCTTTTCATCCCCTCTTCTGTGGCTGTCTCTGGTGTGAGCTCTTGCTCTTCCCTGAGATCTCTCTAAGCCGACCCCATCCTCTGAAGCCAATCCCGTGCCAGAGGATGACTTGGGAACCCTGCATCACCGGCAACCGCTAACTGTTGCAATTCATCTTTTTAACTCCTCTGCCACCGACTCCGGACCTGGGAATAACTAGATAGAGAATAATCACTCTTCCCAAGAGCCTCTGGGTTCTGTGTGTGTTGCAAATGTGTAAAATGGATGCCTTTAAGAGATATGGAGGAAAGCAGACTCCATAAGATAAAGTAAAACAAAGCACAGAGTTCCCAAAGGTCAGAGCAAATAAGAATGAATGAGGTAAGAAAGAGGAGAGAAAGAAAAAGGCCCAGAAGTCCACCAAAAAGTGCTGGGGGCCTCACTAGGAGAGGGGATAGGGATTAGGCATACAACTGAAATCTCTCTAACAGAGGGTCCTTGGTCAGAAGAGAGATGGGGTTAGCACTTTGCACCCAATAAACCATAAGGATTGAGGGGATTGGGTAGTGTTGGGTAAGATTGCCATATCTATGATAAATCTTCTTGACCTGTGTCAAACCCAGAACCTTTTGCTTGGATTGGTAATGATTTTACCTTGTCCCCACGTGAAGGAGAATCTTTTCCCCGGTCGCCTAGTCTTTTACCCTTTTTATGGGTGACCTTTTTATTTCTCTCCACAGTGTATGGTTGAATTTGGTTCCCTAAAAATTTTGGGCTTAGGCTGCCCCTTTGGGCTCCCCTGTTAATTTCTCTTTCCTATACTTAGATATAGTAGTATAGATATCTGTGTGATATGCACATGCTCATCTTAATCTAGACTGGAGTAGACGTGCATAACAGATCTGCGTCGCCCAGACACTTGTCTTTTCTGCTGTATCAGCACTCTGGCCCGCTGTGATGAACTTGAACTATACATTGTGTCTATGATGACATCAGACCAAATTTATTGTGGTTGTCCCGCTATATTGACCTAATACGTTATGCTATGTGCACTGTGTACCTAGGAATGTAACACCATGGGCGTAATTTTAGGGGGGCACAGGGGTGTTTGCCCCCCCCCCCCAACCATTTTGTCCCCATTCATTTGGCTGGCGCACCTTTTTTTCAGATGTCATGTCCCCCCCAACATTTTTAGCAAAGTTACTCCATTGTGTAACACCACAATAAGATTGACCTCGCTTCACCGTCTGAGTAGCACCAGCCTCCGTACTCATTGTGCTGCCTAGTCTAAATCAGCTTACTGTTGTCGGGCACCATACTAAACCTGCACTAGACTGTTGTACGAGAATGCCTCAGCTTTTCTGATTACTTAACTGTCTCGCTTATCCTTGCTAACATGCCCTAAGAGTCTTGCCCAATTGTTCTATCTTGACTACTAGACCTTTGCCTAATTGCTGATTCTAGGATATTAGGTAATATACTTATTGCTAAGCATTGGCGCCACTATTTGAGGATTAGATGAAGCACCTAACTACCATTGTATGATTATACTGTATGCATTCGCATCTGCCCCTAGCATCAGACCCCTAGTACCTACGCAGCTTACTGCTATGAGACCGCAGTACCGCTATTTTACTGTATGTAATAGGCCATACTGATAGACCCGCACACCCCACGAATGATCAGCTAGCACCTGCATCCTAGTCATTACTAGTAGATTTACTGTTGCATATTGGGACTTGTCTATATATCTTAACTACGATTAATATACTACAACATACCAGCAAGTACCTACCTCTGCTACATAGAACTAACCAGTACCTAAATGTATTAAGTCCAATACCTAATGTGATATTATTAGCCAGCAGCATACGTACAGTACACTATGCACAGTGCACATCAGACTGCCGGTGTATTCCTGTGCCTTAGCACTATACTCACATGCTACACATTAGGCACCAAACCTATATGGCCCTGTGTAACACTCCCTCCCACTATGAATTTTGAAATTAGTATGACCGCATCTAATCTATACCTGACCAACCCAGCGTTATGGATCAAACACTTCACAACCAAACCAACACCCAATCAACCTTGCTCTACTAATTATAGAAACCTAAGACTAGGCTCTAGACTCCCCCCCCCCCCCCCCCCCCGTTTCGTATAAAAAACCGGTAACTCTCAACAATACTCTGCACCAGGCAAAGGACACTTTGATCAAATGTGCCCTTGACAACGCTAGATCTATCTCAGCTCACGCGTTAGACATTGGATTTCCTAGCCATAACGGAAACATGGCTACATGCAGCATCTGCCCCCACCCTATCTTTTGCAGTGCCAGAATTATGCCATCATTAAATGCAACAGACTCTCCCCTGTCCAAAGGCGGAGGAGTAGCATTTATCTTCAAAAGAGCTCTTAATCTCAGACAAATCCCAAATACGCATATTGACTCTGGTGAGTTACTAACAGTCAAACTGCAGCTATCTCCTAATCAGACTGCTACAATACACCTTATTTATAGACCACCGGTCCTAACGATTCTGTAGCTCATGACCTAGACAACTCATTAGCAGATTCAGGATTCACCCAACATATCCAGGTAACCACTCATAGCAAAGGAAGAACAATAGATTGGCTCCTCGACCTGAATTGCTCCATCAATCTTGGCTCTGTCACGCCATGTACTTGGACTGATCATTTATGAAATAACCTTCACCATCAAAGCTAACCCTTACAGTCGCAAACCTAATCTTGCACCCCTGTTCACACTAGAAATAAGGACATCTCTAAGGAGAAACTCCTCCCTCTAATCTTGCCCCTTCTTAACAAAACCTCTGCGACCAACTTTAATCCAACAGCCTTAGTAGACGCGTACAACCAAACTATACTAAAGGCATTAGATGCTATCGCCCCACTCAAATTTAGGAAATCCAAACCTTGCGCCCATCTTAACTCCTGGTTTACCCCTCAACTAAGAGACTTACATAAAGCCAAGAGAAATGCAGAGGCACAATGGAAAGGTCACCCCACAGAAACCAACAAAAACACCCAGAATACGGCATCAACTGCTTACAAAGATGCTATATTCCTAGCTAAAAAAGACATTTACAACAAGCGTATTCTTCAGGCTGAATGTAACACTAAAGATCTCTTCAAGATCCTCAAAGAACTTGAATCTCCAATAGCCCCGATAGACAATTGCATCACTTGACACCACATGGTGCTCGAACATCCAAAAAGCGCTCCTCAAGAAAATCTCCACCCTATAAACTAAAATCAACAGCAAAAAAATACAGCCTCCCTACAGACCACCTCTTCAACCCCCTCATCAACAACCCCTCCACTCACGTACACACAATCAAACCTTTTAAGCTCTCCCCACTTTCCACCTGGAAAGTGGGAAACATCATCAGAAAGATCAAACCATCTAACTGCCAAGGCGATGCATGTCCAGCCCCAATCATTAAGGAAGCCGCACATGAACTAGCTCCCTTCATCACTTCATTTATTAATGCTTCCTTTAAATCAGGGTCGGTCCCTGACAACCTTAATGGCGCCTGGGTTATCCCTCTAATCAAAAAAACCTACCCTTGACCCCAACAACCCGGCCAACTACAGACCTATTACAATTGTGCTCTTTTTACTGAAAATTCTGGTCTGTGCAGCTGATCTTCAAATACAGGCCTACCTAGAAGCTAACAATCTCCTGGGTCTTCGCCAATCGGTTTTCCGGCCAAGACACGGAACAGAAACTGCCCTAATCGATTTAAAAACACAAATCGAGGATCTAAAAGATAATGGCAAATTGGCTCTACTACTCCTGCTTGACCTATCAGCAGCTTTTGATCTGGGGGACCACCAAATCCTATGCCACCATCTCAAAACTGCTGCTCATTTCTCTAAGGAAGCCACCTCCTGGATTAAATCTTTCCTGGCTAACAGAACCAAGAGGGTCTTCTCACCCACAGCGTCTGCAGAACCATTACCTGTACTATGTGGGGTTCTGCAAGGATCCTGCGTCTCGCCCACCCTATACAACGTATTTACTACGCCACTCTGATATCCTTGACTATCTGGGTGTCACCTACACTAATTATGCGGATGACACCCAGATACTCATCCCTATCACGGGTGACTATGTATTTGATTCAGAAGCACTCAACAAGGTTTGTGCGGTCATCCGGGCTTGGATGGCCCACCACAGGCTTTGTTTGAACAACGAAAAAAAGGAGCTCCTCATTCTAGGCTCCCGCCTTAGACTGAACAAACTAAACCCAGCCTTTAAAGCATTCAAGATCGATAGGAACACGATTAATGTGTCTAATGATACTAAAACCCTCGGTATATATCTTCATTCCACCCTATCCTTCAACAGACAAACTAATGCTGTGGCTTCAGCAGCAGCTTATCCATGCAAGCTCATAACAGCCAGTTTTCTCCCTACCTCTAATTGCATCGTCCTCGCCAGAACCCTCATAATGTCCAAGATAGACTATTGCAATGCTCTCTATCTTGGTACTAGCCTCCGGAACATCAACACATTACAGGTAACCCAAAATAACGCCATCAGGGCTGCCCTCAACATCTATAGGAAATCTCACATATCTGATCCCAGACGCAACCTCTGCTGGCTCCCTATTAATCAAAGAATAGCATTGAAAACACTCACCCTGACTCATAAGTGCCAAGCTAACCGTGCACCTGAATACTTATCGAACCGCTTCTTAGCTCACACATCCACACGACCTGCGAGATCAACCCAAATACATTCTCTCCGCATACCCAGATTCAAGCAACAAAAAGCAGGGGGGGCCAGTTTCCCAGTCCTGGAAGCCAAATTATGAAACGCCCTCCCTACTACACTAAGAACTGTGCCATCCTTCCATTCCTTCAAGCATAAAGTCAAGAAATGGCTCTTTGACAAAGATAACTCCTTATAGTGATGCCTTTGATGTAAATGGTGTATCTGTAACTCTGTATATATACCCTATGTTTAGTGCATTCATGTAAAGGGTCATTCTATAACTGTATATACCTATTTGTAAATTGCTTTAACCTGTAAATATGCTCCTCTAAGAACTGTTTATTTTTGCAATGTATGTAACCACCTCATCCTCTTTATGCGCCCAGATGCCCACAGGCCCGGATGCGCTATGCAAATAAAACAAATACAAATACTTGGGTGAACTGTAGTTCCCAAGTAGTAAAGAAGGATTTTCATCCCCTTTACATTTTGTACAAGTGAGCCAGCACATCCCACCTTATGTGGCGTGTTGGGGGGGATACAATGTATCCCCTTTCTTACTTACCAGGTAACATGTTACAATTGCGAGTTTTACATTAATGGCTGGTGGCAATGTTTTTAACTTTATGACTTTTATGCTTTTATTACCGGCAGGCTGTTAATTCAGCCTCGGTAATGCACAGAAGGTGAGAAAGATGGGCTCCTTTTTTCGCCATTTCTTGTGTGCTTTCTGTTTGAGGTCTTCATCTACCATTCTAGGCGGGAACGACCTCAGTGGAAGTTTTCTCGCCCAGGCTCCAGAGTGTCTGAGAAGGCAGGAAGTGAGGGACACGTCCATAACTCTGCACCCCTTTGTCTTTCACCTTGCCTGAAAAGGAACCCTCTCCCAGTGGCGGGCTGGCTGCCCTGATTGGATAGCCAGACCACCCCTTGCTGTAAAATGCAGGGAGAGAATTTAGAAGTTGTGCTGTAGTTCCTATTAAATACTCAGTGACCGGAGAGCCTACTGTGTAACTGGAGCCTGCTGTAATCCTTCCTTCCAATTGACCTGGGGGTCCCAAACGCGAAGCCTCCTACCCAGAGGCTAGTGAGATTCACAAGTCTCAAGACGACCTGCATTTTGAGCCATGCCACAGTGTGCTGCGATCTTGCTGGGCTTCAATATTCCAATACCCTGGAACCTCAAGCCTTTGTGCGGTGCATGGCCGTCCGAATCTCTCCGAAACTCTGGTGGCCTCCTGTTGGCTCTCCAGAGAATCCCTGAAGTCCCCTCACTAGAGTTCAGGACCGAGAGAGGGACGAGAATCTGACGGGAGAAATTAGTTAATCTGGCTGCTCAAAAAAAGCACCAAAACCAGAGCCGCATCCAGCCGCGAAGAAACCCTTGCCTGGGGTTTTCCCCGTTGATCCTTCATGCAAACTCCCTTCCAGTGTCCTGTCTTAAATCTTTATGAAAAATAATTCATGGACCAGGTTTTTGGCTGCAGATCCTGAAGACGTCCTGCTGCATACTTCTTCTGTGCTGAGGTACTGTGTTGGCTGGGGTATTACTCACCTTAAGCCCTTTGTGATTCCTGTGTAGCTTTGAGGCGTTTCATGTGATTGGGAGCCCTCTCATCCAATTCACCCAGTCTCACAGCTGGAATCCTCCTAGGTTGTCTTCTTTGAAATCCCTGGCCCCTAACTAACTCTAAAGTGAACTACTTATTGTTTTGAAGAGACTTCCACAGGAACTGTAACTTTTTCTGCAACTGAACCCTCTGACCCTACCCACAGCTGGCACCTAGACCACTAGGGTCCCTCTTCTGCCTCGGAGTGATTTCATGCAATAGACTAGGGAAGGACTGGATAAGAAAAGGATTCTGCCTTGAAAAATATAACCAGTGTTTAAAAGTTACTTATTTGCAACAGTTGGTTTGGTACCTGCCCCTCTGAAATGAGCAGTACAGAAGTTCTTACTTACTTTGAATGTGTTTTGCCTTTCTTAAAAGTATACATAAGGTTATTTTACTCGCCTGTGAATTCGTCCCCCCACTTCCCAAAAGTAATGCTGTTGGCTTCACCTAACTATTCCTTTCAGAATATAAGTGTATAAGTACACCAACTGGGTCTTGCTTCCTCTGACGTGCTGTATAGCTTGTCTAGAATAAGTCTACATTGGGTGTTAACTACATTGAATAACATTGGGTCATTCTCGAAGTGTAACCTTGGGTTTTGTTTTCCCTGGTCTGCTTTATACAGATTCTAAAATAGTCTTAGGTTTATACATACCTTTAAGTTGCCGATAGCTCCTTTAAAAAGTATATAGGTCTTACTCCCCTTGAATAGCTGTGTGTCATTTTGAATAAGTGTACTGTGGGTTTAGCTGACCTTGGTCTGCCTGGTGCAATCCTAAAATAGTGTATAGAGTTCTTAATTGGTCTGTGTTCCACTGATCTGAAAAGCAACTGTAATAGTTTATTACACCATAAATTAGTTCTAGGTTCATACTGTTCCATGAATTTGTGTTCCACTATTCAGAAAAGTATCCTGGTAACAGGGTTGGTTAACTAAGTGATTCCTTAACGGAGTGTCACTGCATGATTGACCCGGACTACTACCCTTAAATTACTGACTGTAATCAAAAAGTATATGTAACCTGGTCTTACTTCCCAAGAATAGATGATTGCATTCTAAATGTGTTATAGGTGTACCTAACCTTGAACTGCTGACTGCTATTCTTAACAAGGTAATACTTTGAATTGTATCCCTTAAAGTATTGAGTCGGTTTTTATAATCGTTTATATATAATGTGATCGTACTTATTTACCCAAGATTCATCTTGGCCTACTTGTATTTAAATAAACCATTTTTCTGATGCTTGTTAATCTGCTTCGAATCACATGCTGTGAATATGGTCCGACATCCGGTGGTAACCGCAGAGTATTGCATCTTGTCTTTTGGGGACTGAAAGGGGACGTCGGCATAGGCGTTTCTGCAACACTATCCCTATCGTGACGTGTGTAGTACCCAAAATCCCTCACGCGCCGAGGTCCCTCAGATTGTTTTTTTCCGTCCAGATAACTGGTCGCCCTATAGCGGAGCTCTTACTAGAGACATTGTTTATCTTTACCAAATTGTCGGTTTATTCCCCGTTAAGTCACCGAATAAGAGCATCTTCGACGAAGACTACGGGGGAATCGTCTACGGCTGTGGATTTCGGCGCCTAAGATCCGGCGGCCGGATTTTCCACGTGGTCAGGCCCTCTGGCCGATACAGTAGGGAGAGTGGGGTCGGGGTGGCCAGATTGTTTAGTATGTCTTTCCTCCTTTCCCCTCTTTTCTCTGTAGGTCTTGTCATCCTTCCCTTTAGCTATGGAAAGGACTCCTTTTAGATTCTGCCCGAAGTGTAGGGTCAGATATCCTTGGAAGGACGAACACAGGACGTGTAACGCCTGTCTCCTCCTAGAGCACGACAAGAAGCGGTGTGCAACGTGCAAACTCCTTCGGCCCAAGACCCTTAAGGAGCACCGTGTAAAGTGGTGGGCCGCGTACGGCATGTCACGCATGGAGCCCCCCTGCCCCACCGCCACGCCAGCTGAAAGTGACGGGGGTACTTCGGATGACCAAACGTCCAATGCGGATGTTATAGACCTTGAGGCGGACACTTCTAGGTCCACCACGCCCGTCCCCGACCCTTCCAGGCTCGACTCTGGTCTTGCTACAGGGACTACACCCGGCGACAGGGGCGTACAAGCGCATCGCACTAAGCACACAACCCCTATGCCAATTTCGACGTCTTTGTCGAAAAAAAAGGCGAAAGCGCCAACGAGGCTGCCGAAAACTTTGCCGGTTCCCTCGGATTGGTCAGATCCAAAGCCTTCCCCGCATCCGCAGCAGTGCATTGCGACTGGGTAGTTGAAACTGACCAAGGGCGCTACTCCAAAACCTACACGCGTCAAAGCTCGGGAGCCCGATGCTTTGGCGATTTCCAAGGCCTCAGTAGGCCCGAAAACTACGGCTAGGCCTCTACCCGGAAAAACAACCGCTAGGCCTTCTAGTGCCGCGGACAATATCTCTACTGCCGACAAATCATCGGGGCCGCTGTCTCATGACGATTCGGCCACTATCCAGAGTAGCATCGGAAGAATCGCAGCAGCGGTGGGCCTTACTCCGGTTCCGCCTAAGGTTATGGGCCAGGCCGCTGAAAAGATTTCGGCGGATTTGGTTCCCGATTCCGATGAGACTTACGTAGATAGTCAAGAGCCCCTCTCAGACACCCTGAGAGGTTCCTCTGAACGCCACGCTGCGGAGAACGTTGTTTCTCCTCGCGTAGGCCCGTTTGGGTCCTCTAAATGGACTACAGAAAAATTTGAGGGTTGTATGGATCGGCTGGAGCAGATCATCAGTTCTTCTGATCATCCTCCCCCGAAAAGAGCTTGGATAGACTCTAACCTCCAAATTCAAGAAGTTCAGTCTTAGGTTTTCCAACAAGAAGACGTGGTCCATATGGACACATATAGAGACATCTATAATGAAGAAGCTTCTTTTCTCAAACTATAAGGACGATCAGCAGGATACGACCGAGAACTGGGAGGAAACCCAGCAGGAAGGTCAAGACCCTTGGACACAGCAAGATCAGGACTCTGATATTTTGTGCCTAGACTCTCCTCCGTCCACCCCAGCTCGCCAGGCCTCCCCTGTGGATGACCAGATGGCTTTCAACTCCATGTTGAAGAAAGCAGCTAATAAAATGTTGCCACTCAAGAGGCGGTACCGGAGCAGGATTTCGTGGAGGATATCATTAAGGAAAAACCTCTGGCGATTCAATCCATCCCCCTCCTTAACTCTGTTAAGAGACGTGTAGCTCCCTCATTGGTCTCACCTGCTCACTCACGGGCAGTGAACCCGAGAGTTGAAAAATGATTTCGACCTTCTCCTTCCGACCCTCTGTATATCAAACGGCACGCCATCCCAGACTCACTGGTAGTGACTACCACTCGAAAGAGGGCAGGGGTACCCCTTGCCACGGGAGAATCACCACTGGACAAGGAGTCTAAAAGGTTGTATGCCCTGGGCAAACGTGTCACATCAGCAGCTGCATACACCATTCTGGTTGCTAATAATACTACGCTATTAGCAAGCTACGCTGATGCCCAATGGAACTTGCTGCAGGAAGGCCTCCAGGAGGTTCCTGAACCCGCCAGGACAAAGCTTCTAACCATTGTTTCAGAGGCAAGACTGGTTAACCAGAATGTGGTGAAGAACACCCTAGACACTGCAGAAACAGCAGGCAGCTCTCTTGCACAAGGGACTCTTCTGAAAAGACGCACGTGGCTGCGTACATCCGGATTTAGACCTGAGACTCAGGCCTCTCTCATTAATAAACCCATTGAGGAGACTAACTTCTTCAGGAAAGCAGTGGAAGAAGTGTTGGAGACGGCCAAGAAGGAGCATGAGACTATAAGGTCCTTGCACCAAATTACACAGAAACCCTCCTACCCGAGGGGTAATAATTCTCGGCGGTCCTTTCGAGGGCAAGCCCGTGCTGGTCAAAACAACTACGTCACGGGTAACTTCAACACAAATCAAACATCTGGAAGTCCCACTTACTACCCCTCAAGGGGTCAGAAACGCGGCAAAGGTAGAGGCAGAGGCCCCAATCCCAGAGGAGCCACAGCCTCTGGCCAGAAATGACCACCAAGTCCAGGTCCCCTCCCATGTCTCCCTGGTCGGGGGGGGGGCGATTGACATCTTTCCTCAAGGAATGGGAGGGGATAACTTCTGACCAGTGGGTCTTAAAGACTGTCGCCCACGGTTATTGCATGGAATTCGCCCGACCTCCACAGTTCAGACCGCCGCGCTCACGGCACCTTTCACCGGACCATCTGGAGATCCTGATCCAAGAGGTGGAAGCACTGCTGGGAAAGGACGCCATAGAAGTCGTCCCTATTCTTCAGGTAAACAAGGGTATTTATTCAGTGTACTTCCTTGTACCCAAAAAGGATCTCACAATGCGTCCTGTTCTAGATCTGCGCCCAGCGAACAAGTCTATAAAACCCCAGACGTTTTGCATGGTAACACTGCAGGAGGTGATCCCTTTGCTGAAACAGGGGGACTTTATGGCAACATTGGACATGAAAGATGCATACTTTCATATTTCAATGTTGCCAGCGCACAGAAAATACCTAAGGTTCATGATCCAGGACAAACACTACCAATTCAAGGTACTCCCCTTCGGCATCGCCTCGGCGCCAAGGGTGTTTACCAAAGTCCTGGCAGTGGCAGCAGCACACCTGCGCAGACTATCAGTCCCAGTTTACCCTTACCTCGACGACTGGCTCATTACGGAGGACTAGTTTGACGCTTGTTTTTCGAACACCCAAAAAACAGTAGATGATCTCTTCAGCCTGGGTTTTTCAATCAACGAAAAGAAATCCAGCTTAGTCCCCAGCCAAGTAAAACAATTTCTGGGAGCGCTGATTCGGACGGAAGACGGTCTTGTCTTCCCCTCCAGCGAGAGGGTTCAGAACATGCTTTCACAGATCCCTCAATATGTAGCCAGTCGGGAGGTGACGGTACGCAAAGCAGTGCGCTTGCTAGGAATGATAGCATGATTCATATACTTGGTTCCCCACACGCGGCTGCGCATGCAACCCATGCAAGAGTGGCTCAACAGCCAGTGGTGTCAGGCCAGCGGACAATGGGAAGATCTGTTAGTTGTCTCGCCAGCCCTCGTTCTCTCTGCAGTGGTGGTCAAGAGGAAACCTCTTGAAGGGGAAGACCTTCACCACCCCTGCAGTGGAAGCCACCCTCACGACAGACGCATCTCTCACGGGGTGGGGTGGGGGGGGCTCACCTGCTTCAGCAGACAGCACACTGAGTGTGGTCCCCTCAAGTAGCGTCCAATCATATAAACTTACTGGAGCTATTAGCGGTGTTCAAAGCATTGAAAGCCTTTCAGATGCAGCTGCAAGGGAAGACTGCTGATCCTAACCTACAGCAATGTATTACCTGAACAAACAGGGGGGGCACTCAGTCGCCAGGGCTATCGAAGCTGTCCCAAAACATTTGGATATGGGCTCTCAAACAGAAGGGGCATCATTATGAGAATGGAGGTAATGAAAAAAGGAAGGCGGAATGGTAATAGCGTCATCGTTAACGGGTCCGGGGAATTCTGACCAGACAACCCACCAATACCGGCACCGCCCGTACCGTGCCCCCTCATACCGGCATGTGCACATACAGGGACAGTATAAAAGGAGTACACCCACACACCACACCTCTTCCTACACCAAAATGCTACCACTAGTTGTTGCAATCATGGCGCTGGAGGACATGCCTATACTGCTACAACTACAGCAACAGCAAGTAGAACAATAACAGCAGCAACAACAGGCAGCACAGAGGAGACGCAGGAGGAGAAGGAGGGTGAGCCAGGCCCAGCAATTACCACCAGTGCAGCCAGTTGTCCCTCGTAGGCAGCCGCCAATCTCTCGCATCAGACCCAGTCCATTCAATCTAATCCCTGAGCAAATCCACACCCTGTACCGGTTGGACCGGGACACCATCACCACCATAGTGGACATGATAGGCAATGACATTGCCAGCCTCATAGAAATACGCACTGCCATCCCCCCGCTACTAAAGGTGGTGTCTGCGTTCCACTTCCTGTCCAGAGGCACCTACCAGCACACAGTGGGCCAGCTGCATGGCATTTCACAACCACTATTTTCACGCATGCTGACCCAAGTGCTGGATGCCCTCCTGAAGCACGCTAGCACACAATATCAAAAAACTAAGCCAAGAATATTCATCATTTAATATTGACAGCAATACCATTAAAGTTTCCAAGGAAGTAAAAACCCTTGGATTCTACTTGGACTCCACACTGTCCTTTGATAAACCGGTCAAATCCCTTACCTCGCCCACGGCTTACACCTGCAAATTACTCAGAGCTGGTAAACCGTTCCTCTCCGACAATAGCTGTCTGATCCTGGCTAGAGCTCTAATACTCTCCAGAATCGACTACTGCAATGCCCTCTACAGTGGGGCCAATAAATCTACCATTCGAAAGCTACAAACACTACAGAATAACGCCTTAAGAGCAGCCCTAGGCATAAATAAGAAAACCCACATCTCTTCCTTGAGACGTCAACATAAATGGCTATCCACATCTAACAAAATACTACTAAAAACGCTTTCCTTGACACATAAAGCCCTTAACAACGCAGCCCCTAGCTACCTCACAGATAAACTTCAGAGAAGAATTTCTCTCAGACCTACCAGAATTGGGAATACTAATTGTCTGACTATCCCCAAATACAAGCTCACCACCATCGGGGGTAATAGCTTTATTGTTAAGGCAGCCAAAAGCTGGAACTCATTGCCTCAGGAGCTGAGAGCAGACCAACCCTACTCACACCTCAGGAAAAATTTAATAAAACATATCACTGCTACGAATCCTTAGTCTCCCATCACCCTTGAGGACTTGCCCACTTATATAGTGATTTGATCCTCCTGCAGTAACAGCGGACTACTGTATTAACATTGACTTCTGCATTAATTTCTGAAGACCTTGTGCATTGTGATCCATTCGGGAGCCAGTATCTTACAAAGGGCCCCACATGGCACATTTATCTTCTGTACAGTGCCAAGCGTTCAGTTATTTAAGTTCTTCGGCTATTCCTTTCTTCGTCCTATTTTGCACATTGTATATATCCTGTATTCGTGTAAAAAACTGGATATCTTGCTATATGTAAATATTGTAACAAATGAATAAACAAACACACATATCCCTACCACGGACTGCCCAGGAGATAGCCGACACCAAAGTAGGCTTCCATGCACTGGCAGGCATGCCCAATTGTGTTGGTGCCCTGGACTGCACCCATGTCGAATTGGTTGTCACCCATGCCGTAGAGGCGGTGTACCGCAATCGCAAGCAATACCACTCCATCAATGTGCAGATGGTATGTGACTCCAGCAAGATCATCACACATTGCTGCGCCCGATTTCCCGGATCAACACATGATGCCATTGTGCTGCGGAACTCCACGCTACCCCGTCACATGGAGCGACATGCTGGACCACGTGCCTGGCTGCTTGGTGAGTTGCGTGAGTGGGCCATGGCAGTGCATTAGGGTAGGGATGTGTTGTGATGCATACCCCACCTGGGTGGGAAGGGGGGGGGATCCATACCCCACCTGGGTTGGAAGGGGGGCAATGCATACCCCACCTGGATGGGAAGGGGGGTGGAGAACTGGGATAGATGAACAGCTTTTCGTAGTTTAACAGGGACTTTGACGGGCATGCGTCAGTGATGCACGGGGTCCATGTGGACATGCACACAGGGAATGTTGGAATTTGGGCACTGAACACTGTCATACAATAAATGGATACACACCAAATCACCAATGTCCAGCCATTATGTTTTTTATCACAACGTGTGTTTTGGATCAAAGTGCAAAAATGTGAATTCCCCCCAATAAACTCCCCGACCCCCCCCCAATAAACTCCCCGACCCCCGTGTACTCCCCAACCCCCCCAATAAACTCCACCAAATGCTCCCATTCACCCCAACCATGTGTCCGACTCCCATTGTCCGGGCACACGATTTGCGGGACTTTTTGCTGTCCGGGGGCAGCATTTCGCTGTGCCTTGCACTCCTCCTGGTAGGACGCACAGGGCTGGTGGGGACTGAGGAAGCAGCTGTGGTGGCTGATGAGGAGTCGTGGCAGGTTCAACACCTGCTGCAGGGCGTGGCCGCTGCATGTGGAGCAGGATGGACGTTAGTACCTGTGTTATAACCCCCAGACAATCCCTCATCAGCAGTGCCGACGCATTCACTGCAGCTGTGTTAGCTGTAATAGCGGCAGTGGTCCCCGCTATGGCAGTGGCTATTTCCCGCCTGGTGTCCTCGCCATCTTTAATGTATTGCTGCAGGAGCTCCAACATGGACTCCTGTCGGGCCTCCACCCTCGTCAGACGTGACTCGAGGGTGTTGTTGGGAGCATTAGTGGTGGGTGGTGCACTCACGGGCCTGCATTTTCAGTGCTGTCCTCCTCGAAGGGGCTCCGGTCCGAATCATGAAGGTAGGGATCAGCACTGCTGTAGGCGGGTGAGGGCTGAGTTTGGGGCGGGTGAGTGGACACGGGGCTTGGGGTGGGTGGGCATGTCACTTCCGTGATTCCATCCTGGTCCACATTCTCCTCCAAGTCATCTTATGTGGTGGCCAGTGCTTGTAGGGACTCCCCTTCCACAGGTGTGGGTGTGGGCTGCTGGGTCTCGGCTTTGTCATGCACACTGTCTGTAGGTGGGGCCTGCTTGGCTGCCCCGGAGGTGGTGGCAGCCCTTTTCTGTGTGCAGGACGTGGATGCCCTCGCGGTGGTGTCTTGGCTGGCATCTTCTCCATCGGTGCCTGGGGGGGGTAGAAGAGATGCAGGGCATCAGTGATGGTGTTACATGCCAGAAGCATACTATGGTGCAGTTCATTATTCATTAAATCATGCATTCATGTCTTACAGGTGTGTCACACAGGGTAGTCTGAGGGAGCATTTTGGCATTTGCTGCATGGCAGGTGGCATGCCGTTGATTTGGGGTTTGTGTGATGTATTACATGGGCACGGTCCATGTGTGTTGGTAATGGGATGGGCACTCAGCATGCATTTCTGTCTGGCAGGGTTTGGCCCGCCATCTGGACTTGTATGTGTTCATGTGGGTGTTGGGACATGCATTGCCTTGCCTAGACTCTCTTCCACATCACTTGTGCTACGTCAAGGTTTCCCCTACAGGGATCTGCAGGGTCATTCACCTCCTTCTGGTGATGATGCCACACCCGTCTCCATCTCCCCAAATCCCTCGATGGTCTCTGGATTAATGAAGCTGCTTGCGGTCTCCTTCCAGGTGGTCATTTTGGCAGGAGAGGGGGGACCCCTGCGTGTGGCCATGGCCGCCCTCCTGTTGCTTGCCATGATGTTACGGACCCTCAAGCAGAGGTTGTCCCACCTCTTCCTGCAGTCCTTGACACTACGTGGGGTGGTTCCAACAGCCGACACCTTGCGGGCTACCTCCTGCCAGATGACCTTCTTCTGCTGGTGCACCTCATGCTTGAGGTTCTGTGATTTTATGACATCTGCATGTACAGCAAGGGTGTCCGCTAGCATATTTAATTCAGCGTCGGAAAAGCGCTGTTTCCGCAGCCGGGGGGTGGTCTTCCGGGTTTCCTTGGACATTATGGTAGTATTGGCACAGAGCTCACCAGGAAACAACTGGTGGTTTGGGAGGATTGCAATGGATTGTGTTTTTAAAGATGGCCGCCAGCCCATTTCCCGTTCCGACGCAATGACGTTATTTCCGAGTCCGGTATTAGCATGTTGGTATTACCGGGTCAGTATTTAGGGGTTCCTCCTAGGCGGTGGCGGTATCGGTGGGTCCCGTGATGGCGCTATCGGGGGGTTGGTGGGGCCTTTTGCGGCATGCCGGTATGGCCATTACCGGCATGGGGGTTCGCACGTGCTCGCGCACTCGTAATCACCCGCTATTAGCAGCGTCATACGAGCACAGACCCGCTCGTTCCGCCATGCCGGTAATGACCCCGTTTTTACTGCTCTACTCGTAATGAGGCCGAAGATGTTTTTGTTGTCCCAACATGTTCCAGGGGAACTCAATCTTCTGGCAGACGTACTCAGCAGAGATTTTCCTCTGCCAAAAGAATACAAATGGCGACTGCATGAAGACATTGTGTCCAACGTCTTCGCAGAATGCGGTTTCCCAGAGATCGACCTGTTCGCTACTCAGGAGAACGCCCAATGCCAATATTACACCTCCAGGTACCCACAGAACCGATCCAAGGGGAACGGTCTCTGGATAACTTAGTCGGGGAAATTTGTCTACGCTTACCCCATTCCCTCCGCCTCCAACTCCCCTTATCAACAAGATACTGCACAAGATGCACTAGGAACCAGTTGCCATGATACTGGTGGCCCCCGTGTGGGCCCGCCAACCCTGGTTCGCTCACCTGATGGAAATGTCCTTCTCCCTACCAGTCAGGCTGCCCTTCCCGTACAACATGTTGTCTCCGGACAGGGGGAGACCCTACACTCATGCCCACAGACTCTGAACTTGGCGGCCTGGCTCCTGAGATCATAGAGTTTGGACACCTGCAACTCCCTCAAAGGTGCATGGACATAATCAGGGAAGCCAGGAAACCTAATACACGTTATTGCAATGCCAGCAAATGGAAGCGTTTTGTCATCTGGTTGAATTCCAAGGGCGTTAATCCCATCGATTGCTCACCCTCACACATTGTGTTGTATCTAACCCACCTGTTGGACTCTGGGTTAGTCTTCAATTCCCTAAAGGTTCATCTGGCTGCTCTCTCAGCCTACACCACATCACAACAAAAGGTATCGTGGTCGAAAATATCGGTGATTGAAGCCTTTATGGAAGGGGTTAAGAGGATTTATCCTCCCATCTCTCACCCAGCCCCTGGATGGGATCTGAATGTGGTTTTGACCAGGCTCATGGGAGCTCCCTTTGAGCCTATGCATAAAGCAAGTCTGAAAGACCTGACTTATAAAACATCCTTCTTAGTGGCTATCACTTCTATCAGAAGGGTTAGCGAACTACAGGCTCTTTCTGTTTTAGACCCCTTTGTCACAATCCACAAAGATCAGGTAGTTCTGCGCACACACCCCAGGTTTGCGCCTAAATTCATGTCGAAGTTCCATATGAACCAGTTAATCGAACTACCCACTTTCTTCCAGAGCCCTACTAACATGGCCGAAAGAAGCCTTCACACACTAGACGTGCGCAGGGCAGTCATGTTTTACCTGGAAAGAACCAAACCACTAAGGAAGACTAAACAATTCTTAGTTTCAGTGGCAGCTGGTAGAGAAGGGGACCCTGTCTCTAAATCAGCTATCTCAAGGTGGATTGTCAAATGGATCACACTATGTTTCTCTCTTGCTAAGAGAGAACTGCCCTTCAAGCCTAGAGCACACTCTACTCGAGGCACAAGGGCATCCATAGCATTCATTGCAAATGTTCCTCTCGAGTCCATTTGCAAAGCGGCAACCATTCATTCATTCTAGGTCTGATTCTCAGGTGGGACAAACCGTACTAAGACATCTTTTCTCAACTGTTCCTTCTCACAACCCACCTCCAACTCTGGGTACTGCTCGCTAGTCTATGCACAGCATGAGATTCTAAGCAGGTTAACAAGCATCAGAAGACATGCATTACTTACCGTAATAGCATTTCTGATGATTTTATCTGCTTAGATTCACATGCGCCCTCCGTACCTCCCCTCTTGGGGTGGAAGGAACATAGACGTCTTACTACTTTCTCTCTTTACGTACTCACTCACTATAGCCTTTGGCTCCCTCATGGCCGAAAAAATGCAATCGGAGGGACCTCGGCGCGTGAGGGATTTTGGGTACTACACACGTCTCGATAGGGATAGTGTTACAGACACGCCTACGCCGACGTCCCCTTTCGGTCCCCGAAAGACAAGATGCAATACTCTGCGGTTACCACTAGATGTCGGACCATATGCACAGCATGTGAATCTAAGCAGATACAATCATCAGAAATGCTGTTACGGTAAGTAGTGCATGTCATATTTTACAATGCAGTGTTCCAGTGCTTCCTTGGACCATATGTATGCTACAATTTATTTGTACTAAGCTACAGCCCTCTCTCCCTCCTAAAATGAGCCTGGATGCTCTGTCTATGCTACCAAATACTCAGGTTTTACAGCCTTATACTAAGAGTGGAGTTTTGTACTGTCTATTGTATGTTTTTTTTTGTAATTAGTTTTTATTGAGATTTTTCGAGAAAGGAAAAAGATCAAACACAACAGGCAAAACAGTAAATTTCGAATAACCCAAGAACCAATAAAAATAAGAGAAAACTCCTTCCTTCCCCGCAACACCCCCAGAATCTCAGGAGCATTAACTACAAAGTCATATCTTCCTTGTGGAAGAGGAGTAATGGCCAAGAGAGGTAAATCCCTAAACTCTTGCCCGAGGACGAACAGTGTTTTTATTAGTCTCTAGTCCGCTTCTGGGTCAGTGTCCTCTTGAGGTAGTACGATGCCAAGCAGTTGCATGCTTTTAGGGAGCCAAAATCTACGTGCGCACTCTTTCAAAAAAGTTCAACAAAGGAGCCCAGCCAGACAGAAATTTCCTATGTTGACCCCGCAAGGAGTGTGAAAGCCATTCCATGGCCACGATCGACCACAATCTTGCTACCCACTCGTGCTCACGGGGGGGTTCCTTCGATCGCCACCTACGGGCTAGCATCATTGCTGCAGCCATCATCATGGTGACATATACTATACGGCCTGACTTCGTGGGGATATCTAGCAGGGTCTGATTTAGGCCCAACATGGAGAGACCTTTATTACCACTCAGCTTGAGCCCCAGTACCCGTTCTATGGCCCGATGGATAATACCCCACATTGTATGGTTTTACTAAGCCCTTAGTTGGACTTCAGAAAAACTGTCCTAACCGGTAGGAGCAGGTATGTAAACTCGCCCCTTTACTCCAATTTCATCATAAACCACCTCCAAGGCTTCTGAAGCTGCAATGCTCACTTCATGTATTGGTTTCATTCAATGGGGCCTAGGGGTCGCTAGTGAGGAGGTTATTTGCGGATTTTCTTCGGCTAGTTGGCAGTTCTGCGTTATGGTGAGACAGTTCATGTGACTGGATAGCTGGATGACATTGTCATTACAAGAAGACCACCACTATGCAGACTACGTATGGGGACCACCAGGACACTATGCAGGTGGGAGACCGCTAAGAACGCTGCGATCAGGCAGCAGAAGGTTACCATTGTGGCGGAAACAAAAACATGTCCTTCAAACGCCCTCTTTGTGCTGGTGAGTTGCAACTGCAGGGAGAAGACCTCTTCTCTACCAGTTGAGAGTATGCAGACTCCTAAGTCCAAACACGGAACGATGCAGCACAGTATCTCAGGATGGAGCTGGCCAGTCCACAGGGGCGTCCCAAGACACTGACCAATTCCAAGGGAAGTATTCTCGAGCAGGTGCTGAGGCTAGTTGTTCCCGCCGGTCCAGGAGTTGGAGCACATATGAAGGCCTTCTTGAGATAAGACAAAGGAGCAGGGCTTTGCCATGACTTGGATGGAGGTAATGCTGCTTGGCTACAGGGACGATAAATGGGTCTTCAGCAAGATGCTCCTCTTCAAAGGGATTTTGGCTCCAACGACTATCTGAAGAATGGTTCCATGAGTCTTCCTCTTATCCTAATTTGCGCTGGAGTCGCTCTCCGCCCCCTTCCGGAACCCACTGACCGCAATGATCTGCACCATTCAAACTGGTTGGGGCTGTCCAATCGTGGGCCTCACATACCCCACATCTGACCCTTAAACTAGGAAGGGGACTGAGACCAGAGTGTCCCAGCCCCCACATTTGGCCATAAAAACATATTGCTGAATAGTTTGGGAAAGCAGAGGCTTTGCCTGGAAAATGATCTTACCATATTTGGCATATTTGGCCTAGATTGGGCAGGAAGAAGGCCAAAAGACCAGAAGGCCAAACAACAAGACAAACTCCTGTGGCACGGCCACTGTAGCGTATATGGTACTTTAAATTGCATTATGCAATAAAAGTAAAAAACATGGTAAATATCTGCTGCCGCCAGCCCTTCGTGAACACAGCATGCAAATAAGTTTTATACTTAAAACAAAAGAAAAAGGGATACAAAACATCCCTGCCACACTTCACTGTAAAGAGATGTGCGCAGCTTAAAACAAACGTGTTTCGTAATGAGAGAGAGAGTTCCCACGCACTGATAGCCATAGGGACTGAACAGTGCCCCCAAAATAGGGAGATTTATCATTTTTATGCTTTATCCCCTCTCCTAGTGAGACCCCCAGCACTTTTGCGGTATTAAGTAAATTAAAGCGAGGGTGGGGGTGCGGCAAAGGGTAGTCATATTTTTGCTTATGACTTAGAACAATTTTTACTGGACTTCTGGGCCTTTTTCTTTCTATCCTGAATGAGGGCAGCCTTGTTCCCCTCATTCATTCTTAATTTGCTCTGAATTTTGGAACTCCGTTCTCTGTGCTTTATCTTTACTATGGAGTCTGATTTCTTCCATATATCTTTAAAGGCATCTGTATTTAACTTTTGCAGCACACAGCACCTCATGTGCATTGTTACCTGGAACCCTTTGGGTTCTCCTTTGAGATTCTTTCACAGTCCTTAGCAACTACTGTTCTTAAGGATAGAGGGATACTTTGTATCCTTCCTAAAACTTTATCCTATGAGAGATTAGCACACACCACCTTATATGGAGTGCTAAGGGAATACCTAGTATCCCCCTTCTCTCTGCTCCTGTGGCTTTTTAGTCGCAGTGACAACCCTACAGTTATGTCTGGTGGCAGTGGACATGTACTACCAACTATTTTTCTATTTTGTACCGCAGACTGTATTCAGTCTAAGCTGTGCACAAAAGGGTCAGCTGTTGGGGTCGACACTTCTCCTGGAATGGAGTTTGGCAAGCCATACTGTGCTTACCATGCTGATGCCTCCTATAGGCACCTGATGACTCATTGCTTTCATGGGATGGGCAGACCTGCTCCCCCGTTTGAGCAAGACGATCTAGCAGATATTCTGGACAAAGGTCCACAAAAGGATCCCATACTTCCTTTTCATGTATCTCTCCAGAAAAGGGTCATGGCTAATTGGGAGGTTCCCGGGTCGAGTCCAGCGGTGAACAAAAACCTCACAAAAAAATTCAGGCCATCTACTAGTGACCCTAGCTACCTGTCAAAACACCCAACGCCTGAAAGCCTGGTTGTTCAGGCAGCAACGTCTACCTCCAAACAAACTGCATACCTTACCATCCCACCAGATAGGTATGATGAGCGTTTCGACGCTTGGGCAAGAAAGACATTTTCTGCTCGAAGCATGGCACTCAAGTCTGCAAATGCCACTTGCGCATTAGCAGCATTCACATTCACCATCTGGGACTGTGTAGCTATGGCGGCTGACCATATTCCCAAAGGGGAAGAGAGACGGCTTCCTGAGCATTGTAAGAGATGGAAAGGAGTTTATGTGCGAGTCTCTACAATCCAGACTGGACTCAGGCTGACAACTCAGGCTGACAGTATCAGCAGAGCCATAGCGTCAAGCATGGTAATGCACAGGTTTTGCAGTCCAGTTTTGTGCCGGATGTGCAGGCCAGGCTCCTCCACGTGCCCTTTGACGGCACCCAGCTGTTTGCCAGCAAGGCTGGTGAAAGCCTATAGAAGCTGCAGACCTCAAAGTCGGCAGCCGAATCCGTTGAATCAGTAATCAGACGGCCACAACCCTCTCATCACAGTGGATCATCTTGGAGGGGTAAGTCCTTTCACTTCTACTCCTCAGTTTGAAGAGTGTTAGGTAAGAATTGATGCAGTCACACTGTGTGAGACAACACAACACTCATCTGCTTGGTATTAGGTAACCCACCTTTTGGTATAGGTCTGTACTACACAAGTTGGTAGTGTGACTGAGCAGCCTCTCAAGAGGGATACATGTGAGCTGCAGGGCTGTACAAACGAAATCTGTAAATACATGTAGCCAAGTAACACTTATACTCAAGGTTTCAGTCAGGGACGCCATTTCACCAAAATGCCAGGGGTAGCGGAAATGACATAACCCGACCCTTGACCCTCTGATGACATCACAGGAAGTGATGTCATTAGACCCCTCCCCAAAGTGATATAGCGGGTAGCGATGGTACACGACATTTCACCCGTTGAAAAAACAGGAAGTGGCATCACATAGCATTGTAAACTATGAAAAATATAGTTATGATATCACTATATTATGTACATTCATACAAGAATGGATCGCCATATGTATCATTAAGTTCAGTGTTTATTGGCCCGTATTACCAAATGACTGTGTATGGAAGCAGACGTCCATGACCAAATGATAAGCGTAAGTGCTATATAATAACACATCATTAAGCGCTTTATATAGAAAAAATATACACCCAATATCACCCAACCTGTGTTGGTACTCATTTATCGACCTCAGAAGGATGAACGGCTTAGGCTTAGTGAGGCGTTTAAGAACAGACTAAATCAGTGACTCACCCCCTGAAGTGTGCCTGAAATAAACATTTAATGAGGCCAGCAATTACTGTATAGAATTCCAGAAAGACACATTATTTGGTATACCTATTCTTTCTTATTTAGGGTCAGTGCTGAAAGTGTTAGAAGAAAAATAAGAACAAGTGCCTTTTTTTTTTTAAGGGGCCTGAACAAGAAAGCCAGCCACCCCAGAAGTAAAGAGCCACAGCCCAGGAGCTTGCATAACTTAAAAAAAAAAAAAAAAATCTTTTTGTTTAGTAGAGGTCGCAAGGGACACCACAGAGGTCGCAAGGGACACCACAGAGGTCGCAGTTGCGACCCCTGGCGACCCCCAAATGACGTCCCTGGTTTCAGTTATAAACAACAATTTTTAAGTAAGCGTTCTTTAAAAAGGCAATTCATGTAACAATGTAAAGACACTAAAATTACTTTTCAGAATCAGAACAAGTTAGTGGATAATCTTTGGATATGCTTTGGATATGCTTCTTACACAATTCCTACACCCTGAGGTGACTTCAGTCACAAGGACATTAATGACATTTATATATCACACTAGTTATACTTTGCAGATTCTGAGGTTGCAGAAAGGAAAGGTTTAGGGAAGGAAAAAGGTTAAACAGGTTCTCAGTAAGTGTGAGGACAACTAAATCTTCCAATGAAATCTAGACAAGCCTTTCCCAGCAGTAACAGTCTACAACGAGTTACCACATATGAGGGACAAACAATATCAAAGTTGGTGGGCTAGAAGAGTCTTCAGGGAGCCAGGACAGCCAAATTCAATTGCTGAGGCACTTCTTGGAATCAAAGTCTTGCACAAAGTTAGAGAGTTTGTTAGAAAATCACTTGTAGGGTCACAAGCTGTTACTGTAAAAGTAAGCCAATGCAATTCCCAACTGAGAAAAGCACAGCTAAAAAGGTAATGCGTTAAGTACCCCAAACCTAAACAGTTCCTCTGGTGTGAAGAAGCGTGGTCCAGCTGGATTCTGTCTTGCTGCAGTGGTGCAGACCCCTGTTCCTGAGCCTCAGTCGTGGGGACAAGAGGGAGGACGTCTGGAGGGCTCCTGCGGTGGCACTTGGGAGGTCATCTGCAGCTACAGGCTCTTTTCGGTTCAGCAGCACTTCACGGTTTCAGCGCTTAGCAAACACTGTCGCGGATCTCGGATACCGTTTGTGCTTCCTTCACTCCTTGGGTCCTGCACTCTGGTGAGGGGACTCTGGATCTGGTCGTCCTGCTTCTGGAGAGTCCTTGGGAGGCTCCTTAGGAGCCTAGCTGGATTTGTTACCGCATCAGCTGTTTCACTCGACTACGGATTACTCGACCCCTGGCTTTCAGTTCTTGCAGCAACAAAGAAGTACAGCCAGTCAGGAAAGATGGTCCTGTGGAGTTCATCTCCGGGTTAGTTGGTCCCACTAAGCCAAGGGGAGAAGTCATCCCTTTCCGGAGCTTCTTTGTCGGATTGAAAAAGGAGTTTCCGCACAGCAGCATGGCTTCACGGGGCAATTCACAGGTCCAGGAGGATGCAGCAAGCTTCGTTCACGGTTTCTTTGTCAGGTGTTTCTCCCAGTGGTCGACTCTGCCTCTAGTCCCAAAACCCTCGCCTTTATGCAGGTTTCTCCCATTCGTGCACAGCCTAGGCTGTCAATCCCCCAGCGGGGTGGCTCTCCTGAAAGGACAGCCAGCCTATCAGTACTGGTTGCATTCAAGCATTCCCAGAGACAAAGGACAGGGGAGTTTCGGGACCCTCCCTCACATCCTGTCCTTCCAGGCACACTGGAGCCAGAGGCGGGCTTCAGGGCTGAAAGTAAGACAAACAAAGGGCTCAAACCTGTCTCAACGCACAGAGTAAACCCCAAGAAAGACCTCACAAACAGAAAATGGTGAAAAAAGAATATAGGGGGCATTTTGACTAAATGGTCACCCATGGGTGCTGTACTGCAGCTGCGGGTTCAGTCTGCGGTAGAAAAGCACAATGGTAGGACCAATTAAACCACTGCCACCAGTCATTTAAGGTTGTGAGGGTAACATCAAAATGTTACATCAGAGAATAGGATAAGGGGCTACTAGGTAACCCCCCCAGCACGCCACAGAAAATGGTGTGCGCTGGACCTACAAAGAGAAAAGGTAAGTAAAGCTAATTTCACTTTACTATTCGTGGGAATTGTAGTTTACCCAAGAAAAGGTATTTAAACCTTGTGAGAAATCTAAAGGGATTTATCTGTGAAACTGCACTGAAGGTGCCGTGTGTCACCATACAAAGAGTAGATGCCTATGGAGTTTGTCAGACTCCAAAAACGGTGAAAATACATAATCCAAATCAGGTCAAAGCACTTGGAAGAGTGAGAAAAAGGTCTCACTCAATCCAGGGTTAACATTAAGAAGTCCCAAGTCCAGCAAAAGAGCTGGGGGTCTCTAAGGTGGGAGTAATTAAGCACTGAAAATGAAAATTCTCCCTAACAAAGAGCGAGAGGACTGGCTAATCAAAGGGATTAGAGAAGATTCCCTCGTGGTGGACGAGGGAGAGGTGCAAAATCTGCCAAAGCAACGGCTACTTTACCATCGGCCGCTGCTACAGCTGTCTCAAAACGTCTGAGGCCTTAGCCCACAAAACCCTGGTGGGAGGCAGACTCTCACAGCATCACCAAGAATGGCTGGGTATAACTTCAGATGTGTAGATGTTGGAACAGTAGCCCAGGGTTACTGACTCCCCTTTCTAAAAAAGGGCCTCAGGACCATCCACGGGGAGCCACTCATTCAAGGGTCTGATCCGTTCCTTGTGCATGACATTTTGAGCCTGCTAGAGAAAGGTACTATAGAACCAGTACCTGTAGCGGTGAGGAACAAAGGGTGGTACTCTCCCTATTTCCTAATCCCCAAGAAGGACAGAGGACTACAGATGCTTGAACAAGATCCTCTGGAAGGACAAGATCAAGATGGGCATACTTTCTCAGATCCTTCAGGCTCTCCAGGATTGGAGGGTGTTATTGGATCTTCAGGATGCTTACTTTCATGTGCCTATCCATCACAAGCACAGAAAGAACCTGAGGTTTGCCGCTGGCGTTCTCATAATCGGTTTCGAGTTCTGCTATTCTGGCCGACCTCCGTCCCAAGGTTTTTCACCAAGCTAATGTCGGTTGTGACAGCGAGTCTCAGGAGAGGGGGATTCACGTCTACCCCATACCTGGATGATTGGCTGATTGTTGGGGAGAATTCTCATAAAGGTGCTAATTTCCTCTACCTTTGAGCCCTCCAGCTCCTTTGCTAAACTTTTGGACTTTGAACATTTTAATTGTTTGTTTTCTGTGTTTATTTCTTTGGTTATGGAGTTTTAGACAAAACCATAGGCATCATCTTTTTTTATTTATGTCACACAGCACCCTCAGTGCAGTGACACAGGGATGTACTTTAGACTTCCAAAAGGTTTAAATACCTTCTCTGGGATAAACTACTGTTTCCCAGAGAATGTAAGGTTAAATTGACTTTACTAGTCTTTTTAAATTCCTAGACCCAGCACACACTATCTTCCTATAGAGTGCTGGAGGGGTTACCTAGTATCCCCTGTGTCTAGAAACCCATGTAGCAGTCAAATGCTACCCTTTTCTATCGAAATGGCTGGTGGCAGTTGTTTTTCAACAAACTACCATGATTTTTCCCGACCGCGAACACCGGTAGCTAAAAATCACAGGAGCCATGTTTTTCAAGATGGCACATTAAGCCCCTTTGTTTAAACGGGTCCCGGTCTCCTTTTTTTGCCATTTCGTTTTGGAAAGGTCCTAGTGATTCTCTCTGCGTGACAAACCAGGTTTGGTCCCTTTGTTTGTATGCCTTTTGCAGGCTTCAGGACTGAAGACCGCCTCTGGCATCTGAGTGTCTGGGGTGGGCAGGAAGTGAGGGAGGTGCCCGAAACTCCCTGTGCTTAGTCTCCTAGGAGACCCAAATGCACTCTGACGTGATTGGCTGGCTGACTGTCCGGCAAGGACAGCCACCCTGCTGGGTGAGTGGCAGCTAGGCTGGAATGAAAGGGAGAAAACTGTTTAAAAGGCGAGTCTCGTGGACTGGAAAGCAGAGTCGACCACTGGAACGAAAGAACCAAAGGCGAGCTGAAAGAGGACGGCTGCTCCAACCACTGGACCGTTGGTTTGCCCGGTGAAGCCCTGCAGTAGGTCCGAATTGCCAAGTTCATCTCGACAGAGAAGCCCCTTGAAGGACTACTTCTTCCTTTGAGTTGGTGGGACCAATCAACTCGTAAGCCACCTGATACTATTCTCGAAGTTAGTTAGGATTAACCAGGGAGAGGGACACCGGCTTGTGTGCTTGAATTACAGCTACTGGAACTGAAGTGACTCCATTTTGTCAGCGTTTCTCTGACGATCCCGTGCAGTGCAGGAGTGCCCCAACGTCCTCCCTCTTTTCCCCACGACTGAGGCTCAGGAACAGTGAGATCTGCAGGAACTGCCAGGAACCAACGTCTTCAGCTGCAGCTTGTTCTTCATTTTAAGGTACTGTGCCAACCCGATTGAGAGAACTTGCCTCTCGCGGTGAAAGTTTGCAGAACTTTCACAACTTGCAGGCCTAATCAGCTTGTGACCCATCAAATGATTCTTTTTCGTACAAACTACTTCGGAGAACTTTGGCAAAGACTTTACCGTTTACTACAAGAACTGCTCTTTGCTATCCAAGACACTAGTCCATTGACTTTGGCCTAAGCCTATTCAACTGAATTGAGTCCTCTAGTGAACTGAAACTATTTGCACTGCCTAAGAAAGTATTTGATCTATTCTATTAACTTGTGCCTTTGCCCTTCCCATTCAAAGTGACTGAAATGCCCTTTGGCTCCTATTTCAGGGGAGCTTAAATTGTTCAGAAACTTATTGGTTTTGTGTTGAAGTATATTTGTGTATACTATTAAGTTGCCTACCTCTAGCGAATGTTTTCTAAATGATTGTGTAATACATTTATAAGTGTTTTACCAAGAAACCTTGAGTAAAGTGTCTACCTGAACCACTATGATTGCAAGACCTCTGTGTAACTTGATTTACTGCTCACATTCTGTCTTGAGATGAGCATGGCTGCTCAGCTCGCTACTACCAAACTGTGTAGTACAGACTTATACCAAAGGTTGATTTTGCTTACACCTACAGTCCTAATTGTATGTGGGGGTCCCAGAGGGTACTGCATGCAATTCTGCCTAACACTGATCAGGGCCGGTTCAGCCGAACAAGCTCTGGAACAGAAAGTACACAAAGATATATTGAGCCTTACAGCAGCTGATGGCGATTCCTTAGGTTTGATAAATTGGTAATGAGTTGATATGTTAGTTTAAAGTTAGGCCGCACTCTGATCCCTGATCCCTGATGCCGAGGCTAAGCAGCATCCAAAAATTCCAATGAATAAGAAATGAGATCCGATAAATTGTTTTAGGCAAGATTGTGTGCAGTGTCCTTTGGAAGACTACAGCAACCTTGACCTCCTGGCAATAGGAACCCAACCTTTGGTTTAAGTCTGTACTACACAGGTTGGTAGTGTGGCTCAGCAGCCAGGCTCATCTCAAGAGGGGTGAATGTGAGCAGTAGTGTTGTGACATAGTTTCACAGTGACAGTTATTCAAATAAACACTTACAATCAAGGTTTCTTGATTAAACAATTATTAATTTCTCCAGAATGGGGTCTGGCATGGATTCACATGCTCATGAATATTCCCCGTCGTCAGGCTGGGAAACCTCGGTAAAAGAAAAATCAGTTTCCTTTCTGAACTGTCTTTCTCCTAACAACCAATCACTGAGCTCTGGGTCATACTGCCCCCGCAAATGACTGCCCTCTACCTAAGCCCATCCTCAGGCAGCCATCTTCAGATTTTTACCGCACGTTCAAGTGTTGGGAGTCATCGTGCTTAGCTCTCGAGCTTTTACTGCGTTTCTTGCTGTTTGTAAGAGTTTTACTCAATTTTTTTCAGTCAATCGAGCCTTGTACACCATTGATCATCCTTCCGATTTAATAGGGACCCGTTTTCCAGATTCTTCAGCGCCCCTCAAAGGCGGATTTCATCGAGTTTCTTCGTGGGAGCTTCCAGAAGATTCTTCAGGCCTACACTGTGTGGATCATGTTGGATGAGAAGGATCCCCCTTCCCTTTTCGAGCTTTGCTCCGACTGCGGTTTGCGGAATTCCCAGTGCCTGTACTGCCTGTACCCAACGCACAAGACGAAGGATTGTGCGTTTTGCCGTGAACTCTCAAAACGCACTTTAAAGGATCGGCGTAAACGGCTGGAGGAGTGGCTACAGGCCAAGGCCTCTGCACCGGGTGGTTCCCAAGAGCATGCCTCTCCCAGATCTGGGAAAGCTGAGTAGGTTTCTAAGTCCTTTGAGGGCGCCCCTCCTGCGGGTGTCCAACAAAAGGCCAAGCACTGCAAGTCCGCTAACATCGGGAGAGCCGTTGCGATGGGCTCCTCGGCAGCCACGGCGCGTTCAACATCCCCAGGTGCATCGGTCTCCAGGCAACGCTCAGGATCTTCATCCAAGAGGAAGTCAGATCACCCGGGAAAGTTAAAGGTGGCTCCGGAGATGATCAAGGAGAAGACCAAACGGTACGCCGTCCTGCCTACCCTCAGCGGGGAAGTCCAAAGGGGACTGAGCCTCTGAACCGGCCCCTAAGGAGAAGGCCAATGAGAACAAGGTGTCCAGGGCGACCACGAAAGCCAAGCAGGACAAGGGGCGTGGCCTGACCGTGAAAGCCCAAGTGCACCAGACGAAGGCAGCGCCTTCCATCGAGTTGGTGGTAGTGTCCCTTTCGAGGGGCCGCGGGGGCAGAACCCGCAGAGCGCCTTCCGAAGGCAAGAGTGTTCCTCCCTCCCAGGAAGGAGGCTGCATTCCAGCCCATTGAGAAGACCCCGGAGAAGAGGATGCCGATCATCTCCCCGAGACCATCCCCTGTGGACGCGAAGAAAGGGGGGGCGGGGCGTTGAAGTCCTCCAGGGCACGGATATCTCCTCTGCTGAGGAGGAGGAACTAGTCTACCTCCAGACCATCCAGGAAGACAGTGGCAACGAGGAAAACATCAGTCACACCTTACGAGTGCGCTGATGACGAAGATACCGTTGAGGAAGGCGACGGAGGGCCTCAGGAAGACGAGGGCTGTGGCCCGGCTCCAATGCCCAAAATGCCGATCCCTACGCCACAGCTGCCACCTAGAGGTCTTTCAATGGACATTCTCTCCACCCTGCATACACTGGCATCTGAGAAGCAGAAGAGGATGCCAGCGATGCCACCACCTGCTTTCGCGGCAGCGCTGGTGCCGACCGCCCCACTGTCGAGGAGAACCACCATCCAAGAAGAGGAGGCACCCATCGCCTCCTTCTCCGCCAACCCCCACAGATGAGACGGAGTCGGACACAGCGACGACGACTGGTACAGACGACGGTGGATTGGGGTACCTCCCGTCGCCTCCGCCCAGATCCTCTCTTCCGGATGAGATAGGATTGTTCCATGCAATGATCTCCAGAGCATCAGAGCTCTTCCTGCTCGCACCGGAGGAGAAGGAGGGTTTCTTATACCACCGCCACAAGGCGAAGAGAAAGACCATCCTTTCAGTCCCGCATTTGGGATGAAGGGCTGGCACTCATGAAAAATCTTTCTACCACTTTAGCGAAGAGGGACCGCCTAGAGTAGTAGTACAGGGTGCCAGACTCTGCGCCTAAGTGCTTGCAGGCCCAACCCTCGCCGGACTCAATGGTTTCTGCAGCGGCCAAGAAGAAGTAGTCAGGCTCTACGTCTTCGGCAGCGTCCACCCCTCCTGACAACGAGGTGAACAAATTGGATGCAATGAGAAAGCGAGTTATCTTCTCTGCAGCGACAACCATCAAGGCCGCCCTCGCTATCGTAGCACGCTACGACCGGGAGCTGTGGTTCAAGCGCGCACCTCTGCTGGACTTCCTCCCGATAAGAGGTCAGAGGCGTTGGAGATTCTACAAGAGGGCGAGGTGGCGTCGGACCACGCCATCACAGTGGCCACAGACCTTGCGGATGCAGGTTTCCGCCAGATGGGCAATGGCGTTTGCCTTCGCCGCTGTGGCTGGCTCAAGGCCACCAACTTTCGACAGGAGGTCCGGACAAGGGTTTTGGACATGCACTTTGACAGAGAATCTTTTCGGGAAGTCTGTGGATGAGTCAATCAACAAGCCATCAAGGCGGACACAGACGGCACGCTACAGCAGCCACGGCCATCCTTTCGGTCCTCAGGAGGCAAGTCTCCCCAATCTTTGAATGGTTACGGCGGGGGCTCCTTCTTACCACCAACCCTGCCGCTCCTCAACCCAGGAAACCAGCAGGGGCCACTCCAAGGCCTTTGGAGGAGGATGCCATAGTCGCCAGGGACCCCAAGGCGGCCTGTCGACCTCCAAGCAAGAATGAACCGGCCAGGACGTCGGGCCCCCACCCATGCACCCCGGTGGGAGGCCGGCTGGCGAATTTAGTCAGTGTGTGGAAGACCATCTCCACTGGCCGTTGGGTGCTGGACGCTCTCGCCCACGGACACACTCTAGAGTTCCAACAAAAGTGTCCCCAAATACCACTGGTGGCCCGGCAGGAAAACCACATCCCTCAGCTGCTGCTGGAAGTTCAGGCCATGCTAAAGAAAGGGGCGATAGTGCTAGTTCCAAAACGCCTCCGGGGCTCTGGAGTTTATTCAAGGTGCGAAAGAAGACCGGGGGCTGGAGGCCCATTCTCGATTTGCGACGACTAAACAAATACCTAAAGTCCCAGAAGTTCTGAATGGTCACTTTTCAACACATGCTGGGACAACTGGAGGAGGGAGACTTTCTGTCATCGTTGGATCTGGAGGATGCATACTTCCACATCCCATCCACAAAGTACACTGCAGGTTTCTGTGCTTCGTCGTTCAGGGGAAGCATTACCAATTGAAGGCCCTTCCCTTCGGGCTGAAGTCGGCGCCCAGAGTCTTCACCAAGTGCCTGGCGCCAGTAGCGGCCCATCTGCGACTTCAAGGGATCCAAGTCTACCCGTTCCAAATCTACCCGTACTTGGACTGGCTTATCTGGGCCAGTTCAAGATGCGTCACCGTCTGAAGAGAGGGTAGCGGCCATCCTGGGCAAGGTGCAACGGCTGCTAGCTCTGAAGATCGCCACAATGAGGGCCATCAAGTCTCTGCTCGGCATGATGTCATGCATTTACCTAATTCGACTCTGCAGGTTACAGATGCGCCCACTGCAGGAGTGTCAGGCATGCTGGACATTTTACCTCTGGATCTGGAACTCCGTCTGTACGCAGAACTGGTTATGCTCATAGAACTGCTAGACCGTTCGAGATGGCGGTTGTTTTGATGTATTACCAGGAAAACGACGTCTGCATTATTCACGTCGTTGAATTCACGTGATTCAGGATTGTCACGTGTTTTACGGAAGAATGTTTATAAACAGCGTGGACTCGTGGCTCGCTGCTTCTGATTGAACATTTTGGCGTCTTGGTAGCTGAACTTTTCATCTGCTGCGTCGCATCCCGTCAGTTGCTTCTTTGGCCTTCATCGACGTGTTCCTTCACACGCGATCTCCTGTATCTGCCTTCAGCAGATTTTGTGAGCGTGTCTTCTCACACGCGGGTTCCTGTTTAATTTGTATGCTGTTTTCCTGTCCACGTGCAAGTTTACGCTTTCAATCCCACACGGACGCTGGAACTCTTCAAGCGCGGCTGTCCTGGCTGCGTGTACTTGGTTTGCGTGTAAAATCCCACGCGGACGCTGGAACTCCAAGCGCGGCTGTCCTGGCTGTGTGTACTTGGTTTGCGTATAAAATCACACGCGGACACTGGAACTCTTCAAGCACAGCTGTCCTGGCCGCGTGTACTTGGTCTGCGTGTATCCAGCACGAGGTTGATTTGAACCTGTGAGGAAATAACAGGTGGACTCATTCCAATTTGTTTTGTTCCTGGTGGGAAAGGAAGGTGTATCTACAACTTTTATTTGAAGGTGTCTGTGCACATAACTATGGACGCTATCCTGTGGTGCACCAACCCGGTATCTAGCGAGAGCCTCGTGCCGTTCGGGATAAGTCTCCCTTACTAACCTTCCCTCCTTTGTCGTTGGTTTTCTTTCCTCGATTTCTTCATTGACTTTGGTGGATACTCCAGTTCTAAGCATTATTGCCATTCTATCAGAGAGGTTAGTTGAGATAGTTTCTCATTATGCTTTATTTTTCCTAGGCTGCCTTCCTATTACTCTCTCACACCCTTTCCAGTGATCCTTCTCTCTGCCTGTTTTACCAGTCAGAGAGCTGTATCATTTGCAAGGTCTAAATTGACATCACTTCTATCAAATCGTGTGAATTCAAGGATCCGGAAGACCCCTATCAATTGTATCCTTTTTGGTTACCGTATCCTTTTCATAAGATAATTTGGGGATTTATGACAAGTAGTTCCTCGATGCCCGTTGGATTCAGTTGTCCGGAAGCTTCCAGGACAGGATACCTCTCAACGAGGGATCAGTCACGACGGAAGGATGGGGAGCCCACACCGGAAGTCTTCACGCTAGAGTCAAAGACGTTGCACATCAACGTTCTGGAGCTATGGGCAGTGTTTTGGGCCCTCAAATCGTTCCAGCCGTCCCTCAAGGGCAAGGTGGTGCGGGTCTTCACGACAATACCACCACAATGTTTTACATCAGGAAACAAGGGGGCACCAGATCCCCAGCACTCTCCAAAGAGGCGCAGTACCTATGGCACTGGGCCATCGACCAGGGGATGGTCCTCATTCAGTTTTAGGTGTTGTACATTTTGACAGCACCAAGTAATTAACTATTGAATAGATTAGAACCTTGTGGTTGTTGACACAAGGATTCGCCTAACAAGAATACGTGTTGCTAAAAGTGAGCAGCCCGCAAGGTGGGAGCTCCCGCTCCCTCAATCGAGTATTCAATAGATGTGGTCATTACAAGTGTGAGCTGAGTGGTGCTGTTTTTTTCTGTGAGATAGTGGTGGTGTGTGAGACTGATAGTGAGTTTACACGTTTGCCCTTTGCGAATTAGTAAGAGAAAATCATTTTAGACAGGAGTTTTCCTGCAATGTGTTGCATTTTAATTATTGTGTAATATTTTTTATATATATTAATATAATAAAGCTTTGTAATACATTTTTTTTTTGTTTTTTTGAGTGCTTGATATAATTCTTATGGGCATGTTTATGTTAGTGTTCTACTCTCCTTTAAAGGGACATAGCATGGAGGCAACGAGATTCTTAAGTTAAGAAGCGTTCGCATACAGGTATTTGGGGCAGAATCTCGGGGCCGGTAAACTTTCCCCAATGTCTTTCTAGTGTTTTTGCCCCATTCAGTTTCATCTGGCAGGAGTAAAGAACACAGTCGCCGACCCTGAGCAGGGAGCTTCGCTCTTGACACAAGTGGGAACTTCGGCAGGACCTAGTGGAGAACCTTTTCCTCAAATGGAGCAATCCCGAGATCAATTTGTTTGCGACAGCGGCAAACACCAAGTGCCGGAGGTTTGCCAGCAGGTTCCTCCAGCAGGGGATCATGGGGGACGCATTCTAGTTCCCGTGGGAAGGCCTCTTTCTGTATGCGTTCCCTCCGTTGCCGTTGTTACTTTGAGTAATCGGTCAACTTAGACGGTGCCGGATGATCCTCGCTGCACCGGCATGGCCGAGGCAGATCTTGTACCCGGGCCTTCTCAGCATGTCAACGTCCCCACCAATCAAGCTGCCAGTGGTTGCGGATCTTCTCGCCAGGGAAGGAGGCGCCATTCTTCCCACAATCAAGGGTCTCTGAACCTGAATGCCTGGCTACTGCAGCACTAGAATTCGGTGGCTACGATCTCCCGGCAGACTGCGAGTAAGTTCTCACCAAGGCTAGAGCAGTCTACTTTGAAATGCTACGGGCTCAAGTGGAAGAGATTCGCTATTTGGTGCTGTTCCCAGAAGATCGACCCTCTGAGGGTCACAGGCCCTCCGGTACTTCCATATTTGCTGTTGTTGGCCAAATCGGGGCTGGTTCACGCCTCCATCAAGGTCCATCTGGCAGTTATCTCCCGCTTCACCAGATCCCCCAGGACAACCCTCCTTGTGGTCGCACCGGTTGGTCAAGGAATTCGTCAAGGAACTATTCCACTCGTTCCCGCCGGTGAAGGCTCCGGCGTGGGAACTCAATGTGGTACTTACTAGGCTCATGGGACCCCCCGTTCGATCCTATGCATTCTGTTCCACTCAAGTTTGTGTCGTGGATAACAGCTTTTCTCGTGGCCATCATCTCTGCACGACGAGTGGGTGAGATCCAGGCCCTCTCCTGTAAACCACCTTACTTGATTTTCCATGAGATTAGGGTGGTGCTGCGGACGCACCCCTCCTTCATGCCCAAGGTGCCGTTGTTAGGCAGAAACCTGTGCAGTTCCCTCTGGGACCACTGCAAAAGGTTTAGGACTAAAGGTGTTTGGCAATGAACCCACTTGGTAGCAGTCTGTACCACACAGATTCACTTGGTAGCTGTGGCTGAGCAGTCAGACTTCCCTCAAGAAGAGTTAGGCAGTATACAGAGTATTCAGAATAGGTCAAAAGAACACAATAGGCACGTAAACACTGACCAGGGCTTGGTGTAAAAGAGATATAATTATTTATTTAAAAACCACATCTAGAAAAACACACAGGCACTAATAGTAAGCAATTCAAAAACACAGTCACTAAAAGATATGCACTCCCTTAAAAGAATCTTAGACAAGTCTTAAGTAAAGCCCCACTTAGTTCCAGACAGCGGTGAGCGCTTAACGTAGATGGCACTCTAATAGTTTGTTTTAAAAAAGGGAGAGAAAAGCAGAGAACAAGTTGAAACAGATCCCAACACTTTTACCAGAACATAACAAGAGAGGAAGGCAAAGTAAAACCGTGAAGTTAGAGGTCAAGAGGCCGGATCCACTTTCAGAGGATACAAACGAAATGTGTCCAAGGTCACACGGTTGCAGTGCACAAAAGTCTTGTAAAGGTTCAAAAAGGAGTTCGACCAAAGAAAGGGACCAGTTAGAGGGTCAAGGCAGCCAGCCCAGTCCAGAAGGTTAAGGAGTTATTATTACCTTGTAGCAATCTTTAGAAAGGGAGGCCTGGCGGACACGGTGCCTTAAAGTGGTGAGAAGACTCCAGCGGGGGCAGTTGTTCCTGGCAGCGGATGCAAGTCAGTGCTTCGTCCGGGGGAAGAGAGTATCTCGTCGTGGAGGAAGACAGGAGTCCGTTGCACTGCCAGGGAAGAAACCAGCCGCAGAGTTTCTCAGGTACAAGGAGCGGTCTGTTGATTCGCGGTTCAGTGGTGAGTGGCTATCCGGTCGCCGGGGTGCTTGGCACGGGCAGTTCGACCACAAACCGGTCTGAGGTGCGAAGAAAGTAGGTAAAAACTTGTTGTGCCCACCAGTCAGGGGAAGAAACCTCTCCAGCCGGGAGATCTTCTCTGTCGTTGGGAAGTGGTGAGTCGGTTCCACAGGGCTCCACCGGTGGTGTCATCGCGGTAGGTCGGCTCAGCTTCTCCCTCGTCGGATTCTCGGGTCCTGTGGCGACTTCTGAAGTTCCAGTCCCCAAAGCCCTGCTTTTATGCAGCATACCCCCATTCACTCAGCCTAGCTGTCAATCAAACACGCTAAGTGGTGAGCCAGCCGGCTCACCACTTGGGCCTTTCACACAAGAGTGCGACTTGAGTTACCAAGGTAACTCAGTCCGGGGTGCCTAAACCCCCTCCCACACACCCTGTGGTACCCAGACAGAGTGGCACCACTTTTGGAGGCTTCTGTGGAGAAGCCCGCCAAAAAGTGGAACAAAGGGCTCGACTTGGGTTGGAGTCACAGAAGAGAACACAGACGCCATTTTAGGATCGAGTCCTGGCAAAAAATACCAACCGGCGAATTAATATTAAATAAATAAACCGGCGGTATGTTCGAGGCTATGAGAATTAAATAATTTAAAGTTGGTAGCCTCGAACAATGGAAAAATCCCATAGGAAAATATTTGCGGTTGAATATAAAAAGTAGTTTCCACTGCCACCAGCCAAAACTCAATCGGGGGGGGACGGAGACATGCCCCCTCGACTAACAGACCCCAGGGCAATCCAATTGCCCCGACCAGTACGTCCACAATACGATGGTTTGTACTAGTTTCTGTTAATAATTTGGGACTAGTAAAGCCAATGGTGACTTTACATGCCCTGGGAGACAGTAGTCAGTCCCAGGGTATGGAGTCTATGGTGGGGTGTCACTATGACACCCCTGCGTTACTGCACGCAGGGTGCGGTGTAACACACATAGTAAAAACACATGAGACCCTATGGAGTAAAGGACCCCATAGCCCATAAAACACATTAACATTCAAAGGAACACCATGAATCATGTCCAAGAGTGGGAGAAAGAGTCTCACTCTTGGCAGGAGGAAAAAAACAAACTCCAGCAAAGCTGCTGGGGGACTCACTAGGTTAGGAAATACAGCCTAAAGAGAGAATTCTCCCTAACAAGCGTCAGACTTTCATCTAAACAAGCCGTTGGTGTTACCTGTGTTTTTTCCGACACCTTCATCGCCGGCTGAAAGGACTTTGCACTTGCTGGATGTGGCTAGAGCGCTGAAGTTTTATGTGGCCTTCACAAAGAGTTTCTGAAAAACTTCTCAGCTCTTTGTTAACTTTGGTCCTGTGAACCATGGGAACGATCTGTCCAAGGCTTCCATTTCCAGGTGGCTCTCCGGCTGTATCACCTACTGTCACCGATTGGCAAACTGACCTCTGTCTGGCCATCCGAGAGCCCATTTTGCCCCTGCTGGACATCTGCAGGGCTGCTACATGGAGGTCGACGCACACCTTCACAAAGTTCTACTGCGTCGACGGGGATTCCAGTTGGCCAATCAGTACTGCGCAACCTGTTTGCTTGAAGGTGAGCTTGGTGAGGAGGTAAGAGATGCTTATGTTGAGCCTTGCCACCTCCCGTGGTTGTGCATGTGTGTACTGCTATGTATTCTTTATTCATGAGCATGTGAATCCATGCCAGACCCCATGCTGTAGAAGGAACAAGTTACTTACCTGTACCTGTTCCCCAGCATGGGTCTGGCATGGATTCAAATGCAAACCCTCTTGCCTACCCTTCTGCGGATCTTCTCTTGCTCCTACTGCCACTTTACGTTCTACCAAATCTGAAGATGGCTGCCTGAGCAGAGGCTTAGGTCGAGGGCAGTCATTGGCTGGGGGCAGTATGACCCAGAGTTCAGTGATTGGTTGTTAGGAGAAAGACAGTTCAGAAATGAAACTGATCTTTCTTTTACCGAGGATTCCCAGCCTGACGAGGGGGAATATTCATGAGCATGTGAATCCATGACCCGTGCTGAAGAACAACAGTTACATGTAAGTAACTTGTTCTTTATTTCACAGTCGGTTATATAAGCCTTCTTCAGAAGGAAGCAAAACGTGTAACAATTATAATGTACTTCTCCAGCATTGGATCTTTCATGGATTCACATGCTTAGAATATTCCCTGTCGTCAGGCTGGGAACCCTCGGTATATTTATTAAAATTTTTTCCACTGGAAAAAACTCAACACTTCTGTGTCCTATCTACGTCGTTTTGGGCTGCTTATGCATGACCCAATAGGAATTTAGGGTATGAATAGCCCCGCCCCACGGCTTCCTTCAGATTTCAACCGTCTCCAAAGTAGTCGGGATCACCTTGTGTTTCTACTCTTTACAAAGTTGAGGTTTTTTCCTTTCCCAATGTCTGGGAAGGCGTTGTTCCGCCCGTGTGCCACGTGCGGAATGAAGAAAGTCTACGAAGGAGATAGGCACATGGATTGCCTTTATTGTCTTCACCCGCATCATTCTGCGTACAGCTGTGAGATTTGTAAGGGGTTCTCACAGAAGACGCTGAAAGACCGTAATAGGCGTCTAGTGACGTGGTTGAACGAAGGGGACTACCCTTCATTGGAGGCAGGTTCTGCACACAGCCTGGCATCGAGGCCTAAGTCCCCTGTAGTTAATCGCCGCTCTATATCTGCAGAGCCTCTGGCGAAGAAGCCACGTCCTACGGAAAAGCGTTCCTCGTTGGGAAAGCATCCGGCGAAAGACTCCTCTTCGTCATCAAAACATCGTTGTGTGGACCAGGACCGCCAACAAGGGAAATCTTCCTCTACGTCAAGAAAGGACAAGAGACTCTAAAGAGCTCCTCCTCAGGGGACCATCACAGGTCTTCCTGGAGTAGAGATTCAACGAAGCACAGGTCTAGCTCAAAGGCGGGATCGCCTAAAGAGCCTGCGTCACAGCTACCACCGCCGTCAACGAGAGTCCTGTTGTCGACGGCATCGCTGCCACCTGCACAGTCCATACCTGCAGTAGCCTCGTCGACCCCGGCAGTGACGATTGAAGTGGCTCAAAAACTTACATTGTCGACAGTGGATCCTCCAGAGGCTTGGCAGCGGCAGTGTACAATACAGTTCTGCCAGATACCCTATTACATCAAGAATCAGCGTTCTCAGTATCGTCGATGGAGGAAGACCATGAACAGATTGTTTGTCCAGCTGATCTTGGCTTACAGGGCATTGGCTCGTCGACGGTCTTGGGGATGCAAAATGCCCCCTCTACATCGTCTCTGCTAGATCCACAGTCGCTGTTATCTTTACAAGTGTTAACCACTCTGCAGTTTCTCTTAAGCCAATTAGACGCAAGGTTACACCCCATAGGTACACCTCGAGGGATACCAGTGATACCTGTCGACGACACGCCAGGTCCTGCTCCACGGTCAACGTCAACGACTGGTTTGCCGGCCTCCCGTCCGGTTAGCGAGGAACCTCCCCGTTCCCACCCGGAAGAAGGTGAATTGCAAGAGTCTGAGTCAGATCGAGGGCCTAGAGACTCCTTCTCGGACATTTCATCATCCCCTTCGAGGGATCCTACATGGGGATCAGAGGCAGAAGTGGAAGCTCCTAGAAGCCCGGCACAGCTGTCACCTCCAGATGACATCGGCTCCTTTCACGCTATGATGGGGAAAGCCTGTATCGAATTTGGTCTGAGCCCAGAGGAAGAGAAGAAGGAATGCTTCTTATTTGACCATATGGGGAAGAGGAGAAAGTCAGTCTTCTCGGTTCCCATTCTGGACCACGTTTGGCAGGAAGGCTTGCGAACCATTCGCCATCCATTTTCGGAACCTGCAATCAAGGGCAGGTTGGAAAAGAAATTCAAAGCCCTGGATTCTACTCCAAATTGTTTGTCCGCACAGCCCTCCCCGGAATCAGTAGTGTCGGCAGCAGCTGGTAGAAAAGCCACATCGCAACACACGTATACAACACCTCCGCACAGTGAAGCTAGAAGGTAGGATGCCTTTGGTAAGAAGGTCTTGTCAGTGGGAGTGACGACGGTCAAGGAGGCTAACTCGTTAGCTATCATGCAAGATACGACCGTGAAATGTGGCATCGCTTGGCCCCCATCTTGGAGAACCTGCCTGAGGAGCACAGGCAAACAGCCATGTTACTGGTGCGTGAGGGGGAAGCGGCATCAAAGCACTCTTATCAACATCGCTGTGGACTTGGCGGAGTCGGGATTCAAACAAATGAATAATGGAGTTGTGTTAAGACAAGCCTGGCTAAAATGTACAAACTTTAGGCCGGAGGTCCAATATAAGGTTCTCAATATGACAGGTGAAGGTGAGCAATTATTCGGGGAGAAAGTGGACGAAGCCCTTCAAGGCATGAAGGAAGACTCAGACACGGCAAGGTCGCTGGGAGCCTTACAAAGTGGTCAAGCATTTCAGAATTTTTGCCCCTTCCGTGGAGCGTCGGGATATTCCTGGTTTGTGGCATCCAGGGAATCGGAGTTTCAACAGATCATACTACTCCTCCCAAGGTTATAGGCGAGCTGTCCAAGCAACATGAAGAATCTGAGATTTCCAGGTGTCTAGGAGAAGAGGAGGACCGTCTTCGTCCACCAAAATTAAGCAATCAAAGTCCCAGCAATGACAATCTTCAGGACGTCCTGGGAGGCAGAGTGTCCTGTGGCGTTGTTAGACCTACAGGACGCATATTTCCACATACCCATGCGTCGACGACACAGAACATTTCTAAGGTTTGTGGTGGGTCAGAGTCATTACCAATTCAAAGTGCTTCCATTTGGCCTGAAATCGTCTCCCAGGACGTTCACGAAATGTTTGGCTCCGGTGGCAGCATGGCTACGAAGAAAAGGTAATCACGTCTACCCTTACCTGGACGACTGGCTGGTAAGGGGCTCGTCGCCGGCAGTAGCGCGAGCAAGCCTAGAGGCCACCATACAACTGCTGCAGTGGATAGGCTTTGGAATCTACTTCGAAAAATCCTTTTTGGCTCCCTCAAGGAGCTTAGTATTTTTGGGCGCGGAGTTCCAAACTCAATCAGGACTAGTGAAGCCGCCCTTAGAGAGAGTTCAAAAACTAAAGGTAAGGAGTGGAAAACTGGCACCAGGGTTGTCAGTCAGAAAATACATGTCGCTGCTAGGAGCCATGGCGTCATGTATTCCGCTAGTGAACAACTGTCGTCTCTTCATGAGACCGATACAGGAATTTCTGGCAGACCGATGGTCTCAAAGTCGCGGATTGTGGTCCGACAAGTTGAGGATCAGCAGCAAGCTTTTAGAGGCGCTTCAGTGGTGGCAACTCTCAGACAATCTGACGAGAGGGATGCCTCTGCTGGAACCGGATTTTCAGTTGACGGTGGTAATGGATGCATCTCAGGCAGGATGGGGAGCCCATCTGGGATCCCTACAGGTTCAAGGCTAATGGTCCCCAGAAGAGTCGACCCTTCACATCAATGTGCTGGAGTTAAGAGCGTTACGTTGGGCTCTGAAATCATTCTTACCACGCATACGCATACGGGGATCAGTCGTAAGAATATTAACAAACAATACAACAATGTTCTACCTCAGGAAACGAGGGGGCACTCGTTCCAGAACGCTCTCGAGCAAAGGGTCAGGAAATATGGCATTGGGCCCTCGAACAGGAAATAAGCATAGTGCCTTATCTGCCAGGGGTGAACAATGTACAAGCAGACTCTCTCAGCACTACACAAGTGGGAGTTGAATGATCAACAACTGTCGAACATCTTCAAGAAGTGGGGTCATCCTTCTCTGGATCTTTTCGCAACCCGAGAGAACAAGAAGTGCAGGCATTTTGCCAGCAGATGGCCACAACCCGGGTCGCTGGGGGAGGCCTTCTCCTTGCCGTGGATGGCCAGGTTCGCGTATGCGTTCCCTCCGTTTCCGCTCATTCGACGGACCCTCCAGTGGGTTCAAAAATATCCATGTAGTGTGATACTAATTGCCTCTCACTGGGCGAGACAGTCGTGGTTTTCGGACCTGCTCCAGCTGTCGGTGACATAGCCAGAGAGGTTCCCGAAGACTCCAGACCTTCTATCCCATGACAAGGGAGCGGTTTGGCATCACGACCCGAGCTCCCTCAGCCTGACAGCTTGGCTCCTGACTTCTCCGAGTTTTGGGCCCTGAGCATTTCTTCAGATTGCCGCCGAATTTTAGAGGCAGTGCAAGCTCCGACCACGAACACTTAATATGCATGTAAGTGGAAAAGATTCTGTGTGGTGTAGGGATCAACCGGGGGTGGACCCCCTAAACATCGCGTCAGAACAAGTTCTGCCATATTTGCTACACTTAGCAAAAAGAGGGTTGTCTTTCTCCTCGATAAAGGTTCATTTGGCAGCCATTTCAAGATTTACTCGTAAAAGGCATTCAACTCCGTTGTTCAGCGATCGACTGGTCAAGCATTTCCTGAGAGGGTTATTTCGGACCTTTCCTCCAGCCAAAAAGTTCCCTCCTAGTTGAAGTCTCAATCTGGTGCTCTCAGGACTAATGAAGGCTCCTTTTGCGCCTATGTTGTCGTCATCCCTAACATTTTTGTTGTGGAAATGGCCTTTTTGGTGGCTATTACTAGAAGACTGTCAGAGCTGCAAGCACTGGTGATTGATCCCCCATACTTGCGTTTCTTCAAGAACAAAGTGGTAATGGCAACCAACCCTCATTTTATACCAAATGTTCCAACTACATTCCACAAGCATTCTTCGATTGTGCTGCCAACATTCTTCGCGGCGGCCTCTTCTTTTGCAGAAAAAGCTCTCCATACGTTGGACGTCAAAAGAGCATTTAAGTTTTATCTGTCGTACTCAGGATTTTAGGCGTACGAGACAACTGTTTGGTTTTCCTTTTACCAAAGGTCCATAAACCACAATCTCCAAACAAGTACTAGCCCGCTGGTTGTCGTCCACTATTGCCTTCTGCCACTCTAAAGCAGGGAAGCCTCTGGAAAGACGTCCAAAGGCTCACTCAACAAGATCCACCTCGTCATCAGCGGCATTGTGGTCCAGAATCCCGCTGGTGGACATCTGTCAGGCGGCATCCAGGTCGGTGCTGCATACATTTACTCTGCATTATTGCCTAGAGCAACAGCATGCAGCGGATGTACAGATGGGAAGGGCAGTCCTGCGACACCTGTTTCAGTAAGGTAAGCCCTACAGAGGGGTGTTTCCTCCTGTCAATGTACCATGGATTGGTGTTTTTTATTGCTATCGGCATGTGCTGTTCTTGTAATATTGGTTTGCATTGCACACCTCCAGATTAGGAGTACTGCTATATAATCTATTGTAAGCATGTGAATCCATGAAAGATCCAATGCTGGAGAATGGAGTAGTTACTTACCTGTAACTCCATTACTCCTACGTCCCGTCCCCTTTCCTCCATACTTGTGGGACATCTCTCCGTCCTGTGGGACGGGACCGGAGCACTTTGTAAAAAGCATCCACATTTTTTTCAAAAATGTGTCCCTCCTCTTTCCTGCGCGGGGCCCGGCACGCGGCCGTAACCCTGCCCACCTTGGCTCTGCCCCGCGCATCGCCCATCATTCCTTTTCTCCGCACGATCGGGGCCGGACGCACTTGCATCCTCAGAAGATTTTCTTCCCTGTTTTCCTCTCTGGCTCTCGCTAGCGTTCGTTTACTAGTCTGTCTTTTAAACTAGATTTTCTAGACTGTTCATCGTGTCACCGTCGCTTCGCGAGGGCGGATCCCCATCCTCTTTGTTAGAGTGTTTGGGTCCGGAACACCGTTGGGACTCCTGTTTTTACTGTGACTCCCTTTCGGTCCGGGCACTTCAACGTCGGTTGGAGCGGTGGGAGGAGGTGTTCCGACAAACTCCTCCTTCTCATTTTCAGGCTTTCATCGACGAGAAGAAGAAACGCCCGGTAAGTTATTTTACTTTTCAGAGCACCCCGACTGGGGGATACCTTCCCAGGTTCCTCTTGGGCCGGGATGGGCGTTGATCGCTCTGTTACCGTGGTTCGCCCTTAGGTGCCTGTCGGGCCTAATAATTCTACCGGCGTTTTCTCTGAGGGTCTCCGTAAGGGGCCTGTGTACACCGGAGTACGCTCTGAGGCCCCTCCTGTGGGGGCTGTTTGTAGGCCCAGTTCTACTGAGTCGTGGGGTACCGGAGCTTGCTCTGAGGACTCTTTCGGCTTCCCTCAAAAACAAAACCGGGGGGGGCGTGGCCAACAGCCGAGCGATGAGGACGTGAGATCGCTTCGCTCCCGGGCCGCTAGCCGTATCCTGAAACAATCCTGCTTCCTGCACAACCAAAAAGCGTCTATTCGACGTGGGAACCTCTGCTGAATGTCCCAACCGGTTCCTGGAGGAAATCGGTGCCGCGGAACCCACTTAGTAAGATATTTCTGAAAGCGAGCGGACGCGCCGCGGAGCTCGCAAGATGGCCGCCGCGAACCGCGGATGAACAAAGGGTGCCGTGGTCACAAACAAGCACTACTGAATTTTGCCTGAACACCGGCGGCTGTCGGGGTCGAGACCGGGCCGGACCGCACGGCAAACGAAGGATCCTAACTTCGAGGATAAATCGTGAAACGGAAGGGATACGCCCCTGGACACGGCCTCGACAGTCAGTGATAGTAGGCACACGGCCTCGCACCAATATTCCCGCACATGCGGCCGCGGCCTGCAGATGCCACCGGAGCGACCACTGAACTCCTGAGGGGACCCCTGCCCGTCACCGGACGACTACCACCTCTATCCTGTGGTACGGAGAAGGGGATAAAGGGAAAGCGGGAAACCACTTTGGGGCACAGGGACCCCGTGGGACCGATCTACATCCTCGCCCATTCCCGCTGCCCGAGAACCGCCGACAACGGAATACGAGGTGAAACTACCTCACGGCACACCTACTCACGGCGAGTCACCGATGAGTGGTGGCCGCGGCTTTGGACACCGTACAGACCCAACTGCGTATTAAACCCTACCACAGTGTCCAGCGGACCGCACCCGAACGACGCTGCCCAACGAAACATCTGCCCCGGACGGTACCGTTTAAACGCCACAAACCATGCCGGCCACTACGGGGAAGGACAAAACAAAAAGGGGGACCAGCCAAAGTAGGATAGATCAATTCACCACGGCCGCAGCAAACGCACAAACGGACCACGAACAGTCGAACCCCATGCTAGAAACAGAACAAGCCATATCCCTAAAGGACATCATGGCGGCGATAACTAACTCCAGAACCTCTATGGAACAAAAGATGGACAGCATCAGTACAGATGTCTCGCTTCTCCGTCATGATCTCCAGAAATTGTCCTCCCGCACGGGAGAAGCGGAACAGCGGATCTCTGGGAATGAAGATGGGCTGCGCACCATGGAACAGAGGATGGCCGGAGTGGTGGCGCGTCTGAAAACACTAGAGGAGAAGGCCGAGGACAGTGAAGGCCGATCGAGACGAAACAACGTGCGCATCCTGGGCGTACCGGAGAAAACGGAAGGCCCTTCCATGGAACTGTTCCTAGAACAATGGATCACCGACATGTTTGAGCCCCAGACATTCTCGAAGTTCTTTTCAATCGAACGAGCGCATCGTGTCCCCTCTGGAAAACCGATACCCGGCGCCCCGCCACGCACCATAGTCGCAAGACTGCTGAACTACAGAGATAGAGATGCGCTACTCCAGACAGCGCGAGCCAAAGGCACACTTACCTTCAATGGATCCAGAGTGACATTCTTCCCTGACTACACAAAGGAGATCCAGAGAGCCAGGCAATCTTTTGATCAGCTCAAAAGGCAACTCCAATCCTTACACGTTAAATACGGCCTGCTCTATCCGGCCCAGCTCAAAATTTACCACGGTGGGACAACAATACATTTCTCAGACCCGAAAGAAGCATGGAATTGGGCAAAGCAGCACATTGCAGGCGACTGGACACTCGCAAACAACAGAGGCAGAAACAGAAACCGCCGCCCACCACCGGACAGAGGACGCCCAGCTCCACAACCCCCGGTGCAGGAACCACCACAACAAGAGGAAATGGACTGAAACATTGATACTGATGAGGCATTTTGTTCGACCACGACACACCTAATGAACTATTAGATCACACCGTGCTATGTAAGGCACGCGGCCTGGGAAGCACGGGGACACTCACTGCATCGGCCAAAGCCACGCCCTCAGATCGAGACTTGTGACCTGGAACACCAGACTTGCACAAGAACAGTAAGTCGGGAGAAAGGTGTAAACAGCTCACATTAAGTTGAATCTGGCGAGATAGTTGTTTGTAGCCAGTAGAGTTAGGGCGACAGATACTTCATGTTGGGGAGGAGTATAGGGAGGGGGGATGGGGATTTGTTTCAAGTTAGTTATGTTCCGAGATACCACACCACCTGTATTGCCAAAGACTACATCACCCTTGACGCACCAATTGTCAATCCGTACTTGCTAGCACTCTACACATCACAAATGGAATCACGCCCGATAAAACACCAGCCTGGTTTCAACCCTGACTGTTCTCATTATAACATGAAACGCCACAGTGCCATCGGGGGACTAGTGCACCCTGTTATCGCTGAAACACATGACGAATAGCTGGAATCACTAACGTGACCAGAAACAGAACAATCCGAGTGTTGACTTGGAACGTCAATGGGCTCGGCAATTGCATTAAAAGACGCCTAGTGCTGCAAACGCTGAACAGACACTCCCCGGATGTAGTATTCCTGACGGAAACACACCTAGCCGGTACCAACTGCTTATTCTTTAGACGCACCAACTACAGGCTAGCATTCCACGCCGGTTTCACCATGGGGTCACGAGGGGTACTGATCCTCATACATAAAAGACTTCCCTTTGTCCCCAAATCCACCACGCAAGACACGGGAGGGAGGTTTGTACTCACGACAGGCACGATTGGAGAGCGTTCAGTGACCATGATGGCGGTGTATGCACCTCCTAACCTATTGACCCCCCTGACTAACGATATTACGCCTCTAATTATGAACAACCTTGCAGACCTTACGTTGATCGGGGGAGACTTTAATGAAGTAATGGACGTGGACCTTGACAGAACACACAGAAGATCTAGAAATCCGAATGCACGCACAAAACTCGCCACATTTGTGGGCGCACTGGGACTACAGGATGTGTGGAGAAAGCTACACCCCGCCACAAGGGAATACTCATACCATTCCGGTGCACATGCCTCGCTCTCTAGGTTAGACTACCTCCTATTGCCACTGAACAACATGCACGACGTCCGTGAGGCATACTTTCTCCCCAGAGGCATATCAGACCATTCCCCGCTTGTGACAACACTTAATACCAACAATTCGATCCCACCACCCAGCTGGCGACTAAACAGTTATTATTTAGGCTTCCCAGAGCTGGTTGAACACATCCAAAAGACCACTGAAGAATACTTTGAAAGGAACACCAACTCAGTGGATAGCCCGGTAATCTTGTGGGAGGCGTTCAAGACAGTACTTAGAGGGGAAATAATAGCCTGGATCACAGCCCATAAAAAGAAACAAACAGAGGCAATACACCATGCCGAAGCAAATGTGCAGAAAGCAGAGACCGAACACCTAGCCCATGACAACTTGGAAACGCACCGTGCACTACAACTGGCGCAGGCGCAACTCCAACACATAGCGTTAGATAACGCAAAGCAGGCGCATACCGCAATGCGTGCAAAGATATACGAAACGGGGGATAAAGCCGGGAAGATGCTGGCATGGCTAGAACGCAAAGACCTGGGATCCAGCCAGGTCAGGCAACTAGCAACAGGAGAATCAGACCCATTGGTGAAGGACGCAGACATAGCGGAGGGTTTCGCAAAATACTATGCTGAGCTATATAGGGCACCAGCCTCACCACCCGTGATGAATGTCCTAGAGGATATTGCCCTCCCCACCTTAAGTGCAGAACAGTCTACCCTGTTAGAACAGACAATTACTGAAGGCGAACTGACCCAAGCCATGTCAGAAATCCAATCAGGTAAAACCCCGGGCCCGAATGGCTTCCCCATTGAAACATGGAAAAAAATAGGTGCACACATAATTTCCCCACACTTACTTCGCGCACTACAGCACTCTCACTCACAGGGCTGTCTCCGCCTGATCTAAGGAAAGCCACAATTGTGGTCCTGCCCAAAGCAGACAAGCCACCCGACAAGTGCAGCTCCTACAGGCCCATCTCTCTCATAAACTGCGAAGCCAAGGTGCTGGCCAAGGTGCTAGCCAACCGTCTCCAACAGGTCATACACACACTCATACATCCCGACCAGTGTGGATTCATGCCACAGCGGTCTACTAGACAAAACATATATAGGCTGCATACTGCACTGGAGAGAACACCTGAGATTCAGGATCCTTTGGCTTTACTCGCTGTAGACTTCGAGAAGGCATTCGACTCAGTCTATTGGGAGGCAATATGGGCGATCATGCAACGCATGGGCTTTGGACCATACTTCATGAGCTGGGTCAAATTACTTTACAACCGCCCCGAAGCAGCCACGAAAGTGAATGGACACGTCTCCAACCCCTTCTATTTAGGCAGAGGCACGAGACAAGGGTGTCCCCTGTCGTCCCTAATCTTTGCAATAGCAATTGAGCCCCTAGCAATTCTACTGCGATCTACGCAAACATGGAGTGGCTTTAGGTGGGCAGACAACTGGGAGGACAAGGTATCCCTCTACGCAGATGATCTGTTAGTATACCTGAAAGACCCACGTACATCCTGCCCCATAGTGACACGATTATTGATTAAATACGGCGCATTCAGCGGTCTTCGCGTCAACTGGAATAAATCCAGATTGTTTCCACTGCAACACATAGACAATGCGATACCGGATGACTGTCCATATTATGTGGAGAAGGAGAAGTTCAGATACCTAGGCATACAAGTCACGAACAACCTGACAGACTATGTGCCCAATAACCTGTATCCAATAATGACGAGATTCAAAGAAGACGTCCAGCACTGGATGTCCCTACCACTGACACTACTAGGCAGAGCCGCACTGTTTAAGATGCTGGCACTCCCTCGCTTCCTTTACATACTTCAAAATGCACCGCTACCCATAGCTCCTAACGAATTTCGGAAAATAGACCAGTCGCTACGCAAACTGTTATGGAAGGGAGGTCATCCGCGCTTAGCACTAACCACGCTACAAAGATCCGTATGGGAAGGTGGGATTGGATTGCCCCGAGTGCAAACTTATTACTGGGCCAGTCAAATGGCAATAGTGAACGACAAACTCCACGCAGACATGACACTACCACACAACAGAGAACCAGACCCTACCCAAAAAGAACGACCCATACTTCGATACCTCTATCGACGAAAAGATCGAGCCACCACCCCATCCATGCTTTCACACCTATCTCTAACATGGTCGAACGTCCACAGATACCTAGGTTGGGATAAAAAGCTGACCCCAGCTCAACCTTTATGGAATAATAAACTGCTTCCGGAAGTGAACAAACTTCCAAAATGGCACTCCTGGACCCAAGCGGGCATCACCAAAATTGGCGACGTAATACAAGGTAACGAAATGGTACCTCTTGCGAATCTAATCGCCAACTCCGGTCTGACAACTAAAGAGCAGTATCGTTACACACAACTCAAACACGCCATACAAACTCATCTTCCTGAGATGTTTGACATGCCGGAATACACCCCTTTGGAACGTAACCTATTCCCAGACATGATTAAAAGTAAAGTCACATCTACCATGTATGGTGTCATAACGTCATTTGCCACCGAAGAACTGACGAACCTGAAAACGAAATGGGAGGGGGACATAGGTAGTATGCTCCCTGAGGATTGGGTAACTGCCCTGATGTTCCCTAGAGAAATAGCGATCTCCTCCAGATTGAGATTGGTACAACTAAAGATACTGCATAGAATATATTATCCGAGGGTTGCCCTTTTCAAATGGGGTAGGGCTTCCTCTTCCACGTGTTTGAGATGCAAACGAGATGAGGGCACCTTCTTTCACATTCTATGGGACCGCACCATAATTCGACACTATTGGCAGCAGTGCTGCGACGATCTCTCAAGGGTTTTGGGCAAAAAGGTTCACAGAAATGCAAAACTGCTATTATTGGGGATAGATGATGAGATTGAACTGTCACGGTATGAAAAAGTGCTATTGTTCACGGCCAGTGCATTAATCAAAAGAAACATAGCGCAACTCTGGGGCTCTGAATCAGCACCAAAATATGAACAATGGACCACGGACGTGAGAATTTGTGTCGCAATGGAGAAAAGAATCTACACGGCCAGGGGATGCCCTGAAAAAGGCCCGAAAATTTGGCAAAAGTGGGAAGACTTACACTGAAAGATGCCCCCTGCTCGGCAGGGAGGTAGCACCCAAGGACATGAACGGATACTACAGAGTTACACGCTACAGGCACGATAAAGACAGTTGACAACGCCTAGGAGCATTATAATAATGGATAGGTGAAAAGTGTTTGTTAGTGGGCGGGGGAGGAACGTAACTGTTTTCTCGCTGTGCGAGACGTGTGTTTTCTTTGTGTGAAAAAACAATAAAAATTGTTGTATTAAAAAAAAAAAAAACAAAACCGGGGTGCGCCCCGAGGCCTTGGCTGGGCTTGTGGTTACCGAACGGATGTTCGAGGCCTGTGCCGATAAGGCTTTTACCGGGCCTAGGTCCGAGGTCCCTCGTACAGAGGCTAAGGCTACCAACAGTTCTGAGAGGCCGGGCAAGGCCCTGTTGGTGAAAGCGGTTGCTCACCGTTCCCGCTCTTGTGGTGACACCAGATCTGTTGAGGGGGCAAAGAAGAAAGGTTCTTTTACCGGCAGTGCCGAGGCGCTTCCTTCGAAGGCTCAGTTGGCGGTTGGTATGTTGCAGAAACATTCCAGGCCTCATAGTACCGGCTCTGCCGAGGTTCCTTACGTTACGGCTAAAATTAAGACCCCTGACCAATCGACGGGGACCCCTGCTTCACTTCCTCACATGCCGCAGTTCCCCTCAGATGAGGACAAAATGGCATCCGTTCTCGCCACGACCACGGCGGCCATTTTAGGTACTACCCCTACAACTACGCCATCGGCCCCTGGTGTAGGGTTCGGTCCTTTGGGTGAACCTAAGGTCCCTTGTGCGCATCCTTACCGGCCGGTTTATGATTGGAACGCCCGGATGCCTCTTCCGCACAATGTTTTGTTGCCCGCAGGGGCGGCTCCTTTGATTTATGTGGATACGTCGGTGGAGGGGCCGGTGTGGCACCCTTCCCGTTACGTCCCTGGATTCGTCCACCTCATGAGAGGCCTGCTCAGGTTCCGAAACAATGTCCTGAGGATGCCTTTTTTGGTAAATTTCAAGCGCTTATGCGCACCGACCCCATGAGGGAATATTTCGAAGGGCTTTTCAAGGAGATATGTCCACCGGCGCCTCCGGCTCCACCTGTTCCCCCGGTGGTTCCGCCGGCGCCTCCCTTGCCCATGGTGCCTCCCCCTGCTCTTCTGCCTTTGCCACCATTGTCCCCAGTGGACAAGGCAGTGCCTGACACAACTCAGCAGGATCCTGACCTGTCGGATGACCCTCAAGGCGATCAGGACAACAAGGACCTTCCCCGCTCTATCAGAGGTTTTCATGACCGGGTACTGGACATGAGTTTCTTAGATGTTCTGGGGGGCGTGCCTTCTGGGGCGTTCACCTTGTCTCCCTTGGAGCGTACCGGCCTGTTCCTGCAGTAGGACGTTCTGGCCGAGGTCCGAAGAGTTTGGGAAAAGCCACACTTGGGACTTTTTGTCAATAAAAAGATTGACGCGAGGTACAGGCTGCATTCTTCAGAAGAAGTGGCCTTGTGGTCTTGTCCGCCTCCATCCTCCATAGTGGTGGCTGCGGCTATGTTGCAATCCAGACCTGCAGCATCCTCTTCCGCGATGGCTACTCAGGTCTTGGGAAAGGAGGACAAGCTCCTGGACTCCCTAGGGAGGAAAATCTTTGCCAATTCGGCTTTGCAGCTCAGGCAGGCCAATGCAGAGTTGATTTTGGCGGGAGCTAACATGCGGATGTGGAAGGGTCTGTCGGAGTTTGAGGAGCACATTCCGGTCGAGAAGTTGGAAGATTTCAGAGGTGGCCTTTCCGATGCCAGGGTCTTGGCCCAGGATCTCCTGGAGGCTGTGGCTCATCACATAGACACCTCGGCTCGGGGCCTGATGCTTGGGGTTGATATCTCGCGGCAAGCGTGGCTGCATGCCACTAAGTCTTCGAAGGAAGTGCAAGACAAGGTGCTGGACATTCCATTCGATGGTAAGGAGCTTTTTCACTCTTCTACTGATGTAGAGCTCACCAAAACCAAGGATAGCACTCAGACGGCTAAATCATTGTCTGTTCTGGTTAAAGCTCCTTTCAAATCCCAGAGACCGTTGTCGCAAAGTCGACCTTCTTCTGGTTTTAGGGGCTTCCTCGACCGCAAACCTCGCAGAGTGGATACTCCTGCGGGGAATAACCGCCATAGACAACAGCGTACACAGTTTTTCTCTCGCTCCTCAGCCTCCTCATCAGGTTCAGGTGACACGATAAGCCTGCCAAATGAGGGTTTTCCGTGCTCGCACGAGACCCCGGTGGGAGGACGCATTGCGTCTCATTGGGAGGCGTGGCAGACCATCACAGAAGATAGATGGGTCTTGTCAGTCGCTCGAGCGGGCTTCCGCTTACCTTTACCCCCTACCCCACCCATCAACCCTCCTTTTCAGCGGTCGGGCTCACCCTCCCTCCAGGATGAGGTTCAGAAACTTCTGCACCTCAGAGCTGTGGAACCTGTTCCCCTTGGGGAGCGAGGGGAGGGCTTTTACTCCCGGCTGTTTACGGTGCCCAAACCCAACCAGGCTGGCCTGCGCACCATCCTAGACCTTTCCCAGTTCAATCTTTTCCTACCCCAAGAGAAGTTCAAGATCACGCCCGGCCAGATTCGCTCCTCTTTGCAGATGGGCGATTGGCTCAGCGTGGTGGATCTTCAGGATGCGTATATGCATATCCTGATTTGGAATCCACACAGGAGATACCTCCGCTTCTCTTTGGGAGAGGAGCACTTCCAGTTTCGAGTGCTTCCTTTTGGCCTCAGCTCGGCGCGGCATGTCTTCACGAAGATGATGTCGGTGATTGCGGCCTATCTTCGTCTCCAGGGTATCCATGTGTATCCCTATTTGGATGACTGGGTCTTATGCAGCCTTTGTCCGTTGGCAGCAGCAGGCAACCTCCAGTCTCTCCTTCAGCTCCTGTTCTATCTTGGGCTGTCGGTGAACTGGCGGAAATCCTCCATGACGGTCTCGCAGGACCTGACTTTCCTGGGTTTTCGTTGGAACACGATCGACTGCTGAGTGTATCTGACCGGGGACAGAATGGCAGATCTGTTGGCCACGTGTCAGATGTTTGCGCAGTCGGAGAGCATGTCGGCCTGGTGGTTCCAGAGGCTTCTGGGCCTCATGGCCTTGTGTGTACTGGCTCTTCCTCTTGCTCGGATAATGATTCCGGATTTCATGAGAGTGGACCTGGACTGGTGGTCATCTCTCGGCAACCTGTCGGTGGCCGCGGGGTTTCAGGACAGACTCTCCCTTTTGGGGTGGGGTGCGACGTTAGATCTTCTTCAGGTCTCGGACCTCTGGTCACCTCAGGACAAGCTCCTGCACATAAATCATTTGGAGCTTCTGGCGATCTTTCTAGCGCTCAAGGCGTTCAGACCGCTCATTGTCAACAAGGTGGTCCGCATAAGAACGGACAATGTGGTATCAATGTATTACATAAACAAGCAAGGGGGAACAAAGTATCCCCCTCTCGTGGACCTGGCCATCCAGATTTGGGAGTGGGCCATGCTTCATGGGGTCTGGCTGCTTGCAGTGCACATCCCGGGCCAGCTGAATGTCGCAGCGGATGCCCTCATCCGGCAGACAGTGGTCAGCTACGAGTGGGAGTTGAAGGCGGCGGTCCTCTCATGGATTTTCACGCGTTGGGGCACACCGGAGGTGGACCTCTTCGCCACGGCGGTAAACAAGAAGCTTCCTCAGTACACCTCCAGAGGGGAGCTGGGAGCCTCCTCTCTGGGGGATGCTCTCGAGATTCCATGGTACAACATGAGAGCTTACGCATTCCTGCCTCTGCCCCTAGTTCATCAAGCAATTTGGAAGTTGAAGAACTCTACTGATAGCCCTGTGGTGGCCGGCCAGGTTTTGGTTCTCAGAACTTCAACACCTGTTGGTGTGTCCGCCGATCAGGTTACCAGTAACTCCCGATCTTCTTCACCAAGGGGAAAAGATGTGGCACCCCTCCCCACAATCGCTCAGCTTGGCGGCATGGTGCCTGAGTTCAAGTCTTTAGAGCATTTGAGTTTGTCTGTGGATAAGATGCGCATTATCCAGGCAGCCAGGAAACCCTCGACCAGATCTCAATACAAGAGTAAATGGCTCAGGTTCTGTCATTGGTGTTTGGAGAAAGAGTTGGATCCGAGGGTGGCAACGATTGACACGGTGCTGTCCTTCGTATCCTCCCTAGCAGAGTCTGGGGTTCATGTTCCGTCTTGCAGGACTTATCTCTCAGCGGTTTCCGCTTACCTTTCTACAGACCTGTGTTCTTATTCTCTACCTAACCCGGCGGTGAAGAGACATTTTGCTGGCTTGACACGCCTCTACCCTCCGGTTCGTAGTCCACACCTGTCTTGGGACCTAAATGTAGTCCTGACAGCGCTGTGCCATAAACCCTTTGAGCCAATCGCTACGGTTGACCTCAAGTACGTGTCCTGGAAAGTGTCCTTTCTGGTCGCTGTTACGTCAGCGAGGAGAGTGAGTGAGCTTCAGGCATTGTCGGTGGAGCATGCTTTCTTGGTCTTTCACAAGGACAAGGTACTCCTTAGGACAAACCCGGCTTTCCTACCGAAGGTAGTGACCGAATTCCATCTGAATCAGTCGATCTCCCTTCCGGTCTTTTTTCCGAACCCTGCCTCGGAGGCTGAAAGGGTTCTACACTGTCTTGACGTCCAAAGAGCTCTTATGTTCTATCTGGACAGGACTTCTGAGCTTCGGAGCTCTTCTCAACTTTTTGTGACCTTCGGTAACCCTCAGGGCAGGCCGGCGTCTAAGGCTTCTATTTCCAGATGGATTGCCACCTGTATCACAGAGTCTTTCACCGTCCAAAAGCTGAAACCTCCTAAAGGTATCCATGCACACCTGGTGCGGGGCAAGGCAACCGCGGTTGCTTTGCAGAAATATGTTCCCTGGGAGTCCATCGCTAAGGCAGCTACTTGGGCCTCCCCATCTGCTTTCTGTAAGCATTACTGCCTCGATATGAGCTCTAGAGCTGACGCTCAGTTTGGTCAGGCTGTGCTAACGAACCTGTTTCAGTAAGTGGTATTTCCATCCACCCATAGTTCCTGTAAGGAGTGCTTGGGAATCTCCCACAAGTATGGAGGAAAGGGGACGGGACGTAGGAGTATTACCAGGTTACTCACTGTAGTGACCACCTTACTCCTAGACCATAGTCCCCTTTCCTCCATACGCCCGCCCGCCGTCCCCTCTAATAAGGTTCCTCTGTTATTTCTAATGGGTCTTGGACCCTGCAATAGAAAAGGACTGATGGGCGATGTGCGGGTGGAGCCAAGGTGGGCAGGGTTACGGCCGCCTGCCGGGCCCCACGCAGGAAAGAGAGGAGGGACACATTTTAAAAAAAAATGTGGATGCTTTTTACAAAGTGCTCCGGTCCCGTCCCACAGGACGGAGAGATGTCCCACAAGTATTCTCCAGCGTTGCTATCTTTCATGGATTCACATGCGCCCGCCGGCCTCCCCTGAATGCGCACTTGATATGCCCCTACTACTTTGGGGGTTAAAATCTGAAGGGAGCCGCGGGGCGGGGCTATTTATACCCTACGTCCTATTGGGTCATGCGTAAGCGGGCCAAAACGATGTAGATAGGACACAGAAGTGTCGAGTTTTTTCCAATGGAAAATGTTTTAATAAATATACTGAGGGTTCCCAGCCTGACGACGGGGAATATTCTAAGCATGTGAATCCATGAAAGATACAAACGCTGGAGAAATGGAGTTACAGGTAAGAAACTACTCCCTTCAAAACACTCTGTTTCTCTAAAGCAGATGATACCCATTGGGGATGCACACAGACACTTCCTACACCCTGAGGTGACTTAAACAGCTAGGACACTGTGGACATTGATTTATCACTGGTACATTTAGAGCAATACTGCATTTGATGCAAAGGTTGGATAAGGGAATAAAACAAAGGTTATAAATGAATTCATAAACAGGTAAGTACTTTTTTTTAACTCTTTATTTAACATTATAGATAACAAGATTCCATACAACAATCTTCATACCATAACAAAGAGTCCATATCATAAAACGTATAAAAACAGCAGAACTGAAGATCAACAAATGTCTAATAATACGGACCTCCATAACAGTTGTAAAATAATATTTCTGAACTCTATCAAAGATTCATGACATACATCCACAAAGACAAATCAACATAAAAAGACACAACTAAACAGTCCTATACCACCCCCATTCAAAGAATAGACAATCAAACACTAGAATCTATGTGTTCAACCATATAGGTCATTAAAAGGCCCCCAAATCCGACGATAACGTTCCTCCCTCCCTTGACCAAAAAACATAACCTTATCAAAGGCACAGAGTCAAAGGTTGAACAAAGTCTAGGGGAGATGACGATATTCTTTGCAGTAGTAGAAGTAAGAAGTAAAAATCTTGCACAACGTTTTTAGAAAGGTTTGTAGAAATAAGATTCACATGAAGGGCCACAAGCTATGAGGCTTGTGAGGGGCAAAGCTGTAAGCAACTCTGCAAGGGCAACCAAGACAGGTCCCAACGAAGAGCAAGTAAGGCTACACAACAAGAGGTATGTTCTCTTAGACTTTACAGTACCTTTGGTTCGAAGAAATGGTTCCAGCTGGCTTCTGTTCCTGTACAGCTCTGCAGATTCTTTTGTTCCTGGGCCGCAGTCGTGGGGACAAGAGGGAGGACGTCTGGGGACTCCTGCACTGCAATAGGAAGGTCAGCGGCAGCAATGGGCAAACTTCAATTCTGCAGCGCTTCTGTGTTTCAGCTCCTTGAGTCTGACAGCAAATAGCAACACTGCGGTTTCCGGATACCACTTCAGACTTTCCTTGCATCTGGGGTCCAGCACTCTGTTGAGGTGGCTCAGGCTTGGTGAGTCCTGCTTAAGGGAAGTCCAGAGGATCTCAAGGGGAGAAGACGTCCTTGCAGGGCTTTGCTAGTCGAGACTAATTCGGAGCTTCAGCACAGCAGCAGGGCTTCACCGGGCAAACCCACGGTCCAGGAGATGCAGCAAGCGTCTCTTCCAAGTTCTTCTTCGGATTCCTTCGTCCAGTGGTCGACTCTGCCTTCCAAGCCAAAAGCATTGCCTTTTATGTTAAATGTTAGAGGTATTTGTACCGCGCACCGTCACCAACGGAATTGGTCCCCAGGCGCTCTGGCGGATCTGTAAACGATAAGGTGGGATGGGTTAGTAAGGTGAAGAGGGAGTAGGATAGTGAGAAGAGTGGTGTTCTGTTGGCAGCTTCAATTCGGTATACACCGGGTGCAGAGCTTTGGTGCGGGTATTGGATCGGTGTCAGTCCGCGTGTGCTGTTGCTCCGGCTTATGTGTTGCAGTGTTGTGAAGTGCGTGCGGCTTGTTGTGCGAGAGGTGGTTGTGAGTTTTTTGAGTGAGATAAGTATGCAGAGTTTGAGCTTATATTGGTTAGTGGGATTACCTGACCTTTAGGATGCTAACATTCACAGTTTTGTCCAAACGTTGGGCCAACTGTTGGCCCTCATAATCCCATCTAGATGCGGCACAGGCCAATGTTTAGAACTTCATCCAGGTGCGGGCATGCCAACGCTCACAGTCCTATATAGATGTGGCGCAGGCCGGTGCCCAGAAATCTGTCTAGATTAGGGCATGCCAACATTCGCGACTCTATCCGGATGCTACGCAGGCTGGTGTTCACAATTCTAAGTGTGGCACATGCTAACATTCAAGTTTCATCTAGGCGCGGGCGTGCTATCCTTCAATCCTATTTAGATGCGACGCAGGCCAATGTCCACAATTTTAAGTGTGGACTATGCTGGTCTTGGTTTCGTATAGGTGCGGGCGTGCTAACATTCAAAGTCCCGTCTAGATGCGACACAGGCCAAAATCCACAATTCCATCTAAGTATGGCCATGCTAATATTCACAATTCTATCTAGATGCGTCTGCCGGTCTGGATATGGTCCGTCCGATACGTACAAGTGGGTGAGTCACTTGAGGGCTTTCGTCTGGGTCTAAGTATGTGATCAGTCTCTGGAGCCTTCCTTTGGTGGCTATTTTCCATGATATCTTATGCTCTGTCGAGTGGTTGGTTCTTTGGCTTGAGTGTTTGTCCAATTTGAGAGTGGCCAAGGTTGGAGTTATTTTCATCGTTGTTTTAATGTCTGGGCTTTCGAGTGCATCTCCGTTGTGGTTACGCTGTGAAGAGCCATGATTTGAGGAGTTTCCTGAATGCTAGGTGGTTTGTTGTGTTCCGTATATTCTTAGGTAGGTCATTCCAGGTTTTGGGTGCCTGGTGAGTGAAAGAGGATCCTCTGAGTTTTTTTCTGTTGTAGGGTTTTGGTTCCAGGCGTATGTCGGTGCTTGATCTTAGTGTTCTTGTCGGTTGATGTAGGCGTAGTTTGTCGCTTAGGAATTCTGCGCCTTGTTTGTGTATTGCTCTGTGCGTGATGCACATGGACTTTAACTTTATTCGCTGTTTTAATGGTAGCCAGTGTAGTATTTTTAGCGCAGGTGTGATGTGTTCTCTTCTGGGTAGCTTGAGGAGGAGTCTGGCTGCTGCATTTTGTATGCGTTGCGGTTTTTTTCGAAGTCGTTCGGGCATGCCCAGGTATAGGCTATTGGCATAGTCTACGCTGGACATGATCAGAGCGATGATGATCCCATTAATTCCAGCCTAGCTGTCAATCACACAGCAAGGTGGCTGTCCTTGCCGGAGAGCCAGCCGGCCAATCACCTTTAGGTGCATTGCTGTAACCAAGGGGATTAAGTGCAGGGAGTTTCGGGCACCTCCCTCACTTCCTGCCCCTGCCAGACACACTGGAGCCAGAGGCAGGCTTCACTTGTGAATCCCGCCAAAGACAAAACGAACAAAGGGTCTAAACCTGGTTTTGTGCGCAGAGTAAATCTCAAGAAGGACCTTTCCGACAAGAAATGGTGAAAAAAGAAACGGGGGCCATTTTGACAAACTGGGCACCCATGGGTACCTTACTGCAGCTGCGAACGCAGCCCGCGGTAAAAACACACAATTGTAGTAAAAAGTAAACCACTGCCACCAGCCATTAATTGTAGAAAGGGTAACATAAAAATGTTACATGAGAAACTAGACAAAGGGGATACTAAGTAACCCCTCTAGCACCATATGGTAAGATAGTGTGTGCTGGGTCTAGAAAGTTAGAATATGTAAGTAAAGTCAATTTCACTTCACTTCACTATTCTTGGAAACAGTAGTTTTACCTAGAGAAGGTATTTAAACCTTTGGGAAATCTAAGAGTCTTCCCTGTGCCACTGCACTGAAGGTGCTGTGTGTCACAATGCAAAGGTGATGCCTATGGAGTTTGTCAGACTCCAGTCAATAGAAACCCAGAGACCAAATCACAGAAAAATACATGAGAGAGTGGGAAAAAGGTGTCACTCTCTCCAGGTTAGAAATTTAAAGTCCTAAAGTCCAGCAAAAGAGCTGGGGGTCTGTAAGGTAGAGAGGAATTGGCACATTTTTGGAAATTCTCCTTAACAGATTGTGCCAATCTTGATTTTCATCTTGTGGTACACACACAAAAGCCCTAAACAAAAATGGACACAGTTCCAATAAAGAAATAAGTCCCTCAAAGGCGCACTGTTACAGATCGAAGAAAAGAAATGAGTCCCTCGACACGTGTTTCTCCACTTAATGTTTATAGCGGTTCCTCAGAAGGGTTACTGTCATAATTCTGACTTAATTCCTAAAATACAATATTATGTCTTAGTTTAAAATAATAGAGCTATTAGTTTGCATAACACAAATACATAGCTTGCAGTAATCGAGACTCTAGACTTGATATTCGTACATTTTGTCAAGGCGGAATACTTACAGCATGATAAATCGTTAATTTGCAAGCTTTTGAGCTTTTAGGTGCAGAATGTTGCCTTGGTTGGATGGCTCTTCTCTAGCTGGTTTGTGTGAATCTACAAAATAGTTGTGGGTTGTACTTTTAGTGTCCCCAGAATTGGGTTCCTAAACTAATGCAAATACTTGTTCTTGAATTGGGCATGTCCGGTTTCTAATCTGGCATAAAGCTTACCTTGAAAATTTAGTAGATTTCTTCCCCATCGCTTTTCGCTTTTTAGGATGGTAGTGTTCGGGGCATGATAACCACTTTTACCTAAGCTGGCCGCATATTTAAAGCGACGTGATGATGCAAATCACGCTGGTTGTGCGCAATCACGTCATCACATAGCTGCCATTTTGGATTGGGTTAGGTTTTCCTTAGAGCTTGGCCTATTAATGTTACTTATGTGATCCTCATAGTTAGTAGCTCTATTTTCTGTATTGTATGATGGACTTTCACTATGTCAACCTAAAGTTTTTACATGCAGTCTAGATTCCAGATATGCTGCAGCATGTAAATACATATTGAAAAATAGCAGAGCCCTGTGTGAAAGTTTTTCCTACTTTTACTCTTGTTGAGTTATTAGTTTTGGTAAAAATTGGGACACCCTTATGCAGATTTAGGTAGGGGCTGAACTAGCTAGTGTATTATATATCGATCAAATGTGATGGTTTATAGCAGTGAATCATAGCTTCTTCATTACGGTCTATAGAGTTAGTGTCCAGTAGGCATGCTTCTATTGTACTTAAATCCAGAACGTTCTAAAGTAAATTGTGCATCTCTGTATCTTCATTTAGACCAGTGTGGCAGCTGTCCAATAGGCATATCCATTGTGCCTCCCTTGATGGTAAGATTTTCTCTGTTGCCTCCTCGTGGTGGCATGCTGATTTTTTTCAATCCCAAAGAATTTGATATTGTCCATTGGCTCTCCTTGATGTTGCTGTTGGAAATGATAGCCTAATGGAAATTTTATAGCTTTGTTTTTTATTGTTCTCAGGTGTTCCTGAATTCTCATTTTCAATGGTCTCATAGTGCTTACCACATATAATTTGAGGCAGATACATTGGATAGCATATATAACATTTTGTATTGCAATTAATTAATTGCTTGATTTTCTGTTTGCTCCATTTGGCAATTTGATATCTTGTTTGCCATTGATTGTTGGGACATGCTTTACATTTGTGTTGGGTAAGATTTTCACAGAACTGGTAAATCTTCCTGACCTGGATCAACCCCAGAACATTTCGCTTTATTAGTGGGAATTTTTTTCTTAACACCTCTGTGGGTGGGAATCTTTTTCCACACTCGCAGAATCTTTACTCTTTTTATGGGCGTCATTTCTTTGACTCTCCATAGTGTCTCTTTAAAGTTATCCTCTTTAACAACTCATTCGCAATAATTGCCTGTTGTTGCTGGGTTGCCCTAGGGGCTCCCCTTTAACTTTCTTTTGATAACCTTGATAGAACTACAGTTCCCAAGGGTAGAAAGGATCTTTGGATCGCTTTTACATTTTATTCTGTGAAGCCAGCACACGCAACCTTATGTGTAGTGCTGGGGATATACAATGTATCCCCTTTCACACTAAAACTGTAACAATTCTGTTGCAGGGACAAGCTTACCTTCAATGGCTGGTGGCAGTGATACCTTGTATTAATTTGGTGCACCCTTACCGCGGGCTGTGTTCACAGCTGCAGTAAAGGCACCTAAGGGTGCTAATTTTACCAAAACGGCCCCTGTCTTCTTTTTTCGCCATTTTATTGTTTCTTGTCCTTTTTTGTTCCTTCTCCTGACATCCAGGGTGGGAAATTCCTTTGTGTAATTTTATTCTTCGGCGAGAGTCCCCTTGACTCCCACCCTCTCCCGCCCCCCCCCCCCCAAGGCTCCAGTCTGTCTGTGAGGGCAGGAAGCGAGGGGGGAGTCCAAAACTCCACAGCCCTTTGTCTTCCTCCTTGCCTGAATGGGGACAAATCCCAGTGGGGGGGGCAAGCTGTCCTGATTGGACAACCTGACTTCCCCCTCTTGTAAAATGCGGGAAGAGAATGCAGAGCTTGTGCTGTAGTTCCTGTTAAATACTGCAAACCTGGAAGATAAAGAGAAGTCGACCACTGTGACCGAAACTGAAGAGGATGATGAAGGAAAAGCGGCTGAACCGATTTCCAGCGACCAGAGAGCCTGCTGTGTAACTGAAGCCTGCTGTAGCCCTTCCTTTGAGTCTACCTGGGGACTCTGGAACAGACGACCCTGACCCAGGCCCGGTGAGACCCACTAGACTCAAGAAGATCTGCATTTTGAGCCATCTCACACATTGTTGCGACCTTGCGTTGCTGCAATACCCTGGGACCTCGAGCCACTGTGCGGTGCACGGTCTTCCGAATTCTGAATCTTGCTGAAACTTCGTGGGCATCCTGGTGGCTCTCCAGAGACACGAATCAAGTCCGAAAAGAGTCCCCTCAACAGAGTGCTGGACCCTTGTAACAACAAGAATTCAACCGCGATTTTCTGTCTTCTTCTGTGCTCCTTGAAAAGGCACCAAATCTGCAGAACTGCATTCGGCCACGAGGAGAACCTTGCCTGGAGCCTTCTTCATTGATCCCTGCTGCAAAGTTCCTTGTCGGGTCCTCCTGTTTTCAGTCACCACGACAAGAAATCCACTGACTGGGTTTTTGGCTGCAGATCCTGAAGTAGTCCTGCTGCAAAATCATCTTCAATGCTGAGGTACTGTGTTGGCTTGGGTATGTACTTACCTTAAGTCTGTTAGGATTTCTGTGTAGCTGTGGGTTGTTTTCTGTGATGGGGAGGCCTCTCATCCAGTGCACCCAGTCCACTGCTAGAATCCTGCTAGTGTGTCTTCAGCAAAGCCCCTGGACCCTCTTCTAACTCAGAAGTAAAGGACTCACCCGTTTGCCTACAGTTCCTAAGGAACTCTGACTTTTGCTACTTAAGAACCTATCCTGACACTGCCTGTTGGTCTCTAGATCCTAGTGACCCCCTTCTGGCACTGAGAACACTCATGCTCCAAGAATAAGGGAAAGACTTTTAAGGGATTGGGACTTTTACCTAGAAAAGAAAATAAGTATTTAAAAGTGACCTACTTTTGGAGTTGGTTGGTAACATTAACTCTAAGAGTGAATAGTTAAGAAAGTTCTTACTTACCTTGGATGTGTGATGCACTATTCTTGAAAGTATGGTTAACATTTTTCCTTCCTTAGAAACTGTTTTGCCATTCTAATAGAAAGTAGATGCGAAGGGATATTACTCTCCTATGATTAGCTTGTGCCTCTTCCCAAAAGTAATGTGTTGGTTTCACCAGATTATTCCTGCAGGATAATTGTTTGAGTGCCCTCCAACTGTTGGTATCACCAGATTAGTCCTTTGAGGATAATTGTATGAGTGTCCCCCAACTGGGCCTTGCTTCCCCAGACCTGCTGCTAGCCTGTCCAGAATAGGTCTGCATTAGGTTGTTGCCTACCTAGAATAACTGAGTCATTCAGTAAAGTGTAACATTGGGTTTTACTTTCCATTTGCTATCTAACCTAGGGTCTGTGGTTCTAACTGTCCCTGATAAGTCATACTTCAACTATCCTTATAGCTGGGAAAAATCTAACCTGGACTGTTTGTGAGATATAAAAAAAGTATAAGGGTTTTACTTAACTTGAGTTAGCTGCGTGCCTTCCCGATAATAAGTTACAATAGTCACTGCTTAGCTCTATCTGTGGTTCACTAATCGCAAAAGCACCTGTGATTGAATATTACATCCTTAGGTTTTGCTCAGCTAGTATAACTGTCTGTTTATCACAAAAGTAGTTATAGGTTTTTACTGCACCTGGAATAAGTGTTCCACTATTCACAAAAAGTATATTGTCCACTTAACTAAGTGATTTGTACAGAGTCATTGTATAAATGGAAGGGTCTACTGCCCTTGCATTACTGAATGTAATTGTGAACATTTGACTCTCCAAGAATAGGTGTGACCTATACTGAATGTATACGAAAAGGTTTTGACTTCCCTAGAACTACTGTTAGGTATTTCAATAAGGTTTATACTAAACTACATAAGGCAAAGTTGCTGGAAGCCCAGGTTATACAAATTGATCGCAAGTTTGGTAGATTCTCCCTCAAACCCTCAATAATGTTCTATGAAGGTAAAATAGTGCCTAAATTGTCCTATGGCCTAGAATTAAGATCAGATAATCTCTGTAATGTTCTGAATAGAATCGAGGGGAACATTTTGAGGCATATTCTGGGTGTGTCTAACGCGATACCGATCTCAGCAATTCGTTTTGAGCTGGGAACTGTCGCCGTGGGCTCGGGTCCAATGGGCCTCGCTTATCCTGTATTCAAAAATGATTTCTCCCATCCCTAACTCACTACCAATTTATGAGTCGAAATTTGGATAACTCGCCTGTACTAAAGTTCTTCGGAGCCCGGGCAGTCCTCCTTTTGGATGAGATTGGGATGACGGTGGAAACTCTGATTAATTACCCAGTGAGGACTAAGCAGGCCCTATTTGATTACGACCGAACGCATAATACTGATGTATTCCATTCGTACCCCTCGAGCATAGACGTAGAGTAACTTTGACTAGGATCTTGCTACAATTCCCTAATCACTTCTACAGAGGTATCCTTCTGAAGGCGAGGTGGAATCTGCTTCCTACTAGAGAAATCCAACTCAGGAGATCCCTTATTTCGGTGGACCAAGCCTCTTGCAGGTTCTGTATGGCCAAACTGGAAACTCTAAGGCACTTGGTCCTTGAATGCTCCTTTCTACAGGGCCTTAGAGTTAAGTTCCTAAAACCATTTGCAATGTCACCCTACCTCTATGATGATCTAATTTGGAAACATTGTCTCGAATTTCAATATTCGGGAGGGGCTGGCCCTGGCTGGTTTTATTAACTCTCTGCATCTGTAGGCTGGATTAATGTAATTTCAGTTGTGGGATATGTCTTATTTTGCTATTCCATATCCCTCTGTTTTCTGTTTCTTGTCTTCTTTTTTCTTGCTTAGTACCTAACCAGACAATTATTGGGAAACTTTGTTTGATGTTAGAAATTATTTTACCTGACTTATCACCGGATCTATTTTATGTTAATCTTATGCTTAATACTTGTATTCTCTTTTTTTATTTTTACTACTGGTGGTATTTCTTTTATCCCATGTGAAGTTTCTGCTGATTATCTTTTTACTATGATATTCTTGTAATTCATTTTGTAAAGGTTTGAACTAACCAAATACAATAAAATGGAAAATATAAATAAATAAGGTTTATACTTGGGTCTGTGTAACTTCAGTATAGTGTGTTTTTTAAAAAAAAATTTATAATTGTCATTTCCTACAATTTTTTGGTGCTTATTTACCCCTAGATTTATCTGGGCCTACCTGTATTTAAATAAATCCTTTATTTTCACATGCATAGTGTTTCAATGTTTCTTTGGACCATTTGTATTACAATTTCATTTGTACTGGTTCTACAGCCCTCTCTCCCCCCTAAAATAAGCCTGGATGCTCTGTCTACACTACCATCTACTCGGGTGGTACAGCCTTATACTAAGAGTGGAGTCTTGTACTGCCTTCGTTGAATGGTTTTGACAAAGTTGGTAGCACTTCAGAAAAACTGTCCTAACAATTTGCCACATTTGAACATCTCAGCATCAGCTGCCACTCTCTCCACAGACTCCCTCAATTGAAAGAAGTTCCACATGATACCATCTCAAAGACTCCAGTTCATCAGAGTGGTCTTGCACCCTTGGGGAAAAGCCTTGCTGTTAGGGAGAATTTTCATAAATGTGCTAATTCCCTTCACCTTAGAGACCCCCAGCAACTTTCCTGGATTTTGAGGACTTGATTTTTTTACCTGGAAAGAGTAAGCCTTTTTTCCCCACTCTCTCATGTATTTTGATGGGTGTTTTACTCTTGTGTTCTTTGATTATGGAGTTTTATGTAGTCCTAGACATCATCTTTTCATGTGTGTTACACAGCACCCTCAGTGCAGTGACACAGGGATGTCTTTTAGACTTCCACAAGGTTTAAATACCTTCTCTGGGATGAACTACTGTTTCCCAGAGAATGTAAAGTTAAATTGACTTTACTAGTCTTTTTAAATTCGTAGACCCAGCACACACTATCTTCCTATAGAGTGCTGTAGGGGTTACCTAGTATCCCCTATGTCTAGAAACTCATGTGGCAGTCAAATGCTACCCTTTCCTATCGAAATGGCTGGTGGCAGTGGTTTTACAACGAACTCCCATGATTCTCTGGCTGACTGGCAAGGACAGCCACCCTTCTGGGTGAGTGGCAGCTAGGCTGGAATGAAAGGGAGAAAACTGTTTAAAAGGCGAGTCTCTTGGACTGGAAAGCAGAGTTGACCACTGGAATGAAAGAACCGAAGACAAGCTGGAAGAGGACGGCTGCTACAACTCCTGGACCGTTGGTTTGCCCGGTGAAGCCCTGCTGCAGGTCTGAATTGCCAAGTTCATCTCGACAGAGAAGCCCCTTCAGGGACTACTTCTTCCTTTTGAGTTAGTGAGACCAATCAACTCGTAAGCCTCCTGGATACCATTCTCGAAGCTGGTTAGGATTAACCAGGGAGAGGGACTGAGGCTTGTGTGCTTGAATTACAGCTACTGGAACTGAAGTGACTCCATTTTGTCAGCGTTTTCTGGCGATCCCGTGCAGTGGAGGAGTCCCCCGACGTCCTCCCTTGTGTCCCCATGACTGAGGCTCAGGAACAGTGAGATCTGCAGGAACTGCCAGGGACCAAAGTCTTCAGCTGCATCTTGTTCTTCTAATTAACGTACTGTGCCAATCCGATTGAGAGAACTTGCCTCTTGTGGTGAAGGTTCGTGGAACTTTCCCAACTTGCAGGCCTAATCAGCTTGTGACCCAACATATGATTCTTTTTCGTACAATCTAATTCTGAGAACTTTGGCTAACACTTTACCGTTTACTTCAAGAACTGCTCTTTCGAGGGGATTGGGTCCTCCGACGTATTCCATATCTATGACCGGTAATGTCCACAGCTGTGCTGCTTCGGAAAATCTTTGGCGCCTGCGTCGATGCGCCGTCCCCGAGGACCTCCTCCGACTGCCGACGTCACCCGATGTGATAAGTAGGATGCACAACGCCCATAGCCTGAGTTCCGTTTTTTCCACAAACGTGTTCGCTTTGTGAATCTCGGTACGCCTCGACTCGTTGGAGTTGCTGTTTTCTTTCTCGGTTCGTTGAACCTGTTTGGTTGGTGTGAAGACCTGTTTGTGGCGATGTCTTTCATCTTCGACCCCGCGTCCGGGCTTCAAGAACTGCGGGACTGTGGGTCCAAGATGTCGGTCACGGACTCGCACGACGCCTGCCTCTGGTGCCTCGGGGAGGCCCACGATACAGACGACTGTGTCGACTGCCAGTCGCTCACTGCGAAGGCCTTGCGAGAACGCAAGAAGAAACTGTCGGTAGGTCATGTGTCTAAGCCCCGGAAGTCGAGGTCTGCGGGGCTTTCGACCGATGACTCGAGGGGTGACTCTCCGCGTCGGAAGTCCGGTGGGTCTCCTTCCAGGAGTCGGTCTCGCCACTCCTCCGCCTCTTCTAGGCATTCCAGGAAGCGCCGGCATAGGTCGCCTTCCCCATCCTCTTTCGAGGACTCCGCCCGTCGGCGGGTCGCTTATCCCTCCATGCAAGCGACACCGGAGGAATGGACTTCCTTCGGGAAGCAGATGCTAGCGATTCTGGAATCGCAGGGCACCGGTCTGTCTGCGCCTCCGAGTGGGGTCGGTCGGCACCGGTCGAGAGACGCCGCCCGTACAGAGGACGCTAGAGAGCCACCCAAGATGGCCACTTCCTGAGAGAGCTCCGTGGGGCTCTAATGAATCCTGTAACATCGATGCTCCTGTGATAGTTGGACTGACCCATCCTACAGCTGTGCACATTCACGGAGCTTCACTGATCATTTTGAGACGAGTCGGGGTGCCGGAGTCCCGAGACAGCCCAGGTAGGAGCAGACTACAGCACGGGCGGGCTGCGGCGCAGACGCTGGATGGGCCCGCCCTGTCCCGCCGCCGGACACGGCATAATCCGCGTGGCTCCCACCAACAGCTGTCCGCGCTGTGGCGCAGACCTGGTATGCAGCGCGGGGGAGCAATCCACACTCAAGGCCGCTTCCTAGAAACCTGATGCTCGACACGGGACCTGGTGAGGCTTCCCACGGCGCCCATCCGTCCATCTGCAGACGCAGAGAGGCCTGTCTCAGTTAACCGGATATCTGAAAGCTAGTAAATACCGGCGGCATCGATCCTGGGAACAAGAAGCTGCGGCTGACCCGAGGTGGCTGGGCCTTGGCCTTGGGGGCCTGCCGCTCTGATACACGCCGCATGACCCATGTGCATGCACCCCCCCCCCCGCTGACTGCGCCGTGTGCCGCCGCCCCTCGGCGCAGGTGGTATAGAAGGCCTCAGCCGCCCCGGCCGCGGGCTGCCTGCGGAGAGCGCGGCGACCCAAAGTGCGACCTGTGGCAAACACTGGCATACGAACTCCTTCAAAACAACCGCAGTTACAGTAGTGAGGCTGTGTAAGCAGCAGCGTGCCGTGCAGGCCCCACGCTCGGTGCACGGACTCTCCGCATCAAGCACCGAAGGCATCGTGCTAACATCCAGAAAAGTATGCGGTGCGGCTGCCGTCTGGGTCCCCCACCGCTATAAACCAAGACAGACACAACTTAGCCAGGTTCCACGGACACTCTCCCCAAGCTACCATGGGGAAAGTAGATAAAAACCAGAAGAAACTGACTTTCGAAGCCAGCTCACAGGCCCAGCCCACGACCAGCAGCAGACCCAACTCCCCGTCACCTGACACAATGTCAACCGAGGACCAGACCCCGCATCTGGATATAAGGGAGATTCTGATGGACCTGAAAGCTGGCATCAGCGGCCCGGGATGCAAATTGGATACCCTATCGACGAAGGTAGATCAGCTTCAACACAGGCTCGATAAACAAGCCGATCGACTCGACAATGTCGAACAACGCGTGTCCGACCTGAACGATGGATCAGCGGCACTGACATCCCGTGTCTCTGCACTCGAAACCCAGATGAAGGTGGTGTGCGCCAAGAATGAGGATTTGGAGGGCCGTTCCCATAGGAACAACATCAGGATCATAGGGGTGAGGGAGCGACAAATCCCAGGTAAAATGGAAGACTTTGTAGAACAGATCTGCATAGCTCTCTTCGGTAGAGAAACACTGTCTCAGCTATTTGTGGTAGAAAGAGCGCACAGAATTCCGAACACCAGACCGGTGCCCGGCGCGCACCCTTGACCAATCATTGCAAGACTTTTAAACTACAAGCATCGCGACGCTATGCTCAGGGCAGCCAGAGACTAGGGGAAACTTCAATACGACGGCGACTCCATTCAAGTCTTCCCAGATTTCTCGCAGGCGGTGCAAACTCAGAGGAGATCCTTTACAACAGTCAAGCGACACCTACAGGACAATCGTATCCTTTATTCCATGCTATATCCGGCAAAACTGCATATCCAACACGAGGGAAAGGCCCAATTCTTCAATACCCCCGAAGAAGCCAACGATTACCTGGACCGTACTGGCTGCAGACATGGCGGGAACAATCCGAGACCCCGTTGGGAAGAGCGAGCGAGAAGAGACCCTCCGTAATCTACAACTCCAGTAATGGGCGGACATGACCAGCACGCCTCCTTCTTCCATGCTCAATGTACATCACACGAACGAAACTATGTCGCTATAGGAAGCCCGGTACCCTCTTGGCAGGCTACTAGCGCCCCTAGCGCGGCTATGCTTGCAACTCTGTTCTATATGGGGGATTACTGTGGGCCAGCTGGGGGTTGCCCACACAAGGGAGGGACTCGGGCCAGACGCAGCCGCTTTACTCACCCCGCTCTCATTCCGCAACGTTGACGATCTATAACTTTGATAACCCGGAAGCCAAGCCCATCAGTCACTCCAATACTTCAAGGCACCATTATCACTTTCACGTTTTGACAGGCGAGAATCCACCCGGCCTTCGAAATGTCAGCCCATAAGGTTAACATCGCCATTCTCCAGGAAACCCATCTCCTGCCGGCATCGGAATCACAGTGGGCCAAGTCCTGGGGCTGTCACAGGTATTTTTCATCATATTCGTCCTTTGCCAGAGGGGTCGCTATTCTGATTGATAGAAGGGAAAACTTCAGTCTCATTGAATCGGTGAAGGGCACTGAAGGTAGGGGCCTGCTGGTGAGGGGAATAATTGCAGGGAAAGAAGTGATGATTGTAAATTCCTACGCTCCCAACACTGATGGTCCTGACAATTTCAACTGGGTGATGTCCCAACTAGTGAGGACCAACGCAGAAACAATCATATGGGGTGCTGACCTTAACACACCGATGGACCCTACTCTAGACAAATCCCATAACACTACTGGGAATCGGTCCAAAGCCAGTAGTCAAGTTCGTGAGATATGTCAAGCGTTTGACCTGTCTGACACATGGCGGCATCACAACCGAGATGCGAAACTTCACATTCTACTCGCCCGTTCACAACACCAGCTCCAGGTTAGATTACATCAAGGCCTCCACCCATTGTCCGTTTGCCTGGGGAGCGAGTCAAATCCTACCACGCACGCTATCCGACCACTCAATGGTCACACTTGACGCCTCCATGGTGGGCGCAACAGTCCCCGGATTGAACTGGAGATTCAAGCCGGGTGTGCTTTCGGACACTGTTTTCGCAGAGGAACTGCGTGAGGAATTAACATCCTTCATTGAGAGAAATCAAGGCTCAGTCAAGGCGACCAGCACCATCTGGGAAACGCTAAAGTGCTTTGTGCGTGGAATATGTTTGGGTAAGGAAAATGGTGTACTGAAGCTGATACGCAGTGAACTCTCAGACAGCGAAACCCAGCTGAAGGAACTAGAAATGAAGACTAACTCGGGTCCAAGCCCGCAAATCCAGGCAGAGCTGAAGGGGGAGCTTCAGAGGTTCAGGGACACAGCCGAAAGAGAGCTAAAATTCCTGGGGCGGAAACACCAGATCCGACAATATGGAGAGGGTCAGAAGCCAGGAGCCCTGCTCGCCCGATTACTATCGGTGGACAAAGCCCCGACCCGGGTGGAATGTGTTAAAGACTCACGAGGGCAGCATGTCTATGCAGAAGTGGACATCGCCAAGGCATTTCGTGACTTCTACCAGGACCTGTACAGCTCTAGAGGCAATTCGGACTCTGAATCTCTGCAAGAATACCTAGACGACACTGAGCTGTAGTGGGTGGAAGCAGACCTACGAGAACCTCTTAATGCTCCGATAACGACAGAAGAAATACTGGAAGCAATAAAATCCCTCCTAAGCTCCAAGGCACCAGGTCCAGATGGACTTACCGGAGGGTTTTACAAGGCCTACGCAACTTCCCTTGCCCCTCTCTTGCTACGCGTATATGAAGAATCCATTGAAAGCGGATGCCTTCCCCCAACACTACGGGAAGCCAATATAATTCTTTTACACAAAGACGGCAGACCCGCTGATGAATGTGCATCCTATAGACCAATTTCTCTGATCAACCTGGACAATAAAATCCTGGCCAAAATTCTTGCATCCAGGCTCCTTCCCCTTATGCCAGCACTAGTGATTGGAGACCAAGCTGGATTTATCCCAGGGCGCAGCACCACCTATGGCTTCAGGCGTCTGTTTGGCGTCATGGAGGCCCTGGATCCATCGCAACAGGCAATAGCGGTGCTTCTTAACGCCAAGAAGGCATTTGACTCTGTGGAATGGCCATTCATGCTAGCAACGCTTAGACAAATGGGTTTTGGCAACTTCTTTATTAAATTGGTGTCATTATTGTACAACAGCCCCCGATCCTACATTACACTAGGGAACACTAGACCCACGTGCATTTCACTTGAACGCGGAACAAGGCAGGGATGCCCACTTTCAGCTTTGATCTTTGCTCTTATTATGGAACCCCTGGCTTCCAGACTACGCAAATTCCAAATACACAGAGGCCTCAAATTAGGCCCCCACAAATTGATTGTCTCCCTCTATGCTGACGATGATATATTATTTGTCAGCAATCCCCAGGAGAACCTTAACCCGATAATGCGGGAGGTATTAAGATTTGGGCAAATGTCGGGACTGAAAATCAATCATTCTAAATCTGTGATATTCCCCCTGACCCCTCACACGGTGCAATTTGCCGATGACCATGGCTTTAAATGGGAGAACTCAAGGGTACGCTACTTAGGTATATATATATGTCACAAAACCATCACGAGATATATAAAGACAACTATGTCTCCACGCTCACCATTATTCAGGAACGAGTGCACAGGTGGAAAACGCTCCCGCTAATGCTGTGGGGCAGGACCTCTCTTACGAAGATGGTTATACTCCCCAAGCTTCTGTACTTGTTTACCAGTATCCCGTTACTCCTCCCCAAATCCTTCCTCCTGAAAGTCAAGACTGCAGTCCTGGAACTGCTATGGGCCGGTAAACCGGCACGCGTGGCCTACGACCCCCTAGTGCTGCCGACATCAAAAGGAGGCCTTGCGCTCCCAGACATTGAGAAGTACTATTGGGCATCTCAGGCACAGTTTCTAAGCCACTGGTACACGACCCACTTCGTGCGTCCGCATGTACAGGTGGAACTTGCTCTGGCTTCTTCCGACTTGCTCAGTGCCGTCATCATTAGTCAAATCCCTGTTCCGTAAAACACTCTAAATACGGTCCTCTCTACGTACGCAGTCTGGAAGAAGATGGCTGCTAAGTCTGGGGTGACCGTGAGATACTTCCCTTTGCTACCGATCAGGTTCATCCCGGGTGTTCCGCTCACGAATGAAAAAGTATTCTCAATATGGGCCGACAAGCTTAACATTCACTCCTTCGGTAATGTCTTCCCGGGAGGCACCTTCCTAATGCCTCAGATCGCCTAAGAAAGGGGCGGAAGCACCCCACTGGATATCTTTCTTTATTTCAGACTGCGCTATACCCTGCAAAAAATACTGCCCTCTTTTCCTGAACAACCCCCTACATGGGATCTGCTGCACAAAACCATCCAGGCAGAGGGAGAGGGGAGGCTGGTCTCAGCACTCTACAGGTCCCTAGTGGCAGACACCAGGTCACCCAATGCCAGAACTCAACAAAGATGGGAATCGGACCTCCAGATGTCGATAGATGCTGGGGACAGGTCCTACATTCTATATCAAACCCAAAAAGTTGCGGTGAATACCCGATATAAACTAATACACTTTAATTACGTGCACCAAACGTATTACACCCCTGCCAAGAAACAGTGACATCACCCTGAAGTATCGACCCAATGTGAACGTTGTACAGCGGCGCATGCCGACTTCTTCCACCTGGCATGGGACTGCCCCGGAATCCAGCGATTCTGGGTCTCAGTCCTGCAGATCCTCGCCGATATTATTGGGGAACAAGTAGCTCCGCTACCATTGGCGGCCCTTCTCGGCCTCACAAAATACTTACGCCCCACATCCCGCAGACTGGCAGCTCTCCTCCTGGTGCTGGCCCGTAGGCGAATCGCTATGGCCTGGAGCCGGGGCCCATTCCCCAAAATTGAAGATTGGAAAAAAGACATTACCTATTGTCAGGATGTAGAGAGCGAATTTATAAGAACTCTACCACTGCATGCTCGACCCCCCGACATCTGGGGGCTGTATATTACATATCTGCTAAACAGTTCAGCTCCTTCTGCTACTGAGAGCTCCTGACTCCGAAATAGATCTGTGAGATTGAAAGACACTGTTTATTTGTGCCTTTATGGTGACTGACAATTAACCAGGAAAGTCCTGATGCTGCTTGTTGTGGTCATGAGTGGGGTGGGGCGGCTTCGCGGTCGAACCCGTGAGCGGGAAATGTTATATTTTCTTTTCGCTTTATTCTATTCCTTTCCTGCCCTTTCTTCAACTCGTCCCTTTCCTCCTCTGTTTCTCCCTGTTACGTTAACGCACCCTGATGGTGTACTTGTGTTTTTTTTTGTTGTTATGAAAATCTCAAAAATAAAGTTTAAAAAAAAAAAAAAGACAGCGCCCGTACGCCTTTGGGCTCGGGTGGTTGGCACGGCTCGCGGGAGAGGTCCCGCTCGGACAAGGGTAGCCGTACTCGTCATGCCCGTTCCAGGTCCCGGTCCTCGACGCGCTCGAGACCGTGTGATCCTGTGCCGTCTTCGAAGAAGACGTTGACGCCTGTGGCGCCGAAGTCGTCAACGATTTCTCTCGAGGTTCCGTCTTCGAGGGGGTCGTTGACGCCGTCGGCGCCCAGGTTGTCGAGAGACCCGCTTGGAGCTCCGGCTTCGAGGACTGTGTCGACACCGCAGATGCTGGAGGCGTTGCAGCTGATGTTCATGCGGATTCGCTCGACGCCGACTCGCTCAGCGCCCTCGATGCCTTTTCTGTCGGCGCCGACTCACTCGGCGCCCTCGATGCCTTTCGAGGTGGTGGTGTCGGAGGGGCCCCGTGGCACGGGGTTTGCCCCTAAAAAGGCTATGGCTAAGGTCCGGCACTGCTTTGGTCCGCAGAGGTCTTACTCTCCCCGCCTGGAGTACATTTCAGAGGGTGATAAAGGCTCTGATGGTGGCCTGGTTCCGGTTTCGGTTCCGGATGACCTTATCTTGGGCCATAGTCAGTTTGATGACCTGAGGCAGTCACTGCATGATGCCAGTGGACTGGACACATCTCCGGAGGTGGAGTTTTGTCGGCCGGAGCCTGGCACGCTGATTCGTCATATCGGCGCCTTAAGTCTCGGGTTACCCAGTACTTGGGTTAGTCAGCTCCCCCAGGGGAGTTCGTTCAGGATGATCTTGCGGACATCCTTGATCTCTGTCCACCCACTGACCCGGTTTTGCCTTTTCATATGGCTTTGCAGAGAAGGGTGGCGGCGGCTTGGACTGCTTCGGAGAGTCTCCCGGCAGTGGGCAAGTCTTTGTCGCGAAAATCCCATCCAGCCAGTAGCGACCCCTGCTACTTGTCTAGGCACCCCACCCCAGAGAGTTTGGTGGTGCAGGCGGCTACGGCCCCGGCTAAGCAGGCGTTGTATCCTACCATCCCTCCGGATAGGGACGACAAACGTTTTGACGGCTGGGCGAAGAAAGTGTTTTCTTCTGGGGGTATGGCGCTTCAGGTGGCCAACTCCATATGTGCCTTGTCTCGTTTCATACACACTCTGTGGAACTGTGTTGCATTAGCGACTGATCATATTCCCGAAGGGGACGAACGGGATGGTTTCCTTGCTATGGTTCAGGATGGCAAGGATGCCATGTGTGAGGCCGTCCAGTCGGGTTTGGACTTGGCGGATTGTGTCAGCAGGTCCATGGCAGCGAGCACCGTAATGTGCAGGTTTGCGTGGTTGAGGAAGTCTGGGTTCGCTCCTGATGTGCAGTCCCGCCTCCTCAACATGCCCTTTGACGGTGAACACATTTTTGGCAGCAAGGCTGACAAGAGCCTTGAGAGGTTGCATACCTCCAAAGCTGCAGCGAAGTGGTGGGGTGCTGCAGTTCGCCAACCTCTGCCTTTTCGTCCTAGGGGACAGCAATGGAGGGGAGGTTCCTTTCGCTATTACTCGTCCTTCAGTGAAGCGAGAGGAGCTAGCAGTCAAAGAGGCCATCGTAAGACTGCCAGAGGTGGAAACAAAGGTACTCGAGGTGCCAAGGCCGCTCGGGCGGTTGCCTCTTTGCCCTCAGGCAACGCCGCAGCCGCTACCACTCAGTCATGAGGCCAGGTCCCATGGTTCGCCGGTTGGGGGAAGGCTGGCGCAGCATCTTGTAGAGTGGTAAGCCATTACTTCGGATGTGTGGGTTCTATAGATCATAACCCACGGCTACTGTCTTCCTTTTCAGCAGAGGCCTCACGACAATCCACCAGGGAACCTCTCTTTGAAGAGTCCAGATCCGCTCCTTGCGCAGGAAATTCAAGCCCTGCTGGAGAAGGGCGCCATAGAACTGGTGCCTGTAGCGGAGAGGAACAAGGGATGGTATTCCCCTTATTTTTTGATTTCAAAGAAAGACGGGGGATTGAGACCCATCATGGTCTTGCGCGGTTTGAACATACTCCTCAGGAAGGACAAGTTCCAGATGGTGACTCTTTCTCAAGTCCTCCAGGCCGTTCAACTTCAGGACTGGTTGGTGTCTCTCGACCTCAAGGATGCTTACTTCCATGTGCCGATCCATCCCATGCACAAGAAGTATCTGAGGTTCGGATTGACCTCTGCCCGAGGGTTTTCACCAAGCTCATGGTGGTGGTGGCAGCGCATCTCAGGAAAGGGGGGATTCACGTCTACCCCTACCTGGACGATTGGTTGATCAGGGGGAGCTCTCCCGAGCAAGTCCTGGATCATCTGTCGGTCACCTGCCACTGCCTTCACAGGCTGGGATTCTCCCTCAATTTAAAGAAGTCCCATTTGACACCAACGCAGCGGCTCCAGTACATCGGAGCAGTGCTCGACACGTCCCTGGGGCAGTGTTTTCCTCCTCAGGTGAGGGCTCTTCACATTCAGCAGATGGTGCACAAGTTTCAGTTTGCCCAGACTCTCCCAGCGTTCGAGTTCTTGAGACTGCTCGGCCTCATGGCATCCTGCATTCTTCTGGTGCCAGAGGCTCGTCTGCGGATGAGATCTTTGCAGTGAGCACTCAAGCCCCAGTGGTCTCAGTCCTCCGGCAGGCTGTCGGACCCTGTTCAGGTCCCGCCCTCGGTAGCCCGGGACCTTCTGTGGTGGGCCGTCGAGGGCAATCTGATGAAGGGGTGCCCCATTTTGGCTGCCCTGGCCGGAGGTGAAGATCGTGACGGACGCATCCCTCACGGGATGGGGAGCTCATGCCAACGAGCTGACAGTCAGCGGTCATTGGACTCCGTCGGAGTCCAGACTCCATATCAATCTGTTGGACCTGAGGGCCGTCAGGCTTGCCCTGAAGGCTTTTCTGCCGACTGTGCGCGTGAAGAGTGTTCCGATTCTGACGGACAACATGGTGGCCATGCACTACCTCAACAAAAAGCGGGGGCAGGGTCACTTCCGCTGTGCAGGGAGGCGATGCAGCTCGAGTTCTGGGCCATCCAGCAGGAAGTTTCGATCTCGGCAGTTCATCTGGCCGGAGACGACAACGAGACGGCGGATGCTCTGAGCAGGCAGAGCACGATCTCTCACGAGTGGGAGCTGGTTCAGGAGATTCTCCTGGAGATCTTCGCCCTTTGGGGTAACCCTCAAGTGGATCTCTTCGCCTCCAGTGTCAACCGGAAGTGCGAAAGGTTTTGCTCGCGGGAATTTCCTCCAAAAGGAGCCTTAGGAGACGCATTCGTGGTGGAGTGGTCATTCCCACTGCTGTACGCGTTTCCTCCAGTCCCCGTCATCCCGCAAGTGTTGCGGGGGTTACGGAGGTTCGGTTCACAGATGATCCTCATTGCTCCGGCGTGGGCCCGGAGGACGTGGTACCCGGACCTTCTAGACGTGTCCATCTGCCCTCCACGTCGTCTTCCCTACCGAGACGATCTGCTCTCACGGGAGGGGGGTCAGGTTCTCCATCCAGAGGTCAGATCCCTCAATCTTCCCGCTTGGCTTCTGAAAGGTTGAGGTATAAGGATTGGGACCTCCCTGAAAACGTGATGGAGGTGTTGCTCCCGGCCAGGCGGCCGGCAACAAAGTCTCTGTACCGTTGCCGTTGGAGAAAGTTCTGCGACTGGTGCAGAGTTAAGAATGTGGATCCTTCTGAATGCGACATTCCCATGGTTTTGTCTTTTTTGCTTTCTTTGGCCCACAAGGGCTTGCAAGTGGGGACCATTAAAGGTTACCTGGCGGCGCTGTCCATATTTAAGCGATCGTCTGAAGAGTGTTCATATTTTAAGATTCCTTTAATTTCGCAGTTTTTGAAAGGGCTCACTAATGTGTTCCCTCCGTCACCTTTTTTGGTGCCAGGTTGGGAGTTGAACCTTGTTCTTAAGTTTCTTATGGGTGCTCCGTTTGAGCCTTTACATTCTTGCTCTTTGAGGCTGTTAACTCTGAAAACTGTGTTTTTAGTTGCGATTACTTCCGCTCGCAGAGTGAGTGAGTTACAGGCACTTTCAGTTAAGCCACCCTTCACTGTGTTTCACAAGGACAGGGTTGTCCTTAGAGTTCGTCCATCTTTTCTTCCGAAGGTGGTTTCGGAATTTCATTTGAGCCAGAAGGTTGTTCTTCTGGCGTTCTATCTTCCTCCACATCCTGGTAAGGAAGAGGAGAGGCTCCATAGGCTTGATCCTAGGAGAGCGTTGAGCTTTTATATCTCGCGCATGTCCCGGGTCAGAGTGGACGATCAACTTTTCATTGGTTACGCTGGAAAGCGTTTGGGACAAGCTGTGATGAAACAGACTGTCTAGTTGGATTATTTTAGCTATCTCCGAATGTTACCGCTTGGCGGGTAAGGACCCTCCGGCTGGCTTGCGGGCTCTTTCTACCAGAGGAGTGGCTGCGTCTACTGCCCTGCAGAGGGGAGTTCCTATTCGTCACATCTGTGATGCAGCCACCTGGGCTTCAGTACATACTTTTGTACGTCACTATTCCCTTGATTCCATCAGAGGGCAAGATCTGGCCTTTGGCAAGGCTCTTCTCTATTCCGCAATTTGATTGGGCATGCTAAATTTGTATTCTAAATTCTTTCCCACCGCCTTGCTTGGTACTGCTTTGGGAGTCTGTCATAGATATGGAATACGTCAGAGGACCCAATCCCCTCGAAGAACAAGTTACTTTCTTACCTGGTAACGTTCTTTCGATGGGATGGTCCGACGATGTATTCCATATCGCTCCCTCCCTGCCTTCCCCGCTGCAGAATTTCTTTTGCGATTGCAGCTTGCGTTCAGCAAGGCCTTGTGTGTCTGACTGGCAGAAAACTGGTGGCACACGTTCTGGGGAAAAAACTATAACTGAGGCTATGGGCGTCGTGCGTCCTACTTATCACATCGGGTGACGTCGGCCGCCTGAGGAGGTCCTCGGGGACGGCACATTGACGTCATCGACGCAGGACACAGATGCCAAAGATTTTCCGAAGCAGCACAGCTCTGGACATTACCTGTCGTAGATATGGAATACGTCGTCGGACCATCCCATCGAAAGAACGTTACCAGGTAAGAAAGTAACTTGTTCTTCCTATCAAAGACACTAGTCCATTGACTTTGGCCTAGGCCTATTGAACTGAATCGTGTCCTCTAGTGAACTAAAACTATTTGCACTGCCTAAGAAAGTATTTGTAATCTATTCTGCTAACTTGTGCCTTTTTACTCCCATTGAAAGTTACTGAAATGCCATTTTTGTCCTATTTCAGGGGAGCCTAATTTACTCAGAAACTTATTGGTTTTGTATTGAAGTGTATTTGTGTATAATATTAAGTTGCCTCCTTCTAGTGAATGTTTTCTAAAATGATTGTGTAATAAATCAATACGTGTTTTACCAAGAAACCTTGAGTGTAAGTGTCTACTTGAACCACTGTGATTGTAAAACCTCTGTGTAACATCTTTTACTGCTCACATTCCCTCTTGAAATAAGCCTGGCTGCTCAGCTCGCTACCACAAACAGTGTAGTACAGACTTGTACCAAAGGTTGGTTTTGCTTACATCTGTAGTCCTAATTGTATTTGGTGGTCGCAGAGGGTACTGCATGCAATTCTGCCTAACACTCACCATCCGAGGTGAGGGCTCAGCACATTCGGCAGATGGTCACCAAATTACAAGTGCCCAGCGTCTTCTAGCCTTTGACTTTTTTGAGGTTGCTTGGCCTCATGGCACCCTACATTTTCCTAGTGCCAGAGGCACTCGTGAGAATGAGATTTTCCAATTGGCTCTCAGCACTCAATGGTCCCAATTCTCAGGCAATATGTTGGACCTTCTTCAGGTTCCAAGCAGAGTCGCACAGGACCATCTGTGGTGGGCCTGCAAGGACAACATTCTGAAGGGAGAACCTTTTTGGCAACCATGGCCAGAGATAACAGTAGTTATGAGTGCCTCACTCACGGGTTGGAGAGCTCATGGCAAGGATCTGACAATCAGTGATCATTGGTCTCCATCGGAGTCCTACCTACACATCAACCTTTTAGAGCTGAAGGCAATCAGACTAGCGCTGAAGGCCTTTCTGCCCTCGGTACAGGGAAATAATGTCCTGATAATGAAGGATAACACAGTAGCCTTGTACTACCTCAACAAAAGGAGGCGTAGGTTCACTAGCATTGTTCAGAGAGGCGCTGATAAGATATTGTAAAGGGAGAATTCTCAAAAACATGCTAATTCCTCTCTCTCTGAGAGACCCCCAGCACCTTTACTGGATTTTTTAGGATAATTTTCTACCTGGAGAGAGCGAGACCCTTTTTTCCCACTCATGCATTTTTGCTATGACTTGAGCACTGTTTCCTTTGGTTGTGGAGTCTGACAAACTCCATAGGCATAATCTTTTACATTGTACCACACAGCACCTTCAGTGCAGTGGCACAGGGACGTCTTCCAGATTTCCCAAAGGTTTTAATACCTTATCTTGGATAAACTACTGTTTCCAAGAGCAGTGAAGTGAAATTGACTTTACTTACATTGTAGCTTTCTAGATCCAGCACACACACTATCTTACAATAGATTGCTGGAAGGGTTACTTAGTATCCCCTTTGTCTAGTTTCTCATGTCACATTGTTGTTACCCTTTTTACAATTAATGACTGGTGGCAGTGGTTTACTTTTTCCTACCATTGTGTGTTTCTACCGCAGGCTGCAATTCCAGCTGCAGTAAAGCACCCATTGGTGCCTATTTTGTCAAAATGATCCCGGTCTTCTTTTTTCACCTATTCTTTTTGGAAAGGTGTTTGAGAATTACTCTGCGCGCCAAACCAGGTTTGGTCCCGTGTTTGTTTTGTCTTTGGCGGGATTCACTGGCGAAGCCCACCTCTGGCTCCAGCGTGTCAGGCAGAGGCAGGAAGTGAGGGAGGTGCCTGAAACTCCCTGTTCTTAATCCCATTGGGTACAGGAATGCACCCAAAGGTGATTGGCCGGATGGCTGTCTTTGGAGGACAGCCACCCTGCTGTGCGAGTGACAGTTAGGCTGCGAATGAATGGGATAACCCTGCATAAAAGATGAGGATGTTTGCTTGGAAGGCAGAGTCGACCACAGGACGAAGCAATCCGAAGAAGAACTTGGAAGAGATGCTTGCTGCAACTCTTGGACCGTTGGTTTGCCTGGCGAAGCCCTGCTGCATTGGTGAAGCTCCGAATTCGCTTCGACTAGAGAAGCCCTGCAACGGACGACTTCTCCCCTTCGGTTGGTGAAACCAATCAACCCCAAAGCAAACTCGTCTGGAAATCCTTTCGGAGCTGGATGTACTTCCATTGCTGCAGGAATCGATTTAACAGGGAGAGGAACACCAGATCGAGTGCATCATTTTTAAGTTGGACCCTAGCTACAGGAAGATCCTCTGGACTCCCGTGAAGCAGGACTGACCAAGCCTGAGCCACCTCAACAGAGTGCTGGACCCCCAGATGCGAGGAATATCCATAAAGGTATCCGAGAACCGCAGTGGTGCTCTTTGCGAGAGCCGCGAGAATCTGTAACCAAGAAGTGCCGCTTGTTTGCTCATTGCTGCCGCCAACCTTCCATTCGTAGTGCAGGAGTCCCCAGATGTCCTCCCTCTTGTCCCTACGACTGAGGCCCAGGAACAGGATCTGCAGACCTACACAGGAGCAGAAGCCAGCTGGAAGCAGTTTTCTTCAAATCAAAGGTACTGTAAAACTAGGGGGTTGCTTACCTCTTGTGCCTTGCTAGCTCTCAGTTGAGACTTGTCTTGGTTGCTTTGCAGAGTTGCTCGAAGCTTTGCCCATCACAAGCCTCCCAGATTGTGGCCCTACAGTGATTTCATTTTCTTCAGACTTCTAAAACTTTGTGCAAGACTTACCTACCAGGAGTGTTTTAGTTCACCTAGACTTTTGCTCAATTAACATTGCCTGTCCTGGCTCTCTGAAAGACTCTTCGAGGGGATTGGGTCCTCCGACGTATTCCATATCTAGGACAGTAATCACTACAGCTGTGCTGCTTCGTAAAATCTGCGTCGATGACGTCGATACGTTGTCCTCGAGGGCCTCCGTGGAGCCGACGTCACCGGATGTTATAAGTAGGACGCACGACGCCCGTAGCCTCAATTCCGTTTTTTGCGCGAACGTGTTCGCTTTGGAGTTCTCGACGCGCCTCGGTTCTTCTGAGTTCTGTTCTTTCAGTTCCTTGCACCTGTTCGTTTGTGAAGATCCATGATGTCTTCGTCTTCTTCTACCCCGCGGCCGGGTTTTAAGAAGTGTCGGGACTGCGGGTCCAAGATGTCATTGACTGACTGTCATGACCCACAGAATGCGCCCCTTTTGGACTTCATGGTCCTTATCACAACGGGGCTTGTACTCCTTGATACTTCCAACATGGCCGTCTAACGTGGAACGCCTTCCTCTGTCTTTACGTCAGACGTAGCATATTTTACAAATGGCCCGTGGCCCTGCGCGTCTCAATGCTATTGCAAGCAGCGACTAGACGTGTGCTCCGTAGTTCGCTACTCTGTTATCCTTGTTCCTGGACTTCCTATTCCATTCCCATACCCCTCTTCCTTCTTCCTTGTTTCCTGGACTCGTGCGCCGTGTGCACACCTTCATCGTTCCTGGATCCCAGAGTATCTGAATCCCGGAACTCTGAACGCACGCTGGAGTCAGAAGAGGCTTGCGCGGGCTTATACAAGACCAGGTCCGTGCGAAAGAAGATACCGCCCAAGAAATCCTGCAAGGATCGCTCCCAGGTGAGAAAGGGGGAATTCTGTGACAGATTTGCATGTTGCTTGCCTCTGGTGCCTCGGTGAGGACCACGACACGGATGACTGTGTAGACTGCCAGTCGCTTACATCGAAGGCCTTGCGGGAGCGTAAGAAGAAGCCTTCTGTAGGTAAGGTGGCCAAGCCCCGGAAGTTGAAATCCACTGGCCTTTCGACTGACGATTCGAGGGGCGGCTCTCCGCATCGTCGGCCTAAGTCCGGGGGGGTCTCGGTCCAAGAGTAGGTGCCATCATTCCTCTGCCTCTTCGAGGCACTCACGGAAGCGCCGTCACCGGTTGCTTTCCCTGTCCTCGTCCGAGGACTCTGCCCGTCGGCGGGTTGCTTGTCCCAACAAGCATTCCACTCCTGCGGAATGGGATTAATTTCGGCAGGAGATGATGGCAATTTTTCAGTCGCAGGGCTCTGTTCCATCCGCGCCGTTGAAAGACGCCGGCCGTGACCGTGCCAGAGACACCACTCGCACGCCTTCGGGCTCGACCGGTCATCGCGATCACCGGGCGCCTTCGAGGTCCCAGTCAGACAAGGATGGTCACTCTAGACATGCTCGTTCCAGGTCCCGGTCCTCGACGCCCTCGAGATCGTCGGAGCCTGTGAGGTCTTCGAAGAAGACATTGGCGCCGAGGTCGTCGAGGGACTCTCTCGAGGCTACGCCTCTGAGGAAGCCGTTGACGCCATCGGTGCCCAGGCTGTCGAAGAAGACGCTTGGGGCTCCGCCCTCGAGAACTGTGTCGACGCCGTTGAAGCCATCTGCGCCACGCTCGACGTCTATTCCATCGACGCCCTCAACGCCTTTCGAGGCTGCTTTGTCGGAGGTACCCTGTGGCACGGTGGAACCCCCTAGAAAGGCTCTGGCCAAGCCTAAAAATGTCTGTCCCTTTTTCTGTGCCCTCTTTCCAGCCTCTGGATTAAATTTCTGAGGTGGATGAAGGGTCTGAGGAAGGTATGGTTCCTGATGAGGTACCTGACGAGATTTTGTCTGGTCATAGCCAGACTGAAGACATGCGTCAGTCGTTGCACGACGACAGTGGTCTGGACACCTCTCCGGAGGTGGAGTTCTGTAGGCCTGAGCCTGACACCCATGCCGAGCCCTCGTATCGGCGCCTTATGTCGAGGGTCACAGATTACATGGGGTGGTCTGCGCCACCAGTGGATTTTCTGTAGGATGACCTGACTGATATCCTCGACCAAGGTCCACCAACTGACTCGGTACTGCCATTCCATATGGCGTTGCAAAGAAGGGTGGCAGCGTCTTGGACTGCTCCGGAGAGTCTCCCGGCAGTGGGCAAGTCTTTGCCGTGAAAATACCGCCCAGCCAGTAGCGACCCCTGCTACTTGACCACGCACCCCACTCCGGAGAGTTTGGTGGTGCAGGCGGCTACGCCCTAGCAAAGCAGGCGTCGTACCCTACCATCCCTCCTGATAGGGACGACAAGCGTTTTGATGGCTGGGCGAAGTGAGTGTTTTCTTCAGGGGGTATGGCTTTACAGGCAGCCAACTCATGTGCCTTGTCACGTTTCACGCACACTCTGTGGAACTGTATTTAGTTAGCGGCTGAACATATTCCCGAAGAGGAGGAACAGGATGGTTTTCTTGCTATTGTGCAGGATGGCAAGGACGCCATGTGAGTCCGTTCAGTCTGGTCTGGACGTTGCAGATTGTGTCAGCCGGTCCATGGCGGCGAGTACCGTAATACAGAGGTTTGCGTGGTTGCGGAAGTCGGGGTTTGGTCTTGATGTGGGAGCCCGGCTCCTCAACCTGTCCTCTGATGGTGAACATCTTTTTTGGCAGCAAGGCTGACGAGAGCCTTGAGAGGTTGCAGACCTCCAAAGCTGCAGCAAAGTCGTTGAGCGCTGCAGTTCGCCAACCTCCACCTTTTCGTCCTAGGGGACAGCAATGAGGGGAGGTTCCTTTCGATATTACTCATCCTTTAGTAAATCGAGAGGAGCTGCAAGTCAAAGGGGCCACCGTAGGTGTACCAGAGGTGGAAAACAGGGTACTCGAGGTGCCAAGGCCGCTCGGGTAGTTGCCTCTTTGCCCTCAGGCACTGCCGCAGCCGCTTCAGCTCAGTCATGAGGCCATGTCCCATAGTTTGCCGGTTGGGGGAAGGCTGGCGCAGCATCTTAGTGGCGTGCCATTACTTCAGATGTGTGGGTTCTGGAGATCATAGCCCACGGCTACTGTCTTCCTTTCCGGCAGAGGCCTCACAACAATCCTCCAGGGAATCTCTCTTTGAAGAGTCCGGATCCGCTCCTTGCCCAGGAAATACAATCCCTGCTGGAGAAAGGCACCATAGAATTGGTGCCTGTAGCGGAGAGGAACAAGGGATGGTATTCCCCTTATTTTTTTATTTCAAGAAAGACGGGATATTGAGACCCATCATGGACTTGCGCGGTTTGAACAAGCTCCTCGGGAAGGACAAGTTCAAGATGGGTACTCTTTCTCAAGTCCCAGGCCCTTCAACTTCAGGACTGGTTGGTGTCTCTCGACCTCAAGGACGCTCATTTTCATGTGCCGATCCATCCCAAGCACAAGAAGTACCTGAGGTTCGCGGTTGGCGACTTGCATTTTCAGTTTCGGGTCCTGCCGTCCGGATTGACCTCTGCCCCGAGGGTCTTCACCAAGCTCGTGGTGGTGGCAGCGTATCTCAGGAGAGTGGGGATTCACGTCTACTCCTACCTGGACGATTGGTTGATCAGGGCGCGCTCTCCCGAGCAAGTCCTGGATCATCTGTCCGTCACCTGCCACTCCCTTCACAAGCTGGGCTTCTCCCTCAACTTAAAGAAGTCCCACTTGACGCCAACTCAGTGGCTCCAGTACATCGGAGCAGCGCTCGACATGTCCCTGGGGCAGTGTTTTCCTCCCCAGCTGAGGGCTCATCACATTCATCAGATGGTGCACAAGTTTCAACATGCCCAGAGTCTCCCAGCGTTCGAGTTCTTGAGGTTGCTCGGCCTCATGGCATCCTGCATTCTTCTGGTGCCAGAGGCCAGGTTGCGGAGGAGATCTCTGCAATGGGCTGTCAAGATGCAGTGGTCACAATCCTCCGGCAGGATGTCGGACCCCGTTCAGGTGCCGCCCTCGGTCGCCCAGGACCTTCTGTGGTGGGCCTTCGAAGGCAATCTGATGTGGGGGGCGGGCTCTATTTTGGCTACCCTGGCCGGAGGTGATGATGGTGACGGACGCATCCCTCACGGGATGGGGAGCTCATGCCAACGAGTTGACAGTCAGCGGTCGTTGGTCTCCGTCGGAGTCCAGACTCCATATCAATCTGTTGGAGCTGAGGGCCGTCAGGCTTGCCCTGGAGGCTTTTCTGCCGACTGTGCGAGGGAAGAATGTCCTGATTCTGACAGACAACACAGTGGCCATGCACTACCTCAACAAAAGGGGGGGCAGGGTCACTTCCTCTGTGCAGGGAGGCGATGCAGCTCTGGTTCTGGGCCATCCAGCAGGAAATTTCGATCTCAGCAGCTCATCTGGCCGGAGACTAAAACGAGACGGCGGACACTCTGAGCAGGCAGACCACGATCTCTCACGAGTGGGTGCTAATTCAGGAGATTCTCCTGGAGATCTTTGCCCTTTGGGGCACCGCTCACGTGGATCTCTTCGCCTCCAGTGTCAACCGGAAGTGCGAAAGGTTCTGCTCGCGGGCATCTCCTCCAAGAGGAGCCTTAGGAGACGCTTTTGTGGTGGATTGGTCCATCCCACTGCTGTACGCGTTTCCTCCAGTCCCCGTCATCCCGCAAGTGCTGCGGAGGTTACGGAGGTTCGGTTCCTGGATGATCCTCATTGCTCCGGCATTGGCCCGGAGGACGTGGTACCCGGACCTTCTCGACTTGTCCATCTGCCCTCCACGTCGTCTTCCCTACAGAGATGATCTGCTCTCATGGGAGGGGGGTCAGGTTCTCCATTCAGAGGTCGGATCCCTCAACCTTCACGCTTGGCTTCTGAAAGGTTGAGGTATAAGGATTGGGACCTCCCTGAAGACGTGATGGAGGTGTTGCTTTCGGCCAGACGGCCGGCAACAAAGTCCCTGTACCGTTGGAGAAAGTTCTGCGACTGGTGCAGGGTTAAGAATGTGGATCCTTTTTCTTGTGACATTCCTGTGGTTCTGTCTTGTCTTTTTTGCTTTCCTTAGCCCACAAGGGCCTGCAAGTGGGTACCATTAAAGGTTACCTGGCGACGCTGTCCATATTTAAGCGCTCGTCTCAGGAGTGTTCTTATTTCAAAATTTCTATTTCTCAGTTTCTCAAAGGGCTCACTAATGTGTTTCCACCGTTACCTTTCCAGGTGCCTGGTTGGGATTTGAACCTTGTTCTAAAATTCCTAATGGGTGCTCCATTTGAGCCTTTACATTCTTGTCCTTTGAGACCGTTAACCCTGAAAACTGTATTTTTAGTTGCGGTCACTTCTGCTCGCAGAGTGAGTGAGTTGCAGGCACTTTCAGTTAAGCCACCCTTCACTGTGTTTCATAAGGACAAGGTTGTCCTTAGAGTTCGTCCTTCCTTTCTTCCGAAAGTGGTGTTGGAATTTCATTTAAGCCAGAAGGTCATTCTTCTGGCATTTTAGCCTCCTCCGCATCCTGGTAAGGAAGAGGAGAGGCTCCATAGGTTGGATCCTAGGAGAGCTTTAAGTTTCTACATTTCAAGCATGTCCCGGGTCAGAGTGGATGATCAGCTCTTTATAGGTTACGCTGGAAGGCGTTTGGGACAAGCTGTTACTAAGCAGACTTTGTCTAGATGGATTATCTTGGCAATTTCTGAATGTTACCGCTTGGCAGGTAAGGACCCTCCGGTAGGCTTACGGGCCCATTCTACTAGGGGTATTGCTGCCTCTACTGCCCTGCAGAGGGGTATTCCTATTCGTAACATCCATGAAGCAGCCACTTGGGCTTCGGTCCATACTTTTGTACGACACTACTCCCTAGATTCTATCCATGGGCAGGATCTGACCTTTGGCAAGGCGGTCCTTTACTCTGCAATTTTATTGGGAATTCTAAATTTCTATATTCTAAATTCTTTTTCCCTCCTCCATACGTTGGTATTGCTTTGGGAGTCTGTCATAGATATGGAATGTATTGGAGGACCCAGTCCCCTCGAAGAAAAAGTTACTCTTACCTGGTAACGTTCTTTCGATGGGATGGTCCGATGACATATTCCATATCGCTCCCTCCCTGCCTGCCCCGCTAAAGAATTTCTTATGCGATTGTAGCTTACGTTTCTGCAAGGCTTTCTGTGGTCACACTGGCAGAAGATTGGTGCCACACGTTCCTGGAAAAAACTACAACGGAGGCTACGGGCGTCGTGCTTCCTACTTATAACATCCAGTGACGTCGGCTCGATGGAGGCCCTCGAGGACAGAGTATCGACGTCATCGACGCAGGACGCAGACGCCGAAAGATTTTCCAAAGCAGCGCAGCTGTGGTGATTACTGTCATAGATATGGAATACGTCGTCGGACCATCCCATTGAAAGAACGTTACCAGGTTCACCTCTGACTTTGTGCTTTAACTATTCCCCAGGAAAGGGTTAACTTACTTTTCATTGGAGGTTTCAAAAAGTACAAACACCAGAACTTGGGGGGATAACTGGCGTGGTGCGCTGAACTTTCTATAGCCTTGTCTGAATGCAGCAGAAAGTACGCAGAAGGTTCCCCTCAGAACCTCCAAAGTGATGAGCACTAAAGGGTATGGAGTGTACGTGAAATGCGCACGTAGACATAAATTGCAGTAGATAATACTTGAATTTTAAATTCAGAATCCATGACAATATCAGAAAATATTCATGGATAAAGCCATTGGATAGGTGTAAAAAGATTTTAATCCAAGCACAGCCGACACGTGTTTCGACCACTGGGTCGTTATCAAGGCAGTCTAGTAATGCTGGGCAAATTCCCTAGTAGGTTATTAGTTCTTGAATAGAATAACTGAATATTGCACTGCAAGGATGAATCCTCAGTCACAGAAACCCTTGTAGTAGGTCATCAGAATTCATGGCATAGGTGCCTGATTAGAAATATGTAGTAGGGCACAATGGCCAGTCTGTCAGTCTGAAGCTTCCTTAATTAAAGAGGTATCAATACCTCGGATTTCCAATAGAAGGGATAAATCCCACATGGTTGACAGCAATGAGGGTATTGCTGTCAACCGTGTGGGATTTATCCCTTCTATTGGAAAGCTTCTATTAAGGGAGCTTCAGACTGACAGACTGGCCATTGTGCACTACTACATATTTCTAATCGGGCACCTATGCCATGAATTCTGATGACCTACTACAAGGGTTTCTGTGACTGAGGATTCATCCTTGCAGCCAATATTCAGTTATTCTATTCAAGAACTAATAACCTACTAGGGAATTTGCCCAGCATTACTAGACTGCCTTGATAACGACCCAGTGGTCGAAACACGTGTTGGCTGTGCTTGGATTAAAATCTTTTTACACCTATCCAATGGCTTTATCCATGAATATTTTCTGATATTGTCATGGATTCTGAATTTAAAATTCAAGTATTATCTACTGCAATTTATGTCTACGTGCGCATTTCACGTACACTACATACCCTTTAGGGTTCTAAAAGTACTTACCTGTTTAAGACTATTTGTTAACCATTGTTTTATTCCCTCCTCTTTTCCTTTTTGACACTACCCTCAGTATTGCTCTAAATGTACCAGTGATACATCAATGTCCACAGTGTCCTAGTTATTTGTCACCTCAGGGTGTATGAAGTGTCTGTGTGCCATCCCCAATGGGTATCTATTGATTTACTGAAACTGAGTGTGTAGTTTTGAAGTATATTTTTGTGTTACATATATTTGCTCCTTTCTAAAGAAGGCTTATTCAACTGATTGTTAAATTAATAAATCATTGTTTAATCAAGAAACCTTGAGTTTAAGTGATTTATTTGGGTACTTGTCACTGTGAATCTCTGTATAACAACCCTACCGCTCGCATTGACCAATAGAAGGGATAAGACTGGCTGCTCAGTCACTCTACCAACTTGTGTAGTACATGCTTATACCAAAGGTTGGGTTAACTATTGATACTATGTATCCCCTTAGCACTCCACATAGGGTGGTGTGTGCTAATCTCTCATAGGATAAAGTTTTGGAAGGATCCAAAGTATCCCTCTATCCTTAAGAACAGTAGTTGTTAAGGATGGTGAAAGAATCTCAAAGGAGAACCCAATTCGCTGGCTAAGGTTGCTCTTTTCTTCCTTTGCACCTTCGAGGTAATAGGCAACACAGAGTTTAGAAGTGGCTTGGGTCTGTTTTTTATACATGCACAATGTTTACACAATCTGTTATGTTTTAGCAACTTAGTTGACATTATAGAGATGTGTGGTTTTTCGAAAGTGTAAATTCTTCAGTATGCCAGTTTGGTGTGTTTTCTGGGTTAACTGTGTGGTACATCACTAGTAGCCTTCCTTCCTCCCTCCCTGGGAGGTGGACGAAAAGTCAGGCCCAACTCCAGTTGGGCCTGACTTTTCGTCCACCTCCCATTAGAGCGTATGGACATTCCTTTAGGTGAGAAGCACTGTCCTGAATCCAGATTATAGAGCTACACAGCCATCACCAGCGGGTTGTGCAAACGCCTCCCTAAAGAATCTGTAAGAAACAATATGCAATGAATACCTTGTGTAATAAGGGATTTCCAGTACAAGAAAGTTAGCATTTTCAAACTGATCTCAGGCGATTACACTCATGCTACATTCATTTGTTTAGTGTTACATTCCTTGATGTACCGTCTCTGCTTATTTCATAATAGGACAGTCTTGAACTAGTGCAGTCATTTGTACCCATTGAATACCCCAGAATTACTTGCATTAGAAGCCCTGCTGTTTGCAAATCTAAAGTGCATAGGACCTTCCCAATTATGTACATGTTAAATGCAGACCGCTCTGCTACTTGTGATGTGCATTTGCCTATGAATTACTGGTCTCCACATCCCTGTAGTTCGACATGTAAACCAAACTCCTCATTCCCAATGAAACCGTGATATTGATAGTAGATATGCCCATCATCTTTCTTCCTATTCCTCCGTGGGCTGGATTTGCCTGGTCACCAGATATTTCCTCAAGCACTAGGCTACACCTCTGTGTGTCCCATGCTCTTTTAAATCATCTTACCAATATACTCACTCATGCTCCATTAAGTTACCATCCTTTCTGTAAACAGTATCTATTCCCTCCATGAGACATCCTAATCTGGCCACTTTCTTTTAAGCCACACCTAAACTGGGATATACTTCTCTCTACTGCATTTACATATATGAGGTATGCAAGAATTGCATTATGCCATTATCATGGTGTAGTTTAGCTTAGGCTACAGCTATCTCGTCATAAGACTGGTGCAAACAATGCTCCATCCTGGTAGCTTTTACTGGGGACGGTCTCTAATCTCTGTCTATGATGTGCTTCCCAGATGCCTCCAACAGGTGCACTTGGACAAGCACATAAAGCTGCTGGACTGTCCTGGTATTGTTATGGCCACCTCCACTTCTGATGCAGCTATGATCCTGCGCAACTGCATAAAGATTGAGCAGCTGGTTGACCCTGTGGGGCCGGTGGAGGCTATTTTGAGGCGCTGTAACAAGCAGCAGGTAATGGGCTTATTTCTGGGACACACTGATTCGTTGTTCTGGATTCATCATATAAGTATCTACATAGCCTGCTAAAGCATTTCTCTTGCATTTGCAGATCATGCAGCATTATAATGTTCCCGACTTCAAGAACACCATGGAATTCTTAGCCCTTCTGTCCAAGAGGCAGGGCAAGCTGAGGAAAGGCGGTGTACCTGATCATGAGAAGGCAGCCAAGACCGTCTTGACCGACTGGACCAAGTAAGCATATCTCCAATCTGGGAGGGCGATGCTGTAGCATGAACCGACTTGTATCGGAGCACAAGGGGAAATTAAAAGTAGATATGTGATCCATGTAATTGTGAGTGACGCACGGAAAAGGGTGAGCGTTTCAAATCCAAGCATAGCGAGTCTGCTGTGCAAGTGAACTAAATTGTAAAGTGAACATAAACAAGACTCACTAGCTAAAATATAAAGTCATGCTCACATGCAGCCATACAAAACCAAGTCTCGAGCTGGGGATACAAATTTTTTTATAAGCGAATGCCACCAGTGAAAACTGAATCAAGAGCATTTCAAATGAAAACTTAAAATAACCTTTCTTAATGGCGTTTGTGGCGCAATGTGGTGGGTTCTAGAGGCTTGGTCTGTTTTGTGTACCTGTGCAGTGATGCCAAGTCTAACCCACCACCCTACTGTTCCCTGGTCCTCTACAACAAGCCAGGTTTTCAGTCTTGCTCACTCTAGTTTTAGCCATTTATTTTGCCTCTGGGTTGTGATCCCTGCTACAGGGGCATGTTTAAGTCTGTTCCCTGTAGTAATTGACTAAAGCTATTGCATGTTCAATGGTACTCCATAGCACAGAGGTAGGAATGGGTTAAAGATTCCTGCTCGCTGACCGGCCATTTTCTCTGAGATAAAGAAACGCATAAAAACCTGAAAGCTATGAAAAGCTGAACTTTGTTTTGAAAAAGTGGGGGTGGCAGTCACCCTGTGATAATTATTGTTGATCACTTTATCATGACAAAATCTGACCAGATAACATTTAAAAAAAGACACTAGAATGTTCAATAGGCATTTTTCTCCTTTGCTCATGTCAGTATAGCAATATTCTGGCCTAGTCATTTATGACACAGCATATCAATTTTATAATTACAGTCCTCTATAGAACCTCCCCCTAACGTATTGCTGTAGTTTTGTGCCTGTCTTGACTTTTGAAGGCTAGTGAAGCCTTTACTTCACTTGCCTTGCTAAACTGATCTGTTTTGGGGGCACTGATCAGTCCCTATGGCTATCGATGCATAGGAACTCTGTTCTCCAATGTGAGATTCTCTGTTTATTTTACATTGCACGCTTCACCTCACAGATGCAATAGGGATACTTTGTTTTTCATAACTTTGTGGTACTTGCATGATATGTCCAAGACTGGCTGGTGGCAGCAGATCTTTTTCTACGGTTTCTTTTAATGGACTCTCAAATTTTTTTGCTCGATGCCTTTTAGTGCCTTGATACTATAAAAAGTGGGTACCCCAAGATTTCTGCCTGTCCTTTGGCCTTCTTGTATTCTGACCTTCTGCCTGCCCTCTAAGGGCTAGAATTGTCATATATGGTAAGCCCTTTCTTGGGCAAAGAGGTGGTGTATGTGTGTGGCCAGATGTGGGGACTGGGACACTGGTTTCAGTCAACATCCTTGCACACGTGTTCCTGTTGCTGGGCAGATGAGGTCCATTATTGGACAGCCCCTGCCAGTTTGAATGGTGCAGATCTTTACCATTGGTGAGCTTTAGGGCAACACCAGCTTGAATCGTGGATATAAGAGGACATTCATCAGCTAGTCATTCAACGCTAGACCCCTACGTAGAGGAGCATCCGGCCAAAGACCCAGAACTCACCATTGCAGCCAACTAGCATTGTTTTATTCAACCGTCCCAGTGCAGTTGCAGCTCTCCAGCACAAAGAGGGGCCTTGCAGGACCAACTTATTTGTTTCGGCCACCAGGGTATTCCTCTGCCATTTCTTCAAAGTGGCCATTGCTGATCTACGCCTTCATCGTGTTCTTTGAGGTCATAGACAAGATGGTGGTTGTTTTTCATCGTTCCAGGGCTGTCCAGTTTCAGGAAACAGTCTTGCCAGAGCACGGAACCACTGACTAGCCACACGCCGAAGCCCAGCACCGAATGTGAGCTCTGCACTTTAAGCCTCTGTACCTCCTTCAACAGAAGCAAGATGCAGAGCACGGGGGCCCAGCGATTTTCGGTGCTGCTGTTTGGAAAGATTTTTCGAAATTTGCCTCCATAGTTCTATGGATCCCCAAACTTTGTGCCTCTAAAGGATAGCCACCTCCCAAGGTTTGAATGTAGTATGTGTGCCGATTGGCTGGGTTCCTGGATAAATGGCCTGGACCTGGTAGCTGAAGATAAGTCAACCACTGGAGCTGAATCCGGTGAGGAAGAAGAGAAGACTGCTGTATCTGATCACAGCGGCCGCAGATGCCTGCCGTGTAACCACTGCATGTACTGACTGCTTCTTCCGTGCCAAAGAGGAGTCCCGAACACTACGACTCAGACCCTTAGACTGGTGGGGCCAATCAGTCTTAAGACCTGCATTTCGGGTCATCCCACGACTGCAACTTTCCTGGGCTGCTAACCACCAATACCCTGGGACCCCGGAGCTGAGTGCTGTGTAATGTATTCCCGTGAACGAATCTCCCTGAAACTTCGGTGTACTCCTGCTGGACTTCCAGAAGCAAGATTCCTCTCCTTTAAGTCCCCTAACCAGAATGCTGGACCGAGATAGCGAGGTGTATCGAGAAGACGACGAGCGTTCATCTGGTACATTGAAAAGGGTGCCAAATCCACAGAGCTGCGAGCAGCCCTGAAGAATCCTCTGCTGGGAGCCTTTTTCTCTCGACTGCTGCTGCAACTTCCATCAAGTGTCCTTTCTTTCGTCCGCACGACTAAGAATCCTGAGACTGAGTCCTGTGCTGCTGCATCATGAAGGCTTCTTCACTGTTGAGGTACTGTGTGGCTAGGGTGGTGATTCATGTAGTTGGGAGTTTGCCCAGTCCTAACGCTGGTACGCATCTAGGGAGCCTTCTACGAAGTCCCTGAACACTTCTACCAACTCTAAAGTCTGTTACTTGTTAGCTGAGAAATCCTCTGGAACTCTGATATTCTTAGTTTGTTCCTACTGCTGGCCCCAGGACCACAAGGATCCTCCTCCTGCCTCAGAACACTCATGCCCTAGATTAGTGAAGGACTGCTAAAGTATAAGGCCTCTGTAAAGAAAATATAACTACTGTTGCAAAGTACTTACTTGCTTTGTGTTGGTGCTGTAACTGTATATTCCTAAACTAGAATAAGTTACAAAGTTATTACTTGCCTGCAATGTTCCCACTAAGCTGTGCACATGTGGCTTGCCCAACTTCCTTCTGGGTGCCGCTCAGAAGATTTTTAGCAGCGCACAAAGACCATTCTCACCTATCCCATCATATTCAAACAGATTTAAAACGGCACAAGCCACAGCAATTACCTTTTCTTTTTCTTAAAATAACGAACTAGTCTTTATATTCCAGCTCAAATATAGGATACTAGCTGTAAGTAATCCGACAACATCGATGTGTAACCTTATCCCACACTTAGTCTACTTTGTACATATGACACGCAAGTGTTCTGAAGCGGTCCTCTTGCAAGTTAATGCATTATAAAACTCAAATATTTATTTGCCCTCTAAGGATTTTGAGAAGCCACATGTGAAGCACAGAGTCTCCTACTTTAGCATTGGTCGCACCATTGCCCTGTAAGTGGAGAGCAACATTGCAATATCATTTACTTGGCCTACAGGGTATAATGGGTATGGACTGTACCTGGCATTACGGGCCTATGGTATTAGGGCACCGTATATTCAGATAGTAGAATGCTTTTCACACAATCTACATCCTTTCCAAGTGTTCAGAGTGCCATTGGGCATAGACCTTCACACATTTGGTAACTCACAGCCATAAAAAAAAACTGTTTCACTGAGCACTTGTGTAATCCTACACAATGATATAAAGGTAGGGTATGCTGCAAATAATCTTGTATGCACTGCAAAGTAATTGTGTACATGCAGAGTCATGAAATTCTTAAAATGCACACTATCATGTTGAGGCATATGCCTTGCTTGCAAAGTGTCTGCAAATATCTCAGTAATTGTTTACTGTTACAATCCATCACTTTTTACAGTGCACTATCAACCAGTATTGGAGGCTACCACAGGGTCAGGAAAGGGTATGGACTGAAGAGACAGGTGCACACTTCTTGCGGGTGATGAACAAAGCAGCAAATTCAAAAACCAAGTAAAACGTTTTGGCACTACACTGAAGGAAATGTGTTGCTTGTTTGCTAAAGGATAGAACATTCTAGTAACGTTCTAGAAAACAGCACCTTCTTTTTCTTTCAATGCTCAGTTGCTGAGGGCCTTTCAATATAATTATGTGCTTATGTGTATCGTCTATAGCATCTCCCTGCATCTTATTTAACTGATAAAGAATTACAGAAGAGGGATCCATAGTTACAGAAGAAGGCACTCAATATTTTGCATTCTTCAGAATTGATGCTATTAACTTAAAATACATATACATGTGATTTTCTTCAAGAGCGATCCATAATAAACCTCAATAAGGCTCTTGTTTAATTTTGCCCAGGCTCTGGTGCGGAAGGGTGGGCAAAACTATAGACATCCTTATGTTCTGTCATTTCACATTCTATGTCGGGGTTACAAGCAAGGCTCTAATCATATTTTGCTCCCTACTTGGAGCCAAATGATTTTTCAGAGAGTGAAAAAGTAATTGGCTTTGCCAATAAGGGTTACTATGTGCTAATTAAAAGATGTTCTTTCCCCTTTAAAATTCCTCTTGGGATCGGGCATTAATAGTTTCTTCCTATGCCACTGTTCTGCTGGTCACTGATTCAAACAAATATACGTGGAGCTTTGTGTGTTGTAGCTGGGGGTGGGGTAGGCGTATATGGCGATTGTTTCTCATTTTTGTTAGGCACTTGTAGGCCCAATTTTCATTTCTTTGCCTATTCCCTTTAACATTGGAGACCCCCAGCTCTTTTACTGGACTCAGGGCTTTTAATGTTTACTCCTTAGTGAGTGGGACCTTTTTCTCTCTTCCTCATGTGTTTTCCTGACTATGATTTTCTATGTTCCTTACATCTGCTCGTACATTGTGACACACAGCACCTTTTGTGCAGTGCCACTGAGGTCCCTTGGACTTCTCCTAATGTTTGACTACATTTTTTTGGGTGAACTACTGTTCCCAAGAATATTAAGATGACCCCTTACTTACCTTTACTTTATGGGTCCAGCACACACCACCCTATGTGGAGTGCTGGGGGGGTTACATAGTACTTCCTTTAACCCATTCCTCATGTAACAATTTGTTACACTAAGTCACTTGAATGTCTGGTGGCAGTGGTTTCATTTTTACTACTTTGTGACATGTATCTGCAGGCTGACCCCACAGCTGCATTGCTGCACACAAGGGAGACCATTTTCTCAAAATGGCCCGTCTTCTTTTTTTGCCATTTCTTGTTAGTTCCTTTTTTCTAGGCTTTACTCTGTTTGCATCAAGTTTGAGTCCTTTGTGTAGTTTGCCTTTGGCGGGCTTGGGCCCTGAGCCCACCCAGGCTCCAGTGTGTCTGGTAAGGCAGGAAGTGAGGGAGGTTCCCAAAACTTCCCAGTCCTTTGTCTCTAGGTGTACCTGAGTGAGACAAGTTCCAATTGGCCGGCTGGCTGTCCTATAAGGACAGCCACCTTGCTGGGTGATTGACAGACTGGGGCTGTGAATGAATGGGAATTTGCAAAAAAACAAGGTTTTTGGGACTAACAGCAGAGTCGACCACTGGAGGACAACATCCGAAGCAGAAGACGAGAGAAGACGCCAGCAGCACCGTCCTGGACCTCAAGTGCCCGGTGAAGCCCTTCAGATGTACTGACCCTGTTTTCGAATCGTCAGTGTAGACCCGTAAAGGACAACTTCCTCCCAACCAGCCTCGAGACAAACTTTTTTTGTCAACCCCCAAACTGCTGTGACTTTCCTACGCTGCAGAAGCTCAATACATGGGGTATCTCAACCACTTGTGAGTGCATTGTCTTCCGAAGTCTGAATCCGGCCAGATCTGCGTGGGCATCCTGAGGACTCTACATAAGCAAGAAATCTGTGTCCAGAGTCCCCTCACCAGAGTCCAGGACCTCAGGACCGAGGGATCAAGGAAATCCTAAACTGAGCTTTTACTTCTTCATTGGCGCTGAGAAAAAGAGCCACTTAATCTACAAGAATCCATTGCTGTTGAGTCCCTCTTTCGAGTGCTGCCGCAGGAGCCTGCCAGACGTCCTCCCTTTTGTCTCCACGACCAAGGACCAGGAACAAGGGTCTACTGCACTGCATCGTGAAGGCAAACAGATGGAACACTTTCTTCATTCTCAAGGTGCTGTAGGGTTTGGGGGTATTTTATCCTTTTGCCATTTGGGCTGCTTCCATTCTTTGGGAGTGCGATTTAGCCCTACACTATGTTGACCTCAATTTACCTGCTTACCTGCTTGTGTTTTCTAAAGGTGACTCCTCTTGAGTTGCTGTGATTTCTCTTTTGAACACTGACTATTTAAGAACATTTTTCTAAGAAGAAGAGCAACCTATCATTCTGTTCTGATCTAACCCTAATCTTTCTTTCCTTAAAAACTCAATATTGCAAAGGTGATACTAAATGCTATACTGACCTCAAATGACGTCACCCTTGGGTGCTGGAACATGTGTAACATATGAATGACTTATTCACCTGTTTTATTGTTCACTGTTTGAATTGAATCCTAACTTGGGATTAATGTTACAGCTAATTACTGCTTTTAAAAGAATGCTTTAAATATCTGTGTATTTATAAATAAATAAATATGTATTAAATAACTAAGTGTTTACTTGTATTTACTGATTTCATTGTACAGCTCTACAGCTCAGATTATCCCTCTTAAGATAAACTTGGCTGCTCAGTCACACTACCAACTCGTGTAGTACAGGCTCATATTAAAAGGTGGGTTAACTAATACCAAGGAGATAAGTTGTCTGTAGTCCCACACCAGTTGGACTGCACTAAACAGGCACGTTTTCCTTTTTTGAGGGAGTAAAATGGATAGTGTATATATGTCTCTTAGCTGTAAGACTTGTGTTATCACAACTCACAGGACAGCGTAATGTGGATAGTAAGCAGAGGCACAGGATTTTTGATAATCATATTCAGAGGTGCAGCTATTCTGATGCAATTATCATTCTTAAACACATTATTAGTAGCATGTTCTCCTGCCCCTTGCATTACTTCATTGAAGTGGCACTGGAACTCCTATTGGCATGTTTTTTGACACATTGCTTTTAATTGCCATTAATCCATCTGCAAATGTTGTATTCTGTCTGAATTAATTGACAGCCAGATCATTATGTGGGTTACAAAAACAAATATCTCTTATGTTTTTCCAGTGGAATAAAACACACATTATTCTCTGCACAGAAGTGTGTGTGCAAGTTACTCTGGCAGATGTTGAAGTCTTGGATTGGTTGATGAGTTCTCTTTATAACATATAACATATTTTTTTTAACCTATGTCTTTGGAAAATGCACCTTTTACAGATTTATAAAGAATTGCAGTGGTTGGGAAGAGGAAATTCCTTTACAAACTCTCTTCTGAGATGGTAGTTCACTAAATACGCATGCTCACAAAGTTGCTTCTCCAGCATGGGGTCTGGCATGGATTCACATGCTCATGAATATTCCCCGTCGTCAGGCTGGGAATCCTCGGTAAAGAAAAAACCAGTATCAGTTTCGTTTCTGATCTGTCTTTCGTAGTAATAAACAATCACTGGTCTCTGCGTCATACTGACCACAGCCAATGACTGCTCTCTACCTAAGCACCGCCTCTGGCAGCCATCTTCAGATTTTTACCGCACGTTCATGTGTTGGGATCCTCGTGCTATTGCTCTCGAGCGTTAGTGCTATTTTTTCATGTTTTTTCTCAAAAACTTCGTTTTTTCGGTCAAAAGAGCCTCAAGCTCCACTGACTCTCCATCTGATCAACGGGGACCCGTTTCGGATTCGTCTGCGCCCCTCAAGGGTGAAGATTTCGTCGAGCTACGCTTTTGGAGGACTCCAGAAGTTTCTCAGGCCCGGCCATGGCCCAGGAGAAGGGAAGCTCGACGCCCGGAAAGCTGTTCAGGGTCTGCCCTGGATGCCAGCTGCAGAACGTCTTCAAGGAGGACGAACACTCTTTTTGTCTTTACTGCCTACATGAGGACAAGACGCACGTGGAGAAGAACTGTGCGTTTTGCGGCAACATGTCGGAGCGGACCATGAAGGACCGCCATCAAAGTCTCGCCAACTGGCTAGAAGGGAAGAGCCCGTCCGGCGAGAAGAAGAGGAAGAAATCCGAGCGGTCTTCTAAGACCTTTGAGGACGCCCCGGCGACGGGGGTCCAACATAAGGCCAAGCACCGCGAGTCCGCTGGCACCGGGAGCGCCGAACGGTCGGGCTCTACGGGCGCCAGGCAGGGCGCACCCTCCCCGGCACCATCAACCACGAGCCAACGCTCTGGGTCGGGTAAGAGGAAGGCCGAGCACCCGGCGAAGCTCCTGGAGAGGCCCCGGTCGAGCTCGAAGGCGGAGGGGGAGCGAGGCAGTGTCCCCCCCCTCAAGGATAAGGCGGTGAGCGCACCTAAGGTGGTGAAGGCCTTAATCCATCCGGCCAAGCCCTCTATCGAAACTGTCGCGGCGGCCCTGGCTCAGCCTGTGGAGGCTACACCAGTGGTGGCGACCTCGGGGCTCAGAGTCTCCCTGCCACCTCGGAGGGAGTCCTCTTTTGTGCCCATCGATAGGACCCCCGTGAAATCCCCCGTGGGGAAGAAAAAGGGGGGGGCAGGGCGTCGTCGTAGATTCGGCCTCAACCTCGAAGGAGGAGCTGGTCGAGGTCTTAAGCCACGGCCTCGGCGTGGAAGAAGACCGGCCCGTCGGGATGGATCCCGACGCAGGTGACGACGACATCGTCGAGGGTACCGACGGAGCCCCTGATCGCCCGTCGGATTCCCCTCTGCCAGCGTCGCGAGACAACTCGGCGGCCATTTTGTTGGCTATACAGTCCTTATGCTCTGAGATAAGGACGAGACTACCATTGCCGACGGAACCTCTCCCGTCGGGGGACCCAGAACCGGGACCTTCTGTTGTTCCTCCTACCAAGAAAAGAAGGATCCACCCTCCACCTCCTTTTCAGCCGTCGCGCCCCTTCCAGCCCTCCTCCCCGTCCACCCGAGGGGATGATACGGGGACTGACACGGCAGCGACGGGTACGGACGACGAGGTATACGACGAGGATGTACCGTCGTCGCCTCCCACCAGGGCTTCTCCGCCCGACGAGATTGGATCGTTCCACTCAATGATCGCCAGGGCATCCGAGCTTTTCCAACTCTGCCCTGAGGAGAAGAAGAAGGAAGGTTTCCTTTATCAGCGGCGCGAGGCCAAGAGGAAGACGGTCCTCGCGGTGCCTCTATTGGACGACATTTGGGATGAGGGCCTCACCCTCCTCAAGAACCCGTCCACGACGCCAGCTAGAAGAGACCGGTACGATAAAAAGTACCGGGTCCCGGACACGGCCCCCCTGTGCCTCCGGGCGCAGCCTACCCCGGACTCTGTCGTCTCCGCGGCGGCCAGGAAAAAAGCGGGGGGGGGGTGCGGCCTCCACATCGACTTCCCCACCGGACGGCGAGGGAAAGAAGTTGGACGCTATGGGACGCAGAGTCATCTCGTCTGCAGCGACGACGATTAAAGCTGCCAACGCCTTGGCTATCGTGGCCCGATACGACAGGGAGCTCTGTTACAAACTGGCTCCCCTGCTGGACTTCTTGCCGGACGACAAGAGGGCAGAGGCCCTGGAGATCCTGCAGGAAGGTGAAGTGGCTTCCACGCCATTACCGTTGCGACGGACATCGCCGACACTGGGTTCCGCCAGTTGGGCAACGGCGTTTGCCTTAGGCGGCGTGGATGGCTCAAGGCTACGGACTTCCGTCAAGACGTTCAGACCAGAGTCCTGGACATGCCCTTCGATGGGAACAACCTGTTTGGGAAAACGGTGGACGATTCCCTTCCGGCCATTAAAGCGGACACTGAGACGGCCCGGGCCCTTGGAGTTCTGCAACAACGACGGACGCCCTTTCGGAGCAGCGGAGGCAAGGGCGCCTCCAAAGGTTCCGGCGGCGGTTTCTCCTCCTACCGTCAAGCGGCCCGCTCGTCATCTCAGGAGGCCTACAGAGGACGAGGCAAGCCTGGCGGACCCCGCCGTCGTCGCCAAGGACAAGGCGCTAAAGCCTCGTCGAAGCAGGATTGAACCGGCCGGGGGGTCGGGCCCCCACCGAAGCACCCCGGTGGGAGGCCGGCTGGCGAGCTTCGTCAGCGTGTGGGAGTCCATCTCCACCGACCGTTGGGTGCTGGACGCCTTGGCCCGGGGCCACGCGCTCGAGTTTCAAAGAAAGTGTCCGCGCGTCCCCCCCGTGGCCAGGAAAGAACTTCACGTCCCTCAACTTCTCCTGGAGGTGAAGGCGATGCTCAAGAAGGGCGCCATCGAACTCGTCCCAAAGAGGCTGCGGGGCTCCGGAGTCTACTCGAGATACTTCCTCGTGAAGAAGAAGACGGGGGGGATGGCGCCCCATCCTGGACCTGCGACGTCTGAACAAGTTCATCAAGGCGCAAAAGTTCCGGATGGTCACCCTCCAGCACGTCCTGGGTCAGCTGGAGGAAGGAGACTTCCTGTCGTCGTTGGATTTGGAGGATGCCTACTTCCATATTCCCATCTTGAAGGGGCACCGAAAATTCCTCAGGTTTGTGGTCCAAGGGCGGCATTACCAGTTCAAAGCCCTCCCCTTCGGTCTACGGTCGGCACCCAGGGTGTTCACCAAGTGCCTCGCACCGGTGGCGGCTCAGCTGCGGCGCGAAGGGATCCACGTCTACCCCTACCTGGACGACTGGCTCATCCGAGCCAAGACAAGGGAGCTCGCCGTGGTCCACACGGCAAGGACCGTCCAACTTCTCACGGACCTGGGATTCTCCGTGAACTACGCCAAATCCCACCTGGTACCCGCGCAAGACACTCTGTTTCTGGGAGCGAGGCTCAACACAGTGTCCCTTCGGGCCTCCCCGTCGGAGGAGAGGACCAGGACCATCCTGGGCAAGGTGCAGCGGATGTTGGTGGCCGACGCGGCCAAGGTGAGGTCCATCAAGTCCCTCCTCGGAATGATGTCTTCCTGCATCTGCCTCATTCCCATGTGCAGGCTCCGGATTCGCCCGTTGCAGGAGTTCCTGGACGCGCGCTGGATCCAAACGACGGGCAACTTCGAGGAAAGGATCACACTCGACGAGAGTTTCCGATGAGCGATCCGGTGGTGGGGCACCCGCGCGCATCTGACGGCGGGCATGGACTTCCAGACCCCAGCCCACCAGGAGACAGTGACCACGGATGCCTCCCTGGAAGGGTGGGGAGCGCACACCGAAAATCTGCACGCAAGGGGCCTTTGGCTTCCGACGGAGAAATCCATTTGGGCCCTCAGGTCCTTCCTTCCGTCCCTCAAGGGCAAGGTGGTGAGGATCTTCACCGACAACACCACCACCATGTTTTACATCAGAAAACAGGGCGGAACCTGGTCCCCAGCACTGTCCAAGGAGGCGCAGGACCTGTGGCATTGGGCAGTCGCCCAAGGGATGTTTCTGGTGCCGTTTCATCTGGCAGGGATAAAAAACACCATCGCCGACTCACTCAGCAGGGAGCTGCGCTCGTGCCACGAGTGGGAACTACGGCAGGATCTAGTGGATCGCCTCTTCCGACGGTGGGGCACACCCCAGATCGACCTGTTTGCGACGGCGACGAACTCCAAGTGCCGGAGGTTCGCCAGCAGGTTTCCCCAGGCGAGGAGCATGGGCGATGCTTTCTCGTTCCCCTGGGAGGGCCTGTTCCTCTACGCGTTCCCTCCTTTGCCACTGCTAATCCGGCTCGTCAACCAGCTCAAGAGGTCACGGTGCAGGATGATCCTCGTCGCACCTGCGTGGCCGAGGCAGATATGGTTCCCGGACCTTCTGGACTTGTCAGCGTCCCCGCCAATCAAGCTGCCGGTGGACGCGGATCTGCTCTCCAGGGAAGGAGGCGCCATCCTCCACCACGACCCGAAATCGCTGAACTTGCAGGCCTGGCTCCTGCAGCGCTAGAGTTTGGAGGATACGACATACCGGCCGACTGCAGAGAGGTTCTTGCAAAGGCCAGGGCGTCCTCGACTCTTAAATGCTACGGACACAAATGGAAGAGGTTCTCTGTCTGGTGCCACGCACAGAAGATTAACCCTCTACGGATTACGGCTCCCCAAGTTCTGCCGTACCTGTTGACGCTGGCCAAAGCTGGACTGGCACACGCGTCCATCAAGATTCATCTTGCTGCGATCTCCCGATACACCAGAACCACGGGACGGACGTCCTTGTGGTCTCATCGTCTGGTGAAAGAGTTCATGAAGGGACTGTTCAGATCGTTCCCGCCGGTGAAGGCTCCGGCCCCGGCGTGGGAGCTCAACGTGGTGCTGACCAAGCTCATGGGACCTCCGTTCGAGCCTCTGCACTCGGCCCCGTTGAAGTTTCTGTCGTGGAAAACAGTGTTTCTTGAGGCCATCACCTCCGCACGACGGGTGGGAGAGATCCAGGCCCTTTCCTGCAAGGCCCCGTACTTGACTTTTCACGACACGAGGGTAGTGCTCAGGACGCACCCCTCCTTCATGCCCAAGGTACCGTCGGACTTCCATCTCAACGAACCCTTGGTGTTGCCTGTGTTCTTCCCGTCGCCTTCGTCGCCGGCTGAGAGGACTTTGCACTCGGTGGATGTGGCTAGAGCGCTGAAGTTCTACGTGGACCGCACGAAGTGTTTTCGGAAGACGTCACAACTCTTTGTGAACTTTGGACCTGTCAATCAGGGGAAGGCTCTCTCGAAGGCTTCCATTTCCAGATGGCTCTCCGGCTGTATCATGTACTGTCATCGGTTGGCCCGGCCGTCCGAGAGCCCATTCCACCAGAGCGATCGCAGCTACCACAGCGTTCCTTTCTGGTGTGCCCCTGCTGGACATATGCAGGGCTGCTATGTGGAGGTCGACGCACACCTTCACGAAGTTCTACTGCGTCGATCGGGATTCCAGGGAGGAGTCCAGGGTCGGCCAAGCAGTGCTGCGCAACCTGTTCGCCTGAGGTGAGCCTGGTGAGGAGGTAAGATGCTTAATGTTGAGTTTGATGCAATGCTTAATGTTGAGCCTTTGCCACCTCCCGTGGTTGTGCATGTGTGTACTGCTATGTATTCTTTATTCATGAGCATGTGAATCCATGCCAGACCCCATGCTGGAGAAGGAACAAGTTACTTACCTGTAACTGTTGTTCTCCAGCATGGGTCTGGCATGGATTCACATGCGAACCCTCCCGCCTACCCCTCTGCGGCTCTTCACTTGGTCATACTGCCACTTCACGTGCTTCCAAATCTGAAGATGGCTGCCAGAGGCGGTGCTTAAGTAGAGGGCAGTCATTGGCTGTGGTCAGTATGACGCAGAGACCAGTGATTGGTTATTACTACGAAAGACAGATCAGAAACGAAACTGATACTGGTTTTTTCTTTACCGAGGATTCCCAGCCTGACGACGGGGAATATTCATGAGCATGTGAATCCATGCCAGACCCATGCTGGAGAACAACAGTTACAGGTAAGTAACTTGTTCCTTACCTCATTAGCCAGTTGCGCACATGGAAAATGTGTGCACGACAGCCAACAGGTTCCGAACAGAGAGAATAATAATTAGAGGGAACATTGCTTGCTTGTGAATTGCTTGATGCCATTCTGAAAAGTATTACAAAGTTCTTTACTTACCTTTGAATTGTGTTCCATTAATCTAGAAAGTAATGTTGGTGTAACTGCATATTCTGGAAACGGAATGTGTTGCAAAGTACTTACTTGCTACTGTGGTAGGGTAACTGCATTATTCCTGAACTACAATTAGTTACTTAGTATTGTAATGTACTCACCTGCAATGTTAGTTGTAGTATTGCCTCAAATGGAATAAGTGTAACCGTTTACTACCCAAAGCGTCTGCTTAGCTTGAATTGCATACTGTCATTCTAAAAGTCTAATGATGTGGTTTTACTCCCTTTGGATTGCATACTGCTATACTAAATGTGTTACATACTTTGGTTTAATTACCATAAGTAGAGTGATGCATCCTTGTGGGGCTGCAATACCCTGATACACAGGGACCTTGAGCCATGGCCCTACGAATTCCGAAATCGAGCTGAAACGTTGGTCGCCTCCTCTTGACTCTCCAGAGACACAATTTAAGTCTTTGAAGTCCCCCTCGCCAGAGTGCTGGACCAGATTACAGATGAGAATCGAACTAGCGATTCTCTCCTGGGTCCTGAAAAGGGTGCCAAAACCACAAAGCCACATCCAGCCGCAAAGAAACTCTTGCATGGAGCCTTACCCGTTGATCCTTGCTGCAAAATCCCTTCCAAAGTCCTGTCTTCCATCTTCATGACGCAGGAATCCATCAAAAAGGTTTTTGGTTACAGATACTCTTCTGTGCCGAGGTACGGTGTTGGCTGGGGTATGTACTTACTGTAAGCCTTTGTAATACTTACGTTTTTGAACAGTCTTCCATAGGAACCCTAACTTATCCAGCATGGGGTCTGGCATGGATTCACATGCTCATGAATATTCCCCATCGTCAGGCTGGGAATCCTCAGTAAAAGAAAAAACTGTTTGTTTTGTTTCTAAAATGTCTTTCTCCTATAAACCAATCACTGAGCACTGGGTCATACTGCCCCCAGCCAATAACTGTCCTCTACATAAGCACCTCCTCTGGCAGCCTTCTTCAGATTTTTACTGCACGTTCAAGTGTTGGGCGTTCTTGCGTTTCGCTCTTTGATCTTTCTATGTTTTTTTTTTGGTGTTTTTTGCTAGGATAACTGTTTTCAGTTCAGTTGAGCCTGTGTGCTCCATCGCTTATCCTTCCGATTGTCGGGGACCCGTTTTTCGGCATCTTTCATCACCCCTCAAGGGCAGAAATCATCAAGTGTTCTTCTTGGAAGCTTCCAGAAGTTTTCAGGCCTATACCGCGCCGGATCATGTCGGAGGAGAAGGACGGAGCTTCCCTCTTAAAGCTGTGCACCAGTTGCGGTTTGCGGAATGTTTTTTGGATGACATTCCCAGTGCCTGTATTGTCTACACCCGGCGCAGAAAGAAGATTGTGAGAACTGCCGTGGCTTCACCAAGCGCACGATGAAGGATCGACATGTCCAGTTGGCGTTGTTGCTCAAGACCAGGGCCTCTATCCCAGGTGATTCTCAGGGGCATGCCTCTTCCGGATCCATCCAACCTGAGCAGGCTTCTACCGACCCCTCAGGACCCGAAGAAGGCTGGGAGGGTGGAGAAGAACTCCAGGCCACAGACATTTCTTCGTCCGACGCGGAGGAGATACTTTCCGTCTGCACCATTCACGGTGGTGACGACACCGATTGGAATGTCGAGGAGATGCCCACCAGAGAAGGCGATAACAACTACGTTGATGCCGTCGACAGTGAAGACGACATGGGTGCTGGGCCCAGTGACCCTTTCCCCCAGGTGCCCCCTAGAAACTTGTCGTAGGATATCCTCTCGACACTCCACACGCTGGTGTCGGAGATTCAGAGAAGATTGATGACGACTCCGCTAGCACCAGCGGCACCATCAGTAGCCCTGTTGACACCGGGGCAGCCCCCGGCGAAGGAGAGGGGGAGACAGCCTACGCCTCCATTCCAACCGTCGCTCCCCCCCAGGGAGACAGATGCGGCGACGACGGATACGGGCGATGACGAAGGATTGGGAGATCCTGCATCACCGGCGCTGAGAGCTTCTCCACCGGACAAAGTGGAATCTTTTCATTCCATGATTGCCTGGGCGTCTGAGCCTTTCCAGCTCACCCCGGAGGAGGAGAAGGAGGAGGGCTTCCTGTCCCAATGCCGGGAGGTGAAGAGGAAGACTTTCCTGTCAGTACCGCTCCTGGACGACGTCTGGGAGGAGGGGCTGAAGAACCCTGCTTCAGCCCCAGCGAAGAGAGACCGGCTTGAGAAAAAGTACTGCGTGCTGGAGTCTGCGCCCAAGTGCCTGCGGTCTCAAACGTTGCCGGACTGGGTGCTCTCTGCGGCCGCCAGGAAGAAGTCGTCTAGTTCATAGTCTTCTTCTTCTGTACCCCTGTACAACAAGGGGGAGAAATTGGATTCTATGGGTAGAAAGGTAATCTACTTGGCGGTGAAGGCGGCCAATGCCTTAACGATTGTGGCCAGATACAACCAGGAGATTTGGTACAAGATGGCTCTGCTCCTGGACTTCCTCCCCGATGACAAACAGGTCAAGGCTTTGGAGATCCTCCAGGAAGGCGAGGTGGCGTTGGACCACTCCATCACGGTGGCACTGGACATTGCAGACACAGGATTCTGCCAGATGGGCAACAGGGTTTGCCTTCGCTGTCGTGGCTGGTTCAAGGCCACCAACTTCAGGCAGGAGGTCCAGACGAGGGTTGTGAACATGCCGTTTGACAGACAACCTGATTGGTAAGGCCGTCTATGAATCCCTTCAGGCCATGAAGACTGACATGGAGACGGCCTGTGCCTTGGGCACTCTGCAGCAACACTGGTCGTCCTTTCGTTCCTCAGAAGGGAAGTCTAGCAGGTCTTCGAAGGGTTTTGGCGGGTCTCATCCTCTTACCGCCAACCCTCCCGTTCCTCGACCCAGGAAGCCAACCGGAGTCGCTCCAAGGCCTTCGGAGGCGGCAGCCATCGTCGCCAAGGCTCCCAGGGAGGCGTGCCGACCGCCAAGCAGGACTGGACTGGCCAGGACGTCTGGACCTGCACCCCGGTCGGAGGCCGGTTGGTGAACTTCGTCAGCGTGTGGGAGACCATCTCCACAGATCGATGGGTGCTGGACACTCTCGCCCACAGGCACACTTTGGAGTTTGAACAGAAGTGTCTGCGAATACCACAGGTTGGCCCGACAGGAACAACACATAGCTGCTGCTGGAAGTTCAGGCCATGTTAAAAAAAAAAAAAGGGGCGATGGAGCTGGTTCCAAAGTGACTCTGGTGCTCTGGAGTTTACTCAAGGTACTTTCTCGTAAGAACTACGACAGCTCAACAAGTACATAAAGTCCCAGAAGTTCAGGATGGTCACACTGCAGCATGTGCTCGGCCGGCTGGAGGGGGGGGAATTTCTGTCGTCGTTGGATCAAGAGAATGCGTATTTCCACGTCCTCATACACAAAGAACACCACAAGTTTCTGTGCTTCGTCATTCAAGAGAAGCATTACCAGTTCAAGGCTCTCCCATTCGGACGGAAGTCAGCGCCCATAGTCTTCACTAAGTGCCTGGCTCTGGTGGCGGCCCATCTATTACTGCAAGGGATCCGCGTGTACCCTTACCTGGGCGACTTGCTCATCCCAACCAGGTTAAAGGACATTGCTGTCGACCACACGGCGAAGACAGTCCGACTGCTGACGGAACTGGGGTTCTCTGTGAATTATGCAAAGTCCTGCTTGACTCCATCGCAGGACGTGCTGTTCCTGGGATCCAAGCTCGCTGGGCCCTGCCTGGCATCCCTGTCGGAGGAGAGGATATCGGCCATCTTGGGCAAAGTGCAACGGCTGTTGGCACTGAGGGTTGCCACGGCGAGGATCATCAAGTCTCTACTCATGCATATTCCTGATTCGGCTTTGCATGTTGCGGATGCGCCCTCTACAGGCATTCCTTGATACCCGTTGGGTGCAGGTGTCCGGAGGCTTCCAGGACAGGTTCAGCCTCGACAAGGAGTTCCTGGTTGTGAGGCGTATGCTCCAATATCACCAGAGGCACAGATTTCCAGAGCCCCCCCGTACCAGGGGGCGATCACGATGGAAGCTTCCCTGGAAGGATGGGAAGCCCACACCGGACGTCTTCACGCCAGAGGCCTGTGGCTGCCGGAGGAGAAGACTCTGCATATCAATGTTCTGGAACTACGGGCAGTGTTTTGGGCCCTCAAGTAGTTTCTGCTGTCCCTCAAGGGCAAAGTGGTGAGGGTCTTCACAGACAATACCACCACAATGTTTTACATCTGGAAACAAGGAGGCACCAGATCCCCAGCGCTCTCCAGAGAGGGCCCAGGTCTTATGGCATTGTGCCGTTGCCCAGGGGATGTTCCGCATTCCGTTTCACCTGGCAGGAGTAAAGAACACCGTTGCTGACTCAGTAAGGAGCTGCACTCTTGCCACAAGCGGGAGCCTCGGTAGGATCAAGTGGACAACCTTTTCCTCAAATGGGGCAGTCCCCAGATCGCTCTGTTTGTGACAGGGGCAAACACCGAGTGCCGGAGGTTTGCCAGCAGATTCCCCCAGTTGAGGAGCATGGGGGACGCATTCTCATTCCCTTGGTAAGGCCTGTTTCTGTATGCGTTTCCTCTGTTGCTGTTTCTTCTTCGAGTCATCAGTCAACTCAGACGGTACTGGTGCAGGATGATCCTCGTCGCTTCAGCGTGGCCGAGGCAGACCTGGTACCCGGACCTTCTCAACATGTCAGCATCCCCTCCAGTCAAGCTCCCAGTGGTCACAGATCTTCTCACCAGGGAAGGAGGCTCTATATTGCACCACGACCAGGGTCTCTGAACCTGAATGCCTGGCTCCTGTAGCATTAGAGTTTGGTGGCTACGATCTTCCGGCAGACAGCAGGGAGATACTTGCCAAGGCCACTGCATAATCTACTTTGAATTGCTACGGACACAAATGGAAGCGCTTTGTGAGTTGGTGCCGGTAACAGAGGATTAACCCTCTGAGGGTCATGGCCCCTCAGGTACTTCCGTATCTACTGTCGCTGGCTAAATCGGGACTGGCTCACGCCTCCATCAAGGTGCATCTAGCGGCTATCACCCGCTACACCTGATCTCCAGGACGGCCTTCTCTGTAGTCGCACACCGTCTAGTCAAAGAATTCATCAAGGGACTCTGTTTTCCGCCACTGAAGGCTCCGGCCCCAGCGTGGGAACTCAACATAGTGCTGACTAGGCTCATGGGAGCTCCATTCGAACCAATGCATTCAGCTCCGCTCAGGTTTCTGTCGTGGAAGACAGCGTTCCTCGTGACCATCACCTCTGCCACACTGGTAGGTGAGATCCAGGCCCTGTCATGCAAGCGGCCTTACTTGACTTTCCACTAGACGAGGCGGACACACCCCTCCTACATGCCCAAGGTTCCGTCTGAATTTCATCTCAACGAGCCCATGGTGTTACCTCTGTTTTTTCTGACACCTTCGTCGCCGGCTGAAATTACTTTGCACTCGCTGGATGTGGCTAGAGCGATGAAGTTTTATATGGCCTGCAAAAAGAGTTTCCTGGAAATCTTTTCAGCTTTTTGTGAACTTTGGTGCTGTGAACCATGGGAAGGTTCTGTCCACGGCTTCCATTTCCAGGTGGCTCTCCGGCTGTATCACTCACTGTCACCGGTTAGCAAACTGACCGCTGCCTGGCCATCCAAGAGCCCATTCTACCAGAGCGATTGCTGCTACAGCGGCGTTCCTGTCTGGTGTGCACCTGCTGGAAATCTGCAGGGCTGCTACGTGGTGGTTGACGCACACCTTCACGAAAATTCTACTGCGTCGACAGGGATTCCAGGGAGGAGTCCAAAGACGGCCAAGCAGTGCTGCGCAACCGGTTCGCTTGAAGGTGAGCCTGGTGAGGAGGTAAGAAATTGCTTCTGTTGATCCTTGCCACCTCCCATGGTTGTGCATGTATGTACTGCTATGGATTCTTTATTCATGAGCATGTGAATCCATGCCAGACCCATGCTGGAGAAGGAACAAGTTACTTACCTGTAACTGTTGTTCACCAGCATGGGTCTGGCATGGATTCAAATGCGAACCCTCCCGCCTGCCCCTCTGCGGCTCCTCTCTTGGTCCTACTGCCACTTTACGTGCATTCAAATCTGAAGATGGCTGCGAGAGGAGGGTCTTAGGTAGAGGGCAGTCATTGGCTGGGGGCAGTATGACCCAGAGCTCACTGATTGGTTTATAGGAGAAACAGTTTAGAAACGAAACAAACGTTTTTTTCTTTTCCTGAGAATTCCCAGCCTGACGGGGAATATTCATGAGCACGTGAATCCATGCCAGACCCATGCTGGAGAACAGTTACAGGTAAGTAACTTGTTCCTTTTGCTACTTCTGTGCCTATCCTGAACTGCCTGTTGGACACTAGAGAGCTAGTGTTCCCCCCCCCCCCCCACTCACCCCCTGGTTCCCCTGCCACTGAGAACACTCATACTCCCAAGAATAAGGGAAATACTTTCTAAGGATTGGGCCTGTTGCCTAGAAAGGAGAACAAGTGTTTAAAGGATTACCTACTTGCAAAAGAGTTGGTTGGAAACTGTACCTCTGGAGTGAACAGTTACAAAAGTTCTTAAAGAATATTAGTGTGTAAGTTCACCAACTGGGTCTTGCTTCCCCTGACTGACCTGCTGTATAGCCTGTCTAAACTAAGTCTGCCTTGGGTTTTACCTACCTAGAATAACATTGACCATTCTTAAAGTGTAACATTGTGTTTTGCTTTCCCTGGTTTGTTTTATACAGATGCTAAAACGGCCTTAGGTTTATACTTACCTTTAAGTTGCTGATGGCTCCTTTAAAAAGTATATGGGTTTTACTAACCTAGGTCTACCTTGTACCATCCTAAAATAAGTTGGAAAGTTATTGCTTACCTTAGTCTGTGTTCCACTGATCTGAAAATCAACTGTAATAGTATATTACATTAGATTATACCTGCCTTAAATAGATGTGTGGCATTCTTAAAGTGTTCTGTAGGTGTAGCTGACCTTGGTCTGCCTGGTGCAAAAAATGTCTTGCTTACCTTAGTCTGTGTTCCACTGAGCTGAAAAGCAACTGTAATTGTAGATTACCCAAAAGGTCTTAATTACCTAGTTTAACTGAGTGTTCTCCCCAATGTAGTTATAGGTTTCTACTGTTCCTTGAAGTGTCACTGCCCAACTGCTAGGGTCTACTACCCTTGGATTACTGAAAGTAATCAGAAAGTAACTTGGGGGTTTACTCCCCATGAATAGGTGTGTCCTATACTAAATGTGTTTAATAAGGTCTGACTTGCCTATAAATATGAAGGTTTATGCTTTGGTCTGTGTACCTTCAAGCACTGTGTTGTGTTTTATAATGTGTTTATGACTATGACAAAGTACTTATCCTCAAGACTTAACTTAGCCTAACTGTATTTAAAATAAACCTTTATTTGTTATAATACTTCTGGTTCTAAGCGTTTCTGTTGAACCCTTTACACGTTCTTTGTACCTTCCTACAGCCCTCTCTCCCTCCTAAAATAAGCCTGGCTGCTCTGTCTAAGCTACACATATACTTAGCTGGTACAGCCTTATACTAAGAGTGAAGTTTTATACTGTCACAGTTGAATGGTTTTGCTAAGTCCTTCAACTTCAGAAAACTGTCCTGACACATACCGTTACAGGGAATTGCCTAGGGAGTTCCTTAGAGGGGGAGTCTCTCCCAGCATCCCTTCCTGTGTTTGGCCCAGTGAAGCCCTGCTGGACTGCCTGATCTGCGAAGGCCCTGAGCAGTGCTTTAACCCTTTAGACTGGTGGGGCCATCCAGTCTCGATACCTTAGAGGATCCAGCCTTCCCAAGCCCTCAGAAGTGTACCTGGACCACCCCGTGGACTGACCAGCTCTTCAGAGAACATTTGCTTTCCGCGTTTGCTCCCAGCTTTACGTGATCCTGCTCTGCAAGGTCTTTTTCAACTGTGATTCAAAGTACTCCTGCCGTTGCCTGTGTGCGGTGGGTGTCGCTGGAACTCGTCTTCCCCCATCGGATAGTGACCCGAGGAGGTCTGCATCTGTACCTTCTGCTTTTCTTAATCGCCAAGGGTTGCACCCTGTGTGGACCGATTGTGAACACAGGATACTCTCCTGAGGATTGCCTTCACTGCGCTCCACTGGTACCTTAATTGGGTTTTGGCCCTATCAGAGTTCACCATAACTTGGGTGAACTCCTAAAATCTGCCCACCAGGCCAGATTCTAGAAATCCATCTTCAATGCTGACAAAGTAGTCCCAGGGTGAATCAGGTAATGGGGTAGGTGGGGTTAGTAAACATACTTGTTCCCAACCCCCTCTGCACCCCCCCCCCCTCCAAACCTCCATAGACTAACGGGTGCAAAGTCCTTACCTCTACCCTACCTGACAGTAAAGGGTGGCTGGCCAAGGATACTCCCCTGGGCTTCCCCTAAGGTGGTTGGATTGGGAGAGGGTCTGCTAAGAATGTTTTTTCAATTATTCTACCACTTAAAACACTTACAAAGCCTGTTGGCTTGGTCAACTGTTGTTGTGACTCAAGACTCCTAGCCTTCTGAATAGATTTGCTTTGGGATTTGTGACACTAATGGCTCTAGGCCTGCTTAACCTTAGCAAGGGAATGCCTTTTTTGTAGCGTTTCCTTATTATAAGGCGTGCATGGTGTTTTTATCTCCTTGCTTTTCAGCATGCATAGTTCTCTAATCTGCTTCTTACTTATCTTGTTCTTCGTTCATTTTGCTCTACTACACAACAGTTGCTCTTATTTTTTTAACAAATTCTAAAGTAGTCTTAGAGCTCTTTAGCCAGGTTACCCCAAAAGTGAATATGCATGATTTGGCATTTATAACACACTTATACACAAATGTTTCAAGGCGCGACAAGGCAAGGGAGGGGGAACCGAGGGACGACGGAGACAACAATCTTACTAGGCCAGGTGTCATTCAGATCGCGCAAGTGCATGGGAAGGGGGAATGTGCAGGGGGGGGGTACAGTGCGGTACATGGGATATATAGAATAAATAAATCAATAAATAAAAAATATGGCCAGCTGGTGGCAAGTGCAAGGGTAAGTGCAGACATAAGGTGTCAAGTGCTGGTAGGGGGACTGGTGGGATCCAGAAAACAGTCCCCAAGTGCGGGGGTTGCCAGGGAGGCAGTGCAGGTGTGCAACTGGCGGGGGAGGTGACCTTGGCTCGAGATCAGACAGTGGCTAGGTAACCAGTGCAGTTTCAGTTTCAGCCAGGAATTCAGCTGGGGACAGGAGGAGAGAAAGCGGAAGCAAAGAGGAAGGTTTTGAGGTGCTTCCGGAACCGGAGATGGTTCTCCTCAAGTTTCAGGGAGGCAGTGAGGCTGTTCCAGAGGGAGGCCCCAACCGAAGAAAGAGATCTACCACCAACTCGCTGCTTGGAGAAGCGACTCACCCTGAGGGAGTTGGAGGCGGATGAGCGAAGAGCTCGAGAAGGAAGATATTTAGGCAGAGAGAGTTGAAGGTATTCAGGCCCCAGGCCCCAGAAGGCCTTGTGGACAATGTCAAGGGTTTTGAACTTAATCCTCACAGCCACTGGGAGCCAGTGCAGAGATTTCAGTTATGGAGAGATACGATTCCTGGGCTCGAGGCCAAGGACAAGTCTTGCAGTCCTGTTCTGGATAAATTGCAGAGGCCGGAGAGTAGAAGCAGGCAGATTTAGAAAGAGGCTGTTGCAATAGTCCAGCCTAGAGAGAACCAGAGCTCTGGAGATGGTTAGCTTCTGGCGGAAGGAGAGGAAAGAAAGAATACCACTGAGGAGGAATACCTCCAGGTGCAGCTGGTTGTGTGACTTCTTAGAGACATCAGAGATGTGAGGAGAGAAGAAGAGTGTACAGTCGAAGATGACCCTGAGGTTTTTGGCCTTGCAGGTGGGAGCAGGAAGAGAGCCAAGAGAGGCTTGCCAGAGAGTGACAGGAAAGGAGGGGGCGGGTGTGCCGATGAGGAGAATCTCGGTCTTACTGGCATTAAGGCAGAGATCATTGGTGGCACACCACTACAGTCAGAGATGAGTGAAGCAGAACAGGTGACTGAAGGTAGCCTTAAAATGAGCTGAGTGTCATCCGCAAAGCACTGGAAGTTGGGGCAGAGAGCGGCAATGCAGTGGCCAAGAAGTGCCAGGTATTGGTTGAACAGCCAGGGAGAGAGGTTAGACCCCTGGGAAAAACCACAGGTAGAGATAGAGGAGAGTAAGGACCCGAGTTGGACCTGGGACGGTCGATCAGAGAGGAAAAAGTCAGCCACGCCAGGGCCTGACCGGTGATATCCAGGTTATCACAGAGACGATTTAGCAGGATGGCATGGTTGACCGTGTCAAAGGCAGAAGAGAGATCAAGTAAGATGGGGACACAGGGGGTATTGGAATCAAGGTTGGAGGGCAGGTCTTAACGGATGTTCAGGAGAGCAGTTTTCGTGCTGGTGGCAGCTCTTAAGCCAGATTGATGCTCATGGAGACAACCAACAGATTCAGTGTGAAGATTAAGCTCAAGAAAGGAGTGATGCATCTAGGGCAATAGTTAGCTGGGCAGGAAGGATTGGCAGAGGTTTTTTTAAGAAGAGGGTGCACAAGGGAGTGCTTCAAGGGGGAAGGGAAGACTCCATTTGCGAAGGAGTGGTTGCAGAAGTCAACCGGATCAGGAGCCAGGGAGTCAATGTGGTCCTTGATGGTTTTGGAGGAACAGGGATGAACCTGTTTTTGACAAGACTTTCATAGATCAGACTTGTCTAGAAACCTTGTCTGGGGAGAACAGGGGAAAGGCAGAGAGAAGGGAGGAGCGGTGGCCAAAGAAGGGTCAGAGGAAGAGCAGGGAGTAGAGGGAGGAGGGGGAGAGGAAGAGTGGGAGGACAGGATGTCCTTAATTTTAGAGATGAAACGAGAAGCCAGAGCCGTGCAGAGGGCCTGGGAGGTGACAGTAGAGGTAGAGACTGCCGCATGATTGGCCAATTCCTTGCAGATTTTAAAGAGTTCAGACGAGTTGTTAGATACCGCAGAGACGCGGGCTTGGATGTGAGCCCTCATCTTGGTGCGGACAGAGACTCGGTATTGCCTTTGGAGCAGGTAACAGGCCAGATTGTCAGAGGATGTACCTCAGCATTTCCTCTCAGCCACCCTGCACTTGAGGGTGGTGAGGTCCGATTCGTACCAGGAGTTGCACTTGGCTTTGGGCTTCAAGTGGATCCTCATGGCAGGAGCAAGAACATCGAGAGTATCAGATATAGCAGAGTGGAGTGTGCAAAGGACTGTGTAATGGTGTGAGTCAGCCAAAGCGGGACGGGGTTGAGAAAGTGGCGGCGTAAGCCTCAACTGACACACGCTTCATGGGTCGGATGACCCAGAAGGTGGGTGGCTGTGCTGGAGTTGGCTTGGCCTGAGGGGTAGAGAGGGTGAGCTGGGAGGAAAGGAGAAAGTGATCGCTCCAGGAGAGAGGAGTGGTGAGAGGGATAGACAGGGAACCTCTGTAGAGATCAAAATGTCAAGAGTGTGCCCTGCAGAGTGAGTCGGGCAAAAGGGGAGAATGGAGAGTGAGAGAGAGTCCAGAGGAAGGACAAGAAGCATCCAGGTGGATGTTAAAGTCTCCAAGAAGGTGGAGTTGAGTGGTCGAGACCAGGAGGGAAGAGGAGAGGTCCGCCCATTCAGAGAGGAAGGAGGAGATCTGGCCAGGTGGCCGATAGATAGTAGCCACAGTAAGTAAATGCCTAGGAGAGAGAGAGAGAGAGCCTGCAGACGCATTCGAAAGAGGAATAGGCCTGTTTAGGAACGACAGAGGCAGGAATCCACTCGGTGAAGATCAGGGCCTACACCCGCTCCAGAACGGTTGGACCTGGGCGTGCAGAGGATCTTGTAGCCGTCAGGGAGGAGAGTGTCAAAGGTCGTGACAGATCTGGCCGTGAACCATGTCTTGGTGAGACCGAGGACATCGAGGTTAAGCTCCTCCAGGAGGCGGCAGATGTCAGAGGAGTGTTTGACAGCAGAGCGAGAGTTTTTAGAGTGGCAATATGGAGAAGGTTGCCACCCTTGGAAAGACTTCTGGTGAGGGGTACGAGTTGGAGGTATGCCCTGCAGAGGTGTAGAAGAGGCATGAGAGGGGAGGGGGGGCAAGAAGAGGAAGGAGTAAAGGGAAAGGTAGCCAAGGAGGAGAAAGCAAGGGAGGCGAGGAAGCCGTGGCTTGAAGAGAGGGGACAGCAGGAGAAGGAAGGAAATTGATGAAGCGCAGGAAGCGTCTATCAAAGAGGAGAAGAGTGGCCTGAGGGCCTTGGACCAAGACGGTACCGGTCAAGTAAACATTAATGATTTTAGAGGAGTGGGAGGAGGTCAGGAGGGCCTCCCACCGGGTGCCACCATTAATGGGAGAAGAAGAGAGAGGAGAAAGCACAGAGACCATATGAAGAGTCCATAGGTCTGGCGAGGGAATTACAAAGAGGATGTCGGTGAGGGTTTGCCTAGAGGCACTGGTCTAGGTGTCAGTGATAGGAAGGTCTGGGTTGGAGACCAGGATGTCCTTTTTAACCTTCTTACCAGATTTAGTGACGAGAGCAGGATAGTCGATAGAGAAGCAGTTAGAAAATATAGGAGAGACAGAGAGCACCATAGAATAGGTGGGGATAGGCGAGAAGAGGAAGGGGGGATAGGAGCGGGGATAACACTAGCGAAGGACGCAGGGAGGGGCGCAGGCAGACGAGACAGGGAGGGATGGGACAAAGTGGACAATTGGACAAGACAGGCGCTCAGATGCTGGTAGAAAGTTTGCTAGATGAAAACTTTGCTAAGAGGTAACCACAGAATGGCACTACTTTCACAAATTCGTTTAGATACTGGGGGAAAAAAACACACAAGTCTGAGTCCTGAATAAGGGGAAAAAGGCCTAGATTTCACAAGCAATTTTTAAATACTTTCACAATGCAATTTTAAATACTTTCACAATACAGTTTTGAACAAACCTTGAAAAGCACACCTATGTCGGAGTATCTACTCTGAGGCAGGGTTGTCGGGCTCTATTACTAACCAGGGGCCACTCCTACCTTACTAGTCAATGCTGGGTGATGGCTGGCGCTGGCTTCCCCTGCTGACACCTGCAGACACAGTATGGAGCCACCTCAGTGCGAGCCACACTTTGCCTTGGGGCCCTTATTCGCGGGGGCTGCCGGGCAGAGGGCTGTCCTAGGGGGGTCAGTTAAGACCACAGAAAGCCAATCGGGGGAGGAGGGTGGGCTGTGAGGCACGAGGGAAGGCAGAGGACAATGCGGAAGGGAAAGGGGAATAATCCACCTGGGCACCGGTCCCAGTGGGGAAAACGAATGCAGAAAATACAAGTTCTGATGCTTGTTAATCTGCTTGGAATCACATGCTGTGCATATAGTCTGACATCCAGTGGTAACCGCAGAGTATTGCATCTTGTCTTTCGGGAATCGAAAGGGGACGTGGGCGTGCTTGTAACACTAACCCTAACGCGACATGTAGTGTACCCAAAATCCCTTGCGTGTCGAGGTCCCTCAGATTGTTTTTTCCCGCCCAGCTTCTGGTCGCCCTAATGCGGAGCTCTTCATAAAACATTGCGTTAATTTTATACTTCTCGGCCTTCGGTAGTTTATTCTCATTGTCACTCCCTTCGACGACTGATTACTGTGCCACTGCTGACGACGGAATTTCGACAGCTGTTGACCCGGTCGTGCGCTGCCGACCACGTGGCCGGGCCTTCTGGCCGGCCTTTACAGTAGGGAGAGTGGGGTCGGGGTGGTCATAGTCTTCAGGAATGCCTTTCCTTTTCCTCTTTGTTCCCTTGGGTTTGTCATCGCTACCACGATCCTGCGCTATGAACAGGACTCCATTTAGATTTTGTCCTTCCTATAAGGCAAAATACCTGTGGAAAGACCAGAACCGTCAGTGCAATAATTATCTTCCCCTAGACCACAACAAGGTGTCCTGTGCGGCCTATAAACTCCTACGGCCTAAGACTATTAAGGAGCGCCGTTTGAAGCGGTGGGCGACCTACGGTATGTTGCAGGCCGAAAGCAATTCCCCCGCCACCACATCCGAGAGTGTGACGTAGGGATTAGCGATTACCAAGGCTCCACTTCGGAAGCCATTGACGTTATCACAGAGAGTTCTCGATCTGCAGCGTTCGTCCCCAGCCCGATTAGCACGACATGAGTCCTGCTATGGGGACTATGCATCCCGGAGACAGGGACACACTTGATTCCCACACTAAACACACAACCCACGGTTCTGCTTCGGCGGTCCAGTCGAAGCGCTCCAAAGCGCCAACGGGCACGTCTGATACTTTGGCTGTGCCCACTGATCCTTCTGATCGGCAGCCCTCCCCATAACTGCGACAGCGGCATGCGTCCTGGCAATCCAAAAGCAAGGGCGCTAGCACCAAATCACACATGGTCGTCGAGACGCTTCAGAAGAAGGCTCTGACACTGCTTAAGGCCCAAGTGGCGCTGAAATCCACTGCGCAGCCACCGGCTCAACCGTCACACCTCCCTGAAACCCTGAGCATCAGCGATCGTATCATGAGGATCGCTTTGGCGGTTAAACAAAAAGAAAGGTCGAAACAGAAAGAACGGCCTAAAGACGCGTCTAGAGACCCGTCTCAATGCCCAGAGACTCGAAAAGAGTACTCTGAGAGCCCTTTGTCTTTATCCAAGACTTTAGAAGGAAATTCTCAAAGTTATGGAGTGGAAAACAGTCAAGAGGATCCCTTTCCTCCCCTGGACCCCTCTGGTTCATCATCATGGACCAGGTAGACATTTGAGGGGGGTATGAACAGACTGGAGACGTTTGTTGAATTTTCAGAGAGGTTTGCTCCCAAGAGGCCTTGAGGAGCTTCCTTTTACGCCTATGGCTACGTTTCAGAGGACCTTTGAGGATCCTTATGAAGAGAATGTTTTTGACCTTACTGATGACGAGGTGCCTATAAATACCTACATACAAGATGGTGATCCCTTTGGGGACCCCACTGATGATCCTGCTGATCTTGGGAAGACATCCATCCGGTTGACAATCAACCTTGGGCGTCCCCTACTCCTACCCCGGACCCCGACGCTCTGTGTATGGATTCCCCTCCTACCACTCTAGTCCGTCAGGCCTCACCGGTGGATGAGCAGATGGTGTTTAACGCCATATTAAAGAAGGCGGCTAATATTTTTCAAATCGCCACACAGGAGGCGGTGCAGGATTCAGAGTTTGTAGAGGACATACTAACGGAAAAGCCTCCTGCTAGTCAGGCCGTTCCCTTACTGAACTCTATCAAAAGACGTCTGGCGCCTTCATTGTTAACACCAGCTCAGACCAGGGCGGTTAATACCAGGGTAGAGAAGCTGTTTCGCCCTTCTTTTACCGACCCCCTTTACATTAGAGGGCATGCCACTCCAGATTCCCTGGTAGTTAAGACTACGAGAAAGAGGGCAGGTGTGCCCCTGTCTACAGGTGAGGCACCACCTGATAAAGAAGGCAAAAAGTTGTATGGACTCAAAAAAAAAGTGTTACGACTGCTGCTGCATTCTCCACCTAAATAGCCAACAACACCACTCTGTTGGCTAGCTACTTAGATGTACAGTGGAACCTGCTGCAAGAGGGCCTTCAAAAGGTCCCCAAACCAATGTGGGCTAAACTGCTCACAATTGTATTGGCAGGCAAGCAAGTCAACCATAACATTCTTAAGAACACTTAGGGCGCTGCTGAAACAGCAGGAAGGACCTTGGCCCAGGGTACACTACTAAACCAGCACGCCTGGTTGAGGAACTCTGGTTTTAAGCCTGAAACCCAAGCAGCCATGATAAACAAGCCGGTTGAGGAGACTAACTTGTTCGGCAAGGCCGTGGACGAAGCGCTTGAAACAGCTAAGAAGGAACATGAGACTCTCAAGACCTTAAACCAGATTACCCAAAGGCCTTCACAACAGAGAGGGGGCGGCTCTCGTCATTCCTTTGTGGGCAATCTCGATCCTCTCTAAACCAGTATAGTTCAGGAAACAGCTGGTTTTCAAGACAAGGATCCAACACCACCACCACCACCACCACGTATCCACCTAGAGGACAATGCCGTAGAAGGGGTAGATGCCGGAATTCCACTCCCAGAGGCTCCCCGACCTCAGGTCAGAAATTACCCTCAGATCCGGGTCCTCTCCCATGCCTCCCCGGTCGGACGACGTTTAACATCATTCCTTCATGCAAAAGGGGGGGGGGTGTTGGCAGCAGACCAGTGGGTGCTCAAGACAGTCGCCCACGGGTACTGCATAGAATTTTGCCGAACACCTCAATTCAGACCGCCATTATCAAGACGCCTGACGCCGGAACACCTATGCATCCTGCTGCAAGAGGTTGAGATCCTTCAGGAAAAGGGCGCCATAGAAGTCGTCCCTCTCCTAAAGGTAAACAAGGGTATTTATTCAGTGTACTTCCTTGTACCTACTAAAAAGGATCTCACCATGCGCCCTGTGCTAGACTTGCACCCAGCCAACAAATTTGTCAAACCTTAAAGGTTTTGTATGGTCACGTTGCAGGAGCTCTGCTGAAACGGGGGATTACATGGCAACACTGAATATGAAAGATGCATACTTTCATATTTCAATGTTGCCGGCACACAGAAAATACCTAAGGTTCATGATAGAGGACAAGCACGATCAGTTCAAAGTACTCCCCTTCGGCATTGCCTCGGCGCCAAGGGTGTTTACGAAGGTACTAGCAGTGGCAGCAGTACACCTGTGCAGAGAATCTGTTCCGGTTTACCCTTACCTCGACGACTGGCTCATAACAGGGGATTCCTACGGAACATGCCCGTTGAATACTCAAAAGACGATAGACCTCTTATTCAGGCTGGGATTCTCCATCAACGAGAGGAATTTAGCCTAGACTCCAGTCAAGTCAAACAGTTCCTAGGGGCTCTAATTCGAACAGAAGATGGTCTTGTCTTCCCCTCCAGCGAGAGGGTTCAGAACATGCTTTCACAGATCCCTCAATATGTAGCCAGTTGGGAGGTGATGGTACACAAAGCAATGCGCTCGCTAGGAATGATTGCCTCATGCATATACTTGGTTCCTCACGCGCGGCTGCGCATGCATCCAATGCAAGAGTGGCTCAACAGCCAGTGGTCTCAGGCAAGCGGACAATGGGAAGATCTAGTGGTTGTCTCGCCAGCCCTCGTTCTCTCTCTGCAGTGGTGGTCGAGGGAAAACCTCTTGAAGGGAAAGGCCTTCACCACCCTAGAAGCCCCTATCACGACAGATGCATCTCTCACGGGGTGGGGAGCTCACCTGCTTCAGCAGACCGCGCACGTCGTGTGGTCCCCAGAAGTACCATCCAACCACATAAATCCGTTGGAGCTGTTGGCCTTATTCAAAGCACTGAAAGCCTTTCAGACACATCAACAGGGGAAGATGGTCCTGATTCTCACAGGCAGCACCACGGCCATGTACTACTTGAACAAGCAAGGGGGAACACACTCTCCAGGTCTATCCAAGCTGTCCCAGAACACTGCCTAGTTCAAAGAGCAGGCCCAAAGGAGCCAATCCGGGGAGGAGGCAGGGCTGGGAGGTGGGAGGAGGGAGGGAAGTCAGAGGACTATGTGGAAAGCAACAAGGGACAAGCCACGTGGGCACCAGTCGCAGTGGGGAAAACAAATACAGAACATACAAGATAACAGGCCCAAGGAGGGCCCTGGAGGAGCCCAACTCACCTCAGCTGCACCAGGTGAAAGTGTACAATAGTAGCAAATGTTTTACTACGACTAAATACTTAATAATGCTTACCTGTGGTTTTCAATTGGTAAGGTTTGTCTTAAGGTCTAAATAAATAACGGCATTCTGCCTAACTTGTATTAAGAGTCTTCTGTGTGTGCTTAACTGAACCCTTCACCGCTTTCACACACTCCTACATCTAAGCCTTGCTACTCAGTCAGACTACTCCGATAGTTTGGCTAGACATTAGTCTTTCTCTGTTCCCCAGAATAGGGTAGCTTCTCAGAATCGGATTCTGAAAATCCATCTTAATTACATTAATTAAAGAAAACTTCTGTAGAGGAACAGATGTGTACGTCACTGATGGAACCCGCCCCCTCACCTCCGACCTATTGGATGAACAACAAGAAGACACTGTGTAGGAACACCAGGTATTACTCCAATACTGCGTTGAGTGTATGAGAGATGTTATGGACTCAGCCAACCGTCCCAAATGTACCTCCAAACTGAAGTGGTAGCAGGTGATTTGCAGACACCACTGAATATCAAAGAGCTGTAAAGAAAACAAGACTGGTGTAAAGTGACGTCATAAGGAGAAGATGCAATGACGCATATAAATGATATAAGAATACTTAGAGTGAAGATATAACTGAAGAAGCAAAGTAACATACACACACAAAGATAAGCAACAGAGATGAAAAGTGAATGTATATACGGAGAAACACAAGGTAGATGAGTCACATAGAAGTTTGCTGCAGTAGATAAAATAACACTGGTAAAGCAGCCATGTTGAAAAGATGGATGCCGGCTCCGAATAATGGTAAGCTAGGAGCTCGAAGGAGAGAGATCAGGGCTGCAGAGCTGACAGAGGCTGGAAATACCAATTCATGCATGAACAAAGAATAGCTGTTGGCCAAAGGTCAAACATGCCACTGCAAGAAGTAACTGAAGGGTACAAAGGGAGTCAATGAGGATAAGCAATGTACGTAGGACATGTTTCTGTTAGATTAAGTAAATGAGTGAACATTTGTTAGTGCCAAGTATTGACAATTAAAGATGCAGAAAAGCATATGTGAGACGGAGCAAACCAGTCTCTAGAAGTCGAATAGGGTAATGACACCCAACGTAATCAAATCAAGTAGCGCTAACTAGAAGGCGAAATTGACAAAATGATGGTCTCTTTACACGTGGTACAAAATCAGAAAACAAGTCCTAGTCATAAAGCCCTGGACGAAGATAACGATGTACCTTAACTCCCAAAGTTCCAGAGAAGAGAACATCCAGCAAGGTCAAGTGCAAAGGAGAAGCCTGGGCTGATGAGAGATGGTAGACTAATTAGGCAAGTGGGCAGTAGTCTGACGTTCTCTGCACCTGAGCTTTGTTTTGCTTATGTGCTGCTAGTAAGCTGAGTGTACAAGGTTGGGAGAGGATTCCAACCTATCATGAGGGCCTATGCAATGATGAGCATACAATGTTGCAGGGGCTAATCTGCTGCTGTTCTGCTGCTATAATCTGTATTATTCGTAGTCCGAGGGAAGTTCAAGGCTTGCCTGTCAGATGAGGGACAGACAATAATGTTACTAACTCTTACAGAACCTATAGGTCGTGTTAGGCAAGATTGTATGCAGTACCCTGTGGGAGACTGTGCCAGCCTTGTCCTCTTGGCCATAGTTATCCTAACCTTTGGTATAAGTCTGTACTACACAAGTTGAAAGAGTGACTGAGCAGCCAGGCTTATCTGAAGGGGGATCAATGTGAGCTGTAGTGTTGCAACATAGAGTTTCACAGTGACCAGTATCCAAATAACATTTACACTCAAGGTTTCTTGATTAAACAATATTTATTAATTTAACAGTCAGGATGAATAAGCCTTTAGAAGGGAGCAAATATGTAACACTTAAATATACTTCAAAATACACACTCTGTTTCAATAAACCAGTAGATACCCTCTTGGGATGGCACACAGACACTTCCTACACCCTGAGGGGACTTCACTAACTAGGACACTGTGGACATTCATATATCACTGATACATTTAGAGCAATACTGAGTTTGGTGTCAAAAGGAAAAGGTTAGGGAAGGAAACCATGGTTAAAAAGTTTCTCAAACAGGTAAGCACATTTGAATCCCCCCCCCACCCCACCCCACCCCCAATGTAGACTAACCCTTTCCCGGCTATACAAGTAAAGAATGTATGACTTTTTGGAGGGACAGATCAAACACAAAGTCAGAGGTTGGAAGAGTCTTCAAGGAGCCAGGAGAGCCGATGTCAATTGAGCAAAGTCTAGGGGTGCTGAGGCACTTCTTGAAGGTAAGTAAAAAGTCTTGAACAATGCTATAGAGAGCTTTGTAGAAAATGAAATCACTGTTGGCCCACAAGCTGGGAGGCTTGTGATGGGCAAAGCTGCAAGCAACTCCTCTGCAAAAAGCAGCAAATTCAAGTCTCAACGGAGAGCAAGCAAGCAAGCAAGCAAGCAAGCTACACAACAAGAGGCAAGCACCCCTTGGTTCACAGTACCTTAGGTCTGAAGAAATTGGTTCCAGCTGGCTTCTGTTCCATTTGTAGTATGGCAGATCCTGTTGCTCCTGGGCCTCAGTTGTGGGGACAAGAGGGAAGACATCTGGGGACTCCTGCAATATGATTCGAAGATTGGCGGCAGCAATGGGAAAAGTTCAGATCAGCTGCACTTTGCGGTTTCAGCTTCTCGCAAATAGCACCACAGCGGTTCTTGGACACCTTATGGACTTGCCTTGCTTCTGGGGTCCACCGCGGTTGGGGTGGCTCAAGCTTGGTCAGCCCTGCTTCGAGGGAGTCCGGCAGATCTTCCTGGAGCTCGGGTCTGGCTTAAGGACAATGCACTTGATCCTAGTGTTCCTGTCCCTGGCAATCTGTTCATGCAGCAGCAATGGAAGTACAGCCAGCAAAGGGAGGGTTTCCAGATGAGATGTGAATGTAACAGTGTGTGTGGACCACGATTCATTGTTTGCCAGGTTTCCCTACTTTGAGCTGATAATAAAGTAGTATTTTGCCATATTCTTTGAGTCTGTCTGGTTATTTGGGCCCAAGAATCTTTATTATGGAAATCCATTCTACGCATAAACGCTCAAAAGTGCTACTGACGAAAATACTGAATGATCTATGTGCTACTCAATGAAAATGGCTATTTAGAGGTGGCTCAGTGGCTAAAACCTTGATATTAAGAGAATGGAAATCGAGATTGTCCCCAGAGGTGAATGTTTGGATGGATGACATGTTAAAATTGGCTGACATGGAAAGTTTGATTTATCTTCGGAAGAAGAAAATGTATATATTTTTTTTAATAGAAGATACAGGGTAGATTCCTGGACATGCTCTGTTTATACTGGTTATCTTTCCCAGAGGGTCAGGGGGGAGCTTATTAAGGCCATGTTGACTGTATATTATATCTGTAAAGTGTTGTAAAATGCATACATTGTTAATTAAAAAATAAAAAGGTGCTACTGCACCCATCTATATCATGGGAAAGTGGAAGGAAGAGGAACAGTGGTCAGAGTTTCTCCAGCATGGGGTCTGGCATGGATTCACATGCTCATTAATATTCCCCGTCGTCAGGCTGGGAATCCTCGGTAAAGAAAAAATCAGTATCAGTTTCGTTTCTGATCTGTCTTTCGTAGTAGTAACCAATCACTGATCTCTGCGTCATACTGACCACAGCCAATGACTGCCCTCTACCTAAGCCCCACCTCTGGCAGCCATCTTCAGATTTTTACCACACGTTCAAGTGTTGGGATCCTCGTGCTATTGCTCTCGAGCGTTAGTGCTTTTTTCACGTTTTTTCTCAGAAAAATTTCTCTTTTTTTGGTCAAAAGAGCCTCAAGCTCCACCGTTCTTTCATCCGATTAACGGGGACCCGTGTCGGACTCGTCTACGCCCCTCAAGGGTGAAGATTTCGTCGAGCCACGCTTTTGGAGGACTCCAGAAGTTTCTCAGGCCCATCTCGGACATGGCCCAGGAGAAGGGAAGCTCGACGCCCGGAAAGCTGTTCAGGGTCTGCCCTGGATGCCAGCTTCAGAATGTCTTTAAGGAGGACGAACACTCCCTTTGCCTTTACTGCCTACATGAGGACAAGACGCACGTGGAGAAGGACTGTGCGTTTTGCGGCAATATGTCGGAGCGGACCATGAAGGACCGGCATCAACGCCTCGCCAACTGGCTGGAAGGAAAGAGCCCGTCAGGCGAGAAGAAGAAGAAGTCCGAGCGGTCTTCTAAGACCTTTGAGGGTGCTCCGGCGACGGGGGTCCAACAGAAGGCCAAGCACCACGAGTCCGCTGGCACAGGGAGCGTCGAACGGTCGGGCTCTACGGGCGCCAGGCAGGGCGCATCCTCCCCGGCGCAATCAACCACGAGCCAACGCTCTGGCTCGGGTAAGAGGAAGGCCGAGCACCCGGCGAAGCTCCTGGAGAGACCCCGGTCGAGCTCAAAGGCCCCATCGGAGGGGGAGCGAGGCGGTGACCCTCCCCCCAAGGAGAAGGCGGTGAGCGCACCTAAGGTGGTGAAAGCCTTAATCCATCCGGCCAAGGCCTCTATCGAGACAGTCACGGCGGCCCTGGCTCAGCCTGTGGAGGCTACACCAGTGGTGGCGACCTCGGGGCCCAGAGTCTCCCTGCCACTGCGGAGGGAGTCCTCTTTCATGCCCATCGACAGGACCCCCGTGAAACCTCCGATGGAGAAGAAAAAGGGGGGGGCAGGAGGTCGTCATGGATTCGGCCTCAACCTCTGAGGAGGAGCTGATCGAAGTCTTAAGCCACGGCGTTGGCGTGGAAGAAGACCAGCCCGTCGGGAGGGACCCCGACGTAGGAGACGATGAGAATGTCGAGGGTGCCGACGGGGCTCCTGACCGCCCGTCGGACTCCCCTCAACCAGTGGCGCAAGACAACTCGGCGGCCATTTTGTTGGCTATACAGTCCTTATGCTCGGAGATAAGGACGAGACTGCCGTTACCACCAACGGAGGAACCGCTCCCGACGGGGGACCCGGAGCCAGGCCCTTCTGGGAGCCCTCCCCCTAAGAGAAGAAGGATTCATCCTCCACCTCCTTTTCAGCCATCGCGCCCTGTTCAGCCCTCCTCCCCGACACGTGGGGATGATATGGGGACTGACACGGCCGCGACGGGTACAGACGACGAGGTTTACGACGAGGATCTCCCGTCGTCACCTCCCACCCGGGCTTCCCCGCCCGACGAGGTTGGATCGTTTCACTCCATGATCACCAGGGCATCCGAGCTTTTCCAGCTCTGCCCGGAAGAGAAGAAGGAAGGTTTCCTTTATCAACGGCGCGAGGCCAAGAGGAAGACGGTCCTCACTGTACCTCTACTAGACGATATTTGGGATGAGGGCCTCGCCCTCCTCAAGAACCCATCCATGACGCCGGCTAGAAGGGATTGGTACGAGAAGAAGTACCGGGTCCCGGACGCGACCCCTTTGTGCCTTCGGGCACAGCCGACCCCGGACTCGGTCGTCTCCGCGGCGGCCAGGAAGAAAGCGGTGGCGGGGGGCGCGGCCTCTACGTCGACCTCCCCGCCGGACGGCGAGGGAAAGAAATTAGACACGATGGGACGCAGAGTCATCTCGTCGGCAGCGGCGACGATTAAGGCGGCCAACGCCTTGGCTATCGTAGCCCGCTACGACAGGGAGTTGTGGTACAAACTGGCCCCCCTGCTACCAGACGACAAGAGGGCGGAAGCCCTAGAGATCTTGCAGGAAGGAGAGATGGCGTCGGACCACACCATTACGATTGCGACGGACATTGCTGACACTGGATTTCGCCAGTTGGGCAACGGCGTGTGCCTTAGGCGGCGTGGATGGCTCAAGGCTACTGACTTCCGTCAGGACGTACAGACCAGAGTCTTGGACATGCCGTTCGACGGAAACAACCTGTTTGGGAAAACAGTGGACGATTCCCTTCAAGCCATCAAGGCGGACACGGAGACGGCCCGGGCTCTTGGGGTTCTCCAGCAACGGCGGCCGCCCTTTCGGAGCGGCGGAGGCAAACAGGGTGCCTCCAAAGGTTCCAGCAGCGGATTTTCCACCTACCGTCAAGCGGCCCGTTCGTCGTCACAGGAAGCTTACAGGGGACGAGGCAAGTCAGGCGGACCCCGCCGTCGTCGCCAAGGAGGACAAGGCGGCAAAGCCTCGTCGAAGCAGGACTGAACCGGCCGTGGGGTCGGGCCCCCACCGACGCACCCCAGTGGGAGGCCGGCTGGCGAGTTTCGTCAGCACGTGGGAGTCCATCTCCACCGACCGTTGGGTGCTGGACGCCCTAGCTCAGGGTCACGCGCTCGAGTTTCTAAAGAGGTGCCCGTGCGTCCCCCCTGTGGCCAGGAAAGAACATCACGTCCCTCAACTTCTCTTGGAGGTAAAGGCGATGCTCAAGAAGGGCGCCATCGAGCTCGTCCCAAAGAGGCTTCGGGGCTCCGGAGTTTACTCAAGATACTTCCTCGTGAAGAAGAAGACGGGAGGATGGCGTCCCATCCTGGACCTACGACGACTGAACAAATTCATCAAGGCACAGAAGTTCCGGATGGTCACCCTCCAACACGTCCTGGGTCAACTGGAGGAGGGCGATTTCCTGTCGTCGTTGGATTTGGAGGATGCCTACTTCCATATTCCCATCATAAAGGGACACCGAAAGTTTCTCAGGTTCGTAGTCCAACGCCGTCACTACCAGTTCAAAGCCCTTCCCTTCGGATTGAGGTCGGCACCCAGGGTGTTCACCAAGTGCCTCGCACCGGTGGCGGCGCAGCTGCGCCGAGAGGGGATCCACATCTACCCCTACCTGGACGACTGGCTCATCCGAGCAAAGACGAAGGAGCTCACCGTGGAGCACACGGCAAGGACAGTCCAACTACTCACGGACCTGAGATTCTCCATAAACTACGCCAAGTCCCACCTGGTGCCCGCGCAAGATGCACTGTTTCTGGGAGCGAAGCTCGACACAGTGTCGCTTCGGGCCTCTCCGTCGGAGGAAAGGACGTGGGCCATCTTGGGCAAGGTGCAGCGGATGCTGGCTGCGGACGCGGCCAGGGTGAGGTCCATCAAGTCCCTCATCGGAATGATGTCTTCTTGCATTTATCTCATCCGCCTGTGCAGGCTCCGGATGTGCCCGTTGCCCGTTCTGACGGCGGGCATGGACTTCAAGACCCCCGGCCACCCGGAGACAGTGACCACGGATGCCTCCCTGAAAGGGTGGGGAGCGCACACCGAAAATCTGCACGTGAGAGGCCTTTGGCTTCCGACGGAGAAGTCGCTCCATATCAACGTCCTGGAGCTCCGTGCAGTGTTTTGGGCCCTCAGGTCCTTTCTTCCGTCCTTCAAGGGCAAGGTGGTGAGGATCTTCACCGACAACACCACCACCATGTTCTACATCAGGAAGCAGGGCGGTACCAGATCCCCAGCCCTGTCCAAGGAGGCACAGGATCTGTGGCATTGGGCCGTCGCCCAAGGGATGTTTCTGGTGCCGTTTCATCTGGCAGGGATAAAAAACCACCATCGCCGACTCGCTCAGCAGAGAGCTGCGCTCGTGCCACGAGTGGGAACTACGACAGGATCTAGTGGACCGCCTTTTCCGACGGTGGGGCACACCCCAGATCGATCTGTTCGCGACGGCGACGAACTCCAAGTGCCGGAGGTTCGCCAGCAGGTTTCCCCAGCCGAGGAGCATGGGCGATGCTTTCTCGTTCCCCTGGGAGGGCCTGTTTCTATACACGTTCCCTCCATTGCCATTGCTGATCCGGCTCATCAACCAGCTCAAGAGGTCACGGTGCAGGATGATCCTCGTCGCACCTGCGTGGCCGAGGCAGATATGGTTCCCGGACCTTCTGGACTTGTCAGCGTCCCCGTCAATCAAGCTGCCAGTGGACGCGGATCTTCTCTCCAGGGAAGGAGGCGCCATCCTCCATCACGACCCGAAGTCGCTGAACTTGCAGGCCTGGCTCCTGCAGCGCTAGAGTTTGGAGGATACGACATACCAGCCGACTGCAGAGAGGTTCTTGCAAAGGCCAGGGCCTCCTCAACTCTTAAATGCTATGGACACAAATGGAAGAGGTTCTCTGTCTGGTGCCACGCACAGAAGATTAACCCTTTACGGATTACGGCTCCCCAGGTACTGCCGTACCTTCTGACGCTGGCCAAGGCTGGACTGGCGCACGTGTCCATCAAGATTCATCTTGCTGCGATCTCCCGATACACCAGAACCACGGGGCGGACGTCTTTGTGGTCTCATTGTCTGGTGAAAGAATTCATGAAGGGACTGTTCAGATCGTTCCCGCCGGTGAAGGCTCTGGCTCCGGCCCCGGCGTGGGAGCTCAACATGGTGCTGACCAAGCTCATGGGACCTCCGTTCGAGCCTCTGCACTCGGCCCCGTTGAAGTTCTTGTCGTGGAAAACAGCGTTTCTTGTGGCCATCACCTCCGCACGAAGAGTGGGAGAGATCCAGGCCCTTTCCTGCAAGCCCCCGTACTTGACTTTTCACGACACGAGGGTAGTGCTCAGGACGCACCCCTCCTTCATGCCCAAGGTGCCGTCGGACTTCCACCTCAACGAACCCTTGGTGTTGCCTGTTTTCTTCCCGTCGCCTTCGTCGCCGGCCGAAAGAACTTTGCACTCGCTGGATGTGGCTAGAGCGCTGAAGTTTTATGTGGACCGCACGAAGGGTTTTCGGAAGACGTCACAACTTTTTGTGAACTTTGGACCTGTCAATCAGGGGAAGGCTCTCTCTATGGCCTCCATTTCCAGATGGCCCTCCGGCTGTATCATGTACTGTCATCGGTTGGCAAACCGACCTCTGCCTGGCCGTCCGAGAGCCCATTCCACCAGAGCGATCGCAGCTACCACGGCGTTCCTATCTGGTGTGCCCTTGCTGGACATCTGCAGAGCTGCTACATGGAGGTCGACGCACACCTTCACGAAATTCTACTGCGTCGATCGGGATTCCAGGGAGGAGTCCAGGGTCGGCCAAGCAGTGCTGCGCAACCTGTTCGCCTAAGGTGAGCCTGGTGAGGAGGTAAGAATTGCTTAATGTTGAGTTTGATGTAATGCTTAATGTTGAGCCTTTGCCACCTCCCGTGGTTGTGCATGTGTGTACTGCTATTTAATCTTATATTCATGAGCATGTGAATCCATGCCAGACCCCATGCTGGAGAAGGAACAAGTTACTTACCTGTAACTGTTGTTCTCCAGCATGGGTCTGGCATGGATTCACATGCGAATCCTCCCGCCTACCCCTCTGCGGCTCTTCACTTGGTCATACTGCCACTTCACGTGCTACCAAATCTGAAGATCGCTGCCAGAGGCGGGGCTTAGGTAGAGGGCAGTCATTGGCTGTGGTCAGTATGACGCAGAGATCAGTGATTGGTTACTACTACGAAAGACAGATCAGAAACGAAACTGATACTGGTTTTTTCTTTACCGAGGATTCCCAGCCTGACGACGGGGAATATTCATGAGCATGTGAATCCATGCCAGACCCATGCTGGAGAACAACAGTTACAGGTAAGTAACTTGTTCCTTACCGCCTCATGGCATCAAGCTAAAATCAAAATTACAATTATTCTTAAGCCAGGTCTTGGCATCCAGTGAAAATGTTGCCAGCAAAAATGTAGTCAGTGACATTGTCATGGTGAAAATACCTATGCAGTGAAAATATTACCATGCAAAAAGTAGTCTGCTCAAAAGTACCCAAAAATGTAGAGCTGCTAGGGCAACTTGTTAAGGTGGGTTAGGTTAAACCTAGTGGTTAGAGCAAAGTAAGCATTATGGTAACTGCTAGGGACCCCAAAAAGGGGAGAACCCTTGGCCACCAGCAGTGTGCCAAAGGGAGGCTGGGAGTTCCCTCATTGGGAGAGTTCTCCAGCTCACGGCAGAGCAAAGTAACGGTGGCAGCGCAGGAGTACAGACATCTACGAGGTGCGAGAGGGCAGCCATGAGAGCAGTGCGCTTTGGAGAGGCTTGCAGAAACCGAAGCTGAGCCACGAGGAAGCAAGTCGTGCTTCCTGAAGGCTGCAGGGGCTGGGACGTCTTCCAGAGTACAGACTCCTTTAGGAGACGCTACCTTGGGAAGTTTTGCTCTCTCAGTGCTGACCGAGGTTCTATCAATCTGCTCAGAGTACTGTGGAACCAGCCAGCTCAGGGAGAAGGGCAGAGAACCCGGACTGCAGGTGCCGGTTCGCTGTGTGGAGACCGCAAGAGAAAGAGAAGGAAGGATGGGCCATGGGAACCGGAGAGCCGTATCTGTGCCACCCGAACAAGGAGAAGTGTTCGGCGGGCAAGCAAGAGCCGCGATGGATGTGGCAGGCGCCCAGCAAAGCCGGTGAGCCTGTGTAGTGGAGGCGGGACACCAAAGCACTGCTTCCCGTTTACCGCAAGGGAACCTAAGAATCCGGTGCGTCCTCGGGAGGGAAACTGTGACATTGGGACGCTTCAGCAACATTATCAAGTACAAATAAAAGCAAGTGAAGTGAATGAAATTAAACATGACACAATTTTTGCAAAGGGAGAACAATGGAATGAACGTGGGAAAGTCAAGTTTGCAATTGTGCAAAGTGAATCACATGAGAAAGCCCTAGCAGGAGAGTATATCAGGGGAAGTCAAGTTGGCAGGTGTGTAAAGTCAGTCACATGAAGTCCTGGCAGAAGAGTGCACCAGTCAAAACCAAGCTTGTGAGTTAAGGTACATTAAAATGGAGAGGATCCTGGCAGGGGAGCACACCAGGTATCCTACAGAGTTGGGACTTGTATCGAAGTTGTTTTGCATATATGTTTGGTTGACAATAGAATCTTGGACCAACAAGAATACCACTCTACACTCTGAGCACAGTAGAACACCTGAGCAACCAGCATCAGCATCTCACCTAGCCCTCCAAAATACCCGGGTCCTAGATCCGGCCCCTATGAGGGACAATGCCAGTCTTCCCAATTTCCCACCCTTTTGGGAGATTTCTTGTCCTTCAGAGACAGAAAACGGAATCGTCCCAGTCTGATAATATTCTGTTCTCAACTTTTTTTGAACAATCCCATTACATGTGGGAATGAACAGGAAGATAGGATTTCACTTGAGGAAGATACCCTATCAGAGTTATCCACTCCCCCTAACAAACAAGAGGCCCTCGAAGTAGGAAGGGTGAAGACCCCTAGACCATCTTCTCATATATAAAGGATGTGCTACATCCCTCATGGGAAGAATGTGGATTTCCTCCAGGGTATTGCGCTTTTGACCAAGAAGAGCAAAAGCCATCCACCTCAGGGACACCAATCAATGGTTCACAGGAATTGGAGACACTTGATAAACCTAAAGATAGTAGACTAGGTTTTGAGGTTATGAGAATAGGGGATGAAAACTGAGGGTGGTATACTCTCCATCTCCTACTTTAGATCAGAGGTTATATTTTTCTTGTAGAGAGTATGGTCATCCAGTGAGACATTGCCCCCTGAATTGAATTGATCTCTGCACCATACTATCATTAAAAGAACCCAGTCAGGATTAGCAAAGTAGGCAAGCAAGGGCTGAACCATCTTGTATGAGTATCATCTGTACCCAACCCAGTGAGATACTAGCAAAGTGGGAAAAGAATCTGGAGAAATATATACCTAAAGTGAGGAAAAATAAAGACCGGCGAAGATCCAATCCTCTATACAGCGTGGAAAACCACCTATAGAGTCTTGTCACTCTAGATGGGAAACTCCTCTGGGCCCAACTGGATATGGAAGCAAGGCGTGTGCCTTATGGGCAGATTTACTTCTGGGTGGAAAAGGATGGGAGAAAAAAGAGTAGGCTGTGTGTTTATGGCCATGTGGAAAACCATCCACAGACCCAACTCCCCGTTATCATCTTGGAAAAATAAGTATATTTGACATTGGCAGGAATCTCCAACTTGCCAGCCCAAATCGTTATAGGGAGGAGTGTACCCCAGTTCGAATAGTGGGTCTCACAGGTGGCACAAATAAAGATACGAACCCACAGGGGCAGACCGCCATGTTCAAAGGGGCCATCTAACCCAGAGATGGGGGAACCCCAGCCTTGTTTCTTTGAGAAAAAGGGCCTCTTAGGGACTCAACAAATCTAAATTTTATTTCCCCTATAGATTTGTGAGAAGTAGGGGAGTTTGCACCTGAGGGTCCAACTTGGAATTGGGAAACCCAATTTGAGGAAACACCAAAGTACCAAATTCCCTACTCCACGCAAGGGTGAGGGGCATTTGGTGGGAAGCCAGAGGATTAGGGGAAGGGTATGTGATGAATATGATGTCATCACTTCTTTCCTGGGGGTAACCTCTCCTCATGTGGCCAGGGGACGGCAGCCGCTACCTGATCCTGACAATTGGGGCGGCTATTTGAGGGAGCATTTCATGAGGGGGAGGCGACCATCAGGGGATGGCACAGCATCATCAGGAGAGACGCAGTTTCCCCGTCAATTAAGGGACCGTAGACCCTCCCACCCCCCTTCCTACAATCCTAGGAACAATCCCTTCCCTAATGCTACCATTCCCCTCAAAAGTACTAGGACGAGGAAGAATAGGAGTTAGATAAATGAAGATCCCTTTCCCAGTACTGTGACGAGAAAGATCCCAATGACCCACAAGGGAATTATAAGATCAGTACTGTGATGAGGGAGAAGAATGGCGGAATGAAGATTACATGTAAAAACCACATACAGCAGTCTAGTCTTGCCCTCAATCCTATTGGCCAGTGCCAGTATAAAAGCAAGGAAAGACTCAAAGGGCCTCATCACGAGTCTGGCGGTAACCCTTAAATGCAGCGGTAGCGCTATTACCGCGCATTTAAGGGTCCGCCAGATCATGACCATGGCGGATTTCCTCCCAGCTCTGAGCTGGGGGGAAATCCGCTGCAAATTTGCCGATTTTCGGCGCGTTTACCGCCGGCAGGAAATCCGCCGGCGGCAATAGCGCGAATGTTCCACATTGGTCCCAATGAGGAATGAGGAATTCCCGAATGGGCCCAATGGGGAATGGGCAATAACCGTTCCGCCAAACCCGTGATCCGGTGCTAATAGCGCCGGGGGGTTTGGCGGAAGGGCTATTAGCGCCGGCATTACCGCCCAACTTGTGATGAGGCTCAAAGTATGAGAGGCTGTTAGGGAGAATTTTCATTTTAGTGTTTAACCCTTTCAGTGCCATGGGTATTTCCCCCAAGTGCCAAGGCCTTTTTTGACGATTTCGGTATGTGGCCATTCAATAGCTTGTAACTTTTTTGTTACATGAGATATCTCTGCCAAATTTGGCTCCTTTTTTCCCACATGTAGGCGGTCGTAACGCCACCCAGGAATCCTAGGTTGCTGTAAGGGGGGCTGAGAGAAAATAAGCAAAAAGGGTGAAAATGTTGTGTTTTTTCAAATAATGGCAATAAAATGATGTACAAAGAAGACTGTGGTTTTTTCCTTGTAAGAGCTAGGAACAAATGGTTTGCTGTGCTGAATTCCCCAATTTTCTGGCTTTCAAGAACGGGTTGAGTGGAAACGAAAAAAATATATTTTGATGTGGTTATCAACCGTTTTGTGAGAGGTAGGCGATTTTGGCCATTTTTGCCAATTGGACATGCATGGACGGAATGGAAGAAAAGGGTAGAAAAGCCGAATTGGAGGACGAAAAGGCATATATTTCTGAAAAGTAGACAAATCTCCAAGTTCAGAAAGTGGTAATTTGCGTAGGTCAGGCAACAACTAGGTAGGGGAAAATGCCATAGATTGGGGGAAAAGCGGGAAAATGACCAAAAAAAAGGTATGTGGTGGACATGGTTGGCTTGGTACGGCAATGGCTTCTATGAATTTTGAGAAAAGCAATGCTCCGCTACATTCCCCCCGACTCTTGCAGTTAGGAAAGCACACATTATTTGTAGTGTTTTACAAAACAAGCAATACCACGCCAAACACTGAGCCATGGTACAAAGGAGTTTTATGCTTACGGCCTGAACAGACGCACTTAGCATGTGTAAATCAGGAAAACCAATGTGGTGGGGAACGGCAAGCATACTTATTTTGAAAGAGCACAGGCAGACCTTTTCAAGGGTAGGTGCCTTGTGCAGGTTACAGAAGTGTATGGTGCCTAAAGCAGCTAATAAATCTAGGGCACATTTGGGAAAGGAAAGGGTTGTGTGACAAAGGGCACCAGCAAATGGGTCAAAACGTTATGAAAACCACACAAACACAACAAATGTTCTACCTTTCCGCGTTCCCACAGGTGTCCCGATGAACACGGTACCTCACGTGTGGGTGCACCTACCTGGGGGCCAAGGGGAAAGCCTAAAACACAGGTAACCCCAAGTCTGTTTTGACACGTGAATTTCACACTTTCTGCAGATGGGCAAACCATACAGATATGGGCCTTGGGTGTCCAAGCCACCAAGGAAAACGGGGAACCCCATGCATTTCCGAAATGAGGACACCCGTGGTAATCCGCAGAGGTATGACTAGTGCAAATCGGCTCAGAATGATTTACCCAGAAGCCCCGTCAAAGTCTGAAACGTGCCAAAAAAACCCACATTTTTCACTTTGTCAGGGGTTCTGGGTAAAACATTCTGGGCCGCTTCGCGGAAGTCGGACCTCTGTGGATTCCCACGGGTGTCCTCTTTTGGGAAATGCATGGGGTTCCCTGTTTTCCTTGCTGGCTTCGACACCCTAGGCCCAAATCTGTAGGTTGCCCACATGAACAATATGTGCTGTGGCGAAAGGCTTGGGGTTACCAGCGGGTTACCCTTTTCCTTTTGCGCCCTCGGTAGGTGCACCCCCACATGTGAGGTACCGTTTTCGTCGGGACACCTGTGGGAACGCGAGAAGGTATGACATCTGTTGATGGCGACGTGTTTCGGTGAGTGGACACAAAAAAGTGGCGGGGCACCTCATGCAGGCCTCCCTGGGCCTCCTACAAACGGCTGCATGAGGTACACCCCCCTCTGCGCCAAGGCAAGTTTCGTAAACAAAGAAAAAATGGAAAATGGTACACTACACTTTAGGGCGGGCAGAGGGGCACCCTAAACCGCCAGGCAATTTTCTAATGTAATGGGGGGTGACCCTCTACCCCCCACACCAAATGCAGGGGGGGCATCTCATTCAGCCCTCCCTGGGGGCAGATGCCCCTTCTTAGAAGCAGATATCTGCCACCAGGGGGGGGCTACAAGGGGTGCCCCCATTTCCCCTTGGGGTGAGGGGGAGAGGGCCACCCCCCTTTCTGTAAAATATATCCCTGGTGGCTAGTGGCCCTCCCACTTCAACCCAAAATTCACTTTTGTTTTTTTTTGTTTTTATTATTTTGCCCCCTTCCCTGGGGGAGATGATCAGCCATCTGCCCCCAGGGGGGGACCCTAACCTGCAGGCCCCACCCTTTGGGGGGCCTGCACACTTATTCCTGGTGGCCCTCCCCTCCCACCCCTCAAATGGATGGGGGGCCACCTCATGTACTCCTGCCTGGGGGCATAAATCTGCTCCCAGGGAGGGCTAAAAGGGGTGGCCCCCCCTTTCCACTTGGTGTGGGAGGGGGAGGGCCACCACCATTTCAGGGGGCAAAAAAAATCCCAGGCCCCTCCCACCCCCCATCGCCGTTGGTTTCCGTTTTTATATATTTTATTTTTTTGCCACCTTCCTTGGGGGCAGATGATCAGCCATCTGCCCCCAGGGTTGTACATATATGTGCCCCCATGCTTTGGGGGGGTGGGGGGGAGGGGTGGGGCTAGGGCTGCTTACTGTAAGCAGCCCCCACCTCCCCACGCATTCAAAGACATCCCTGGTGTCTAGTGGCCATTGCTGCCGATCCGCGGGCAGCAATGCTGTCACACAGGGCGTTGTTGGAAAGGGCACAATCTCCCCTTTCCAACACCCCTCCCTCAATCTCCTGCTTGAAATACAGCCGGAGATCGAGGGGGAGAAAGGTGAACACTCCCCTTCTATTTTCACCGCAGCAGCCCAAAATGGCTGCTGCAGTGAAAATTACTTTCACGTCGGCGTGCTTTAACTGAAGGTAATGCAGCCCCCTGGCAGACCTCCCCCTCACATAGCCCGGGGGTTGGATTACTATTTTAAGCGAACCCTGCTTTTCAGGGATCACTCAAAACAAGGTGCCAAAAAGGATGAGCTATCTCGTCATTGGCACTGCAGATGCACTGTCAACGACGAGATACCTTGCCCTTGGCACTTAAGGGGTTAATTCCTCCCACCTTAGAGACCCCCAGCTCTATTGCTGAACTTTGGGACTTTGTACTTTTAATCCTATTTGTTTTTTGTGTTTGTTTTTGGAGTCTGACAAACTCCATAGGCATCATCTTTTTACATTGTGACTGACGGCACCCTCAGTGCAGTGTCACAGAGAGATCCTTTGGATCTCTGCTGAGGTTTAAATACCTTCTCCTGAGTAGTAAAGTGAAATTGACTTTACTTACATTTACCTCTCTATAGACCCAGCCCACACTATCTTACAATAAGGTGCTGGAGGGGTTACTTAGTATCCCCTTTGTCTAACTCCTCGTGAAACATTTTTATGTTACCCATTCTACAATTAATGGCTTGTGGCAGTGGTTTTCTTTTTCTTACCATTGTGTGTTTTTACCGCAGGCTGTGTTTGCAGCTGCAGTATAGCACCCCATGGGTGCCCATTTTGTCAAAATGGCCCCAGTCTTCTTTTTTCACCATTTCTTGCTGGAAAGGTCCATCTTGAGATTTACTCTGCGCGCCAAACCAGGTTTGGTCCCTTTGTTCGTTTTGTCTGTGGCCAGATTCACTGGTGAAGTCCGCCTCTGGCTCCAGCGTGTCTGACAGGGCAGGAAGCAAGAGAGGTGCCCGAAACTAACTGTGCTTAGTCTCCTTGGTTACAGGAATGCACCCAAAGGTGATTGGCCAGCTGGCTGTCCTTGGAGGACAGCTAGTCTGCGAATGAATGGGAGAGACCTGCATAAAAGGCGAGGTCTTTTGCAAGGAAGGCAGAGTCTACCACTGGACGAAGGAATCCGAAGAACTACTTGGAAGAGAAGCTTGCTGCAACTCCTGCACTGTTGGTTTGCCTGTTGCAGCCCTGCTGCACTGCTGAAGCTCCGAATTCGCCTCGACTAGAGAAGCCCTGCAAAGGATGACTTCTCCACTTGTGTTGGTGGGACCAATCAACCCCAAGACTAACTCGATTGGAAAGCCTCTCTCTGCTGGCTGTACTTCCATTGCTATTGCAGGAACCGAGTTCCAGGGGACAGGAACACCAGAATCGAGCGCATCATTTTTAAGCCGGACCCGAGTGTAAAGACGCCGGAGGGGGGTGTCTGTACTTCTGCTCTTTATATGGTAGAGGAGAGGCACAGAGGACCCCATCCAAGATTCTCTATTGTGGTAGCAATGGACGAGCAATCAAGGCCTAGTTTCTCAGGAGGTGATGCAGGCTGGTTCTTAAGAACAGTGTAGTCCCCAAGCACCCACAAAGGAATGTCCGCACACTGTATTGGTTAAAACAGTCTTTATATAATTAATATTCAAGGTTATGTACACTATCACAATAACTCACTTTGTGCTCAGAAATCAACAATGGTAAATATATACAGTTCTATAGTGGTACCACAACTGTTATCAGATCTCATTAAAGTGCACACGCTCCGAATGACACACAGATCAAAATACAGAGGAAACCAGCAGTAGAGAGAGGAAGGAAAGCCAGATGGTTGAACAACTGGCAGAATACTGGTCACTACCGTTAAACACAGTTCTGTGTGGAGATCCCCCCCACCTGGGCAACCTGTAGAATAAAGATACAAGACCAGTCCATATCTTGTTCTCAACAGACTTCCCAATAGTTCTACAGCCCCAATGTACCTGGAATTGTAGCGTTCGTCGTCAGGGAATCGACGGCCCTTCTTGAGTGCCCTGCCTTTCAGGCAGGAGTCACGGGTCGTCGAACGACCAACAGAGAACAGGTCGACCTACGATGGTGAAGTGGCAGCTTCGTTCCCAGCAGTGCTCGTTGACGGGGAAGCGTAAACGTCCTGCAATGAAGAGGCGTGCGGGGCACCTCAGTGTCGATAGTTTTGGACCGCAAAGAGTTTGAAGAACTGTGGCCCAGCAATGTCGTCGAGTCATCGGCGTCTCTGTGGTCTTTGGGTGGCGGGAAGCCCACCGGCAGATGCTCCTCGGCGCGTCGACGGTCAGGCCTTCTCCAGCAGGATACAGCGGCAACAATGCAGACGAGAGCGACCTTGGATTCGAAAATTCTTAGGCAAATGGGAGCACGGTGGCTCCGGTCGGCGACAGTGGTCGTTGACAGTGGCGGACAACAGTCCGGGCGCTTCTCCTTGGAATTCCGCAGCAGTCCCCGTCTCGGGTAGGCAGCCTGTCGAAGGTCTGTCTACCAGGGAGCTTTGCCAAAGATCAGCTGGTGCACGATGGTCCCTCTTAGCTCGGGAAGAGGGCGCCTTACCAGGTCCTCTCTGGGTCAGTCCTTGGAGGCACAGCAGCTTTCAGGTTGTGAAGGAGAGCAACAGCAATTCTTCTCGACCAGCAGGGCTTCAAGGTCAAGCTTCAGTTACTTATCGTAGTGGACTTCAGCTTCTGAACACAAATTCTAGCATTGAGAGGACCCCAGATATACTAGTTTATCTCCCATTCATTCTGCTGGGTCACACTCGGGCAACCAATCGGTCAGAAGGGCATTCATGCAGGTAGGCAGCCAATCAGGTGCATAGTGCATTCAGGCCATTCACTTCTCTCCAGACACTCGCAACAAGTTATGTGTATTGGGACAAGTACCCAGCCATTCAACACTCCACACTGCATTCATACCAGTTTCGGGCAGGGCTGTCTCAGTCATTGTGTCAACCACCAGATACTAGACACTCACAACACAGAATGCGTATTCATCACACACTCCATTCACCCAGGTCCCACCCACAGGGTGTACCCACAACATACAGTCACTGGGAAGGCTCCAGCCAGTCTGGCCTGGACTTCACAACACCATATATGGAACTTCGACCCAAAAGCCTGTCACGGGGAAGGGACAGAGTCAGGGCTTCCCAGGACTTTGGGAAAACAAGGTAACGGGCAATAGAAAGCAAGAGGCCACAGGGGCCATCTTGTTTCCTATCAGGAATCAACTGATTCCAATGGCAGGGCCCGAGTATCCCAAAATGGAGGATACTCAAGGCACCTGTCAAATTCAGCATGAAGCTGCCACCAGCCCATACCCTGCTCTGTGGGCCACACACAGGTCCCCAAAAACATACACTAGGGGCACAGGGTTGTACCCCCACCCATAGGTGCCATAAGGGTATCCCATGGGTCTGTACACCAAACCAAAAGAGCTGCACCGCCAGGAGTCCCACAAATGAACCCCTGCTTAGAACACACGATAAAAAGCAGTAAATGACAGGGATACGGAGGCCCTGTCCCTCCGATGCATTTCCAGCATCACACCGAGCTCCAGGAAGATCCTCCGGACTCCCTCGAAGCAGGGCTGACCAAGCCTGAGCCACCTCAACAGAGTGCTGGACCCCAGAAGCAAGGAAAGCCTACAAGGTGTCCAAGAACCACGGTGGTGCTATTTGCGAGAAGCTGAAACCGCGAAGTGCTGCTGATCTGAACTTTGCCCATTGCTGCCGCCGTCCTTCGAATGGTAGTGCAGGAGTCCCCAGACGTCCTCCCACTTGTCCCCACGGGTGACGCCCAGGAACAGGATCTGCAGGAACTACTAAAGGAACAGAAGCTAGCCGCACCCATTTCTTCAGGCCTAAGGTACTATGAACCAAGGGGTGCTTGCTTCTTGTGTAGCTTGCTTGCTCTCAGTTGAGACTTGCATTGGCTGCCCTTTGCAGAGTTGCTTGCACCTTGAGCGAGCAACTCGTCATTTCCGGTCTGTGACAAGTTAGCGTTGTGCTTAGAAGAAGGGTGTCGTTCTATTTGCAGAATGCTGTATTTCATCTAGTGAGCTTGCACAGAGCCGCGTTATATCCTGTTCCACAACACTGCGAGCCACAGGAGGCTCTTGCTGGGTCACGCTCACCTCCAGGAGGAGGAGCTCATTGGCGTCCATGTGACTGATCACGTGATCCTTCCACGGCCTCTTAACTCGGCCCAAGCATCCTCGCGGCGTTAAGCCCGGCGGGGTAAAGGACGCTGGCTGTTGTGCGGCTGTTTGGCGCTGGTGGAGCTAACTCAGAAGATAGCAGAATACAGGAGGCGCAACCTGATCCTCGTAAGTACTGTTTGCTGAGAGCCTGTGATTCGGCATCATAGTGTCACCAGACGCATTTGTAAAAACAGTAATTGAGAACCTGTTCGTAAACTGAACTTTTTTGCTATCCATAACACTTTTACTGGCGACCTTGTTGTGCTTATAAATAAGAGCGGCGGGAGACTGCGGGGCTAGTCCTGTTAATCCCAGTCGCATATATAAAAAACATTATTTTTTTCTTTTTAAAAAAAAAAATTCTGGTGGAATCATGACATCAAAAGGCATCTACCATCTGACAACAGCGATGCCTGTGAACAGTCGGCACCGAATAATGTCAGAGTCTCAGCAAATACATGAAGATCAACCAGCAGTCAAGGTGGCTGCTAAAACTTGCTCAACACCAATTTTGCGAACACCTCGATCTAAAACCAAAATGAGCAACAAGAAAAAAGGGGTACCTCCAGACATCATAGACATTTGCATATATGGTTTTGGTATTATTGGTGAGAGTGTGTCGGCCACTAAAAACTCTACAACAGCTCCTCCACCTTCGTCTATTAATGGCCCCGGCATCACGAACTCCAACGCAGGAACGTGTAGTCATGCGCCTTCATCCTCCAAGGACAGAACACAGGTGGAAGTAGTCCCTAAATCTGATGGTATTAACAGCTCTCTTACGGATAGCATGATTTTACGTAACGCACTTTCGTGATCGCCGTTACATGCAATCCTTAATAGACCCAATCCTAGCCAAGAGGCTGTGATTGAACTGGACTCAACAAATTCCTGTTTCTTGGCCGGAGTGGAGGATTCTAATCTTTCACAATCCCCTGATATGTTTCGGCAATCTGGCTGCAACATCTCAGCCATAGATGTATCTTACATTGCTCCTACACCCCGTAGAGCAACTGAAGAAACACAAATTTCGACATAAAATTTTGACCCGTCAAAAACCTCGCAATTGACTCTAGAGGTTATGAATATTGCATTAATGGCACTCGCTAAGTTATTTGAATCTGTTGACAGTACTCTCAAAGATCTAACGGAAAATGTCAACATTATGAGATAGGATCAATCAATTATGACTACAGCCTTTAATCACAGAATAGTCTCAATGAGAAACTTGACAATGTAATCAAATTATCTAAAGATTGTTTCCAAACTCTAGCTGAGAAACAAAAGGACTCTTTGAAAAACATTAAAGCTTACGCTGATGTTGACACAGAAACAATTAAAATCACTGAATGTCAAATTGTAATTGTACCGGATTCCATTGCACGTGAAAATACTATGCCCACGGGTCAACCTGTGGTCATAAAAACATCTGTGCCTCTTGTCAAAGGAATAATTACGGAAAAACTTGTAGCATCTGTTTCGTTATCTCCTCCACATGACACACAGCATTTGAGTCACTTTGAAAAACCGACGAGCTGCCCTCATGACCTGAAGTTTATATACCCGGTTTTTGATGTTAGAGCTACCAACATACCGATCCCAAAGGAAATAAATCGTAAGAAAGCTCAAGCCCAAAAAGAAAACGAAAAATGTGAAGACTGCAAAACTAGTTGCAACCTCTGCAACAAAACAGTTTATTAACAACCTAACACGTGCAAATAGCAGAGCCCTGGCTGCATCCAATAATATAACAAAAAAATATGCAGCACTGGTGAATCTGAAGAAAACGAAATATCTTGAGCCTAGTGAATCCCCTAGAGTAACTGTTGACCACCCCCCACTAGATGAACTGATCAAATTAGTAGCAAGCCAGCAGACACCTCAATCAATTTTCTTTGAGAACTACTCCCCCCTCCCTCCAAACAGTTAATGCTGGTAATATTTCAAAGGAACATATTGAGCCTTGCAAAAATTCTGCAGATGCTAGAACAGCACTAAGGTGTGAAATTGACTTGTATTTAGAACAGCACAAATTTGGACCCCTTTCAATGCCCATTATAACAAATGGGCCTGCAAAATGTACCTCAGTATCCTCAATACCAGTCACGTCGTTAGTGATCTCTAATGAGAAGAAGAGTCTTACATCTAAAAAAGTATCATTTGTAGAATCAGAGCCCTTGTCGTCAGAGAGCGCCTCTTCCAAGAATGCTCACCATGACAACTACTCCCAATGTGATCTTCAAGAAATAAGAGACTCTATTGCTCGATTGTGGCAGATTAATGCGAGACAAGCTTTAACGTCTCAAGCGGGCATACTTACAGAAATTAAAAAACAAAGCCCTCAAACCATGGATAGACAGGACTCTGTCAATATGCCTCTTATTCTTCCAAAGCGGTCTTCACTTTCTATTAAAAAGACAAGTCCCAAGCCAGAAACTAGATACTCTATGCTGCTCTCATGTCGATCTGAAATTACTCCTATGTACATCATGAATCGTCAGAGTATCTTAAAAATCTTTTCTGACACCTTTGAGCTGCAGGAAATTCGATCTGACGATTTAGATCTGATTGAATTCCCTGATCAAAATAATCTGGGCTCAGCTCGAATATGGACTTGTTCCCTAATAATACATAACATTATTTGCGCCGCAAGGGATGCCCTGTTGAACCTGGGATTCTTGATTGTATCTAATCTTGATAAGAAAAGTCCTCTAAAATCTTGTCTTAAGACTAATCAGAATTCCGTCTCTTATATTGCCAGACAAAATGCTCCTGAACACAAAGAATATAGTCACATCACTGGAGTGTAACTAGAACCTGTGAATGTTAAAGTGACTTTATCAGTAATCAGTTGGAACACCTGTGGCTTTAGCCATCTTATTAACAACCCTCAGAGTATCTTGGGAGATTATGATCTCATCTTTCTCCAAGAAACCTGGTTATCCAGCCCCCCGGTTTGGAATAACTTTGACATTTATCTGGAACCTGCAATATGAGTAGCCAACCGCAGACCAATGTCAGGCTTGTTAACCGCCACTAATATCACAACTATCATGCATTTGCACACTCTGCCTGCTGTTAATCCTTTTATACAATGTTCTTATTTTTCTGTTAACTCCATTAAAATAGCATGCATCAACATATACTGGAACCCTGTGGGCATTTCAACTCGCCTGTTTTTCAAAAATTTGACAACTTCCATGGAGCATATCATCCTGGAAAATGGCATCAATTAAGTCATCATTGCAGGTGATTTTAACGTACATCTTGTAAATAAGAATCTATCTAGAAAGCAGGACCAAGCAAAATGGTGGTACGATTTTGCCAAAACATGGAATTTGGTGAGGTTGAATGGAACAAGCATGGCTGACTCTCCCCATAATACAACTTGGTCCAGACGCAACCAAAGCGCAATCATTGACTACATCTTTGTTACTAGAAATCTATTTGATCACATTTCAGAATTTGCAGTGATAACATCTGAATACAGCGATCATAGACCGCTAACTTTCAAACTGACCATGTCATCCTCCCCTTGTCCACAGAGACAATGGTTGCAAGGCTCAGTGAAAATAAATAACTCCTTGAACCGATTAAAATGGTCAGAAAAATCACTTGTTAAATACAGAAATCATCTAAAAAGCTTTGATCAAACAGGTACGAGTCTCATAGCTGCAGATAATGTAGCGCCTTATGACCTAATGCAGCTGTATGCCACATGTCAGAATTCCAAACCAAGAATCCATCTTGATGCCGATAACACTGTTCGTCTTAGAAAAATATTGTCAGGAAGCAGAAACGACAAGCTCGTACTGTACCATTGGCTTCCAGAGATGCAGCCTTGAAATCTATTAAAATAGCGTATAGAAATTGGATGAAGGAATATAGAATATTCGTTCAACAAAAAGATGGCGAGAGCATGCTAATGCATATTCAAAGTAAGAACACCGCACACATTTGGCAGCTGCTCAATAACACCAATAAGGTCCCTCAATTAACATCACAGCTAAACGGTGTAAAGGAAAATGATTGGATAAATCATTTTGCGGCCATCTATGCTGCGCCTTCTCAACAAGATGCCCCATGTCTTGAGCAAATTACTTTCGATCTAAAATTTGATGAAGATGACATTCGTCACCAAATTAACAAGGCTAGCATGTCTAGAGCCCCTGGTCCGGATTGGCTTTTGAATGCAACATTGAAAAACAATGTTGATCTATGGATCTCAACTTTTATACTTTATTTAAATTGATCATACGTAATCAAGAGTTGCCTAAATCCTGGATCCACTCAATCATTGTGCCGATCTACAAAAAAGGAGATCGACAAAACCCTTACAGCTATTGGCCCATTGCACTTTTAGATGTGGCAGAGACATTTTTTTGTAGATTGGTTCTTCGTGATTTGAACGCTTGGTCTCTGGCATTTCATTGTATAGATCCTTTTCAAACAGGTTTTGTTCCTGGTTTGGGCATATCAATCAACTTAACTCTACTTAACACCATCAAATCATCATGCATCATACGGAAACAACCCATATACATGGCCTTCGTGGATTTCCGCATGGCATTTGATTCAGTTGACCAAAACCTTCTTGTGAAAAAGCTGCTAAAATATAAATGCCCAGATTCATTGATAAAGATGGTGAGCCTTTTGCATACAAACACGTCTATACAAATAAAACTGAACATAGAAGGCCTCTTATCTAACATCATTGCCACCGCTAGAGGCCTGAAGCAAGGCTGTATCCTTGCTTCGACACTGTTCAATCTTTTTATTTTGGATATTGCAGACGACCTGGCCTCAGCCCCATCAGACTCACCCAAGATAGAAAATCAAACTATATCTTGGCTGCTATACGTGGATGATTTGGTTCTAATATCACAAACTCCAGCGGGGGTTACAAACTCTTCATGATGTACTTGATCATTATGTATGCGCAAACAATTTAACGGTCAACGAAGACAAAACCCAAATAATGATATTGAATAAACCAAAATCTTCCTTCTCTAATAAGCACCAGTGGTCAATAACTGGTCATAATCTACAGATAGTTTCAGAATACAAATACCTGGGGATGACGCTTAATAATCTGAAATCGGACAAATCGGTTGAAATAGCTATTCTAACAAAACTTACCATGTTAACATCTCAAGCAAAAATAATTTTGGCTACATTTTGTAAGTTTACATGCACCCCGATTATGTCCTTTTATCAACAAAAGGTTCTACCCGTAATTACCTATGGCATGGAATCTGTGTTACCTAGAACTCAGTTATTCTAGAATCAAATAGAGGCAAAATTTTGGAAATCCATACTTATTTTACCAAAAAGCACTCCCACTATGTTATTAAGATTTGAACTTGGGCTTTTATCCAAACATTCCCAATTTACTTGGAAAATGTGCACGTTGCTTAGAAAATGTCTGTTGGGTGTGTCTAGCCAAAATAGTTTAGCCATCCTAGCAAATCGCCTCTTGACCTCAAACCAGATATTTCCATCTAACTGGCGAAATCATGTGATGAATGCTCTTATCAATGCAGAAATCTCAATTGAGCTATTACTCACAAATCCATCTAGAGCTAAGATCAAATTATACCAGCTTGATTGGATATACACTCAAGAGAAATGCATGAAGTTAAAAGATTTTGATAGTAACCTCTTTGGTCATAAGAGATTACGCACAATGGCTGATTACCTCGTGAAATGTCCATCTTCTGCTTTAAGACAGAAAATTCTGAGATTTCGGTTGAATTTCTGGCCGGTAAATGAGATTTTGTTCAGAAGAGGTATAGTGAAAAAAGATTTAATGTATTGTCGATTTTGTAAGGATGTATCTCACACAGAAACTACTTTGTCTTATTGTTACACAATGTGAGGCATTTGTGGCAAACCGCTTGAAATTGGCTAAATGCATGAAGTATAAGCTCAACACAAGATCTGCTAATGAAATCTGGGCTGAAATCTTCACCACAAAAAAGATTTCAGTTAGAATTGCAACTATTAACATGCTTGATGCTGCATTTCCATATGAATGAAAAAGCAATATAACTGTCAAGTGGAAATGAAAATGTAATTATGTAGCTGTTACTCGACGATCTTTGCAAGATAACATGTTTTTTTTAAACTCCTTATTCAGACTTATGTCTACTTATCATGTTTCTAGATGTAAAGAATGCAAAAAGATTGATTGTATTATAACAATGATGATTTGTCCTTTTTAATATTTGTAAAGTTGATTTTCAACTAAACCAAATTAAAAAAAAAAATGTTGCTTGCAGCTTTGCCCATCACAAGCCTCCCAGCTTGTGGCCCAACAGTGATTTCATTTTCAACAAAACTCTCTTAACATTGTGTAAGAAATTTTACTTACCTTCAAGAAGTGCCTCAGTTCCCCTAGACTTTGCACAAGTGGCATTGGCTGTCCTGGCTCCCTGAAGACTCTTCTAACCTCTGACTTTGTGTTTTAACTATCCCTCCAAAAAGTCATACATATCTTACTTGTATAGCTCGGAAAGGGTTAATCTACATTGCATTGGGGGGTTCAAAAGTGCTTACCTGTTTGAGAAACTTGTTAACCATCGTTTCCTTCTCTAACCTTTTCCTTTTTGCCACACCTTCAGTATTAACATTTAAGTGTGAAAATTGATTTATTAATGTCCACAGTGTTCTAACTATTGAAGACACCTCAGGGTGCGCCATCCCAAAAGGGTATCTACTTACTTTATTGAACTGAAGGAGTGCATTTTGATGTGTATTTTTATTGTTGTCAATTGCTCCCTTATTTTAAAACGAACTGTCAACTTTATAAATAATAATTTTATCAAGAAACCTTGAGTGTAAGTGTTATTTGGATACTTGTCACTGTGAAACGCTTTGTTGCAACTGTACAGCTCACATTGACCCCTCTTGAGATCAGCTTTGCTGCTCAGTCACTCTACCAACTTGTGTAGTACAGACTTATACCAAAGGTTGGGTTACCTATTGCCAAGAGGGCAAGGCTGGTGTAGTCTCCCACAGGGTTACTACATACAATCTTGCCTAACAGAGGCCCTCCTTGGAGGACCAAGGAACAGAAATTGCAGAAGGGGGGTTTGAACTGTTGTTCCAGGGGGGACAACTGGATCCCTTGCACCCCAACAGCTTGTGGAGAACTGGGGAGCGCTGGGGGAACACAGGGAACCACTGTGGACCTCAAAAAGGGGGCGAACCCCTGGGCGCTTGCAGTATCTCAAAGGGAAGCTGAGTTTCCTCATTAGGAGAGTTCCCCAGTTGACGGCCTGGCAAAGGTACTGGCGGTGGCGCAGTTGTCCAGACAGCTACGAGGGGCGAGAGGGTAGCCCGGTGAGCAGCACGCTTTGTAGAGGCTCGCAGAAATTGGAGCAGAGTGCGAGGAAGCAAGTCGTGCTTCCTGAAGGCTGCAGAAGCTGGGATGCCTACCGGAGATGCTGTCTAGGCAAGGGTTGCCCTCTCAGTGCTGACCAAGGGACTATCGAGCTGCACAGAGGACTGTGGAGCCAGCCAGCTCACGGAGAAAGATAGAGAAGGAGGACTGTAGGTGCTGTGTGGAGACCACGTGAGGAAGAGAAGGAAGACGAACGTCCACAGGAACTGGAGAGCAGTATCTGCACCACCCAAACACAGAGAGGTAGCAATTCCTCAGGAGGGAAACTTAGACACCGGGGAGCTTCAACTACATTATAGAGTACAAATAAAAGCAAGTGAAGTGAATGAAAGGCAACATGAGACCCAATGTTTGTAAAGAGAGAACAATGGAATGAACGTGGCAAAGTCAAGTTTGCAATTGTGTAAAGTGAATCACAGGAAATAACTCTGGGAGGAGAGTTCACCAGGCAAAGCCAATCATGAATGTACATTAATGTGGAGAAGAACCTGGCAGGGGGGCACACCAGGTATCCTACAAAGTTGGGACTTGCATCCAAGTTGTTTTACATACATGTTGTTTTTGTTGACCAGAGAGTTCCAAAGAAGACTTGTGCCCTTCAGAGTTTAAAGTGTCTTGAGGAGAAACCTGGGAAAGGGAGCCAGCCCCTGGAACTGTGAACTTTGTTCATTAGGAACATTTGTGATGGAGTTACATCTTCCTTTTGAGTTTGAACATTTGTGCAATTTCAATGCGTAAGCCATTACCCATAACACCTTACAGTTACTTTTAGGATGTGAGAGCCAGAATAGGATTTTGGACACGGGACATTAGGCTTTGGTCTCTTGACATTGGACAGACCCTTATTTTTCATTGAGGCACAGAAATACCTCCTAGAGCAGGGACAGTAAGGCATTTTCCAACCCTTGAATAAAAGTCTATAACAAACATGACTCATTTTTTATTTGTTTTATGTGTGTATTTATATAGCGCACCAAACCCATAGGCATAAGAGCACTGTTACAGTAGGAACATTTCATTGCATAGTCAAAAGGTGAGGTATACAGTTCAGTTACAGAGGTGGAAAGCAAGTAAGTTGCTATATCCCGGTGCTATACTCTGTGTGGGCACATGCTGGTAGTCAATGGTCTAGTGAGCACCGCTAGGTTTTATGTTTTTTTCTTCTTCTGAAGGACCAGTAGGAGGTATCCACTCTGAGTTGGGCAGGTAGGGCATTCCAGTGTTTAGCTACTACTAGCGGAAAGCTGCGTCCTCCAGATTTTTGTAGTTTGAATTTGGGCGTTAGGAGCATGTTAAATTGGGAGGTTCTAGTTGGTCTATTCGCTGGAATTTTCTTTAATTTCTTGGTGATTTATTTAGGGGCAGTATTGGCTAAGCATTTGTGTGATGGTGACACGTTTGAAGTGGATTCTCTCACAGATAGGGAGCCAGTAAGCATTCCTTCTGGCGACAGATATGAACTTGGTTTCTTTAAGTTACTGCTGGAGGGTCCGGCAAAGAGGACATTGCAATAGTCCAGTTTTGACAGGATGAGGGCTCTGGCTAGGGTAAGGCAGCTGTCAGTGGACAAGAAGCATCTACTGGCAATGATTAATTTCGTGGTGTATGCTTAGGAAGAGGCTATTGCATTGACCTGCTTTGTTAGTGTAAGGGAGGCATCCAGGTGTACTCCCAAAGTTTCCACTGCTTTAGAGATTGGAATGGGGTTTCCATCGATCGTGAAGGAAGCGTATGATTTGTCAAGTTTGTTTAGTCAGTGTTTTATCGTCATTAAGGCACAAGGTGTGCGTGGCCATCCAAGCCTGGATGATTTTGTAGACCGAATTCAGAGCACTGGAATCGTTGTCATAGTTGCCAGTGATGGGAATGAGGATTTGGGTATCCTCTGCATAATTTGTGTAGAAGATATCCATGGAGTCGAGGAGGTAAAAAGGGGCTTTTTAAAAAATATTGTAAAGCGTGGGAGGGACGCAGGAGCCTTGGGTGACACCTCAAGTGACTAATGCCGGGTCTGCTGATGCTGATAAGACTCTCATGGTTCTGTTGGACAGAAATGATTCGATCCAGGTTATCGCCTTGGGTGAGAAGTGAGCTGCTGAGCTCTGTGTCCGCGTCTCATTCCTTGTTCATCACACAACCCTTTTATTTTAGAACTTTATATTCCAGAGACAATTTGAATCGAGTCTGACTTTAATATATCTTCAAAATGTGTAATGACAGAAAGTAAACCGGAGAAAGATACAAGTACTTAGTTTGTCAATTTTTTGGGAATATTTGTGTCCCTCTGAATTTGTCATGGGTCCCTGGTTGGAATTTGGTTCCCAATGCACGAGTAGCAGCAGGAACACTTTGTGCTTGGTGCCCTCATTTTTGCCATATAAAAGGTATCATTGGTTGTGTCTAAATTTGTTAAACTCATTCACTCACCAACATCATTTTGGTATGTCCATAGAAGAATCAATTATGTATATAAAACGTTTTTACGATTCAAAATTGATATATATTTTGTCAAATTTAGCATTTCTACATTGATTCAAAATATTTTCTCATGAATGTGTTTAGTATCATTTTGTGCAATGTATAGAAATTAAATGCGCCTTGGGGAAACTATTGACTTAATGGTTTTAATTGCAGCCTTTACGTTTATAACTTTGCTGTAATTACGTTGAGCACTGAAATTCACTAGTTGGTATTGTTTGTGCCCACCCTGACTCACACGTGTAAAATGAATAAAACAGACACTCCCTGGGCAGGCAATAAGGCACAAAAGCGCAGGCTGCGAGAGTTCAAGGAAAAGTTTATCTAGATCTCTCAGAGCGCACTGACCACATCAAGGTTACAACACAATTATATAGTACATCTACATTTTTAACATATGATGCTACGTTGGACCAGGATTGGTCAGCCATGTTGGTGACTTAGGTGTGGGCATCATCTCTTCCTCCGTGTTGGTTGCTTGGTTGGCGGGAGGATTGACGTCAAACATTTGTGCTCCGGATGGGTGAAGGTCAGGTCGCTGTGAAACACGGTGGTCACTATCTAAGCTAAGAAAATACATTCTGAGTAATGCATCCACTAAATAATAGCTGATCAAAGGACTCTTAGTAGTGTATCATGTCGTTATACAAATCACTCAAGGGTTTATACCATCTACACATTTGGGTTATACAGGTCACAGGTTTAAGGGCCTTGACCACTATAATACTGTCATTGAACTATAGGGTTAGTCTCACAAGAATCTCAGGTATGTGGCATTTGTTAGTATTGGGCACAATATACTGCACAGGGGTCTAATGTTAGTTGGGGGTCTGCTGGGTGGGTTTCATAGTATGGTTGGCAGTCTGGCACATGAAAGGGATGCCTCGCAAGGACACAGGGTTAGAATGGCAATAAGTTTCAACTGGTGAGGGTAAGAGGGCAAGGGCACTTTTGTGGAGATGAACGAGCGATGTGCTTGGCTCATGTTGGTTCACATGTGGGACAGTGATCTCAGAGGAAAAGGGATGTGTTACATTTATTATTTGTTGCAAGCAGCTCCGGCCTCAGCGTGAGAATGGAGCTGCGTAGTTTTCCAGTTGGAGTGGGGACGAGGGTGGGAGCCATGTGCTCCGAGCTACAGTGGCGGGCAAAAGGGAGAGATTCATTTTGTACTATTGCAGTGAGGCCTAGTTACCAAGATGGAGTCGAAAGGGGGCACAAAAAATGGATGCCCTGTGTCCTGCTCGGTGGTCCCATCTACGCGAATATAACCATCGGTTAGCATCGCATAAGGGCGAAGGGCGTACCCACCAATAGAGGCACTTGGTCCAAGTTTTGTACTGAGAAGTGATGGTAGAGAGGGGCCCATTGGCCCCTCGCTCCCACACATTCCCCCCTTTCGTTACATCTAAAGTAACGAATATTTCTACTTTTTATTCTTTTCATTTTCCCTTCGGTAGTACGCAACCTCTGACACCACCTCGTCCCACGCGGGGCTACCTTTTATGGTCATCCAAGCTCTGCAAACGCTTCTAAGGCTGTTTCCTCTTTTGGCATATTCATCTGGGGTACACATTAAGTAAATACCTCCGTCCCCATCTAGATCTACTTATACTTCTTGGTACCATTGCAACTCTCTTGGTTCCTTTATCGTTGTGTAATGCAAATTATCCGCTATATCCCCATACTGCCTGTAAATTGCATTCATTCTGTATTGTGGTGTGGTGTACTCTCCTGTTTGCATTTGTGCATCTATCATGGTAGCTACAGTTGTCGGTCGGCCCATTGTCACCATCATCATAGCCGAGGTTGGCATGCTTTTCTCAAAACACCGTAGTCTCAGTTGGCACACACAAAAGAACAGGAGCACAAAAACGATGATGGGGATCAGTATTTTCATTGCCACATTTACCCATGATGGTATCCAGCTGAACAAATTGTCGAACCATGTACTTTCTTCTGCTCCTCCATCCGCTCTCATTCTCTTCCCTAAGTGGTGCACTGCGTTTATCACATGGGAGAGTGTCCCGTTATCAGCATCTTCAGTTGGCATGAATGTGCAACACCCCCCCCTAACCCCCCAATTTTTCAGCAAACGCCGCCGTCCATCGCCATGAGGAGATCTAGGACATATCTGTTCTGCATTGTCATTAGGCGCAGCGCGCAGAGCTCTTTTTTAATCACGTTGAACCCTTCTTCAGTGCCGTTGGCCAGTTGAATGAGCTCCCAGCGCACTATCTGCAACCATTTGGTGTTTGCTCGTGCTTGCATTCCAGGGGCAAGAAGTGAGGCAAAGAATGTCTCTGCTGATTAAAAGAGCTTGTATTTCTGTGGGATCTCAGCAAGGAGTTTCGATTATTCTTTTACTTCGTGTCAATCTTTTCTTTAGTTCATATTCTGACAATAGTTCATATGCTGGAGCTTCTATTCTTATTAGTTGGGGCGCTGTCGATGGCTCAGCAAATTGCCCTGCTGCCGATATGCCAGCCGATTGCTCTGCTGCCGATATGCCAGCCGATTGCTCTGCTGACCCTTGGATGTGGCTCTCTGGTATTACCATCAGGGCTGTGTGAAGGGTGGCTAAAGCACAAGTTCCTTTCCACGATGAGGCGAGGTGCCGGTAAGCTTGCTTATTGCAAACCTGATACATGTCCATTAGTGCAGCTGTGCCTTTTTTCATGTCGGGTATTATTACCGTTTTGTTACATCTCCTTGTCTCCCCCATGTCCACTTTCCCTTCCCCACGGAAACACAGTTCATGTGGCACTTCTTTTTGTATTTTGATAGGTTTTTCTAATGCTGTGACCCACGTTAGCTTTGCGACATGTTGCGACCAGATGGGGTCACATACCTCTTTTATCCATTGGAAAGTGTCATTTGGTAGGCCTTGAAGCGCTTCGGCTTTGCATTGTATTGTTTCTTTGTGCCATTTATTTTCTGCATATCGTGTCCCCTTGATAACAAGAAATGGTTTTTCAAGGCGAATTACTCCTTGGCGTCTGCTTGTGCATGTTTTCTCATTCTCTAGCTTTTTCAATGTGACTGTGTGCGCCTGGAATGTGCTCTTTATTCTGCATAAAACCAGATGAATTAAACATTGGGCCTCCAACAAGGGCACTTCCTGTGGTACTAACATTTTCGGTGTTTTTGATGCATGCGGGATGAGTGAACAAACGTAGCAGCTCTCATTTGTTGCTTGCTTCGCCGTGGCACTCCTGTCATAATACCATTTATTTGATTGATCAGGGTGGCGGGGATCTTCTATTTCATCTAACCCCAGGTCGTGATAGATGTCGTATCTTTTCCCTCCCGCCCCCCTTTTTCTCCTCCTTTCCATGTTATTGTTTTTCACCCTTTTGTAATGTATTGGAAACATCCCAGCCCATGTTGTATCATTAATATTCAATATGGCATATGTATCATCATCAGTAGCAGCAATATTGTGTGAGGTAGGGTGTATGGTTGTCTGTGCATTAATACTAGTGTTAATTAAATCATTTGTCCAATAATCTCCATCATATTCGTTATAACCATAAGCATTACTCATATTTACATCGAAATGTAACACTGACACTTGTTGATCCCACAGTGATGTATTCTGAGGGTTGCATTCCATCTGTTTTGTTAACATTCATTTCATGCGACTCCTGCCATATAGTCTTCACCCCAGTCCATATCATTTGCGATCCTTCTTGTATCATGTTAGCCCCGTTTCCCCCCCTTTGCATGTCATTAACAAGACGGGTATTGTACCAAGCTGCAAAAAAACAACATAACTGACATCAAAATTGCAGCACATTTCAAAACGCATTCAACATCACTGAACCTTTTAGCCCTAATGGCGACCCTATCACTATCTAACATTAATTTGCTCTCTCCGATCGTGGGTTGTTGGGCCATTGTTCACCTGGAGGGGCGAGATAAATTTGTTAAGTCATCACAATGTATACATATATTTACATTCTTGTTCAACTTCATGTTTAATCCTTATTTTCAGTCAGGCTTGTTCTGTTATTCTATTGCTCATGTACTTTTACTGTAGAGACAACCATCAAAAAAAATGAAGGTGGGAGATAGAGAGGGAGAGATAGGTGAGGTATATAGACAATATGCTGGCCAATTTAAGAGGAGAGGGGGAAGTGCAGAAAAGAAAGAAGGAGGAAGTAAGCTGTGCAGAACAAAATACATATCATCACTTTTATCTCTGCATATTCTTTTACTGACTCTTTTGTTATTTGCTGTCAACCTCATTTGTTGTCCCAGTAGCGCTGTCTTGCTCTTCCTGGGGGATTGTACTATTGTGTGCCCTCCTCACATCGGATAAGTGCACCCAATACTTCAATTCCTTCACCGCGGTGGGTGTACTATAAATGACCTCGTAGGGGCCATGAAACCTGGGTGAATTCCACCTTCTCACAAAGCTGCGGACATACACATGTGCCCCCGGCATCAATGGCCCGCTTGAACTATCTGTGGCCGGTGTAGTAGTATCAGTCATCACATTTTCAGTAAAAGGCGGTGCTATTTGTCTCGCTATGCTGCGTACTGCGTGTGTTAATTGGGTTAGGTATTCCTTGAACTCTTCCCCCAGCACTGTGGCAGCCTGTGTGCATCCGATGCTCTTCTTATTCGGGGATACTGGCGTGTGCATTCTCCTCCCAGTTACAATTTCGTGAAGGCTTAAATGGTGGTCTTTACATGGTTGCGTCCTGAGTTGTAACAGTGCTAGGGGCAAGCAATACACCCAATTCTTTTTTAATGTGTTACACAACTTAGACAACTTACTCTTCAATAATCCGTTGATCTTTTGTACCACTCCATTCGCCATTGGGTGATAAATTGAGCATAATTTGTGCTTCACCCCCAAGAGTGATGTCACTTCCTTAAAGAGGTCATTCACAAAGTGCGTACCGTTGTCTGATCTAATCATATCGCATATCCCCCATCGTGAAAACACATCCCGCACGAGGAACTTGGCCGCACATTTCACGTCTGGGTGGGTCATGGGCCCGCTTCCACCCACCTCGAAAAGGGGCACACTACCACAATCAAATATCTTGCTTCGTTACACCGCTCTCCCATATTACCATAGTCTATGATGAGCTCTCTAAATGGTCCTGTTAGTCGGGGCAACGTACCACTCAGTGTTCTTAATGTAATTCCTGAATTATATGTTTGGCATGTTATACATTCTACAATGAATTTTGACAGGTGTTCTTGCAAATTGGGGACTAACCAGTGTTCCTGGATGTCTGCAGCAATGTGTTGTTTTGCTACATGGCCGGGGAAATGCAGCTGTTGGAATGCTATTTCTAGTAATTCTATGGGCATTACAACCTTTCCTGTTGTCTCTTGCCTCCAAATGAGATCTGTGGCTGATTGTTTACATCCCCGTTTGCTCCACAGTTCTTGCTCCTCTTGGGACGCTCTTCTTTGCAACTCTATTATTTGCGCTATTGGGGTGTTATGTTATGCCTCCTCTCGTGGATCTGTGGTGGTTGCTTTTGTGATGCATTCGAGTGTTGGTGTCACATTGAAATACGAGGCCTCCTTCGCGGCTGCGTCGGGTGCCGCGTTTCCCAATGAGATTGCATCTGTGTTGTTGGTATGGGCTTGGCATTTCACCACTGCCACTACCGATGGTACTGTTAATGCATCTATCAGCTCCTTCAACAATGTTGCATGCTGTACTGGAGAACCGTCTGCCCTCCTGAACCCTCTTCTACGCCACTGTGACAGCCCTGAGTGCACCGTGGTAGTTGCATAGGCTGAGTCTGAGTATATTGTCACCGCACAGCCTTTAGCTGTGTGCAGGGCTTCAATCAGGGCAGTTAATTCTGCTGCCTGTGCTGAATAATGGGATGGGAGGCGCTTTTGCACAATTCTCATATTCATCTTCTTCCATGCGCACTACCGCCATTCCAACGTGTTTTTCCCCGGTCTCTGGGTTTATTGATGCTGACCCATCTATGAAATATATTTCTCCCTCCTGTAGGGCATTCTCGTTTGCTTTCGGGATGTCATCACCTTCCCCCTCATATTTGGCACAATCCTGTTCTTGTATGTCCTCTGTCGTGCATGGCTCTGTAATAAATGTTGCTGGGTTCACTGTCTTGCACCTCACAACGTGTACGTTGGGGCTTGAAATTATTACTTCATATGCTGTTGCTCTTTGTGTCGTTACTGTTGATTTTGATCGCTCAAGGATGGCGAACAGGGAATGCTCCGCATATAGCGTTACCGAACATCCCATGACAATGGTGGCACCAGTAATGCGAGGGCCTGTTCGCACGCGAAATGACCTTGCATTAGTGGATCTAGTGTCCCACTGTAGTAAGCCAATGGTTTGTGACCTAGTGATGTCTTCTGTGTCAGTACTGCTGTCATCAGTGTCCCGTTGCAGTGTGAAAACAAGAAAAATTCCCTCTCATAATCTGGGTTCGCGAGGACTGGGGCGTCAGCGATGAGGTCTTTTAATTTCGAATACTGTATTGTCATTTCCTGCGTCCATTTTATTGTCACCCTATTCTTCTGTGCCTCTTTTAATGCTTGTAGTAGGGGGCGTGTATATGCCGCGTAATCAAGGATCCATGCTCGGCAATAATTACGAATGCCAAGAAATGTTTGCATGTCTTTCACAGTTTTTGGTATTATTATGTTGCGTATAGCAGCTGCTCTGTCTGGGAGTATTCGCTTTCCATCTTTTGATATTAACTGTCCGAGGTATACAACCTTGGCGAGACAGTATTGCAACTTCCCCTTATCTGCCTTGTATCCTTTGGCAGCTAGCACATTCAGTAGTGCTATCGAGTCTTCTCGACACTTTTATTCTGTATGGCTACAGACAAGCAAATCGTCTACGTATTGAATGATGGTGCTCTCTACATCTATGTTTCCAATGTCTTCCCGTAACACCCTGTTAAAAATGCTGGGGCTTTCACAATACCCTTGCGGGAGTCGGCGGTGTTCATACCTGTTGTTCCCTATTGTGAACGCTGTCAGGTACTGGGATCCTGGGTCGAGTGGTATGGAGAAGAAAGTGTTCAAGTCAATTACAGTGAAACATACTGATTCTTTTGGCACACTGCACAATATTGATGCTGGGTTAGGCACTAATGGGAACTCTTTTTGAATGACGTCATTGAGTGGGCGGAGATCTTGGATCATCCTCCACGCCTGTAACGCTCACCTGATTCCCGTAGAGGCGCCGGTCTTGACTGGGCGTATACCGTATCTGCAAAGGTGATGTGTAACACACGGCTGGCTCTTTGGGCTGGACCTCTGTGCACTGTATGTCTGACTTGAAGGGTAAGATGTCTGCAGATAGAAAATATGGGATTAAGGAACTGGGTTATTGAATGTTTCTCTCTTCTTCCCTTTCTCTTCTCCTGTAGAACCCCAAAGGTTAACGCTCTCACCTTAGGTAAGTGAACGCTGTGCTCTCCATCTGCCTCGGGGCAGGGTGCTGTAACCAGTTTCTTCACTGGATAAGGGGAGCAGGCCTCTTGACTTCAGAGGACTGCTGTCCGTCGTTTACTGCACGAACGGTAAGTTTCGAGTAATTCTAATGTCTTTAAAGTCTTTAGTAATGATGTTTCTTGTTTTGCAGGGTTCCGGCGATGGCGGATGACGGGTTAACGCAAAGCAAGATTCATCCATCGGGTGTGGTTTAAATAGCCTCCTGTAGTGCTTAGGTGTCTCCTTCCACAGCCATGCCTAGGTAAGAAAAGAGTTCCTGCTTTCCAGAAGAGTTCCAGTGTTCTGAATCTAGGGAGTGGCTCCTGCCCCACCCAACAGGAAAAGTAGTTCCAAACAGAAGAGGATCAGAGGCTCAACTGGCAGGCAAGTAAGCAGCATGGTCTGCTGCAGGTAAGTCCACCCAAGCATTATGAGCCCGGCGCTTCCAGCGCTGGGACTGGGCATATTTATGAGCCTGGTGCCACTGGCGCCAGGACTGGGTCCAAAAGGTCCCAATTGGGACTGGTTGGCACTCAGAACCTGGGTTATGGATCTGCTTCCAAGGGAGTTGGGAAAACCCTGACCTTTTGGAAGCAGAGATCATGACATCGCCCCTCCCTTTACTTTTTTGATCGGAAAAATCGCTGTATTACATGGGGAGGTTGATGGCACTATGATGCCTTGTTTCAGGAGTGCAGTTATGGTCTCTCTAATTCCCTCCTCCGCTTCTTTTGATATGGGATATTGTTTTACTCTCGGCAGCATTGCATCTGGTTTGGGTTTTATTTTTATTGGTGTCACCTCATGCAGCAGCCCTACATCGGGTGGCCCGGTGGTCCAAATTTCAGGTGCTACTTTTGTCATGTCCTCCTCAAATATAGCCAGTGGGGACCTAATGCTAGCCATCAGTGGGTTAGGTACCTCTCTTTACTGGACCATGATGTCGCATGGTATGCTTATCTCCATTATTATTTCTCCATCATCCTCACCATCAGTGAATAATTCCTCATCTGTTATATCTCGTAACATTATGTTTGGGTCTATGCATAACACAGTCCTCCACTCGCACCCCTGCGCGTCCAGTCATATGACCACAATACGTTTGCTGGATGCTTGAACTGCCTCAATGTCTATGGACATTATCGTGCCTGGTACAATGTCTGTGTGTGCAATTGGGCGGAATATGAAATCTGATGGTGTTCTCCATTCTTTTATCGTTATCTCTGGCACCACTCGTGCTAACACCTTGATACCATATATGAACATGCTTATATCAATGGGTACCCCTCGCACCACAACTTCATTCATCACTGTGCTGATCATCAACATTGCTCGTACTGGGCATACTCCTGGTGTTGAGCACACTATTCCTCGTTCTGTAAACGAGATCGTCATATTCAATTTGCTCAACAAATCTCTCCCCAGCAGGTTTACTGGCGCGTCTTTGTGGTACAGTAAAGGTGCGCGCACGGTTTTTCCCCCACATTTATATCAAGATCTTTAGTGTAAAGAACTTTTAAAATAGCCCCAGAGAACCCCTGCGTCTCTAAATTCCTGCCTGATAGCGGAAACCGCCCTTCCATAAAACATGATTTCTCTGCTCCAGAGTCTACCAAAAAGATGGACTGCTTATTTCCTATCTCTGCCCTCACTAGTGGTTCCTCTTCTGCACATAGGGTGGTGGATAGGACTGGACACGCAAGTGTTCCCTGTGGGCTGTCCTAATCTGAATGTCTTTCTTGTCCTGGCACTGAGAAGACATTGTCCCCAATCACAGTCACACCGCAGTACGGTGCGGGCGCACTGTTTGCAGATGTTGCATAACAATTATTGGTTGCGCTTCCCACTGCATTTTGTCTTGCCATTGGTTGTGGTGGCGGTTGCTCTCCTTGCTGTACCTGGGGTTCGGTATAGCAGTAGTCTTGCTGTCTCCCACTTCCCATCGGTAGTCCATAGGGGCTACCTGGGTGTGGACACCCCCAACCTTGTTAGTTCTCCATGGGCTGTTGCCCCTGGAAATACCCTGAAGGCCGCATTCTACAATCTCTAGAGTAGTGTCCTCATCTCCCACAGTTCCAACATGACCCTTGTGGTCCGCCTCTCATTCCTTGGCCGCCAAATCCCCTATTTCCCATACCTCCAAACCCCCCTCTCTGGCCACGGTACCCACCTCTTCCTCTTGCTGGTCTTTCTTGCCACTGTTGCCAACCGTATTCTTCTCCGTTCCACTGTCCTTGTCCTCCTGCGGCCCGCAGTGCTGCTATTGTTGCTGGTCTGTTTCCCGCTCCTTCGTCCCCCTCGTTTTCTCGGTCTGTCGTTGCGCTGGCGTAGACGGCGGCGACCTTCACTAATTTGTTCTGTACTAGCTTCATCTCATCTGCCAGCCTTTTTTGTGCTATCTCCTTTTCTCTCGCTTTGATCCTCCTGCAGTGGTGCACAATTATACTCTGTATTTCAGGCTAGCCCTTGGCTTCTATCCCAGCTATTTTGTCCAAGGCCTTCTGCACCTCCTTCGGGAGCCCCTTCCTGATGATAAAATAAAACAAGGCGGTGGACTGGTTCCACGCCGTGCCAGTTTCGCTTCTCCATAAATCCTGCACCCGTAGTATGAATTGCGTAGGATTCTCGTTCTCCTCCATTGTGCACTGCATCACCAAATATAAATCTGGAATATCTGGAAACTTGCGCCTCAATGCATCCCATACCTGTGCTCAAACATTATTGAACACAGATCCATCGTGGCGGTCACAACTCATCATTACTCCGGGGAATCCGGCCTTTTCCCACACTGCGTCTGCTTGATCAATTGCTGACACTAATAAGCTCTTCACATCCCCTATCGCTAGCGGCACTCCTGCTGTGTTTTTCTCAAAGGCGTGTATCCATTTCCCAGCCCCTCTCGACAGTGGGGGGAGGACCTTTAGCAAGTTGTTTTTATCCATTTAAGCCCACGGAATGTAATGTGGCCTACCTGCTCATTTATGTATCAATGGCATTTGTAACTTGTGTTTCTTCCCTACCTTACTTACCGCACCTTTCTTTGTTTTACTTACCATCATATTTCCCCCTCGCTGTTTTAGCCTACCCTGCCATAGTGGTGGCGATGGTGTGTCTGGATACCGGCGGTTTGGCAGTGGGGACCCGGTCTTGGCAGCTGCCTCTTCATATTCGTCTAAGTCACTCCACACTTCTTCTAGTTCTGATTCTTGCTCATTGTTCCCTTCACATCCTTCTCCTCTCTCACTGTCTGGGGTGGGTGGCCGTATAATCCTCACGGGTTTGTCATTTAGATGGAACAGGAATTCCCCTGACCGCCACTCTTTCTCTTGCCCTTGTGGTATGCATGTTCCTTGTGATGATACTGACCGTGCTGGCTCTGAGATTGCTTGCACCACTTCCCCTGCTGTGCTCAATGCTGGTGTTAGATCTGCTATGGATAATGGTGGCACCTCTACTCCCCCTGGCAGAATTTGGCTCCTGTCGCACAACGCTCATAGCCGCGTTATCTCCATCTGTGCATGTGCTAGCTGGCGGTCTAATTCTCCAGTGATATGTGCTAAATTCACAGGGGGGCGCTTGTTGGGCCATACAAACCTCCTTTATCATAGGGGGGTGGTGCTGTGGCAACTGCTCCTGTTGTTGGTGTAGGAGTTGGACATGCTGGTACGTACAGGGGCTCACTATATCCTACTGCTGGTCTGGACATTAGAAGATATATTTTAGTTGTATCGCCTTCAGCTGTAGTGGTTGTGCACTCGCCCTTTGACGTTCCGCTTACCTCTTCCTGCGTTTTCTGTGTTTCATTCACTTTCTCTTTATTTACCTCTGCTGCAGGCGTAATATCTTCAAACATTCGCCATAGGTCTAGTACTTCCCTTCTGTTTTGCAGTTGTTTCCCCTTATACCATGCTAACAAGTGTGTAGATACTAGATCCAATACTCTCTTGTTGAATGACCCGCCCTCTGGCCACATTGGCATCACACTGTCCCCTTTTATCTCCGTCAACCATTGATTGTGGTATTTTTGTATTTTCTCACTGTATAACGGAAGGTGCTGACAAATATGTGCTAGTGGTGTTATTCCCCCCATGACGATGTGTTTCCTTTCCTCCCTTTGTCTGTACTTACCTTTCGACCTCCCTTTCCCCTTAATCACTTCTTCACCAGTTGGATAATATACCACGAGTCTTATCAATTACTTGTAATTTGTATACACATATATGTATCAAGATATATATATCAACCCCCTTTTCAACGTTAACCTTTTAGTTATTGCATGTTCAAATTCAACAGTTCATTGTTGCATATTTTGCCATTTTAACCACAAATGAATCACATTACTTGGATATCCTTGACAAAAAATGGACAGAACACAAAAGCACATATAACACTTTTCATGCACATGCACTACCTGCGCGCGTTTTCTCCCTGTTGCTCTTTTTTCCACCCCTTTCCCGTTTTGCCTATTCTTCTCATTCACTCCCCACCTCTTACACCCTCTTACTCTTTTCCAAGAATCCTTTCGAACCCAGAAAAAGAATGTTCTAAATAACTACTCCGAGTCTACTCAATATACGAGACTCCTACTATTTTCTCTAACTTCACTTATTTATTCTGCACTGGACGAGACAATGCTACGCGGCGCCGCCTTCTACCCCGTTCGGGCTAGGATACCACTTCTCTTTTTCTCTTCACTTCTTACCAAAACCTAATAGCCATATAAAGGATAGATCAGAAAAGCCTCATCACTCACACAGGCCCTACTCTTCCCTACTACCCGTTACCACCTGTCCCCCCTATCTCCCCCTTACCTTTCCTTCGTAACCTTCGCAACCAGCACTCACGTGTTCAGTCAGGTGACCCGAGGGTTGCCGCTTGCAGTACGACCCCAGTCAGGCTCGCACCCCAACCAAGCCGTGGCCCGCCCCGGCGAGCAGCTTTTCAGTCGGGTATTCGTCAACCGGGAACCCTTGACCCTTCTTCGTAGTGCGCACAGGCTGGTCGGCCGCGGAGGCGGTGGTTTCGCTGGGGGGCATCCCGGATCTCGCCGCCGGCCTCGAGGCACCTCTCCGATCACATCACAGGGGGTCACCAAATGTTTGTGCCCACCCTGACTCACACGTGTAAAATGAATAAAACAGACACTCCCTGGGCAGGGAATAAGGCACAAAAGCGCAGGCTGCGAGAGTTCAAGGAAAAGTTTATCTAGATCTCAGAGCGCTCTGACCACATCAAGGTTACAACACAATTATATAGTACATCTACATTTGTAACATATGATGCTACGTTGGACCAGGATTGGTCAGCCGTGGTGGTGACTTAGGTGTGGGCATCATCTGTTCCTCCGGGTTGGTTGCTTGGTTGGCGGGAGGATTGACGTCAGACATTTGTGCTCCGGATGGGTGAAGGTCAGGTCGCTGTGAAACACGGTGGTCACTATCTAAGCTAAGTAAATACATTCTGAGTAATGCATGCACTAAATAATAGCTGATGGACTCTTAGTAGTGTACCATGTCGTTATACAAATCACTCAAGGGTTTATACCATCTACACATTTGGGTATACAGGTCACAGGTTTAAGGGCCTTGATCACTATAATACTGTCATTGAACTATAGGGTTAGTCTCACAAGAATCTCAGGTATGTGGCACTTATTATTGGGCACGATATACTGCACAGCGGTCTGTTAGTTGGGTGTCTGCTGGGTGGGTTTCATAGTATGGTTGGCAGTCTGGCACATGAAAGGGATGCCTTTTAAAGACACAGGGTTAGAATGGCAATAAGTTTCAACTGGTGAGGGTAAGCGGGCAAGGACACTTTTGTGGAGATGAACGAGCTATGTGCTTGGCTCATGTTGGTTCACATGAGGGACAGTGATCTCAGAGGAAAAGGGATGTGTTACATTTATTATTTGTTGCAAGCAGCTCCGGCCTCAGCGTTAGAATGGAGCTGCAGAGTTTTCCAGTTGGAGTGGGGACGAGGGTGGGGGCCATGTGCTCCGAGCTACAGTGGCAAAGGGGAGAGATGCGTTTTGTACTATCGCAGTGAGGCCTAGTTACCAAGATGGAGTCGAAAGGGGACTCAAAAAATGGATGCCCTGTGTCCTGCTCGGTGGTCCCATCTACGCGAATATAACCGGCGTACCCACCACTAGAGGCACTTGGTCCAAGTTTTGTACTGAGAAGTGATGGTAGAGAGGGGCCCATTGGCCCCTCGCTCCCACACAGTATATTTATTGTGCTTTTTGTGGCTGATGTTCACATGTAATTTTTTTGCCTCAGTTGGCGTTCAAAAAGTCTTGGTTGGCAATATTTTGCTGGCCACATAAAAATCCAAGTCTAAGATGGTAATGCTCTGTGAACTTGAAGTACAAATCATTTCTGCACCAAACATTTAAGGGCATCAGGTCATCCAAATTATGTTTTTTTTTCTTCTTCTTTTTAACAAGACCAAAGAAAAACATGTTTTTTAAAATCGGTAAACACTAAGAGCATGGGTAGTTTTAGAATATCCCATCAATATTTCTGATATTGATGGCACATACAGTGCACCCATCGCAACACCCTTTAATTGGCTTTAGTAGTGCGCATTGGACTAGGAAATTATTTGTGTACGGTAGAATTGTACCATTTCAAAACATCTTGAAGTGAGCATGGAAGAACACTGATTTTTCTGGAAGAAAGAAATCCAAGTTGGCCAGAGCTAGTCTATGTTCAATAAAAGTATGCAAAGGTTACACATCATACGTCTATGAATGGAAGCCAGAGTGCTATTGTACGAGTTTTTTAGACTATGCATTGAATCGTGTGTTTTGTTTGTTTTGTTTTTATTATTTATATAGCGCACCAGACCCTGGGGTATTCGGGCGCGAAGGCAACAAGAGAATTGTTCAGCTTAGGTTACATGTTACAGATAAAACATAGAGGTACAGCTACGGTTACAATGCTGTAGACCTGTAGTGTCAATGAGTCACAACATATCTATAGTAAGTTTACAATAAGACAGGAGTGACATATGAGTGAAACAGAACAGAAATACAAAATATACATGAAGTCCCAGATGTCAGTGGGGAGAGGTTAGGCATCCTGTACTTTTAGCCGTTGGATCAACTTAGATCTGAATTGCCAGTAGGGGAGATCTTCCCTTAGAGCAGGGGGAAGGGAGTTCCAATATTGTGCTGCTTTGACAGCGAAGCTACTCCCACCAGATTTCGTGAGTTTAAATCTGGGTACTAGTAGAAGGTTGGAGTTGGCTTTTCTTAAGGGGCGAGAGGCTGTTTGTCTGGTGAATCTGTCTATGAGGTATTGCGGGGCTGCTTGGTTGAGGCATTTGTGTGTGAGGGAAGCTGTTTTAAGGAGAATTTTGTCTTTTGTGGAAAGCCAGTTAGTCGATCTCCTGAGGTCTGATATATGGCCATTTTTAGGGAAGTTTAGGGCAGACCCAATCCCAATATATAAAAACAAAAAATTTATTGGGGGTATAAAAATAACTAATTTATTTGTTTCATTACAACTGTACAACAATAAGTTTCAATTTTATACTTTCATTTGTTCAGATTTCATTTGTTATCTAAAAGTGATGAAGAACAAATTTATGTTAATGTTTCTCATTTAGTGTTCTCATTCTGTTAATGAATCTATACCAAATAATTTGTATGTACCATTTATATTACTGATTTTATATATCTTTACATGTTAGACCTCACCATGTATGTTATTTTTATTTGTTTTTCTTGACATAAAAAATTTTTACTTTGCACTTTCAAGAATGTTTGTCTCATTTGTGAAGGAATGACTTTGACTTCTAACCGCATATAATATGTACAAATGACACTAGCTATTTAGGGTTTGGACCAGAAAAATAATTCTAATTCACTTATTGTTATATGGGCCAACCTTTTGATGCACCAGGACCTTGCTTTGTTGTAACATATAGGGCGGCTCTCAGGGCATTATTTTGAAGTGTCTGTATTTTGGCAGTGATGTGTTTGTTGCTACCTACGTAGAAGGCATTGCAGTAATCAAGTTTCGACAGGATTAGTGCTCTTGCTAGTGTGACGCAGTTATTAGGAGAGAGGAAGGGCTTGGCTGCTCTAATTAACTTGCAGGTGTAGGTGGTGGTTGAGGCCATAGCACTCACTTGTTTACCAAAGGTAAGCGTGGAGTCTATATAGAAGCCGAGGGTTTTGACTACTTTGGCCACCATAATGGTGTTATTGTCAATTATGAAGGAGTCATAGTTGGGACCAAGTTTTTTGATGTTGGATGAGGTGCCTAGGATGAGGAGTTCAGTTTTATCATCATTCAGGCATAGACCGTGAGAGGCCATCCATGCCTGGATGATGAGGTAGATTCTATTCACAAAGGCCAAATCCTTGTCATAATCTCCCGTCAACGGGATGAGGATCTGTGTATCATTTGCATAGTTTGTGTAGGTGATACCTAGATCATCGAAAAGGAGCTTTGTGAAAATATTGTAAAGAGTAGGGGATACACATGATCCTTGTGGTACGCCGCATGAAATAGGTGCGGAGTCTGCAGCTGCTAGAGGAGAGAAGACTCGCATTGTCCTGTTATCTAAGAAGGACTGGATCCATGCGACTGCTTCATGGGAGAAGCAGGCTGCCGTGACCAGGTGATTGCAGAGTATTGCATGGTCTACCAAATCGAATGCAGTAGAAAGGTCGAGGAGAAGTAGGAGTGAAGTCGTACCTTTGTCTCTTAATGTGTCTATTTAGGCCTTAAGGTCTAGGAGTGCAGTCTCAGTCCCATGCTGTGGTCTGAAACCGGACTGTTGAACTCCTAGGAGATGGTTTAGTTCCAGGTGGTGCTGAATTTGTAAATAAGCTACTTTGTCTAGGATTTTCAGTAAGAACGGCACGGTGGTTATGGGGCGGTAGTTGGTTGGGATGGAGGGGTCCAAGGTGTGCTTTTTGAGGAGGGGAGGACCCAGGAATGTTTCAGGTTGCTAGATATGGTACCTGATGTGAAAGAGGCATTTAGGAGTTTAGTAATAAAGGGTGAGAGTTCCTGGGCGGCGTCTTTTATGATTTGGGCTGGACATGTCGCCCTGGCAGTTGGAGGGTTTGAGTGAGGATGACTTTCTCGACTTCTTTAGTGGAGACTTTGCGGAAATAGAAGGGAGGGATGTCTAGTGTAGGTGGAGAAGGGGTGGATTTCAGAGTAAGTAGTGAGTTTGTGGTGGCCTTGGAAGTGACAATATTAAGTGACAGTTATAGATGTTATTTTGTTGTTGATCTTTGCCTGAAGCATTGTTATTTTGTTGGCAAGGGAGTTTTGTATGCCTGTGCACCAGTTCTTATCCTTGAGGCAGGAATTGGGAGCTTGGATAGGGGATTCTACCTCCTTTAGGATGGCGAACAATTCTTTGGTGTTGGATTTGGCTTGGGTGATGCGGGTGTTGTAGGATATTTGTTTCGCAAGGATGATTTCTTTTTTGTAGAGGGTAGTTAGTTTCTTCAGGTTATTTTTATTAGTGTCCGAGGGGTCTGATCTCCAGGTTTTTTCGCTGAGGCGTTTCTTTTGTCTGATGTCTTTCAGTAGGGGTGTGAACCAGGTATTTAGGTGTTGGCGGGGTTTGCTCTTTCTAATTTCCAGAGGTGCGATAGTGTCCAAAGCATCACTTCATTGTACTTTTCTACCATAGAGGCTGGGTCAGACTGATCTGAGATGAAGTTTAGGGTGGGGAGATTGAGGGGGATAAGATTTTCAGGGGTAATGTTTATTTTCTTATTTCTAGTAGGTGCGGTGGGAGCTAGGATACTATTGTTCATGGGTGTGGTGGATACCATGTAGTGGTCGGACCATACCTGAGGCATTATAGAGTTAATAGTGATAGGGCAGTTATGTTCGGCAATCCAATCGAGGGTCCTACCTTTGTGGGTGGGATCTGTAATCTTTTGGGTGAATCCTAATTCCTCAAGGGTGCTTTTGATTTGTAGGGCATTGGGGTCGCGAGTGTCGTTGAATCCAAGGTTGAAGTCGCCTAAAATGAGACATTGAGTCCAGTTTTTTAAATTGTTAGATAGTAAGTTCATGAGGGCTTCCTCAAAGGAACCTAAGGGGCCTGGTGGTCGGTATAATAGGTGGATAATGATAGTTTGATTGTTAGCAATGGTAAGTTTAGCAGTGAGGGATTCACAGGAGTTGGTATTGTGGGGTGAGGAGAGTCTTAAGGCTAGGTTATTTTTGACAATTATATTAAGGCTGCCACCTCTAGACGTAGTGCGATCCAATCATATAAGGGTATATTTATCTGGGATGGCTAGCATAATGGCTGGTCCTGCTGCGGGATGAAGCCAGGATTCTGTGATGGCCAGGAGATCCAAGTTCTCATTTTGGATTATGTCCGCTATTTCAGTTGCATGGGCTACCATAGAGCGGGCGTTTATTAAAGCACCTTTTATTCCAGCTAAGGTAGGTGGGGATGATGGCAGCTGGACTTTGTGTTGGCATTTCGGGGGGGAGGTGGATTCTCTAAAGATTCGACTGTTGAGTTGTGGTCTGTGTTGCCCTATGTTGTCTGTGTGTGGTGGAGTGTTGGTGTTGTGCAAGGTGTACCTATCGTGATTAGAAGCGGGTTGGGCCTTAGATAGAGGGTCATAGATTCTTGGGAGTCTGGTGCGTAATTTTAGGTTTCGCTGTTGGAGGCTACAAGGTTTAGTGGCCATGTTGGCTTGCTCCTGGGGTACACTACCGTGAGGTAGTTGACTCTGTTGCTTGGATAAGTTCATATTGTGAAGGGTGGTCGAATAGAGGACAGTTCGGAGTAGAACTGTGTAGAGTAGTGGTAGATACATAGTAAGCTAGTGTAGGTGGCTTGGAGTACTTGCAACCTAAATTGCTATTGGGCATATACAAGCAGCCTAACTGCAGGTTTGCAAGAGTACGTAAACATTGGCTGGTAACTTGTGGGCATGTACATGCAGATTTTACTAAGATAAGAAGCCTAAATACGAGTTTGCTGAAGCAGGCATGGATAGGTAGGCTAGAAGCTAGTGGACAATTACAGGCAACCTAGATGCAATTTAGCTAGAACAGGCAACCTAGATGCAATTTAGCTAGAGCAGGCAATATAGATACAATGTGGCTGAAACAGGCATCCTAAATGCAATTTAGCCAGGACAGGCAACCTGGATGCAATTTTACTGAAACAGGCAACCTAAATGCAATTTAGCTAGAACATGCAACATAGATGCAATTTTACAGAAACAGGCAACCTAAGTACAGGTTTACTGGAGCAGGCAAGAGTAGATGGGCTATTTGCTAGTCTGATGGTCTTCCTAAATGTGGAATCTCAGAACATGCAAGAATATCTGAGCATTGGCTAGTAACTAATGGGCATTTGTGGTCAACTTAAATAAACATTTGCAGAGGCAGGTGGGTATAGCTAACCAAGGGTAGATAACTGTTATGCACATGCAAGCATCCAAAAGAGGGTGCAGATCACCGTAGTTAGTCGAGGGAGATGGGCACATAGGTAGCGGCCGTGAATGAATAGGGAAGTACTTGTTTTTAAGCGTACTATGTAATACAAAAGGACAGTGGGGCAACTTGGTGGTTGGAAGGCAGTGGCAGTCACGTTAGCATTAAAGGTAGCATGATGGGCGAGTCATTCTTGCAGCAAGATGCATCATAACTGCTAGCAAGGGTCCATCGATGGGTCCGCGGCGGTCAGGACAGCGGTCTCTGGAGTTCTAGACCTCCGTGTTGTAGGCAGGCTTTCCTGTTGTGAGAAACCAGGGTGCGTGGGCCAAGGGGGGTGGCAGAGACGGCAGATGCAGCTCAGACAGGCTTGAGACAGACGTTGGCCTTGATTCGCCAGGCCTTGTTGCAGGTGGGCTGGCTTCGCCTGCCGGTGCTTGGTTGGGTGAAGAAGTCGGGTCGGGGGCCAATCAGGGTTCGGCAGTGTCAGCTGGGCTGCTTTGGCTTAGGGAGTTAGGCAACAATGGCGCACAGCCATCTTGGAATGAGGTGAGACCTCATGGTGCTCAATGGAGGTAGTGAGCATTAACTTGCCACTGCTGCACAAAAGGTGCGGAAATGCAAGTTTTTCCTTGGTAGATCCTCCGGGTGCTTATGTGCGGTGGAGCAGAGGCGCGCAAATTTAATTTTGCTATTTCAACGCCGTGCCTGCAATGCTTACCGCTTCATAGGGGCTGGACATGGTGCCTTCCTCCTTGAATCCCGCTGCTCCTGCAGGGTCGGGTGTAGCTCGGTGGAGCTCCTGCTCCACTGGCTAGTGAGGGAGAAGTGTGTACACAAATAAGGTTTGTAAACCATTGGGATTTGAGTGGTTACATGATTAAAGGTAGGTTTATTTTCGAGATGTACTGGTTGGTGCTTCTCACTTATCTTTCATTGTGCCTTTTTGGAGACAATATTCAAAGATAGTTGCGTTTGACTAAATGTATGGTTTGTATCATTGACATTCTGTACTAATCGTAATGGGTTTTTACCTCCCCTTGTTTCCTTTCTCTTTACTACTTTCTTATACCCTTTGATGACTTGAATGTGTATGATCTAATGTCTCTTATGTAATACGTTGATCGTTTCTACACATTTAGTGACTGAATTATGTTTTTGGTTTGTGACTGACTTCTAATATCATTAATCACATCTTGCCCTGACCAATCTTAGCATGCAAAATACATGACACGTGTCTGCACTGGCAAAATGTGTTCTTTTGTTACTTGTTGCAAATAAAGCCTTTGTTTTTTAATTTGTTGCGTCAGAACTACTAGGTTGACATAAGTACAAACAAAATATGATTTTGAGGATTTCAAGTCTTGAATATAATTTTTAAACTCAAATCCAGTAGCACATGCTGAAGTTTGTTTGTACTGTTTGCTTATAATGTTGAACACAGGGTGGAGTGCTCTCTTCTAACAATCGTTCAGCTTTTTTCGTGAATTTTATTTGACCATTATCACCAGTATACATGATTTTTAGTATTTGTGTATTTTTAGAGCTGTTGCTTACTTTCACATCTATCCACAGCGGTAAAATCAGCTATTTCACACATCCGCCAGAGACTCACACGCTGCCTACACACATCAGTGCAGAGATAGTGACAGAAATGGGAAAAGCCTTTGACTTTGAGGAGCTGGAGAAAGGAAACTTGGACGCATTAGCACGTGAGTTACTACTCTGAAGAAAGTTTCCTGTGAGCAGCAATCCTTTACACATACTAAGCTATTACAATCGTGCCGCCTCACAAGAAAAGAACGGTCCATGCCATCTAGACAAATCCCTGTGGTTCTGCAGGAAAAATATTTACACATTTAAATATTCATATGTTTCTGAAAACAAAACCTTAGTGAATTCGAAAATCTGGACAAAATGTGGGACCAATTTTAATCTGGAGCCTCATGTTTTATCTTTTTCCATTTTAGAAATAACTTCTGGGCCCCAAGGGATAGAAATGGAAGCATCTGGCCTGACCAGTGGTGGCATGGAGGAGATCGAATTGGGCGAAGAGGCATTGCTCAGCGATGGAGCAGACATTATTGAGGAAGACATGGATGAGGACAGAGACACAGAGGTGAAACACCTGAATTCCTTAACTTCTGGCTCCAATACAGTATGGCAGTTCAGCAGCAATACTAAGTAAGCACAGGGCATTCACAGCCTCTCTGAGGGTGTGCCATTAGAGTAAGCAGTGGCACAGAAAGGCTGAGAAATCCCTTACCAGTCTCTAGGGCAACTTTTATAGTGAACTGTGACATAATCTCCTGCTTGGCCCTTAGGGTATGTGTGCAGGCAAATCAGGGAGTTGCGGCCACCCACTAATTGCATGATATCTGCCAAGACAGAATTTCTATTTGTAGGTCCCTCCCCCCCGACCTGCAACTTGTTGCTTTTTGCCCTTTTTTATCACTAATCTATTTTTGATTGCAACTCTTTCTGTCCTACTCAAGGGATATACAGTATTGGGTCACCCATAATGCTCCCAGTGAGGGCGTCCCATTTTTGCCCTAGAGTGATTATATTACCCTACATTGGTTTTAGGGTGTAGGCAAGTGGCAACTGTCATGTTATTTGAGCTTCACTAAGGGTGCAAGCCAATTTACTGCATTGGTAGCTCAACATGTTCGGTACCAATATATATTTTTTTACTCCTGCTCTCGGCCATTTTGTATTTTATGGCTTTCTTTGTTCAGAGCAGCCACAAGGTAGGCCTGAAATGGCATTTCTGCTCATTTGAACTCTGACTCACATGGCAGCCTCCTTATTGTTTCTAACTGGTTTAGACCAGTAGAAGTCCCGGAGCATTTCTGTTACTAAGTGGCTTCGCAGGACGCTTCACGTAAGTCCACAGTTACAGTGCAAGTCCAAGTATATCACAGGACAGGGGCTCACCGTGCCCACCGCCCAGGCTACATCTCGAACTGACTCTGATGGAACACCTGGGCATAACATTCCAGCATTCACACATACACATTCTATGGGGACATTCACTCTGACCACACACCTATAATGTATTCTCCCATACAGACATACATTGAGAACATACACAACACACTTCCCATTCTTACCGAACAGACGTCCACAAACACATCCAACTTCAAGCACCCCTTAGAAAAGACATCAGCATTTGCGAATAGGAGCTCAACAACAAGCAACACCCATGCAGGCAACCATGGGGCAGGAAAACCACACTTTGTAAAGAAGCCTTTTCTTGGAAACCTTTTCTTATCCGGGTTGTTTCGTTGTGGTGAAGCCGTGGTCTCCGAAACTACCAATGAGAGTACTTACCTCCTAGGTCCTGGTTTGTGAATGTATTCCTGATAATAGGAGTCAGTCTGGTCCGGGGTCTAGATTCTTTGGAGACAACTCTTTAGTGCATTTTCCACTGAACTACATTGGGGTCTTGCTCTTCTTCATTGTCGTCTGCGGCTTCTGACTATCTGTCCTGGAACTCTCCTATATTGACTCTGGGGATTTATTTTCCTGTAATCGCAAGGGGTTCCGTGATCTCTGGACCAAGCGCTAGAATTTTAGGACTTTCCTCTGATTTACAATGCCGTGCTCTGCACCTCTCTCAATTTAAATCTATTATTACACTGTAGCTAACTGTGATGACTGTAAAAGCTTTTCCCTGAAGTGTATTTCAATGGTAACCTTTTCTAAAATGTACCTTTAATTCTTGGCGGCATTTGGCTATGGTTTTGAAAGGTTTCTTATGCTCTCTCACTGTTTAAATACCATGTGTGCATTTGTATTTATTTTAATACTATGTTCTAGGGTGTCACCATTAGTATTGTAGGCCAAATTGTACCAATGGAGTGATGGGTCGGTTCCTTTTTCCTCCAACTCCCTACTGTTGGGAAATATTTTCTTTCTGTCTAACCTGTATTATGAAGAGTGCTCAATGTGTGCCTGTTATGTATAATAGGCTCCGCTCTCAGAATCTGTCCACAGGGATTATTCTGAAAATCCTTCTTAACAATTGGTGCTCAATGCAATATGGTAATCTTTACTCAGTGAAAAACTCAGTGGAGTGATTTTATGGTGCTTGTTATGCATTAACTTTAACTTTAACAATCCTATGACTGTAAAATACTATTCCTGTTACAATTACGGAAATGCACACCAGCGTCACCCTGTCCAATTACAAATTAGAATTTCTTAAGAAATGGTGTTTTCAAAAAAGGTTTAAATACTTCTGGTACTAAAGTGGAGCTGGTGCAGAGAATCATGGAGCATGAAAGTGGTTTTGCATATGCCTGCTGATATTAATGCTGGTTCAGGACCTAGTGGTAGTGGGCCAGCATATGTTGCCACTAATGATACGACAACTCTACTAATGCAACTGATACAACTGTCATTACAGTTGATGCAGAGACTATATTTGATCTTGAGAAAGAGAAGCATGGGCTAAAAGATGGATGTGCGGTACAAGTTGGCTAATTTGAAGTCCGATTATTTTATTGCTTAAAGCGTGCACCAAGCTCAGGAACAGCAGAGCACTTTACAACAGGATTGAATCGGTCTGGTCATCCTCAAATCATAGGTTTCCTAAGGACTTGCTTGGTGTGCATGATGATTTGAATTTGCTTGCGTGCAAGATGTTGTTGAGACTGATAAGATTGCATGGCTTCTCAGCAGGCTTTCTCAGAGTGGGTGCAATGCTGTTATGGAGTTGTCTGAAGCTGATGCAGAAGATAAAAAAAAAAAGGTTTTCATTGTTGTGCCAAATCCCCTCTACCTGTAAGACCACTGGCACTTTTAGCTGGACTTCTGGAACTTTTTCCTGTTCTCCTGAACGAGCAGAGCCTTTTTGCCCTCATTCATCATTCTTTTTGCATTGACCATGGGAACCCTGTTCATTTTTGATTTTACTTTGTTTTATGGAGTGTCAAGGCATCATGAAATAAGACACAAACATACTTAAAGTTCAAACAAAAGATATTTATTAATTTAAATGTCAGGATGGTAGAAGGTTTAACTTGCCCTGTGCTAAGGGGGGGATTTCCCTACCTGAACAAAACTAAGTAAAGTCTGAGTCAAAGAGTTAAACTTGAAAGTCTGTCTGTGCCCAAAACCTATTCTTGCCAGTGTTTAACTCAAAGTCTGAGCGTCTTCCAGCTCTCAGCTTTCTTTCAGCTCACCTTCCAAGTGCAAGAAAGTTCCATACGGGACAGTGAGGTCTGACAGGGACACAGGGCGAGAGCTGAGGGAAGACTAAGGGGATACTGTAGACTAGATGGTGGATGAGGGGCACACAGCAGGGGACGGAAATAACACTGTGGTTGGAAAGTTTGTGGGGACCACGGTTAAGGAATAGGTTTGGTCGGCTGGCAGTAGCAAGGAAAAAGGGAAGTGTTTGACGTAAAGAAGAGAGGAGTGCAGGTACGTAGATGTCGTTGTTATATAAAGGCCTAGGCAGAACACACTATGTGCCCTGCGTGCAAACGAATAAGAATAATCTGATCAAATTGCTCCCACCCCTTACTTCCGGAGCCGCAAAATTGATCTATGCCTTTGAAAAGCAGACAGCGCAGATTCCCTTGGCCGTGCGGGATATTAAAAGTTTGCTTGTTGCAAAAGTGGGGGACCAAACTGGAGACTTGTGGGTTATAGCAGGGTATCCAGGGGTAAAGCTAGATGACTCACACGATGGCGCGCTCTTTAACAATATCAAGGCACAGGTGTGGGGAAGCGCTGCGGCAAACCCAGCACGCCTAACCTGTAGTCTATTAAGTAAAACACTACGGGGGCGGTGAGGACCCAGCACAATACATTAAGTTTCAGGAGATGTGGCGTGCAGAGGCAGGGAACCAGTGGGATGATCAGTTCCTTTTTTATTTCGTTATTAAAAGGGGTTTGTCCAAGGAAGTTCAGAAGGCTCTTGTCAAAATAGCGGGCATTGAAGCGAAAGAGTGGGCTGAGATTTAAACTATAAAAATACACCATTGTAAGAGAATAAAAGAGCGAGAAAAGGAAATGGCCCAGAGGCTGAGGAAGCAAAACTAGTACAGAAAAAGCTAGCAAAAATAGCAGTTTAAGGGGACCAGCAGGTGCACAAACGGTGGCATTGGAGCATACCTCTGCACCCCCAGAGGTGAGAATGGCGGCATTTTGGCCAGGAGGAGGACAAGGACAGTGGGGAGGTGGGACCTCAGTATCCCTACCCGGAGTGGCAGCAAGGTCGGCAGCGTGGGAGGGGCAGGTTCAGAGGGGCAAGGGGGGGGATTTGGAGGCATGGGACCTCAGGGCGCTGGTATGGGTCCCTTGCAATTGTGGAGCTGTGGTAAGTGGGGACACTTTGCAAGGGAGTGTAGGAGTAGGCAGGGGGTGGGATGCAACCCATATAACAACTATTGCCCACCACCCAAACCACAAGTACAGCTCCCGAGGCCAACCTCCATATCCTGTGAGATACATCAGGCCTACGCTCAACTGCCACCACAACCCTCGGGTGCACAAGTGCAACATCTGCAAGTGACACAACCATTGATGCTCCAACAGAATACCATGTATGGAAGTCGCACTCAAATGACCAACGCAGTGCAAAATGGCAGTCGTACCCTACCGAGGGGAGAGCGTATTGGGAAACAACCCTTTCACGTTCCCCAGCACCAATACATACCATGACTAGGACAGCTCAGAGAGAACTCTTGCATGCCCAGTCCTGTCCATGACCGTCCACCCTGACAAGGAACCCTTGGTGGGCACAGAGATGGGTAACAAGCAATTCATGTTCATGGTTGACACAGGTGCCACTAAATTGTGCATCAGCGGGGGAAACTTCCCATTATCAGTTGAATATCTTGACACGCAGGGCTTCTCTGGGGCTGGCACCACGGTTCCCTAGACAAAAAAACTGGATATCGAAATAGGTGGAAAAATGGTACGTTGTATTCTGAGAGTTCCCCCATATATGTATTGGGTCGACACCTGTACGTTGAATATGACTATCTCCTTCACGGACCAAGGAGTGGTGTGTGCCACTCTGGGCATGTGTGTCATAATGGAGGCAAGGGTGTGGGGGTAAGAGGCAGTGGTTTGCTGTATTCCTGTCGACTCTGACATGTTTGTGTATGGCATACGGTGCTTCTCGAGGTAGTGTCCCAAATTGCCAAAGCTTGTTGGCGAGTGCCATCAAACTTAATTTTTCAGCCTGTGGTGACCCCTGAATTGGTGGCAAGGATGGTCCTGTCCCTGGATTTATATGGTCTAGTGGTATCGGCTATGAGGTAGGTTTGTGGTAATTGGAACTGACCCAGAAGGGTGTGAATGGCACACAGTGTTGTGCATAGAGCCTATAATGTCTCTTAAAGAAGTGACTGATAAAGATTTGTTTGAGGATCAACCAGATGGCGAGATTTTGCTAGCGATTTCTATCCTTTGTGATATTCGACTCGGGCTCTGGGCTTTGGGACAACACTCTGCATTACAAGTGGGAGTGAACAAAGTTGTATAAATACACTAATGAGGAATAAGTCAGCATTCCGAGGGAAGTGCACGGAAAGTGCCTGCAGAATGCCTGGAGTGTGGCTGCTTAGCTGCTTTGCTGCTGTGCGGCTAGCAGCGAGCAACCTCCTCCCATACTTCCTTTTGTTCATTCAGTGATTGGTTTAAATAATCAAGGTAACACTTTCTGTACGATTTGTAGAATTTTGTGCGTAGACTGTTTTTATTGCGCCTTTGTTTGTTTTGAATTTCACGTGTGTACTCATGGCCTCGGGCGTATACTCTTTGAAATCAGGCATGCCGTCTGTTCATGCCGTTGGAAAATCAATTGTAAACCACTCACAGAAATCCTTAAGAAAATGTATGACCACTGCAGCAGTGAAGTCACGATGTTTAAATATACAAACACTCCCGCACTCAATGGGCCTTGATAGCCACACGTATTATAGACCAAATAATGTGAGACCACTGTCTCCGATACCAATAGAAGAAACGCAAGTTACTCAACAAATGCCTGAATCAAAGCGTCACTGCAAGGGTAGACGCCCTGACTTTCTTAAGGGTATTACTGAAGCCAACGATTCACATGCGCAGCATATAACGCCCTCTGCCTTAGAAGCGTCATTTTCAACTTCCAATCCTTTCGTAATAGAACCGTTTTTGGTTCCTTTCGTAATAGAACCATTTTTGGTTCCTAATCGACAAAGTCTCTCAACCACTTGAGGGGAACATAGTCAGGGGCATAGCTCTCCAGTCCATAAGGCAAAACCATCAGCCGAAACAAATAAATCATTGAAACCTATTGAGAGAAACACAGGTGAAACGACTCCAACTGTCATAGGGGATGAAGCTAATGTACGAATAGTGGGACAAAAAGACGATGATATATTGGAACAGAGATGTTCCTTAGATTCATTGCAACTTGTATCACCAGAAGTTCACATTGATATTAATGAACCGAATTTATCCCAATCACTGATAATGTTTGCACAGCCGTCGCACCATTCGTCCCCACTATCGTTCTTTTGTGAACCCGACCCCTAGACGTCTTAGCAAACCACATCATAATGTACCAAATATACAACCATGTCATGAATGTGTAGTAAAAGTTTCAAGCATTAATATTATGTTAACAGCAATGAACACAGTGCTGATGTCTAAAGCCTGATTATATGAGATATTAGATAATAAGATCATAAATCAGTCAAACATTATGATGAAAATATTTGACCAGAACAATTTGCTTATTGAGCACCTCAAAGCGGCCTCCTCTGCAACTCCAATTTCTAACGTAGACACGTTACATAACGAGACAGCGAATGCCAGAGCAGAGAAAATAGAAGGGAATAAAGAAACACCATCATCACAGAGTATAATAGAAATTGTACCAACACTGCATGCCCGTGAACTGGTGGAAATACAACCTGAGAAAAAACTACCAGCTCCAAGACAACACAAATAGAACCCAAAGAAATGGCAAAGGACGATGGAATGATAAATGAGAATTGTTCATCAAAATCACACAAATCTATTCTCACTTAACATTTTTAAAGTCTCTTTACGGAAAAAACAAACGATAGCAAAATTGTCACAAAGTAAAAAGGCCAAAAAACGTACCATCTAACAAAATTCTAGCATGTACAAGACGTTTCATTACAAATCTGACCACGCCCACAGGGCGGTTGACGATCGCCAGAGAACTGAAAGGGAAAAAAAAAACAGCTGCGACAAAAAATAAACCCACACGGGTCAGCAAAAGAAAACCGGGTTTAGAATATCAGCCCTTAAATGATCTTATATTGACTATTGATGAGAGTCAGAGAGAGAATTGTCCAGTTTCTGGACAAGTGGAGAAATCATTTACTGACCAATGGGAGACAAATGGCTAATGTAGCAGATAAATTAATTGATCTGCAGCCGTTAATGCCTGACATTGAAACAAGAAGAATGCAGGAAAGTAATTTAACATCAATAAAGAACAAAAGCGGCATAGAGTCATCGGTACAATTGCCAAAGCCCACTTTCTCAATTTGCACAAAGAATTTGTCAGCAGATAAGTTTGCACGTCCCCAATAAACATTTAGTATGGCAATCATTACCTTGTGTTTAGTGATTTTGACTAACTGAATTTAGGGACTAACTGAGAGCCATGCTTCTAATTTGAAACCCTTTGATTTTTTTTGTGGCTACGAGAAGTCCTGCCATCGGCCTCCCTCGTAGGGGGGCTTCGGCTGGTGTTATAACTATGTCAAAGTTGTCCCGCGTTGGTGCAGTAAAAAGCAAAGTCTCTTGAATGACCATTATATCCTATTTCTCCAAGTTATTTGTATCTGAATTTGATAAATGCCCGTGGCCTCTAGTATTCCAAGAGATTAGATGGCATTTTTTTCTTTTTCTTGAAATTGTTAAACTTGATAATGTTGACTTTTTTAAAAGATTTTCGGAGTTCTTGTTAGCTGAGTGGTTATTTTTGTTTTAAGATTTTCATGCTCTGTTGGATTTGATGGACTAGCAGTTGGATTGATTTGATGATTATCTCTCGAACCTTGAATATCAGGAAACATCAAAAAGCCCAATTCATAGAATGCAGCCCTTTCTTTCCACAGAGTATTCAATACCACTCCAGATTTCATTGCTATACGTGCCATAGTTAGATCATAGTCGGAGAAATTCAACCTTATCGATGTCTACCAAGGTGACATCCTCCAGATCAGGTATCTCCATAAATATATTCAATAAACTAGACCTATTCAGGTCATATTGTGGAAATGGACGATGCACTGCACTGGGAATGATAAGGTGGTCAAACCATCCACGGGGACAGTTGGAAAGTACGCTAATGTTGCAGTTGGTACCGGCTATCCAGTCAAGGGTCCTCCCTTTGGTATGGGTAGGTTCTTGAATGTGAAGGGTGAAGCCGAAGTCCGTTAGAGCATTCTCAAGGTCAATGGCGGTGGGGTCATTGGGGTCACCAAGACCCAGATTGAGGTCACCTAGGAGGATAATTTGCGAGTTGGTTTTAGTTTTATGTTAATGTTAAAGGACATTTGTACCGCGCACTATCACCACCGTAGTGGTCCCTTGGCGCTCTGATGGCTCTGAAAGAGGAGGGGAGGTTGAGTTTGTGGGAGGAAGCAGGAAGAGTGCAAGAGATCAGTGATGTGCTGTTGGCGGCCTCAGCCCGGTGGGTCCGTTGGCTGGGCCTGGGGTGTTTGCAGCCGGTAGTCGTTGTGTACTGTTGTGCAAGGCCATGTGTGTTTTTGTTTTGTTGTTGCAATGTAGTGAAGTTTGTGTGGTTTGTTGTGCTGTAGGTTTTGGTTGTGTTTGGTTTGGAGTTTGAGAGGTGTATGCAGAAAGGAACATTGTTAGTAGGGTTGGTTAGTTTGCGCCTCTATCCAGAATTGAAGCGCTCGGCTTGCGTAGTCTCCCCTGTTGCGGCTCTGTCTTGATCTGGGGCTGACTGGCGTACAGGTTCCTTACTCCTCTAGCCCCCGGCTCTAACATGCTCTCTCATAGCTCCCCTTATCCTCCATTCAGACTCTTGTGGCCAGTGCATCTGCCAATGACAACCTCTCAGGTAGTGGGGTGATTGCCAATATCTCCATAATTCCACATCAATGTGGTACCTGGCGGTAATTAAATTAAGGGGCGGGCGAAAGTGTTGGTGGGATTGTCTGCGTTAGTTGACTCAGTCTCAAGAAGTAAGGTGGACATTTTGCCAACAAAGGAGGGTGCAGGGCCAGGAGGTCTGTAGATGAGGTGAAGGGTGGCAGTTTGGTTAGGCGTTAGTGGTAATTTAACAGAGTAGTTCTGCAGACTCATATTTGGTGTAAGGTACCACTCTTAGACCAAGTGAATTTTTATGAATGAAGGCGACTCCACCCCCTCTAATAATGATGCAATCAAAATTAAAGGAAGGCTTGCGTAATTGCCACCCTGAGGAGGGTATCTACACGACAGCTATGCAAACCTTGAAATTAAAACAGCAGACAGACCACCTATGAACATATCCATGCATTTGATGTGGCACTTAAACAGAAAAAGAGTCAACTTAGACGAGATGTCAGGAGCCTCAAGTGCATGTGACCTATGACCAGACAAGATACAATGAGGCTTCTGAAATGTGTCTATAGAAACTGGATCTGAGCGAGAAAGTCTCTACAGACCCAAAGAGATGGTGAAAAAATGCTTAAACAAATAACCACCAAATCCTCTGTTGGAATTTGGCATCTCCTGAATGAAGCCACTTACAAAACCCAACTGTCCGTTCAAATCACTGCAGTCTCGGAACATTGATGGACAGAATATTATGAAAATAATATCAATCACCCTTTCCATCGTGCACATCTGATTTTGACAATATGCCATTTTCTCATCATATTATCTTTGATAGAGATGATCTTCTACGATCCATAGCCAACTTGAGCTCATCTAGAGCTCTGGGCCCTGATGGTTTATCCGATGCGGTTCTGAAGCGCCATCCTGAGGTCTGGGCAGACATCCTGTATTTAATATATCAAAGAAATCCTACAAACATGCTTTATTCCATTTTCCTGGAGGAAATCACTCATAATTCCCCTCTTTAAAAAAGGCGACAGGTCTGATCCAGCTTCATCAGGCCCATCGCCTTGTTAGATACACCGGGAAAGATCTTCACAGGATTACTGTTGAGAGACTTTAATTTATGGCAAGACAAAAGGGGACTACGAGATCCCTTTCAGACAGGATTCATTCCAGGAATAGGAACTAGTATCAACGTATTGACTATCAACATATTAAAAGCCAATGAACAACATAGGAAACCACCATTATACATGATCTTTGTAGATTTTCATAGGGCTTTTGACTCTGTGCCAAGAGAATTGTTAGTCAAAAAAACTGTTGGACGCCCAATTCCCAGGGCATATAATAAACTACATACATCAGTTACATACACAAACAACAATGCAAATTCATTTAACTATGGCTGGATTGCCTACTGCCCTGATAACTGAGAGGGATCAAACAAGGTTGTACCTTTGCTTCAGCCCTTTTTAACTTTTTTATTTCAGATCTGGGTCAATGTTTTTCGAATGTCATATCTGATTCGCCAAAATTAGTCACTGCGATGATAAAGTGGCTACTCTACGCGGACAGCCTAGTCTTCATTTAAAAAATGCTGCAAGGGCTGCAGCTATTGTTAAATGCCCTAGGTGAATATGCAATCAAAACTTGCCTGACCATTAATATGATATGATATGATATGGTATTTGTAACGCGCCTATACACAGGTGTTTCAAGGCGCGACGAGGCAGGGAGGGGAGGAACAAGGGGAGACAAAACAAACGATCCTACTAGGCCAGGTGTCATTCAGATCGCGCAAGTGCAGGGGTGGGGGAGGGGGGGAAAGTGCAAGGGGAAGGGGAGGGGGGGAAGTGCAGTAAAGGTAAGTGGCGTAAGTAATAAATAAAAAAGGGCCAGCTAGTGGCAAGTGCAAGGTAAGTGCAGAACAAGTGCTGGGGAAGGGGGGGGGCTGTAGGGATACAGAGACAGTCCCATAGTGCAGAGGGGTTCCAGGGGATCAGTGACTGGGACCAGGACCGAAGGCAGTTTAGAGTGGTCCAGTTGCAGGATCAGTGCAGTTTAGTGAAGAATTAATTAGCTGTTCAGCAGGGGAGAGGGAGAGAGAAAGCAGAAGCAAAGAGGAAGGTTTTGAGGTGCTTCCGGAACCAGAGGTGGTTCTCCTCAAGTTTCAGGGAGGCAGGAAGGCTGTTCCAGAGGGAGGCCCCTGCCGCGGAGAGAGATCTACCCCCAGCTTGTTGCTTCGAGAAGCGGCTGACCATGAGGGAGTTGGAGGCGGATGAGCGAAGGGCTCGGGGAGGAAGATATTTGGGAAGAGAGAGTTGAAGGTATTTAGGACCCAGGCCCCAGAAGGCCTTGTGGACAATGCAGAGGGCTTTGAACTTTATCCTCACAGCCACTGGGAGCCAGTGTAGAGATTTCAGTCCTGGAGAGATACTGTGAAAACAGAAATAATACTATTTGGCTCAATAGTGAGAAGATATAAAACCAGAAGTTGGCAACTACAGAACCAATTACTTCCAGTAGTTGCAGAATACATTTATTTGGGATTGAACATAAATAATCATTTTACTGGTCTCCCGTACCAACGGAAATTGAGAGAAATTAACAACAATTTCACAAGCCAAAATAATAAATGCAAGATTTGGGAAATTTTCAATTGTACCTGTTGTGACTGATTACAGACAAAAAGTCACTCCAATTTTATGATATGGTGCTGAAACCAAGGTATATAAATCTAACCAACTTTGGCAACAAATTGAAGGCAAATACTGGAGGTTTGTTCTGAAGGTGCCCAACTCTCAACCTATGCCAATTGTGAGTTAGGCCTTTTGCCATTGAATGCAATATACACATGTAAGTTATGTACATTGTATCGGAAGTGCATGATAGTAAGGAGACCGGTGGACCTGCTGTCAATATTATCAAACTATGTGAAGACTTCTACTCATAAATTTATTTCACAATGGAAATCTGTAATACAGACCATTCTGCAGGAGGCTGACATCTCACTTTACCTTTTACTAACAAACCCAGATAGTGCTAAAATAAAGATATGGCAAATGGATTAGGACGAAGGAGCAATGTATGCTATACAACGATTTTCAACTAAATCCATTTGCCATAAAGAAATGTGGTATGCTTCCTCCCCACTTGATGAAATGACCTAGTATGACTTATAGATATGCTTTTTTACGTTTCCGGCTAAATTTGTGGAACACCAATGAATTTTTTTCCAAACAAAAGGTGAATGTCGATTTTGTCATAAACAATGCGAAACATTTATAATCACAGAATGTGTTGAATTAATACATACACGAATAAGTCATTTTAAGAAACATTTTCTTCATTTTGAGATGACTTATGGACAAGATTATTCCACACAGAAAGTCAAACTGTTAGCTATTCAATTGTAAATTATTTGAAAACCGTAAAGCTAGATCTTATGACAGAGTCTATAAGTAAATAGATTAGTTAAATGAAATATAGCAGTGACCAGACACATTTTGTTATATTGATTGTGATCAAACTGAATTGAATAGATTTTAATTTTATCATGTTAGAGTATATTATGAATAGTTTTTATATTCTGTGTTATGTAAACATTTGGATTTTTGTATTATGTTGAAAAATACATGTAAAAAGAAAATATTGAATGTGATGTTGAATCAGCAAATCAATAAAAAAAAAAAGATATTATGGTGCAGTATCGGAAAGTGCAATGTCCTTTGATGGCATCTCATGGCCCCGCTCCCCCTTCACTGAGACTGACTTTAGAGCAGGCACCTGAGAGGCTCTGGACAACAAATGCCCATGATGTAGGGCTCCTACAAGAAATGTCCCCAGTTCGAATAACACTCGAGCCAGGCGCAGTGTTGCCCCGAGTAAGGCAGTATCCTTTATAAAGGGAAGCGGAGGAGGGGATACGGGACCCCATTGTTGCCCAACTAAACGGGATAATTGTGCCATCTACCTTCCCATGCAACAAAAGGCAAAAGGGGGAATTTGGAGACTGATTCAGGATTTGCGCCCTCTTACTGACATTGTACATGCAGAATTTCCAGTGGCCCCGAACTCTGCAATAATCCTTTGTACCATCCCCAAAGAGGCAACCCACTTCACTGTGGTAGATCTCAAAAATGCCTTCTTTTCTGTTCCCCTGCACCCGGACTCACAATATCTCAGTGTTTACGCATGGGGGGGATGCGCTTCGTACATACAAGGCTACCTCAAGCTACTGCAAATCCCCCAGCATTTTCAACAGGATATTACACGCTGATCTAGGAAATATTCAGATACCGAGCACGATTATTCAGTATGTTGATGATTTACTACTGTGCAGTATCGTCTCGCACCAGTGCAGAAAGGACTCTAACACTCCTAGAGCTCTTGGCCCGTAAGCGAAACAAGGTTGATTAAGCCAAATTACAGAACTGCCTCCATGAAATACTCCACTTGGGTCCGTTGATTTCTGTGAATGGCAAACTTCATCCCAAATCGTGCCTCTGTGCACACCACCCCACAGCCCAAAACAGTGAAGGAAATGCCGAAATTCTAGGAACTCTGCAATTATTCCAGGGCATGGATACTGATGATGCAGCCTACACCATGCCCCTCCTAGAGGCCCTCAAGGAAGCACCAAAGGGCTACAACAAAATAGTGTGGACGAGGGGACATGCAAGCAAATTTCAATGACCTCAAGGAGGTTATATTGACAGCACCAGTGTTATCAACCCCGGACTACACGTGAGAGTTAAATATACATTTTCCCACTCCAGCGGGCATTGATGACTGTGGTGCTCACACAAAAAAGCACAATGGGCCTCAAGCTATTGACCTATTGCAGTGGTATAATGGATTCGGTGATGCAGGTCCAATTTGCATGTGAACAAGCACTTGTTACTGCAGCATTTGCGATCGAGAAGAGCTCTATTATCGTTATGGTATGCTCCGTAAGACTGTACGTTGAGCATGCAGTTTTTGCCATCTTGGGAACGCTCCAAATCCACACTCGCCACGCAGCGAGAATCTGCATACAAGATTACCTTGTCAAGCCCAAACATTCAAATTGTACGATGCAAAACTGTTAACCCAGCTACCTTTTTAACCGAAATGTGTTCTGACGAGGACTTGTCCAACCATGACTGTCTCGGGAGGATAGCTCAGGGGCAACATGCTCGCCTTGGAAGCAAGACGACACAGAACAACACAGGTTCGATCCCTGAGTCCACGCTTAGAAACCTCTGGGTATTAAGCACGTTATAAATAACCTATCATATTGTGACTGTAACGCTTACCTTGACTCTGCGGGGACACTGGAGTGGGAAACTGCTGGGCACAAGTCTGGACACTGGAGTGGGAAACTGCTGGGCACAATTCTTCCCTTCTACTTTTCTAACAAGGAGTCCCTGCATAAAACACCAAAGATTCCTTAGTGTGTTTAAAGTGCACCAAATCTAGGATTCAATGAGAATTCTCCTTAATAGGATACTGCAGTTGCTCTCCTCGAATATCTTACCTAGTTTATTTTTGAAGCAAGCTCCACATCCTGCATCTGTGCAGGGGCTCTAGTTCTGCAGAGGGACATCCAGATGAATACGGTAGGATGGAAGGGGAGCTATAAGTGTCAGGAGGGAAAATTCCTACTATGCTAGTGGAGCCCCACTGGTCATGAAGTGAAAAACAGATTAAAACCTACTCAAAAGGAAGAAATACAAATACTTGGCCAAATGTGTTTAAAACCCCAAAAGCTGCCTCTTCCAAAGTATGTGTGTGTAACAGGAGGGGCTGAACTGGCACATCAACAAACGTGCAGCAGCACCTAATAATAACAATCGGCCAAACCTTTCAATCAATGTCTTAACAATGGAGTAGAAAAACTCTGTGTGATATGCGAGCCCAAACGCACTTCACCATCAAGAATAACCATGCCTTTCCCTCAGATGACTGAAGCTAGCGAGGAGCGGGAAACGCGCTCGGTAGCAATGCCTGCTAAATGCACTTCACAATAAACACGGCAATGTCTTTCACTGAAGATCGTTCGTCAGCGGAGAGCGGGAACTTGCTTTATGGAATGCTGAATGAACGCTCTTCACAAGAGCATGGCCTCATCACCCTGCGAATAAGTAAACGTCAGTAAACCTCAAGAGCACAGCCGCTTGTAAAAAAAAGGGAAACAGATACTTGCAATATGAAGCCGCTGACAGGAACAAATGAATAATTATGCCGCTGACAGGAACGAGTGTATAAATAGCATGCAGCAATACGGAAATGAAAACTAATGACTGAAGTTTTTTGGTGCTACAATGACAGGCTGGGCAGGGGAAGGAAAATACTAAAAGGGTTAGATTACTAGGACCAATGAAGCGAAAAGCTACGAGTTGACAGGACAACTGACTGGAACTGCGGTAAGCGTCAATGAAGGCAAAATGATGATGCAAAGCAGGGAACTCTCGAGGGGAGGGGCTTAAATAGGAGCAGGATAACAACCACTAGACAGACACTCCCCACCCCCAGAATAAGCTAGGCGGCCATGTGTAAAAGTCAGGCAGTAACATCAATTCCCCTCCAGTGCTCCCGAGTTGTTTTTTCATGACCCAAGAATGGTACATGGAAGACCACTTCCTTTTGGAGTCAATTAGGGAACTTTTTTCTGTGATCATGACACTGTTTAACCTTTGAGGGAGAGGAAGAAGATATCCCAAAAGCACATGACAAACCACTTGAGAGGGCGGGGGGGGAGGGGGTTCCTCTTCGTTGACAGGTCAGCGACAATCGACCAGGACACAGGCTTACGGCACAGTGGTCCGCCTGTTGAATGGGGAATACGAAACACTAGTCAGAAGAGATTGCCAATGCACTTTTTTCGGCTCAAGCTGCCAAGCTCAGAGCACTTATTTAAGTGCTACAAGTGTCCCAGGGGTGCCACGTGACCATTTATTCCGATTCAGCATATGCTACCACCACAGTGCAAATGCTGGCCTTACACAGTGGAAGAAGAGGGTATTCAGAAGAGCGGGCGGATCTCCAGTTCAGCATACTGCATTATTGGACAAACTCATTCACGCCCTGTCTCAGCCAACTGTAGTGGCAATAGTAAAATGCCCCGTCGACACTAACACAGATAAGGTCTCACTTGGTAACGCTTCCGTAGATGCAGCTGCGAAGACGCCAGCTTATCTTCCAGTGCCACAGGTTTCGGAATATCCTTTGTTAACACCTACCACTGAACAGTTTGCCAAGACCATACAAAGCCTTACAAATTGCACAGCTGATTGAGTTACAGGGTCGAGCACCACAAAAAGAGAAAGAACTTTGGGTGAAAAGAGGGTGTAAACAGTCGCCAACCAATCTGTTATGGAGGCAAGATGTATCTGGGAAGGCAGTTATGCCATATGATGCGCTATTAATGGTTGCATTTGACCAATTACACCACCCATCACATGTTTTGAAGCAACACATTGCAGCAGATATATAGGAAGACTCGTTTGTCCCAAACCTACAGGAAAGTTTGACTAACATGGCTATATATTGCACTACATGACAAACTCACACGGTAGGCAAGACCATAAACCCTAATTTCCTGAGGCAAATACATATCAATACAACGGGAAAGGGGAAATTAGGGTCAAATTAAATAATTCAATGTGGCCGCATGATGCTGGCTTTGACACGTACAAGTTAAAACAAATGAAATACATAAACCAATATATCACAAAACTACAGGACACAATGAAAAACAGAGTGGTGAAAGAAATGTAGAAATGTGTAAAGGACAGGGAGCAAAAATCAAAAATAAAAACTCTAACAGCAGCTTCCTTTCCTGTTCAATAGGGTTCCAGAGAAGATAACCCTCTTTGTTTTAAACTGTGTTTGACTCTTTGCAAATTAAACATTGCATGATAATACAAACGAAACAACATGGGGCTATTGGCCCCTATACCCCCCAAACCCCCAACTTCTTCCATTGTTTACAAACAGGTTTTCATTTGCACACATCACCACAATTTCTGTAAGTTCCTTGGCTTGCACAGCTACACACAACTTGTCCATGATTTTGGCCTTGGCATACAACCTTTCAAGTAACTGATGTGATCAGTCACTGTGGGTGACCCGCCGAGGGGGGCAGCAGCAGGAGAAGTACCCTGTGGTACCTGTACAATAGGGGCGAAGTCTTGAGCATCTTTCATGGACATATAGCTTCTAAAGGCCTCCCAATAGTCCATAGGTTTACTGTTTGGTGGAAGTGTCAAATTATATTGAGAGACTCTGTGTTCACAATTCAACATAAGATTAAGCCAGTGTTGAAACGTAGGAGCAGCAGTTGCAACCCAAGTACGCGCCACCAGTACCCTTGCAACAACGAAAGCCATACCAACTAGACGTTTCTCACTTCGGGATCCAGACTCAACCAGTGCCAGCAGCCAAACTTCGGAGGTGGATGGGACGGGATCGTCGAGCATACTCGACATAGCTTCCATAATACTCTACCAGAAATAATGAACTTGAGGGCATTGCCAGGCCAAGTGGTAAAAATCAGGTGGGGTCTGGTGACATCTCTTAAACATCGGAGGTCTAAGAGGGAACAATTTGTGTAGACTGAGTGGAAAGTACTACATTTGAGAAAGGAATTTAAAGTGAATTAGACGGAATCTGTCATTGGATCAAATGGATTTGGTTTGGGCACATACCAAGCTCCAGTGGTCGTCTGATGGTGTTTTCCCCAAGGCACCCTCCCATCTGACCTTGTAATGGGCTGGAGGTGGGGCCCTGATGCCCGTGCCATTCCGTTCGGTGTCGAAAATAGCTTCCTGGTGGAAGTCGGTGCAGTGGTGTATACTAGGAATGGGGATGTGTGTGGGGCATTCGGGAAGTCCGACCAACCGGCCCTCATTACCTCCCGCAACCGGAAATAGAGAATCTGCGTGACGGGCGTCCAAACCCGTCTGGATTTAAGACCATCCGAAGATATAAATTGACCTGCAGGGGCGATATCGCCTAATGTGTGGATCTGTAGGTTCGTGAAGTGTTGTTGGAAAATAGCCTCATGTGTGAGTGGTTTATCTTGGACGTGATATATGGCCATGGCGGGGAAGTACCATTGTTCCTGCCCGGCCCATTTCGCCAGGTGGTCCCAAGCTATAAGAGGGATGTCCAGGGGTTGTATTTCTTCCCTCGAGTGCTTCTCCCGTGTAGCCCACAAGATTCCTCTAAGATCATCCGGACGGGTTATAGCTGTCTCAAGGCGCACGTGGGGTAGGTCACCTGAGGGGGACCACCACCAAATGGCATATTGAACCTGGACAATCAAGTAATGCAAAAAGAGGTCAGGTACATCCAAACCACCCTGGGTGTATGGGCGACTCAGTGAATCCAGGGAGATGCAAGGGTGCTTTCCGGCCCAAAGTAGTTTGAGCATCATGCTTCTCACCTGTTTCCAGAAGGAACCAGGGGACATATCGGGACATTATTGAAGATGCATAATAATTTTGGAAGGATCACCATCTTGGAAAGGGATATTCTGGCAGCCTGGGAGATAGGGATATGTGCCCATGTGTCCACCCTGTGTTCCAAGTATTGCAGGGCCACGATGTAGTACTGCTCGTATAGCCTAGTTGGGGATGTGGACACACTAATGCCTAGATAACTGATTCCCTGCGGGCACCACGCAACAGCATCTCCAATATCTTGCGGGGAAACCCCTGCGGTAAGTGGGAGCACCTTGGATTTAGTCCAGTTAATTCGAAGACCAGATAGAGCACCGAATTTGGTGATCTCTTCTACCACGGGGTCTAGGTTAATTTGCAGGTTTTTGATGTAGATAAACATATTGTCCACGTATAGGGAAACTCGTGTGTGAGTGGAGAGTAACCCCTCTGTGGGCATGGTATTCCCTCAGGGCGCACGCCACAGGTTCGGTGGCTAGGGCAAACAGGACGGGGGAGAAGGGGCAGCCCTGTCTAGTTCCTCTGGATGGGTGAATGGGGTCGGATTGGATACCATTTGTGTACACCATGGCTCGTGGTGCTGTGTAGAGCAGATGAATACAGTGTAGAAATGTGGAGCCCATGCCAGCCCGCCGGAGGACCTCGAAACAGAAAAGGTAATTTGACCGAGTCGAACGCCTTTTTGGCATCACGCACAGCCACTGCTATTGGGATCGAACCGTGTTGCTCCGTGTCGTCTTGGCACGGAGCAACACGGTGCTTCCAAAGCGAGCACGTTGCCGCTGCGCTATCCTCCCGAGACTATGGCAATTCAACTAACATCAACAATGATGTCCACAGTTTCTTGTGGAAGGATGTGGCAGGGAAACCAGTTTGAAAGCATCTTTAGGGGCTGGTTGAATCGGAGTGAGTAGTTTCACAATGATTGCAATTCGTTTTTGGCCTGCTTTATGCACTCTATTGGAATGGTGTGAGTGTATTTTCAATTTTCTATTTATTTATTTATTCATGTATTTATGTATTTATATTTTTTGATGAGCACTGTGTGCTAATCTGGTGTGTTTGCCTAGTGTTTTTGTGGCTTCTGAGCCTGTTTTTCTGTGCTGGTCTGCATCCAGAGGGTGCAGTCTGTGGGGTGTAGTCCTTTGTTTGCGTCTGCCATTTTCCCAGTCCCCCACCTCCCCTGATTGGCACATTCACCTGGTCATAATTGACCTTCCCAGGGCAGCCCTCTGCCCGGCAGCCCCTGCGGCTAAGGACCCCAAGACAAAGGGCGGCTCCTACATTGGCGGCTCCAAGACGTGTCAGCAGGTGTCCGCAGGGGAAGCCAATGAAGCCAGCAGTCAACAGACTCAACAAAAACTGTAAGTTTGGCATGGGTGGGGTATAGAGCAATTACTCTACTCCAGAAAGCCCCTGCCACTCTACCTTACATTTCCATAACGTAGACTGCCATAGACTTACACCATGCATACTTAGAGAGATTTGTGACCACCAGTTTAAATCTATTCATAGCTGGACTCCAAATGTTGCATTGCATTACACACTAACTTACTTGCCAATGTTAGATAGTGCCACACCCAAAGAGAACTGGGAGGATTGGCCTGCGTCACATCTAAATAGAAATGTGAATGATAGCATGTGCCACACTTAAATGAAACTGTGAATGTTACCAAGTGCCACACTTAGATGGAATCGTGATCACTAGCCTGCCTCACATCTAAATAGGATATTGAAGATTAGCAAGTGCCACACTCAGATGGAATAGTGAATGATAGCAAGCATCACACCTAGACCTAATTGCAAGGACAGCAATGCCACTTAACCGATCCACTACCAATTTCACCCCTCTGCATACACCTCTCAAACCCTAACCAAACACAAACACAAGCCTACAACAGAACAATCCACACAAACTTCAGTACACTGCAACAACAAAACAAACCACACATAGACTCTCACAACAGCACATAACGACTACTGACCGTAAAACACCCCAAGCCCAGTCAACGGACCCACCGGGCTGAGGCTGCCAACAGCACATCACTGCTCTCCTTGCACTTTTCCAGCTTATTCCCACTAACTCACCCCCTTCACTTTTTCAGAGCGCCAGGGGACCACTCCGGTGGTGATAGTGCGCAGTGCAAATGTCCTCTAACATTAACATAACCTTACCCCAGAACTGTGAATGATAGCATGTCCCACACTTAGTTAGAATTGTAAATTGTAGCATGTCCCATAAAGTTCAATTTAGAAGGTATTCCCAACATCACTGAATGTCCCCTAATAGCGTCTCTGTGTTAAAGTTCAACCTAGAAAGTGTGCCAAATATCATCGGTGTGCTAAAGTTGAATCTAGAAAGTCTGTCTAATACCGTCAATGTAGTATAGTTGAATTTAGAAAGTGTGCCTGTTAGCGTATTTGTGGTATAGTTGAATCTAGAAAGTGTGCCTAATAGCATCACTGTGCTAAAGTTGAATCTAGAAAATGTGCCTAATAGCGTAACTGTGGTATTGATGAACTTAGAAATTGTGCCTAAATGTACGCCCCCTGTCCTGCTCTCGTGCTTGATCACAGGCGCTTTACTGATATCACCATATCAAACTACTACGCTTACTCTCCCCTATACACCATCATTCAACCAGAACACAGCTATACTATGACGCATTCGGTCTAGCTGTTCTCATAATTAACATGCCTCCACATCATCCTAACAAAACACAGCTAGATGAGCACATTCCGGCTAGCTTAAGTGTCTCTTCAGGCCTAACGCAGCTAGAACTCAGTCTGGGTGTCCACCCTCCAGACTGAACACATCCAACTGATTTCCTCAGCACCACACCTACCGCTAAGAAGTAGCTTTCATGCAACAACCACACCAGCTGCACACATCCGGTGCGCCCATGCACCATACCACACTCTCTCTCTACTGACTGACCTGCGGATCCCGAGGGCGTTTAACCTACCAGCGCTTTGAGATCATACCAATGATACATAAGGTGCTATATAAATGTCAAGTAACATAACATAACGTCTGGGTTCACGTTGTGCATCAGGGTGAACAGCCTCCGCAGGCTATTCTGTGTGGAGCGGCCTGGTATGAAGCCTGCCTGGTCCAGTTGAACCAGGGCAGGCATGAGGGGTAGAAGCCTGTCGGCAAGGAGCTTCGCCATGATCTTGTTGTCGGTATTTATGAACGACAAGGGCCTATAGGATGAGCAGTGTCTTGGGTCCTTGTCCGATTTAAGCAATATCGTCACCAGAGCTGTCATGGTGGACTCGTGGAGAACCCCCGCCGAGCTAGCCGCCTCGAACATTCTGCATAGATGGGGATGAGGAGGGCCGGGAAGGCTTCGTATAGCTTGGTGGTAATGCCATCAGTCCCCGGGGCCTTATAGTTGGGGAGGGATTTAATTATTTTAAGGAATTCCTCGTCTGTAGGGTGGTCGTTTAGCAGCGATCCGGCGGCCGGTTCCAACCACCTGAAGGCGATCTTATCTAGGTATTGTGCAATATCATTGTGCCCTGCTGTACACTGGGTCGAATATAGCTTCTCGTAGTATCGTCAGAATGTGAGTTTTATCCTCCTGGAGTCCTTAGTAGCGTCCCCCTCGGGTGTCTCAACCTCTATTATAGGTTCTAGGTGTCGTGCCTTCCTTAAGGCCCATGCCAGAGACCTACTCGGGCGGTCACCCTACGCGTATCTAGTGGCCGCTATGGGGTCGCCCAAGTATCTTTCCTCATCGGCCATCAGCGAGTGGTCCTTGTTTCTTGTCCCCCAGGCTAGCCTGGAGTTCAGGGGAATCATTCTGGGCCAGGAGGTTCTCCATACCTTTTATATCTTTTTCCTTGGACGCGATAGTTCTGTGTGCACACTTTAGGACGCCCCCCTCCTGAGAAGTACACCACCCCCAAATAAAAACTTTAAACGTTTCCCAGACCACCCGGGGGTCTGAGACAGAGTCTGCGTTTACTTGGAAGAATTCTGAAATGGCTTGGCGGATATCTTCCTGAAATGCTATGTCCTCAAGCGCCTGGGCTCTAAATCTCCATCGGAGTTGCTTAGGGGGGTGGCGGATGGGCCCGTAAACTGCACCAGGACTGGGGAGTGATTGGACAGGGTACGAGGTAAAGTCAACATTTTGGTGAATACTCGGGCCAGTTCCAGGGAATATGGCTATAGTCTATCCTGGACTCCTGTGTACACTCAAATTAAAAGTGAATTCACAGCTGTCTGGGTGATGAAGGTGCCATATATATCGACCAGTGCGTGATCTGTGGCAATGGATGACCATTTCTTTGCCGCCCGAGTGAGGGACGTCTGCACTGATGTGAACGTGTCAGTGATAGGGCTAGGTTGAAGTCACCCGCCCACACCACCTTGTATTCTGGGAAAGTTAGCAAGTGCTCAGAACAGGACTGGAAGAATTCCAGCAGTCGTAGTTGGGACCATATACATTTATAAATAGAATGGACCACCCCGCAATTTCCCCCACCAACAGAACAAAACGACCCTAGTCGTCGGTTACCATTTTATGCAGTTTAAATTCCAGCGAGCAGTGGATGTATATTGCGACCCCTCTGGAATGGGTAGAGTGAGACGAGCCATACCTATGGACCCCCACCCATCTAGAGCAGGGAGCTTATGTTCCTTACCCAAGTGAGTTTCCTGAATACAGAGGACATTCACGTGGTGATTTTTTATATAGTTTGAGATAAGTAGAGTTTTTATCCCCGTTAGTGAACCCCCGGATGTTCCATGTGAGTAGGGTGATATACATGTTGGAAGGGATCACTGCCCCCCTGGTGATGCGTCACGTCAATACTGGACTGAGGGTGATGTCTGTGGGATATGACGTAAAGGAATTGTTCGGTCAGAAATATTGTCCCTATGGTTCGGCCATGTGTTTTTAACCATAAGTCGATTGATCATACAAACCTTTCCGGTGCACCTTACCAGAGTTTTCGTCTCTTGAACACCAGCGAAATCAGGCAGCAGGGCGCGGCCATCTTGTGATCATCTTATCACTTGCCGCATCGCCCTGGGTAACCTGCCTTTGCAGCACTAAAATCGTATCCTCCGCCCCTGAGCCTGACATCGCCAAATCATTGATATTCTCCGCCTCTATCCTTGACGTTACTGAGCACTGTAGCCAAACACGCCCGGTCGTCACCTACGCGACTTGACGCAGAACCCGGAAAACAACACACATCGTCTCACAGCGCGTAACTATTAGGAATGTGAAACTGGACTTTACCAATTGTAAATTGGTAAAGTACATTTGTGAATTGCTTCACATTAAATGTTTCGATAACATTTGGCGTCTGACATATTCAATAAAAATTGAATTTATTTCTTTGCTCTCGATCCGCAAAAGTTTATTGCGAGTCATGCGCTGTTCCTTTTTGGTACACAGGGTGTTTGTTTTGGCTAAATGAAGCACTTCGGTCGCACGGTGAATTGCAAGGCTGGTGCATCAACTTGGCACTAGACCACCGTAAAGGTTGTTATGTTGCTCCTAATCGCTGGTACCACGTATATTGAAGTTAGGAGAATATAGGAGACAACCATGAAATAGTAGTGGCCTAACTGACATCACAACCAGAGTGTACTTACTCATTACTTGGATTACGAGGGTGAACTGTTGCGCGAAGTTCATGCATAAGCAGCATCAAAATCCTCAACACAGACCGTGTGAGGCAGGCTGCCCTGAAGTCTGGCATGTCGGTAACGCATTGCGGCCGTGGCTCACCTTGCGATATGTAGGACAAGCATCCAGAGTTTTCTCGGCAGCAGCAATTCTCCTTGGTTGGCATTAGCGCACACCGATTGCAGGTACACCAGGTGGAAACACCGTCCATGCGACTAGGCCCAGGCTCTTCATCTGTTGAATCGTCCTCCCAAATGTTGTCCGAAGCCCCATCATTTCCGCATCTTTCTCTTTCCAGTAATTCCTCCTCGGAATACTCGGGCTCGTACAGGTAGGGCATTATTGTTGCCATTGTGTGGTAAACAAACGAAAATAATTTATAGCGGTGGTACTGGTATCTGTTCACACGGGCTACAAGCAACAAAGGTAGCTGACCAGAGCACAGAAACGAGTCACAGAATACTCAAAGAAATACAGTGAGAGGAATGGAATAGAAAATCTGCTGTTGTGTGTTGTGAAACGGTCTGATTATACTTATTGAGGAAAGAGGCGTCCTGCCATTTCCATGGCGACACTTCATTAGCTGAGGCGCAGAGAATGTTGACACGAGACGTGCTTTGGGGTTGTGAAATGGGCGGTACGCGTCTAGTGATGTCAGGCTCAGGGGCAGGGGATATGATTTAATGCCACAAAGGCAGGTTACCCAGGGCAATGCAGCAAGTGATAAGATTATCACAAGATGGCCGCGCCCTGCTGCCTGATTTTGCTTGTGTTCAAGAGACGAAAACTCTGGTAAGGTGCATAGGAAATGTTTGTACGATCCATCGATTTATGGATAAAAACGCATGGCTGAACCATAGGGACAATAATATTTCTGACCGAACCATTCCTTTAAATGTGCTAATTAGCTTGTAGAATAATGGGTGCTTTGTTAAGGCTGTGTGCGCATAAGATCTCAGAGCCCCAGAAGATAGTTCCCACCCTCCACTCCCTTCAGAACCCTGTATAACCACTTGTGTATAACTGCAAACTCCCTCACCTCAACCACCACCCACGCCAGAAACACAAACCTACGGGCCGAGACATCCCACCCCCTCCCGCTTAACCCTGAACATCATATCTTAACTTGAGTACTTTGCCGCTAGGCATGGGGAGTGCCGGCGGCCAACGTGCTTCCTGGTGGCCAGAGGCTCAATGCCACATTTAACTTTCACCTCATCTTTACCATACTCCATGGTGACTCCAGTAGTTGCCATATGGGGCCCAGGTGGTAACGAGGGCCCCCCATAGAATGACTGCACATGCAAAGGGTTTCAATTAACGACTGCCCAGATCAGGGGGAGTGGTGTGGGGAGGCACCAGAGTCTGGGATTTCTGAGGCAAACAGCTCTGCAGATTCTGGGGTTGGGAAGAACAGAGTTTTCCCCCCGTGAACCACCCTAAATTTGGCGGGGAACATCATTGCATAGCAAATGTTCCTTTTTCAGGATGTTTTTCGCTGTTTGGAAGGGATTCCTCTGGTCTTGTACTTGCTGACTAAAATCTGGAAACAGACTTGAAGTTACCACTGCAGGGTCTTTTTTTCCCCTCGCTGTCCGTAAGCGAATGTTGCGGTCCCAATAGTTGAAAAATGCGGGCGATTATGGCTCTCTCAGGGGCCCTTGGTTGGTGGTCTGGCTGCCAAAGACCAGTGGGCCATCTCCACCATAAACGGGTTCGTAACAGGTGGATTGTCCAGGACCTCCCTGAGTAATTTTTCAACAAATAGCCCCATGTCAATTGGAGTGGATTCGGCAACCCCTGTTGTTGAGCACCCGGAGCCCGTGGGACATCCGAGTTGGGAAGAGGGGGATCGCCAGAGTCTGCTTCTGGGGAGCAACAGGGGACCGCTGAAGCTGGGAACTCCGGGTGCCTCTTTAGATGATATGGGTGTGTCGGCGAAGGCTGTAATGGTTGAAACAGGGGACAAGCCAAGGGTAGCTAGCCAGTGCCTATGGAAGCTGAATGTGCCAGCCGGGTTGGGCTTATACCCTACCTACAGGAGTAGGCACATGAGTTGTGAGCCCAAGGGCCTCGAGGGCACTGGGGCGGTTGTCCAGCAGCACAGCTGAGCCTCTCCTGGTTTAGAAGACTGGGTGGTGGTGCCCGACGTGCCACTCCTCTGCGCTCTGTGGTTTCCCTGATGGTTTTTTGTGCGGCGCCAGCGTGCAGGACTGCAGACCCCTGAGCAGGCGGAACGAGGTGAGACTGGGAGGACTGGACCCACCTCCCTCCTAAGGTTGGGGCGCCATGCTCCGAAAACTGTCCGATGTATGGGGGGGTGCAGTGTTGGGCCCCTGCGCAGGGAAATCCACCCTCTTTTGTGAACCCCTGCCCTACCAGCCCCCAGAGGCAGCCTGTGGTAGGGAGGCCTATGGATCGCCAGTTGATAGGGGAGCAGAGGCTCTCGATACCTCGCCACTGAGGTCGGAGGGAGTTCGGGGGGCAGCAAGTATGGATCCCCTGTTCCCGGGTCCCCGACTCACCGTGCCGTGTGTGGTAGGTAGATGCCTGGTGTTCGCTGTTGTGCCTTCGTGCAGGGACCTCGGGTGACGTCTCGTCTGGGTGCCTCTCAATAGTGGAGTCAGCCGCCGCAGTCCCGAGCCCCCACCTCCCATGCCTGAGGGTCAGTGTAGGCAGGGCGGGGGGGAGGGTCCGCTCCACCAGATGGGGACTGAATTGGAGGTCCAAGGTGATGGTCTGGTGTCGGGGCCTCAGAGAGACCACCAGGCGGCACAGCAGCCCCCCCCCCCCAGGTGTCTTTGCCGGGCTCCGGGACACACAACCGGTGTGATGTGTCCGAAGCACCTAGCGCGCGGCCGTTAGGGTGGCTCACAGACTGTGATCGTGTGTTCTCCCCAGATGAAGAGTGTTATAGCAGCGGTGAATGCCTGGAAGTGGCACCACCCATTCACATAGGCAGGCACGGCAGCAGGCACTCAACCAGCCGTTGGTGGGGGATGGGCTGGTCGGCGAGGCCTCGTAAATCCTTGATTTCACGGGAGTTACATGGACCACAGCTCTCGTGCTGACATCAGTTTGTGCTGTAACTGTTCCGACACATTATTTTGTAGGACGGCAACATGTCTGTAGTGCAGGTTATGGAGCCAAATGTCAGAGCCTCTGCCGCAGCACTCTCAGACCGCGGCCATTTCATTAACCCTCTTGAATCACAATGTAATTTGATGGAACGGATATCACATCAAATAAGAAGACCATATCACATTACTGTCAACCATGGTATCACATTGGAAGATATAATGGGAAGTAAAAGGCTGACTAACAGAAATATGACTAATTTCCAGTCTACTAGGCGAGAATCTAAATTCAGATTGTCTTCCATCAATTATTGTCTTGAGCTCTAATGCAAATGTAGATTACCTAGTTCTAGCACGTAGAGTCAATTTAGGAAGTACAAGTATGACTAATACCACAGACTTGGTGTAGATGCAATAGAATACATGCATCATCCAGAATTCTCAAATAGTTGCTACGCAGACATGAGCTTGGTGGGAAAGAGAAGGGTGAATTGGAGTTATGTTTGTTCATTGATACCACACGTGTTTGAAGTACCTAATATCACAAGAATTAACAATTATAGAGGCTCAATGCCTACTTCATCTAGCACTGTGTAGGCTGCGAGGCACCTTTCAGGCACGAAGTGTGTGATTAGAAACCATGGTTCCTGACCAGTGGTAATGCACTCAAAATACTAAAAGCATCCAGTGTTTGCGGAGACAAGGAGTAAAGTTCATGGACAGCAGATGGCAATCAATGAGTTGCGCAGCAGGAGGGCTATGGGATTCAGAGACAAAGTGTTGGCCCAAGTGAATAAGGCCTGTGCGGCATTCTGGAACGAACATATTGTGAAACTGACGTTGAATGAAGCAATGTAGAAGCCAGTAAGAGTACAACAGCTAAAGACCCCTGAACCGTTTTATTACAATAAAGTAGGGGCCAACCTAAGATGCAATAAAACATTCATTCCAAACCTCAAAAAAGGCGCCTCAGCACTAATGGACTACTACTGGGTGTGTGGACAGCAGGCATTCTTGCACCTCCCGCCATCATGTAGGGGCTAATGCTCACCTACCAAGTTGCACTCAGCACTTTTTGTAATCCCTGAAGACCATCTTGCAGTGTGGCCGAAGAACTTGCTTGCCCCAAACCTAGCTCCAGCAATAAGAGCCCACCAGAAGCTTGTTGCAGCCCACCAGTTGTGCAGGAAAAGATCAAATTACCTGTCTCAAGACTCCTCTGAATAGCGCATAGAAATACCCAATGAATATAGGCTGTTCAGCAAAGAAACCTTTTTCGCATCTCTACTACTGCCTGGGGTTCAGACAGCCGCAAACGCCAAGTGGCTCCAAATTGTACGATCGGAGTTCGTACAGCTGGCAAATGACATGGAACAAGTCCTCAACGCAATTAAGGTTGAGATGCGCACCACAAGGTTGATGACCCTCTAGAACCGATATGTGCTTGACCTTCTCACGGCAATGGAAGTTGGGGCTTGCTGTAAAATTGGCGAGTCTTGCTGCACGTTCGTGCTTCCAAACGATGCAGAAAACATCTCATTGATGCAAATAGGAGCACTGCACAACCCTCTGGTCACACATGCAGACCGAAGCTGGAATACAGCAGGGGGATTGTTTTGACAAGCTTTTCTTTTGGGCACCATCCTTGGTGCAGATGATCGTGACGATCCTGATATAATATGGCATTTATAACACGTCTGTACACAAGTGTTTCTAGGGGTGACAAGGCAAGGAGCGGGGAAACAAAAGGCAGACAAAATAACGATCTTACTAGGCCTTGTCATTCAGATCGGGCAAGTGCAGTGGAGAGGGAAGGGGAAAATTAAGTGCCAGGAAGGGGTGGGGGGGTGCAGTTAACTCACAAGTACAGCCAGCGGGTGGCTCATAAGTGCAGAGAGAAGGCACTGTAGGGTTGCAGATACAGACTCTTTAGTGCTGGGGAGCCCGGAGGTAGTGTGAGGGCAACTGGACATGCAGGAGCCTGTGCCCAAGTTCAGAGGGTGACCAGTGCACAGAACAGGCAGGTGCATCAGCAGGGGAGAGGAAGAGAGAAGGCGGAAGCAGAAAGGAAGGTCTTGAGTTGCTTCCAGAAACGGAGGTGGTTCTATTCAGGTTTGAGAGAGGCAGGGAGGATGTTCCAGAGGGAGGCCCAAGCCGAGGAGATAGATCTGCCCCCCAACTCTCTGCTTGGAGAAGCGTCTGACCCTCAGAGTTGGAGGTGCATGAGCGCAGAGCTCAAAAAGGAAGATATTTTGGAAGAGAAAGTTGGAGGTAGAGCGGTTCCAGGCCCCCGGAAAGCCTTGTGGACGATGCAGAGGGTTTTGAAGTTGGTCCTTGCAGCCACGCGGAGCGAGTGAAGAGATTTCAGAGCTGGTTAGATACGATCCATGGGCTTGAAGCCAAGGACAAGTCTTGCAGCCCTGTTTTGGATAAGTTCTAAAGGTCGAAGAGTAGAGGCAGGAAAATTTAGAAAAGCTGTTGCAATATTCCAGCCTATAGAGGACAAGAGTTCCGGAGACAGTGAGCGTTTGGGGGAAAGTGAGAAAAAGAATACCTCCGAGGAGGTGCAGCAGATAGTTTGACTTCTTGGACACATCAGAGATGTGAGGAGAGGGTGGAGTCGAAGATGACACCAAGATTCTTAGCCTCACAGGAGGAGGAGGAGGAGGAGAAGGAAGAAGAGGAAGAAGAAGAAGAAGGCCAGGCCAGGCCTGGCCTGGCCAGGCCATGATCAGTAATACCAAGGTTGTCGCAGAGGCAATTGAGCAGCATGGTTGACCGTGCCAAAAGCAGAGGATAGATCAAGGAGAATGAGGACAGAATGGAGATTAGAGTCAGGATTTGAGAGCAAGTCTTCACAGGTGTTCAGGAGAGCAGTTTCTGTGCTTCTCGCAGCTCTGAAGCCAGACTGGTGGTCATGGAGGCAACCAACAGATTCAGTATGTAGAGAGAGTGCTTAAGGGTTGAGGGGAAAGTTCCAGTGGCAAAGGAGTGATTGTAGAAATCGGCCTGGGCTGGAGCAAGGGTGTTGATGTGGTCCTTGGTGGTTCTGGATGAGCAGGTGAGAACCTTCTTTGATTAGACTTTCATAGATCGGACTTGTCTACAAACCTTGTCGGGTGAACAGGAGAAAGGAGGAGGCGAGATGGCCTCAGGTGGGCCAGGAATGGTAGAGGAAGAGAGGGTGGACAGGGTGTCCCGAGTTTTAGTAATGAAATGAGAGGCCAAGGCCATGCAGAGGGCCTGGCTGGAACAGGAGAGGTAGAGACTGCAGCAGAATTGGCCAGCACCTTGCAGATTTCGAAAAGTTCGGCTGATTTGTTAGATGCTGCAGAGATGCGGGCTTGAATGTAGGTTCTCTTCTTAGAGAGGACAGAGAGTCTGTACTGCCTTTGGAGCAAGGAGCAGGCCAATTTTTCAGGGTGTGTGCCCTTCCTCTCCGCCACCGTACACTTGTGTTTAAGGGCGGCGAGGTCAGAATCGTACCAAGTGTTGCACTTGGATTTGGGCTTCTAGCGGATGCTCATGACCGGGGCAAGGACATCTAGAGTGTTAGAGATTAAGAGATGAAGGTTAGAGAGGGCTGTGGCAGAGTGCGAGTCAGCCAAGGTACAGGAGGAGGAGAGAAAGTAGCGGCGAAAGCCTCAACTGACACACGCTTCATGGGTCGGATGATCAAGAAGGTAGGTGGCAGTGCTGGAGTCGGCTTGACCTGCGGGGAAGAGAGAGCGGTGGGAAGAAAGGAGAATGTGATCACTCCAAGAGAGAGGAGTGGTGAGAAGGTTACAGAAGAGGTCTGAGGAGATCAAAACATCCAGGGTGTGCCCTGCAGAGTGAGTCGGGCCAGGGGGAAGAATAGAGAGAGAATTGCAGAGGTGGCGAAAGAGTCCTGAAGAAGGGCTGGTAGCATCCAGGTGGATGTTCAAGTCTCCGAGGAGAAGTTGAGGAAGAGGCAAGGAGGGCGGAGGAGAGGTCAGCCCACTCAGAGGGGAAGAGGGTGACCTGGCTAGGCGCCTGTAGATAGTGGCCACAGTGAGAGAGAGGGCAGGAGAGATGGAGAGCCTGCAGACCAGGCATTCAAAGGAGGAGTAGTGCTGCATTGGAATGATAGAAACTTGTATCCACTCCAGAAAAATCAAGGCTACATCCCCACGGGGACGTTTGGAGAGGATCTTGTAGCCATTGGGAAGGATAGTGTCGAAACTTGTGACAGAGCTGGCTGTGAACCAAGTCTCAGTGAGACAGAGTACATCCAAATCAAGCTCTTTCAGGAGTTGGCAGATGTCAGAGGAGTGTTTGACAGCTGAACAAGAGTCGACAGTAGCGATGTGGAGCAGTTTGCCCCATTTGAAGGACTTCCGTGGAGGGGTACAGGCCAGAGGTACACCCTGCGGAAGTGTTGAAGGTGCCTGAGGATGGGTAGAGGAGGAAGGAAGAGATGGCAGTCATCATGTTCATGCTGGTCCTTTTTTGCACCTGTCAGCTGGGACTCCTATATTGTGCCAAAGCAGTACCTAGCAGTGCCATGATGATGGTTTCAATTGGGTTCTGAAATGCACCTTGAGGCACAAAAGACAGTGCTGTCCGAACAGATGACCCAAATAAACCCTGCGTGGTAGTGATAGAGCAACGCTTACAGCCTACCAGCACTATCACTACACCCCCACCTGCCCCAGAGCATTATAAGGAGTATTGGGTTGATTTAGCAGGGGATGGGGGTTGTGTGTATATATTTCTGAGGCTTGTGAAATCTGCTTAGATCACATGCTGTGCATAGGCCGACATCTAGTGGAAACTGCTGAGTATTACCGTTGTTGTTTTCGAAATTCGAAAAGAGACGTTTACAGGGCGTGCCAGTTAGGTAGAATTCTAAAAAATGTGCTAATTCCCTTCACCTTGGAGGCCCCCAGCAACTTTGCTGGATTTTGAGGTCTTGATTTTTTTTACCTAGCGAGAGCCTTTTTTCCCACTCTCTCTCATGTATTTTGATGTGTGTTTTACTCTTGTGTTCTTTGGTTGTGGAGTTTTAGACAACTTCACAGGCATCATCTTTTCATTTGTGTCACACAGCACCTTCAGTGCAGTAGCACAGGGAAGCCTTTATAGGCTTTCCCCAGGTTTAAATACCTTCTCTGGGATAAACTACTGTTTCCCAGAGAAAGTAAAGTAAAATTGACTAGTAAAGTCTATTTAAATTCCTAGACCCAGAACACCCTATCTTACTATAGAGTGCTGGAAGGGTTACCTAGTATCCTCTGTGTCTAGATACTCATGTAGCAGTCAAATGCTACCCTTTCCTCTCAGAATGGCTGGTGGCAGTGGTTTTACAACAAACTACCATGATTTTTCCCAACCACAAACTATTCGTAGCTCCGGTAGCGTTAAATCCCGCGGGAGCCATGTTTTTTAAGATGGCGTCTGAGCCCCCTTTGTTTGAACAGGTCCCAGTCTTCTTTTTTGCCATTTCTTTTTGGAAAGGTCCTTCTGGAGTTTGTCTCTGCGCGCCAAACCAGTTTTGGCCCCTTTTGTTGTGAGTGAAGACTGCCTCTGGCGCCCGAGTGTCTGGGGTGGGCAGGAAGTGAGGGAGGTGCCCGAAACTCCCTGTGCTTAGTCTCCTACGAGACCCAAATGCACTCTGGTGTAATTGGCTGGTTGGCTGACTGTCCGGCAGCCACCCTGCAGGGTGAGTGACAGCTATGCTGGAGTTAACGGGAGAGAACTGAATAAAAGGCAAGTCTCTTGGCTTGGAAAGCAGGGTCGATCACTGGAACGAAAGAACCGAAGACTAGCTGGAAGAGGATGGCGGCTGCAACTCCTGGACCATTGGTTTGCCCGGTGATGCCCTGCTGCATGTCCGAATCACAAGTTCATCTCGACAGACAAGTCCCCACAAGGACGACTTCTCCCTTTTGAGTTGGTGGGACCAATCAACTCTACCATAAGCCACCTGGATACCAATCTCATAGCTGGTTGTATTTTCCTCAGAGTGCTACAGGAAACCGAATAACCAGGGAGAGGGACACCAGTTTGCGTGCTTTTCTTACAGCTACCGGAATAGAAGTTTGCCAGGCTTTTTAACTGTTCAAGTGCAGTGCAGGAGTCCCCTGACGTCCTTCCTCTTGTCCCCATGTCTGAGGCCCAGGAACAGCGAGATCTGCAGGAACTGCCAGGAACAGAAGTCATCAGCTGCCTCTTTTTCCTTTTTCTTAATTTGAATGGTACTGTAAAACCAGACAGAGTACTTGCCTCTTGCGGTGAAAGTGCTTGAAACTTTCCCAACTCACAGGCCTAATCCGCTTGTGACCCAACATATGATTCTCCTTGCTACAAACTATTCCTAAGAACATTTGCAGAGACTTTTCCGTTTAACCACCAGAACAGCTTTGTCCTCTCCAAGACTTTAGCCCATTGACTTTGGCCTAGCCTATTGAATTGAACTGACCCTTCTCGTGAATACAAAAAATGTGCACTGTCTAAAGAATATTGCAACCTTTCATGTTCTAATAATCTCTGCCTTTTACTCCCCTTGAAAAGTATTTCTGAAAATATTGAAGTGTATTTGTGTGTAATATATAATTGCCTCCTTAAGTATTTTTAACCAAGAAACCTTGAGTTTAAGAGTTTATTTGAACACCTGTGATTGTAGAACTCTGTGTAACATCCTTACAGCTCTCATTCCCTCTTGAGATAAGCCTGGCTATTCAGCCTGCTACCAAAACTATGTGGTACAGACTTATACCAAAGGTTGGTTTTGCTTACACCTGTAGTCATAGTGGTCTGTAGCGGTCCCAGAGGGCACTGCATTCAATCTTTGCCTAACACCAGTAATACTATCCCTAGTGTGACGTCCACTGTACCCATGGTCCTTCACGCGTCGCGGTCCCTCAGATTGTTTTTTTCCACCATTATAGACGGACGCTAAATCGCAGAGTTCTGATTTTGGCATTACGCCGTTGATTAATCAAATTAGAGTTAGTTTACTCTTCCTATCCTTTATATCTTTCGCTCACCGACTATCGATAACATCTCGGACAACGGTGAAGAAAACGACTGTCGAACAGGGCTTCCATCGATGTATACCCCTTTTCATACATTATCTTCACCTAGCTGCCATTTAATTTAATTCTGGATAGAACCCCTTTCAAGTTCTGCCCAAGTTGCAACAAAAAATTCCCCTGGGTCGACAAGCACCTGATGTGCAATCTTTGCCTCCCACGAGATCACGTCTAGGGGAACTGTAGAGCCTGCAAGCTCTTTAAACCTAAGACGCTAAAGGACCATTTAACTAAGCGCTGGGCCCACCACGCCATGCATGTCGAGGCCACCATGCACGTGGAGGGAACCTACATCGATGGCAGCAACTCTGCATTTTCGGACAGCGAAGGCGACGGGGAAACGTTGGGTTTCCCAAGCACAAGCCACTGACCCCAACAGACATGCCGGTGGCTCTTTTACAGGGACGACTTCTGGTGATGTCAGCGCTCACACTGCCCTGACCACAATACACACAGCCAAGGGCTGTGACTCGACGCGTTAGTTGACCAAGAGCTCACACACGACGTCTAGGGAGAGGTCCACAGAATCCCTTTCCTCTAGGCACTCGAGGTCCCGATCGCCACATGACAGGCCTCAAGACAGTACAGATGTTGTGCCTAAATCCGTTCCCGAACGTCACACATCAGCAGACGAGACGTCTGTCACTCCATCGAAGATGGGGGAGGGGGAAAGCTGGAAACAGTCAGGAATAGCCCAGCTGGTTAATAAACACGTCCCTAAGAGCCTACTGAAGGGGACGGAGTCCAAGAAGCACCCTTATAAGACCCCTCATAAGGAAAGGTCACCTACACCACCCAGGGAGAGGGATTCCCAGCCACACAAAGGAACAGATTCACATCCCCAGGAAGAGGAATCCTTGTCAGCAGCACTAAAAAACAAGGGACAGCTCTCACCTAGGTCAGGCTTTTCCACTAGGCCCTATGTCCATTCCAAGCTTGGCCCCATGGACATGTGAGGACATTGATAGTCGTGAAGGATAAACTGTATGGCAAATGGCTACGGCGATGACGACGATGAGGAGGAAGATATGCATAAAATAGCCTCTCCCGTCGCTCTAGACGCCCCCCAAATGGCCAATTCGCCAATAGACAACCTTCCACTACAAAATGACATGCTCATCAAGGCAGCTGAGCACTTTAAAAAAATAACGCAGGAAACTCAACAAGACAAGTACTTTGTTGAGGACATTTTAGGGAATAAGAAAGCGGTCACGCAGTTCATTCCCATCCTGCAATCTATGCAGCAGAGGATACCGCCTTTTCTGGAGACACCTAACCAGACGCGGGCAGTTAATCCACGTATCGAGAAGCTCTTCCGCCCTGCTCCCACAGATCCTCTCTATTCGGGGACAGCTCAAAGCAGACTCTCTTGTAGTAACAACAAGAAAGAAAGCAGGAACACCCTTAGCCTCTTCGGAGGCACCACCTGACAAAGAAAGTAAGAAACTATACACCAAGGGGCATAAAGTAGCCTCTTTGGCTGCCTTTCAGGTGGGAATTGCTAACAATACCACACTTCAGGCAAGTTATAACTGCCATAAGTGGGATGAGGTGTCTGCATTATTGTCATTGGCTCCTGAACCCCCTAAAACACAATTTGCCCTGGTAGCGGCAGAAGGCAGAGCTGTTTCTAGCAGCATTCTGGAGAGTAACCTAGACACTGCTGACAATGCGGGCAGAATTATTGCAGAAGGAACAATTAAACGTCATGCGTGGCTACGCCAGTCTGGCTTCAAGCAAGAGACTCAAGCTACGCTTCTTTATATGCCCGTTGAGCCCAACGTCCTCTTCATTAAGGCCGTTGAAGATGCCCTAAAATCTGCTACAAATGAATACTACACTTTAATGACTTTGGCTCAGCTTACTAATAAACCCACAAGCCAAAGGGGTTATAATGAAAATTTTCATCACTTTTGCGGACAAAATTCACAGAGGGGTTCAGGCTACAATCAGAATCAGATATGGTTCTGGGGTAACAATCAAGGCCAGGCCCCAGAAGGTTACTAAAGGGGACAGCGCTGATTTCGCAGTCGGTGAAGGTCCTCCACTTCTAGAGGTGGAGCCACACCTCCGAAACAGTGACTACCCCCTTCAGGTGCCCTCCCATGGGAGGGAATCACCTCAGACAAATGGGTGCTATCCACTGTGGCGGTGGTTATTGTGTGGAACTAATCCAGCGACCCTGGAACCAACCCCTGCGTCAAAAGACACACTCTAAGGAAGAAAAATGTATCCTTCTTGTTACGCAAAGTTTGAATGCAGTACCCGCTGGGAACACTACAAGCAACTATGACTACAGGTGTAAGCAAAACCAACCTTTGGTATAAGTCTGTACTACACAGTTTTGGTAGTGTTGCTGAGCAGCCAGGCTTATCTCAAGAGGGAATGTGAGCTGTAATGAGGTTACACAGAGGTCTACAATCACAGGTGCTCAAATAGACTCTTACACTCAAAACTTCAATTCCGGTAGCTGTAAGTCAAGCAGACAAACTGGTGTCTTTCTCCCTGGCTATACGGTTTCCTGCAGCACTCTTAGGAAAATGCAACCAGCTCCGATATAAGTATCCAGGTGGCTTACTGTCGAGTTGATTAGTCCCACCAACACAAAGGGAGAAGTCGTCCTTGTAGGGGCTTCTCTGTCGAGATGAACTTGGCGATTCGGACCTGCAGCAGGGCTTCACCGGGCAAACCAACTGTCCAGGAGTTGCAGGAGCCGCCCTCTTCAAGCTCGTCTTCGGTTCTTTCGTTGCAGGGTGGTTGTCCTTGCCGGCTGTATTCACTCCTGAAGCCCACCAAAGGCGAAGGAACAAAGGGACCAAACCTGGTTTGGCGCGCAGAGACAAACTCTAGAAGGACCTTTCCAAAAAGAAATGGCAAAAAAAGAAGACCGGGACCTGTTTAAACAAAGGGGGCTCAGATGCCATCTTGAAAAACATGGCTCCTGCAATTGAACGCTACCGGAGCTACGAATAGTTCGCGGTCGGGAAAAATCATGGTAGTTTGTTGTAAAACCACTGCCACCAGCCATTCTAAGAGGAAAGGGTAGCATTTGACTGCTACATGAGTATCTAGACATAGGGGATACTAAGGGCCTCATTACACGGATGGCGGTAAGGGTTTACCGGTACCGGTATTTTACCGGTACCGGTAAATCCTTATCGCCTTACTACGAGGTCCCTTTGCGGGTTGGGGAATTTAACGCCTGCTTTTTGCAGGCGTTAAAAACCAACCCGCAAAGCGACCAGGGAGCCATTTACGGTACCGCAATTTGCGGTACCGTAATTAGCACCTTCCCCATTCCCATAGAGCCCTATGGGGCAAGAATGGGGAAGGGCAATGGTGCAAGGGGGAATTACCGCCCGCCAACCTTGGAATAGGGCGGTAATTCCCCTTTCCACCAAGGCGGTGCCGGTATTTTACCGGCATGAACCATGGCGCTAATAGCGCCATGGTTCACCGCCATCCGTGTAATGAGGCCCTAAGTAACCCCTGCAGCACTCTATTGTAAGATAGGGTGTACTGGGTCTAGGAATTTCAAAAGACTAGTAAAGTCAATTTCGCTTTACTTTCTCTGGGAAACAGTAGTTTATCCCAGAGAAGGTATTTAAACCTTGGGAAAGCCTGAAAAGGCTTCCCTCTGCCACTGCACTGAGGGTGCTGTGTGACAAATGAAAAGATGATGCCTATGATGTTGGTTACACTCCATAACCAAACAAAACACACAAGTAAAACACATCAAAATACATGAGAGAGTGGGGGGAAAAAGGGTCACACTCTCTTCAGGTAAAAAAATCAAGTCCTCAAAATCCAGCAAAGTTGCTGCAAGTCTCAAAGGTGAAGGGAATTAGCACATTTTTGAGAATTCTCCCTAACACTTCGAGGAAATCGCAACGCTGCTCCAAAAGGACGCCATAGAAGTCGTCCTGGCTTACCATGCAAACAGTGATATTTATTCAACCTACTTCCTTGTGCCAAAACAAAAAATCTAACAATGAGCCCAGTATTAGACCTACGCCTTGCAAACATATGTCAAGCCACAAAAAATCTGCATGATTACGCTATAAGAATTAATCCCTCTGCTAAAGCGGAGGGACTACATGGCAACATTGGATATGAAAGATGCTTATTTTCATATTTCAATTTTCCCAGCACACAGAAGATTCTTGCGGTTCAAGATAGCAAACCAGCACTACTAATTCAAAGTGCTACCCTTCGAAATAGCATCCGCACCCATGGTATTCACAAAGGTACTTGCGATGGTGGCAGCGGACCTGCGCAGGGAAACAATCCCAGTGTACCCTTAGCTGGACGACTGGCTGATTACAGGGGAGACTCCCCAAATTTGCAGGCATAACATTCAAAGAACTATCAACCTTCTCTTTCAATTGGGCTTCTCAAACGAGAAAAAATTCAAGCTTAGTGCCAAGCACTACCAAACAGTTCCTAAGAGCTGTGATAGACTCAAAGGAGGGGTTAGTCATCCCGTCAGAGGAAAGAGTCCAAAATATGTTACTGCAAATACCCCATTTTCGGGCCAGCCGCCAGATAAGCGTACGAAAAGCTATGAGTTTGCTATGATGGCATCTTGCATTTACTTGGTCACGCATGCCTGCGCATGCGCCCCATGCAGGAATGGTTGGCGAAACAATGGTCTCAGGCAAGCAGTCAGGTGGACGATCTAGTGGTCGTTTCGCCAGCACTGGTACAAAACCTTTGCTGCTGGACAAGGGAAACTCTGTTGAAGGGGAAACCCTTCCACGATCCAGAAGTGCAGGCGATAGTTACAACAGACGCGTCACTCGCCGGGTGGGGGGCTCATCACCATCACACAGCACAAGGTCTGTGGACTTGTGCCACGGCGCAGAACCATATCAATCTGCTGGAACTACTGGCGTTATTCAAGGCCCTTCAGGCATTCAGGATACACCTAGCGAACCAGTCAGTGCAAGTCTTCACCAACAGCACTACAGCTTTGTTTTACATCAACATACAAGGGGGCACCCATTCTCCAAATCTGTCCAAACTAGCACAACAAATTTGGAAATGGGCACTCAAACGGAAGATATTACTATCCTCCCAACACGTTCCAGGGGAACTCCACTCTCTAGCCGACTCACTGAACAGAGATACCCTACCAGAGGAGCACGAATGGCAAGTATACACAGGGGTCGTAGACCACCTCTTCTCTCAGTGCGGTTTCCCCGCGCTGGACTTATTCGCTACAAGCGAAAACAAACAATGCCCAGAATTCACATCCAGGTTTCCTCAAACAGGCTCCAAGGGGAAACACCCTATGGATGAACTGGGCAGGGAAATTTGCTTATGCCCCTCCTCTCCCGCCCCGACTCCTCTTATGAACAAAGTGGTGAACAAGATTCACGTGGTGAACAAGAACAAGTGACGCTCATTCTAGTTGCTCCTATGTGGGCAAGACAGTGATGGTATCCACATCTGCGCAAACTGGCGATGTCATAGAGTTTGGACATCTTAAACTACTACAGAGGTGTATGGATATCCTCAAGGAGGCACGAAAGCCAAACACTAGACACTGTTATTTCGACAAGTGGAAGAGATTTGTAATTTGGTGCCAGTCTAAACAAATAAACCCCATAGAATGTAACCCATCCCACATTCTAAATTCTATGCTACACTTGCTAGACTCGGGGCTAGTATTCAACTCTTTAAAGGTCCACCTGGTGGCCTGATCGGCTTACACCACCTCCAACAATAAAGTATTGTGGTGGAAGGTGCCGGTCATCAAAGCATTCATGGAGGGAGTAAAGAGACTCCACCCTCCAATTTCAAACCCACCGCCAGGATGGGATCTAAATTTAGTACTCGCAAAACTCATGGGGCCCCCATTCAAGCCTAAGCACAAGTCAAGTCTTAAACACCTGACTTACAAGACTGCCTTCTTAATGGCTATTACTTAACTAAGAAGAGTTGGTGAATTGCAAGCATTGTCAGTGCAGGATCCTTTCTTTGTCATACACAAAGACAAACTGGTTTTACGTACACATCCTAGGTTCTCTCCTAAACCCATCCCTAAATATCATGTGAACCAGTCCATTGAGCTACTGGCTTTGTCCCAGAACCCAAAGAGTTCAGCTGAGGTCAAACTCCACACACTATACATGTAAGGAGGGCAGTCCTTTACCATGTAAAAAAGAGCAGGCTGCTAAGAAAAACAGACCAACTGTTTGTCTCTGTAGCCCCAGGCAGAGAAGGAGACTGCATTTCCAAGAATGCCATCTCCAGATGGATAGTCAGATGCATACAACTGTGCTATTCTCTGTCAAACCAAACACTGCCTTTCACGCCAAGAGCTCACTCCACAAGGGGCACAGGAGCTACTCTGGCGTTTATTGCAAATGTCCCCTTACACAGCCTTTACAAAGCATCTACATGGAGCTCAATACACACTTGCACTCAGCACTACTGCATTGACACACATTCCAAAGCATATACACAAGTGGGACAAGCGGTTCTAAAACCTCTGTTTTCCAATGAAGCTTCTCACAACCCACCACCTTCTCCTAACACTGCTCACTAATCTATGCACAGCATGTGATCTGATCAGATTGCATAAGCCTCGCAAGGGATACATTACTCACCATAATCGTATTTCTGATGCTTGTATCTGCTTAGATTCACATGCGCTCACTCTTCCTCCCCTTGGAGAGAAGATGCATGGATGCTTTATGAGCTCGTCTGATACATATCTGCTTGGATACACCTGTAATCTCGCTACACTTCATGCTGCCTCATGTCAGAAACAAAACAATCTGAGGGACCTCGACGTGCGAAGGACCATGGGTACAGTGGACGTCACGCTAGGGATAGTATTAATGGCACGCCCTGTCGACGTCCCGTTTTTTCGAATTTCAAAAACAGCAACAGTATTACTCTGCAGTTTTCACTAGATGTCGGCCTATGCACAGCATGTGAATCTAAGCAGATACAAGCATCAGAAATACAATTACGGTGAGTAATGTATTATATATATATATATATATATATATATATATATATATATATATATATATATATGGCTTATACCCCTGAAGAGTATGCCCAATCTGGCCAGAGTTAGTGTCATGTATGTAGAGCATGGGTTCCATAGGAGGGATCACCACCTTATATAGAGGCTGAGAGGTTGGAGGAGGAACGCGGCCGAGGGACACATTTAGGTGGGCTTATTGGGGAGTTTGTTAATGTAGAATTCATGAACGAGGGTCATGTTGGGAAGGGGACACCATCTTTCTGCACCCCAAGTGCTTCAGAATAAGGCAAAGGCTGCCACAGGTACTGTGAGAAAACAGGGGGTGGGGTGCCTTAAAGGATTGTGCACAATTACATTATTGCATGTTTCCTAGATGCAGTGCACATGTGGGAATAGCAGACATCTTAGATATTAGCAGCCATACTGTAGCACAAAGCTTAAACGCAACATGGCAGTCGGCTCCTCAGGCCTAGGCCGCGAACATAAGTAAAGGAATGGGCTGTATCCCAGGCACTGACGAGAAAGGTCAGAGCTACACGGATCCATAAACTCTTCATTGTCCCAAAATGTTGCCAACTTTCACAGCCTGGGAAGAATGTGCCCTGCACGGCCATGGGAGGAGGGGCGAGTGTCTTTGTACAATACAATCCCATGAGAAGGAGGGCACGGGCCTCCAACCCCCAACAGTCCCAGTTCTAAGTTATAGCACCTGCCTTTAGGACCCCTGAATTCCAAGGTACCGGCCAGCGGCATAACGTTATTTCATTGACAGTCATTTTTACGGCTGCCTTTTAAAATAATGAATTATGAAAAAAATGTCATTGAAATTCTTTGGGGGGGTGGGAAAGGCAAATAAGGGTTTGGGGGCATCGGGAATAGTTAAAAATAGGTCGGTGACAGGGGATTGGGGGGGGAGGGAGTGAAATTTAGTTGACCTGTCTGTAATTTTGTACTAGTTTGAAAGGCAGTCGTAAAAATGCCTGTCGATGAAAGAACATAGAACCCAGCCAGCCCCAGACCACTGATCATAAACCTGTTAGACCCCCGATCAATAAAGCAGGGCTTTCCTGCCTTTGGTTCTAGGTCATGTGATTTGTGCTGCAAGGTGCAGGGAGGGATGAAATTATAGCCCAGAAAGAAGGTGGAAGACTTTGGAGGAATGCTGGCCTGTCTGCGAGCGAGTGAGTGACGTGTGAGTTAGTATGACCTCCACTGTCCCCTGGGCCCATGTCTGCTTGTACCAGGAGCACTGTTAGATAGATAGAGATGTGTTTTTTTAGTTTGCAATATTATTGCCACTTGGCCGCCTTCTGACAGATGATGACTGCAGCATCACCCACGTGGAAGATGATGGACAGACGGGGCTGCGACCAATGGCCTGGCATCCCCTATGGAGCAGGTAACCTATGTGTAGGGACACACCAACCAGCCGCGTACATTTCTGCTGTATGTAATGATGTCACTGTTGACGCTGTGCACCTTCATAATGTGCTGCTCCTGCAGATTTTGGCAGAACGTTTCCATGCCAGCAGAGTTCTCCGTTGGCACATCCATTTTTGTGTGGAAATAAACTTGTTCTCCTTGCAAGAGGTGTTTTGGGCCTTTTGCCCTAGTGGGTTGGATTTTTTATGGTGTGAGTCTAGGGGCTTTCCTACAGTATTCAGTCTGTTGGGAGTGTCCCGGGGCCCAAGTGCTCTCCCTGACACTCACCAGCTCTTTGCAGCTTTTGCCGACGGTCCCTGTGGCTTCCTATCTACTTGCGAGGCCAGCGGGTCGTCTAGTGCGAGCCCTGCTTGCATGCCAGGCATTCTTGTCCACACACCGGCAATTGGAGAGGCTTCTCTCCCGATGCATATGGCATCCTCTCCTTGATTCGCCTGATGCACCTGCAGCTCGCGCTCTGAGCTGGAGGCTCCCACACCTGTGGCCATGGCACGGCCCACTTGTCTTGGGCCCCACAAGTTCCCTGGTGTATCTGCCAGCGTCCTGGCTCCTGCTCCGGTCCCGCCACAGCTGATTCTCTGCTGGTGTCTCCCACGCAGGCCTCCCCGTTTCTCCTGTCCTGTTTTCTGACCCTCATTTTTATAGACCTGCAACCAGTTAACCGGTTGCAGGTGTGGATCCTTACTTTTTGCTGGACCATGGTTAAAGGTACATGGCTGTCTCTCTGCAGGCATCTTCTTCGTCCATGTACCAGATTTTAAATTTAAGTTGTTGTGTGTATTACTCTGTCTCCTCTTCCTCGTCCCAGTACTTTCACATTTCACATGTGGGGAAATGAGGTGGAAGGTCTTGCAATAGCCCATAAAGGTCGGGGAAGGGTTAAATTGGTCACTAATAGAGAAAGGGGGGTGCCACGTCTGGCCTGGGGGCATCTTCCTCTCTCTCCTCTCTCTCCCTATCCTGCATCTCCGAGGTTCATACTTCTTCCTGATGCTATTTTGACCAAAGGAAATGGGATAAAAACATCCCACAAAGGCTTCTGTGAAAGGAGAAGTACTGAGTCTCCCTCAGGGCCGACCTCTCCCCAATCCCCAAGGACCCTCAAACCAGTTGATCCTCCCTCGCTTCTCCAACCCCAGGGTCGGGATCCAAGAGCGATGGCTTTTCCCTGGCCACCAAGGAAGGGGATCCAAAGGAAGCAGATGCGAGGACGCCCTCAGGTTTCTCACAGGAGTCTTACTTTCTTACTTTTTAAAGGCATCTGTGTACCCTTTGTGTAGTGTTGCTGGTGAGCCCTTTGGGCTCTCCTTTTTATATTCTTTTATTTTCCTTAAGAACTACTGTTCTCAGGGTTAAGGGATACTTGTTATCCTTCTTCACTTTTTCTTTTGTGAGATCAGCACACACCACTCTGTGTTACCTTGTATCCCCTTTCTCACTGCTCCTGTAACATGTTAGTGACAAGCATACACTTATAGCTGGTAGCAGTGGACGTGTTCTACCAACGTTTGTGCAATTTCTACTCGTAGGCTGTCTTCACAGCTACGGTTACGCACAGAAGGGTCAGCATTGACCCAAAAATGTGACTTCTTTCTTTTATCGACTTTTCTTGTATGTTGTCCTTCTACCATTCAGGGTGGGGGAGGACCTGGTTGGAGTTTTGTCTTCGGCGGGAATCCTTTGTGAAGCCCACTGAGGTGTGTCTGAAGACAGGAAACAGGAAAGGATTACAAAACTCTATCCTTTGCCTGAGAGAAACCAGTTCCCACAGTTGGGGTGGCTGTCCTGATTGGATAGCCAGCCACCCTTTTCTGTAAACGGCAGAAGTTTGCAGAGGATGAGTGAATTCCTGATAAAAAGGCATGGACCCTGAGGCAGACCAGTTTGTTAGGGGAGTTTTCCTAAAGTCCCTCTTGAAGGAAAGGCTTTATTAAGCTATCCAAGTGGTTTTTCGATCCCCAACGCTTAGTATCAGTCTGTACTACTCAGAAACCTTGGTAGAGTGATAGAGCAGTCAGGCTCATCTTAAGAGGAAGATGTGAGCTCTAGGTAAGTACACTGAACCCAGTAATGCACAAAGAAACCCTTACACATACATTAATATTAAAATATATTATGTAAAATATATCCTTTGTAAAGCCTGCCGAGGCTCCATGGTGTCTGTGAAGACAGGAAATGAGGGAGGAGTCTGAAACTATGCAGTTGTTTGTCTTCTGGCATGCCTGCCTGGAACTTGTTCCAACTGGGAGGCTGGCTGTCCCGAAAGGTCAGCCACCCCCCAAAATTTGAATGTGGCATGAGTGCTGATAGGCTGGGTTCCTAGATTAATGGCTTGGATCTTGAGGCTGAAGCCAAGTCAACCACTGGAGCAAATTTGATGATGAAGAAGAGAAGACTCCTGTAGCTACTCCCAGCGACCGGAGATGCCTGCTGAGTGACTGCTGCTGTGCTGACGCCTTCTTCCATGCGACAGAGTAGACCCAAAGAGGACATCTCCTTGCCTTGGACTGGTGGGACCAATCGGTTTTAAGACGTCCTGCATTTTCGAGCCTTCCCACAATGAGCTGTTAACTTCCTGAGCTGCAAACAGCCAATAACTTGGAACCTCGAGCCTGAGTGCTGTGCACTGTCCTCTGAAGAACAAATCCCTCTGAAACTTTGGTGCACTCCTCCTGGACCTTCAGAGGCCAGATTCAACTTCTTGAAGTCCCCTCGCCAGAGTGCTGAACCGAGAAAGTGAGGCAAAGCGATCAGACGACAACCTGCGCCAAAACCACAAAGCCGCGAGAAGCACTGCAGAATCCTTTGCTGGGAACCTTTCCCTTCGACTGCTGCTGCAAAATCCCCAAAACAAACGCATTCATGGAGCCTTCTAGGAACACCCTGAACCTTTTTACCCACAAGAACTGTTACTTAACTAATACAGAAGTGTGGACTTTCATACAGCTTGTGCCAGCCTTTTTACCTCCAATTTGACCCTGAAAGAGACTCAGAACTAGATGGGGAAGGACTCTTTTAAAAGCCTAGACTCTGTGAAAAGATTGCCAAGTAGTTTACATTGTGTTTCTGTTGTAAGGATCTGAAACAAAGTGTTACAAAGTTATTACTCACCTTTGTATTACATACTGTCATTCTGAAGAGTAATTGGCAAGTTCTTACCTTTGAATTGTGTCTACTATTCTAAAAAGTAACTGCATAGTACTTACTTGGTAATGTTGGCAGTGTAACTGTATCATTCCTGAAAGAGAATAAGTTACTTAGTTTACTACAAAGTGGTTTTTATGTACCCTGAATTGCATACTGCCATTCTACAAGTCTTTTTCACTGTGGTTTACTTACCAGAAGTATTGTTTTGGTTTATACCATGTTTATTGTTTGATAGTACTTACCTTTCAAAAGAATTCTCTTTACCTATGTATGTATATAATAAACCATTATTTTTACATCACGAAGTGTTTCTTTCGACCATATAGTTCTTTGTACCTTCCTACAGCCCTCTCTCCCTCCTAAGGCAAGCTTGGCTGCTCTGCCGGTGCTACTTACATTGAATGGTACAGGCCTATACTAAGCGTTGGAGTTCTGTATTGCCCAGGAGATAGTTTTATTTAGTTCTAAAAAACTAGACTTTAGTAAAACTGTCCTAATACCTGGCACCACTGATGTGGAGTGGCACCAGAGAGTCCCCCCACTTCCTGGGCCACACACAAGGCATCACTAGCCCGCAAAAGCTGTAGCTTTCCTGGGAAAGTGCATGACCTTATATGGGAGTTCCTAACCTGGCAAGGCAGAAATACGATCAAACTACAATATGGCCAAATAACAAGTGCAAATCTAGTGGCATGGCCATTTTAGGACACAAGCCACGTTTAGTAGCAATGTGCAGTAAACGCTAATGTGCACATTAAAAAAGTACTCAAAATGGTAAAAATATAATTGCTGCCACTAGCTTGTCTTTAGGCACATATAAAAGTAATCAAGTGTAAAAGGCTAGGATGATACAAATATCTCCCCATTGTACTGCATTGTAAGATGCTGTGTGCAATGTTAACAAATTACAAACGTGTAAAAGATAAAGGGGAAACAGTTTCCCAGCACTGATAGTCTGAAGGACTGATCAGGTTCACCATAACAAATGAGCAAAAGGCAGGCAAAATGAAGTACTCTATCTGGGACCTGCCTCTGGGCACCAGCAGGAATCCTAACCCTCCTCCATTTACAGGTAAAGTGACACACATTACTGGGAACATCTGAGAGGGGGCATGAGCCAACTTGGTGAGCCCCAGAGAGGTCCTCTGTTGACCAGTGTGAAATCCCACCACAGTTGGATTGGCCCCAGTGTATCTGATAGCTTTGGACTCTCTTCAATCCATCAGTACACAATCTTGGTATTATCTGGAATTGAAGTATACTCTTCAGAAACATGTTGCTCCTACGATCCAAGGGACACTAATGTAACCTCAGCTCTTACACTTTTGGGCAAAGTGTCTGAGGGGAAGGGTACCCCTATGAGAGTACTTCACCCTTTTAAAGGAAAGCCGGATTGTCAGATTGGTCCCCCAAGGTCTTACACCTGGAGTTCTCCTTCACATGATCACGTCATCCAGAGATGACCCAAGATCCTGTGGATCTGTAAAAGTAGTGAGACTTATGGTGACCTATCTGTTTGGGGTTAGGAGTCTCACTGCCCTTTCCACGATCCCCATGTGGCTTGCCCCCCCCCCCTTATGCTTTTTTCTGGGCCTTATGGAATCCAGTTTTGTTAGAACCACCCTCCTTTCTGCTTTTTCCCCTGCTCAGACATATGCGCTGCTTTGTCCTTATGGGGCATACTATGGAAACCCCACAGGTCTGCAGCAGTAGAAAGTTTCTTATGATCAAACTCCTTTGGATCTTCTAAGTGTTGCTTAGGTTCTGGGGAATATAAAGCAAAAATATGCTCAAATATGACAAGATTCATCATGCCAGCAAAGGTAGGTACTTTATAGCCTTCAACCCACCCACAAAGGTTTTTGAGGGAGTCCTTCACCCAAGTAGCCTAAGTGGCATTCTTCTCCTTTTTGTTGTCCATAGACCTCTATGAATTGGGCAGTGTTTGGGGACTTTTTCTAAATTTTACCTGTGGTAAGACTTTATAAAACTATCCCTTGGCATACAGGTCCCAACTTCTAGTATAAGTCTGTACTACTCAAGGTCCTGGTAGTATGGCAGAGCGAGCAGCGAGGCTTATCTCAGGAAGGAGATGTGAGCTGTAGGTAAGTACAGTGAACTCAGTAAATACATAGGCCCAAAGAAACTCTTACACACTTGTAGTTGCAGTAAAATAGTTTTTCTTTTATATACGCATGGTTAAGGTTAAATATCAGGAAAGCACCATTTCAAACTAAGTAACACAATATACAATCAAAGGAATACTTCAGTAAACAATAAGTTAAGAATTATACATGTAATTGAACACAGTTTAAAGGTGAGTTAAATCACTTGTTAAAGCAACTCAGAAAATGTTCTGTTGTAGGAATAATGAGGCTAAGCGCAAAATCAACAATATCAGGTCAGTACTTGTATTACTTTTCAGAGGCCTTAAGGCTTTGAATTCTTCAAAGTCAGATTGGAGGTGAAGCAGTTAAGGCACAGATGCAGAAAAGGCAACGTTCCAGAGGAGTCTTAAGTAAGTAAAGTACTTTTGCTGGTCAAAACGGTTAAAGGGACCTTGGGAAAAGGCTCCCTGTGGACGCACAAGCGTTAGACCTGGGTGAACAGTATGGGCGAACAACCAAACATCGGAGTCTGCACCCCAGCAGCAAAGGAGCGACAGAATGACTTGAGGTATGTACTATGAGTCCCACAGTACCCGAGGAGTTGTGAAGAAGATGCAGCTGGTTTCTTTCATGGTGCAGCAGCAGTGGACCTGTTCTCCTGTTCCTTGATCGTGGTGACAAAAGGAGGGACTCTGGAAGGGATGTTGCAGCAACAGTCGAGAGAAAGGACTCCCAGCAAAGAATTCTTGGTTATCCAACATCAGTCTGCAGTTTTGGCACCTTTTCACAGGCTCCAGGGAGGAAAGTTCACTACCCTGTCAACAGCCCCGATTCTTCGGTCCTGCACTCTGGTGAGAGGACTTTGAGGAGGGGGATTTGCCTCTGGAGGTCCAAGAGCCCACCAAAGTTCTAGGAGGTTTTATTACACCGGAAGACAATGCACTGCAATATAGTCGGAGATCCCAGGGTGTTGGCGGTTTACAGCCGAGGAAGGTTACAGCACGTCGTCTGATGACTAGTCTTGCAGGCCATTTTATGGCGGATTGGTCCCACCAGCCAAAGGTAAGGAGTCATCCTCTTTGGTGCTCCTCTGTCGATTAGAAAACGGGGTCAGTACAGCAGTGGTCTCTTCATGGTTGCTGGAAGGGGCTGTCAGCGTCTCTGGTAGTCTTTTTTTGGTTCTTCTGTTCCAGTGGTCAACTTTGTTAGGGAGATTTATCATGTGTATGCTTCATCCCCTCTCCTAGTGAGACCCCAGCTTTTTGCTGGACTTCTGGACCTTTTTTGAAATCCTGAATGAGTGGAACCTTTTTCCACTCATTCATTATTCTGGGCTCTGTCTTTTGGAACTCTAGTCTTTGTATTGTACCTGTCCTATGGAGTCTATCTTCCTCCATAACTCTTAAAGGCATCTGTATTTTACTATTGCAGCACACAGCTCCTTGTGGACAGTGTCCTTTGAGATTATTTAATCTGTCCTAGAGTAACTACAGTTCTTAAGGATAGAGAGATACTTAGTATCTCCTAAAACTTTATAGCATGAGAGATTTGCACACAGCACCTTTATGTGGAGTACCAAAGTGATACATAGTATCCACCTTCTCTCTGCACCTGTGACACATAGACAAACTCCTAAGGATATTAATTCTTTATGTATATTGTTTAAAACCAACAACAATTAAGGTCTAAGATGATGTTATGATCTGGTTATTTGTATTTTATTTGTTATGTTTTAGATTATTGTAATACATACGAAGGAAATTTTAACTACACATGAATTGTAGCAAAGGAAACGTGGTTGCTCGAAAGAAAAAAATGAAAAATGTGTATTTGTTAAATTTTGTAATCATAAAAATATGTACTCGCAATTATTTTTGTAAATTGTAAAGGTTTGTAATTTTACCAAATACAATAACAAAAATTAAAAAATCCTAATTATGGCTGGTGGCAGTGGACGTGTGTGTCCTATCAACTATTGTGTGATTCTTGTCAATAGCCTCAGTAGTGCACAATAAGGGCACCCAAGTACTAACTTGGGGCCTTCCTTCTTTTTTCACCATTACTAGCATGGTTGTTCTTTGTCAGCCTGTCTTCTACCATTTCTGGGAGGGCGAGGCCTGTGTGTGTTGTTTGCCTTTAGTGGTAACCCTTGGGTGTCCCCGCCTAGGCTCCAGAGTGTCTGGGCAGGGAGGAAGTAGGGGAGGAGTTTTCCACCCCCCTGTTCTTTCTCTGCCAGAGTGCCTGAATAGGGCCAGCTCCCACTCAGGGTCTGGCTGTCCTGCTTGGACAGCCATATGCCTCTTTCTGTAAATTGCTGGGAGAGATTGCAGAGGAGTGAGTGCTGGAACTGGATAAAAGGCGAGGCTCCTGGAGTGAAAAGCAAGTCGACCACTCGAAGCTGAAGTAATCGGAAAAAAAAAGACTACCTGCAAACACTTTGCAACACTGTGAAGCGACCACTGCTGTCCAGACCCTGTTTTCTGTGTGAGAGGGAAACTCCAAAGAGGAAGACTCCTTCCCTTTGACTGGTGGGAACAACAAGTCCCAAGACAAACTTTGATTTGAGCCATCTCCCAAGGTCCTGTGAGTTTCCAGAGCTGCGGAACCCCAATACCATGAGATCTGCTGCCTATTTTGAGTGCATCATTGTGGAAAGGCGGAATCCGTCCAAGTCTTTGCTTAGCCCTCAAGGACACTCCAGAGACACAATTCAACTCAACTAGACACCCTCATCAGAGTGTGGGACTGCAGGAACCAACGAAGATGGACTGGACGAATCGCATCCTTTGTTGGTGTTGCAGAAAAGGCACCAAAACTGCAGAGTGACCAAACAAGTTGATGAAAGCTGTGCCAGAGGTCCTCCCCCGAGACTGCTTCTGAGGGATCCTGTCCATTGTCTTGCCTTTCGTCATCCAACCAAGGAATCTTGAGGTCGGGTCCAGAGCTGCAACATTGCAGAGCATCCACCACAAACGCTTTCTTCAAACCTAAGGTACTGCCAGGGAAAAAAGGTATTGCTTACCTTTATTCCAGAAAGTCGCTCCAGAGCATTGGAGTGCACATAGGTCTCCAGGGCAACACCTCTTACATCTGACTCGAGCATTGCTTGTGTACCTGCGAGTCCTTTAACAAGGTCTCCAACGTTGATTAAGTCTTCTTGTATCTTCTTTCCTAGAAACTAAAAAATAGTATCCACAGGAACATTTGACTTCTGCTGCTTTTCAAGACTTTAAGCCTCTTTGAACTGCCTTTTAGCTAGGGTTGCGTTTTGCACTTTAAAAAGACTTGCTGTGCAGGGAAACTGCATCTTGAACCTAAATCTCTGCTAGGATAACACTAACCAACTGTTTTTATTCCCAGAAATCGCTATCTTATGTGTATGCTGACTAAATGATATTACTGTATTACTTTGTGGATGCGCATTATTACCGATAGTACGGTAGACCTGTCAAACGCCTGTAACAATTGTATGCGTTCAGCAACTACCAACTAAGTGGCCTTTTGAAAATATTGAAAAGTATACCTGTGTGTGTTGGTTTAATGTGCTAAGTATTTAACATTGACTCTTGTGTAAATAAATGTATCTTTATTTTAATATAAATGTACATGTAAGTATTTCTTTGATGTGCATTATTAATTGGGTTCAGTGTACTTACCTACAGCTCACATCTTCCTCTTAAGATAAGCTTGACTGCTCTGCCACTCTACTAAGGTATGTGAGTAGTACAGACTGATGCAAAGAGTTGGGGGGGGGGTCTACAAACCACTGGGATAGTTTAATAAAGTCTTACCTCAAAGTGGGACTTTAGGAAAACTCCCCTAACAATGCAGACTTATTTTGGACCTCTGACCTCACTCATTCTCTCCTGAGAATAGCCTTAACTGCTCTCCATTGCTACCATGATTGGGTGTTGGCTTATCTCTGAGTTCCCCTGTTCAATATAACTAGAGTGGCCTATTAAAATCTGTCCACCAGGCCAGATGCTAGAAATTCATCTTAACAGTCATCCATAAATGATCTCTGCGTGTCCTCTCTGGACTCTTAAACTGCTGCTCCTAGAACATTTTCCTTGTAGACCTTGGGAATGGTTCTATTGCCACCCCAGCTGATCGCAGCCATCTGGCTTACGCAGAATACCATGCATATTCCTGCCTCGCTTAGCCAACAGCATGAACGCAAGCACCTGAGCCCCAGCCATGAGAAAGAATAGGAATGCACATTAGGACTTGATATTACTGATTCCCAGGAGTAGTGCGAAGTGAACTGGGCAGGCCAAGCAATGCCACTGTGTAAATTCTGCGGCTACTCGCCCAACAGCAACCTTGTCAAACTGAACCCAGTTACCGACAGCAGTAGACACCGGTCATCCATCAATGATCTCACCTTGCCCTCATTTGACTGCTGCTTAGAGAACATTTTAATTGATTAACTAATTATGGTTCCATCAGCTTCCATGCTGGTCCCAGCCACCTGGCTTATGCAGAATACCACACAAAGTATGGCACCAAGCTGCCCCTTCGTCTGCTCTCACCACTCCAAAGAAGCATAACACGTTCTGTTGGTCTGAGGAGTAGGGGAAGGCCTTGCAGGGCTTAAAGGCTTCATTGTGCCGAGGTCACTGTTTTGAGACAGCGTATAGTACAAACTGATGTATCTGACACTGGAATAGGAGCAGTCCTCTCACAGCTAGATGAAAAAGGCAGGGAACACCCTATATGCTTCATCAGTTAGCAGCTTAAGGATGTAGAATTGAGGTGGGCCACTGTGGAAAAATAATGTTTTGACATTGTGTGTGCCCTTAGGAACAAGGTACCCTACCTCTTTTGGACTCACTTCACCATTCAAATGGACCATAAGGCCTTAAAATGCTTGATAAAAATGAAACGCGAAAATCTTATTTACTTAGATGCTACATAAGCCTTGACAGCTTTGATGTATAACCGACTGGAACAGGAAATCCATCTAGGAGAGGATGAGATCACAATGTCCCTATCCAGAAAAGAGGGTTTGGGGTGAGGGAAGCATAAGTGTTGGGAAATATTTGCTTTTGCTGCTTTCCCTTCAAAGACATCTATGGAACTCCTCAACATTTTGTGGTTTTGAACCTGTCCTGACATCTGGAGGCAAGTGAAGCTTTTTTTAACTTCACTTGCCTGGTTGAGGTCATCTGTTTTGGAGGCACTGCTCAGTATGCCCTATGGATATCAGGGCAGGTGAACTCTGTTCTCCAGTGTGATATTCCTTTTCTGCACTGCACTGTTCACCTTACAGTGAGGTGTGCTAGGGATACTTTGTGACCCTATAACTTAGTTTTTTGGTAACTTTGTGGTTAATTGCATGATGTGTAAACTGCGTGCTGGTGGCAGGAGATATATATTTGTTTTATATTCCCACATGCACTTTTGCATTTTACCACTTGATGCCTATATACTCTAACATGGCTGTGCCACGAGATTTTCGTCTGTTCTTTGGTCATCTTGTATTGTGGCTTCCTTCTTGGGTTTTCAGAGCCGGATTTGCGGATTTGCCTTACATAGTAAGCCCTTTCCCAAACAAATCCCCAGCTTTCCTGGGCAAAACGGCAATGTGGGTTTGTGGCTGGAAGCAGGGACCGGTACTGACTGTTCCCAGTCCACATCCTGGCCAAAGCATGTCTTTTGCTGGCGCAGATGTGGTGGCCGGAGGCTGTCCATGATTGGGCAGCCCCTGCCAGTTTTAATGGTGCAGATTCTTACCATTTGTGAGCGTGGGGGGCACTTCACCTCGAATCCTGGATAAAAGGAGGACATTTGCAGCCATTACTAAGATAGCTGTTGGAGCCAAGACCCCGGCAAAGTAAAGCATCTTGCTAAAGACCCAGAGCTAGTCGTTCCAACTACCCAGCATGGTCTTCAACTGTCTGCAAAGTCCTACCCCTTTGCAGATCTCCAGAAGGCCTTCATCAGAACCTCACTCCGTGGACCAGTGAAAACTACTATTCAAATGGAGTGTGTCCTCCCACGTAGTCCTCATGTTAGGATCATTATTCTTTCAGCTTCTTAGGATTTTTTTTTTCGACAGGGGGCACTGTGTACCGTCTCGTCGAGTCGATGTCCCTCAAGGGCCTCAGTTCCACGGTTGACATAATTAGTATAAGTAGCCCATGCAGCGGCCCTTGGCTTCAGTTCTGTTTTTCAAGCTAACGCTTCGAAGAATTACAGCACGCTTTGGTTCTTCTGTGACCTCCGGTAGTTATTTTCGATCTACGAAAATGTCTTCCCCCGTCAGCTCCATCAACGCCTAAGTCAGGCTTCAAGAGGTGCCAAGACTGGATCGAAGATGTCGATCACTGACCACCACCACATATGTCTGTGGTGCCTTGGTACTGGTCACCATACCTCCGACTGGAACTCCTGTCCGGCGATGACCGAAAAGGCTCTAAGGGAGTGTAAAGATAAATTGGTGGTGGGTAGGTTGCCTTCGAAGTCTCCTTCGAAGAGTTCAAAGAGAAAGACCTATGAGTCGAGGGATTCACCTTGTTGTAAAAAATCGAAACTGTCTCTATTGAGAAGTCGATCACGCCATTCTTTGTCGTCTTCTTCGAATAAGGCTAACAAACAGCGTCACAGGTCTCCTTTGACATCTAGTGATTCCTCGGCTGAGGTAATCAAATGTCCAACTAAGTCAGACTCCCCAGCAAAATGGGATGTGTTTCATAATGAAATGCTCAAAATCTTCGAAAATGCAGCCCGACCCCCTCGAAGGACTAGCAGAAAGCCCATGCCCCTATCGATCTGCATTAGACAAAGGGAAGTCTAAGACGAAATCTTCGAAACCGAGCCATAAGCTGGTACTGCATCGAGAAAAATCTCAATCCGACAAGAAATAGTCGAGGGCTTCGACATGTCGGGAATCCAGTCCGAGGGCAGCCTTCACTGACACCATCAGTGTCTGATCCGTCGACACCAGTATCGAAGTCGACGCTGATAAAAACAACTCTGATTTCGAAGTCGTTGCCGACGATTACTTCGAAACTGTCGAAACCAGTCGAACCCAGGAAAAGGTTTTCAAACCTTTACCCAAGAAAGATTTTTTAAAAGTCTTTAACATCCATTTATGAAGATAATGCACATTCAGATACGAACACCACCATTTGGGTTACAATATGGTACCCCTAATGTGCCAGATGACTATCTCTGAAGAGTCTAGATTAAATGAACTGGAATTTGGCAAACCAGATCCTGCTGACCACGCTGACTCCTCATATAGGAAACTGATGAGTAAGGTGATAGAGTTTTTAGGTTGGAGCAGGCCTACTCCTTTTGAGCAGGATGACCTGGAAGATATTTTGGATCAAGGTCCCCAAAAAGATCCAATTTTGCTATTTCACACTGCACTACAAAAAAGTGTCTCAGCAAATTGGGAGATACCAGCGACTACGGCTGCAGTGAAAACAAATTTTGCTAGAAAATATAGACCATCCAGCAGCGACCCAGAGTACTTGACAAAACATCCAACACCAGAACGTTTGGTGGTTCAGGCTGCTACATCTACCAAGAAGTCAGCATATCCATCCATCCGTCCTGATAAAAATGATAAGAGTTGATGCCTGGGCAAGAAAAATATTTACTGCTAGCAGTATGGCATTAAAGTCAACTAATGTATCTTGTCAAGGTTTACGTTTACCCTGTGGGACTGCGTAGCTATTTATTTTTATTTATTTATACCGCGCCATAGCCCGCAGGCATCGGGGCACAAAACAGACAACATAAAACTAAAATGGCTGACGGACTAGTTTATTCGAACAGTTGTTTTCACGTTTTTTCAGAAAGTACTGTAGCTTTCCTCCAATCTCATTAATATAGGACATTTATTCCAGTTACTTGCCGCTTTAAGAGGGAAGGCCCTACATTTTTCCTCTGGCTCTTTTAGCTTGTGGTATAACAAGGAGGTGTGTGGTACTTGAGCACAGAGTCCTGTTTGGGGAGTATTTTTATTATTGTTTGCTTTAGGTAATCTGGAGCCTCTCCATATAGGCACTTATGGGCCAGAGCCAGTGTCTTAAATTGAATTTGTTTCTCTACAGGCAGCCAATGAAGCCACTTTCTGTAGTGTGAAATTTGTTCTTTCCTAGTAGCATTATAGATTATCCTAATGGCATTGTTTTGAACAGTCTGTAGCTTTTCAATGTTATTTTTTTTTATCACATTTTATTTTATTTATTTAAACAAAAACACAAACAAACAAAACACTACAGTACAAGCACGCTGCTGATATAGGCCTTGGAAAAGAAGAAGACCATCATAAATCACAAATCATAAAGCATTCCTCTCATTACACATAGAGGATTAAGTCAGGGTACGCTTGTCCCGACGTAGGGGGTCACCTCCTTTTTCCCTCTTCTGTGAGTGCCCTGGGGCACCTGATGTATCTCAACTCTGTCCTGCTGAACGATTGTCTGTTGGAGGCTTCAGTGGGCGTCCTCCCATTTTTGCCATATTTTCTGCACCTTGGCTGGGCACCCTCTGGCCGAGTATACCCTGTGTTCCATTGCTATACATATATCGCCGTCCGTCACCCATTGTTCATAGCTCGGTGTCAGGTCCGACCCCCATTTTTGAGCAATATTTCGTTTAATCAGAGCGGTTGAGGTAGAGAACAGCAGTTTTTCGTATCTTGACAGCTCAATTTCATCGTCCATTCCCAGTAGTAAAAGCTTAGGGTCCATAGGGATCGTCTTACCCATGACTCTAGATAGTTCATTGCAGCATGCCCCCAAAATTGTCGAATGCGTGCACAGTCCCATAAAATATGGAAGAAAGAACCCTCTTCTGTTTTACATCGCAAACAAGTTGGATCATTTATCTTTCCCCATTTGTAGAGGGCAACCCTAGGGTAGTATATTCTGTGCAATATCTTTAATTGAATCAGTCTAAGCCTTGATGATATGGCTACTTCCCTTGGGAACATCAGTGCCGTGACCCATTCCTCCGGTAATATTGCACCCACATCTGCCTACCATTTGGCTTGTAACGCTAGCAGTTCTGTCGTACCAAAGGAAGTTATGGCGCTATACAGGGTCGATGTCACTTTATGAGTGATTGGATCGGGGAAGAGGTTTCTCTCTATTGGGGTGTATTCCGGCAGGGAGGCCATCTCGGGGAGAATGCCCTGTAGTGCGTGCTGTAGTTGGATATAGTAATACTGTTCAGTTTGGGGGAGTGCGAGGTGGGCCGCCAGTTCCGTGAATGGAATTATGCTGCCTTCTCTCACAATGTCACCCACTGTGCATGTTCCATGTTGAGCCCAGGTCGGCCATTTCGGAAGCGTGTATACCCCCGGGAGGTTTCTGTTATTCCAGACTGGTTGGGCTTGTGATAGCTTATTTTCCCACCCCACAAACCTGTGTATCTCTGCCCAGATTTGCGTTATGTGTGCGCGCATGTTGGAGGTAAGTATTCGGGCTCTCTTCCCATAGAGGTATTGCATGATCGGCCTCTCGGGAGTGCCATCTTCTAGTGATTTGTTGTGTGGTGCAGCTGGGTTCCCGTACAATTGGTCATTCACTATTGTCAGTTGGCTGGCCCAGTAGTACGTCTGCATTCGGGGAAGTCCTATTCCGCCTTCCCAAACGGATCTTTGAAGTGTGGCGAGTGTTATGCGTGGGTGGCCGTTATTCCACAGCAGTTTTCGGAGTGCTTGGTCTATCTTTCTGAATATATTAGGGGGAATATATAGCGGGGTGTTCTGTAGCACATATAATAATCGGGGCAGGGACATCATTTTGAAGAGCGCTGTTCTACCAAGTAGCGTCAACGGAAGGGACGACCAGTGTCGGGTGTCCTCTATAAGCCTTGTCATCACCGGTTGCAAATTCCTGGTGGTATAATCATTCGGGTTATTTGTTATTAGTATACCAAGATATTTAAACTGTTCCCTCACTACCTGGTAGGGGCATCGGGATGGTATTGCTCCCTCTACCTGCGTCAGTGGGAACAGGGTGGATTTTGCCCAATTAACCCATAGTCCACTGAAAGCACCATACGTCTGCAGTAAGGTAGTCACTATGGGGCAGGATCGTACAGGTATATCAGCAAATCATCCGCGTACAGGGACACTTTGTCCTCCCAGTTTTCTGACCAACAGAAGCCTTGCCATGTTTCATTATTTCTCAATATTATCGCGAGTGGTTCGATTGCTATTGCAAAAATCATAGCAGACAATGGGCATCCCTGTCTGGTTCCCTTTCCTATCTCAAAGGATCTTGATACGTGGCCGTTTACTTTTGTGACTGCTAACGGTGATTTATAGAGTAGCTTGACCAAGCTCATAAATTGGGGTCCAAATCCCATTCTATACATTATTTCCCAGACCGCCTCCCAGTTAATTGAGTCGAACGCTTTTTCGAAGTCCACCGCCAATAGGGCTAGTGGGCCCCAAATAGTGCCCGCATTCTCTATTGCTGTATGCAGCCGATGTATGTTCATACGGGTGGATCTCTGCGGCAAAAAATCCACACTGATCCGGATGAATTAGAGATGGGATGATTTGTTGAAGTCGGTTGGCTAACGTTTTGGCTAGGATTTTGGTTTCAATATTGATAAGGGAGATAGGTCTGTAAGAACAGCATCTATCTGGGGGCTTATCCGCTTTGGGTATTACTACTATTGTGGCCAGTCTCAGGTCCAACGGAAGGGATCCCTCACTTCGGCAGGTTTCGTACATTTTAAGTAAATGTGGGGTGATTACGTTAGACCCTATTTTTTTCCACATCTCTACCGGGAAGCCATTGGGTCCCGAGGTTTTCCCGGATTGGAGATCCGCCATGGCTGAGGACAACTCTTCCTCCGAGATATCAGTCTCTAGTAGGGCACTTTGGTCGGGTGTTAGTGCTGGGAGGGTAATTCCTGATAGGGCTGTGGCATCAATGGGGGTAGTTGGTGCTTTATAAAGCTCCTTGTAGTAGGATTCGAACCCTTCCGCTATGTCCCTATCTGCCGTTATCAATATGTCCTCCTGTGTCTTTATTGCTCTGACGTGCCTGAGCCCCTCATCTCGTTTCTCTAGCCATGCCAGTAATTTACCCGCTTTGTTCCCGGTCTCATACACTCTGGCACGCATTGCTGCGTGCGCCTGTTTTGCGTTATCCAGAGCAACATTGTGCAGCCGTTTCTGTGCTAGCTGTAAAGCACGATGTGTTTCTGGTTTGCTTTGGGATAGGTGGTCTACCTCTGCCCTTTGCACTCGTATCTCAGCTTCTCGGAGTGCTTCCGTCTGCTTTTTTTTGTGGGCGGCGATCCAGGAGACGAGTTCTCCTCTTAGGACTGGTTTATATGCCTCCCATACGGTTATCGGACTTCCCACGGACATTGCATTTAATTCGAAGTACGATTGTGTAACATTTTGGGCCTTTTCTATTAGTTCGGGGAAGCCCAGATAATAACTATTTAGTCTCCAAGTGGGTGGAGGGACCGGTCTGTCAGTGCAGAGTTCTAATATGAGCGGAGAGTGGTCTGATATGCCTCTGGGTAGAAGCTGTGTATCGTTAGCTAAGTGTAGTTCGGAGGCTGGGAGGAAGAAATAGTCCAGCCGTGACATAGAGGCATGTGCCCCCGAGAGGAACAAGTATTCTCTCGTATTGGGGTGGAGATGTCTCCACACATCTTTTAGCCCTAGTGCATCCACAAAAGTAGCGAGTTTAGTCCGAGTGGAGGGATTTCTTGCACGAATATGCGTGTGGTCGAGTTCCGGATTCATGACATCGTTGAAGTCTCCCCCCACTATCACCAAGTTCGAGGGCTCTGCTGTGATTATGGGAGTTATGTCTTCAATTAGGGCGGTAAGTAGTGTTGGTGGTGCATAGATGGCTAGCATGGATACAGTGCGTTCCCAGAGAGTCCCAGTCATGTGCACATATCTACCCCCTGGGTCCTGTGTGACAGTGAGTAGGTCAAGTGGCAGGCGTTTGTGTATTAGGATTAGTACACCACGGGCCCCCATAGAGAAGCCCGCGTGTAATGCTGTCCGGTAATTGGACCGTCTTAAGAGGTTGCAGTTAGTTCCTGCTAGGTGTGTTTCGGTTAAGAATGGTACATCTGGTGTGTGTCGATTCAAATGCTGCAATACAAGGAGTCTCTTAATGCTATTACCCAGCCCATTCACGTTCCATGTCATCAGTTTGATGGATTTCGTATTATTTTTATTAATGGACTCCATCATGTCGGTTGGGAGTTGGCTGTTGCTGAGTGTGATACATGTGTCCTACAACATTTAACTTAGTACCCCCGGAGGGAGCAAGACCCTGATCCGCAGCGTGTATAAACATTTGAGCCCGATTGAGACCACGGGCCAACCAAAAACAATGAACTGTATAAACAATTTCTGGTACAAATTCAAACTCCCTTGTTCCCTCCCCATACTCCGCCCCAACATGAAGTACCTGTCGCCCGAACATCAACCCGAGCTCAACTAGTGTCCGCTCAGATTGCCCTTAACAATTCTTACTGTTTCTACCGCTTTTACAACTGTTTCCACGAAAAACTTTGGGGGGCGTGTGTTTGTCTGAAACAGTCGCCGTATAACTTTTCAACTATGTCAGTTACCTTGATGCCTGGCACACATCCGAGGTTGGCTTCACACCAAGTCGGTACCGCTGTCTAGATGGTTGCTGTTGTTTCGATCATTATCTTAACCCTCCCCCACGGCTAGCCGTAGGTTGTCATCCCAGACCGGAAGTTGGTCAGGTGGGGTTCCCTGGCTGGTGGGTTGGCAAGGTGCACATTTCTGTTTCTTCGGTTCAGTCTCCAGTCGCCTTCTATGTGTGATTCCGCCCATTTCCAGGCCTCCTTCGGGTCGGTGAAATGGACCGTTGTCCTTTTGTGGAAGATTTTCAGTTGGGCTGGGAAGATTAGCCCATATTTAATGTTCAAAGAGCGCAGCTGTTTTTTGATTTGCTCAAATGATTGTCTTGCCTTCTGAACTTCTCTCGTATAATCTGGGAAGAATGCAATCCTGGAGCTGTTATGTGTTATCGTGCCTTTGGTACATGCCATATGCAGTAGTGCGTCCCGGTCTCTATAGTTTAAAAACTTTGCTACCACTGTCCGTGGCGGGGATCCAGGCGGTGGAGGAACGGTGGGGACTCGGTGGGCCCTTTCCATCGAGAAAAATTTGGAGAATCTCTTCTTGTCGAACAAGTCAATGAGCCATTGCTCGAGAAACAATTCCATGCAGTCTCCTTCGGCCTTTTCGGGCAGGCCTAGAATCCGCACATTATTCCGCCTTGATCTGCCTTCTCCTTCGTCCACTCTTGCTTCTAGTACCTTTAGGCGGGCTGTGGTTCTATTCAATTATAGCTCCAGGTTCCTGAGGCCATCTTCTGTCCCGGATATGCGCCGTTCAGCTTCCCCAGTACGGGACGTTAGCTTTTGGAGATCATTGCGTAGTAAAGAAACGTCCACACTTATACCATCCATTTTTTGTTCCATGGAGGCACATGAATCAGCGATTGCTGCCATAATGTCTTTCAGAGATATCGCTTCTCTTTCTTGTGAGAGGGTATTTTCCGGGCCAGGCGAGTCCTGCTCCGGTAGTTGGTCTGTTGGCTGGGAGGTGGTAGCAAACGCATATTGGTCCATCCTGCTCTGTGTTGTTGGTTTCCGTGGTTTGTCTTTCCCCATCCTGTGGCGGTGGGCGGCTGCGTGGGGCGCAGGAGTTCGTGCAATGTGTGTTAACGGGTTTGAGGTGAGTCTCGGTTCTTTGTCCATGAAGGCGGGCAGAGAAACCGTTGCATCTGCTTAGGAGGTTGTCTGTAAGCCACCCACTGACCGGGTATAGTGCTGATCTCCACGGCCTGCAAGCGTAAGGTATGTCTTCTTTTCTTCGGTGGTGTCGGACCGCTGGGGCTCGGATCTAGGCCAGTTTGTTATAGGCATATGTTTGTCAATAGGTAGTGTTACGCCGGGATTTCTCCTATGCCTCTTTGTGCAGGAGTTATTTTTACAGTAAGGCTGGAGTCTGCCTACGGATCGTGTACTTCTCCCACTGTAGCGGTCGCCGGGTTGCTTCCCTCCCTGCCCGTAAGGAGTGCGTGCTGGCCTCGGGTGGTATGTCTTGTGGGGTGGCACAGTATCACCTGTCTGGCTGACCAGGTCGAGTATTGCTTCTTTTGCTTGGGCATTGCTGCGGGTCCGGTCCGCACCGGGGCACGTCCCCGCCTCCACACAGTGTTGTCTGTTGGGTACCGCTGTCCCTCCGCAGTCTGTGATACAGTGGATTAAAAGGGGGGGGGCACGACCCCTGGATCGCAGGCCCGGACAGGGACCCAACCGGGGCCACAGTCCGCCCCACCAATCGCTCCAGCAACCAGCGATCCGATCGCCGGTCTCCTACCTCTTGCTGCGATCAGCCCCAGGCACTCCTCAGGTCCCCCGGGCCCCAAGACCACCGTTGGTTTCCCCCAAGCGCCCGCAGGTATTTGGAAGTGCCCGGGATCGGGTGATTCGGCTCCTCTGAGGTGTAACGCACCTGTTGGTGTTCCCGCCTCAGCGATGTCTCACGCGATGTGTTTCGACGCTGCTCCTTCCAAGGTTGGCCACAGCCGAACACGGGTCGTTGAGCTCAGCGCCACCCCTCCTCGCCTCGCGGCGGGTGGCTGCAGGTCACTGTGTGGTCCAGTTCGAGCTCCGAGGGCGCACGGTGGCCATTTTGGTTGCCGCAATCATTCCATCCCGCAGCTCCCAACTCTCCCTCGGTGTTTCGGCCCCACACAATTGCGTTTTCCCTTATCAGAGGGTGCACGGCCCTCGAATCACAGGCCTGGAGCGGTAGGGAGCGCCGCTGAGTTCGTACCGCGGTCGGAACCGCAGTAGCACCATCAACCAGCGGCCCGACTGCCTCTCTCCTACTGCTTGATGCGCTCAGTCCCTGGCGCACCTCAGGCCCTCCGGGCCTCCTAGACCACCGCTGGTTTCCCCAAGCGCCCGCTGGCATCCACAAGCGCCCGGGCGACTCGGTGCCTCCGAGGCGCGATGCACCCGTTGCTGCTCCTGCTGCGTCTCAGGGAGTGTATTGCAGCGCTGTTTCTCCTGAGGCAGTCCCCAGCCGGGTGCGAGACGTCGGGCTCAGCGCCACCCTTCCTCACCTCACAGCGGGTGGCTGCAGATCACTGTGTGGTCCGGTCCGCGCTCCGAGGGCGCACGGCGGTCATCTTGGTTGCAGCACTCGTTACAGCCCGCAGCTCCCAGCTCTCCCTCTGTGTTTCTTCTCCACACGTTTGCGTTTTTCTCTGTAAGCACACCAGAATGTAGCGCGGATCTTCTGCTTTCCGTGCCTATGATTATATTTTCTCCTCCATAACGGAATCAGGCAGGATGTGTCAGGATACTACGGCGGCTCGCGGAGCGGTGCAGATTCACGTCTGCATCGGCTCGTAGCTGGCCACGCCCCCCTTTTCAATGTTATTTTTGCTTGCTCCACATAATAAGGCGTTGCAATAGTCTAGCCGGGGCATGATTATGGCTCGAACTAGAGTTTTGCAGTTTTTACGTAACACTAAGGGATTTATTTGCCTTACGATTTTAAGGGGGTAGTGTGCGTTTTTAGTCACGTAAGTGACATGCGCATCCGCATTGAGGGATGCCTCAAATATTGTGCCTAGCGTTTTCACTTTTTCATCCACCTTGATGTTACAGGTGTCTAGTGTAAAGTGGTCCAACTTTTTTCTGGCTTGGGAAGTTCCAAAGATCATGAGCGCCTAGAGCTGTTTAGACACATCTAGTTTTCAATCCTGGATGATCGAGTATATGTGATTGAGGGTTGTTGTATCTTTTGCATGGTCACCACTAAGACCCATGATGAGCTGGAAATCATCAGCGTAGCTGGTGAAATGGAAGCCCATATATTCAAGTTTTACATAAGAGCCTTTTGTAGATGTTAAAAGGGATTGGGGAAATACAGTCCCCTTGTGGCACTCCATATGAGTTTGAGCACGCAGTACCCCAGCATATCTTGGATGTTCTTTCCCTGAGAAAGGAGCGCATCCATTCTACGGCTTGGCTTAAGCATTTACCGATATCAGCCAGCGTTTCCAGTAGACTGGCGTGGTCTAGGAGATCAAACACCGTTAAGAGATCTAATAAAATAAATAGGCCAATTTTACCCTCATCTATACTTCTTAGCATTTGCGTGTGCAGGTCTAGCAAAGCACTAAACCAGATTTTTTGTAATGAAAAACCACAGCAGTTTCAAAATGACCTGTAGTTGGATGGTTGCTGCCTTGTCCACTATTTTTAGTAGAAAAAGGGGTATTGGTTATTTATTTAATATAATATACATATAACCACATGGTTTTGTATATACAATATAAAACATTAGATACAAAAAACAATAATACAGTTAGCATTCAAATTAAATCTAATTAAAACATTCTACATTTCACATTTTGTTCTCGGAACGTACCTTGTTAGTCTAGTTACATGAATTTACAAATAAAGTACACCGTTCGAAAGTTCATTTAAAATTTGAATACACTTCCAATAAAACCTAGTTATAAAATTCATGTTGTTTCCTTGCATAAAGATGGTCCATAACATAGCTAGATCTTTATACTGGTCATCATATGATTTCAGATAGCTTTCTCTGATGCAATTTAAGCTTTCACAATCCACTTACAAATGTTTTAACGTTTCCAGTTTTGATTCTCCACAAAGGCGACAACCTCTTAACTGCACGCGGTAAACCCATTGTTGCACCTTTAATCTCCAGAGTTTCGCAACAATTACATTTCATGAGCATATATTGGCGTATTATCTTTGGACAAGGATATGCCTGCACGTAGGCTGCAGTGGAAATGGGACCCATGCAGTACTGTAAATACTTTCCACTATTACTAAGAGTGGCCAGTTGCACAATATGAGCTTCAGTACTGCATTAGTTATACTTCTTTTTCAACCATGATTTAAAACTTAGGCTACTTTGCGGTGTATTAGTGCTCTCGTATTTGTCTCTCCGAATTTTGTGTTCAGCCATAATTTTATCCAAGGAACCCATTTTCATACAGTTTTCAATATTCTTGAAGGCGGATATAAACTGTACTGCTATCATGTCATTATCGAATACTGACAATTTTTCGTAATGCATCATATTTCTAAAGTTAACATCAGTAATAATACTATTCAATTCAAATTCCAACAGAATATACTCTACGGAAACGCATTGAGGTAGGCGCATCAATTTACGCAAAATGGTTGCCTCAAACATTTGAATTTCCTGTGTAAAATTGTGCCCCCAAATCTCAACACCGTACAGTAATATGGATTTAACTCTTGCCTTATAGAGACGAATAATGGTCTTTACAGAGAAACCCATATTGTTCCCAATGAAGCAACATATGGTATTTACGACTATCAAACATTTGTGTTTCAGTTCAATCCAATGGGACTTCCAGTTGAGTTTATGATCAACATATAGATAAAGGTATTTATATGACTCCACTTGTTCTAGTGGAGCACCATTTAGAGTCCATATATGTTTTTTTGGCAAACTCGATTTTTCGAGAAGACAATCATTTTGCTTTTTTCTATATTTACTTTAAGGTTGTTACTAATAGCAAAAACACTCAAGGTATTAAGAGAGATCTGTAAGCTGTATGGAGTATGATCAAGTACAAGCAAATCGCCTGTATATGCTAACCAATTGAAAGACATGGATCCTATTTTTGCTGGACATGTTAGGGGATTGACAAGTTGTACTGAAGATCTGCCACGTAGAGATTAAAGAGTGTGGCTGCAACTATGCATCCTTGCTTAACACCTTGATATGTCGGGAAAGATTTTGAGAGTTTCCTTGTACCATCCAAGCAAACCTTTACTGAGGTGTCTATAAGGCTAGCAACATAGTTAACAATCCTGATGGGATATTCCACTTAACTAATTTTGCCCAAAGTTTGTTTCCATGCACTAATCGAAAGCAGCACTAAAATAGATATAAGCGCAATACATGTTAGAATTGCGCCGCTTCCAAGAATATTCAACTACAGATGTTAATATGATTATGTTATGTGCAGTATTAGCTTTTACCCTAAATCCAGTCTGGTTAGGAGGCAAGATTGTATTCATACTAATCCACTCATTTAACTCAACCAAAAGAACCCTTGTGAAGACTTTAGCCGGTATATCGGAGCATGGCCAATAAACAATAGTTTTCTGGGCTGTTCCATGCCCCTTTTTTGTAGACTGGTAATATATTGCTCATCTTCCAAGATGGAGGTATAGTACCACTCGCTCTAATTTTGTAAAATTGGATTCATAATGCTTTAGCCCAACTCTCAGGGGAAGATTTTAACAAATTGTTACACACCCCATCAGGGTCCGCTGCTCGAGAGTTATTCAGACAACAAAGATTTTATGGATGTCATTTATTGACGCCCTACAAACCTAAATGCTATTGGGTAATTTCAACACATTAGAAGTGTCTATGGTTCCCAGGGTCTATAAAATATAGGTTTCACAGTCAGTTAATGGGAAGATCGCTTTTTTTTGTACCACAAATAACTTTTCCAGTGCTCCATTTTGCTGGAATTTTTGTATGCCTTAAGCCGGGTGCGATACAAGCACTTAACTGATTTAATATACGTGGTCACCTGGCTATTCTCAGTTATACCTAATGTTGGATACAGAGTTGCTGCAATCTTAGCTCGCATAATTTCTTTCTCCTCTGCTATTCTTTTGTCATAGGATACTCTTTTGTTAGTCACAATATTGGACGGTTCATATGGTGTTTTGTACTTTAGTTTATAGCTGCAACCTTCACTCATTTGCATCATTATAATCGAGAAATCTACAATAATTCCTTCACCAGCAGAAGACCCAGGCCCTTGGTATGTACTCACTCAGGAGGCATTGTGCTCTAGAGTTGCCCTTAGTCAAATTTCTTGCATTCCACTGTATGCGATTCGAATTTTCATGAAGATAAATGTCACCATTCAGATCTTGACCTAATGTTAGGACTGCAGAAGCAGATAGCTTTGTAGGGGCGCATAGTGGAAAGTGGTCCCTCTCTTCGAGAGAAATTATACCCATATACACGATCATGGATAAACCGGTTATTTTGACAAATATATACTCAATCGTTGTCGCACTTTTACCCGCAACACGAGTAAATGCCATGTTGGCATTCCCCAGGCAATACCAGTTTAACATAGTAAGTCCATGTTCTTCAAATAAATGAACCCTGTCGGTTTGTTTTCTTTATGGCTACTGGTGATGAGGAGTTAACTGTTAGAAAGTCAGGGTGATTGAATTTTATTTTTGCATTAAAATCTCCCATCAACCATACGGGATATGACTCGGAGTAAACCTTAATCAAGTTCCTACCACTTTTATATTTACTTTAGTTTTTACACAATTCGGAGGATTGTAAATGTTAATTACCAGGATCTGCCAGTTTACCATTGGTTAGAAAAGCTGCCTGTACAGTTGGAGTACGTTCTTTTGACACTGCTAATTTCCAGGGTGCTTTCACTGTTAGGAGAAGCCCACCCTTTGGACGCCCTCGAACTCCTTTAGTTGCCATCTGGTGTATGGTTGAGCGACCACCCAATTTAATTTTTTCCGTAAGCCATGTCTCTTCGAAGGGCCACAAACATGAAAATATCCATATTAGCTGCCAGTCCATCTTCTCCAAATATGGAACTATAACCTCTTGTATTCCAGGCTACCTTCAAGTTTTCATCATCGAGGCTGTGAAGTAAAATTACTTTTGAGAGCAGATGGTAGCCACTGCCAATAACCATCTACTACATCCCCATTTGTCACACCTAAAACGGGTGTGTGGTGACATCTGGATTCATATCAGGTATCTTATTATTATTCACGGTCTGTATACATACACCCTTCTCACCTGGAAGAGCTTGCCTATTTTTTATATTCACACTTTCAAATGGATTGTGTCCTCCCACGTATTACTCATTTTATGATATTCGTTATCGCCAGCTTCGCTGCTTCGGAAATGTTTTTTTCGGCAGAGGGCGCTGTGTTCGAGGTTGTGGCGTCGATTGTCCCTCGATGGGCTCCGTACCTCGTCGACGTCACTAATGGTATAAATAGCTCGAGCCGCGCCCGTTGGCTTAATTTCCATTTTTCCAATTGCTTCGCTCTCGAACGGCGCGCTTCGAAATTTTCTATTGAAAATGTCGTCTTCTTCAACACCTTCAACACCCAAGACTGGGTTTAAAAAGTGTATCCACTGTGGATCGAAGATGTCGGTGACAGATCCTCACAGCGTTTGTCTCTGGTGCCTCGGTTCTAGTCATCGAACCGGCGGCTGTGGCTCCTGTCCGTGAATGACTGAGAAGGCCCTTCGTGATAGGAAAGGTAAACTGGCGGTGGGGAGGGAAGCTTCCAAGGCCTCTTCGAAGGCTTCGGCTAAAAAACATTAAAAAAGAAAGAGTGATTCGAAAGAATCAGATAGTCATAGACACTCCAGGAGATCTCAATCTCGTAGTAGATCGAGGCACTCTTCATCTTCCTCTTCTAAGAGTGAAAAGGAGACATAGATCTCCTTCGTCATCTTCCGATTCATCGACCGAAGTGCTACGATGCCCGACAAAGTCGGAGTCCCCTAGAAAATGAGAGGAATTTCAAAAGAAGGTGGAGGTATTTGAGAATGCGGCCTCAACCCCCTCAATGAAACCTCAGAAGAGCCGTACCCCTGTCGCTCCATTGGATGACAAAGGTAAGTCGGGAACTACTGTGGTAAAACCTGGTAGTATGGAGGAAACTCGAGTCGACGCCAAGTCGTTGAAGACTCATCGAGAGTCGAGTACCTCTCAGATACCACATAAGAAACAGAAGTCGTCAAACTTCCACGACTTCGTCGATGCCATCGGTGCCGGCAGCTTCGACATCGAAGCCAAAAGTGTCTTCGACGCCTGTGTCGAAGCCTTCATCGGGGTCGTCTAAGATTCCTTCGACGAATCTTTCCATTCCTTCGACGAAGACTCAGGAGGAAGAGAGGAGATTCACTCCTTTACCAAAATCAGACTTTTTTAAGTCTAGGTCTTTGATTTTTGAAGAATCTGGCTCTGAGGATGAGGAAATATCTCCTTTTGGAGTGCAATATGGCACTAGACAAGTTCCAGAAGAACTTATAGACCCAGAATCTAAGCTGAGAGACCTGTGCGAGACTCTGCATTCTGCTAGTGGCATTGACACGTCACTGGAAATTAGTTTGCTAGGCCTGACCCTGCAGAACATGCAGATACAGGGTACATGAGTCTGATAGAATATATGGGTTGGGGTAGAACCTCACCCACTTTTGAACAGGACGATATGACAGACATAATTGTTTGGGATCTTCAGAAGGATCCAGTTCTCCCCTTCCATAGGGCACTTCAGAGAACAGTGGAGAAGAACTAGGAAAATCCTAAAAATATTGCTGCTGTAAACAGTAATTTCCCCAAAAAATATAGACCAGCTAGTTCGGATCCTGAATATTTAAACAGACGTCTCACTCCAGAAAGTCTCATTATTCAAGCAGCAACTACTTCAAGACAGACTGCATATCCTAATATATCCCCCCCCCCCCCTGGATAGAGAGGAGAAAAAAGTTGATGCTTGGGCCCGTAAAGTTTTTACTTCGGGTAGTATGGCTCTCAAGTCAACCAATGTCACCTGCACCATGGCCAAGTTTATCCATACCCTGTGGAACTGCATTTCGGCGACGGCTGATCATATTCCGGAAGGCGAGGAAAGGGAAGGCTTCCTGAATATTGTCAAAGACGGGAAGGAGGCAATGGGGGAATGCCTCCAGTCTGGACTGGATACTGCTGATAGTATCAGCAGATCCATGGCTGCAAGCACTGTAATACTGGACGAGGAAGAGGTGCGAAACCAGCCTCAGGATCGGCATCTTTGCCCTCAGCCGCTCCTGCAGCCGCCTCCAAATCACTCTGAGACCTTGTTACACAAAACCCCAGTGGGAGGCAGGATCTCTCAGCATCTGAAGGAATGGCAGGGCATTACCTCAGATGCTTGGGCACTGGAAACAGTAGCTCAAGGTTCCTGTCTCCCCTTCCAAAAAAGGCCTCAGAACCATCCGCCGGGAACCAACTCTGTCAAAATTTCAGATGCGCTCCTGTTGCAGGATATTTTAACACTGCTGGAGAAAGGTGTTATAGAACAAGTACCTGTAGCGGAGAGTAACAAGGGTTGGTACTCCCCATACTTTCTCATCCCAAAAAAGGACAGAGGAATGAGACCCATCTTGGATTTAAGAAACTTGAACAAGTTCCTCAGGAAGGACAAGTTCAAGATGGTGACCTTTTCTCAGATCCTTCAGGCTCTCCTACTCCAAGACTGGTTGGTATCATTGGACCTTCAGGATGCTTACTTTCAACTTTCATGTGCCAATCCATCTCAAGCACAGAAAGTACCTGAGATTTGCGATTGGCAATTCTCACCATCAGTTTCGAGTTCTGCCATTCGGGTTGACCTCCGCCTGAGGTTTTTAACCAAATTAATGGCGGTGGTGGCAGCAAGTCTCGGGAGAGGGGGGGATTCATGTCTACCCCTACCTGACGATTGGTTGATCAGAGCACGTTCTCCCGAACAATCTCAGGAGCATCTTTCGATCACCTGCCACTTCCTTCACAAATTGGGCTTCTCCCTCAATTTCAAGAAGTCCCACATGGTACCATCCCAAAAGCTCCAGTTTATCAGAGCAGTCTTGGATACTTCCTCGAGAAAAGCCTTGCCTCCCGAGGTGAGAGCTCTCCACGTTCTGCAGATGGTAACAACATTCCAGAATGCCCAGCATCTACCGGCCTTTGACTTTTTGAGGTTGCTCGGCCTCATGGCATCCTGCATTTTCCTAGTAGCAGAGGCCAGATTGAGAATGAGATCCCTTCCATGGGCACTCAGGACTCAGTGGTCCCAGTTCACAGGGAATATGTCGGATCTTCTGCAAGTCCCGGGCGCAGTTGCTCAGGATCTACTATGGTGTGCTTGCAACGACAACATCCTCAAAGGAGAATCTTTTTGGCAACCATGGCCGGAGAGAACAGTAGTAACGGACGCGGTGGGGAGCACACACCAACGATCTGACAATCAGCAGTCGTTGGTCTCCATCGGAGTCCAAACTACACATCAACCTATTGGAGCTGAGGGCAATCAGACTAGCGCTGAAGGCCTTCCTGCCCTCTGTACAGGGAAAGATGTCCTGATAATGACGGACAACACTGTGGCCATGTACTACCTCAACAAGAGAGGCGGCGTAGGGTCACTACCACTGTGTAGAGAGGCAATGCAGCTTTGGTTCTGGGCAATACAAGATGGAATCTCTCTATCGCCAGTTCACCTAGCCGGAGAGCAGAACACGGCAGCAGACGCTCTGAGCAGGCAGAGCACAATCTCCCACGAGTGGGAGCTAGCTCAGGAAGTCCTTCTGGAGATCTTCGCCCTTTGGGGAACCCCTCAAGTGGATCTGTTCGCTACCGCCATCAACCGGAAGTGTGAACAGTACTGCTGAAGGGAATTTCCTCTGAGAGGAGCTCTAAGAGACGTGTTCGTAGTGGAGTGGAAGTTCCCACTTCTGTACGCATTTCCTCCAGTCCCCGTGATTCCTCAAGTAATCAGGAGGTTGAGAAAGTTCAGGAAAACTATGATCCTATTTGTCCCGGATTGGGCCAGGAGGACGTGGCACCCGGACCTTCTGGACATGGCCATCTGCCCTCCAGTACGTCTTCCGCAAAGAGAGGATCTTCTCTCGCAAGAGGAAGGTCGGGTTCTCCATCCAGAGGTCAAGACACTCAACCTTCACGCATGGTTTCTGAGAGGTTGAGATACAAGGATTGGGATCTTCCGGATGAGGTTATGGAGATTTTACTTTGGGCCAGAAGGCCAGCAACAAAATATTTGTACCGATGTCATTGGAACAAGTTCAGTAACTGGTGCAAAGAGAAGGATGTGAACCCTTTTTAATGTGGCACCCCAATGGTGCTTTCTTTTCTATTACATTTGGCCAATTTGGGGCTCCAGATTGGAACAATTAAAGGATAACTGGCTGCGCTATCTATTTTCAAGCGCTCCTCGGAAGAGGTTTCTTACTTCAGAATTCCATTAATCATTCAATTCCTGAAAGGGCTTACTAACGTATACCCTCCAGTACCTTTTCATGTCCCAACTTGGGATTTAAATCTAGTAAAACTAAACCTTCCTTTTTACCAAAAGTAGTTTCTGACTTCCATTTATCACAAAAAATCATATTACCAACATTCTATCCTCCTCCTCATTTGGGCAAAGAAGAGGAAAGACTGCATAGACTGGACCCCAAAAGGGCTCTCAGTTTTTACATTTCAAGAATGTCAAAATTACGTCAAGATGACCAACTCTTTGTGGGTTAAACAGGTCATAAATTGGGATTATCGGTGACAAAATAAACCATATCCCGCTGGATCATTCTGGCTATAATTGAATGCTACAGATTGGCGGGAAAGGACCCGCCCCCAGATGGGCTTCGAGCCCATTCCAGTAGGTGGATGGCTACTTCTGCGGCTCTCAAGAGGGGAGTTCCTGCAGCGGATATTTGTTCAGCTGCAACATGGAAATCGATGCATACTTTCATCAAGCATTAAAGCATTATTGCTTAGATGCTTCCTCTTCCAATGCAGGTTTATTTGCCAAGGCGGTACTTCATTCCGTCCATCAAAACAGTATCTAGTACTCCCACCTCCAAAATTGCCACTGCTATGGGAGTCTGTCATAAGATGAGGAATACGTGGGAGGATACAATCCATTCGAAGAACAAGTTACTTACCAACTGTAACATACTTTCGACTGGATGTTCCTCCCACGTATTCCTCATCGACCCTCCCAACCTACCCCACAGTACAGTTTGCGTTTTCTTACACTTTCCTCTCACGAAGAGTGCATCAGTCATGAGGCACACCTGGGTGTTCCTCCAATATTTAATCGAAAAAACAAAACTGAATCCAACAGGCACGGCTCAAGCTATTTATACCATCAGTGACGTCGACGAGGTATGGAGCCCGTCGAGGAACAAACAACGCCACGACCGCGAGCACAGTGCACTCTGCCGAAAGCAATTTTACGAAGCGGCGAAGCTGGCGATAACTAATATCATAAGATGAGGAATACGTGGGAGGAACATCCAGTCAAAAGAACGTTACAGTTGGTAAGTAACTTGTTAGTCTAGGGCATTCGGTTCTTTTTTGGGGTTTAATGTTAATGATCGAGGTTTGAATTGGGGCATCATTACCACTTTAGATGTGTAGCCATGTCTAAATAGATCTTGAAAACTTAATACAAAGTCAAGGGTGGATGTAATGCTGAACCAAATGTTGGTGATATATTCATTCGTATTCTCCACCTGATCAACAAACCGGATGTCATCTGAGCATATTCCTCGAAGAGGAAGAATCATGTGGCAAATTCGCAAGACAGCATCACGATTCAGAGGGGTGGGGGAGGGAAAGAGTATCATAGTTATTAGATACTAATTGCAGTTGAAGTGCTTTGTGCAATTCCGAGGGATTCACGATTATATCAACTTGATTTGAGATGGGGACATTAGGTGCCCACATTTAATCTAATTAGTCGGGGATATTAGAGCGAGGGATCAGAATGTTTTTAGCTATTTTGATGAGCTAGCTGACTAGTCATAGGGTTACTGTTTTTCGAAATCGCAGACTTATTGTTTTTGTCCAGTATCTCAGGATGCGGATAACTTGATAGAAGCGTAGTACTAGAACTCCCACCAGCCGTTGCACTACAGTTTTCAGATGTTAAATTGAGGTTACTGAGGACATGCTCAGGCTCAGTTTCAAGAATCGGCGCTAGTTTCACTTCAAAGTAGAGACTGTTAAGGAGAATTCTCGTAAATGTGCCAATTCCTCCCACCTTAGAGCCCTCCAGCTCTTTTGCTAAACTTTGGGACTTTGAACTTTTTAATTCAATGTGTTTTCGGTGTTTGTTTCTTTTTTTAATTATGGAGTCTGACCAACTCAATAGGCATCATCTTTTCATTTGTGTCACACAGCACCCTCAATGCAGTGGCACAGGGAAACCTTTTCAGGCTTTCCCAAGGTTAAATAACTTCTCTGGGATAAACTACTGTTTCCCAGAGAAAGTAAAGTGAAATTGATTTTACTAGTCTTTTTAAATTCCTAGACCCAGCACACCCTATCTTACTATAGAGTGCTGGAGGGGTTACCTAGTATCCCCTGTGTCTAGATACTCATGTAGCAGTCAAATGCTACCCTTTCCTCTCGAAATGGCTGGTGGCAGTGTTATGACAACGAACTACCTTCATTTTTCCCGACCGCGAACACCGGTAGCATTAAATCTTTTAACCGGTATCACCGGTAGCAATATTTTTTTACCAACTATGCTGACGACACTCATCTGGTCCTGGAACTGAGTGGGGATTACACTAAGGATAGTACGATACTAAACACACTCTACGAAAACATCGAAGATTGGATGGACAATAACTGGATGTGCCTGAACGGCAATAAAACCGAATTAATGGTCTTTGGCTCCACCCAGGCTTGTGCCAAACTCCCCGCTGACTATCAGGCCTTCCAAATTAAAGAAACCCTTATTCCTGTGGCAGATGAGGTTAAAACACTAGGCTTGACGTTGGAAGCCTCCCTCAACTCAGATGCCCAGGCTATTACATCAGGCTACTTAAAGCCATTAGACCACTATTGAATGAGAAAAACTGCGCCACAATAGCAACAGCTACCATCATGTCACGGTTGGACTATGGTAATGCCCTCCTGGAAGGAGCTAGGAAGCAAAGCATCCAAAAATTCCAGTTGGTCCAAAATAACGCAATCGGAACGGTCAAAAAGAAAGCAAGAAGCGAACACATCAGTGAAGCTAGACGGGATCTCCACTGGCTGAGAATAGAGGATCGCTTACAATTTAAGTCTAGGTGCCTAACTCACAAGTGTTTATACGGCAAGGCACCAGCCTATTTGAAGTCCAAGCTCACTCTCTACCATCCGCCTATGGCATTAAGATCAGAAGCAAATCGGCTCATAACTCCCCAGAAACACAAGAAGGAACTCGGCATGGGCAGAGCTTTCCCTAACCGAGCGGCATCTAACTGGAACAAATATCCTAGATTGGACTCCAATCTTTTGGTCTTCCGCAAAAAACTCAAAACAGAGCTTTTCAAGTAACCCTCTGTCTAGGCCCTACCGAATCAGTTAACCAGTATTCTTATGTATTTGTCCTGTCTCACCTTTCAGGCTCCATCTTGAGTTGTGTCCATGTCTACATGTAAGCGCCCCGATGCCTGCGGGCAGTCAGCGCTATACAAATAATAAATAAATAAAATTAAAAATAAATTGCGGTATCCATGTTTTTCAAGATGGCGTGTGAGCCCTCTTTGTTTAAGCAGGTGCCGGTCTTCTTTTTTCACCATTTCTTTGTGGAAAGGTCCTTCTAGACTTTTGCTCTGCATGCCAAACCTAGTTTGGTTCCTTTGTTCTTTCGGCTTTGGCGAGCTTCAGAACTGAAGACCGCCTCTGGGGCCCAAGTGTCTGGGGTGGGCAGGAAGGGAGGTAGGGGCCCGGAACTCCCTGTGCTTAGTCTCCTAAGAGACCCAAATGCACTCTGGTATGATTGGCTGGCTGACTGTCTGGCAAGGACAGCCACCCTGCTGGGTGACTGACAGCTAGGCTAGAATGAATGAATGGGAGAGAACTGAATAAAAGGCGAGTCTCTTGGCTTGGAAGACAGAGTCAACCATTGGAACGAAAGAACCGAAGAGGAGCTTGGAGAGGACAGCTGCTGCAACTCCTGGACCGTTGGTTTGCCCAGTGAAGCCCTGCTGCAGGTCCGAATCGCTAAGTTCACCTCGACAGAGAAGCCCTACAAGGACGACTTCTCATTTTGAGTTGGTGGGACCAATCAACTCGATTGCCACCTGGATACCTTTCTCAGAGCTGGTTGTATTTTCCTCAGAGTGTTGCAGGAAAACCGAATAACCAGGGAGAGGGACACCAGTTTGTGTGCTTTACTTCCAGCTACCGGAATCGAAGTTTTGCCAGTTGCCAGCTTTGCGACCAGTCCCAGTGCAGGGCAGGAGTCCACCAACGTCCTCCCTCTTGTCCCCATGAATGAGGCTCAGGAACAGTGAGATCTGCAGGAACAGAAGTCTTCAGCTGCACCTTTTTCTTCATTTCTTAGGTACTGTGAAACGAGGCTGAGTACTTACCTCTTGTGGTGAAAGTGCTTGAAACGTTCTCAACTTGCAGGCCTAATCAGCTTGTGACCCAACATGGGATTCTTTCTTTTACAAACTACTTCTGAGACCTTTGGCAAAACAACCAGAACTGCTTTATCCTATACAAGACTTTAGCCCACTGACTTTAGTCTGACCTATTGCATTGAATTAACTCCTCTGGTGAACTCAAAGTATTTGCAGTCTAAGACTAACTGTAATCTTCCTTTTATTAACCTATGCCTTTTTGCCCCTACTTCAAAGTACTCTGAATGCCATTTTGCTCCTCCTTCAAAGTAGTTTAAATGCCTCAAACGTACAGTGTAAAGTACTGAAGTATATTTGTGTGTATTGTAGATTGCCTCCTTCTAGTGAATGTTTTATAACAGACTGAAATAAATTAATAAGTGTTTTACCAAGAAACCTTGAGTGTAAGAGTTTATTTGAATACTTGTGATTGTAGACCTCTGTGTAATATCATTACAGCTCACATTCCCCTCTTGATGTGAGCCTGGCTGCTCAGCACCGCTACCAAAACTGTGTAGTACAGACTTATACCAAAGGTTGGTTTGCTTACACCTGTAGTCCTAGTTGTGTGTAGTGGTCCCAAAGGGTACTGCATACAAACTCTGCCTAAAAGCGACTATTCTTTTTACCTACTCCACATGCCAATTTACGTGTATACTGTTTTTAGGATATGAAGGCTTGAGATACAGCCCTAGGTTTCACTTTACCATTTATTTGCAAAACTTTACCTCCCTTTTTTGATTTTCATTCTTTAGTGGTGACAAAGTAATGGTATTGGTTATTGTTCGCAAGTTTGCTGGGTCCTTACTGAGTCCTGGCTTCTTATGAGTGTGACTGCTACTCCTTTAATAGAAGTGGGAACTTTCTTATGTAAGAAGGAAGCATTTATGAATTGTTTAGACCCTTTCTTTAATGTTTTTAAGAATGATCTTGGTTGGAAGGAGGTCCCCTATACAGGAGGTAGGCCTGATGTTCGCCAGCAATTGAGTAATGTTGTCAATAGTCATGGCCTGAAAGCCAAATTTAGGCATGGTGTTCGTGTTCTCGATGTTGGTTTCAGTCGCTTGGTCTGGAGGTGTTTTTATAATACTTTGTGCATTTAAAATTTTTCCGCGGGCTAATGGGTCCTGCTTTTTGCACATTTTCAGTCTTCCGTATTCGGGTTAATGCTCTGAGTTAGGGCGATGGGTTTTTCCCAAGATCTGTATAGCTCAAAGAGTTTTTTGATATTATGTCCAGCTTGTTCAATTTGTGCGTCAGAGTACATTATTTTGGCCTCGAGAATCCTTGTCTTGTATTTCCTTTCTATAGTTTTCCATTTATTTCTGTTCTCATTATTCTCATTTATTTGCCCATAAGCACTCGGCTTGTCTTTTTTCCTCTTAATATCTTTAGGTCAGGGGCAAGCCAGTCTGGTTGATTAGGGCGGTCCTTGATGGTCTTTGTCTTTAATAACGGTGCTGCATTGTCTAGTAGTTGGTTGATTTGAAGCTTGTACATTTCTGCAAGTCTGTCTGGTGGACCTAAGTCCGATGATTCGTTCATGACAGCTTGCATACAAGTTTCTAGGTCTCCTGAGAGTTTATTGTAATTCCGGTTTAGTATTTTCTTGGGTAACTCGCAAAGTAGTTTCTTGGGTGCAGGCAGACAAACTATGCATTCGACCTTACAATGGTCTGACCAAATGCAGGCGTTAGCCATGTTTCGAGTTGCCACCCAGTCCAGGATATGGCCTCCTATTTGAGTAGGTTTATCATTGTGCATTGTTAGTCCTGCATTTGTAAGTTGTTGTTCCAGCTCAAGGGCTTCTTTGTCATTGGCATCCCTTGCCACCTGTTCAAATCTCTCTAGAGTATGGTAGAGGAGTTTGGACGATTGGAGGAGTTAAGTAAATCCCATGTATTCGATTTTGAGATTCAAAAATGCCAATTTCCTTCCTAGTTATAATTGCAACTCCACCCCCCATTCCCTGTAGGCGATTCTTGTTAATCGTTTTATACCCAGGAGGGGTGGCTAAATCAATACAGGGGCCGCTGCTTACTTGTAGCCATGTCTCTGTGAGCCACAAAATATCAATCCCATTGTCAAGGATGTAGTCGTGTATGTCCAGTGCGTGTTTAGGCAAGGACTGTGTATTAAGTAGGGACAGTTTTAAAGTGTCAGGCTTTTGCTTCGTGGTTTTATTGTGCGACGCTGAGCGAGAAACACCTTGATTGTTTTTGGAGGTGTTTCTAATGGAAGGTCCGTTTGCTATGGAGATGAGCTTGGCATCGGACAACATGGATCCTTGTGACTCGCATATTGCTGGTATGGGTCTGCTTTCATGAAAGCATCCCATGTTGGCAGGGCGAGAAATCATCAAGAAAGGAGCTATGATGAGTCTTACCTAGAATGATTAGAGTTTATGGCACCACTCCACTGCGTACAACGCGGACCAGCCCAAAAGCACCGGCGCTAACATGTCAAAAATGATAAAATAAAGCCCTGCACTTGCAGGGAATTGTAATTTCAGTAAACTACAAAGCGCCGGCGTAATGTCAGCCTTTCAAAGGTACCAGAAGTTCTAAGGCTAATATCCCTCAATAAAGGTCTTACAATTCTAGATGTCAATTTAAGTGTTCTAATATGAAGGTATACACAATTTAGATTTAAAGATGTTAGCAATTTAGCAGAAAGTTGATTGCTAGCAGTTCTTTCAAGGCGTGCTAGTCCTGCAATGAAAGGTGGGATCAGTCAAAAATGTAATCAGATTCAGCACACTCTTACAAGCTGAAACTAGAAAATTCAAAGTTTGCCCTGTATTTCCCTATCAAACACACACTCAGACACACGCAGTGATACAAGCTATGGCGGCTGACCACATCCCGGAAGGCGAAGAAAGAGTAGGCTTCCTGACAATCATCATGAATCGTAAGGAGGCAATGGGTGAATGCCTTCAATCGGGTCTGGATACTGCAGACAGCATCAGCAGATCAATGGCAACTAGCACAGTTTTTACGCAGGTTTGCGTGGTTGAGGAAGTCCGGATTTGCACCAGATGTGCAGTCTAGACTCCTCAACATGCCCTTTGACGGCTTGAGGCTGTTTGGCAGTAAGGCTGATGAGTTTGTAAAAGCTGCAGACCTCGAAAGTGGCGGCTAAATACTTCAGCACCACCATTAGACAGCCTCAACACCCCTTCTCTGGTACATCATCTTGGATGGGCAAGCCCTTTTCGGTTCTATTACTCAATTGGAAGAGGACAAGCCCGTCAAAAAGGTCAGAAGATTCCCTCGTGGTGAGAGAGGTGCTAAGCAAACCCAAGCAACAGGAGTTTTACCTTCAGCCGCCACTTCAGCCGCCTCAAAACCACTCTGAGGCCTTGACTCGCAAGATCCCGGTGGGAGGCAGACTTACTCTGACAGAATGGCGCGGCAGTACTTCAGATGCTTGGGCACTGGAAACTGTAGCCCTTCCTTTCCAAAAAAGGCCTTGTGATCGTCCACCGAGGAACAAATCTTTCAAAGTTCTGGGTCAGCTCCTTGTGGAGGAAATGTTGACGCTGCTAGAGAAAGGTGCTATAGAACAGGTACCTGTGGCAGAAAGGAACAATGATGGCATTCCCCATACCTTCCGATTCCCAAACAGGACTGAGGCTTGAGACCGATCTTGGACTTAAACAAGTTCCACAGGAAGGACAAGTTCAAGATGGTTTCCCTTTCCCAAATCCTTGAGACTTTCCAACTCCAAGACTGGATGGTGTCATTGGACCTTCATGATGCTTACTTTCATGTTTCGTCCATCTCAAGCCCAAAGTACCTGAGGTTGGCGGTACTGGGCTCGTTCACCCAAACAAGCCTGGGAACATCTCAGCATAACTTGCCACTCTCTTCACAGACTGGGCTTCTCCCTCAATTACAAGAAGTTCCACATGATACCATCTCAAAGATTCAAATTTATTGGAGCTGTCCATTATGCTTCCTCAGGGAAAGCCTTGCCACCCGTGGTGAGAGCTCAACACATTCTGCAGATGGTCACCAAATTCAAGAGTGCTCAGCATCTTCTGGCCCTCTTATTTTTTTTAAAGTGTTTTTTTGTTTTCGTTTGCTCGGTCTCATGGCATCCTTTATTTTACTGGTGCCAGAGGTGCCTCAGAAGGAGATCCCTCCAGTGGGCTCTCGGGACTCAATGGTCCCAATTCTTAGGCAGAATGCCAGACCACCTGAAAGTTCCAAGCAGAGTCTCTCAGGACCTTCTGTGGTGGGCTTGCAAGGACAACATTCTCAAGCCAGAACATTTTTGGTAGCCATGGCCTGAGATCACGGTAGTGATGAACGCCTCACTCACTCACTTCATCGGAGTCCAAACTACACATCAACCTTTTGGAGCTGAGGCCAATCAGACTGGCGCGGAAGGCCTTTCTGCCCTCTGTACAGATAAGCAATGGCCTGATAATGACGGACAACACAGTGGCAATGTACTACCGCAACAAGAGAGGTGGTGTAGGGTCACTACCACTGTGCAGAGAAGCAATGCAGCATCCGGTCCTGGGCAATTCAAGAAGGAATCTCTCTATCGGCAGGTCATCTAGCTGGAGAGGAGAACGCGACGGCTGACGCTCTGAGCAGGCAGAGCCCAGTCTCCCATGAGTAGCTCACAAAGTCCTTCAAGAGATCTTCACCCTTTGTGGAACCCCTCAAGTGGATCAGTTTGCGACCAGTGTCAACCAGAAGTGCAAGCTCCAGGGCATTTCCCAAGAGGAGAACTAGGGGACACGTTCGTAGTGGATTGGGAATTTCCACTCCTATACGCATTTCTTCCAGTCCCAAACATTCCTCATGTGGTCAGGAGGTTGAGAAAGTTCAGGAAACCCATGATCCTAATTGCCCCAGATTGGGCCAGGAGGATGTGGTACCCGGACGTTCTGGACATGTCCATCTGCCCACCAACACGCCTTCCACAAAGAGAAGACCTTCTCTCGTGGGAGGAGGGTTGGGTTCTCCACCCAAAGGTCAAGACACTCCGCCTTCATGCATGGTTTCTGAGAGGCTGAGATACAAGGATTGAGACCTCCTGGATGACGTAATTCAGCAAGAAGGCCAGCAACGAAAACATTGTACCGCTGCTGTTGGAACAAGTTCAGCAGCTGGTGCAGGGATAAGACTGTGAATCCCTTTCTATGTGAGACACCTATGATGCTTTCTTTTTTATTGCATTTGGCGAATCTGGGGCTCCATATTGGAACAAATGAAAGGTTACCTGGTCGTGCTATCTATTTTGAAGCGCTCTTCAGAGGAGGATTCAGATTTTAAGATCCCTCTGATTGTTCAATTCCTAGACTTACTAATGTATTTCCACCAGTTCCATTCAAAGTCCGTATATGGGATCTTAACCTAGTGTTAACATTTCTTTTGAGCCTAAACACTCAAGCCCATTAAGACTGTTAACCTTCAAAATTGTTTTGCTAATTGCAATGTCAGCCCGCAGGGTAAGCGAGTTGCAGGTTCTTTCCTTTAAACTTCCACATACGGTTTTCTATAACAAGGTTGTCCTCTGGGTAAAACCTTTTCTACTTAAGGTAGTCTCCGACTACCACTTGTCGCAAAAAAAATGTTTGCCAACTTTCTATCCACCTCCTCATCCTGGAAAGGAGGAGGTAAGATTACATAGACTGGACCCAAAAAAGGGCCCTATTTCTACATATAAAGAATGGGTACATTTCATCAAAATGACCAATTAGTCATTGGCTATACTGGCCCTAAATTGGGTCTAGCTGTTAAACAAACCATATCCAGATGGATCATCCTGGCTGTTGGGGAATGGTTAGCGGGCAAATACCTGCCAGACGGCTTAAGAGCACATTCCACAAGGTGCACGTCAACCTCTGCTGCTCTTCAGAGGTGTCCCAATCCACGACATTTGTTCAGCGGCCACTTGGTCGTCTATTCACTCGTTTGTGAGACATTACTGCCTGGATTCATCTTCCAGTCAGGAAGGGCAATTTGTAAAAGCGGTCCTTCATTCAGTCGATGACAACAATTAAAACAAGATATAATTCGTACTCCCACCACCAAATGATTACTGTTTTGGGAGTCTATCATAAGATGAGGAATACGTGGGAGGACATAATCCATTCGAAGAACAAGTTACCCCAGGTAACATTCTTTCGATTGAATGTTCCTCCCACATATTCATCATTGCCCCTCCAGCCTACCCTGCCGTAGAATTTGTGTTCTTACACTTGGCGCTTTCTTTAAGCCTACGGTCTATGGTACTCCTGTTAATTACTCTTCAGGAGGGGGGAAAAAAAAATAAACAGAAGCCAACGAGGACTGCGTGCGCTACTTATACTAATGATGGTGTCAACAGTCAAATGGAGACCCTTGAGGGACATAAGACTCGATGAGACGGCACACAGCGCCCCCTGTCGAAAAACAATTCCGAAGCAGCTGAAGTTGGAAGGATAATTATCATAAGATGAGGAATACGTGGGAGGAACATCCAATCGAAAGAAAGTTACCAGGCGTAAGTAACGTGTTCGTCTCGACCCATGCCCGAGAATCCTGCCCTTGGAAGCCTTCAGAATTGTTCCGGAACCATCCTGTGGGTCGACCTACTTGCTTGTGGGCTCATCTTGTGTTTGGAATTGGAACCCTGCAGATTCTCAACTTGAGAAACCAGAGCCTCCCTGAAATTGCAACCCTCCAGCACAAAGCAGGGCCTTTCAGGATCAGCTTCTTTGTTTCCGATTCGGGAGTCGAATTTGTTTGCAGTGGCCATTGCTAATCGCTGCTTGCATCATGTCCTGGGGCCTCAGAGGTCATTAACAACCATCTTGCCAGAGTGCGGAATCGCTGACTAGCTCGACATAAATATAGATGTGAAAGTGATCTCTGCACCAGCGACATCTAGACCCCATCCAAAGGAACCAAGATCCAGAGCCCAGTGATTTCAGGAACCACAGGAGTGGTCCCGGAGTGAATCTTAGAACGGAGGAGATTGGGGGGGGGGGGTAAATGCTGGGTAAGATTTTCATAATTTGGGTAAATTTTCCTGACCTGTGTCAACCCCAGAAACTTTTGCTTGGACTTAGTAATTATTTTACCTTGTCCCTAGGTGAGTGGGCATCTTTTTACCCTCTCACCTAGTCTTATAGTCTTTTTATGGGTGACCTTTTTATGTCTCTCCATAGTGTATGATTGCAGTTAGTTTTCTATAACTTTGAACTGACTAATGTACCATGGCAGCAAACAGCATTTTAAATGCAGTGGCTTACTTTTTAATTCTGATAATTTCTCGGGTGAACTACTGTTCTCAAGAAATAAAGTGGGATTCACATCCCCTTTACATTTATTTAAGTGAGCCAGTGATTGGAGTTGTGGTTTCCTATAACTTTGCGCTTAGGCTGGGTTGCCCCTTTGGGCTTCCTTGTTAATTTCTCTTTAATGTACTTGGGTGAACTACGGTTCGGAAGCGGTAAAGGGGGATTTTCACCCCCCCTTACATTTTATATAGTGAGCCAGCACACCCCATCTTATGTGGGGTTTGGGTGGATAAAATGTACATGGTAAAAATGTTATTACAATTGCGAGTTTACTTGAACGGCTGGTGGCAGTGGTTTTGCCTTAGTGAAAGTTTAGTCATATTCTCCAGCATGGGGTGTGGCATGGATTCACATGCTCATGAATATTCCCTGTGGTCAGGCTGGGAATCCTCGGTAAAGAAAAAAATCAGTATCGGTTTAGTTTCTGATCTGTCTTTCTTAGTAGTAACCAATCACTGATCTCTGGGTCATACTGCCCCCAGCCAATGACTGCCCTCTCCCTAAGCCCCGCCTCTGGCAGCCATCCTCAGATTTTTACCGCACGCTCAAGTGTTGGGAGTCCTCGTGCTTTAGCTCTGGAGTTTTTGCTGCATTTTCGCGCTTTTTCAGGAGATTCTCATTTTTTCGGTTTAATCGAGCCTCAAGCTCCACCGTTTCTACTTCCGATAACGGGGACCCGTTTCGGAATTCTTCTACGCCCCTCAAGGGTGAAGTTTTCGTCGAGTTTACACTTCTTGGAGGATACCAGAAGATCTGCGGCCTACCTCAACGGACATGGTCCAGGACAAGGGAAGCTCGACGCCCGGATCCAAGCTGTTCAGGTGCTGCCCTGGATGCGGATTGCAGAACGTTTTCAAGGAGGATGAGCACTCGCGTTGTCTCTATTGTCTTCATGAGGACAAGATGCACGTGGAGAAGGACTGTGCGTTCTGCAAGAACCTCATCTTGTGTTTGGAATTGGAACCCTGCAGATTCTCAACTTGAGAAACCAGAGCCTCCCTGAAATTGCAACCCTCCAGCACAAAGCAGGGCCTTTCAGGATCAGCTTCTTTGTTTCCGATTCGGGAGTCGAATTTGTTTGCAGTGGCCATTGCTAATCGCTGCTTGCATCATGTCCTGGGGCCTCAGAGGTCATTAACAACCATCTTGCCAGAGTGCGGAATCGCTGACTAGCTCGACATAAATATGGATGTGAAAGTGATCTCTGCACCAGCGACATCTAGACCCCATCCAAAGGAACCAAGATCCAGAGCCCAGTGATTTCAGGAACCACAGGAGTGGTCCCGGAGTGAATCTTAGAACGGAGGAGATTGGGGGGGGGGGTAAATGCTGGGTAAGATTTTCATAATTTGGGTAAATTTTCCTGACCTGTGTCAACCCCAGAAACTTTTGCTTGGACTTAGTAATTATTTTACCTTGTCCCTAGGTGAGTGGGCATCTTTTTACCCTCTCACCTAGTCTTATAGTCTTTTTATGGGTGACCTTTTTATGTCTCTCCATAGTGTATGATTGCAGTTAGTTTTCTATAACTTTGAACTGACTAATGTACCATGGCAGCAAACAGCATTTTAAATGCAGTGGCTTACTTTTTAATTCTGATAATTTCTCGGGTGAACTACTGTTCTCAAGAAATAAAGTGGGATTCACATCCCCTTTACATTTATTTAAGTGAGCCAGTGATTGGAGTTGTGGTTTCCTATAACTTTGCGCTTAGGCTGGGTTGCCCCTTTGGGCTTCCTTGTTAATTTCTCTTTAATGTACTTGGGTGAACTACGGTTCGGAAGCGGTAAAGGGGGATTTTCACCCCCCCTTACATTTTATATAGTGAGCCAGCACACCCCATCTTATGTGGGGTTTGGGTGGATAAAATGTACATGGTAAAAATGTTATTACAATTGCGAGTTTACTTGAACGGCTGGTGGCAGTGGTTTTGCCTTAGTGAAAGTTTAGTCATATTCTCCAGCATGGGGTGTGGCATGGATTCACATGCTCATGAATATTCCCTGTGGTCAGGCTGGGAATCCTCGGTAAAGAAAAAAATCAGTATCGGTTTAGTTTCTGATCTGTCTTTCTTAGTAGTAACCAATCACTGATCTCTGGGTCATACTGCCCCCAGCCAATGACTGCCCTCTCCCTAAGCCCCGCCTCTGGCAGCCATCCTCAGATTTTTACCGCACGCTCAAGTGTTGGGAGTCCTCGTGCTTTAGCTCTGGAGTTTTTGCTGCATTTTCGCGCTTTTTCAGGAGATTCTCATTTTTTCGGTTTAATCGAGCCTCAAGCTCCACCGTTTCTACTTCCGATAACGGGGACCCGTTTCGGAATTCTTCTACGCCCCTCAAGGGTGAAGTTTTCGTCGAGTTTACACTTCTTGGAGGATACCAGAAGATCTGCGGCCTACCTCAACGGACATGGTCCAGGACAAGGGAAGCTCGACGCCCGGATCCAAGCTGTTCAGGTGCTGCCCTGGATGCGGATTGCAGAACGTTTTCAAGGAGGATGAGCACTCGCGTTGTCTCTATTGTCTTCATGAGGACAAGATGCACGTGGAGAAGGACTGTGCGTTCTGCAAGAACCTCATCTTGTGTTTGGAATTGGAACCCTGCAGATTCTCAACTTGAGAAACCAGAGCCTCCCTGAAATTGCAACCCTCCAGCACAAAGCAGGGCCTTTCAGGATCAGCTTCTTTGTTTCCGATTCGGGAGTCGAATTTGTTTGCAGTGGCCATTGCTAATCGCTGCTTGCATCATGTCCTGGGGCCTCAGAGGTCATTAACAACCATCTTGCCAGAGTGCGGAATCGCTGACTAGCTCGACATAAATATAGATGTGAAAGTGATCTCTGCACCAGCGACATCTAGACCCCATCCAAAGGAACCAAGATCCAGAGCCCAGTGATTTCAGGAACCACAGGAGTGGTCCCGGAGTGAATCTTAGAACGGAGGAGATTGGGGGGGGGGTAAATGCTGGGTAAGATTTTCATAATTTGGGTAAATTTTCCTGACCTGTGTCAACCCCAGAAACTTTTGCTTGGACTTAGTAATTATTTTACCTTGTCCCTAGGTGAGTGGGCATCTTTTTACCCTCTCACCTAGTCTTATAGTCTTTTTATGGGTGACCTTTTTATGTCTCTCCATAGTGTATGATTGCAGTTAGTTTTCTATAACTTTGAACTGACTAATGTACCATGGCAGCAAACAGCATTTTAAATGCAGTGGCTTACTTTTTAATTCTGATAATTTCTCGGGTGAACTACTGTTCTCAAGAAATAAAGTGGGATTCACATCCCCTTTACATTTATTTAAGTGAGCCAGTGATTGGAGTTGTGGTTTCCTATAACTTTGCGCTTAGGCTGGGTTGCCCCTTTGGGCTTCCTTGTTAATTTCTCTTTAATGTACTTGGGTGAACTACGGTTCGGAAGCGGTAAAGGGGGATTTTCACCCCCCCTTACATTTTATATAGTGAGCCAGCACACCCCATCTTATGTGGGGTTTGGGTGGATAAAATGTACATGGTAAAAATGTTATTACAATTGCGAGTTTACTTGAACGGCTGGTGGCAGTGGTTTTGCCTTAGTGAAAGTTTAGTCATATTCTCCAGCATGGGGTGTGGCATGGATTCACATGCTCATGAATATTCCCTGTGGTCAGGCTGGGAATCCTCGGTAAAGAAAAAAATCAGTATCGGTTTAGTTTCTGATCTGTCTTTCTTAGTAGTAACCAATCACTGATCTCTGGGTCATACTGCCCCCAGCCAATGACTGCCCTCTCCCTAAGCCCCGCCTCTGGCAGCCATCCTCAGATTTTTACCGCACGCTCAAGTGTTGGGAGTCCTCGTGCTTTAGCTCTGGAGTTTTTGCTGCATTTTCGCGCTTTTTCAGGAGATTCTCATTTTTTCGGTTTAATCGAGCCTCAAGCTCCACCGTTTCTACTTCCGATAACGGGGACCCGTTTCGGAATTCTTCTACGCCCCTCAAGGGTGAAGTTTTCGTCGAGTTTACACTTCTTGGAGGATACCAGAAGATCTGCGGCCTACCTCAACGGACATGGTCCAGGACAAGGGAAGCTCGACGCCCGGATCCAAGCTGTTCAGGTGCTGCCCTGGATGCGGATTGCAGAACGTTTTCAAGGAGGATGAGCACTCGCGTTGTCTCTATTGTCTTCATGAGGACAAGATGCACGTGGAGAAGGACTGTGCGTTCTGCAAGAACCTTTCGGAACGGACCAAACAAGATAGTCGTTCCCGCCTTGCCACCTAGCTGGAGAAGGGCACAGCAGGTGAGAAGGCGAAGAAAAAGTCTGAGCAGGCTTCTAAGTCCTGTGAGGGCGCCCCGGCGACGGGGGCCCAACAGAAGGCCAAGCACCGCGAGTCGGCGGGCACCGGGAGCGCCGAAAGGTCGGGCTCTTCGGCTGCCATGCAGGGCGCTACTCCCCGGTACGTTCGACCACGAGCCAGCGTTCTGGTTCGGGGAAGAGGAAGTCCGAGAACCCGGGTAAGCCGCTGGAGCGGACCCGGTCGATCTCGAAGGGGGAGCGAGGCACTGACCCTCCCCCCCCCCCCCAAGGCGAAGGCCCAGGACGCACCTAAGGTGGTGAGGGCTTTGATCCATCCGGCAAAGGCCTCTGTCGAAGTGGTCGCTGTGACCCTTGCGAAGCCGGCTGAGATTACGCCAGTGGAAACTGCCTCTGGGCCCAGAGTATCCCTGCCACCGCGGAGGGAGTCCTCTTTCCAGCCCATCGTTAAGACCCCCCGTGAAGCCCCCGGCGGAAAAAGAGGGGTGGCCGGTGGCCATTACAGACTCGGAATCAGCCTCTGAGGAGGAGCTGGTGGAAGCCGAGAAGGGCCTCAACGAGAGGTCCATAGGCCTCAACGAGAGGTTCGAGAAGGTTCGATCCCAGGGGACTGTCCCCGCTGACGTGATCGAAGATAGCGACAATGGCGACGTAGAGGGCCCAGTGGAACGGCCATCCCGTTCGTCACAGCCATTACCCGAGCCCCAGGATAGCTCGGCGGCCATTTTGTTGGCAATCCAATCCTTATGTATCGAGATAAGGACGAGATTACCACGGACCCCGACGGGAAGCCCTCCGAACAAGCGGAGGAGAGTCCACCCCGCTCCGCCCTTCATGCCTGTGAGACCTGTAGACCCCTCGTCCTCGCCGGACCCTAGAGAGGGTACGGCAACGGACACAGCGACGGGGGCAGACGATAACGGCGGCGATAACACAGCGGACATCCCGTCATCACCGCCCCCGCCCCCGCAGGCTTCCCCAGCCGACGAAATAGGCTCTTTCCACGCCATGATAACCTGGGGATCTGAGCTCTTCCAGCTCTGCCCTGAAGAAAAAAAAAGGAAGGGTTTCTGTACCAACGACGAGAGGCCAAGAGGAAGACGGCCCTCGCGGTGCCTTTGCTCGACGACATCTGGAACGAGGGGCTCGCTGTCCTCAAAAACCCTTCCACGGCTCCCGCCAAGAGGGACAGGTACGAGAAGAAGTACCGAGTCCCTGATGCCGCCCCCTTGTGCCTCAGGGCCCAGACCACGGCGGACTCTGTCGTCTCGGCAGCGACTAAGAAGAAGGCAGCGGGTGCGGCGGCTTCAACTTCCACTTTCCCGCCGGACAGCGAGGGCAAGAAGTTGGACTCCATGGGACGACGAGTCATCTCGTCGGCGGCGGCGACGACGATTAAGGCGGCCAATGCCTTAGCGATCGTGGCCCGCTACGACAGGGAGCTCTGGTTCAAGATAGCTCCCCTGCTAGACTTTCTCCAGCATTGGATCTTTCATGGATTCACATGCTTAGAATATTCCCCGTCGTCAGACTGGGAACCCTCGGTACACATATATATAGTCATTTCCAATAGGAAAAACTTCTGCCCTATCCCCGTCTGCGTCCTCTACGGGGCCGCCCACGTACGCCCCGTTGGACGTGATGGTATATAAGCCCCGCCCCCGCGGGTCCCTTCAGATTTCAACCGTCTCCAAAGATAGTGGGATCTCCTCGTGTATTTTCTTCAAATACTTATCGATTGTTTCTAACTCCTGCGAGTTTGTCTGTTTGGTCCGCTTCTAACTCCTACGAGTTTTGTTAGTTGGTCTGGCAATAATGTCGGGTAAACCTCTTTTCCGCCCGTGTGCCACGTGCGGTCTAAAGAAGGTTTATGAAGGGGATGGCCATCTTGACTGCATCTACTGCCTTCACCCCCACCACTCGGCGGACCAATGTGATATCTGCAAGGGGTTTTCCCAAAAAACCCTGAAGGACCGGAATCGGCGACTGGTCTCGTGGCTGAACGACGGCGCTGGAGCGTACCCTCAGTCGGAGGTAGGATCGGTGCGCAGTATCGCCTCAGCGAAAACATCAGAAGCCTCCCGACGCTCACATCCGTCGGAACCTCCGGCCAAAAAATCACGACCTACGGAGAAGGACGTGCCTCGAAGTCATTCCTCTAAGGCCTCATCGAAAGAATCGACGAAGAAATCATCTTCCTCTTCTTCTTCGTCGAAGAAAGATAAGGACAGGCCAAAATCCTCCTCGAGCGATCAGAAAAGATCAGCTACGAGTAGAGAGGCGGATAAACGCAGGGAGAGCTCCGCGAAGGCGGGACCGCCTAAGCCACCTGCAGGCCCTCCGTCGACGACGACGACGACGGCGACGATCCAAGTGCCCACTCCGTCACAGTCCCCCGCCTTTCAAACGGGCTCATCGTCGACGACGATTCCCTCGTCGACGGAGTTCCAGGCCTGGAGGCCAGAAGCGTTCGACATGGGGCTACCCGACACACTGCTACAAGAACAGGCAGTTTCGATCGCCTCCAAAGAAGACGACGGCTTCAGAATAGTGAGCCCGGAAGACCTGGGGCTACGGCCCAGATTTCCTTCTGGTGCAACCTGCTCTCAAGTTTTCACCCAGCCTCCAAACGCCCAGGCTACTCTCTCCATGGAGGTACTTTCCTCCTTACACTCGCTCTTGAAGTCCCTGGACGAAAGGCTCCCACCTGCTCCGACGACTCCCCTCGTCGACGAGCCCGGACCTTCACACCGCCCGACTAGATCGGTCGTGGGCCCAACTGCTCCAACAGTCCAGGAAGAAGGTGAGCTCTCGGACTCCCTCTCTGAACAGGGGTCCATTTCTGATATCTCCCTCTCGCCGTCGAGAGACCCGTCATGGGTTTCGGATGTGGAGGTGGATCCTCCGAAAAGTCCCATTCACCCATCTCCACCGGATGACATAGGGGCCTTCCATTCCATGATGGAAAAGGCCTGCAAGGAGTTCGGTTTGACCCAACAAGAAGAAAAGAAGGACTGCTTCCTCTTTGACCACATGGGCAAGAACAGGCGTTCCGTTTTTTCGATACCAATACTGGACCACGTATGGAAAGAGGGTGTCCAAACCATGCGGCATCCATTCTCGGAACCTGCGGTCAAAGGCCGCGTAGAGAAAAAATTTAAAGTTCCAGATTCGACGCCAAAATGCCTCTCTGCGCAACCCACGCCTGACTCGGTGGTATCGGCGGCGGTGACGAGAAAGGCAAAGGCCCAGCATAAGTGCTCTACCCCGCCGGACTCCGAAGCTAGACGCCAAGACGCTTTCGGTAAGAAGATCCTGTCAGTGGGAGCGTCAACAGTGAAAGCAGCGAACTCCCTGGCAATCATGGCCAGGTATGACAGGGAGATGTGGCACAGACTGGCACCCATTTTGGACCACCTCCCAGAAGAACACAGAAAATCAGCTATGTCCCTGGTTCGTGAAGGAGAAGAAGCCTCGAACCATGCTATCAATATAGCGGTGGACCTGGCAGACTCGGGGTTCAAACAAATTAACAACGGAGTGGTTCTACGACGCCAGGCCTGGCTCAAGTGCACCAACTTTAGACCCGAGGTGCAATATAAGGTCGTCGACATGCCTTTCGAAGGTGACCACCTGTTTGGCGAAAAGGTGGATGAGGCCTTGAAAGGAATGAAGGAGGACTCAGACGGCGCGCTCGCTGGGCTCTCTCCAAAGCGGTAAGCCTTTTCGTTCCTTTCGCCCCTTTAGAGGAGCTACGGGAAACGCACGATTTGCGGGATCCAGGGATAGAGCATTCGGGAGGTCTTCATATCCGTCCCAAGGCTATAGACGCGCCTCACAGTCCTCGACCCGACGCAGAAAATTCCAGGCCTCTAAGAGACGTCCCACTTACTCGTCGTCGACGGGAAAACAAAAAGATCAACAATGACGTTCTAGGAGGGAGAGTGTCAAGTTGCGTCGAGGAATGGGAGTCAATTACGACAGATCGGTGGGTTCTGGACACGGTGAGACTGGGACATTCCCTAAGATTCAAATCCAGACCTCCAAGACGTCCACCGATACGCCTGTCTCAACCACACCTAAGCGTCTTGCGTCGAGAGGTTGCGCTCATGCTAAAAAAAGGCGCCATCGAGTTAGTCCCGGCTTCACAGAGAGGCTTAGGGGTTTACTCACGCTGCTTCGTAGTAAAGAAACCAAACGGGAAGTGGCGCCCCATCCTCGACCTACGGGACCTCAACAAAACCCTGCTGAGTCAAAAGTTCAAGATGCTTACTCTACAGGAGGTAATCAGATCGGTCCAAAAGAACGATTTCCTGGCGTCTCTGGACCTCCAAGATGCGTATTTTCACATTCCGGTGCGCACTCACCACAGGAGGTTCCTGAGGTTCCTAGTCGGCCAAACACACTACCAATTTACTGTGCTCCCTTTCGGCCTGAAGTCCTCCCCAAGAACCTTTACAAAGTGCCTAGCACCCGTAGCAGCCTGGCTGCGGAAGGAAGGGCATCACGTTTACCCATACCTCGACGACTGGCTCGTGAGGGGATCCTCCCCAGCGTCGACCAACGACAGCCTATTGACCACCTTGCGACTGCTACAGCGTCTGGGATTTGCAGTGAACTACGAAAAGTCTTCACTAAAGCCCTCGAAGAGCTTGAAGTTCCTAGGTGCTCAATTCGACACCCACACGGGACTAGTGAAACCATCCCTGGAAAGGTTGTTGAAGATCAAACACCTGACAAGCCAACTTCGTTTACAGAGAAGGTTGTCAGTAAGAAAATATGCGGCTCTCCTCGGCTCCATGGCATCGTGCATCCACCTAGTCGCGAACTGCCGGTTGTTCATGAGACCTCTACAGGAGTTCCTATCAGACAGATGGAAGCAGGCCACAGGCCGCTGGTCGGACAAGATAATAGTCGACGACGAACGAGTTCTCAAAGCCATCCGTTGGTGGAAAGTGGCGCGCAACCTGGACAGAGGGGTCCCCCTGCAGGAGCCGGAATTTCAGAACACCATCATTACAGACGCCTCTCTGTCGGGCTGGGGAGCACACATGTCACGTCACCAAACCCAAGGCAGGTGGTCGTCGACCGAATCTCGCCTACATATCAACGTCCTGGAGCTAAGGGCGGTGAGATGGGCCCTGAAATCTTTCCTCCCACACATCAAGGGGTCAAAAGTAAGAGTGCTCACGGACAATACGACAGCTATGTTCTACCTGATAAAACAGGGTGGCACCAGATCCAGGACCCTCTCGAAGGAAGCTCAAAAGATCTGGCATTGGGCTTTAAAACACCACATCTCCCTAGTGGCATACCACCTACCGGGAGCGAAGAACTTACAGGCGGATTCCCTGAGCAGGACTATGTCACAAATACACGAGTGGGAGCTGGACTCCACTCAACTCGGGGAAATCTTCGAAAGATGGGGGACCCCGTCGATCGATCTCTTCGCCACGGAAAGAAACCGAAAATGTGCTCAGTTCGCGAGCAGATGGCCCCAAACAGGCTCCCTGGGGGAAGCGTTCTCGTTTCCGTGGACAGGCAAGTTCCTCTACGCCTTCCCTCCATTTCCCCTCATACGGAGGACGATCCAGGGGATCCACAGGTACAATTGCCGGGTCATCCTAGTGGCCCCGCGCTGGCCGAGGCAACCATGGTTCTCAGACCTCCTTCATCTGTCGCTGGATCAGCCGATACCATTCAGGAAAGTACCGAATCTCCTGTCCAGGGACGAGGGGACCGTTTGGCACCACAATCCGGACAGCCTGAACTTAACTGCATGGCTCCTGACTTCTCGGAGTTCGGGAACCTAAAAGTCTCGACTGATTGCCGAAGGATTCTGCAGGCGGCCAGAGCCCCGTCCACTAACAAATCATATGTAAGCAAATGGAAAAGGTTCTGTATATGGTGTCAAACACAACAAAATATACAACCTTTGGAAGTAACTCCAGAGCAAATCCTCCCGTATCTTCTTCATCTTGCGGAGAGCGGACTGTCATCATCGTCAATCAAAGTACACCTGGCGGCTGTTTCGAGATTTACCAGAAGAAGACAGTCCCCTCCACTATTCAGTGACAGGCTAGTGAAGCATTTCATGAAGGGTCTGTTTAGAACCTTCCCTCCGGAAAAACGGTTCCCACCGTCGTGGAGTCTGAACACGGTTCTAGCTGCCTTAATGAAGCCTCCCTTTGAGCCAATGTCCTCTTCATCTCTACAATTTCTATCTTGGAAACTCGCGTTCCTAGTTGCCATCACTTCGGCTAGAAGAATGTCGGAACTACAGGCACTGGTCATAGACCCTCCATATCTGAGGTTCTTTAAGGACAAAGTTATTTTATCAACTAACCCTTCATTCATCCCAAAAGTACCGTCGGTCTATCATAAGCACTCGACCCTGGTACTCCCTACTTTCTTTGCATCTCCTTCGTCGACGGCGGAGAAGGCTCTTCACACTCTGGACGTCAAAAGGGCGCTAAAATTTTACCTGCAAAAAACGCAAGATATCAGAGCCACCAGACAGCTATTCGTCGCCTACGGCCCCTCGGCTAGGGGTAAGGCTATCTCCAAACAAGGTCTGGCTCGCTGGGTCTCCTCGGCGATTACCCTGTGTCATTCCAAGGCCGGGAGACCTCTACTACATCGTCCCAGAGCCCATTCCACGAGATCGACATCTTCCTCCGTGGCTCTATGGGCAGGAATTCCGCTGACGGACATCTGCCAGGCGGCGGCATGGTCTGTTCCGCACACGTTTACGCGCCACTACTGCCTGGAAAAGCAGCACGCGGATGAGGTACAAATGGGAAGGGCAGTGCTTCGCCACCTTTTTCAATGAGGTAAGCCAAAGTTTCAAGAAGAATGCTGCCTATTATTATTTGGCCTCAGCTGGTTTTTCAGAGTGTATACATGAATGTGCATAGTTTATTGACCTAAACATAAGTGGTTGGGTAGATATGTGCGCAAGGGGTGCATACTGAGTCATATGACATAGCATTGTATGGCGGAAATCCGTTTCGTATCAGTATAATAAGTTGTTGCTTACATACATGGTGTAAACGGTAGTGTTTGGGAGTGTCTCTACGAATGTAAGTTACATTGCACTCTCACCTCCTTCTTGATGTTACTGCTTTACAATCTATTCTAAGCATGTGAATCCATGAAAGATCCAATGCTGGAGAAGGGAGTAGTTTCTTACCTGTAACTCCATTTCTCCAGCATTGGTATCTTTCATGGATTCACATGCGCCCTCCGGCCTCCCCGGACTGCAATGTGGAAGATTGGTATGTAAGCAAGTTTTCCCCCCGTTATCTTGGAGGGGTCGAAATCTGAAGGGACCCGCGGGGGCGGGGCTTATATACCATCACGTCCAACGGGGCGTACGTGGGCGGCCCCGTAGAGGACGCAGACGGGGATAGGGCAGAAGTTTTTCCTATTGGAAATGACTATATATATGTGTACCGAGGGTTCCCAGTCTGACGACGGGGAATATTCTAAGCATGTGAATCCATGAAAGATACCAATGCTGGAGAAATGGAGTTACAGGTAAGAAACTACTCCCTTCTACCTGACAACAAGAGGGCGGAGGCCCTAGAAATTCTGCAGGAAGGCGAGGAGGTGTCGGATCACGCCATAACGGTGGCAACGGACATTGCCGATACCGGATTTCGCCAACTGGGCAACAGAGTTTGCCTCCGACGACGAAGATGGCTCAAGGCGACAGACTTTCGCCAGGACGTCCAGACCAGAGTGTTGGACATGCCGTTCGACAGCAACAACCTCTTTGGTAAGGCGGTGGACGAGTCTCTACAGGCCATCAAGACCGACTCAGAGACGGCCCGCGCCTTAGGGGTGCTTCAACAGCGACGGCCCTTTCGGAGCTCCAGAGGCAGACAGGGTGCCTCCAAAGGTTCCAGCGGTTGCTCTCCACTTACCGCCAGGCGGCCCGCTCCTCTTCCCAGGAGGCCTACAGAGGTCGCGGCAAGCAAGGGGGATCCCCGCCGTCGTCGGCAAGGCCACCTCCAAGCAAGACTGGCCTGGCCGTGTTGTCGGGCCCCCACCGAAGCACCCCGGTGGGAGGCCAGCTGATGAAGTTCGTCAGCGTGTGGGAGTCCATCTCCACCGACCGGTGGGTGTTGGACACCCTAGCCAACGGGCACTCGCTGGAATTCCAAAAGAAGTGCCCTTGCATCCTCCCGTGGCTAGGAAGCAAAATCACGTCCCTCAACTGCTGTTGGAGGTAAGGGCAATGCTCAAGAAAGGTGCCATCGAGCTTGTCCCCAGAAGGCTCCGGGGGCTCCGGAGTGTACTCAAGGTACTTCCTCGTCAGGAAGAAGACAGGCGGTTGTACATCAAGGCGCAGAAATTCAGGATGGTCACCCTCCAGCACGTGCTGGGACAGCTGGAGGAAGGCGACTTCCTGTCGTCTTTGGACCTGGAGGTTGCTTACTTCCACATCCCTATTCTAAAAAGGCACAGGAAGTTCCTCAGGTTCATGGTTCAGGGACGCCACTACCAATTCAGAGCCCTACCGTTCGGATTAAAGTCAGCACTCAGGGTTTTCACCAAGTGCCTGGCACCAGTGGCGGCACAGGGATCCACGTTTACCCCTACCTGGCCGACTGGCTAATCCGGGCAAGGAAACTCGCCGTCGAACACACGGCGAGGACCGTCCGGTTGCTCAAGGAGCTGGGGCTCGCCATCAACTACCCCAAATCCCACATAGTTCCATCGCAGATAGCATTGTTTCTGGGAGCGAAGCTCGACACAGTGGGGCAATTGGCCTCCCCTTCAGAGGAGAGGACCAAGACCATCCTGGGCAAGGTGCGGCGCCTGCTAGCCACGGACGTGGCCAGGGTGAGGTCCATCAAGTCGCTCCTCAGGATGATGTCCTCATGCATCTATCTAGTACCCCTTTGCAGACTTCGGGTGCGTCTGCTACAGGAGTTCCTCGATGCCCGCTGGTTTCAGGCGACTGGCTGTTTCGAGGACAGGATCCCTCTCGACGAAGAGTTCCGTCGGGCGATCTTATGGTGGGGCATCCATGCTCACCTCACGACAGGCACGGAATTTCAAATCCCGGCGTTTCAGGAGACGGTGACGACGGACGCTTCTCTGGAGGGTTGGGGGGCCCACACCGGAGACCTCCACGCAAGAGGCCTTTGGCTCCCGGAGTCTCTCCGCATCAACATTCTGGAGCTCCGAGCAGTGTTCTGGGCTCTCAAGTCGTTCCTTCCATCCCTCAAGGGCAAGGTGGTGAGGATCTTCACCGACACCACCACAATGTTCTATATACGGAAGCAAGGAGGCACCAGATCCCCAGCCCTATCCAAGGAGGCCCAGGATCTTAGGCACTGGGCCGTCGCCCAGGGGATGTTTCTGGTTCCCTTCCACCTGGCAGGAATAAAAAACACCATCGCCGACTCTCTCCCCAGGGAGCTGCGCTCGTGCCACGAGTGGGAACTGCGCCAGGATCAAGTGGCTCGACTCTTCCAACGATGGGGCAAACCCCAGATCGACCTGTTCGTGACGGTGACGAACTCCAAGTGCCAGAGGTTCGCCAGCAGGTTCCCACAGCCGAGGAGCATGGACGATGCTTTCTCGTTCCCTTGGGACAGCCTGTTTCTATACGCGTTCCCTCCATTGCCGTTGCTGCTCCGCCTCATCAACCAGCTCAAGAAGTCCAGGTGCAGGATGATCCTCGTCGCACCGGCGTGGCCGAGGCAGATCTGGTTCCCGGACCTTCTGGACTTGTCAACGTCCCCGCCAGTCAGGCTGCCGGCGGACGCGGATCTTCTCTCCAGAGAAGGAGGCGCCATTCTCCATCACGACCCACAGTCGCTGAACTTGCAGGCCTGGCTCCTGCAGCACTAGAGTTTGGAGGGTACGACATCCGGGCTGATTGCAGAGAGGTTCTTGCAAAGGCCAGGGCGTCCTTAACTCTCAAGTGTTACGGTCATAAATGGAAGAGGTTCTCTGTCTGGTCCCGTGCACAGAAGATTAACCCTCTGCGGATTACGGCCCCTCAAGTGCTGCCGTACCTACTGTCGCTGGCCAAAGCTGGACTGGCTCACGCCTCCATAAAAATACATCTGGCTGCCATCTCCCGATATACCAGGACTACGGGACGGGCGTCCTTGTGGTCTCATCGCCTGGTTTAGGAATTTATGAAGGGACTATTCCGATCTTTACCTCCGGCGAAGGCTCCTGCCCCGGCTGTGGGAGCTTAATGTGGTGCTGACCAGGCTTATGGGAGCCACATTCGAGCCGAAGCATTCGGCACCTTTGAAGTTCCTGTCATGGAAGACAGCGTTCCTCGTGGCCATCACCTCTGCACGACGAGTGGGAGAGATTCAGGCCCTCTCCTGTAAGCCTCCATATCTGACTTTCCACAAGACGAGGGTAGTGCTGAGGACGCACCCCTCCTTCATGCCCAAGGTGCCGTCGGACTTCCATCTCAACGAGCCCTGGTGTTACCTGTTTTCTTCCCGTCGCCGGCTAAAAGGACTTTGCACTCGCTGGATGTGGCTAGAGCGCTGAAGTTCTACGTGGACGGCACAAACAGTTTTCGGAAGACGTCACAGCTGTTTGTGAACTTTGGGTCTGTGAATCAAGGGAAGGCTCTCTCGAAGACTTCCATTTCCAGATGGCTCTCCGGCTGCATCATGCATTGTCACCGGTTGGCAAACCGACCGCTGCCCGGCTGTCCGAGAGCCCATTCGACCAGAGCGATCACTGCTACCACGGTGTTCCTGTCTGGTGTGCCCCTGCTGGACATCTGCAGGGCTGCTACGTGGAGGTCGACGCACACCTTCACAAGATTCTACTGCGTCGATCGGGACTCCAGGGAGGAGTCGAGGGTCGGCCAAGCAGTGCTGCGCAACCTGTTCGCTTAAGGTGAGCCTGGTGAGGAGGTAAGAGATGCTTAATGTTAAGTTGTTGTATTGCTTAATGTGGAGCCTGTTGCCACCGCCTGTGGTTGTGCATGTGTATACTGCTATGTATTCTTTTATTCATGAGCATGTGAATCCATGCCAGACCCCATGCTGGAGAACAACAGTTACAGGTAACTAACTTGTTCCTTACTCACAGGCTGTTAAAATGGGCACAGAAGGGCCACCATTCTGCTAGAATGGCGGGCTCCTTTTTTCGCCATTTTTTGTTTGCTTGTTGTTTGAGGCCTTCCACTGCCATTCGAGGCAGCAACTACCTCAGTTGAAGTTTTGTCTTTGGCAGGAATCCTTTGTATTCCCTGTCAAGGCTCCAGAGTGTCTGAGAAGGAAGGAAGCGAGAGAGAGAAAGGAGTCCAAAACTCTTCAGCCCTTTTGTTTTTTACCTTGCCTGAAAGGAACCAAGCCCCAGTGGGAGGCGGGTCTGGGTGGGGGGAGGGGGGAGTCTGTCCTGTTGGACAACCACACCGCCCCTTTCCTTAAACTGCAGGGAAAGTTTGCAGAAGGTGTGCTGTAGGTCCTGAGAAATACTCTGAACCTGGAAGCTGCTTACAAGTCGACCACTGGAGCTGAATCAGAAGAGGAAGATTAAGAAAAGACGTCCGTAGTGATTTCCAGCTACCAGAAAGCCTGCTGTGTAACCAGATCCTGATGCAACCCTTCGCCGACTCCTACCCAGAGGCTGATGAGATCCACTGGTCTCACGAAGACCTGCATTTTGAGCCATCCCATTACGTGCTGCAACCTTGTTGGGCTGCAAACCGCCAATACCCTGGGACCTCGAGCCTGGGTGCGGTGCATGGCCTTCCGACGTCCAAATCTGTCTGAAGCTTTGGTGGACTCCTGCTGGATCTCCAGAGAGACGATTCGAATCCTTGGAAGTACCCTCACCAGAGTGCAGGACCAGATTAGTGAAGAGAATCTGACCAGCAATATTAGTTCATCTGGCTGCTGTAGAAAGGTGCCAAATCCGCAGAGCCGCGAGAAAGCATGAAGAGTTCTTTGCTGGAAGCCACCTCTTACTGCGGCTGTAAGTTCCCATGCAGTGTCCAGTTCTTAGTCTCCAGACCAAGAATCCAGGGATCGGGTCCTGTGCTGCTGCATCCTGAAGGCATCCACACAGAAGCTCCTTTCTCCTTAGGTACTGTGTGGGCTTGGGTAATACATACCTTAAGTCTGGTGTGCATCTTTTAAGGCTGAGTGGGTGATTTGGTGGTTGGGAGTTTTCCCAGGCCTAAAGTTGGGACGCATATAGGGAGCCTTGTGTAAAGTCCCTGAACAATTTAACCAACTCTGAAGCTAATACTTACTCGTTTATGTTTATTGTGTTTATATAGCGCTTTACACCAAAGCGCTTTACATTATAACAACAAGAATACAATAACAGAAGCAATTACAATATATGAGTCAAACCAGTAATGCAGCAACTAGAACAATTTGCCAGTGAAGATAAATGAGGGAAGAAGGGGTGGAGAGGGGAAGGAAATGAGGAACAGGAGATGGGATAAGCTGAAGGCAAGGGAGGAGGAGAGGGGACTTAAGAGGAAACGAAGCAGGGGGAGAGGTAAGATGAGGAGGATAAAAAAAGGGGGGGAACGGTGGAGGAGGATCAGAGTATCGGGGAGGGGAGGGGAGTGGAGAAGAAGAGATTTTAAGGAGACACGAAAGGAGGAATAGGTGGGGATGGAATGGATAGAGAGGAAGGGAGTTCCGGTGGAGGGGGGCAAGGAGCGAAAACGAGAGGAGGCACATGGGGAAAGGAAGAGATCTGCAGATCGGAGGGAACGGGAGGGAGTGTAGAATGAGGTGAGAGAGGAGAGATGGGGGAGCAAGATCATGAAGAGATTTAAAGACAAGACAGAGGAAGTGGAATTTGAGTTGGAAATTAAAGGAAAGCCAGCCAAGATGTGAGAGCGAGGAGGAGATGGAGTCGTGAGGAGAGAGAAGACAGAGTACGAATGGCAGAAGGATTTGGGGGGGCAAGATGAGAAGCAGGGAGTCCGAAGGGGAGAGAAGAGCAGTAGAAAAGATGAGAGAAGAAAAGGAAGGAGATTAAAAGTTTAGTGGCGCGGAAGGTAAGAGAGGAGCGTACTTTGCGAATATTGAAAAGGTGGAAGCGACATGCGCGGGAAGTGAGAGAAATATGGTGGGTGAAGAAGAGGGAGGAGTCAAAGTAAATGCCTAGATTACGAGCATGGGCAGAGAGGAAGATTAGCGGGAGGAAAGTGAATAGGAGGGGGAGAAGGAGGAGGAATAGTGTTGGAGGGGGAAGAATGAGACTTCAGTCTTGTCTGTATTGAGAGAGAGAGAAAGTAGGATGACATCCAGTTTTTAATGGCAGTAAGACAAGAAGAGAGTTTAAGATGGAGGTCATGAGTGAAGGAAGAAAATGAGGAAAAACTGGGTGTCATCAGCGTAGAAGTGGTGAGAAATACCGAAGGAAGAGATGATATGGGCGAGAAGGGAGGTGTAAAGAGAGAAAAGAAAAGGGCCAAGGACAGAGCCTTGGGGTACACCATAGTCCAAGAGAAGAGGTACGACCACCCAAGGAGACGGTAAAAGAGCAGTGGGAGAGGTAAGAAGAGAGCCAGTTGAGATTGGAGCCTTTGAAACCTAAAGAGGAAAGAGTGTTGAGCAGTAAGGGGTGATCAACTGGGTCAAAGGCTGCAGAGAGATCAAGGAGGATGAGGACAGAGGATTGCTTAGGGTAGCGACTAGTGAGGAGGGAGTTGAGAACCTGAGTGAGGGCAGTCTCAGAGGAGTGTTCAGGACGAAGGACAGATTGAAAGGGGGCGGGGGGGAGAGAAAAGTAGACTATGCGTTCAAGTAATTTTGAGCGGAATGGAAGAAAAGAGATTGATTGGATACAAGATGAGGATTAGCAGAAGGTTTCTTCCGAATAGGAAAGATAGTAGCATGCTTGAAGGCGGAGGTAAAAGTAGCAGAAGAGGGACAGATATTGAAGGAGGTTGGGTAAGGAATGAGGAGAGGGTAGATCTTAGGAATAAGGAGGGTAGGGAGTGGATCAGAAGGAGCAGCAGTGGGATGAGATTTGGACAGAAGGGAAACTTCAGATGGAGTGACAGGAGAGAAGATTTTAAGATGATATTCTGAGGAAGTTTGCCCTTCCTGCAATGAAACCTAGCCTGACCTGCCTCCAGCTGGCTCCTAGACAACTAGGGTCCCTCTTCTGCCTCTGACAAAACTCATGCTATAGACTAGGGAAGGGCTTTATAAGATCAGGATTCTGCCTTGAAAGTATAGTGTATGAAAGTACTTGCTTGCTAAAGAGGTTAGTGTGGTAACTATCTCTGTGAAAGAAGTTAAAGTGTCATTACGTTTAGGTTTACCTTTGAGTTCCATTCCTGCCCCTCTAAAAAGTATATGTTACTAATTTTGAATGGTGTTTCCCTCCCTTCTGAAAAGTATGAAGTATTGGTACTGTTTTATTATTAATTGAATGAGTGTAAAAGCTTACCAATAGGCTTTACACCTGCCTTGAGTAACCTTGTGTCATTCTTAAAGTGTATCATTGGGTTTTGCTTTCCCTGGTCTGCTTTATACAGATCTAAAACAATAGAGTAAATACTTGACTTTGAACTGATGATCGGGCCGCTTAAAAGTATATAGGTCTTACTCATCTTGATTAGCTGCTAATCATCTAAATTTGTAACCCAGGGGTGTGCTTCCCTGAACTGCTTTGGTGCCATTAAAAATAGTCTCACAAAGTTCTTACCTGCCTTAGAAACTGTATTATACACTTCTTAAAAGTATACATAGTATAACTAGCTATTAGATAGCAGATAGTTATGTGCCAATAGGTCAATTTCTTACCTTGAAATACATGGTCTTTCTTAAACCGTAATTGGGGTTTGCTTTCTGTTAAGACAGTTTTTCTGAAGTCCAACTAAGGTTTGTAAAACCATTCAACTGAGGCAGTACAAGACTCCACTCTTAGTATATGGCTGTATTCCCTGAGTACATGGTAGCACAGACAGAGCAGCCAGGCTTATCTTGGGAGGGAGAGAGGGCTGTAGAATCAGTACAAATTAAATTGAAATACAAATGGTCCAAAGAAACACTATATATGTGAAAATAAAGGATTTATTTAAATACAAGTAGGCCAAGATAAATCTAGCGGTAAATAAGCACTAACACATAATATGAGATCACAATTATAAAAAAACAACACTATACTTGAAGGTACACAGACCCAAGTATAAACCTTATTTGAAATAGCTAACAGTAGTTCTAGGAAAGTCAAAACCTTTTCACACACGTTCAGTGTAGGTCACACCCATTTTGGGGAGTAAAAACCAATGGATACTTTCACAATTACATTCAGCAATGCAAGGGCAGTAGACCCTACTAGTTATACAATGACTCTCAGTACAAATCACTTCCTCAGTCAACTGGACAATATACCTTTTGTGAATAGATGAACTTATTCTAGGTATAGTAAAAACCTATAACTAGTTTTGTGATGACACACAGTTATACTAGGTGAGTAAACCCTAAGGGTGGAATATTCAATTACAGGTGAATTTGAGATCAGTGAAACACAGATTGCGATAAGCAATAACTCTTGTAACTTATTTTTGGGAAGGCACACAGCTAACTCAAGGTACGTAAAACCCATATACTTTTTATATCTCACAAGCAGTCCAGATTAGATCTTTCCTGGCTATAAGAATAACTGAAGCGTGACTTATTAGGGACAATTGGAACCACAGACTCTAAGTTAGATAGCACGGGGAAAGTACAACCCAATATTACACTTTACTGAATGACAAAGTTATTCTAGGTAGGCAACAACCTAATGCAGACTTATTCTGGACAGGCTAACAGTAAGTCAGGGGAAGCAAGACCCAGTTGGGGGACACTCATACAATTATCCTCAAAGGACTAATCTGGTGATACCAACACTTTACTTTTGGGAAGAGGCACAACCTAGTCACAGGAGAGTAATATATATTCACATCTACTTTCTATTAGACTGGAAAACAGTTTCTAAGGAAAAAAATATGTTAACCATACTTTTAAGAATAGTGCATCACACATCCAAGGTAAGTAAGAACGTTTTTAACTGTTCACTCTTTGAGTTACAGTTACCAACCAACTCTTTACAAGTAAGTAACTTTTAAACACTTGTTTTCTTTTCTAGGCAAAAGGCCCAATCCCTTAAAGGAATTTCCCTTTTTCTTGGAGCGTGAGTGTTCTCAGTGGCAGAAGGGGGCTCACTAGGACTAGTCACCAACAGGCAGTGTCAGAATAGGTTCTTCAGTAGCAAAAGTCATAGTTCTTTAGGAAAACTGGGCAAACAGGTGAGTACTTTGAGTTAGAAGATGGTCCAGGGGCTTTGCAGAAGACACCCTAGCAGTGGGACTGGGTGCACTGGATGAGAGGCCTCTCCATCACAGAAAACACCCTACAGCTACACAGAAATCCTAAGAGACTTAAGGTAAGTACATACCCAAGCCAACATAGTACCTCAGCATTGAAGAAGATTTTGCAGCAGGACTTCTTCAGGGTCTGCAGCCAAATACCCGGTCAGTCGATTCCTTGTCGTGGTGACTGAAAATAAGACATCCGAAGGAACTTTGCAGTAGGGATCGATGAAGGCTCTAAGCAAGGATTTCCTCACGGCTGAATGCAGTTCTGCGGATTTGGCGCCTTTTAAAGGAGCACAGAAGAAGACAGAAAATCGCGGTTGAATTATCGTTGTTACAAAGGTCCAGCAAGCTGATGAGGGGACTTTTCGGACTCTGTTCGTGTCGCTGAAGATCCACCAGGCTGCCCACGTAGTTTCAGCGGGATTCGGAAGACCGTGCTCAGCACTGTGGCTCGAGGTCCCAGGGTATTGCAGCAATGCAAGGTCGCAGTAACGCATGGGATGGCTCAAAATGCAGGTCTTCTCGAGTCTAGTGGGTCTCACCAGGCTCGGTGTCGGGGTCGTCGTTTTCGGAGTCCCCAGGACGATTGGAAGGAAGGGCAACAGCAGGCTCTGGTTACACAGCAGGCTCTATCCGGTCGCTGGAAATCGTTTCAGCTGCTTTTCCTTCATCCTCTTCGGTTTCGGTTCCAGTGGTCAACTACTCTTCAGCTTCCAGGTTTGCAGTATTTAACTAGAACTACAGCACAACCGCTGCATTCTCTCCCTGCATTTTACAAGAAGGGGCAGTCTGGTTGTCCAATCAGAACAGCCAGCCCCCCACTGGGATTTGTCCCCATTCAGGCAATGAGGAAGACAAAGGGCTGCAGAGTTCTGGATTCCTCCCTCGCTTCCTGCCCTCACAGACAGACTGGAGCCTGGGCGGGGAGCCATTGGAACTCCCGCCGAAGATACAAATCACACAAAGGAATTTCCCACCCTAGATGTCAAGGGAAGGAATAAGAAAGGACAAGAAACGCTAATATGGCAAAAAAAGAAGACGAGGGGGAGGGGCATTTTGGTAAAATGAGCACCCTTCGGTGCCTTTACTGCAGCTGTGAACACAGCCCGTGGTAAAGGTGCACCAAATTAATACAAGGTATCACTACCACCAGCGATTGAAGGTAAGCTTGTCCCTGTAACAGAATTGTTACAGTTTTAAAGGGGCTACATTGCATCTCCCCAGCACAAGGTGGGGGCGTGCTGGCTTCACAGAATAAAATGTAAAAGGGATCCAAATATCTTTTCTCCAGCATGGGGTCTGGCATGGATTCACATGCTCATGAATATTCCCGGTCGCCAGGCTGGGAATCCTCGGTAAAGAAAAAAATCAGTATCAGTTTCGTTTCTGATCTGTCTTTCCTAGTAGTAACCAATCACTGATCTCTGTGTCATACTGACCACAGCCAATGACTGCCCTCTACCTAAGCCCCGCCTCTGGCAGCCATCTTCAGATTTTCACCGCACGTTCAAGTGTTGGGAGTCCTCATGCTTAGCTCTCGAGCTTTTACTGCGTGTTTCGCGCTTTTTCAGGTGAACTTTCACATTTTTTCGTTTAATCGAGCCTCAAGCTCCACCGTTTCTACTCCCGTTAACGGCTACCCGTTGCGGGATTTTCCTACGCCCCTCAAGGGTGAAGATTTTGTCGAATCAACTTCTTGGAGGATTCCAGAAGATTCGCGGCCTACTTCGAGATGGCCCAGGATGCGAGTTAGTCACCCGGACCCAAGCTGTTTCGCAGCTGCCCTGGATGCGGGCTGCAGAATGTGTTTAAGGAAGACGAACATTCGCGATGCCTCTACTGTCTTCATGGGGACAAGACTCATGTAGAGAAGGACTGCTAGTTCTGCAAGAACTTGTCGGAGCGGACCATGAGAGACCGTCGATCCCGTCTCGCAAGCTGGTTGGAGAAGGGCTCAACGGGTGAGAAGAAGAAGAAAGGGTCCGAGCGGGCTTCTAAGTCCTGTGCGGGCGCCCCGGCGACGGGGGCCCAACACCAGGCCAAGCGCCGCGAGTCCGCTGGCTCCAGGAGCGCCGAAAGGTCGGGCTCTTCGGTCGCTAGGCAGGGCGCACCTTCCCTGGCACGGTCAACCACGAGCCAACGCTCCGGTTCGGGGAAGAGGAAGTCCGAGACCCCGGGTAAGCTTCGGGAGAAGCCCCGCTCGATCTCGGAAGAGGGGGAGCGAGGCGTCGCCCCTCCCCCGAAGGAGAGGGCCCGGGACGCACCTAAGGTGGTGAAGGCCCCTACCCAGCAGGCGAAGGCCTCTATCGAGGCTACTGCGGCGACTCTGGCCAAGCCGGCAGAGACACCGCCAGCGGAGACCGCCTCCGGGACTAGAGTTTCCCTGCCGCCAAGGAGGGAATCCTCTTTTCAGCCCATCGTCGTGGCCGCCATGATGGAAGAAGCGAGGGGGGGCACGGTGCCCTCCTCGAGCTCGGAGTCAGCCTCGGAGGAGGAACTGACCGAGGCCGTAAGGAACCTCGAAGTCCAATTCGAGAAGGTTCGATCCCGTCAGGAAGATCCTCGGGATATAACAGAGGAAGACGACGATGGTGAGGAAGAGCGGCCTTCCCTTCCGGCGCAGCCGGATCCTAGGCCTCAGGATGGCTCGGCGGCCATTTTGTCTGCCATCCAGCCTTATGGCTCTGAGATAAGGACGAGATTCCCATGGCCCAGGCCAGAGGACCCGCAACCTGGCCCGTCGGGAAGTCCTCAGAACAAACGACGGAGGACCCAACCCTCTCCTCCGCTTGCCCCCATGAGGCCTACAGTTCCCTCCTCATCCTCCCACGAGTCGGGAGATGCTGGTGCGTTGGGCTCGACGACGGGTTCTGAGGGCGACGGCGAGGGTCTCCCGTCGCACAGGCCTCGCCGCCCAACGAGATTGGCTCATTCCACGCCATGATCGCCAGGGCGTCCGAATTGTTCCAGCTCTTCCCGGAGGAGCAGAAAAAGGAACGTTTCCTCTATCAGCGCCGGGAGGCCAAGAGGAAGACGGTCATCGTGGTGCCTCTTATCGATGACATCTGGGAGGAGGGCCTGTCGGTTCTCAAGAACCCCTCCACGGCACCAGCCAAACGGGACCGGTACGAGAAGTACCGGGTCCCCGAAACCGCTCCCCTGTGCCTCAGGGCCCAGCCAACGCCAGACTCTGTCATCTCGGCGGCGGCGAAGAAGAAAGCGGCGGGGTCCGGAGCCTTTGACGTCGAATTCCCCGCCGGACGGCGAGGGAAAGAAGTTGGGCGCCATGGGGCGGCGGGTCATTTCGTCGGCGGCGACGACGATCAAAGCGGCCAACGCCCTGGCGATCGTGGCCCGTTACGACAGGGAGCTCTGGTTTAAGCTGGCCCCCATATTGGACTTCCTGCCGGACGACAAAAGGTCCGAGGCTCTGGAAATACTGCAAGAGGGCGAGGTGGCGTCGGACCACGCCATAACGGTGGCGACCGATATTGCCGATACCGGGTTCCGCCAGCTGGGCAACGGTGTTTGCCTAGGACGACGGGGTTGGCTCCGGGCGACCGACTTCCGTCAGGACGTCCAGACCAGAGTGTTGGACATGCCGTTCGACGGCAGCAACTTGTTCGGGAAGGCGGTGGACGAATCCCTCCAAGCCATAAAAACGGACACAGAGACGGCCCGCGCCCTAGGAGCCCTTCAGCAACGACTGCCCTTTCGGAGCTCCGGAGGCAGACAGGGTGCCTCCAAGGGATCCAGCGGTGGCTCGTCGTCCTACCGCCAGGCGGCACACTCCTCGTCTCAGGAGGCCTACAGTGGTCGCGGCAAGCAGGGAGCGCCTCGCCGCCATCGGCAAGGTGGCCAGGGCGGCAAGGCCACCACCTCCAAGCAGGACTGAAGCGGCCGTGGTCTCGGGCCCCTACCGAAGCACCCCGGTGGGAGGCCGGCTGACGAACTTCGTCGGCGTGTGGAAGTCCATCTTCACCGACCGTTTGGTGCTGGATACCCTGGCAAGAGGACACTATTGAATTCCTGAAGAAGTGCCCTCACGTTCCACCTGTGGCCAGGAAGGAAAATCAAGTCCCGCAACTGCTGTTGGAAGTACAGGCGATGCTCAAGAAAGGCGCCATCGAGCTTGTCCCGAAGAGGCTCCGGGGTATACTCAAGGTACTTCCTCGTCAGGAAGAAGACGGGCGGCTGGCGCCCCATCCTGGACCTTCGTCGTTTGAACAAATACATCAGATCACAAAAGTTCAGGATGGTCACCCTCCAGCACGTACTGGGACAGCTGGAGGAAGGCGACTTTCTATCGTCGTTGGACCTGGAGGATGCATACTTCCACGTTCCCATCCTCAAAAGTCACTGAAAGTTTCTCAGGTTCGTCGTCCAGGGACGCCACTACCAATTCAGAGCACTGCCGTTCGGATTGAAGTCGGCCCCCAGGGTCTTTACCAAGTGCCTAGCACCAGTGGCGGCGCGGCTGCAGGGGATTCACGTCTACCCTTACCTGGACGACTGGCTCATCCGCTCAAGGACGAGGGAACTCGCCGTCGAACACACTGCGAGGACCGTCCAGCTACTCACAGACCTGGCATTCGCCATAAACTACCAAAAGTCCCATCTGGTGCCGTCGCAGGTGGCCCTGTTTCTGGGAGCGAAGCTCGATACAGTGAGGCGCCTGGCAGCCCCGTCGGAGGAACGGACGAAGACCATTCTAGGCAAAGTGCAGCGCCTGCTTGCCACGGATGTGGCCAGGGTGAGGTCCATCAAGTCCCTCCTGGGGATGATGTCCTCTTGCATCTACCTGGTGCGCCTCTGCAGACTACGGATGCGCCCTCTTCAAGAATTTCTTGACGCCCGTTGGATGCAGGCGACGGGCACCTTCGAAGACAGGGTCCCCCTCAACGAGGTGTTCCGGCGGGCGAGTCAGTGGTGGGGCGTTCGAGCGCACCTCACGGCGGGCAAGGACTTTCAGACGCCGGCATACCAGGAGACGGTGACGAAGGACGCCTCCCTGGAAGGTTGGGGCGCCCACACCGGAGATCTCCACGCAAGAGGCCTCTGGCTCCCGGAGGAGAGGCTCCTGCACATCAACGTCCTGGAACTCCGAGCCGTGTTCTGGGCTCTCAAATCGTTCCTCCCGTCGCTCAAGGGCAAGGTGGTGCGGATCTTCACGGACAACACCACAACAATGTTTTACATACGGAAGCAGGGAGGCACCAGATCCCCAGCCCTATCCAAGGAGGCACAGGATCTGTGGCACTGGGCGGTCGCCCAGGGGATGTTCGTGGTTCCCTTCCACCTGGCAGGAGAAAGCAACACCATCGCCGACTCGCTCAGCAGGGAGCTGCGCGCGTGTCACGAGTGGGAACTGCGCCAGGATCAGGTGGATCAACTCTTCCTACGATGGGGCAAACCCCAAATTGACCTGTTCGCAACGGCGACGAACTCGAAGTGCAAGAGGTTCGCCAGCAGGTTTCCCCAGCCGAGAAGCATGGGTGATGCGTTCTTGCTCCCCAGGGACGGCCTATACCTGTATGCGTTCCCTCCGTTGCCGTTGCTGCTTCGACTCATCAGCCAGCACAAGAGGTCCCGGTGCAGGATGATCCTCGTCGCACCGGCGTGGCCGAGGCAGATCTGGTTCCCGGACCTTCTGGACTTGTCAACGTCCCCTCCCATCAAGCTGTCGGCGGACGCGGCCCTTCTCTCCAGATAAGGAGGCGCCATCTTCCACCACGACCCGGCGTCGCTGAACCTGCAGGCTTGGCTCCTGTAGCGCTAGAGTTTGGAGGCTACGATATACCGGCCGATTGCAGAGGTTCTTGCAAAGGCCAGGGTGTCCTCGACTCTCAAATGCTACGGTCATAAGTGGAAGAGGTTCTCTATCTGGGGCCGAGCACAGAAGATCAACCCCCTACGGATTAAGGCCCCTCAAGCGCTGCCGTACCTGCTATCGCTGGCAAAAGCTGGGCTAGCCCATGCCTCCATTAAGATTCATCTGGCGGCGATCTCCAGATATACCAGAACCACGGGACGGACGTCCCTGTGGTCCCATCGGCTGGTGAAAGAGTTTATGAAAGGACTGTTCCGGTCGTTCCCGCCGGTGAAGGCCCCGGCCCCGGCGTGGGAACTTAACGTGGTGCTGACCAGGCTCATGGGGCCCCCATTCGAGCCGATGCACTCCGCACCGATGAAGTTTGTGTCGTGGAAGACTGCGTTCCTGGTAGCCATTACCTCCGCACGACGAGTGGGAGAGATCCAAGCCCTATCCTGCAAGGCACCGTACTTGACTTTCCATGCCTCGAGGGTGGTGCTTAGGACGCACCCCTCCTTTATGCCCAAGGTTCCGTCCGACTTCCATCTTAACGAGCCCTTGGTGTTACCTGTTTTCTTCCCGTCTCCTTCGTCGCCGGCCGAGAGGACTTTGCACTCGCTGGATGTGGCTAGAGCGCTGAAGTTCTACGTGGACCGCACAAAGAGCTTCCGGAGGACATCACAGCTGTTCGTGAACTTTGGACCTGTAAATCCAGGGAAGGCTCTCTCGAAGTCTTCTATTTCCAGATGGCTCTGCGGCTGCATCATGCACTGTCACCGGTTGGCTAACCGACCGCTGCCAGACCGTCCGAGAGTCCATTCGACCAGAGCGATCGCTGCTACTACGGCGTTCTTATCTGGTGTGCCCCTGCTGGACATCTGCAGGGCTGTTACATGGAGGTCGACGCACACCTTCACGAGATTCTACTGCGCCGATCGGGATTCCAGGGAGGAGTCCAGGGTCGGCCAAGCAGTGCTGCGCAACCTGTTCGCTTAAGGTGAGCCTGGTGAGGAGGTAAGAGATGAACAAGTTAGTTTCTTACCTGGTAACGTTCTTTCGATGGGATGGTCCGACGACGTATTCCATATCTATGACATGTAATCACCACAGCTGTGCTGCTTGGTCCGACGTCATCCGATGTGATAAGTAGGACGCACGACGCCTGTAGCCTCAGTTGTAGTTTTTTCCCCCAGAACGTATAACATAAGTCAACTGCCAGTCAGACACAAAGCCTTGCGGAACGTAAGCTGCAATCGCAAAAGAAATTCTGCAGCGGGGAAGGCAGGGCGGGAGCGATATGGAATACGTCGTCGGACCATCCCATCGAAAGAACGTTACCAGGTAAGAAAGTAACTTTTTCTTCGAGGGGATTGGGTCCTCTGACGTATTCCATATCTATGACAGACTCCGAAAGCAGTACCAGAGCAAGGAGGAGGGAAAGAATTTAGAATCAAAATTTAGAATAGTCAATCAAATAGAGCAAAGGACCGCCTTACCAAAGGCCAGATCCTGCCCTCGGATTGAATCGAGGGAATAGTGACGTACAAATGTATGTACTGAAGCCCAGGTGGCTGCATCACAGATGTTGCGAATAGGAACACCCTTCTGCAGGGCAGTAGATGCAGCCACACCCCTGGTAGAATGGGCCCGCAAGCCAGCCGGTGGGTCCTTACCCGCCAAACGGTAACACTCCGAGATGGCTAAAATAATCCAGCGAGACAAAGTCTGTTTCGTTACAGCTTGCCCCAAACGCTTCCCAGCATAACCAATAAAGAGTTGATCGTCCACTCTGACCCGGGACATGCGTGAAACACAAAAGCTTAAAGCTCTCCTAGGATCAAGCCTATGGAGCCTCTCCTCTTCCTTACCAGGATGCGGAGGAGGATAGAATGCTGGAAGAACAACCTTCTGGGCCAAATGAAATTCCGTCACTACCTTCGGAAGAAAAGAAGGACGAACTCTAAGGACAACCCGGTCCTTGTGAAATACAGTGAAGGGTGGCTTAACTGAAAGTGCCTGTAACTCACTCACTCTGCGAGCGGAAGTAACCGCAACTAAAAACACAGTTTTCAGAGTTAACAGCCTCAAAGGGCAAGAATGTAAAGGCTCAAACGGAGCACCCATAAGAAACCTAAGAACAAGGTTTAAATCCCAACCGGGCACCAGGAAAGGTGACGGAGGGAACACATTAGTGAGCCCTTTCAGAAACTGTGCAATTAAAGGGATTTTAAAGTAAGAACACTCTTCAGACGAGCGCTTAAAGATGGACAGCGCCGCCAGGTAACCTTTAATGGTACCCATTTGCAAGCCCCTTTGGGCCAAAGAAAGTAAAAAGGACAGAACCATGGGGATGTCACATGCAAAAGGATCCACATTCTGAACTCTGCACCAGTCGCAGAACTTACGCCAACAGCAACGGTACAGAGACTTTGTTGCTGGCCTTCGGGCCGAAAGCAACACCTCCATCACGTCTTCAGGGAGGTCCCAATCCTTATACCTCAACCTCTCAGAAGCCAAGCGTGAAGGTTGAGGGATCTGACCTCTGGATGGAGAACCTGACCCCCCTCCCGTGAGAGCAGATCGTCTCGGTAGGGAAGACGACGTGGAGGGCAGATGGACAAGTCGAGAAGGTCCGGGTACCACGTCCTCCGAGCCCACGCCAGAGCAATGAGGATCATCCGGGAACCCAACTTCCGTAACCTCCGCAGCACTTGCGAGATGACGGGGACTGGAGGAAACGCGTACAGCAGCGGGAATGACCACTCCACCACGAACACGTCTCCTAAGGCTCCTTTTGGAGGAAATTCCCGCGAGCAAAACCTTTTGCACTTCCGGTTGACACTGGAGGCGAAGAGATCCACTTGAGGGGTCCCCCAAAGGGCGAAGATCTCCAGGAGGATCTCCTGAGCCAACTCCCACTCGTGAGAGATCGCGCTCTGCCTGCTCAGAGCGTCCGCCGTCACGTTTTCATCTCCGGCCAGATGAACTGCCGAGATCGAAACTTCCTGCTGGATGGCCCAGAACTCGAGCTGCATCGCCTCCCTGCACAGAGGAAGTGACCCTGCCCCCCCCCCCCCCTTTTGTTGAGGTAGTGCATGGCCACTGTGTTGTCCGTCGGGATCAGGACATTCTTCCCTCGCACAGTCGGCAGAAAAGCCTTCAGGGCTAGCCTAACGGCCCTCAGCTCCAACAGATTGATATGGAGTCTGGTCTCCGACGGAGACCAACGACCGCTGACTGTCAGCCCGTTGGCATGAGCTCCCCATCCCGTGAGGGATGCATCCGTCACGATCGTCACCTCCGGCCAGGGAAGCCAAAATGGAGCCCCCTTCATCAAGTTGCCTTCGACGGCCCACCACAGAAGGTCCCGGGCGACCGAGGACGGCACCTGAATCGAGTCCGACATCCTGCCGGAGGACTGCGACCATTGCGTCTTGAGTGCCCACTGCAAAGATCTCATCCACAGGCGAGCCTCTGGCACCAGAAGAATGCAGGATGCCATGAGGCCGAGCAACCTCAAGAACTCGAACGCTGGGAGCGTCTGGGCATGCTGAAACTTGTGCACCATCTGCTGAATGTGAAGAGCCCTCACCTGGGGAGGAAAACACTGCCCCAGGGAAGTGTCGAGCACTGCTCCGATGTACTGGAGCCACTGTGTTGGCGTCAAATGGGACTTCTTTAAATTGAGGGAGAAGCCCAGCCTGTGAAGGGAGTGACAGGTGACCGATAGATGATCCAGGACTTGCTTGGGAGAGCTCCCCCTGATCAACCAATCGTCCAGGTAGGGGTAGACGTGAATCCCCCCTTGCCTGAGATGCGCTGCCACCACCACCATGAGCTTGGTGAAAACCCTCGGGGTGGAGGTCAATCCGAACGGCAGGACCCGAAACTGAAAGTGCGAGTCGCCAACCGCAAACCTCAGGTACTTCTTGTGCTTGGGATGGATCGGCACATGGAAGTAAGCATCCTTGAGGTCGAGTGACACCAACCAGTCCTGAAGCTGAAGGGCCTGGAGGACTTGAGAGAGAGTAACCATCTTGAACTTGTCCTTCCTGAGGAGTTTGTTCAAACCGCACAAGTCCATGATGGGGTCTCAATCTCCCGTCTTTCTTGGAAATCAAAAAATAAGGGGAATACCATCCCTTGTTCCTCTCCGCTACAGGCACCAGTTCTATGGCGCCTTTCTCCAGCAGGGCTTGAATTTCCTGCGCAAGGAGCGGATCCGGACACCGCAAAGAGAGGTTCCCCGGTGGATTGTCGTGAGGCCTGTGCCGAAAGGGAAGACAGTAGCCGTGGGTTATGATCTCCAGAACCCACACATCTGAAGTAATGGCTAGCCACTCTACAAGATGCTGCGTCAGCCTTCCCCCAACCGGCGAACCATGGGACATGGCCCCATGACTGAGTGGGAGCGGCTGCGGCGTTACCTGAGGGCAAAGAGGCAACTGCCCGAGCGGCCTTGGCACCACGGGTTCCCTGTCGTCCACCTCTGGTACCCCTGCGTTGGCCTCTTTGACTGCCAGCTCCTCTCGCTTTACTGAAGGACGAGTAATAGCGAAAGGAACCACCCCTCCACTGCTGTCCCCTAGGACGAAAAGGCGGAGGTTGGCGAACTGCAGCGCCCAACGACTTCGCTGCAGCTTTGGAGGTCTGCAACCTCTCAAGGCTCTCGTCAGCCTTGCTGCCAAAAAGGTGTTCACCGTCAAAGGGCATGTTGAGGAGCCGGGACTGCACATCCGGAGCAAACCCCGACTTCCGCAACCACGCAAACCTGCGTATCACGGTGCTCGCCGCCATGGACCTACTGACGCATTCAGCTACGTCCAAACCCGACTGAACGGACTCACACATGGCATCCTAACCATCCTGGACCATAGCAAGGAAACCATCCCGTTCGTCCCCTTCGGGAATATGTTCAGCCGCTAACGCAACACAGTTCCACGGAGTGTGCGTGAAACGAGACAAGGCACAATTGGAGTTGGCCGCCTGAAGCGCCATACCACCAGAAGAAAACACTTTTTTCGCCCAGCCATCAAAACGTTTGTCGTCCCTATCAGGACGGATGGTAGGGTACGACGCCTGCTTTGCCGGGGCCGTGGCCGCCTGCACCACCAAACTCTCCGGAGTGGGGTGCCTGGTCAAGTAGCAGGGGTCGCTACTGGCTGGACGGTATTTTCGCGACAAGGATCTGCCCACCGCCGGGAGACTCTCCGGAGCAGTCCAAGCCGCCGCCACCCTTCTCTGTAAAGCCATATGGAACGGCAGTACCGGGTCAGTTGGGGGACCAACATCAAGGATGTCCGTCAGATCATCCTGCACAAACTCCCTTGTGGGAGCAGACCATCCCAAGTACTCAGAAACCCTAGCCATAAGGCGCTGGTACGAGGAATCGGCATGAGAGCCAGGCTCAGGCCTACAAAACTCCACCTCCGGAGAGGTGTCCAGTCCACTGGCATCATGCAGTGACTGTCTCAACTCGTCAAACTGACTATGGCCCGAGACAATTTCATCTGGAACCTGACTAGGAACCAGGCCATCAGAATCCTCATCCGCCTCTGAAATATAGTCCAGGTGGCGAAAAGAAGGCACCCTAGAGTGCTTGCTCTTAACCAGAGCCTTCCTAGGGGGTTCACCCGTGCCACGGGGTACCTCCGACACGAAAGGCGTCGAGCGAATCGGTGCCAGCGTCGAGAGAACCGGCATCCGCGTCGACGTCGAGGAAATCGGCGTCGACGTCAGATGCAGCGCCTCCAGAATCGGCGGCGTCGACACAGCCCTCGAGGCCGGAGCCCCGAGCGTGTCCCTCGACGTCCTGAGCGTCAACGGCATCGACGACTTCCTCGGAGCCGGAGCCTCGAGAAAGCCTGTCGACGCCTCAGACGTCGATGCCGTCTTCGAAGACCTCACAGGTGCACACGGTCTCGAACGCGTCGAGGACCGGGACCTGGAACGGGTACGTCGAGAACGAGTCCCCTTGTCCGAACGGGACCTCTCCCGTGACTCGTGCCGACCACTCTTGCGCGCGGTGTCTCTCGACCTCACACGACCGACCCCACTCGGGGGCGCGGACGGCTGAGTACCCTGCGACTCAAGAATCGCCAGCATCTTCTTCCCGAAGGAAGCCCATTCCTCCGGCGTCGCACGGCTGGTGGGGTAAGCGGCGTGCCGGGCAGAGTCCTCCGAAGAGGACCTGGAAGACGACCGGTGTCGGCGCTTCCGAGAATGCCTCGAAGAGGCTGAGGAGTGGGGAGACCGACTCCTAGGAGGAGAACCACGAGACTTCCGACGATGACCTGGAGAGTCACCCCTCGAATCATCCGTCGAAAGCCCCGCAGACTTCGACTTCCGGGGCTTGGACACCCGACCTACCGACAACTTCTTCTTACGTTCGCGTAAGGCTTTGGACGTGAGCGACTGGCAGTCGATACAGTCATCCGTGTCGTGGGCCTCCCCGAGGCACCAGAGGCAGGCGTCTTGCGAGTCCGTCACCGACATCTTGGACCCACACTCCCCGCACTTCTTGAAACCCGGACGCGGGGTCGAAGACGAAGTAGAAGACATCTTCACACAAAGGATTTTCACAAAACGAACAGGTTCGAAGAACCGAGAAGAACAGAACTCCAAAGAGTCGAGGCGTTTAACTGAGAAACACGAAGCAACACGTTCGCGGAAAAAACGGAACTGAGGCTACGGGCGTCGTGCGTCCTACTTATCACATCGGATGACGTCGGAGGAGGTCCTCGACGACGGCGCATCGACGCAGGACGCAGACGCCGAAAAAAGTTTCCGAAGCAGCACAGCTGTGGTGATTACATGTCATAGATATGGAATACTTCGGAGGACCCAATCCCCTCAAAGCTTAATGTTGAGTTTTTTGTGTTGCTTAATGTTGAGCCTTTTACCAACCTCCGTGGTTGTGCATGTGTGTACTGCTATTTAATCTTATATTCATGAGCATGTGAATCCATGCCAGACCCCATGCTGGAGAAGGAACAAGTTACTTACCTGTAACTGTTGTTCTCCAGCATGGGTCTGGCATGGATTCACATGCGAACCCTCCCGCCTACTCCTCTGCGGCTCTTCACTTGGTCATACTGCCACTTCACGTGCTACCAAATCTGAAGATGGCTTCCAGAGGCGGGGCTTAGGTAGAGGGCAGTCATTGGCTGTGGTCAGTATGACGCAGAGATCAGTGATTGGTTACTACTAGGAAAGACAGATCAGAAACGAAACTGATACTGATTTTTTTCTTTACCGAGGATTCCCAGTCTGACGACGGGGAATATTCATGAGCATGTGAATCCATGCCAGACCCATGCTGGAGAACAACAGTTACAGGTAAGTAACTTGTTCCTTCTACCCTTAGGAACTGTAGTTCTCTCAAGTTTAGCAAAATAAAGTTACAAGGGAAGTCCCTAGGGCAACCCAGCAACAGGCACTTATTGCCAATAAGTTGTAAAAGAGGAGAACATGGAGAGTCAAACAAATGACACCCATAAAAAGAGTTAAAGATTCTGAGTGTGGAAACAGGTTCCCACTCACTGAAGTACTAAGGAAAAATATCCTACAAGTAAAGCAAAAAAGTTCTGGGGTTGACCCAGGTCAGGAAGATTGACCAGTTCTGTGAAAATCTTACCTAACACTTTCCCTAATTTGCTTAGTGCATTCTAAAATAGTTATTGAGTGTTTATACTAATCATGGAGTAGCTTAGGGTCCCTCCAGAAAGTGTGAGTTGTTTTACTTGCTCTGAACCGAGTTCTACAAAGTAATAGCTGTTGCAAGGTGTATACTTGTAACAAGGTTTATTTATTATACGATTCCTATAACTGTGTCACTGCATGACTGGCAGGGTCTACTACCCTTGAATTACTGATGGTATTCTAAAAGTATATATAACCTGGTTTTATTCCCCATGAATAACTGACCGCCATTCTGAATATGTTGTAGGTTTCACTCACCTTGACTACTGAGTGTATTCACACTAAGGTTATACTTAGGGTTGTATCCCATAAGTATTGAGTTGGTTTTACAATTGTGTTCATATGATGTTGATAGTACTTCCCTTTCCCAAGATTTAGCTTGGTCTACTTGTATTTAAATAACATTTATTTTTACAATACATAGTTTCTGGGTTTCTTTGGACCATATGTATGCTACAATTTCTTTGTACCAAGCTACATATCCCTCGCTTCCTCCTAAGATAAGCCTGGCTGCTCTGTACCACATTCTCAAGTGGTACAGCCTTATACTGGTTGGAGCTTATGTACTGCCTCAGATATGGTTTTTATGAAGTGTGGGTAGGACCTTTTATAAAAAAAAAAAAATGTGTCCTAACAGTAAACCTACCTGTTCAGACTGCCTGTAAACCAGGGTTAACTGGCATAAATTCCTTGCCATACCCCTCCCTTGCCTGACTGGATTTCTGGTCGAGGATCCTCCCCTGGGTTTCCCATAAGGTGATTGGGAGAGGGTCGTCTTAGAACTTTAATGCTATTGTTCTTGAATTATGAAACCCTTACAAACTGCCTGTTGGCTTTGCTAAGACTTGTTCAGAAGACTCCTAACTTCCAGCAAAGAGTTGTATTGGGACTTGTGACTTTAAGGGCACTAGGCCCCCATCACAGTTAGCAAGGAATGAACTGGTAGAACCTTAGAATTGTATAGTTGTGTATTGTTTAACTCCTTTCCTACTTAAATATTAAGTGTCTAAATTGGTTATTTGTTATTTCTACACTTGCTTTGCTATATTAGTGTTCTAATATTGATCTGTGCTCAAAAGTAAGTGTTGGTTAACCGTAGAGCATCACAAAAGTGACTGCATATATAATAGTGTACATTTAGTGTAATATGTAAGGTTTTGTTTTTTAATTGCTAGGAGTTTTGCAACGCCTAAATAATTGTATTTTTACACATTTTGCCTAACTTGTTTTCTTAAGCGTGCTCTGTGTGCGGTTAACTGAACCCTTCACCACTCCCACACTCTTAGGTTTGAGCCTTACTGCTCATATTCACTGTCTTGATAGTTTGGCTAGACCTTAGTGTCTTTCCCTGTTCACCAGAATCGGGTGGCCTTTCAGAAACTGTCCACAGGGCTGAATCAGAAAATCCACCTTAACACCTACCTGTATGTGTTGGGTGCGGACCACCAGGTTTAGGACCTCATACACATAATAGGGGTTGATTATCTCTTTCAGACACTGTACTTCATTGTGCAGGCCCATAGGGGTATTTTTGACTACTTGCTAAATTGTGTGCTTCCCTTGTTCTTATCCCACCCTGTTAATTTATGTTAGTTGCCTGTCTGAGACTCTAGACCCTTATATAGGTAGTGGGGTGAGGAGAGTCCTTGTAGACATTTACTGTTTTTATAGTATAGCATATATTTTAATTCTGTGTATTCTGTGCTAAGTGCTTATTCAACCTGTTAGATTAGTGTGTGACTAACCTGCCAAAAGTGCAGTTTGCAATTGTGATGTTTATAAACTGCTTGCACTTAGAGCATTCTATGAAGATAAAGTGAAATTAAGTTGAACTAATAGAAAATCTTATGTAATATGGATCTGAACATCATGCATTGAGAACATCTTTTGGTTTTAATTTTATTGTAATTTATTTTTTATGTTTAGATATTTGTTTGCATAACAGGAGTTGTGCGATTGTTGATTGTACTTTTGTATGTATGTTTTTGATTTTATTCTATGTAATTTAACTTTGTATATAAGTAAGTTGTAAAAAGGATGAAAACGTGATTATGAGTTAAACATTGAAAGGGTGATCAGCCACAACAATTAAAAAAAAGAAAGGAGTGTGTGACATAACTAACAAACAATTAGTAAAAATAAATACAGTATTAATCATGCAACGTTAATTTACCGTCACAAAGTATTCCATATCAAAAACAATTTAGTAATTTCATCACATTGAAAATGTATACATAATTGATGCGTGATGTGATATCTGCATAAAATGGTTATGCTCAATTGATGAGAAGAACAAGTTACTTTCTTACCCGGTAACGTTCTTTCGATGGGATGGTCAGACGACGTATTCCATATCTATGACAGGTAATCACCACAGCTGTGCTGCTTCGGAAACTTTTTTCTGCGTCGATGCACCGTCGTCGAGGACCTCCTCCGACGTCATCCGATGTGATAAGTAGGGCGCACGACGCCCGTAGCCTCAGTTGTAGTTTTTTCCCCCAGAACGTGTGACATTAGTCAACTGCCAGTCAGACACAAAGCCTTGCAGAACGTAAGCTGCATTCGCAAAAGAAATTCTGCAGCGGGGAAGGCAGGGAGGGAGCGATATGGAATAAGTCATCGGACCATCCCATCGAAAGAACGTTACCAGGTAAGAAAGTAACTTGTTCTTCAAGGGGATTGGGTCTTCCGACGTATTCCATATCTATGACAGACTCCCAAAGCAGTACCAGAGCAAGGAGGAGGGAAAGAATTTAGAATCAAAATTTAGAATTGCCAATCAAATAGCAGAGCAAAGGACCGCCTTGCCAAAGGCCAGATCCTGTCCTCGGATGGAATCGAGGGAATAGTGACGTACAAATGTATGTACAGAAGCCCAGGTGGCTGCATCACAGATGTTGCGAATAGGAACACCCCTCTGCAGGGCAGTAGATGTAGCCATACCCCTGGTAGAATGGGCCCGCAAGCCAGCGGGTCCTTACCCGCCAAGCGGTAACACTCCGAGATGGCCAAAATAATCCAGCGAGACAGTCTGTTTCGTCACAGCCTGTACCAAACGCTTTCCAGCGTAACCAACAAAGAGTGGATCGTCCACTCTGACCCGGGACATGCTTGAAACATAAAAGCTTAAAGCTCTCCTAGGATCAAGCCTATGGAGCCTCTCCTCTTCCTTACCAGGATGTGGAGGAGGATAGAATGCCGGAAGAACAACCTTCTGGGCCAAATGAAATTCCGAAACCACCTTCGGAAGAAAAGAAGGACGAACTCGAAGGACAACCCTGTCCTTGTGAAATACAGTGAAGGGTGGCTTAACTGAAAGTGCCTGTAACTCACTCACTCTGCGAGCAGAAGTAACCGCAACCAAAAACACAGTTTTCAGAGTTAACAGCCTCAAAGGACAAGAATGCAAAGGCTCAAACGGAGCACCCATAAGAAACTTAAGAACAAGGTTTAAATCCCAAACGGGCACCAGGAAATGTGACAGAGGGAACACATTAGTGAGTCCTTTCAGAAACTGTGAAATTAAAGGGATTTTAAAGTAGGAACACTCTTCAGACGAGCGCTTTAAGATGGACAGCGCCGCCAGGTAACCTTTAAATGGTACCGACTTGCAAGCCCCTGTGGGCCAAAGAAAGTAAAAAGGACAGAACCATGGGGATGTCACATGCAAAAGGATCCACAGTCTGAACTCTGCACCAGTCGCAGAACTTACGCCAACGGTACAGAGACTTTGTTGCTGGCCGTCGGGCCGAGAGCAACACCTCCATCACGTCTTCAGGGAGGTCCCAATCCTTATACCTCAACCTTTCAGAAGCCAAGCGTGAAGGTTGAGGGATCTGACCTCTGGATGGAGAACCTGACCCCCCCTCCCGTGAGAGCAGATAGTCTCGGTAGGGAAGACGACGTGGAGGGCAGATGAACAAGTCGAGAAGGTCCGGGTACCACATCCTCCGAGCCCACGCCGGAGCAATGAGGATCATCCGGGAACCGAACTTCCGTAACCTCTGCAGCACTTGCGGGATGACGGGGACTGGAGGAAACGCGTACAGCAGCGGGAATGACCACTCTACCACAAACGCGTCTCCTAAGGCTCCTTTTGGAGGAAATTCCCGCGAGCAGAACCTCTCGCACTTCCGGTTGACACTGGAGGCGAAGAGATCCACTTGAGGGGTCCCCCAAAGGGCGAAGATCTCCAGGAGAATCTCCTGAGCCAACTCCCACTCGTGAGAGATAGTGCTCTGCCTGCTCAGAGCGTCCGCCGTGACGTTTTCGTCTCCGGCCAGATGAACTGCCGAGATCGAAACTTCCTGCTGGATGGCCCAGAACTCTAGCTACATACCCTCCCTGCACAGAGGAAGTGACCCTGCCCCCCCCCCCTTTTTGTTGAGGTAGTGCATGGCCACTGTGTTGTCCGTCAGGATCAGGACATTCTTTCCTCGCACAGTCGGCAGAAAAGCCTTCAGGGCTAGCCTGACGGCCCTCAGCTCCAACAGATTGATATGGAGTCTGGACTCCGACGGAGACCAACGACCACTGACTATCAGCTCGTTGGCATGAGCTCCCCACCCGGTGAGGGATGCATCCGTCACGATAGTCCCCTCCGGCCAGGGAAGCCAAAATGGAGCCCCCTTCATCAAGTTGCCTTTGACGGCCCACCACAGAAGGTCCCGGGCGACCGAGGGCGGCACCTGAACCGGGCCCGACATCCTGCCAGAGGACTGAGACCATTGCATCTTCAGTGCCCACTGCAAAGATCTCATCTGTAGGCGAGCCTCTGGCACCAGAAGAATGCAGATTGCCATGAGGCCGAGCAACCTCAAGAACTCGAACGCTGGGAGCGTCTGGGCATGCTGAAACTTGTGCACCATCTGCTGAATGTGAAGAGCCCTTACCTGGGGAGGAAAACACTGCCCCAGGGAAGTGTCGAGCACTGCTCCGATGTACTGGAGCCGCTGTGTTGGCGTCAAATGGGACTTCTTTAAATTGAGGGAGAAGCCCAGCCTGTGAAGGGAGTGGCAGGTGACGGACAGATGATCCAGGACTTGCTCGGTAGAGCTCCCCCTTATCAACCAATCGTCCAGGTACGGGTAGACGTGAATCCCCCCTTGCCCGAGATGCGCTGCCACCACCACCATGAGCTTGGGGAAAACCCTTGGGGCGGAGGTCAATCCGAACGGCAGGACCCGAAACTGAAAGTGCGAGTCGCCAACCGCGAACCTCAGGTACTTCTTGTGCTTGGGATGGATCGGCACATGGAAGTAAGCATCCTTGAGGTCAAGAGACACCAACCAGTCCTGAAGCTGAAGGGCCTGGAGGACTTGAGAGAGAGTAACCATCTTGAACTTGTCCTTCCTGAGGAGTTTGTTCAAACCGCGCAAGTCCATGATGGGTCTCAATCCCCAGTCTTTCTTCGAAATCAAAAAATAAGGGGGATACCATCCCTTGTTCCTCTCCGCTACAGGCACCAGTTCTATGGCGCCTTTCTCCAGCAGGGCTTGAATTTCCTGCGCAAGGAGCGGATCCGGATTCTGCAAAGAGGTTCCCCGGTGGATTGTCGTGAGGCCTCTGCCGAAAGGGAAGACAGTAGCCGTGGGTTATGATCTCCCGAACCCACACATCTGAAGTAATGGCACGCCACTCTACAAGATGCTGCGCCAGCCTTCCCCAAACCGGTGAACCATGGGACATGGCCTCATGACTGAGAGGTAGCGGCTGTGGCGTTACCTGAGGGCAAAGAGGCAACTGCCCGAGCGGCCTTGGCACCACGGTTACCCTGTCGTCCACCTCTGGTACCCCTGAGTTGGCCTCTTTGACTGCCAGCTCCTCTCGCTTTACTGAAGGACGAGTAATGGCGAAAGGATCCACCCCTCCATTGCTGTCCCCTAAGACGAAAAGGCGGAGGTTGGCGAACTGCAGCGCCCAACGACTTCGCTGCAGCTTTGGAGGTCTGCAACCTCTCAAGGCTCTCGTCAGCCTTGCTGCCAAAAAGGTGTTCACCGTCAAAGGGCATGTTGAGGAGCCGGGACTGCACATCAGGAGCAAACCCAGACTTCTGCAACCACGCAAACCTGCGTATCACGGTGCTCGCCGCCATGGACCTGCTGACGCATTCAGCCATGTCCAAACCCGACTGAACGGACTCACACATGGCATCCTTACCATCCTGGACCATAGCAAGGAAACCATCCCGTTCGTCCCCTTTGGGAATATGTTCAGCCGCTAACGCTACACAGTTCCACAGAGTGTGTGTGAAACGAGACGAGGCACAAATGGAGTTGGCCGCCTGAAGCGCCACACCACCAGAAGAAAACACTTTCTTCGCCCAGCCATCAAAACGTTTGTCGTCCCTATCAGGAGGGATGGTAGGGTACGACGCCTGCTTTGCCGGGGCCGTGGCCGCCTGCACCACCAAACTCTCCGGAGTGGGGTGCCTGGTCAAGTAGCAGGGGTCACTACTGGCGGGACGGTATTTTCGCGACAAGGACCTGCCCACCGCCGGGAGACTCTCCCGATCAGTCCAAGCCGCCGCCACCCTTCTCTGTAGAGCCATATGAAACGGCAGTACTGGGTCAGTTGGGGGACTAACATCAAGGATGTCCGTGAGATCATCCTGCACAAACTCCCCTGGAGGAGCAGACCATCCCAAGTACTCGGAAACCCTAGCCATAAGGCGCCGGTACGAGGAATCGGCATGAGAGCCAGGCTCAGGCCTACAAAACTCCACCTCCAGAGAGGTGTCCAGTCCACTGGCATCATGCAGTGACTGCCTCAAATCGTCAAACTGACTATGGCCCGAGACCATTTCATCTGGAACCTGACTAGGAACCAGGCCATCAGAATCCTCATCCACCTCCGAAATATATTCCAGGTGGCGAAAAGAAGGCACCCGAGAGTGCTTGCTCTTAACCAGAGCCTTCCTAGGGGGTTCCCCCGTGCCACGGGCTACCTCGGACACCCCGGCCTCGAAAGGCATCGAGTGAATCGGCGCTGGCGTCGAGAGAACAGGCATCGGCGCCGAGAGGATCGGCGTCGGCGTCGAGTAAATAGACGTCAGATGCAGCGCCGCCAGCATCGACGGCGTCGACACAGTCCTTGAAGCCGGAGCTCCGAGCGTGTCCTTCGACTACCTGAGCGTCGACTGCTTCGACTACTTCCTCGGAGCCGGAGCCTCGAGAAAGCCCGTCGACGTCCTCGACGCCTCAGACGTCGATGTCTTCCTTGAAGACATCACAGGGGCACACGGTCTCGAACGCGTCGAGGCCCGGACCTGGAACAGGTACGTCGAGAACGAGTCCCCTTGTCCGAACGGGACCTCTCCCGTGACTCGTGCCGACCACTCTTGCGAGCGGTGTCTCTCGACCTCTCACGGCCGACCCCACTCGGGGCGCAGACGGCTTAGTACCCTGCGACTCGAGAATCGCCAGCATTTTCTTCCCGAAAGAAGCCCATTCCTCCGGCGTCGCACGGCTGGTGGGGTAAGCAACATGCCGGGCAGAGTCCTCAGAAGAGGACCTGGAAGACGACCGCTGTCGGCGCTTCCGAGAATGCCTCGAAGAGGCCGAGGAGTGGCGAGACCGACTCCTAGAAGGAGACCCACGAGACTTCCGACGATGACGCGGAGAGTCACCTCTCGAATCATCTGTCGAAAGCACCGCAGACTTCGACTTCCGGGGCTTGGACACGCGACCTACCGACAACTTCTTACATTCACGTAAGGCTTTGGACGTGAGCGACTGGCAGTCGATAGTCATCCGTGTCGTGGGCCTCCCCGAGGCACCAGAGGCAGGCGTCGTGCGAGTCTGTCACCGACATCTTGGACCCACACTCCCCGCACTTCTTGGTGCCCGGACGCGGTGTCGAAGACGAAGTAGAAGACATCTTCACACGAAGGATTTTCTCACAAAAACGAACGGGTTCGAAGAACCGAGAAGAACAGAACTCCAAAGAGTCGAGGCGTTAACAGAGATTCACGAAGCAACACGTTCGTGGAAAAAAACGGAACTGAGGCTACGGGCGTCGTGCGTCCTACTTATCACATCGGAGGAGGTCCTTGACGACGGCACATCGGCGTAGGACGCAGAAAAAAAGTTTCTGGAGCAGCACAGCTGTGGTGATTACCTGTCATAGATATGGAATACGTCGGAGGACCCAATCCCCTCGAATGTTCATTATCAAAATGTATCCGCACTTGAAGACACACTGAATCAGGGGTTTTGTAAATCAGTCCAGACACTGCATCGGTTTAATTTAGTGATTATCATCTTTATTTCTCATGGCCATACTTACGTGTTTCACCCCTTCGGCCTTCCTCAGAGTATATTATATCAATACTCTAATGCACGATTGTACAACCTACAGCCCGTAGACCAAGTGCGGCCTGCCATGTCATCGGTGGGGGGGCTATAGGGTGGGGACCAGGGCCATGCAGTTTGGTGGGTGTGGGGGGGGGGGATATGGAGGGCCAGTGCCGTGCCACTGGTGGGGGCGGGAGGGAATAGGGGGGACCATGACCATTGATTTTTGTTGTGGCGGACGCGGGGCATGCTGTTTAGTGGTAGTGGTGGGGCTCAAGTGACATGGGATATGCCATTTGGTGGGGGGGTTAGAGGACCATGGCCATGCAGTTTGGTGGGGTGGGATACAGGAAACCAGGGCCATGCCATTGATGGAGGGGGGGGGGAATAGTGGATGGGGTGATCAGGGCCATGCGCAGAGGCGTTGCTGGAGGGCTGAGGGGGCTATAGCCCTGGGTCTTTTGGTTGTAGCCCCGGATAGAAGCTCAGGGGGCAACAACCAAAAGGCTAGCTAGCCCCAAGTCCCGCCAGTCCTGACATTAGCTTAGCCCCTGATCTTTTCCAGACCTAGCAACACCCCTGGCCATGCGTTTATTAAAGATTGGGGTTGAAAATGGCACCCCCCACCTGCCAGACTACACACCCTCCCCAAACATATTTGTTTTTCGGCCCACTATAGGCAGCATGTAGGGTACATTCACCTTCTGCCAAAAGTCAGTTGCGCACCCCTGCTCTAATGCATATCTTGTCTAATAAAATCACTACTTGGACTAATATTTTTCTAACATAATCATGAATTCTTCTAGTAGATTGGCAAGTATCTAACAGTCTTTATTAATAAATAAGCGAATAACAACTTTAGTTCTCACTTACTAGCAATCATGATCTTTACCCACATCTTGCATACTTTTCTAATAAAATATGGAGTGACCTGACAATATATTCCCAAGGCTTTTGTGTATCAAATAGTTGCCCATTTACCAAATAGGCTGGATAGTTACATCTGTATAGGCTAGGGAGTTTTGAGCATTCTAAATTACAAATGACGTGCTGTTTCCAGTGCTAAATTGCAAATTCTAAATGTGTGTGCCTCCCGTGATATACCCTATTTCCGATTACCATGTATGATGGTAATAGGTTAAGTTGCAACAGCATCAAAAGCCACCACTGGATGATGTCACTCTATCTAGTAAGATGTGGGGCAGTGGTTCATAAGAGGAAACTTCTGAATGCAATATGTAGACAAACTTTGTTCTATGATGTATGTAGTCCAGATCAGTTGCCCAATCCCAAAACCTTTTTCCTTAATTACATCTTGAGTTGACTGTTATAACGTCAAATTTGGGTGCTAGTTAATTTGCTCATGGAACAATCTGCATGAGTTTCTGAGTTAGTCTAAGATTTTGCATTTAACGTTTCTCTGAGCCATAGTTTTACCAAGTTGCTCAATAAGGAATTATCCTTTTAAAAAAAGCATTTTAAAGTGCAACATGCTGTATCTTATTTTCAACATGGTAATCAGCAACGTTAAACCCAATTATACATCTTATGACTTCAATAGCAGCACCTTTACGTAGTCCCAAAGTCAACCGCCAAAGTCAACCGCCAGAATGTACCCTCAAGGGCATTTTAACCACTTGACCTTGTTCCCACTAAATATCTCATGGCCATATAATACTCTTGGAACAAGACTAGATCTGTACATTTTAGACATTAGACATGAGGTACAGGTAAAATGTCTTATTTTGAGAATTGTTTTATTTTAGTAGTCCCATATTTCCAAATGTGAGATGTTATGTTCACTGAATCCACTGAGATAGATACATTGGCTGGTTCTTGCTATAATGTTGCCATTCATGAACCATTCATAGTTCAAGTTAGTACAATTTTTACTGCTGGCTAATGTTTTGGTCTCATTATAGTTTATAGTTATTTGCTTCAGCATAATTGGTCAGTACTTGTAATGAACGCAATAGTCCAGTTGGTGTATGATCACCAAATGCATAACCCAACAAATTTATCGAAATGTCCATCTTTATTATGTGGAAAGGAAATTACTTCCTCCAGATGGTTTCCCATATCTGAGGACAACTTTTGGATGATTTCTCAAAAATGCCATTTTATTACATTAGTAATGTCATCAAATGCATTACTATACCTACCCTGACTAGGATTTCCCTGCCTGCCTATCAAAAACTAAAGGAAACACTCTAACAAAGGATACCTGGCTCTCACACTTCAGCATAAAATACACAAGAAAATGTATTGCAATTCGCAACAAATAATGATATTGCTCATATATTCAGTCTCTTTATAACCTGGGTGAGCCCCCCTCCCCCAGGTTTCAAGTTAAGGTCAGTTCCAATTTTCAACATAAAGAAACAAGGAAATCCAGGTTAGCAACAAAGTTCCAATTCAGTTCTTGACTCCTTCACTTTGTCAAAAGAAAGTTCATTAATGTTCAACAAACTGAAAGATGTCTTCTTCCTGGAATAATAATTTCCTCTTCATTAGATATAATCAGTCATGTCTGGGTCACAATGCTTTTCCACAACTTAGAAATGTCATAGAAGAAATGCAGTTTTCTTGTCTGTTTCAAAGAAACACAACCTCTGACAAGGTAAAAGAAAACGCAGCCTCTTAGTAGCACTTCTCAAGTCTCTCTTTATAGCTTTATGACTCAAAGTTTATATCTTTGTCAGGATGACTTCAAAGCACCACTACTTCCACCTGCATAATTCTCATCTTTAAAGGATTCACAATGCAGGTCTACTCACCTGCCCCGTTCCACATTCATCTGGGCTTCTGAAGTTTTAGATCTACTGACAACAAAAAGATTTCACAGCTTCAACAGTCTGCAACTTTGTGATTTTTAACTTTCCACAAAAAATCATATTCATATCAGTGCTCCTCAACACCTTCATGTAGGCAAGGCACTCATCCCTTGAACATTCACCTTTCAGAAGGGCCGCCGCTTTGCCCCTTGTCTTTCTGCAGAATTAGTATTTACCACAACGTCAACAGTTTGCACCTTTGTGACTTTAGTTCTTCAGAAAAGACTATCCACTAATGCCCCTCAACACTTCCAAGTAATCTAAGCACTCTTCTTCTGAGCAATCACTTTGTCAAAAGAGTAGCCTCTTTGCCACTCTTTCGGCTAAAACAACTACAAAAATTGCCCTTAAAGAAGTCATTCTACCTTTCCTCCTTATGACTTTAGTAATGCGAGTTATACCAATTTATTAGGGAACATTTACATTCAGCAGGCTTCACCTTTTTATAACCTTGCATTCGCCCCTTTGCTTTCTGTCACCAAAGCAGCTTATTGGTATACCCGTTAATCTCTTTTGACTGAAGGTGAAGCTTGCACAACTCTTGGCTTGGGCAATACTTGTACTCTCTTGGCCTAGGCCAATGCTTGCACCAACCTTGGCTTTGAAGAAAAATACTGGTTTCACTTTTATCTTGGGCAATGCTTGTTCCCTTAACTCACAATTCAATGTTAATTCCTGTAACTTCAGTGCTACATCTTCAACAGCTTCATAATTGACTTGTCGGTTAACCTTTACCTCAGAGTTATTATTAAGCACACGCAGCTGGTGTTTAATCTGTTTCAAAGGGTTTAAGACTCAAGTAACGTGGTTCAGAGTGTTTTACTCTTACGCGAGTGCTATGGAAGAAGTTTACTCACGCGCAAGTGATACGTCGATAGCTTCCCTTTGTCTGACAATCAGTCAGTTTATTACTGCTTTCACTCATACGGGAGTGATTCTGCTTAGCTACATTTGCTTGCTTTTTGTTAGGACAGTTTTTCTGAAGTCCAACTAAGGGCTTAGTAAAACCATTCAACGGAGGCAGTACAATACTCCACTCTTAGTATACGGCTGTGCCAGGCTTATCTTGGGAGGGACAGAGGGCTGTAGAATCAGTACAAAGAAATAGTACACATATGGTCCAAAGAAACACCGAAACACTATGTATTGTAAAAATAAAGGGTTTATTTCAATACAAGTAGAGCAAGGTAAATCATGGGTAAATGAGTACTATCACATTATATATAACCACAATTATAAAAACACAACACTATGCTTGAAGGTGCACAGACCAGACGTGGTCTCCCTCTCACTGTGCTTAGAGAGGCATCAGCTTCACCTCACTGATGATCCCCAACAAGGGTGAAACACGTGTATGGGGTTGCTGGTGGTACTCTCGTTCAGATTGGAATTGCCATTGTATTTTGGTGCTGGACTGCCCCTGGGCGGGACAAAGACTGATATGCAAATGGGTATTTCCCATCTGTGAAAGGCACAGTGAGTAAAAGCAGTGGCTGCGAACTCTCAAGTGGTTAATAACCACCGAACAGGTTATCATGTCTGTTCTTGCGAGAGAGGGGCGCCCGCTACCTTTGTAAAACAAAGTATATAAACTTATTTGTAACACCTAACAGTAGTTCTAGGGAAGTCAAAACCAATAATTAGATTACTTGCAGTAATACAAGAGTAGTAGACCCTAATGCTCAGCAAGAAATCACACAGGAAGTCAACTGGACAATACTTTTCAGAATAGTGGAACACTTATTCCAGGAACAGTCTAAACCTATAACTCTGATTCAGGATAAGACAGTGTGGGTATTGAACCTGTGTCAGAATGACGCTAGGTTGGTTGGTAGTTTCCCGTCGATTACAATCACTTTGCCGAGACCGCTCAACTGTTTGCATAGTCCCCCCGGGCCTTAAAGGCTATCTGATTCGGAGGCTCGAATTAAGAGCATTATTCTTTAAAGCCTACCTTACCTGCACCCACACCTATGCCTTGAAAAAGATCTTTGCACAGTTTAGCCGACACGTGTTTCCGTCAGGAATCTAGGTGGGCGTGTCTGGAATCATACAAGGCAAGTGCCGTCCTCGTCTTGTCAAACACAACACGGGCATTCTGGAATGCGCTCTTCACACCATCCCTCAGTGTTACAGTTTAGTTCTCTTCCTCGTAAAACAAAAAGAAGGTTAACACACTGCCGCACCAAGTTCGTGAACACTTATCCTTCTGCCTGGTCACGGTGGCGGTTGCCATGGAAATTGGGGCAAGGACGCAGAATCCCTACGTCAGACACACGTTAGGGTCATGTGACTTCAGTTTGTTGCTTCTGATTTTACTTGAAGTATGCTACGTCTTTTGGATTCAAGACTTGTTCTGTTTTTGTTCGTTTATTGTTCCTGCCTTGCCTTTCAAGTCCCTTTCTGAGTTTCTGCATCTTGGTTTCACTAAAGTCAAGCCTTCCCTTTGGGCACTCCCGCCCAGCCTTACCCTTCCATTGTGTTCCTTCCTCTCGCCTGTTGCTTTCCTGTTACCCCTTTGGAAATCCCCTTCAGAACTGCTACAGGCTTCATTCATGCTGTGTTCTCTCCCGCTGACGAATCGGAACTCTCCCAGGACTGTCTACTGCCTCACGTTTTGTCATTGGTAAAGATTTCCCGTTGCTGACCCATATTTGCCTTCTGGATTGCTATTGCCTCACGATTTGTCACAGTTGGTCTCCAGCCTGTTGCCGACCCGGACTTCATTTGGATTGCTTTCTATTCTTTGGACCCGCACGACTGCAAGTGCCCCAAAAAGACTGCCGGTGCATTCCTCCTCTCCTCACCCTAGTAGGGACTAGAGACTGCAGGCGTATCATCGCAGGGTGAGGGTGGAGCGTCCTCGTTTCGTTAGGTATTCCTTGCTGGACTTCCTACCCTTAGGCGTCCGCCTGCCGGCGGGAATAGTTCCAACAACCCCTGTACCTAGCGGTCTTACTGGGAGCATTTGCACCATTCGGAATATCATCCACCCATCCCATGGTAGGAGTGTCTTTCCAGATTCCTGTTTTTTTCTCTATTCACTCTGGTATTTTGTAAGTACTAAGACTTCTGTGTTTTGGTTTATTGTGACAGAATTATTCCGGCTTTTCTTTGATGTTGATGTTATTGCAAAGCAAAGAGTGTCACCTGGGAATTGGTCTCCTTCCAAGAAGCGAGTCCTCGGCAGCGGGTTTGGGTCCTTTCTTCCAAGCAATTGACCCCTGGTGCTGGTTTATTTGTATCCAGACACAGGGTTACATTGCAGGGTAGAATTCTTCTACTACACTACGGGAGCAACTTGGACTGGGTACCCTGACAGTTTCCACCCAACAATTCAAAATCGCCATACTCTTATGTCCCGTCCCATTTCCTCCATACTGCATGGGCGTCCCTTCCAAGAGATGGGAGACGGAACCTTTTTTCACCAGAAAAAACCTACTTCCCCTTTAAATTTAGAGGCACGCAGGGGTGCAGCCCAGGCAGCATGCACTGCCCTGACTCCGGCGCCACACTTCGGTCCCCTTTTCCGAGTCGACGGGAACAGGCCGAATTCACCAGCGCTCCTAGGTTTTCCTTTGGCCATGTAATTCCGCGTGCGGATACTTCTTCGCTTTGTCTTTTTTTGTCTTTCTTAACATTTAGGTACTCAGTCCTCAGGCGTCGTGCTCCTACCCGGCATATGTCGACTTCCACAGGGTTCAGCAGGTGTCCATCCTGAAATGGGCTCATCCCAACTTCAGACCCTCATGCCCTCTGCCTACGTTGCTTTGGCCCAGACCACAGTTGGCAAGCTTGTACAGCGTGCAATGCCCTGTCATCGAAATCGCTGAAGAACAGACTAGCCAGGTGGAGGGAGCTCTTTCAGAGGTCACCTCCAGAGGACCTCAAGAACTTTGTGAAACATCGAGCCAGACCCAAGGTAGGGCCTCTATTTTCCATCGCACCCCGCAAGGGAGACTCCTTCCCAAGGACTCGTCTGCATGTGAGGGACCGCTCAGGTCCTGGTACCAGCACGTGCAACGAGGCTGCTTCAGCTACCAGCCTACAGGCCGAGGGATCCCTGGATTCTCCCGGTTACAGTGTTAAGGGACCGGACAGGTTCTTGTACCGGATTTTCATCTGAGGGGCTATGCCCTTGTACTGGCATTATGTCTGTGGGGCTACGCCCTAGAACCGGCAATACATCCCAGGGGGCTCCTAAATCCAGCTCTACCGACCCCCGGGTAGAGGGTGTCACACCTACCTGGTCTAGGCCTGAGGAGCAGGGTAGGCCTTGCGATCCACACTCAAGGGTCTTGGAAGAGGCTGGGTCAAGCGAGCTGAGCAACACAACGCAGGCACGTGGCAGGCAGCTCGACAAAATGGCCGCCATGCTAGACGGGGGCACCCGACCAACACCATTCAAAGAGTTTGGCGAAGAACGAGTGTCAAGGTGGGACTGGCCTCAACCGGGTACGTGGGCTACAGCTGATTATTTTCGCTGGGCAGGTTCCCACTGCATCCTTATGGGCAGGGTATGCAGCGGCTCCAGCAGCCTCCCGCTACCCAGTCAGTACCCCCTACCACCTCTCCGGCCTGTGAAGAGTGGTTCCTCGGGCTCATGAAGTCACCTCGGATGGGGGGTTATCCTCAGGGGCGTGCTCCCTACGATGCTACCAGCACCACAGGCTCCTCCGGCGCAGCCTCTGCCTCTGGCTCCACAGCCAATTCCTCAGGCGGGTCTGTACCGGCCTCAGCCTCCAGCTCTAGTCCCCGTACCCTAGCCTCTGGCTCCCGCTACTCCTCCACCTACGCAGGAGATCCTCTTGACCCACAGGATACAGATGAGGAGGAGCCTGACACGCCATCCTCAGCCAGGGCCTTCCACAAACGTCTTGCAGGGCTGGCGGAGTACCTGGGCCTACCTCAACCCGAGGTTGAGCAGCTGGCACAGGGGGTTCTGGCTGAAGTCCTCACGCAATGCCCCTTTGCCAAAACGGGAATTCCACTGCAGACCGATGTAGTCTCCTTGTCCAAAAAGGGTTGGCTCAAGCCCCACTCTGTCCAGCCGGTCAATCGATGCATGGATGCCAAGTACAGGCAGATGGAGGGGGATACACTCTTGCTATCGGCCCATCCTCAGCCACACTCCTCAGTGATCGCTGCGGCATCACTATATTCTAAGCCTCAATCGTCCTCAACCTCCTCCGCGGCAACACTACTAGGCAAGGAGAAGATCTTGGAGGCGTATGGGCAGAAGCTGTATTCCAACAAGTCCCTACATCTTCGTCAGGCCAACGCTGATGCCATGCTGGTGGCCGCTAACCAATGGTTATGGCGGGTAATTGCGGGCTTCTCCCGGAACGCCCTATGCAGAGCCAATCACGTTTTAAGGCGGGACTGGCTGAAACCGTGCCATCTGTATCGCCATGGACAGCCTGGCTCCGGCCAGCGAAATTAAACCCGGACGTCCAGGACCGCACATTAGATCTGCCGTTCGGGGGGGGGACCTCTTTCACTCCACCACGGACGAAGAGCTGGACAAAAAGAAAAACAGCTCACAAACGGCCAAGCCTTTATCCATCTTGACCAAGACCACGACCAAGTCGTACACCCAGTCACATCAGCGCTCCGACAGGGAGCGTACGCACAGCGGGTTCCGCGGCTTCCAGGAACGGAGATCCAGGCAGCCTGACCGCTCGCCATCTCAAAGCCGGCGCAAGCAACTAAAAGGAGGGGCGGGTGAGTAAGGGCTTTTTCCAGTCCCCATCCTCTGCGACAGCCTCCGAGGGAAAGAAGGCATGACACGCCCCTTCGGGTCCACGTGTATCCAGTGGGGGGCAGGCTTGCTCTCCATGCACGTTTCTGGCACCAGAATTTCACTGACCCCTGGATCCTCTCTGTAGTGTCCATGGGGTACCACCTACCCATCCCAGCCTCTCCTCCCTCCTTCCCTCCACTCCACTGCACTCCCTCAAGTTGGGACAGCAACTCTTCTGGCAGAGATCCCAATTGACCAAGAGGAACTACAGTGATGAAATAAGTTGGAAAAGGCTTAAGGCCAAAGTCAAAAGCCTTTTGCTCAAGATCATAGTTCAGGGTAGTTTGCGGTAAAGTTTGTGGCACGGTTTCCGGACGAGGTTGGTTGAGAGAAAAGTTAGTTCAAAGAGAAGGACAAGCCCTCGTATTGGAGAAAGATTTCAAACACTTTCCCCGCGGTTGAACGTAACGAGCAACCGGATTTGCACAGTCGGAGAGGGAGCTGAGGCAGACGTTTCTTGTAGTTCCTGCAGTCTCACGGTTCCTGAAGCGACTGTCGGACTGACAAGAAGTAGGAATATGGGAGGGTCCTGCACTACCCAGGGAAGAAACCAGCAGCAGAGCAAAGCAACGAATAAAAGGTGCTCCTTAAAACCGAAGCAGGGTCTGACCTTCCTGGCTATCCGGCCCACTGTAGCTCTGTACAGCGAATTCGACCAGAGGAGGCGTCCTGGCTTGCAGTTTGGGCGAACTGGTTGGTCCCACCAGCTCAAGGGAAGAAGTTTCCTGGAGGATCTTCTCTGTCGTCGGATTCTGAAGATTCGGACCTGCAGCAGGGCTTCACCGGGCGGTTTAGTCGTTGTAGGGGTCCTCTTCTGTCAGCTCCTCGTTGGTTTTTTCGTTCAAGTGGCGACTCTGCCTTTCCAGTCCCAGAGACCTGCTTTTTATGCAGTTTTCCCCTATTCATACAGCCTGGCTGTCAATCTTACAGCAGGGTGGCTGTCCTGGCAAGGACAGTCCCCTTAGCCAATCAAACAGGAGTGTGACTTTGGTTACCAAGGAAACCCATGGGAGGGTTCCGAAGATCCCTCCCTCACATCCTGCATACCCAGACTTTCAGGCGCCTCAAGTAGGGCTTCTGTGCAGAAGCCCGCGTAAGGACAGCGAACAAAGGAATCATCCCCGGTTTGGCACGCAGAGAAAAACATGAGAATGACTAACAAAAAGAAAATGGCAAATAAACCCAGCCGGAGCTAAAATAAAATGTATTTGGTCAAGCGGGTTTATGTTCGAGGCTAATATAATAGCCTAAAACATTACCACGTTTATATAAGATAACCGCGGTAGAAAAGTTAGGGTAGTTACCACTGCCACCAGCCAAGTCTTAATGTAAAGGGAGCGAAAACAAGGCTCCAAGAGACACAGACAAAAAGGGGTAAGAATTAACCCTTTCCAATACTCCATGTAAGATGGGGTGTACTGGGTCTGTGGTTTAAAGTGACTAAAATAAAGTTAATGGCAACTTTACCTTTTCTGGGGGACAGTAGTCAGCCCCAGAAAATGGAGTCAGTGGGAAGTCTCAAAGACAACCCTGTGTCACTGCACTGAAGGTGCTGTGTAACACTTGAAAAATAGGAGGCCCTGGAGTAGTTGAGTGTCCAGTGCTCAAGATCACACAAAAAGTGAAAACACACACAGCAAAACACATGTAAGAGTGGAGAAAAAAACTCTTACCAGGTGAAAAAAATAAATCCTAGAAATCCAGCAAAGCTGCTGAGGGACTCATTAGGTAAGGGAAATCAGCCATTTATGAGAAGTCGCCCTAACAATCACGAATGCCAAAAAAGAAAAACCGTCCAACTGCCTAGGCGACCTATACCCCACCACAGTCATTAAGGACAGAGCCAGAGATCTCGCTCCCCTTATCACAGCGCTGATTAGTGCATCATTCAAAAATGCTGTAGTCCCCAACAACCTCAGAGGCCTGGGTCCTACCCCTGCTCAAAAAACCTAACCTAGACCCCAACACACCCACTAATTATAGACCCATTACCACGGTACACTTCCTTTATAAAATTCTAGTCTACTCTGTCTATCTCCAAATACAACAACATTTGTAAGACAACAATCTCCTAGGACTGAGACGATCCGGCTTTAGACCTAGGCACAGGACTGAAACGGCCCTCCTGGATCTAAAAATCCAAATGGACGAAGCCAAAGATGAGGGCAACCTGGCCATTCTGCTCTTATTGGATCTGTCTGCAGCCTTCGACTTAATCGACCACCAAATCCTCACCAAACACTTATCCCTGGCTGCTGCATTCTCCCCCGATGCCACCAATTAGATTCAGTCCTTCCTATCGGACAGATCAACCAGGGTCTTCGCTCCATCTGGCGGCGCTGCTGCTGACCTCGCACCAATCCAATGCGGAGTCCCCCCAAGGCTCCTGGTTCTCTCCCACACTTTACAATGTTTTCACTAAGCTCCTCTTTGACCGCCTGGACAACCTGGGCGTCACATATACTAACTATGCTGACGATACCCATATCCTTATCCCCCTCACGGGGAGCTATGATGAAGATGTTGCATGAGATCTACTTGGAAATCCAAGCATGGATGGCTACCCACAGCCTCTGCTTAAACGATGACAAAACAGAACTGCTTATTGTTGGTTCCCAGGCTTGTCTCAACAAGTTAGACCTCAGATATAAAGCCTTTGCCATTGATGGTAACATCATAAAAATGTCAAAACATTGAGGGTGTATCTTGACTCTACACTTTCCCTTAAAAAAACAAATTAATGCCACTATCTCATCCAACACTTTTACCAACAAACTTATAAATGCCTGTAAACCGTTTTTCCACTGTCAGCTTCCTCACACTGGCCAGAGCCCTCATTTTGTCCAAATTGGACTACTGTAACACTCTCTTCCTTGGTTCTTCGAACCTTAACCTAAACAGATTACAGATACTCCAAAACAATGCCCTCCGATGTGCCCTCAATCTTCCACGCAAGGCCCACATATCCACCGTTAGAAAGGAATCTCACTGGCTCCCCATCCGCGAGAGAATCAAACTACGGGCGAAGATCATTACACATAAATGTTTATACTTGACAGCCCCACGCTACCTTTCAGACAAATTCACGAGACAGAACTCTACCAGACCTACTAGATCCCCCTACTTACACACCAACTTAACATACCCAAGTTCAACTTGAAAACAGCTGGAGGAGCAAGCTTCCCAGTTCTAGCAGCTAAACATTGGAATGCACTTCCCATGACAATCAGAGCAGAAGTCTCATTCTGGACGTTCAGAGCCAAAGTTAAGGAACTGCTCACAACCCAACAGTCCTCACTTAGCTATCTGCACTTGGCCCACACTCTTAAGCTATTTGTCTGTCATTATGTTATCTGTATTATATGTTTCAGATTAAGGCAGCTAAATATCCCGGGCCCGCAATAAGCTATTATCCCACTTCATGGTCCACCCTGTAACCAGGTCCTATGATACATTCTCTGTACTGCATCTTATTCCTTTGACCTGTACGTGCAACATTCTGTAACCACTGTTTAACCTAAGTTCTAGCGCCCAGTTACCCTAGGGTTCAGCTGTGCTCTACAAATAAACTAACTAAACTCCAGCATGGGGTCTGGCATGGATTCACATGCTCATGAATATTCCCAGTTGTCTGGCTGAGAATTCTCTGTAAAAGAAAAATAGTTTCACTTTCACTTACAAACTATTTCTTCCATAAACCAATCACTGTCCTCTGGGTCATACTGACCCCGTCCAATGACATTCCTCTCCCTAAGCTTCTCCTCTGGCAGCCATCTTCATATTTTTACTGCAGGCTTCAGTGTTGGGAGTCCTCGAGTTTGCTCTGCGAGCTACTTCTACGTTTTTTCATGTTTTGTCACGGAAAAGGGTTCTATTTTTGTTCCTAAAGAGCCTGGGTGCTCTTCTATCCATCAGTCAACAGCAGGGATCCGTTGTCAGAGTTTCAGCACCCCTCAAAGGCAAAGATAGTCGCCATCGGGCCTACTTCGCGCCCTCGGACCATGACGGAGGAGAAGGAAGGAAGCTCCCTCTTCAAGTCCTGCACCAAGTGTGGGCTTTGAAATGCGTTTGTGGAGGACATGCACCTGCAATATCTATACTGCCTGCATCTGGACCACAAGGAAGGAGATTGCGAGCCGTGGCTTCTCCAAGAAGACAGCAAAGGGCAGGCACAGTAGACTGGCGGCGTGGCTGAATGCCAAGGCCTCTGCCCTGAACAGGGTCATGCCTCACCCAGGGCCGGCCGGTCCGAGGAGCGGTCTTCTAAGTCCTGTGAGGGTGCCTCATCCGTGGGAGCCCAAGGTAAGGCCAAGAACCGCAAGTCCAGGTCCATCCGGGGTTGAAGCGGGTGCCACGGCAGACAGGCTGCGATCGACATCACCCTCTGCCGCCATTGGCAGCCGGCAATAGAGCTCCTCCTCCTGAAGGATCTCCATAGCAACATCCTGGAGCTACGGTCAGTGTTCTGGGCCCTCAAGTCGTTCCTTCCATCTCTGAAAGGCAAGGTGGTGGTGAGGATCTTCAAGGACAACACCACCATGATACATCAGAAAACAGGGCGGCACTCGATCCCCCGCGCGCTCCAGGGAAGCGCAGGACTTGTGGCTCTGGGCCGTCGTACAAGAAATGTTCCTCGTCCCCCTTCACCTAGCAAGAGTCAATAACACTCCCTCAGCAGGGAATTGTGGTCCTGCTACGAGTGGGAACTTTGGCAGGACCAGGTGGACCTCATCTTCGCCAAGTCTATCTGTTTGCAACGGCGCCGAACTTCAAATGCCAGAAGTTCGCCAGCAGATTCTACCAACCAAAGAGCCTGGGGGCCACGTTCTCCTTTCCGCGGAAAGGGATGTTTCTGTATGAGTTTCCTCTGTTGCCTCTCCTGTTAGGAGTCATCAACACACTCAGACCATGTCAGTGCAGGATGAGACTCACTGCTCCGGCGTGGCTGAGGCAATTTGATACCCGGACCTCCTCACCCATTCAGCTTCTCCTCCGGTCAAGCTACCAGCGGTCCCGGATCTTCTCACCAGAGGCGCAATCCTGCATCACGATCCAGGATCGTTCAACCTGAGGGCTTGGCTTCTGCAGCCCTAGAGTTCGGAGGGTATGAGTTGACTGCAGAGAGGTACTCGCCAGGGCGTCGTCGACTTCGAAGTGCTACGGTCACAAATGGAAGCGTTTTGCTACATGGTGCCTGTCGCAGAAGATTACCTCTCCAAGGGTCACGGCCCCGCAGATTCTTCTGTACTTGCTATCTTTGGCCAAGGCCGGACAGAAGCACGCCTCAATCAAAGTACATCTGGCGGCTATCTTGCGCTACACCAGGTCTCCAGGTAGGTCTTCACTTTGGTCTCATCGACTCATCAAGGAGTTCCTCAAAGGACTACTTTGATCTTTCCCGCCGGTGAAGGCTCCTGCCTCGGTGTGTGAACTCAACGTGGTTCTTATGAGCCTCACGGAGGGCCCCCTTTGAGCCTACGCATCAGGCCCCTCAAGTTCCCCTCGTGGATAACTGCTTTCCTTGTGGCCATCAGCTCCGACAGGAGGGTGGGTGCGAAACAGGCCCTATCCTTCAAACAGCCACACCGGACTTTCCACGAATCAAGGGTGGTGCTGCGGAGGCAACCCTCTTTCATGCCGAAGGTTCCGTTGGAATTCCACCTCAACAAACCTTTGTTACCCGATTTGTTTTTTTCCCCAAAACCTTAGTCACCGGCTGAAACGGCCTTGCACTCAAGTTTTCGAAAGACTTCACAGCTGTCCGTGAATTCTGGTCCTGTGACCCATGGGAAGGCCATGTCCAAGGCTTCCATCTCAAGCTGGCTCTCCGGCTGCATCATGCACTGCATCGGTTGGCGAACTGACTGCTGCATGTCCGAGAGCCCACTCCACCAGATCGATCGCTGAAACGACGGCAATCCTGGCTGGTGTGCCCCTGCTGGACATCTGCAGGGCTGCTACGTGGAAATCCAGGCACACCTTCACGAAGTTCTATTGCATCGACAGGGACTCCAGGGAGGAGTCCAGAGTCGGCTAAGCAGTGCTATGCAACCTTTTCACTTGAGGCAAGTCTGTTCCAGAGGTAAGTGCAAATTGCTTCTGTTGAGCCTTGCCACCTCCCGTGGTTGTGTAAGGTGGTACTGTTGTGTATTTGTTATTCATGAGCATGTAAGTTCATGCCAGACCCCATGCTGGAGAAGTAAAACGTTACTTACCTGTAATTATTGTTCTCCAACATGGGTCTGGCATGGATTCACATGCAAACCCTCCCTCTGTCCCCTCTGCGGCTATTCTTGGTCATTCTGCCACTTTACGTGCTTAACAACTCTGAAGATGGATGCCAGAGGAGTGGCATAGGGAGAGGACGGTCATTGGATGGTGCAGTATGACCCAGCGATTGGTTTATGGGAGAAATACAGTAAGTGACAGTGAAACAGTTTTTCTTTTAACAAGGATTTCCAGCCTGACTGGGAATATTCATGAGCATGGGAATCCATGCTGGAGAACAATAGTTACAGGTAAGTAACGTGTTCCTTATTTAATATATACATTAAGGCACACTGTTGTAACTTTCAAGTTAAGTAAGTACTATAACACAGTAAAACAATAGAAGAACACTTGCAATATTCTTCGGAGAATAAATCACAGTTGTAGTCACACTAGAATAGCTTTTTCAGTAACAAATCACATAGTAAAACCACCTGAAACAAACTCATAACTTTTAGTAACTTTTATGCAGCTTGAGTCCAACCCTATTCCAAGAGTCTCACAATGTTCAGAGGGGACACCGGGCCACCAGTGACCAGGGTTAGGGCAGGAAAACAGTGTAAAGAGTTCCGAGTGGCAGACTTAACAGGATCGCGTCTTGATTCTGCAGGTAAGTAAACATTAGGTTTCATAAGTCAAGAGGTTTTCTTGAAGGGTTGCCCCATGGACCAATGTCCTAATGGGTTGTCCACCCCAATGTAACTCTAAAAGAGCCTTGGAGGGGTGGAACGTACCAGCTACCTACAGCCCCCAGGAACACAGGATCAACAAACAGGCCCCACTTAAATATTACTACGAGCAGGACAGTACCTTGGCATGAAGCAGTTGCTGCAGAATGGTTCCAGCGGTGAGGCAACAGCAGACCCTGTCACATGTTTCTCGGTCTTGGCGACAGAAGAAAGGGACTTAGTCTGCACGAGAGTTGTGGTCAGATCCACCGGATGCCCACCAAAAGATGTGTGTGGTTCTGGGTTGTTGACAAATTTACTTGTTGTATAAGTGCCTAACAAATGCATAATAAATAAAGAAAGGCCGGCTGTTGCGCTGATAGACATCTCCTTTTCTCGGTGCTTGTCTTGGGTGAGGGGACTTTGGGAGCTGGCTCCAGTCACTGGAGGCTTAGAAGGAATAAACCTGGTTTCCCCCTCCTCCTATCAAAGGAAAGATTTGTGCTTTGGAGGAGAGTTGGTTCCTAGTCACTTGCAGTGAAAAAAGTGTGCGACTACATGTACCAGAATCCTTAGAGACTTTAATGAGAATTAACCAGAGACACCTGAAAAGGAAAAGGAAAAAAGCCTCCTTGATGATTGATAGAGTAAAGAAAACTTTGGAGAAGACTAGCTGTTGCTTTAGCAGATAAATCTGACTGGGAATCAGAGTGCGCGCCTCATCTCCATTTCTTCTTACAGGCTTAGAAGGATGCCCATGAAGTTCCACGAGAATTTGAACTTCAGTTAATTATGCACAGCGATGCAGCACAGATTCCCTGGTATTGGTGAATTGCAGGCCGTGGAGGTTGCAGCTCTTCCAGGGATAACACAAAATGCAGTTAGTCTTGGGACTGTTTAGGCCCACCAGTCCAAGGGAGAAGTAGTTGTGTTCAGATCTTCGATGTCGCTTAGACTTTGAGGTCGGGACAGCAGCAGTTACTCAGCAGGCGCTGGCGGTCACTGACTCGTGGTGTCCTCTGGATTCTTCGGAATCTTCTGTTGCAGTGGTCGACTGAGTTCCAGTTGCAGGACCTCTGAATTTATCCAGGAACGCTGGCTGAGCCCACCAATCGGGACCAATGCACCAGTCAAACCTCAGGACCCATGCACCATATAAACCTGAGTGGTAGTTGTGCAGTGGAGACACCCAGCCTCCCAGTCTAACCTGGTTTCAGTCAGGCACACTGCAGGACAAAGGAGTTTCGGTCACCTCCCCCACTTCCTGTCCTTCCAGTCACTCAGAGCCTTTGGCAGGCTTTCCTAAGGAAACCTGTTGAAGACCAAGGGACCAGAGAATCCACTCCCACCCAGAAGGTAGAAGATATCAAAAATGACAAGTCATCGTGTTTAGGGCTTAGAATAGTCCAGCCATCATTTCGGGTAAATGGTGACCCTTGTGTCCACAGCTGCGAAGACAGCCTGCACCAAAATCCATAAGAAGTCTTGCAGAAAGGTACACTGCCACCAGCCTAAACAGAGAACCTGTCGCAGTAACCAAAAGTCAAGAAAAGGGATACATTTGATCCCCCAGCACTACACATAAGGTGGGGTGTGATGATCTTGCAAAAGAAAATACAGGTAGGATAAGAGTATCCCCCTGCCTTGGTAACAGTGAGTTAACCAAGGAAAAATCAAGACCAGATGGTTGTACAAGAACACCTTAATGTGGGCATCAGGGGCAGGAAAATGTGGGTGTTGGGGCAGTAAGGCTGGGATCCTCCAGTCTTTCTGCAACTGGGGGTTAAGGGAGCAGAGGATATTCAGTGATTCTACTCCTGCTGCTGGCCCTTTAACCCAGATAATTTGGCAACAGTTTCCACAACTCGCTTCTCTGCCGAGCCGTGGATATCAATAATGCAGGAGGAAGAAAGCAAAGTTACCATATTGGAGGCAAAGTATTTGTTTATCGTGGAAGTTGCAGCCACGGGTGAACTGTGGTATAATTTCTGCTCCTGCCACCACTCACTAGCACATCCCACCATGCATACGTGGCAAGACAGAGTAGATGGCATACCAGCCTATTCAAGGCAGGACAGAGTAACAAAGCAGAAACACCCGATACCGGATACCTCTCCGCCCAACCAGTTCCAGGCGCACACAAATAATCCACAGCAGGTGCAACCCATAGTGCAGGGCCTGGCCCAGCAGGAGTGGTTGGGACCCAATATAAATGCATGCAGGGTGATCATAGGTTTTTGGAGTAGCAGAGTAGCAAGGCGGGAGGTGCAGGAAGAAGGGTGTAAAGAACTGAAGGTGGAGGATGGCAAGAGAGAAGTAAAGATGCAGGACACTTTGTTGAATGATTCAGAGGTGGAGGAGGGAAATAGACCTGAATGTGCAGGAGGAACAGCAGGTGAATGAGACCTGAATGTGCAAAGGGTGATGGCGACAAATTTGGCAGAGCCGGAGGAGTGGAGTGACCTGATGGGGCAAAGGAAGAATGAGGGTCAGAATAAGCTGAGGCAGCAGAAGGTGAGAGTGATATGTATCAAGGAAAAGGAAAAGACAAGAGTGAATGAGGGGAACATCAAGGATGTGGAGGGAGTTGTTGTGATGACCAAAAAGTGGTAGAGGATCAGGGCTTGGAAGAGCAAGACAGTGAGACAACATCCAACTACTGGTTGTTTCAGCGGCGTGGAAGGCGAAACGAGTTAGTGACTGATGAGCAAAGAGGTTGGTCCATAGATAGCTCAAGGGCTGTCCCTTGAGTGGTCTATGGAAGGCCTAGAGGCAGATATTCTGGTGCAAATGAGCAGCAAATCAGTGAGGAGGAAAGCAAGACCGGCTTGGGTGAACAGATCAGGTCTCGATGACGGGGAAGCACTGCAACACCTTGTGCAGTTCCTTTCCACCATTGTGTCCATTTCCCCTCTGGGAGACATTGTGAACCTACAGAGACAAATATGGCAGCCAAAGACAGAAACCCTCCAGGAAATATGGGCAGTTGCCAACCACGCAAAGTGGTGTACAAGAGACTGAATGCCGCTGGAGAGAGGCCCACAGAGGCTCGTCTTTGGGGCACATTTTCTGCAACAAGAAGACTCTTGTCTGCCAGCCGAATTCCCCTTTGTGTTGCGCATCATTGTGTCCCTAATCCTTTTGAACCCAACTTATGAGCTGCATCCTATGTGGACTCTACTTGGCTTCATGACAAAACTGAATAAGATGCAACTGCTCAACATTCAAACTCACTTGGCAATTGAACACAATCTGCAACACACTGGGAAGGTAGTCATTTTGCAAGTAGCCCTAAACAATTTCCCTTCCATTATATATGACTCATTTGGGGCCATAAAGGAAGATTATCTCCCGTCCCATAGGGTCTGACATGAGTCATATGTAATTGCTTGTTAAGAACTTACCATTCATATGATTCTACTGAGGGGGAAATAAGAGCAGGATGGTATAGGATGGGAAAGAAAACGTGATGTCATGTTAGTTGCTTTTATAGCTCGGACATTACCCTAATTTGGCTTCAGAAATAAATTGTCCATCCCATGTCTTGCTGTTTTCAATCCCTTCAGTTTTCCTTTTTTCCTTTTACACAACTCTTGCTCATCATTTAAGTTGATGTCTCTAGTAGGATGATGTTTGCGTTTCTCCTACAATGCGGGATTTGCACGTACATCAGTTGGGCCTGCCATTGCATCTTGTCATCCCTTTTTGTGAAGCATCATTCAATCCAAACTTCTTGTCTGTCTCCTACATGTTTTTCAGTTTGGCTCCATGACAGTAGAGATAAAAGACAGTCAGAAGAGTAAGCCTCAGGTGGACAGTGAACGAGTCATTCTCAGAGCACCAAACCTACAAGAGATCTGGGCTATGGATCCGCTCCACCAAGGCCAGGGTCTGCGGTCAGCAGGCAAGAAAAGGAAGAAGCTACAGAAGCGAGCTGGTGAGTGGTGTCGTAAAGCTCATGCAATAGAGGTCTAGGATTAGGGGTGTTTGTGTGACAACAAAATCAAGACTACAAATCTGCACTGTCAATTAATGGTGATGGTCATAGCAAAAAGAAATAGAATATGTTTGTCCCGTCACATGTTTTTCTTTTGCTTCAGTCACAGTGGAAAATGTTCCTGTTAGAAGGGGGCAGTACGAACTTGGTTATGTCATCAGTGGATGTGGTCAAAGGAATACAACGCATAAAGATTGAGTGGGCTCATTCCCATTCCTCCATTTTCAAAGTTATCCCTGAATCGGTGGCACAGCACCGAAATTAAAAAGAATGCCATGCCATGCTCACACCCTTCTTTCCTCCCATTCCTAAATGCTAACAGCCACTCCTTTTTTCTACCTTGATGGCACTGGGACACTCTTCGCTCTTAAAGCCTTTACATTTCATTTGTTTAGGATATTTCACGTCCTAATCATCCTGGCCCATAAGCAGGAAATCCAAACTCTGTCCTTCCTGCCTGAAAATATTTTCCAGTTGCCTACAGTGCCCGGCCCCATTACTCGCAATGCAACATGCTCTCTTTGGTCACAGTGGAATAGCCTTGTGAGGTTGAAGGAGATCGCTCAACCGCCTCACCCGCCTGTGGATTTCAAGATCTTCGGGGCGAACAAGCCTAGTTAAAAAAAACCTTCATTTTCATTGACCCTCTGGCCTAGCAGTCGGTTATTCAGATCGCAAAACTGGGACGTGCTGGTGTGCAGGCACATCAAACTGACGGTGGCCTTAAGGCCTCATGCCTAAAACCAGCATTCATGCAGAGGTCCTGGCTTGGCAACTTAACACCGACCCCTGTGCTAAAGATCCCTTTGCGGTTTCAACCACTGCCTAGTCCTTCTGGCTCTTGCCTGGAGGATCCTTTGGGATCTAAACACCAATCCTCTAAGTCTAGAGTCGGAGGATCTGAGGTGCCTAGTGTTATGTAAGATTTTCATAATTAGGATAAATCTTCCTGACCTGTGTCAACCCCAGACGTTTTTGCTTAGACTTGGTAATTATTTTACCCTGTCCCTAGGTGAGTGGGAATCTTTTTCCCCCTCTCACCTAGTCTTTTACTCTTTATGGGTGACCTTTTTATGTCTTTCCATAGTGTGTGATTGGAGTTCTAGTTTCATGTAGCTTTGGACTGATTAATACGCTATGGCGGCACACAATTGGCTTGATTTTAATTCTCTTATTATTTTGTGGGTGAACTACTGTTCCCAAGAAGTAAAGTGGGATTCACATCTCCCTTACATTGATTTTAGTGAGCCAGCACACCCCACCTTATGTGGAGTGCTGGCGGGGAGGGGGGGATATATTGTATCCCCTTTCTTGCCTGGTAACATTTTTGTTACAATTGAAAGTTTACTTGAATAGTTGGTGGTACTGGTTTTAACCTTAGTGGCTTTTTAGTTGGATTACTCACAGGCAGCCTCGGTAACGCACAGAAGGGCTACCATTCTGCTACAATGGTGGACTCCTTTTTGTTTGCCATTTCTCGTTTGTTGTTTCCGAGGTCTTTCCCTGCCATTCTAGGTGGGAACGACCTCTGTGGAAATGTCTTCGGTGGGAATCCTTTATATACCACGCCTAGGCTCCAGAGTGTCTGAGAAGTCAGGAAGTGAGGGAGCAGCCCTTTGTCTTTCACCTTGCCTGAAAGGAACTAAGTCCCAATGGGGATGTGGGGGGGTTGGGGGAGGGAGGTCTGGCTGTCCTTATTGGACAGCCAGATCGGCCCTTTCTGTAAACTGCAGGGAGAGTTTTCAGAGGGTGTGCTGTAGTTCCTGATAAATATTCTGATCCTAGAAGCGGTTGACAAGTGGACCACTGGAGCGGAGTCCGAAGAGGAAAATGAAGAAAAGACGTCTGCAGTGATTTCCAGAGAGCCTGCTATGTAACCAGAGCCTGATGCAACTCTTCCTTCCAATCTACCTGGGGGTCCCGAAAATGAAGACTCCTACCCAGAGATTGGTGAGGCCCACTAATCCCAAGACCACCTGCATTTTGAGCCACCCCACGATGTGCTGTGCTGGTACCTTGCTGGGCTGCAAACCACCAATAACCTAGTACCTCGAGCCTGAGTGCAGTGTATGGTCTTCTGAACCTCGCTTAAACTTTGGTGGACTCCTGCTGGATCGCCACATACCCGATTCGAATCCATGATGTCCCCTCACCAGAGTGCAGGACTGAAAGAGTGAAGATAATCCGACCAGGGATATTCGTTCTTCATCTGGCTCCTGTAAAAAGGTGTCAAATCCAGAGCCGCAAGAATCCATGAAGAAACCTTTGCTGGTAGCCTCCTCTGACTGCTGCTGGAAGTTCCCATCCAGTGTCCAGTTCTTTTGTCTCCAGACCAAGAATCCAGGGACTGGGTCCTGTGCTGCTGCAGCCTGAAGGCACCCACTCTGAAGCTCTTCTTTGCTCCTAAGGTACTGTGTGGGCTTAGGTGATGCTTACCTTAAGTCTGGTGTGCATCCTCCGAGGCTGAGTGGGTGATTTGTGTGATTAAGAGTTTTCCCATACCATTTGCCATGGGCTAATGCTGGAACGCATATAGGAGGCTTCTGTGAAGTCCCTGAACACTAACTCTGAAGCAAATAGTTACTTGTTTAAGAAGAAATCCTCTGAAACTTTGACTTTCCTGCAACTGAATTCTATCCTGACCTGCCATCTGGCTCCTAGACCTTTAGGATCTCTCTTCTTCTGCTTCTGGGAAAACTCATGCTATAGACTAAGCCATGTTTTACATAAACAAGCAGGGAAGGACCCACTCTCCAACGCCCAAACTGGCCCAATGCATTTGGAAGTGGACACTCAAACACATGTTTCTCCTATCTCAACATGTTCCAGGGGAACACAATCTGCTTGCAGATGTGCTCAGCAGAAATATTAAACTACCAGTAGAACACAGGTGGCGTTTACATGCTCACATTTTGCATGTCGTTGCAGAATGGGGGCATCCAAACATTGACCTCTTTGCAACACTGGAGAACACACAATTCCCAGATTACGCCTCGAGGTATCCCGAAAAAAAATGTCCAAGGGAGGTCTCTGGAGGAAAAGGCCAGGGAGATTTGCTTACACTCCAACGACCCCCCCCCCCACCTCCTCCACCCCCAAATTCCTCTCAGCCCAAATGACTGTTCGCCCACACACAGTCCTTTACCCAATTTAGGACTAGTTTTTAACTCACTAAAGGTTCACCTTGCTGTCCATTCTGTTTCCACCACCTCTCAAAGCAAGGTTTCCAGGTGGAAAAACCAGTAATCAAGGCTTTTATGGAAGGGGTAAAAAGACTCATCCCTGTCCTCACCCCACCCCCCCTCCCCCCTCACCCTGTTTCTAATGCAACTCCCGGATGGGACTTGAATGTCATCCTTACTAAACTTATGGGCTAGTCTTAGGGTTCTCGAATATAAGACTGCTCCTGGTAGCTATTACTAAAACCCCTATCGCAAACAAACCTAAACCAACCTTACCCAAAGGACCTGCCAATAACTCACAACCTATTGCTCTTACTGGGGCGTTAATAAATGCCAGATCCCTAGTAGCCCACTCAGCAGAGATTGCTGACGTAATTCTTGAAAAAAAAAACTAGACTCCTAACAATTACAGAAACTTGGTTACACGCAGCAGCAGGACCCTCTCGCCTCATCGCCACACCTGACAATTACAGCCTACAGATCAGATAGAGAATCCGCTAGAGGCGGGGGTGTGGCCTTCATTGCCAAAGCTTCATTAGGACTAAGAATCATCCCAAATGATACTACGACTTCATGTGAGCTCCTGACGGTGACAATTCCCCTCTCCTCCTCGAGGACCCTATTCATGTATCTAATCTACAGACCCCCCAGGACCCTTATCAGTGTGTTGATTTCTTCTTCAAATGCGGCTAACGGCCAACCCCAAACCTTCTTCGCAAATCCTCCTACTAGGTGATTTCAACCTTGGCTCTAATGACCCGACCGCCCATTCTGCCCTGCTACTGGCTAAATCGCTATTAGAATTAGGCCTTACACAGAGTTCTCCTACCCACCTATGATAAAGGAAGAATCATCAACTGGATAGCAGACCTCAACTGTAAAACTAATATAACTGCCATTGAACCCATATCCTGGACAGACCACTTTCTAGTCACATTTGACTTGCAAAACTGTATCCCCTCCTTCAAGACCAATGCCACTGCACCCGCTATTCCAACAAGAAACAAGAAAAATATCACAGTAGATAACCTCATGCCTTTTCTGGGACCCCTTCTAGAACCCCCCCACTCTCGGCTCAACTAGTGGAGCTATACAATAAAACCATCACTACTGCCCTGGATTCTATTGCTCCCCTAAAATTACGCAAAAGAAAACCCTCGGCACACTTGAACACTTGGTTCACCCCTAAACTTACCGAAGGAAAGAAAAAAGAAAATGTGAAACCACCTGGAAAAATGACACGCCCACTCCTAACAAAAATACACTTCTAAAGATCACAGCCAATTACAAAGAAGAAATACTTCTAGCCAAACGCAAATCCGATAATTAACAGATCGATTAAGCCTCCTCAAGTACCAGAGAACTGTTCAACATTCTCAGAACTTGAGACACCTGACCCCCCCACTCACCCCTTCAGAAGATTGTATTAAAGACCAAACCTGGGGCACTAAAATCCAAGATGCCCTAGCCAATAAAATCTCAAAGCTCCCAAAAACATTGCTGACAAACTACTCCTTCAGTCACAAGATGATACTCAAACAAAACCTTAACCTCCCTAACTTGCCCCAACGATTCAAATTCACCTCAGTTTCCACCCATGAAGTTACTAAGATTATAGCCTCCCTCAAACCCTCTAACTGCCAATGGGATGCATGCCCAGCCATTGTCATAAAAGATGCAGCAGGTATACTTGCCCCTTTTATCACCTCTTTAATCAATGCTCTCTTCAACACGCGTTCTATTCCTACTGACCTAAAAACTCCTGGGTACTCCCCCCCTTTTGAAAAACACATCTTTGTACCATAGTATACCCACCAACTTCAGACCAATAACCACATTCCCATTCTTGTTAAAGATCTTAGATAAAGCAGCATATAACCAAATACAAAACTATCTTGAGATAAACAAACTACTCAGTCTCCATCAATCAGGCTTCAGGCCCCAACATGGCACTGAAACTGCCCTGATTGACCTAAAAATAAATGCAGTTCAGCCCTTTTGCTCCTATTTGACCTCTCAGCTACCTTTTGACCCGTTTGATCATGGGATTTTGTGTAAGCATCTCTACAGCAGCCCATTTTTCTCCAGAAGCCACAGCCTGGATTAACTCATTCTTAAGTAACAGGACTATGAGAGTTTTATCCATATTGGCTGCAGCGGATCCAATCCCTATAACATGTGGAGTCCCACAGGGCTCGTGTGTGTCACCCACTATGTACAATGCTTTTACAAAACCACTATTTGACGATTTGAATGACTTGGATGTCACCTACACGAATTACGGTGATGACACCCAGATCCTTATACCACTGACAGGGGACTATGACAAAGACTTAGCCCTTGTCAATAGAATCTCTCTCATCATTCATGCTTGGATGGCAACACATGGATTCTGCCTGAATGATGAGAAAACTCTACTCGTCTTAGCCACCTCTACCAATACCACTAAATTGGGAGACCGATAGCATTCCTTCAACATAGACTGACACATCATCAAGGTCGCTAAAGAAGTGAAAACGTTGGGTTTTTACTTAGATTCCTCCTTGAACATGTGCAAACAGGTCAGAGCAACAGCATCGGCAACAGTTTACACTTGCAAGCTGATCTGTTCCTGTAGACCTTTCCTCTCTACTAAAAGTTGCATTACTCTAGCTAGAGCCTTAGTGCTTTCCAAAATCGACTATTGTAATGCTTTTTATTTGTGAGCTCACAAACGGGTCATTAAGAAACTACAGGTCTTACAGAACAATACCCTTAGAACAGCCTTCAGCTTCCCTCGCAGACTACATATCTTCTCTCAGACGCAATAACTGGCTTTGTATCAAGGAACGTATCCAACTCAAAACTACATCCCTAACACATAAATGCCTTAATAATTCAGCCCCGCAGTACCTCATGGATTAATTCCACAAAACCCAGCATGCTAGTCTAACGAGAGCATCCAATTCAGGATCTCTACAAGTACCCAGATACAAACTAAAGAAAGCAGGGGGCAGCAGCTTTCCAGTCTTGGCGGCCCAACTCTGGAACACTCTACCCAAGACTCTTAGAGCGGATCAGCCCTTTTCTAAATTCAGGAAAAATATAAAATATAAAAAAGTGATTATTGCCAATGATGCACCCTACTACTGGTGACAATTAGGTCACCAGTTACCTGATCCTAATTTGACCCACCTGAAATGGGTACTTTGCTGTACTCTGTAAATATGGATGTATATTTTCTGTATTGTTTCTTGCGAACTGGTATTGCTATATATGTCTCTTCATACTGACCACTGTATATTTTTTGCTGTACCTGTGTATATATTCTGTGTAACTAAGAAAATGCATATTCTTGTATTGCGCGCAGATACCTCATGGTCCAGCGCACATTATAAATAAACAAAACAAACAAAGCAAATTAATCGTACATAATGGACAAAATGTTAAAGTGGGTATCTCATGTGCAAGTTAGATTTGCGGTGCGCTGGATACTCACTCCTGGTTCCCCAGATGTAGTTCCTGCCTTCTGGCAGGAACTACATCTGGGGAGATACTTTTATGTTGAGATACTTTTATGTTGTTCCCATCGATAATGAAGTTGTCGTAATCAGGGCTGAGTTTGGATATATAGGTAGTGGTGCCCAGGATGATAAGCTCAGTTTTATCATCGTTCAGGCATAAGCCATGTGTGGCCATCCATGCCTGAACGATGCTATAGATCCTGTTCACTAGGGCCAGGTCCTTGGCGTAGTCACCTGGGAGTGGGAGGAGGATCTGGGTATAGTCTGCGTAGTTGGTGTAGGCGATACCCAGATGATCCTTTTCATCGAAGAGAGGCTTCGTGAAGACATTGTAGAGTGTGGGTGACACACAAGACCCTTGTGGCACTCCGCATGTTATGGGGATTGGATCTGCTGAGGCTGATGGAGCGAAGACTCTCATTGTCCGATTACTCAGGATCGACTTGATCCAAATTATGGCCTATTTTGAGAAGTGGGCTGCCGAGTCGAGGTGACTACAGAGGACTGTGTGGTCCACTAAGTCGAATGCCGCCGATAGGTCCAGGAGGAGAAGTAAGGCCGCTTGGCCATTGTCTCTGCAATCGTCTATTTGGGCCTTGAGGTCTATTAACGCCATCTCAGTCCCATGTTGCGGGCGGAATCCTGATTGACGGGTTCCAAGTAGGTGGTTAGACTCTAGGAAGTTTTGAATTTGCAGGTAAGCCATTTTATCTAAAATTTTTAGAAGAAAGGGCACAGTCGTGATGGGCCTGAAGTTAGTGGGAATGGCAGGGTCAAGGGTCTGCTTCTTTAGTAGTGGAAGTACCCAGGACTCTTTTAGGTTGATCGGTACTGAACCTGAGGTAAAGGAGGAGTTAATTAGCTTGGTAATAAATGGCGATAGTTCTCTCGCAGCATCCTTGATGAGTTGTGCTGGGCATTGGTCGCCTTTGCAGTTGGACGGTTTAAGTCCCAGGATGACTTTTTCTACCTCTATGATCGATACCTTAGAAAAGCAGAATCTGGCTCCCAACTTAGGCTGTGGTGGTGAGCTCTGAGGGATGTGTGGTGTTAGCGATGCCTTCTTGATGGCAATTTTGGTTTGTAGATTTGCTACTTTGTTTGTTAAAGCAAGTTGTATGCTAGAGCACCGTTTTTTATCCTTGGTACAGTTTTCTTGGGGTACAATGGGTGTTTCTAATTCTTTCAGAATGCTGAACAGTTCTTTGACACTAGATTTTGAGTTGGATATTCTAGTATTGTAGGTTTCTTGTTTGGATAATAGTATTTCTTTCTTGTATTGGGAGGAGGCTTTGGAGAGGTTGAGTTTATTTTTGACTGATGGGGAAAGTCTCCAAATAGTTTCAAGTTTTCTTTTGGCCAGCCTGAGATTTTTTAGATGGGGCGTGAACCAAGAATTGAGGTGTTTTTTTGGTTTGCTATTTCTTAGTTTGAGCGGGGCTATGTGATCCAGGGCTTAGGTCATGGCTGCATTATAATGTTCAACTAACAGATTAGGGTCCATGCTGTCAGGTAGTGAGTTCAATTTAGGTATTATATTAGGCATCAGATTTTCTGCTGTCATTAGTTTTTTATTTCTCGTTGGCAGAGGTGGGGCGGGTGAGGACGGGGCAGTGGCCCGGTTGGTTGTCACTGTGAATAATAGCAGGTGGTGGTCAGTCCAGATCTGCGGTACAGAATCTGTAATATTTACTTCGCAATTATGTTCTGCTATCCAATCAAGGATGCAACCTTTGTTGTGGGGGGGTAATTCAACTTTTTGGGAGAATCCCAGCTCTTTCAGGATCAGAGCAATCGCTGTCGATTGGGTGTCCTTGTTGTCACTATAGCCTAGATTAAAGTCTCCTAGCACTATTGTTTGGGATGTATTTTTTAGGTTGTTGGACGGGGATGTCGAGATGTCCTCAGCGAAGGTTCCGATAGGACCTGGTGGTCTGTAGATGAGGATGATGTTTAGGGTTTGGGAGTTGGCAATGGCTATTTTGACCGTAAGGCATTCACAGGATTGCATATTGGTAGTAGTGATGATCCTCATGTTCAGGCTAGTTTTAGCTAGGATTGCTAAACCTCCACCTCGGGAGGTAAGTCTGTCCGCGTGTAGGATTGTATAGTTGTCTGGGACTGCTAGTGATAGGGCTGGGCCAGCCGCATCATGTAGCCAGGATTCTGAGATGGCCAAAAAGTCTAGGTTGTCTGTGGCACTGATATCTGAGATCTCTGTGGCGTATGCGACTAGCGACCTGGCGTTTAAGTGCACCTTTGAGATATGGTTTGTGGTCTGCTAAGTTAAGACAGGTGGTGTTATGACTACCTTTGTTTGTCTGTTTGGAGTTGTTTATTCTGGGTCTGTTGGGCTTGGGCTGATTTCTGGTGGGTTCTACAATACCCTTCAAAGGTAACTGTATTTTATTTTGGAATTTTAGTAGTTCAGCTTTCTTGGCTGGTAGCTCATGCAGTTTGGACAGGCGAGCACGTAGTCTTAGGTTTCTGTCTGTAGTGTTGCATGGCTTTTGTAGAGTGGTGCTATCTGGATAGTGGGTCATTTTTAAGTCCAGGATTGGGTTGTTGTGTGTTGAGCATGATAGGGCAGGTGCGATGGGTGGAATAGGACGTGGTGCGAGGACTCCGAGTGTTAACTTTGGTGCTTATTTTGGGTGGTTGTATTCCTAATGTGATGATGAGGGCGATATACAATGGTAGCCAGGGTGACCTGTAGGCAAGACCCAGGGAGTACATGCTAAGTGACTGAGTAATTGGGTTGGACAGGGGGTTGGAGTCCCATCCTGGACCTGCACCGTTTTAACAAGTACCTGAAGTCTCAAAAATTCAGACTGGTCACGTTGCAGCACATGCTCGGCCAACTGTAGAAAGGGGATTTTACGTCATTGGAGCTAGAGGACGCGTACTTCTATGTCCCCATCCACAGGAAACATTGAAAGCTCCTACGGTTTGTGCGGCAAGCACTACCAGTTCAAGGTCCTACCATTAGGCTTGAAATCAGCCCCAAGAGTTTTTACAAAAGGCCTGGCCCCAGTGGTGGCCCATCTGCATCTGCAGGGCATACATGTATACCCGTACTTGGACGATTGGCTGATACACGCCCGCTCCCGGGAACTGGCTGACGAGCACACGAAGGAGACAGTCTGGCTACTGACAGAGCTGGGGTTCTCAGTAAACTATCCGAAGTCCTGCTTGATGCCATCAGAGAATGCGCTGTTCCTCGGCGCCAGACTCAACACGGTAGCTTGCCTGGCTTCACTCTCGGAGGTGAGGCTAGCAGCCATTCAAGGGAAGGTGCAACGTCTGTCGACTGCCACGAAAAGGGCCATTAATCCTTGCTGGGCATGATGTCGTGGTGCATCTAGGTTTCAGATGCGACTCGTACATGATTTCTTGGATGTACGTTGGATACCAGTGTCTGGGAGCTTTGCGGACAAGATCCCTCAACAAGGATTTTTGGTGGGCGATAGTATGGTGGGGGGGTGCGCCCAGGGAACGGGATTACAAACCCTTCCATACCATGAGATGGTCACCACGGACGCCTCTCTGGAAGGTTTGGGGGCTTACACCAGACGTCTACACGCCAGAGGTCTGTGGCTTCCGCAGGAGTAGGATCTACACATTAACATCCTGGAGCTACAGGCAGTGGTCTGGGCCCGCAAGTCTTTCCTGCCGTCTCTGAAGGGCAAGGTGGTGAGGGTTTTCACTGACCACCAACATGTTCTACATCTGGAAGCAAGGGGGCACTCGATCACGAGCACTCTCCAAGAAAGCTCAGGACTTGTGGCACTGGGCCATCAGACAGAGGATGTTGCTCGTCACTGTGCACCTGGCAGGTGTCAATAACACCATGGCAGACTCCCTCAGCAGGGAACTGTGCTCCTGCCATGAGTGCAACCTTTGTCAAGATCAGGTGGACCACCTGTTCGTCAAATAGGGCAGACCCCTGATCGATCTTTTTGCCACAGCGGCGAACTTGGTCATACTGCCACTTTACGTGCTTACCAAATCTGAAGATGGCTGCCAGAGGCGGTGCTTAGGGAGAGCACTGTCATTGGATGGGTGCAATATGACCCAGAGGACAGAGGAAAAATATAGTTTTGAAGTGAAACAAAATTCACCCTAATAAAATTCACACAACCCACTGCTAACAAGGATGTAAAGAGTAAGACTATTTTTCAAGCCACGGTGAACGCAAGAGGCAGAAGAGGGACTACAAAGGGGCCGCAAGGTGTGCCTCCCAGACCTGGGGCGAGTGCCCGCTTTACCTACCCTGGCCCTAGGGCCCTTCTGACTTTTGTGGAGGTGGAAACGGGAACAGAGCACTGGGGTGCTGGAAAACAACTGGGGTCCTCCTACTGAGAAGCGTAGGGTGCCGTGAGGGCCCCCTGGACTGGGGCACTTGCCCACCTCGCCGAATTCTGGATATCGCGGACAAGCGGAAATTGGGGAGGTACACAGACATCGAAACCCCGGAGGCCCTGAGACCCTAGACGTGGCTGGAGTGGAGGTGTGTGGCCCCCGTACTTGGGGCGTGTGCCTGCCTGCCCAGACCCTACAGCAAGAGGAGTGACATACTGGAGTAAGAGGGCTGCCTGGAACCACGGGTTGGAGACAGACATTTGGTGAGCTGCTTGGCCTGGTGATCTTGAACAAGTCCCGGGATTCCCGACTGGGGGCACATTAGAGCCTTGCTGCCCACCATGCTTCTTCGGAGATCTGACAGGCTGTTGGGCATTGCGAAGGTTTGACTCCCTCTCAGACCCTTCCCCCTCCGGTGATCTGGCGCTCGCGGAGGGCCTGCTACATGGAGGTTCTCTATCCGGATGCATTCCTGCATGGAGCCCAGATCCCGACTTGTGGAATTCACATACCTGAGCAGTATGGAATTCGCATATCTGAGCAAGTCGAAAAGGGAGTACAAAAAAAAAAAGAGGGCGATGCCGGGAGTGGGGACTCAATGGTGACAAAGAGGGACGTTGCCTCGATAATGGAGGAAATTAGAGATACGAGGGCCTATATTGGAGGCAAAGTAGACAAGATCAGCGTCGGACACGATAAAAGGGAGGAGAGGCTGCAGCAGGTAGAACATCACCAAACCACACTGGACACCTTGGAGACCCAAATCGATGTAAGGATGGGCGAACTGGAGAGAAAGGAAGCTGAAATGGTGTTAAAAGTGGATGACTGAGAATCGCGAGAAGAACAACCACCTCTGGTTCTTTGGGGTCCTAGAAAAAGACGGGGAGACCGAAAGAGAACAACAGAGAATGATACATGAGATTACAAAGCGCCTCTTCAAAGACGACTCGATCTGTGAAACTAAATTTGAGAGGGTCCACAGGGCTGGTGGTCTGTCCGGAGGCCAGAGATCAGTTCTGGCATGCTTCCACAACTACCCAGACAGGCTCAAGATTTTGGAGAAGCCCCAGGGGCCGGTGCTGCTGGGTAAGGCGAGAATTGCATTCTTTCAGGACCTGTCCTCTCTGACCCTCACAAAGAGAATGCTGTGTCTACCCCTGACAAAGTGGCTGAATGGGAAAGGGGTGTGGTACTTATGGGGATTCACGTTCTCTATTTTGTTCAAGCTCGAGGGACAGAGGCACAGGTTCATGTCAGAGGGGAGACAGAGGATGGCGCATTAAGGGACCAAAGAGGAGAAGAATTCCGGGCTCAAGGAAATTCATGTAGTTGAACCTCCCCCTTACTCCCCCCGATGCATCCCGAGTACTCCCCCAGAGATGGCATTAAGGTGGTCCATGGAAACTTTACTTATGGTCTGGGCCGATGGCGATAACCTGAGGGGTGGTCACAGTTTGCACTACGGGGGAGCTTAAGAAAGTTTTAGACAGGTTTGCAATGTGTTAGGTTTTGGGCTAGGGTGGGGGCACCAGAATTTGAGGTGCCTAAAGCGAGGCTTGGGTTGCAGGCTTGTTTGGTGGGTCGGGCTCACCTAGTGATGATAACGGAGGGACCGAGCGCCGGTGGGGGGAGAAACGGGGGGATTGGAAAGGGGAGACGGAGGGGGTTTTAGGTTACACACATTGGCTCGTGTTGTGTTCACTTGGGAAATTGAGCTCTTTGCTTCAAGGGGGTCCGCCTTTGTTCGAAGCTTCACTTCGGGCATGCAGATAGGTCATGGCTGATAGATGTCGAGTCAGGATGGGTGACAGTCTGCGTGTATGCACACTGAAAGTTAAGGGGCTTAACTCCCCCACCAAGAGGTCCTTGGTTGCCAGGGAATTTGGAAGGGCGCAGATCGACTTCTTATTCCACCAGGAAACTAGATACCAGAGAGGGGACAAACGGAGGATCCCTTCTGGCCTTATAGGAAGTGAATATTGGGTGTCAGGAATATCCAGGAAGGCAGGGGTTGGGATTCTGGTCCGTAAAGGGCTTCGGATGGAAGTGACGAAGTTATGGTCGGATTTAGAAGGGAGAGCCGTGCTGATCTCTGGCCTGATCAAGAAAATAAGGTTTACTTTCGCAACGATATATGCTCCAAACCAGGGCAGAAAAGAATCCTGCAAAGAACTCTAGAGGAAGTGGTGGGTGAGTGCCAGGGACATCTTATCCTAGGGGTGATTTCAACATCTGGATGGATGCGAGTCTGGGCAGGCAGGTTAGACGTGAAGGTATATGATATGGCATTTATAACGCGCCTATACACAAGTGTTTCAAGGTGCGACGAGGCAAGGGAGGGGAACAGAGGGAAGCCAGAGACAACAATCTTACTAGGCCAGGTGACTTTGAAATCACGCAAGTGAATGGGGAGGGGGTAAAAGTGGGAGGGGGGAGTGCAGTCCATAGGATAGACAGTAAATAAATAATAAATGGGAAGTGCGGCCACTGGTGGCAGGTGCAAAAGTAAGTGCAGACATCAGGTGTCGAGTGCAGGTAGCGGGCTGTAGGGATACAGAAACAGCCCACAGTGCAGGGATTGCCAGGGGGGCAGTGCAGGTGTGCAACTGGCGGGGAGGGGACCTGGGCCCGAGAACAGAGGGTAGCCAGGTGACCAGTGCAGTTTCAGCCAGGAGTTCAGCAGGGGAGAGGAGGAGAGAAAGCAGAAGCAAAGAGGAAGGTCTTGAGGTGCTTCCGGAACTTGAGATAGTTCTCCTCAAGTTTCATAGAGGCAGCGAGGCTGTTCCAGAGGGAGATCTCAGCAGAAGAAAGAGATCTACCACCAACTCGTTGCTTGGAGAAGCGACTGACCCTGAGGGAGTTGGAGGCGGAAGAGCGCAGAGCTCGAGAAGGAAGATATTTAGGAAGAGAGAGTTGAAGTTATTGAGGTCCCAGAAGGCATTGTGGACAATGCAGATGGTTTTGAACTTGATCCTCGCCGCCACTGAGAGCCAGTGCAGAGATTTCAGTCCTAGAGAGATACGATCCCTGGCTTGGGGCCAAGGACAAATCTCAGTCCTGTTTTGGATGAGTTGGAGAGGGCAAGAGTAGAGGCAGGCAGATTTAGAAAGGATGTTGCAGTAGTCCAGCCTAGAGAGAACCAGAGCTCTGGAGACAGTGAGCTTCTGGGGGAAGGAGAGGAAAGGAAGAATACCTCTGAGGAGGTGCAGCTGGTAGTGTGACTTCTTAGAGATGTGAGAGATGTGAGGAGAGAAGGAGAGTGTGGAGTGGAAGATGACCCCGAGGTTTTTTGCCTCACAGGTAGGAGCAGGAAGAGGGCCAAGAGGCCGGCCAGAGTGTGACCGGAAAGGAGGCAGCGGGTGTGCCAATGAGGAGGAGCTCAGTCTTACTGGCATTAAGGCAGATTAAGGCAGATCATTGGCAGCACACCACTCCTGGATAGCAGACGGACGGTCAAAGATTAGAGAAGGAGAAGAGGTGGCTGAAGGGAGCCTAAAAATGAGCGGAGTGTCATCCGCATAGCACTGAAAGTTGGGGCAGAGAGTGGCAATGCGTTGGGCAAGAAGAGCCAGGTATTGGTTCAACAGCCAGGGAGAGAGGTTAGACCCCTGGGGAACACCATACATAGGTAGGGATAGAGGAGAGGAAGGACCCAAGTTGGACCTGGAAGGGTCGATCGGAGAGGAAAGAAGTCAGCCAAGCCAGGGCCTGATCAGTGATACCCAGGTTACCACAGACGGTTGAGCAGGATGGCATGTTTGACCATGTCAAAGGCAGAAGAGAGAGAGTAAGATGAGGACACGGGGTGTTGGAGAGCAGGCCTTCGTGGATGTTCAAGAGAGCAGTTGCCATGCTTCTGGCAGCTCTGAAACCAGACTGATGGTCATGAAGACAACCAACAGTTTCTGAGTGAAGATTAAGCTGGGATATGGCCCTCTTTTCCAGGAGTTTGCCCAGAAAAGGGGTGCTGGAGATTGGGTGGCAGGAAGTGTCGGCAAGAGGTTTCTTAAGAAGAGGGTGCACAATGGAGTGCTTCATGGGGAAGGGAAGACCCCAGTGGCGAAGGAGTGGTTGCAGAAGTCAGCCAGAGCAGGAGTCAGGGGGTCAATGTGGTCCTTGATGGTTTTGGAGAACAGGGGTAAACCTGTTTTGACGAGATTTTCATAGATGGGACTTGTCTAGAAACCTCGTCTGGGGAGAACTGGGTAAAGGCAGAGAAGGAGTGAGGCGAGGTGGCCGAAGAAGGGCCAGAGGAAGAGCAAGGAGTAGGGGGAGGAGGGAGAGGGGAAGAGAGGACAGGATGTCCTGAGTTTTAGAGATGAAATGAGAAGTCAGAGCTGTGCAGAGGGCCTGGGAGGGATCAGGAGAGGTAGACACTGCAGCGGATTGGCCAGTTCCTTGCAGATTTTAAAGATTTCGGCCGCGTTCTTAGATGCTGCAGAGACACAGGCTTGGATGTGAGCTCTCTTCTTGGTGCGGACAGAGAGCCGGTATTGCCTTGAACAGGAACCCCAGAAACAAGGAGAGGGTGAGCTGAGAACCGCTATGGGGTTGTACGGGTTGAGGGACATATGGCAATACTTCCACCCACAGGAGAGGGGGGGTTCACTTTCTATTCTGCTCCACACAGCACTCTCACAAGAATAGATTACCTGTATATATCCAGGGACCTATTGGACGTGGCAGTGAGTCATGGATTCACCCAGTCGGACCATGACATGGTGTCAGTAGACATTAATTGGGGGGAGGTCTGTGCCCTAGAAACTCTAAATGGAGGTTTATTTAGACCCTGTGGAAGGACCCGGTTTTCAAAGTAGAACTAAAGAGTGGTATCAAGGAATTTGTTATTAACAACACGGGTGAGGTGGGGAAGGGGACAGTATGGGACACGGCGAAGGCCACATGGAGGAGCTTGTTGATTGAGGAGGGGGCCCACAAGAAGAGGGAGAGTACACTTTTAGAGAAAGGGCTCAGGGACAAAATAGGAGCCCTGGAAAGCCTCGCTCAGTCCTCTCCCACAAAGAGGGAGTACCATATTTTGGAGGGTAGGGGCCTGAGAGAGGAGCTGAAATTGCTTGAGAAGGGGAAGGTAACCCGCAATCTACAGTTTCTGAAACAAATTCTATGAGAAAGGTGATAAGGCGGACAGTCTCCTGGCCGCAATATTACAGGGTCAACGGGCAGAGAAATGGGTCTCAGAGGTCGATAGTAGCGAAGGGTCTGTGGAGGGTACTTTAGAAGGGATTCAAGAGGCATTTGCCTCGTTGTACGAGGACCTGTACAGAAGTGAAGGGGGGCCTACAAAGGAGAGGTCGACTAGTATCTCGAGGGAGCTTCTCTACAGTCCATATCGAGGGATGAATCGGGAGCCATTGATGCCCCAATTACCGGTGAGGAAATTAAGGATGCTATAGGGACCCTGAAGAATAAAGTTTCTCCCTGTGGTTCTATAAAACCTTTGTGTCGGCCCTGCTCCCCTTCTTGACACTGCTCTTTCATTATATTGAAACGAGGAGAGCACCAGACTCATTTGCCCAGGCCCTCATCATGGTGATACCCAAGGAGAGTAGAGACCCTGGGTCCTGTGGCTCATATCGCCCAATTTCCCTCCTAAACATAGATGCCAAGATTTATGCTAGGGTCCTGGCAGCGAGGCTGGCGGTGCACTTACTGAAGCTTGTTCATTCTGACCAAGTGGGGTTGGTAGCTGGGCGACAGGGTGCAGACACTATGAGAAAGACACTCAACCGGATTAATGAAGCTCAGGATATGCAGGGTGACTCTCCGCTCTGTGGACGCTGAGAAGGCCTTCGACAGGGTTCAGTGGGATTTCCTAGAGGCGGTCCTTACAAAAATAGGGGTGGGTAAGAGATTTGTCAGTGGTATCATGGCGATTTACTCCTCTCCCAGGGCCTGTGTGGTGGTTAATGGGGGATACTCGGTGGTTTAACCTGGGGAGGGGACAAGACAGTGTTGCCTGCTTTCCCCCGCTCTTTTCGTGCTCTCGCTGGAACCTCTGGCCCATAGGCTGAGATGGGAAAGGCAAGTGGCAGGGTTTGTTGTAAGGGGGAATGGGGGGGGAGGGAGACTTACAAATTGGGATTGTACGCAGATGACATGCCCCTGCATGTGGTAAACCCACTGACCTTCGTGCCGGCGGCAGTAGCAGTGATTGAAGAATATGGCTGCATGGCAGGGTTCAAAATAAACACGGGCAAGTCGGTCCTTTTCCCCTTGGACAGAAGCAGGGATGGTGTTGCTTGGCGATTCTCAACCCGGGGCATGCGGGTCAGTATGGGGACGCTGAGCTACCTGGGCATTACAGACACTAGAGAGTTGAAGGATCTCCTTTAGGCACATCCCCTCCCAATGACTGGAATAGAGATAGACCTAGCGAAATAGGAAAAACTGACTGTCTCATGGATGTGTAGGTTGACCACGATTAATATGAGAATACTCCAAGATCCTTTACTTATTCAGATGCTCCCAATACAGATCCGGACTCCTACTTTAAAATAACCAAGGGCGATTTCTTTGGCAGAGGAAGAAATCAAAGGTCTCCAACACTGCAGAGAGTCTCTCGAAGGGCTGGGGGGATGTGGGTCTCCCAGACATACAATTGTACTATAAAGCTACTCTGCCTAGGATCCTGATTCTGCATCTCAGACGGCAGGAAGACATGCAATGGGTTGGTCTTGGTAACAACCACTTACGTCTGGCTACTGTTGGGGAATGGTTGCGAGTTCCTAGGTTGAAGATACTGCATACGGTAAGGAGTCACCCCATTTGGGATACCATTTGGAGCATCTGGCTTCAAGGAACCAGGCTGGGGGACGTTACAATGTGACCCTCACCACTTGGTCTTTTGTGGGTGCCGGGGGTTAGAGATGCCATTCCAAATCCAGAGAGGTTTCAGGGCTGGTACGAGGCAGGTCTCGAAAGGGTTGGGCAATTGTGGAGGGATGGTAGGTTCATCACAATATAGAATTGGAAGAGAATGGCCTAGCTCTCGGTTTTCTTGTACAATTGAACAGAGTGTTGAGAGGATTGGAAAGGGAAAATCCAGAGGGAACTCACGCCTTTCGAGAAGATCCTAGGCTCCGAATTTGGGCTATAGGGTTGATTGGCGCATTATACAGGGCCCTGGTGGAGACGAGAAGGGAACCCTCTGACAGTTTGAGACAGCGGTGGGAGGAAGATTTGAAGATGGAACTTCCACCCCAGACATGGCAAAGGATATGCCGGGGAGCATCCCAAACATCCATTTCCTGCCACTATAAACTACATGGCATCAACTTATTGCACCAATGGCAGTATGACCCGGTTAGGCGTTCCAGAATGTTCCAAAGTCCCATGTGCTGACATAAGTGTGGATCGAGGGCCGGCTACTGGCATATGTGGTGGGGATGCGGGGTGGTCCAGTCTTACTCAGACAAGGTCCTCAGCTGGATAAGGGACCTGGATGGGATCCAGAGGGCACCGATATTTATATTGTTTGGTCTACAAGAGCAAGAAGGGGACTAAATAAGGTTGCTGAAAATGGTACATAGCTTGCTTTTGGCAGGGAGGGCTTGTCTGGCTGCACAATGGAAGAGGGAGCTCCCTCCTGGTAAGAAAGAATGGATCAACACGGCTCAGAACTTATACCTGTGGAATGCATAACGGCAGCAATACATGGTGACCCTGGGTCTGTTGAAATAGAATGATCTGATTTTTGTGAAAAATATGTCGGATAAGTAGAAAGAAAGAGCGACTGTCCCATTTCTAAGTGGGGGAGGGGAGTACGACCCCTCGACCTCCTTTGCAACATTGAGGTTACCATACACAGACTGGAATTGACACCTGTCCAAGAGATTTTTGACCCTCAAGAAATATAGCGGAGTTCAGGTGGACATGTGCAAGCATTTCTTTGTTAATGTGAGGGGGGAGAGGAGAGAGGGACAGGAGCGGGAGGGCGGTGGGCAAATTGAAATGACACTTTTACATGTTCTTATTGTAACAGAGGGTTCCAATGCCGTTTTACGTATTTTGTCTTTTTTCTTAAACTCAATAAAACTGAAATTTTAAAAAATCGAAATCAATAAATTTGAAACCAAACATTTAAGTGGAACACAGTTTGTGATGCATACGTTTGTCCAATTGTAACTCATTCTGCTTTCTTGTTCTTTCAGATAAATTATCAATAAAACTTTCAGATTCTTTAACAGCTGCCATGAACTTTGGATTGTCAGACAATTAGCCAGGCCAAGACAACATGAAGGTGGCGTGGGGGAAGGAGTCTGAATCAGTGTGAACACTGAAGCATCCAGTGGGCCAAGAGTGCAAAGACTGGTTCTCATAGTGTACATATTATTGGTTCAGCTGTCTACTAGAAGCACCTTTTTTTCATCAAAGAAATGTATGGAGTAATGTTGGAAAGGATTCTAGCAAAGCCGGTCATTAGAAATAAGAATGAGGGGAGGAGGGTTAGAAAAATAACCAAACTCATTGGTCAAATCATACAAGAGCTTTAATGAATCAAGTAATACCTATGATCTTTAGCATCCACATGGCGACCACAGCCTTGCCCAACTGTGTGGCATTCAAATGGAGTTCCTGAAATACGTTTTCCAGACCTTGCAACTTTCTGTATGTCTTGGCAAAACTGTAGTTCATCAACTGTGTTAAACGGCAAATAATAAATTAAAATTAATAATTTTGCTATCAGTTTCTTATTTTAAAAAGCATTTTCGATCTCGTACCACCCCTTCCACACATTACGTTTTTGCAGTGCACTTTTGGGGTTGTTCTTATCTTATACAGTTCAGTCAGTGTTAAAAACGGTTCAATCTGCCATCAACTACCTTTCACCATGATATTCTCCAGACCCATCAGGCTTTCTGTCCAACAACTTAACACATTTCTGCCGGATGAAGTGTTTCTACAAAGAAGAAGCACATGAGCTATTCCAAAGCATCGAATAGGCTGCTGCACTGTGGCACAGTTCTCCTACAGGGTTCTCAACACCATGCAACAGCATTGCTACTCCTGCAACCCTCTCAGTGGGGTAGCATATCTGGAGAAGGAAATTGAAACATGTGCATTGATGAGTATGCAAAGCTTGTACTTATTCGCTCTCCCTAATGCCAATGACAAAAGTACTTAAAAGAGCAACCCGTTCATACTGTGTTCTGAAGGAAAGGGCCTTACAGCTAGGAGGAGAGGTTTTGTCCTGGCAGCTCAGAAGGCCGAAGAAGACATGTAATGAATGGTATTAAAACAGCAGGAAGCAAATATGAACTTGGCTCCTGTTTTAGAAGTGAGGAGACTTGACACTCCGTAGATTGTATCTGGAGCTCTGCAGGAGGAAAGAAAGAAATTTGCGTTTAGGACCACATTGCAAACTGCATATTCACATAAGAGACGCAGAGTTACTGCAACAGTCAAGCCAATAAAAAAAACCTGCTTACAGAGCCTTGGTGTCATTTCCGAGTTCGGAGAGCACATACCAGAGTTAAATGTGCATCACCTTGCTCCGTTAGTAAAACGTCTTGTAAACTGTGCATTCACTTACAAACTGTGCTCCTCGCAGTCCTAATAATTGTGAATGATGGCTGCCAAGACTGCTGTCCATCCTTCATGACTTGCTGGGAAACATACTGGAAGCAGGTCATAGGCTGAAACGGACTTGTTTTCAAAGACTGACTGGACCGCTGTCACTCTGGATGGAGCCACCCCTTCCTCCTTTTCCCCCTCCTCCCCCCACCTCCTACATTACCAATGTTCAACCATAAGGTATTAGATTTGTATGCCAAGTAAATATGTTGCGACTTAGGCTTTGCTTTTGGGTCGGTTGTCCAGGAGGACCTAAAAGCATTTTTTTTATTTCTCTTTTCACCCTCACTCCAGGCTGGTTTTGACCTATTCAGATTTACTGGGAGGAGCACCGCAAATAGATGACCAGAATTCAATTTAGGGAAAAATGTTTGACCATAAGAAGCCTCCAAGTTGATGCTTACAAACAGGGGTGGACTGGGAACCAAAACAGGCCCTGGAAATAATGTTCAAAGTGGCCCCATATTACACATTTTCAGCAAGCCCAACACTTTTCCTATGAGAAAAATCCGAAATAAAATAGGTTACCACACAAAAAAAGGTCCAGTGTGCAGAGGCCTACCAGGAAATGAGTTCCCCATAGGCCAGCCCACCCCTGGTCTGGAGGCACGAGAATTCCAATGCTCCTTATCAAAGGAGAAATGATGACACAAATATTTCAAAACAAAATGCTTTGTGCATTGGGATCTTCAGAGGATTACAATGGTGCGAGCACGCTTCTTAAGCAAGACCTTGAGAAAAAGCATGCATGCTGCTTTGGGGGGAATCTGGGATTCCCGTTTAGTCAGAGAAAACCACCTGTGGCGTTGCGCGCGCTCCTCCAATTAGATGAATTCATACCGCTTGCTATTTATAATTCAGTGGCAAAAACGCCGCCTCTGGACAAGCATGAACCGCCATGACATGCTTTATGAAAGACCTCGGTGTTCATTCGTATTGTCGCCACCAACATGTTCATGTTACTGGTCATACATTTCACACTCCCTCACAATGTCATTTGGCAGCAAAGGTTAAGGAAACTCTAAAAACAACTCAAAGGAAACATGAGATAAATGGCATTAACCAATCCCCGCTGACCTTGCAGGCTTTTCAGAAAGGTCAAAAGGCATAACGTAAACCGCTACATGACGCAAACACACCCAGCTATCACTGCAGCAGAAGTGGGGGATGTTAGGCAGAAACCTGTGCAGTTCCCTCTGGGACCACTGCAAAAGATTTAGGACTACAGGTGTTTGGCAGTAAACCCACTTGGTAGCAGTCTGTACCACACAGATTCACTTGGTAGCTGTGGCTGAGCAGTCAGACTTCCCTCAAGAAGAGTTTGACAGTATACAGAGTATTCACAATAGGTCAAGAGCACACAATAGAACAAGTAAACACTGACCAGGGCTTGGTGTAAAAGAGATATAAATATTTATTTAAAACCACATCTAGAAAAAACACAGGCACTAATAGTAAGCAATTCAAAAACACGGTCACTAAAAGATATACACTCCCTTAAAAGAAAATTAGACAAGTCTTAAGTAAAGACCCACTTATTTTCAGACAGCGGTGAGAGCTTAACGTAGATGGCACTCTAATAGTTTTAAAAAGGGAGAGAAAAGCAGAGAACAAATTGAAACAGATCCCAACACTTTTTCAAGAACACAACAAGAGAGGAAGGCAAGGTAAAACTGGAAAGTTAGAGTTCAAGAGGCCAGATCCACTTTCAGAGGATCCAAACAAAATGTGTCCAAGGTCACGGTTGCAGTGCACAAAAGTCTAGTAAAGGTTCAAAAAGGAGTTGGACCACAGAAAGGGACCAGTTAGAGGGTCAAGGTGGCCAGCCCAGTCCAGAAGGTTAAGGAGTTATTATTACCTTGTAGCAATCTTTAGAAAGGGAGGCCTGGCGGACACGGTACCTTAAAGTGGTGAGAACGCTCCAGCAGGGGCAGTTGTTCCTGGCAGCGGATGCAAGTCGGTGCTTCGTCCGGGGGAAGAGAGGATCTCGTTGTGGAGGAAGACAGGAGTCCGTTGCACTGCCAGGGAAGAAACCAGCCGCGGAGTTTCTCAGGTACAAGGAGCGGTCCGGTGATTCGCGGTTCAGTGGTGAGTGGCTATCCGGCCCCCGGGGTGCTTGGCACGGGCAGTTCGACTACAAACTGGGCTGGGGTACGAAGAAAGGAAGGAAAACTGGTTCTCCAGCATGGGGTCTGGCATGGATTCACATGCTCATGAATATTCCCCGTCGTCAGGCTGGGAATCCTCGGTAAAGAAAAAACCAGTATCAGTTTCGTTTCTGATCTGTCTTTCGTAGTAATAACCAATCACTGATCTCTGCGTCATACTGACCACAGCCAATGACTGCCCTCTACCTAAGCCCCGCCTCTGGCAGCCATCTTCAGATTTTTACCGCACGTTCATGTGTTGGGATCCTCTTGCTCTCGAGCGTTAGTGCTATTTTTTTTCACGTTTTTTCTCAAAAACTTTGTTTTTTCGGTCAAAAGAGCCTCAAGCTCCACCGACTCTCCATCCGATCAACGGGGACCCGTGTCGGATTCGTCTGCGCCCCTCAAGGGTGAAGATTTCGTCAAGCTACGCTTTTGGAGGACTCCAGAAGTTTCTCAGGCCCGGTCATGGCCCAGGAGAAGGGAAGCTCGACGCCCGGAAAGCTGTTCAGGGTCTGCCCTGGATGCCAGCTGCACAACGTCTTCAAGGAGGACGAACACTCTTTGTCTTTACTGCCTACATGAGGACAAGACGCACGTGGAGAAGGACTGTGCGTTTTGCGGCAACATGTCGGAGCGGACCATGAAGGACCGCCATCAACGTCTCGCCAACTGGCTGGAAGGGAAGAGCCCGTCCGGCGAGAAGAAGAGGAAGAAATCCGAGCGGTCTTCTAAGACCTTTGAGGACGCCCCGGCGACGGGGGTCCAACATAAGGCCAAGCACCGCGAGTCCGCTGGCACCGGGAGCGCCGAAAGGTCGGGCTCTACGGGCACCAGGCTGGTCGCACCCTCCCCGGCACCATCAACCACGAGCCAACGCTCTGGGTCGGGTAAGAGGAAGGCCGAGCACCCGGCGAAGCTCCTGGAGAGGCCCCGGTCGAGCTCGAAGGCGGAGGGGGAGCGAGGCAGTGTCCCCCCCCTCAAGGATAAGGCGGTGAGCGCACCTAAGGTGGTGAAGGCCTTAATCCATCCGGCCAAGCCCTCTATCGAAACTGTCGCGGCGGCCCTGGCTCAGCCTGTGGAGGCTACACCAGTGGTGGCGACCTCGGGGCTCAGAGTCTCCCTGCCACCTCGGAGGGAGTCCTCTTTTGTGCCCATCGATAGGACCCCCGTGAAATCCCCCGTGGGGAAGAAAAAGGGGGGGGCAGGGCGTCGTCGTAGATTCGGCCTCAACCTCGGAGGAGGAGCTGGTCGAGGTCTTAAGCCACGGCCTCGGCGTGGAAGAAGACCGGCCCGTCGGGATGGATCCCGACGCAGGTGACGACGACATCGTCGAGGGTACCGACGGGGCCCCTGATCGCCCGTCGGATTCCCCTCTGCCAGCGCCGCGAGGCAACTCGGCGGCCATTTTGTTGGCTATACAGTCCTTATGCTCAGAGATAAGGACGAGACTACCGTTGCCGACGGAACCTCTCCCGTCGGGGGACCCAGAACCGGGACCTTCTGGTGTTCCCCCTACCAAGAAAAGAAGGATCCACCCTCCGCCTCCTTTTCAGCCGTCGCGCCCCTTCCAGCCCTCCTCCCCATCCACCCGAGGGGATGATACGGGGACTGACACGGCAGCGACGGGTACAGACGACGAGGATGTACCGTCGTCGCCTCCCACCAGGGCTTCTCCGCCCGACGAGATTGGATCGTTCCACCCCATGATCACCAGGGCATCCGAGCTTTTCCAACTCTGCCCTGAGGAGAAGAAGAAGGAAGGTTTCCTTTATCAGCGGCGCGAGGCCAAGAGGAAGACGGTCCTCGCAGTGCCTCTATTGGACGACATTTGGGATGAGGGCCTCACCCTCCTCAAGAACCCTTCCATGACGCCAGCTAGAAGAGACCGGTACGAGAAAAAGTACCGGGTCCCGGACACGGCCCCCCTGTGCCTCCGGGCGCAGCCTACCCCTGACTCCGTCGTCTCCGCGGCGGCCAGGAAAAAAGCAGGGGGGGGGGGGGTGCAGCCTCCACATCGACTTCCCCACCGGACGGCGAGGGAAAGAAATTGGACGCTATGGGACGCAGAGTCATCTCGTCTGCAGCGACGACGATTAAAGCGGCCAACGCCTTGGCTATCGTGGCCCGCTACGACAGGGAGCTCTGGTACAAACTGGCTCCCCTGCTGGACTTCTTGCCGGACGACAAGAGGGCAGAGGCCCTGGAGATCCTGCAGGAAGGTGAGGTGGCTTCGGACCACGCCATTACCGTTGCGACGGACATCGCCGACACTGGGTTCCGCCAGTTGGGCAACGGCATTTGCCTTAGGCGGCGTGGATGGCTCAAGGCTACGGACTTCCGTCAAGACGTTCAGACCAGAGTCCTGGACATGCCCTTCGATGGGAACAACCTGTTTGGGAAAACAGTGGACGATTCCCTTCAGGCCATTAAAGCGGACACCGAGACGGCCCGGGCCCTTGGAGTTCTGCAACGACGGCGGACACCCTTTCGGAGCAGCGGAGGCAAGGGCGCCTCCAAAGGTTCCGGCGGCGGTTTCTCCACCTACCGTCAAGCGGCCCGCTCGTCGTCTCAGGAGGCCTACAGAGGACGAGGCAAGTCTGGCGGACCCCGCCGTCGTCGCCAAGGAGGTCAAGGCGGCAAAGCCTCGTCGAAGCAGGATTGAACCGGCCGTGGGGTCGGGCCCCCACCGAAGCACCCCGGTGGGAGGCCGGCTGGCGAGCTTCGTCAGCGTGTGGGAGTCCATCTCCACCGCCCGTTGGGTGCTGGACGCCTTGGCCCGGGGCCACGCGCTCGAGTTTCAAAGAAGGTGTCCGCGCGTCCCCCCCGTGGCCAGGAAAGAACTTCACGTCCCTCAACTTCGCCTGGAGGTAAAGGCGATGCTCAGGAAGGGCGCCATCGAACTCGTCCCAAAGAGGCTTCGGGGCTCCGGAGTTTACTCGAGATACTTCCTCGTGAAGAAGAAGACGGGGGGATGGCGCCCCATCCTGGACCTGCGACGTCTGAAGAAGTTCATCAAGGCGCAAAAGTTCCGGATGGTCACCCTCCAGCACGTCCTGGGTCAGCTGGAGGAAGGAGACTTCCTGTCGTCGTTGGATTTGGAGGATGCCTACTTACATATTCCCATCCTAAAGGGGCACCGAAAATTCCTCAGGTTTGTGGTCCAAGGGCATCATTACCAGTTCAAAGCCCTCCCCTTCGGACTACGGTCGGCACCCAGGGTGTTCACCAAGTGCCTCGCACCGGTGGTGGCGCAGCTGCGCCGCGAGGGGATCCACGTCTACCCCTACCTGGACGACTGGCTCATCCGAGCCAAGACGAGGGAGCTCGCCGTGGTTCACACGGCAAGGACCGTCCAACTTCTCATGGACTTGGGATTCTCCGTGAACTACGCCAAATCCCACCTGGTACCCGCGCAAGACGCTCTGTTTCTGGGAGCGAGGCTCAACACAGTGTCCCTTCTGGCCTCCCCGTCGGAGGAGAGGACCAGGACCATCCTGGGCAAGGTGCAGCGGATGTTGGTGGCCGACGCGGCCAAGGTGAGGTCCATCAAGTCCCTCCTCGGAATGATGTCTTCCTGCATCTACCTCATTCCCATGTGCAGGCTCCGGATGCGCCTGTTGCAGGAGTTCCTGGACGCGCGCTGGATCCAAACGACGGGCAGCTTCGAGGAAAGGATCACACTCGACGAGAGTTTCCGACGAGCGATCCGGTGGTGGGGCACCCGCGCGCATCTGACGGCGGGCATGGACTTCCAGACCCCAGCCCACCAGGAGACAGTGACCACGGATGCCTCCCTGGAAGGGTGGGGAGCGCACACCGAAAATCTGCACGCAAGAGGCCTTTGGCTCCCGACGGAGAAATCCCTACATATCAACGTCCTGGAGCTCTGTGCAGTGTTTTGGGCCCTCAGGTCCTTCCTTCCGTCCCTCAAGGGCAAAGTGGTGAGGATCTTCACCGACAACACCACCACCATGTTTTACATCAGGAAACAGGGCGGAACCAGGTCCCCAGCACTGTCCAAGGAGGCGCAGGACCTGTGGCATTGGGCCGTCGCCCAAAGGATATTTCTGGTGCCGTTTCATCTGGCAGGGATAAAAACACCATCGCCGACTCACTCAGCAGGGTGGGAGCTACGGCAGGATCTAGTGGATCGCCTCTTCCGACGGTGGGGCACACCCCAGATCGACCTGTTCGCGACGGCGACGAACTCCAAGTGCCTGAGGTTCGCCAGCAGGTTTCCCCAGGCGAGGAGCATGGGCGATGCTTTCTCGTTCCCCTGGGAGGGCCTGTTCCTCTACGCGTTCCCTCCTTTGCCACTGCTAATCCGGCTCGTCAACCAGCTCAAGAGGTCACGGTGCAGGATGATCCTCGTCGCACCTGCGTGGCCGAGGCAGATATGGTTCCCGGACCTTCTGGACTTGTCAGCGTCCCCGCCAATCAAGCTGCCGGTGGACGCGGATCTACTCTCCAGGGAAGGAGGCGCCATCCTCCACCACGACCCGAAATCGCTGAACTTGCAGGCCTGGCTCCTGCAGCGCTAGAGTTTGGAGGATACGACATACCGGCCGACTGCAGAGAGGTTCTTGCAAAGGCCAGGGCGTCCTCGACTCTTAAATGCTACGGACACAAATGGAAGAGGTTCTCTGTCTGGTGCCACGCACAGAAGATTAACCCTCTACGGATTACGGCTCCCCAAGTACTGCCGTACCTGCTGACGCTGGCCAAAGCTGGACTGGCACACGCGTCCATTAAGATTCATCTTGCTGCGATCTCCCGATACACCAGAACCACGGGGCGGACGTCCTTGTGGTCTCATCGTCTGGTGAAAGAGTTCATGAAGGGACTGTTCAGATCGTTCCCGCCGGTGAAGGCTCCGGCCCCGGCGTGGGAGCTCAACGTGGTGCTGACCAAGCTCATGGGACCTCCGTTCGAGCCTCTGCACTCGGCTCCGTTGAAATTTCTGTTGTGGAAAACAGCGTTTCTTGTGGCCATCACCTCCGCACGACAAGTGGGGGAGATCCAGGCCCTTTCCTGCAAGGCCCCGTACTTGACTTTTCACGACACAAGGGTAGTGCTCAGGACGCACCCCTCCTTCATGCCCAAGGTACCGTCGGACTTCCATCTCAACGAACCCTTGGTGTTGCCTGTGTTCTTCCCGTCGCCTTCGTCACCGGCTGAGAGGACTTTGCACTCGCTGGATGTGGCTAGAGCGCTGAAGCTCTACGTAGACCGCACAAAGTGTTTTCGGAAGACGTCACAACTCTTTGTGACCTTTGGACCTGTCAATCAGGGGAAGGCTCTCTCGAAGGCTTCCATTTCCAGATGGCTCTCCGGCTGTATCATGTACTGTCACCGGTTGGCAAACCGACCGCTGCCTGGCCGTCCGAGAGCCCATTCCACCAGAGCGATCGCAGCTACCACGGGGTTCCTATCTGGTGTGCCCCTGCTGGACATATGCAGGGCTGCTACGTGGAGGTCGACGCACACCTTCACGAAATTCTACTGCGTCGACCGGGATTCCAGGGAGGAGTCCAGGGTCGGCCAAGCAGTGCTGCGCAACCTGTTCGCCTGAGGTGAGCCTGGTGAGGAGGTAAGATGCTTAATGTTGAGTTTGAGGTAATGCTTAATGTTGAGCCTTTGCCACCTCCCGTGGTTGTGCATGTGTGTACTGCTATGTATTCTTTATTCATGAGCATGTGAATCCATGCCAGACCCCATGCTGGAGAAGGAACAAGTTACTTACCTGTAACTGTTGTTCTCCAGCATGGGTCTGGCATGGATTCACATGCGAACCCTCCCGCCTACCCCTCTGCGGTTCTTCACTTGGTCATACTGCCACTTCACGTGCTTCCAAATCTGAAGATGGCTGCCAGAGGCGGGGCTTAGGTAGAGGGCAGTCATTGGCTGTGGTCAGTATGACGCAGAGATCAGTGATTGGTTATTACTACGAAAGACAGATCAGAAACGAAACTGATACTGGTTTTTTCTTTACCGAGGATTCCCAGCCTGACGACGGGGAATATTCATGAGCATGTGAATCCATGCAGACCCATTCTGGAGAACAACAGTTACAGGTAAGTAACTTGTTCCTTGTGCCCACCAGTCAGGGGAAGAAGCCTCTCCAGCCGGGAGATCTTCTCTGTCGTCGGGAAGTGGTGAGTCGGTTCTGCAGGGCTCCACCGGTGGTGTCGTTGTGGTAGGTCGGCTCAGCTTCTCCCTCGTCGGATTCTCAGGGCCTGTGGCGACTTCTGAAGTTCCAGTCCCCAAAGCCCTGCTTTTATGCAGAAAACCCCCATTCACTCAGCCTAGCTGTCACTCAAACATGCTAAGTGGTGAGCCGGCCGGCTCACCACTTGGGCCAATCACACAAGAGTGCGACCTGAGTTACCAAGGTAACTCGGTCCAGGGTGCCTAAACCCCCTCCCACAACCCCTGTGGTACCCACAGAGTGGCACCGCTTTTGGAGGCTTCTGTGGAGAAGCCCGCCAAAAAAGTGGAACAAAGGGCTCGACTTGGGTTGGAGTCACAGAAGAGAACACAAACGCCATTTTAGAATTGAGTCTTGGCAAAAAAAGCCAACCGGAGAATTAATATTAATTAAATAAACCGGCGGTATGTTCGAGGCTATGAGAATTAAATAATTAAAGTTGGTAGCCTCGAACAATGGGAAAATCCCATAGGAAAATATTTGCGGTCGAATATAAAAAGTAGTTTCCACTGCCACCAGCCAAAACTCGATCGGGGGGGATGGAGACGTGCCCCCTCGACTAACAGACCCCGGGGCAATCGAATTGCCCCGACCAGTACGTCCACAATATGATTGTTTGTACTGGTTTCTGTTAATAATTTGGGACTAGTAAAGCCAATGGCGACTTTACATGCCCTGGGAGACAGTAGTCAGTCCCAGGGTATGGAGTCTATGGTGGGGTGTCACTATGACACCCCTAGGTTACTGCACGGAGGGTGCTGTGTAACACATAGGAAAAACACATGAGACCCTATGGAGTAAAGGACCCCATAGCCCATAAAACACAGTACCACTCAAAGGAATACCATTAATCATGTCCAAGAGTGGGAGGAAAAGAGTCTCACTCTTGGCAGGAGGAAAAAAACAAACTCCAGAAATCCAGCAAAGCTGCTGGGGGACTCACTAGGTTAGGAAATTCAGCCTAAAGAGAGAATTCTCCCTAACAGGGGAAATCTCACATTTAGTTGCATATAAATTCCTGATACTATTAGTAGAATTATTGTTAGTATTATTTTACTATTATCATTTTTAGTGTGGGCCGTTATAAAGCTGAAACTATTGCATTGGAGTACATACAGCTAGGGAGAAATGGCATACGAGGAGGGGCACAGGGCATGTAGGTGCTGTTCAGTTATTTGCCCTCCCAGTGACTGGCCATGGCTATGCCAATCCCTATGGCCCTTCCCACCCAGTTCCTGCCCTCCCCACCCAAAACAACTTCTTGTGGGAACTCTTTGAGATCGCTTTAATCAAGCATTGCCATCAAACTTTGCACTGGCAGTGCCCGTTAGGGTTTTTTCAAAGCAGTCTTCTGAGAGTTCATGACTTAATTGGAGTTGTAAGTGCTACTGGTGTAATACACATTTCTTAACCAGGTTTACCTTCAGCCACTCGATTTATAAACACTAAATATAAGGTCCTTCACTGTAGTCTTGTTAAAACAAGCATTGGCAAAGCCGGCGGTTTTGGCTTCTGTTAGTATTAGGCATGTGCCAGGCACTGCTATTAGATGCCCTGGCACCATTTTGCACCTGCTACCATACATGGCCAGGTAATACCATCACGGCAGTGACTGCTTTCCCATGCCTCCTACAAAAGCCCCAACTGTCGGCATGGCCAATGCTTGTTATTATTCAGTTGTGGTTGGTGTCAAAGTAGATGGGTGTACATATTTTCTCTGAAATGGCACGAACGAGTGCAGCAAGTGAGCCCAACCAATTTACAGTGATTCCAAGGGAGGGATGCCTGTGAGAAATGTTTTTAAAATAATGTTTTGAAATGGTGCATTTTTGCAGCACACATTTCAGAAAGAGTGATGCTTTCTCTTTTTGCTAATGACAGGGAAACTCCAGTCGGGGCTGTTGAAGGCTGTAGAGAAGCAGTCACGAGGGTTGTCCCCCTCACGGGGTGGTGTGTTGAACCCATCAGACCATTAGAAGACAAGTTTATTGGCATATCTTGTGTTTTATGCAGTGAGTGGGCTGTGGCGGTGCAGCTGTGACCTTTAGTACAGCATATCATTTATTTACGGCTTCAGGGCTTGTGAACTATGAACCCCAATGACCTTTGGGCTTTTTCACTTGATGTAAAGTGTTACTGAATATGAAGATTTGGCAGACTTTGGCTCTTTCTCGGCCTAATTTATGAGCCATTCCCAGAAGCGGAACAAGAAACGTTGTACCCTAGTGCAAAAAACATTCCTTCAATGCATGTTTGCACCAAAGGAAAGGACGAGGTAAATATATGTCCTTGCTGCAAACATGCAGGAATAGAATATGATGTTTGCACTAGTGCTTTTTGATTTTGTCACTGAACTGCTGAAAGTTTTCTGTACTATGGCCTCTGAACTACTTTCAGGAGCGGCCGCTCCAGCACCTTGTGCATCTTCAAGCTAAACTTCATTTTGAAAGTTGATCCGTGTATCCGATGTCCTGCCAATCAAGAGTTCCTTCATGAAGTGATATTGCATCAGCGTCTTGCTTACCTTAGTCGACATGATCGATCTTGCCAAGGCCGGCTGCTGACCTGCCGCTGCGCTGCCAATGTGTGCACTGGCACGTGCGTTCCAATCCGGTGCGGTGCCCAGCCCAGGAGGCCCTCATGCGCAGACATGGGCTCATCGCTGCTGGGAAGTGCAAAAAAAGAATTTGCAGCGACTGCCTCGGTTGATGTTGGCGGCCTGCACTACAGGCAGCCAATTCAACACAAACCACCCAGGTGGAAGTGAAATCACGCAATGTGCTGTCGTGTGTATCCATCCGCTCCAAAGAGGCCCTGCAGGCCAGAGGCCTACCGGGGGATGTTCCAGTGGGGCAGTCCAGCCATGCTTACAGAAGACAATAGGGGCCGCCCCTTTAGTTGCTCTAGATCTCAATAGGCACATGCTTTTGTAAAGATGCAGTGCTGCAAATTATCATGCAATGTCTTGCTGATGCGGTCCAAGCACACACTTCTTTACACACAGATCAGTCTGCGATGAATGCATGAAATGGCATTTTTTTTATGCAATGTCATGCCACTGTATTCTAGAAACCCAGATCCATGCAAGAGTGCACTGCGAGACAGCCCATGGTGCTACACGCCCATACCAATGGCAGAATAGGGCTTTGCAAATGACAGATGGGTTTTTCACGCTATGGCACAGCTTTCTGTTAGGGATGGAGGGAATTGGACACTGAAGGGACCTTTGAACATATAATATCAGTATTTTTCACACTTATCCCCTCATGATGAAAAGAAAGGTATATTTATATGCATTGATCATCTAGGCCGATGTCCAATTTACAACATAGAAGTTACAAAACCTATAATGGTTATTTAAAATACTTTCCAATAATTGTATCAATTACTTTATTATTAGGGTATTTAGTCAGTGCGAACCTAGCTTGGGAAGTATCGTAGCTCTTTTCAAACAGGGTAATACATGGTGAAGGAAGCAGGGAAACAAGGGAACGCGAAGTTAACAACCAGGGAAGGTGGGAAAATGTACCAACCAGGGGAGAGCAGATAACCCAGTCTCATTTGGGGTGGGGACTCAACCATGCCTGCTAGTTAATCATTCATTGATCCACCTCCAAGCTAAGGGAATCAGCGAGCACAGTATACAACTCGCATTCATACAAGATCTGAAACAGGTTGACAGTGTCACTGGTAAGCGAACGTGCAAGACAACATACGTTCTTGAGGTACACTGTTCCAGCAAGTCAGCCTTGATTTGACAGAAATGTAATGTTGCCATTATATGCCTTGGTGCCCAGCCTAGGAAAAAGTCCCATATGCATACCACCTGCCTTTGAGGCCCATGTAAGGAAGAACATTGTATTTTGTGAGTCCCCTCTACTTTTTGCTGGTCTTTTCTGGTGCTCCAGCTTTTAACTTGCAAGTTCTACACATGTCTCACTGGGAATGCAACGCTTATATTTATATTGTCCCTGAGTCTCCCTGGTCCAGTATCTTGACCCAGACAGCTGTACTGGTCTGGTCAGTGTACCATATTACCATGGCTACGCAAATAGGATCCATTGCAGCCAACCGAAAGCCTTTTCTCCCTGAATGCTTCCAAAAATGATGGCTCTAGTATTGTCAAATCCAGTATCTAGGCAACTGCAATTTGTTGCCCTCAACTGTCATTGGGTGGAGACCAGTAATGACCATTCATGGTAAAAACATTTTTTAATGTGGACTATAACCAGGAGCACACAACGTGAAGTAGGGTTTGCATGTCTGGGATTCTTCTGGAATCTACATCCCTTAAATTTGCCCAGGGAATGCCTGTGAAAGGTTGTGTTCCGCGGTGGCTACAGAATGGTGAATGTGTGCATGATTGTTTGTTAGGGTTATTCTTCTGTTACCAGCTAGATCGGTTTTTCAGAAGGCGTTTGTGACCCGGCAACAGTCTGGATCTGCTCGTTGACCTACTAAAGTGAGCACTACATCCGCCTGGTGCCCCGGCATGGCAAATGTATCTGTGGAACAGTTTGCTTAATAAATCATCTGTGTAGCATAGCAGGAGCTTGGTATTGTCTTTGTTAGGTAAGATTTTCATAAATGTGAATAATCTTCCTGACCTGCGTCAACCCCAAATCGTTTTGCTTGGATTTAGTAATTATTTTCACTTGTCCCTCGGCGAGTGGGAATCTTTTTCCCCCTCTCACCTAGTAGTTTACTCTTTTTACTCTTTATGGGTGAGCTTTGTATGTCTCTCCATAGTGTGTGTTTGGATTTATAGTTCCCCGTAACTTTTGGTCTCTGGCAGGGTTTTGAGCTTCTCTTGTTAATTTCTCTCATTACCTCTCGGGTAAACTACTGTTCCCAAGAAGTAAAGTGGGATTCCCATTCCCTTTACATTTGTTTTAGTAAGGCAGCACACACCACCTTATATGGAGTGCTGTGGAGATACAATGTATCCCCTTGCTTACTTACCTGGTAACATTTTTTTTTACAACTGCAAGTTTATATGAATGGCCAGTGGCAGTGAAACTTTATTTACTTTTAGTCATTACTTGCTGGCTGTCAAATAAGCCACAGTAATGCACAGCAGGGTCACCATTCTGCTAAAATGCTGGGCTCCTTTTTGTTGCCATTTGTTTTCTTGCTGTTACTTCTTCTGCCGTCCTAGGTGGGAAATCCTTTGTATTCCCCGACGAGGCTGCAGAGTCTCTGAGAAGGCAGGAAGCGAGGGAGGAGCCCACACCTTCACAGCCCTTTGTATTTTACCTTGCCTGAAAAGAACCAGTTCCTAATGGGGGGTGAGGGGTTATCCTGCATTGATAGTCAGACCGCCCCTTTCTGTAAACTGCAAGTAGAATTTGCTGTAGTTCCTTATAAATACTCCGATCCTAGAAGCCGCTGACACCACTGGAAGCAAGTCCAAAGAGGAAGATTAAGAAACGACAGCTGTAACCACTTCCAGCAACCAGAGAACCTCCTGTGTAACCAGAGCCTGATGTGACCCTGGGGGTCCCGAATGCGAGGACTCCTACCCAGAGGCAGGTGAGATCCACTAGTCTTGAAGACCTGCAAAACAAGCCATCCCTCAATATGCTATGACCTTGCTGGGCTGCAAAACGCCAATACAAGGGGACCTCCAGCCTGAGTGCAGTGCATGGTCTTCCGAAGTCAGATTTCATCGGAAACTTTGATGGACTCCAGCTGGACCTCGAGAGACACTATTCGAATGCCTGAAGTCCCCTTACCAGAGTGCAGGGCAGAGGAAGTGAAAAGAACCCAACTAGCGATATTAGTTCATCTTGCTCCTGTAAAAAGGCACCAAAGCCACAGAACTGCAAGAAACTAAAGAATCCTTTGCTTGAAGCCCCCCCAGTCAATGACTGCGGCGAGTTTTCCTTTACTGTTTATTTCTTCAGTCTCCAGACCAAAGGACCGGATCCTGTGCTGCTGCATCCTTAAGGCATCCACTCAGCTCTTCTTTTCTGTGGAGGTACTGTGTTGGCTTCGGTAATACTTACCCGAATTCATGTGTGAATTCTGTAAGGCTGAGTGGGTAGTTAGAGTGTTGGGGAGTTTTCCCATCCCATTCAACCAGGCCTAATGCTGGAACGCATAAAGGGAGCCTTCCCTGCACACTTCACTCTAAAGCGAATACATACTTGTTGAAGAAGATATCCTCTGGAACACCAACTTTCCTGCAACTGAAACCTAGCCTGGCCTGCCTACAGCTGGCTCCTAGACCAGTCGGGTCCCTCTTCTGCCTCTGAGAAACCTCATGCTATAGACTAGGGAAGGACTGATAAAGATAAAGCTTCTGTCTTGAAATTATAACAAGTGTTCAAAGTACTTACTTGTAAATGAGTTAAGTGTTGTAACTATGTCAAATAGGATACGTTACAAAGTGTTACAAAAGTAATCACTTACCTTTAAGCTGCTCCTTTAAAAAGGGTATATGTTATTTTACTTGCTTTAAAACATTTTCCACTCTTCTAAAAAGTAAGGAGTGGAAAAGCCTTCCAATAAGATTTACCCACCTTGATTAGCTGTGTGCTGTTCTAAATGTGTGTTATTGGGTTTTGCTTACCCTGATGTGCTTTAGTGCATTTCTAAAACAGTCTTGTAGTTAATACTTAGCTATGAATTGCTGAATGCCCTTCTTAAGAGTATAATAGGTTCCTTACTTAACTTGAAATACATTGTGTCTTTCTTAAAGTGTTTAATTGGGCTATGCTTTCCCAGAACTGCTTCAGAGCACTTCTAAAATAGTTTGAGTTCTTATTTACCCTAGAATTGTATCCTACACTTTGAAAAGTATCCTTCGTTAAACTATCTATTCCTTTAATAGAAATAGTGTAATTGTTTAGATACCAATCGGTTATACTGACCTCGAATAGTTAATGCTCTTCTTAAAATGAATATTGCCGAGTTAATTTCAACTTGCCTAACTGAAGTAACTCCATTTGTGGTTTCCCTGAATTGAATTTAGTACACTTCTAAAATAGTTTACTGGACTCCTACGTATAATTGAGTAGCTTAAATCCCCTCTAGATAATATACAAGTTAAATGACTCCCACTGAACTGTGTTCTAAAAGGTAACATTGGTATGTAACTATACCCATTCTTGAAGGAAGTTACATATGTTGCAAGAGATACCTGTAACATTGATGGTCTAATTAAGTGTGTCTACAATTGATTAACACTGTATATTGGGACCAATAGGGACAACTGCCCTTGAATTACTCGTATTCTGAAAGCATACCCAACATGGTTTTACTCCCCATGAATAGCTTAATGCCATTCTGAATGTGCTAAAGGTTTGACTGACTGCTTGCTTATTGCAATCTATGGTATAAGGTTATACTTTGGTTTGTATACCATATGTATTGAGTTGGTTTTTTAGAATTGTGTTTATATGATGTGAATAGTACTTCCAAGATTTATCTTGTCCTACTGTATATATTGATAAACCATTATTTTTACAATAGTGTATCAGTCAGCCCTACAGATAAAGGGTGGATCAGCCACGTTTACTCCCTAGAAATAGGCAAATGTTCCCCAAAAAATAAAACTAGGGAGTAAAAATACTCCCAACATAAAATAAGAAACCGACACGTAGGACTGTGGGACCCTGCTTTCACCCACATGGCTCCATGAATATATTTGGATCAAGAAACTACTATTATTACTGCCTAATTGGAAGAAGTAAATGTCTACCTTTCATGTGTATGAAATAAGGAATTATTACAAAAACATTTCTGTTTCCCCAGTTAAAACATATTTTTACTTGCTTATAAAATACTTCCTTTGGGAATTAGAGTTACGTTTTTACTCCTTAAAAATCATTTAACTCCTACTTTAAAAAATATGGTGTAAAATACTCCATTTCAAAATCTTATCTACAACAATGGTATCAGTGTTTCTTTGAATCATATGTATGCTACAATGTGTACCAAGCTACATCCCTTTCTCCCTCCTAAGATAAGCCTGGCTGCCCTCTCTACGCTACCAATGTTCTCAGGTGGTACAGCCTCATACTAAGAGTGGAGTTTTTGTCTGCCGCAAGTTTGGTTTTATGAAGCCCTTAATTGGACTTTAGAAAAACTGTCCTATCAGTCTTCTCAGTGTGACGACCTCCAGTGACGTGTTCTTCTGCACTTTCTTTGAACTGTGACCGGTGACCCCCTGACTAGGGTCACCATTACTGGATCTTCATTCTGCAGTCACTGAGTTGCTGGTTCTTCACCTGCAATTCTCCAAAGGGTCCCCCAGACCTCTCTGGTCCGTTACTCGGGGGTCAGGGTATTTGGTTGTTGACTCTTCCCACACACCTGTCTACAGCTACCATCCACTGACTAACCTGTGGGCGCTTAGTCTGTTGCTGCACGACTCCCATGCTTAGCTAGCCCATTGAGAACTGAACCGCGACCTTCCCTTGTTAGCGACATTGCTCTCCTTTGCGTTCTTCTGTCCCGACGACTGATGTGTGAGCTCTTGAAATACACTGTGTCTCTGGCGATTCCCCAGATACTCCTGGGGGTCTTTTGGTCTAAACTGTTTTCAGGGCCCTGTGCGCAGACCCCTTACCTACTTAATCAATAAAATGTGCCTATTGTTTCCTATGAACCCATGCACATAACATTGGTACTTGGGGGTAACTGTGTCGAAGGCATGCGTCTCTTACAGGAAATCCAATTGTTGGACTTCTGTGCACTCATAGCATTTTGGGGTCCAATGAGACTACCTTCTGTACATATATTCATATTCCGAGGTTATATGAAATATGTACTTACCTGCTATATAAAATGCTAAATTATTCATATTTATAAAGCCAACATACAACTTTATGATTAAATATATTTTTTACCGATCTATTGTGTGGACCTTCGTACTATCAGTCTACCTTTAAAGTAGTATTATGCCCAGTTTTTATATAACCCGTACAAAGCAACAATTGCATCAGAGCATGGTACAATACACAAATATAACTGCAAAAACCCATTATACATAATAAAACCAGACAAACAAGTTAAAGATAACATTTACAAAAGTTTTTCCCACAACCAGGTTTACAACAATTTCATATACCTCCGGAAATCGGTAATAACACGCAAAGAAAGAAGGTAAGGAACTCCAACGTTAAACTGCTGTGACAGAAAAAGATGAAGAGAATGGTCAGTGAAATTCTGGCATTTCAAGTCAAAGTAGCTCCCGACAACGTAAACCCCTTCTACATCCAACTATAACCATTTAATAAGTTAAGTAGCTGGGAATATGCAAGTGTACTTCTTTATAAAACAAGCAAGCTAGTTTGAATTAAATCCTGGTTTCCAATAGGGGGGAGGGGGGTTGAGACTGAGGGCAGTGTTACATGCCGCTACCAGGCTAAAAGGTGCAGCATGAGTGGTTTGTGGGAGTCCCGCAAGTACAAAATTACCAATATCAACCTGGGACAAAACGAAAGACTACTAAGGAGCGAAAATGCTGAGCAGATACATAGAGTTTAAAGAGAAGAAGTCATATTGAGCATTCACCAATGCATTTAAATACAGGGTAAAGGTAAGACTAGAATCGGAAATAAAACCCAAAGATCTGACGGATGATGCAAACTTAGATGCAACAGCAGGAATGGCAGCATCAGCTAACCAAGAGAGAATGGACACCTGAAAACGAAAAAAAATGAATACAAAAAAAAAAAAGTTTAGCCATCCAAGATTGGGTTGAACATACAGAAGCTGAAAGCAATACATTTCACCCTCTGAGGAAACCCTCAAGTACAGTTAAATCTAATTAGTGTGCTGATGGAATGGAACTCTCCAACCCGGAGCTAGATCCCCAACAGCTACATATACAGGTGGAATAACGTTGTCGACTGGATCAACCTGTGGGTCACCTCATACATGGGGCACTGGGACCAACCCACCCAACATGGGCTACTACGAATGACTAGTAAGGAAGGAACAGAACCACCCAAGAACCCACACTCAATGCCCATTTGTTGGGCAAGACTATCCAGAAGTACCCCATAAGGAAGAGTTTCAAACACCATTGAGAAAAACAGCAGCACCAGAAGACATGCCCCCCGTCATAAAGCACACTATCATCATTAATCACTTGTAGAGTTGCAGGCTCAGTACTGCAATCGGAATGAAAACTGGACTGGAAAGGAGCCAAAATGTAACTACTTTCTCTCCGGTTGTTCAATTGAACTGAAACAACTTTCTCCAAAGATTTTCCCAGAAAATAATGATTTAACCAGGTTAAAATATGAAAGACTATCAAGAGCTAAAGTGATTTTCTTTAATAACAGAAATACATGGACAACCAACCTTAAGATGCTCAGGAAAATCGCCCAGGCTCAACAATAAATGCACCGAAGGTAAGATCAAACTGATTAAAAAAGAAATACTCCCTAAACGTGGTAGTAGGGCAAAGGACAAGGATCATCAGCAAAAAAAGTAGGTTTAGTTTTGTCATTAGAATAAATTCCATAGCATCTAAAACGAATAGTTTCAATAGTGATTCACTTTATTAATTTAGGAGTCTGCATTGAACCCATGGGGATATTAACCCAAATAACTGAAAAAAAAACATTTCTAATCGGAGAGCCAAGGTAATTCAGACAACTGGACTCTTCAAAACATTTAAAAGAAAGATCTTAGCGTGTTCAAAGATGGTGTAATCTGCCTGTAGTAGTAAAGTCTTTTAGCCTCTCAAATTACGAGCATAAACTACATGGAATTTTCAATGGTAGTCCATTCCTTTCAAATAAAAACCTGCACCAATTTCGCTCGAAACGATTTACTAATTGGCACTAACTATTCAAGACAAAAGAAAAACCGAGTAGATTGCTTACTGCCAAGAAGTGTCACTTACAATAGATCAATGCTTTCAATAACAGAGGCCTTATCCTGGCAATAGTACCTGATAAGTCTAGTACCTTCTCTTGACAGTTTTTCCAAGCTCCATCTATGGCCTTACGGACATCCTTTGATTGCCTGGTGACAAATGTTAACATTTTAGGATCCAATTCTGGAGTGTTTGCTACTTTTCCAGCCAGTTCTGGACGTGGACATTATGATTTCCTTTTCTAGGGCTTCCTCAATCGTTGTGCCATATATAAGGCCATTCTAGGAGAAGGTTGCCAATCCGTGGATTTGAGGTGTCTTGTGATATCAGGGTCGTACATATCTCAGTTCCATGTATTGCTCTTAAAAATTCTTTTCTTGATTTTTTCTTCGCTCACAAGGGCTTGATTAGAAATACCTCTAATACCTCTTTGAGAGGTGTATCATCGTCCGTAGACGTGTTAGTCTCGCCCATACCGTCTTTCCCTGACATGGCCGACCCCTGTAGGAAAGCATCTTGCAGCTTCCCGAAAGCGTCAGCAGTCACTAGGGTGCATTTACTGCCTGCATCATGACCCGGGGGAGTAGAAGAGTCATTGCTCCCCTCTTTCTGCAAGTGCTTCACAGACGTGTTACGAAGTGGTGACTCATCACTTCTCTTGTTGCCCTCAATGAGGGCTTCTAGGCATCCAGCCTCTCTTACAGGGGTTTAATGCCTTGAGCCACTGCTTGTACTAGAGAATCTCCTACCACCTGTTTAAAATTGAGTGCTAGATCTGCATTTCCCTGGGCACTAGCCTCTTCGCTCCAGCAGTACTCCATGGAAGCTGCGGTCTGATGTATTATGTGAGGAATCTCAGGGCATACTCACTTTTCCCCAGTATATCCTCCTCCCAGGTGGCCTGGAAAAGGCTGTCTTTTTCAGATCCTGACCCTGGGGGTGGATATGTGAGGATCGATCACCTTGGTGGAGGAGACTTGGGGAGTGGGGAATGAGGCACCCTTAGATGGCACAGTATTCCCATTTCACCATGAGCCTAATGTCCCCCAAGCCTTTATAGACCAACTAGAGAAGTACATCCTCTCTTTATTAACAAACACACACGTTATGTACTCAGGAAGTACATCGAGAATGGGGTCAACTGTGGAAGCCAGTCTACGACTTCTGGACGAGAGCAGACCTATCCTGGAAGGCGTTGTGGCAGACTGAGTGCTCAAGAAACTCTGGAAGATGCAGTGTATGCAGCAGGAAGCTGTAAGCTGGTGGCAGACTGAGAAAAGGGAACTGGTGTGACCAGGCAAAGCTGCAGTGTGAGAACCCGAGCTGCGAGAGAAGCATCAGTGGCCATGGAGAGAGAGAGCAAGATGCTGCATGAGAGAGAGAGCTTGTGGCAGCTGTAAGCCTCACTGGAACGCTGTAAGCTCAGACCAGTGAGTCAACCTAGGAAAGAGGACATTGGGACGGCAAGCGAGCATGCAATGCTTTTGATTAATGACATTTTGAATGAAAGCAAGTACTTTTTGAATACAGATCCGAATAAAAGCAGGTTTCTCCAGCATGGGGTCTGGCATGGATTCACATGCTCATGAATATTCCCCGTCGTCAGGCTGGGAATCCTCGGTAAAGAAAAAACCAGTATCAGTTTCGTTTCTGATCTGTCTTTCGTAGTAATAACCAATCACTGGTCTCTGCGTCATACTGACCACAGCCAATGACTGCCCTCTACCCAAGCACCGCCTCTGGCAGCCATCTTCAGATTTTTACCGCACGTTCATGTGTTGGGATCCTCGTGCTATTGCTCTCGAGCGTTAGTGCTATTTTTTCGCGCTTTTTACAAAAACTTCGATTCTTTCGGTCAAAAGAGCCTCAAGCTCCACCGATCCTACATCCGATCAACGGGGACCCGTGTCGGATTCATCTGTGCCCCTCAAGGGTGAAGATTTCGTCGAGCTACACTTCGGAGGACTCCAGAAGCTTCTCAGGCCCTGTCTCGGAGATGGCCCAGGAGAAGGGAAGCTCGACGCCCGGAAAGCTGTTCAGGGTCTGCCCTGGATGCCAGCTGCAGAACGTCTTCAAGGAGGACGAACACTCTTTCTGCCTTTACTGCCTTCATGAGGACAAGACGCACGTGGAGAAGGACTGTGCGTTTTGCGGCAACATGTCGGAACGGACCATGAAGGACCGCCATCAACGTCTCGCCAACTGGCTGGAGGGTAAGAGCCCGTCTGGCGAGAAGAAGAAGAAATCCGAGCGGTCTTCTAAGACCTTTGAGGGCGCCCCGGCGACGGGGGCCCAACATAAGGCCAAGCACCGCGAGTCCGCTGGCACCGGGAGCGCCGAACGGTCGGGCTCTGCGGGCGCCAGGCAGGGCGCACCCTCCCCGGCACCATCAACCACGAGCCAACGCTCTGGGTCGGGTAAGAGGAAGGCCGAGCACCCGGCGAAGCTCCTGGAGAGGCCCCGGTCGAGCTCTAAGGCAGAGGAGGAGCGTGGCAGTGCCCCCTCCCTCAAGGATAAGGCGGTGAGCGCACCTAAGGTGGTGAAGGCCTTGATCCATCCGACCAAGCCCTCTATCGAAACGGTCGCGGCGGCCCTGGCTCAGCCTGTGGTGGCTGCACCAGTGTTGGCGACCTCAGGGCCCAGAATCTCCCTGCCTCCTCGGAGGGAGTCTTCCTTTGTGCCCATCGATAGGACCCCCGTGAAACCCTCCGTGGGGAAGAAGAAGGGGGGGCAGGGCGTCGTCGTAGAGTCGGCCTCAACCTCAGAAGAGGAACTGATCGAGGTCTTAAGCCACGGCCTAGGCGTGGAAGAAGGCCAGCCCGTCGGAATGGACCCCGACGCAGGTGACGACGACGACATCGTCGAGGATACCGACGGGGCCCCTGCTCGCCCGTCGGATTCCCCTCTGCCAGCGCCGCAAGACAACTCGGCGGCCATTTTGTTGGCCATACAGTCCTTATGCTCCGAGATAAGGACGAGGCTACCGTTACCGACGGAGGAACCTCTCCCGTCGGGGGATCCAGAACCGGGACCTTCTGGTGTTCCCCCTACCAAGAAAAGAAGGATCCATCCACCACCTCCTTTTCAACCGTCGCGCCCCTTCCAGCCCTCCTCCCCGTCCACCCGAGGGGATGATACGGGGACTGACACGGCAGCGACGGGTACGGACGACGAGGCATACGACGAGGATTTTCCGTCGTCGCCTCCCACCAGGGCCTCTCCGCCCGACGAGATCGGATCTTTCCACTCCATGATCTCCAGGGCTTCCGAGCTTTTCCAACTCTGCCCTGAGGAGAAGAAAAAGGAAGGCTTCCTTTATCAGCGGCGCGAGGCCAAGAGGAAGACGGTCCTCGCAGTGCCTCTGTTGGACGACATTTGGGATGAGGGCCTTTCCCTCCTCAAGAACCCTTCCACGACGCCAGCTAGAAGAGACCGGTACGAGAAAAAGTACCGGGTCCCGGACACGGCCCCCCTATGCCTCCGGGCGCAGCCTACCCCGGACTCCGTCGTCTCCGCGGCAGCCAGGAAGAAAGCGGGGGGGGGTGCAGCCTCCACATCGACTTCCCCGCCGGACGGCGAGGGAAAGAAATTGGATACTATGGGGCGTAGAGTCATCTCGTCGGCAGCGACGACGATTAAAGCGGCCAACGCCTTGGCTATCGTGGCCCGCTACGACAGGGAGCTCTGGTACAAGATGGCTCCTCTGCTGGATTTTCTGCCGGACGACAAGAGGGCGGAGGCCCTTGAGATCCTGCAGGAAGGTGAGGTGGCCTCGGACCACGCCATCACCGTGGCGACGGACATCGCCGACACTGGATTCCGCCAGCTGGGCAACGGTGTTTGCCTTCGACGTCGTGGATGGCTCAAAGCTACGGACTTCCGGCAGGACGTCCAGACCAGAGTCCTGGACATGCCCTTCGACGGGAACAACCTGTTTGGGAAGACAGTGGACGATTCCCTTCAGGCCATCAAGGCGGATACTGAGACGGCCCGGGCCCTTGGAGTCCTGCAACGACGGACGCCCTTTCGGAGCGGCGGAGGCAAGGGCGCCTCCAAAGGTTCCGGCGGCGGTTTCGCTTCCTACCGTCAAGCGGCCCGCTCGTCGTCGCAAGAGGCCTACAGAGGACGAGGCAAGTCTAGCGGACCCCGCCGTCGTCGCCAAGGAGGTCAAGGCGGCAAGGCCGCGTCCAAGCAGGATTGAACCGGCCTTGGGGTCGGGCCCCCACCGAAGCACCCCGGTGGGAGGCCGGCTGGCGGGCTTCGTCAGCGTGTGGGAGTCCATCTCCACCGACCGTTGGGTGCTGGACGCCCTGGCCCGGGGCCACGCGCTCGAGTTTCAAAGAAGGTGCCCGCGCGTCCCCCCCGTGGCCAGGAAAGAACTTCACGTCCCTCAACTTCTCCTGGAGGTAAAGGCGATGCTCAGAAAGGGCGCCATCGAACTCGTCCCAAAGAGGCTTCGGGGCTCCGGAGTCTACTCGAGATACTTCCTCGTGAAGAAGAAGACGGGAGGATGGCGCCCCATCCTGGACCTGCGACGTCTGAACAAGTTCATCAAGGCGCAGAAGTTCCGGATGGTCACCCTCCAGCACGTCCTGGGTCAGCTGGAGGAAGGAGACTTCCTATCGTCATTGGATTTGGAGGATGCCTACTTCCACATTCCCATCCTAAAGGGGCACCGCAAATTCCTCAGATTCGTGGTCCAAGGGCGTCATTACCAGTTCAAAGCCCTTCCCTTCGGACTACGGTCGGCACCCAGGGTATTCACCAAGTGCCTTGCACCGGTGGCGGCGCAGCTGCGCCGCGAGGGGATCCACGTCTACCCCTACCTGGACGACTGGCTCATCCGCGCCAAGACGAGGGAGCTCGCCGTGGTCCACACGGCAAGGACCGTCCAACTCCTCAGGGACCTGGGATTCTCCGTGAACTACGCCAAATCCCACCTGGTGCCCGCGCAAGTCGCACTGTTTCTGGGAGCGAGGCTCGACACAGTGTCCCTTCTGGCCTCCCCGTCGGAGGAGAGGACCAGGACCATCTTGGGCAAGGTGCAACGGATGTTGGTGGCCGACGCGGCCAAAGTGAGGTCCATCAAGTCCCTCCTCGGGATGATGTCTTCCTGCATCTACCTCATTCCCATGTGCAGGCTCCGGATGCGCCCGTTGCAAGAATTCCTGGATGCGCGCTGGATCCAGACGACGGGCAGCTTCGAGGAAAGGATCAAGCTCGACGAGAGTTTCCGACGAGCGATACGGTGGTGGGGCACCCGCGCGCATCTGACGGCGGGCATGGACTTCCAGACCCCAGCCCACCAGGAGACTGTGACCACGGATGCCTCCCTGGAAGGGTGGGGAGCGCACACCGAAAATCTGCACGCAAGGGGACTCTGGCTCCCGACGGAGAAGTCCCTACATATCAACATCCTGGAGCTCCGTGCAGTGTTTTGGGCCCTCAGGTCCTTCCTTCCGTCCCTCAAGGGCAAGGTGGTGAGGATCTTCACCGACAACACCACCACCATGTTTTACATCAGGAAACAGGGCGGAACCAGGTCCCTAGCGCTGTCCAAGGAGGCGCAGGACCTGTGGCATTGGGCCGTCGCCCAAGGGATTTTTCTGGTGCCGTTTCATCTGGCAGGGATAAAAAACACCATCGCCGACTCACTCAGCAGGGAGCTGCGCTCGTGCCACGAGTGGGAACTACGGCAGGATCTGGTGGATCGCCTCTTCCGACGGTGGGGCACACCCCAGATCGACCTGTTCGCGACGGCGACGAACGCCAAGTGCCGGAGGTTCGCCAGCAGGTTTCCCCAGACGAGGAGCATGGGCGATGCTTTCTCGTTCCCCTGGGAGGGCCTGTTCCTCTACGCGTTCCCTCCCTTGCCTCTGCTAATCCGGCTCGTCAACCAGCTCAAGAGGTCACGGTGCAGGATGATCCTCGTCGCACCTGCGTGGCCGAGGCAGATATGGTTCCCGGACCTTCTGGACTTGTCAGCGTCCCCGCCGATCAAGCTGCCGGCGGACGCGGATCTACTCTCCAGGGAAGGAGGCGCCATCCTCCACCACGACCCGAAGTCGCTGAACTTGCAGGCCTGGCTCCTGCAGCACTAGAGTTTGGAGGATACGACATACCGGCCGATTGCAGAGAGGTTCTTGCAAAGGCCAGGGCGTCCTCGACTCTTAAATGCTATGGACACAAATGGAAGAGGTTCTCTGTCTGGTGCCACGCACAGAAGATTAACCCTCTACGGATTACGGCTCCCCAAGTACTGCCGTACCTGCTGACGCTGGCCAAAGCTGGTCTGGCACATGCGTCCATCAAGATTCATCTTGCTGCGATCTCCCGATACACCAGAACCACGGGCCGGACGTCCTTGTGGTCTCATCGTCTGGTGAAAGAGTTCATGAAGGGACTGTTCAGATCGTTCCCGCCGGTGAAGGCTCCGGCCCCGGCGTGGGAGCTCAACGTGGTGCTGACCAAGCTCATGGGACCTCCGTTCGAGCCTCTGCACTCGGCCCCGTTGAAGTTTCTATCGTGGAAAACAGCTTTTCTTGTGGCCATCACCTCCGCACGACGAGTGGGAGAGATCCAGGCCCTTTCCTGCAAGGCCCCGTACTTAACTTTCCACGACACGAGGGTAGTGCTCAGGACGCACCCCTCCTTCATGCCCAAGGTACCGTCGGACTTCCATCTCAACAAACCCTTGGTGTTACCTGTGTTCTTCCCGTCGCCTTCGTCGGCGGCTGAGAGGACTTTGCACTCGCTGGATGTAGCTAGAGCGCTGAAGTTCTACGTGGACCGCACGAAGGGTTTTCGGAAGACGTCACAACTCTTTGTGAACTTTGGACCTGTCAATCAGGGGAAGGCTCTCTCGAAGGCTTCCATCTCCAGATGGCTCTCCGGCTGTATCATGTGCTGTCACCGGTTGGCAAACCGACCGCTGCCTGGCCGTCCGAGAGCCCATTCCACCAGAGCGATCGCAGCTACCACGGCGTTCCTATCTGGTGTGCCCCTGCTGGACATATGCAGGGCTGCTACGTGGAGGTCGACGCACACCTTCACGAAATTCTACTGCGTCGACCGGGATTCCAGGGAGGAGTCCAGGGTCGGCCAAGCAGTGCTGCGCAACCTGTTCGCCTGAGGTGAGCCTGGTGAGGAGGTAAGATGCTTAATGTTGAGTTGATGTGATGCTTAATGTTGAGCCTTTGCCACCTCCCGTGGTTGTGCATGTGTGTACTGCTATGTATTCTTTATTCATGAGCATGTGAATCCATGCCAGACCCCATGCTGGAGAAGGAACAAGTTACTTACCTGTAACTGTTGTTCTCCAGCATGGGTCTGGCATGGATTCACATGCGAACCCTCCCGCCTACCCCTCTGCGGCTCTTCACTTGGTCATACTGCCACTTCACGTGCTTCCAAATCTGAAGATGGCTGCCAGAGGCGGTGCTTAGGTAGAGGGCAGTCATTGGCTGTGGTCAGTATGACGCAGAGACCAGTGATTGGTTATTACTACGAAAGACAGATCAGAAACGAAACTGATACTGGTTTTTTCTTTACCGAGGATTCCCAGCCTGACGACGGGGAATATTCATGAGCATGTGAATCCATGCCAGACCCATGCTGGAGAACAACAGTTACAGGTAAGTAACTTGTTCCTTGTGGAACTTCCTGATAAAAGGAACTGTGTAGTGTGAAAGACCAGGTATTGAGAATAGTATTGGCAAGAGTCATGAGAATATAAGGAACTGTGAATTTAAAAAAACGAGCATTGGCAAGAGCCATAAACGAAAAAGGAACTGTGTTAACTTAGGTGAACAAGCATTGGCAAGAGCGATGAGAGTATGTGCAACAAGTGGTGGCAACACAAGCAATTATAAAGCATCATGAGGTTGTGAAATGAGATTAATCAAGCAACACTGTAAAGTTGAAGCAGTTGCAACGTGCATATGAAGAAGTAAGGTGTGCCAGTTGCGTGACCTGTAATAGGTGGACTGTGTGGTCTGACAACTGCAGCATACACCCATCTATGGAAAAGCCACTTAAAGCAGCCACAAATCTTGTGTGAACTGAGCTATATGAACTTAGTGAGAATTAACCAATTTAGAACAGCTGGGAAGCGTCCCAAGGAATTGTGTTTTGGAAAGCTGAAAGCCTTGAAAGCTTGAGGAAGGGATCCCCTGTGCATTGTGAACTATTCTGAACTTGGGGAAGAGAAACCCTTAACAAAGCAAGAGCTGAACTTTTATTTGAACACTACGTATTTTGATACTGACATCCCTACACATTGTATACAGTTAGATGTGAGGGCAAGTATAGGTTTTGGAGATGGACATTTGCTTTGGACTTCCTGACAGCTAGCTGTGCCAATCACTGGACTATCCAGCTTGTGTATGGTTCCATTATTAACCAAGGATAATGTAACTGAGAGATGGGAATTAGTTCAGCTACTAAATCAGTGTCTCGTACGGTCACATGCTATTGGCCTAGTGCGAGCGGGGTACATGTATTCTGAGGGGTGCGAGTGAAGTCTTACATGCTATTGGCCTAGCGCGAGTGGGGTATGTGTATTCCGGGGGTGCGTGTGAAGTATCACACGTGATTTGGCAGTGTGTTCCCTCCCAGTGTGCCCACTCCCCCTCCCCCGATGCCCCTCAGGCAGCCAACACCACAGGGTACTGCCCCCCCACCCCTGGCTATGCCCCACAGGCAGGCCACATGGCACCATGCACTTGGGAGCCCCGACTCAAAGGCCGGTGCATGGAGTTCTCCGCCCTGACCATCCTGAGCCGTGCCCTCTCCGCCCCCCGCTTCTCTGCATCTATTTGCCGGCCCAACCGCTGCCACACGGAAGACACTCCGAGTCCGGGGTCCTCCTGCCCCTCGGCCGATGCCTGCCCCCGGGGTGTTTATGGCCCCGAGTCATGATGCCTCCCACGCCGAGCCTGCTGCTGCCTCCGACACAACTGCCTCTGCCACCACGACAGCATCCGGGCTGATGGAATCCCGTCGTGTGGCCTGCCCGATGATGCCGGCACATCCTCCATCCGCTGGGGTCCAGTTGGTGGGGTGGCCACCCCTGCTGGACCTCCGACTCCTGACTGCGGCAGGGATGGGATCTCCACCTGGCTGGCTGCATTGGTTGGGGCAGATCCACAGGGGGCCCTGGTGGCATCTGGGCCGGAAGACGGCACAGAGAACGACTGGCGTATAGTGTGCACAGAGGAAGAGAGGGCCGCAAGACTGGCCGACACATGGAGGAAACTCCCGACCATGGGCCTTCCCCAACTGGGTCACGTTGGCACACAGCTCTTCGTGATGACATGCGTGGTCCCCCCAGGAACCACGCACGTTATCACGAATGCCGCGTGTGCGCAACGCGACGCCAATCAGGATGGACTCCATCCGGTCACAGGTTCCCTCATCCGCAGGTAGTGGAGTGCCAGATGACGTGGACCTCCCCCCTACCTGCGGATGGGCCTGGGACGGGGTATCCCTGCTGGTGCATGGTGATGCAGTCAGTGTCAGGGACAGAGACATGCACAGGCACCTCCGCGGCGACCTGTGCTGCCTCCTGCCCCTGGACTGCACCACCCCCACCAGGCCCCATTTCCGGCCCTCTAACGGCCTCCTCCTCCTCTATACACACCACCAACCTGGATGGCTCCACACAGTCTTCCGCCGTAGCAAGCCCCTGTGGGGGCTCATCCGCCCCGTCCGCTCCAGCCATAGTGGCAGACGCTGCACCAGTCCCCTCGCTCCCGGATGATAGAATTTCCTGGGAGGGTGACTGGGCCTTGCATCGCCGGCCGGTGGAGGCATCCTTGCCGCTTTCCTCCACAGCGTCGTCTCCGCCCTCTTCTTCACTCGCCGCTTTGTAAAGGGAGACATTGAACACAAGCATCAGGGTACTGTACAATAGTCCCCTAGACAGAAAGCAATAGCACTTGAGTGGCACTGTCAAACGTCACGTCTACCAACACATGGGTCAGTGCAAGCAACACACATGCAGGAACCGGCATGGCACATGCAACAAAAACTTGCATCCATGTTCACTGCACCATAGATACATCCAATAGTGGGCTGAAACTCACATGCATCATGGGACATGCTGATCACATGCACACGCATCACCGGAGGGTCATGCATCTGGCCCCGTATGCCCACAGACACAGTGGATACAAGGATGAGTAGGTTGTATCAGTGATTCAACACATTGTCACGGACATGTGTCATGCATCTATGGCGCGCACACACTACTCTGACACACGGACATGTACATCATCAATGTCCATGAGAGCAGCGCACATCACACCACAAACATGTCAAGGTACAGACAAAGGCATGCATACATGTGTGCATTCCGCTCTGCATGACGCATTGTAACACATACACCATCCATGTGGCTCACGCCTGACTAGAGTTACATACAGCACCATCATTTCCCTGCACACACACATCCATAAATGTCACACATGCAGCCGAGTAGCTAACTACCACCACGCTTCAACATGCACTGTTTCAAACGTGAATACATGGGCACTCACCGCTCGACTCCAGACGGGCCTGCATCCGGAGGATCTGGTGGTGCAGCACTGGCGAATGCGCTCCAGGACCCTCATCTGCTGGGTGGTAAGATGGGCCCGGTGCCCCACTGCATCCGCTGCCTCCAAGAGACACCGGGCTCCCAGCACTTCCGGACGTGTTTGTCGCAGGGTGCCACCCCCTCCGCGTTGATGGCACCCACTATGTCCTACCAGATCCTCTCCCATCCTTCTTTGTCGGCGCGCGATGGTGGGAAGAGGGCATCATAATGCCCAAGAACTTGCTCCGCCAGGATACCGCCTTCCTTGTAACTGAAGCTGGTAGCCCTCTGCCTCTCTGGCTGGGGGTCGCCAGTGGTCTCTGATGGTGTTTGCCCCGACATTGCGACCCCCGAGGCAGGTGTGGGTGGGCAACTGGGTCGTGGGGCTGGGCTGTGGAGTGATGGAACACCAGTCGGGAGTCTTCTGTTCCAGCAAGGGTGGTCACAGCAACAGGCCCCCTGCAGATGGCAGATGTGCAGGCACCAAATGGCAGGGCACGGTGGCAGCAGGCAGGCAGCAGCAGTTGGCTCGTGGGAGGCTGCTCGAGGTTCTGGGGGGGGCAGTAATTCAGCTTTCTGGGCAGGAGCGTGGTCTTCCATGTGTTGTCGCATGGCCAGCTTGATACGGAGTGATTTGGCACGCGAAAAAAACTGCATGTCAGCGTGTAATTAGAGGAAAGGCCCTTAGCGCGTATGTGACGTAACATGCGCAGGTGTTTCCCTGCAACGGGTTGAGGGCCCCATGTGGGTTTCCATCGCTCTGTATGTGCTTTTTCGTGGAAAGCGGTGCATGTGTTTTCCAGGCGTTGGGGTTCACACGCGATTACTTCACAGCGGTTGGGTGTTGGATACGTGTTCTTCTACACGCAAGGCAGACAGTGAGTTGCACATGCTAAGTTTCCCACTGCGGGTGTCCCCATTTCTCGCGTACCCCTTTTTTTACGCTCATACTAGCCTGCGTGTTGATAACATACGTATTTTTGGGGTTCCTGGCTGCCACAGCGTACTGCGTGTTTATTTTTTTTACACCCACGTGGGCTTCAGGGGTCGCTTATCTCTCTTTCTTGCTTTTATGGGATGCCTGTGCATTGCGTGAAACGTCATTTGTCCTAGGGGGACACAGAATGGGACATTCATCGTAGCTGTATATACGTGTTTGTTGTTTGCGCACACTTTTGTAATGCGCAGGGACGCTACTGCCTACCTTCGTGTGGCGGACGTGTTTAGGCTTGTGCGTGTCTTTGGCCGTGCGTGGGTTTCCCCTATAAGATTCCATGAATATGTGTGGTTCGCGTGCGTGTGGGCGTTCCGTGTACTTCCCAGCAGTACATCCCCAGTAACGCCCTTATTTTCACGCGTTGTTCCCAATTCTGCGTGTTCCGCCCCCTTTTTGGGATGTGCGCAGCGTTCTGGATGTTGCAATGACGTGTGCGCCTGTGTGCGCCATGCACGGATTTGGTGCACAGCACGGGGAAAACATGCGCAGGCACTTCCATGAATAGCACGCGTGCGCTTGCTTTTTCACGCTTGCGGCACGATTTTCGGCGCACATTTGTTCCATTAATCGGCCCCTAAATGTAAAGCCATCTGTTCGCCGCGTAGACTGAGGAATCGAGCCCAAGGCGTGAGCGGATGAACTCACGGGCTCTGACCACATACTGATAACGTGCGGTATACAAATATTTAATACAAAAGGAAAACATGCGTGCTCCCACTCGAACAGCGATAAGTCACAACTGTCTTCTATCCTGTCCAAACTGACATACATTTACTACCGTCATCTTTATTTGCATAATACAAAACTCATGGAAATACACATGTAAAATGTTTCCACAATGAGCTCTACAGCTGAAAGTACTCTGGCTGTAGAGCAGGAAAAGAAGAGGAAAGACTTGGTCAGGAAGTGACATGGCAGTAACGGGAGGGAAGGAAGTCCCTAGCAGAACTACACGACGGGGAAGGCCCATAGGGATTTGCTGTGTTTATGAAAAATACAATTAATAAAATATGTTTTTCAAAGTTAAGGAAAAGTTTTGAAATTGCTGAAGAGTGGAATTAAAACAAGTTGAAGCATAGTGCTTGCCTCCAGTCTTGACACAGATTTAGGACACATCTAGTACACATTTAAACATAATGCATCGTACATAATGGACAAAATGGTAAAGTGTGCATCTCGTGTGGAAGTTAGATTTGCGGTGCGCTGGATACTCGCTCCTGGTTCCCCAGAGGTAGCTCCTGCTTTGTGGGTGATGCCCGACACCCAGGAGCTGGTTTTAGCTCTTGCTCAACGAATCTTAATTTGGAACCCTGAATAGCCACCCTTTGAACCCCCCAATGCTACTCATGTTAGGCCCACAAATCGTCATAAGTCTTCAAAATCTGCAATTAAATTAGCAACCTCAACTATTATTCCACACTCGGAAACAAGCCATACAACCTAGCAGTGTCCTTTCAGACAAAGATCAATCGCGCTTAACCACAGTACCCATTTTAGATCTAATTTTCAGCAGCTGCCTAGGGCTCCTTTTTCCTCTTTCCAACCCATGACCTCTGAATACTTGATAAAAACTGTAGGGGTAGATTGATTTTATCTAAATACTAGAGAGTAATTCACATTACCAGCACCAAATTAAGAATGTATTCAATACTGTGGGGGGTGGCGCTTGAGAGCCGGAGCGAGATGGCTGAAGGGTAACAGAGCTCCAGAGCAGGTGAGCTTTTATACGTCATTTCACCCCGCTCAGCCTGCCGAAAGCCATACACTAAAAATGGATCTTTAAAGTTAATGGGCTGCTGATTGCAGATGTGCAAGCTTTTCAGAGAAGCTGTTGTATTTGCTGAGCTTTTGACGGCCACATGTTCCTGCGGCCTGGAACCGCGTTGCACTCCTCTGTGCTGCAGCGGTTTATGCCTTTTGTGTACTGCTGACCAGGGCCCTGGTCTACGGGTCCCCGGCCCTTACACAGGTGCCAGATGCCGAGCCGAACCTTTGGGGCAGAGGTAGCAGAGTGATGGTAGATTATGGAATTGGGGTGATTTTACCGAGCACGAAATGTTCGAGGGAGAAATGACTGAAGATTATAATCTTCGGTCATTTCTCCCCTGAACATTACCGATGTGCCTAAGCCCTCGAACCCCGACCGCCACCCCTACGCCTACCCCTACCCTCAACACACCCCCACCCCTTACTTACCTTGCCTCCGTTGCGCTGTGTCCCTGCAACGCCGGTTCCCCTTCACTTCCGTGATCGGGAACCGGCGCCGCAGGGTCCTTTTCTTTTTTTGTCGGGCAGCAGCGGGGGTGTCCCCAGCATTCCCCGCTCGCTTTCTTTTTTTGGCGGATGACTGAGGAGGGGGTCACAATATAGTGAGCAAGTGTGCGGGGGACACCCCATGAGCCCCAAATGCATGGTTTGGTCCAACTTTTCGGCCGTTCAGACTTTTCAAACGGCCAAAAATCGGCCAAATCACGCAGACATTTAAATTAGTTTTTTTGGCCAAAACCGGATTATACAGCAGCCGGCCGATCGAGGTGCTGACGGAGGAGGAGCTGAGCGGTTATCAGAAGGCCGGCTAGGCTTGCACCGTGAGCCGTTCCAAGGTGTCTTGCGCATCCCTGATTTCCCACAGCAGTGAGCGCCTGCAGCTGGCACCAGGCTGCCGCGACGGTGGGCCTGCTGCTGCCCACCAGCGCCTACAGTCCCGTCCCGCTGAGCCCCGCAGCACACCATGCAGACTATGGATCTGTGGCTGGGGAAGTGCTATCCTGGCTACAGGGAGGCTCCAGCTTGCCCGCGCTGCCACAGTTGATGGTGAATTGAGCTGCAGAGCGGGTCAGAGAAACAACACCGCCTAACTCGACATAATGCTGATGACACTGGCAGGGCTGATGTTCACATAATGCTAGCGCCTGCACTGGAGGCAGCCGGCCTTGCACCATATGCTACAACCCCCCTCAACTCAGTCACTGTCCTGGATCTACGCGTGGGCCCACAATAGCACAGAGCAGCCAGACACACGTCAAGGTGTTCTAGTGGACTCTTGGCCCAATAGTGTGCACCCACAGGGGTCTGGCCTGAACCTGAAGGTACATACAGGGGTTCACCTTATGGTCTAGGGATGCTCATCAGGAGACGATCTGTCGCCGGGGTTCCCAGCAGAGAGTGCTCCGAGCATTGCGGACCCTTGCCTATAACCTGCTAGTAGACAGTGAGGTGCAGTAGTAACTGTGCCCAGCTGTGGAACATCTACGTATCTGCTCATCGCCACCACAGATGAGACCAAGCGGTGGAGTGGGGCGCCCAGGCCCGCACACTGTTTGGAAGCTGGGTAATGGCCATTAGACTGCCCCGCTGAGAGGTCCCTATGAGTTAGACGCCCTTGTGGGGCAAAGGTGTGGTCGGATCTTGGGAGGGATTCCGATAGTCTCTACCACTGCTTCTTACTGCCCCCTGCAGGCCCTTCCCAACTCTAATACTCGACTGGCATGTCACGGTCTGCTCTGGACCTAATCGCTGATGACGCAGCAGAGACAGGCAAGGCTGGCACACCACTCAGCCTCTCCCTCCGCAAACGCCCTGACATGGCGAAGTTGCAAGCTATATTGGCAAAGATGAAAGTAATGGGGCAGTGGACCCAAGAGACTTACCATACTATCCAGGACATCAAGCAGGATCTGAAGACGTCCACACCCAGCTGAATGCACAAGCAGATTTCACCACAGACAATGAGCAGCGCATCAGCTCACTCGAGGATAGTTATGAGATGGCTGCCACTGACCTGGATGGCCTAATCAGAGGTTCAACGCCTTGGTGCCAAATTGGAGGACCAGGAGAACAGGTCCTGTCGAGACAACCAGGTTGGCCTGCCAGAACATACGGAGGGGCCGGACCTGGAATGCTTCTTATCCAGGATCCGATGAAATATATAATGGAGGGTGCACAGGGCACCCAGGCCTGCGACGGGCGAGTGTCCCCATGTCATTACCATGTGCCTACTCAATTTCCAACATAAGCTGGCCATATTGAAGGTGTACCGGGCCGCTGGGGTGGTGTGTTTGGGGGGTGCAGAAGTCTGACTCTTTAGCGACTTTCATCGAGGTCTCCTGGTGCAGGAAAGGGTTTAACCCCCTATTCGACGCACTAAAGGGCACCGACCATAGGTGCTTCTTAAAATTTCCAGCCATACGCCCCAATTAAGCGGAAGTCTATGTTGACCAGGTTGATTGATAGGCACGCCTCGGTGATATGGTTGCAAGAAACACATCTGCTCCCTGAAGATGAGCTGAGGTTGAGACACAGAGCCTTCCCTATACAATGGCTGGCTTCTAGTGGGGCTAAAAAGCGGGGAGTGGGCATTTTAATAGCAAAAAACATAAGTTTTGAGAAAAGATTTGTTAAAAAAAGATCCAGATGGGCGTTATCTGATGCTGGTGACTTTGATCTCGATGTATGCCCCAATACGAAACAAGACCACTTTATACTTGATTTGTTGCCCAAAGTTGCACAATGGGGGATAGGGAAAATTCTAATTGGGGGCGACTTTAATGGTGTGATGGATGCAACAATGGACAAAACTCTACCGGCTACCCCAAATGACCACACATTCAGACAAGCTCTGGCGAAATTTGAGAGAATTGCATCTTTTGGAATCTTGGCGGTTTTTTAACCCACAGAAGAGAACATATACTCATTACTCAGCAGTAAACAGGGGTTACTTCCGTATCGATATGATACTTATTTGCAAAACAGTTGCCCCACAAGTCACGGGCTTAGAAATAGGGGTGTGCTCCCTCTCAGACCATGCTCCGGTCCTCCTAAATATAGAATTGGCCTGCTTACAACAACAGTCCCGCAAACCCTGGCGTCTGAATGAGGTACTATTGAAGGACCAAATGGTCCGGACAAGTATTGAACAAACCCTACAGAACTACTTCTGGGAAAATAGGACCCCAGGGACGGACTGGTCAACTATCTGGGATGCCAGCAAAGCGGTAGTACGAGGGGAATTCATTGCGCAAGCCTCAAATTATATTAAGAGTCGGGGGAGGGTGAGACGCAATATGGAAGCCAATATACATGAGGCAGAAGTGGTATACAAAGACAGGGGCTCACAGAAATCTTGGCAGGAATTTAAAAAGGCCAGAGCGATCCTAGAAACTCACCTAGTAGATGACACAGCACGGCTTCTGGTACAAACTAAACAATTTTATTACATACACGGGGGCAAAGCTAATTGATTTCTTGTTGCTAAATTGAGACACCAGAACCTTAGGAATCAAATAACCCAACTTCGTGATGACAACGGGGAGGTAGTGAGGGGGGAGAGAGAGAGAAATAGAGGAGGTGCTGTTCACCTACTACACCAACAACTTAAAAAAGGAAAACCTAGAGGAGGAGGCACAGATTGCGTTCCTGGACCAGATAGACTTACCACAAATCAGTGAGGTGGATAGGCAGCGACTGGAAGGCCCCATAACAGAGGAGGTGGGGGAAGCTATAGGTGCACTGAAAGGACATAAAACACCAGGCCCAGATGGGCTTCGCAACGCATATTATAAAACTTTTAGAACCACTTTGATAGGGCCCCTAACCTGCCTATTTAACTCTATTAGAGACAAGGGGCGTACATCCGGGGACATGAGTCCAGCGACTACAATATTATTGTTGAAGCCAGATAGGGACCCATTGGACTGTGCTAGCTACCGTCCGATCTCTTTATTAAATGGAGATGCAAAGATCTATTCCGTGATATTGGCCCGGAGACTGGCAATGATACTTCCCGAAATAATTCACTCAGATCAAGCTGGTTTTGTGAAGGAGCGGCACACTTATGACAACATCCACAGAGCCATAGACACAATTGACTGGGGACAGAGATTTTCAGTGGCAGCTCTGGACGCCTCCAGAGCTTTTGATAGCCTACAATGGGGCTTCTTACGCCTAACCCTTGAAAGATTCAGGTGTGGACCAATTTTTACTCGCATGGTAATGGCCAATTTTACGGACCCATCCACTAGACTAATGGTTAATGTAAAGCTCACAGGGAGTATCCCCATTCAGAGAGGCACGAGACAAGGGTGCCCATTATCGCCCCTGATATTCGTCATGGCTATGGAGCCGTTTGCATGCCAAGTCGTAACCACCCAGGAATCAAGTGGGCAATATAGGCAGGCCCGCAGAAAATAGCACTTTATGCAGATGATATTCTCCTATTCCTAAAAGATACCACAAACTCTCTACCAGCAGCTATACAATTGTTGAGGGAATTTGCTAATGTCTCAGGATTCCACATTAACTATCCCAAATCCAAAGCTCTCAACATCCCGGAGAGACCGGAGCACATCCCGATTTGAGAAAACCTATACCCTCTGAAGTGGGAACACAAGGCAGTAAAATATCTTGGAATTCAATTGATCACCAAATATGATAGGTTATATGGAGCCAATATCCTAGACCTCCTGAAAACATTAGCGAAGGAATTAAAACGTTGGCAATTGCAGGAACTGTCCTAGCTGGCACGTATTACAGCAGGTAAAATGACCCTACTTCCGAAATGTCTATATGTAATCGGCGCTCTTTCAATAAGAACCCCAAACCCAGCCATCCAAACATTACAAAAAAGGTGATGAATTTAATTTGGGGGGTCAAGGGGGGGGGACCAAGAGTTCCCAAAAGAGTACTATTCAGACCACAGGTCCTGGGGGGGATTGGGAGTTCCGGATCTCCATAGGTACTTATGGGCGGCACAGATAGCCCCTATGCTGCAATGGTCCACGGTGGAGGCACAGAATCAGTGGGTCTTACTTGAAAGCTTGGCAACTAAGATAGCCCTGGGAGGTCTTGGTTTCCTCGCCACACGACATAGGGAAAAAGGGGGCCAACTGCTAGAATCAACCAGGACTACTCTGTGGTACTGGGACAGGGTCCTGAGAAACAAGATTAAAGGAGGGGGGGAGGACCTCTCACGCCAGTAGCCTATAACCCAGACTTTACCCCTGGAACACATGCTAACTTTTGGACAAACTGGGGGGCAGTGAAAGCAATATGGTCCTAAATGATCTTTATGTAAATGAGACACCCCTGTCGTTTGAAGAATATAAAACCAGGTTCAATATCCCGGAACAAGAACGATTCCACTATGTCCAACTCAGGCACTGGGTCTCAAATGCGAGGGTGAAAGAAGGGGAGACCAGAAATCCTACAGGAGTGGAGCTAACCATACAGGAAGGTCATCTAGACAAGGGAATAACTAGACTATACCGCCTGGTGGGGGAAAGGGACCTAGAAGAGAACCTCACTTATATGCGGAAATGGGAGGCTGATCTGGTGAGATCAATTGATGGGGACACATGGGGCCACATTTGGCATAGAGCCGTGAGGAGCTCTAAATGCACCTTGATTAAAGAGGCAGCATATAAACTTTGTCTTCGGTGGTACATAATGCCCACACGCATGCATGTCATTAACCCAGAATACCCGGCTGAGTGTTGGAGGAACTGTGGACAATCTGGGGACCTATCCACATGTGGTGGTCCTGCCCACTGGCGGAAACTTATTGGAAAGAGATTCTAAGTCACATTAAGGATATAACTGGCGTAGAGCTTCCTTTCGACCCGCTAGTGGTGCTCTTGGGAGAAGCAGTGGAGGGTTGCTACGCAAGCTCAGGGCCGACAGCCACCCTAATCGCGCATATGTTGAGTGCAGCCAGAATCACAATTGCGCAGGCATGGAAATCCAAAGATGGACCAATAGTAGCCATGTGGTGGGTGCGGTTATGGGGAGTGATGGCCATGGAAAAGGTGACAGCAATAGCCCACGGCTCTTACTCAAAATACCTGAACACTTGGCTACCACTACACGAATTCTCAGATGACAAAGAGCAGATGTACTTTTAAACCCATATTGCTCCGTGCAATACCGGTTATCTGATTAAATCGAATTCTAAACTTGAAAGGATCCACCTGGCTGAAATAATAAGACAGGACTAGATCACTTCTTCACCTTTAAGTTGGGGAGATACTTTGGTGGAGGGGGAGTTTAACATCTATTTTTATTTTTTATATTGTTATTATACATGAGCACTGGCATTGAAATGGACTTGAACCCCAGGAAGGGGTAAGTAAGAACCGACATGTAAGAAGCATTACATATCTGTTATCAATCTGCTTATCAATGTATACATGGTTTATGATGCTCTAAAACTTAAATAAAGTTGGTAAAAAAAGAAATTCTAGCCATTTGGTGCATCCTGCTTGACAATCAATGGCACTCCGAGGACCCTGAGGAAGCCTGGCACTTCTTACGGTAGCACAATGTCGTGACTGCTGAATTCCCGGCCACCACTGGTAAGGAGATACAGGAGGAGCAGATGCCTCAACAGCAGCATCAGCCACGGCCGAAAGATCGATGGAAGAGAGCCGGCAGGCAGCCTGCAGGCCCAGAGTGCGCTGAATAGGGACCGACAACATAATGAACGAGGAACTTGTCCAGATTCCTGATAAGTGGATCCCAAGGAACACTCCTGCCTGCTCCGTCCGGAAGGGGGCTGGGGGTGGCATCTTCAATGCTCCTCTGATGCCTCCCAGCGACATGGCTTATGGGCCGCTCCTCTCTTCCGGCATAGTTCCTCTTATGCTTACCTTCATTGGGAGGCACTGGCAATCTCTGGGCGGGTCTGCCCACAGAGCTCCGCTTGCCACCCTGGGCTTATCTGAACCTCCCCAGTTTGGGTTTGGTCTGGTTAGGTTTTTCAGTGTTCTACCAATGTTATTGTACAATGAGACTGCCAGCGATCCTTGGATGGGGGCGTTGGTATGCATGGGGTGCGGAAAAGATCTGCAGGTCATCCCCCCACCACTCCCATGCATGTGCTTACTCTCTTTATAGGGATGCAGTACCTTTATCCCAATGTTCTACGGAATGGTTAGGTTTTTGTTTTGTTGGGGTTCACTTATTGCATATGCTTCTTATATCACTTCGGGTGTTGTGTTAAACAGGGTCCAGAATATAAGCATACATCCGCTAACCCTTCCACATAGCAATGTGATGACCTCTCTTATACTGATAACTCTAAATATTCAAGGTCTGGTGCACCCCATAAAAATGAAACAGCTGCTCAATTACATGCGGGCTATGCAGGGTGATATTTTCTTGCAGGAGACCTACCTCAACGCTGCTGAATCTGAGACAATGTGCTGCGGGTGGATGGGGATGGCGGTACACTCCTTGTGCAAGGGTAAAAGAGGGGTATCGATACTGATAGACAACGCGTTCCTTTCCAGGTTACCAGCACAATGGCAAATAAAGATGGGAGGTAGATCTTGGTACAGGACCCCATACGGCAACAACTCAACATATATGCGCCTACTTCGGACCCTCGATCCTTCTTCACACGCGACTTTACAGAGTGAGTGCAATTCATGGGGGCCCTTATGTAAGTCAGGGGCAACCAGAACATTGGTCTCGATCCTTCATGGGACCGACGGGGGACGACTATGACCCCGCCATTCTCCCCTGCACAAGCTGGTCACTCTCCAATCCCTTATGGGAGATTGTGCCTAAGCCGCCAAGCATCTACAAGCTTCCAAACAGTGAGACTACACCTTTTCCTTGCACTGCCATGGTAGCTGTTCCAGACTAGACTATTGGCTTGTCCCCTCCAACACCACGGCCCTGCTCCACGGGTGCGATATACTAGCTACGACCTTGTCGGACCATGCACTGGTGCTCTTGCGTATCAGCCTACCTGAGGTCCCATGCAGGAGGCCATTGTGGCGCATCAGCCTACCCGAGGTCCCATGCAGGAGGCCACTGTGGCGCATCAGCCTACCCGAGGTCCCATGCAGGAAGCCACTGTGGCGCATCAGCCTAAGAGTCCTGGGGTACCCTGACTTTCTCAAACACCTAGAAGGCGACATCGATCTGTTTTGGCAGACCAATCTGACCCCCGATTACTGTGCATTCAATCGCTGGGATGCCTTTTAAGGCAATCACGGGTGCAGTGCATTTTGAGGTGGTCCGATAAACTGAAAACCTGGGGAGAACGGGAATCCCAAATAAGGGATGACATTCTAACCAATGAAAAACAATACAAACACACTCGCGATCCGCAGACATTTGCACAGCTCACTGTACTCCGGGTGTAGTTGAAACGAGTGTCTTCCTCTCGCACCCATAAATCATTCACAGGCTGGTCACAAACCTTTTTTCAGGAAGCGGATAGACCTCTGCACCTGATGGCGCTCGCCCTGTGCACCAGACAGGTGGCACAAATCATTACCGCCATTAAGGATCAGGGCGGGAATCTACTTACAGGGGACAATACTATTAATAGACAGTTTGCATAGTACTATAGCATGCTGTACGCGAAGCCCGAACCAATCGACGCCCACTGTATATGCAAGTTTCTTTTGACTATTCAATTTCCCACACTCTGTGCATCCCAAGGGGACGGCCTCAACACCCCAATCACTGCCGCTGAGGTGACCCAGGCCATTGGGTCCCTCTCGACGGGCAAAGCGCCCGGCCCCGATGGATTGCCCATCGACTTATGCAAGGCACTGATGGCGCCAACACTAGAATCAGTGGTCTCAGGTGACTGTTAGGGGCCACTTTCTTTTTACATGAAACCTTACACAAATAAACAAAATAACTGATTACAGAACAAGCCTAAAACTATAACATAATTCATGTGCACATTAATATGACATTTAAAAATCAACCAAGGGCAATAATTAATGACATTTTTTCGTCCCACACAAGTGTTGACCATAAAAGGTGTTTGAAAAATGAAGAGGGAAGCAATCGGGCTCTTTCGGAAAGATTTTCCTTCTTAAAGTGACGAGTGCTTGACATTCTAATAGAAATTAATTTTCAAAACCCCAGTTGTGTGCCAAAGACGACATACTAGAGAGCACAGAATTCTCCAGCATGGGGTCTGGCAGGGATTCACATGCTTATGAATATTCCCCGTTGTCAGGCTGGGAATCCTATTTCACTTTCACTTCAAAACTGATTTCTCCTCTAACCCCAAATCAGTCTTCCTCTGGGTCATACTGCCCCCATCAAATCCCAGTTCTCTCCCTAAACCCGACATCTGGCAGCCATAATCAGATTTGTACTGCACGCTTCAGTGTTGGGAGTCCTCGAGTTGCTCTCCGAGCCATTTGTACATTTTTTTGGAGTTTGTGGAAAAGTTTGATTTTTGTTTCCACCAGAGCCTGTGTGCTCTTTCCTCATCGGCCGGCAACGGGAACCCGTTGTTGGTGAAGTTTTGCACCCCTAAAGGGAAAAGATTTGTCAAAGTTTTCAGGGAGGCCTTCTTGGGCCTACTTCGTGCCCTCCGATCATTACGGAGGACAAAAAGGAGGGAAGTACCCTCTTCAGGCCCTGCACCAAATGCGGGCTACGGAACATCTTTGTGAAGGACAAACATGTACAATGTCTTTACTGTCTGCACCCGAAACACATGGAGGTAGAGTGCGAGATATGCCTGGGCTTCTCGAAGAAGACAATTGAAGACAGGCACAGCAGACTGGCGGCATGGCTCAATTTGAACAAGGCCTCTACCCCATGCTCAGAGCAGGGGTATGCCTCGCTCAGGACCAGCCGGCCGAAGAAATTCCTTTGAGGTTGCCCCATCCATGGGGGTCCAAGGTAAGGCTAAGAACTGTAAGTCCGATTCCACCAGGTTCACTGCTGATGCGGGTCTGCTTCTGGAGCCAGCCTACCATCGAGCTTCTCTTCGAAGAGGAAGTCACCCACCCGGCCAAGTTAGGCCAGAAATCAGATAAGCCCAGGACAGAGGATGAGAAGAAGGCCCCACAGCCCAAGCAGGCTCAACCTGCACAGTCAAAATCCTTGTCGACCACGGCAGAAGTAGGAGCCAATCCGACGAGGGTGGCTCCTAAGGCCCAAAGGGTATCCCTGCCTCCAAGGTGCCACACGACCGCTGAAGCAGCAGCGAAGGCTGCAAGCACCACAGGGGGGCAGGTGTAAGGCACCAATCCAGATCCCGGTTCAAAACCCCAGGGCAGGGGGGCGAGGAAGCCCCAAAACAGCCATCCAAGGTTGGCGTTCAACCGATGGACATCTCATCCACAGAAGACGGAGTTTGTCCATATGGTCCATGAGGACGACTAAGGCGCAGGGCCTAGCGCTCCATTGTTCCCTTTGTAGCCAAGGGACATATCCATGGACATCCTGTCGGTTCTCCACACCTTGGTGGAGATCCAGCAGAGGTTGCCGCAGGCCCCGGACCAGCCTCCACTTAAGAGAAAGCGTCATCCGATGCCTCCACATCAGCCTCCTCCACCATGTCGGGCCCAGACTCCCACCAGCGGACCCGGATGCGCACACTGGTGCGCACACGGCCACAGGAACCGTCGAAGATGAGGACTATGTCCTGGCAGACGATGAATCACTGCATCTGGACGCCCCTAAGAGTCTCTGCACCTGACAGAAGTGGGATCATTCCACTTGATCTCCAGGGCCTCAGAGTGCTCCCAGCTGCCGCCCGAGGAAACCAGGAAAGAGGGTTTCTTACATCAGCGATGAGAGTCCAAGAGGAAGACAATCTTGGCGGTTACTTTTCTGGACGACATTTGGGAGGAATGCCTTGCCCTCAGGAAGAACCCAGGCACGGCTCCAACCAAGCGAGACAGGTGTGAGAAGAAATATACGGTGCCAGACTCCGCACCCAAATGCTTGAGGTCGCAACCGTCGCAGAAGCGGAAGAAGTTGGACGCCATGGGGAAGAGTCATTTATACAGCAGCATCCACTATCAAGACGGCTAATGCTCCGACTATCTTGGCCCGATACAACCGGGAGCTTTGGTACAAGCTGGGCCCGATCCTAGAATTACTCCCCGATGACAAGAAAATGGAAGTTCTCGCCCTCCTTCACAAAGGGGAGGTGGCAGTGGACATCGCAGACACGGGTTTCCGGTAGATGGGAAACGGAGTCTGCCTTGGTCGGCAGGGATGGTTGAAAGCCAAACCTTTGTCAGGACGTTCATGCGAAGGTGCTGGACATGCCCTTCGACAGGTAAAATCTGTTCGGGAAGGCGGTCGACGAATCCCTTCAAGCCATAAAGACAGATACAGAGACGGCACATTCTTAAACAGCATCGCTAGTCTTCTTTTTGCTCCTCCAGGGGTAAATCTAGTAGATCATCCAAAGGATTCTTACCAGACAACTTTGCTGATCCTCCACGCAGGAAGCCTACAAAGGTCGCTCCCAGGCCTACGGTAGCAGAGGTCCACGTCACCCGCAGGGCAGTGTGCCAGCGCCCAAGCAGAACTGGCCAAGACGTTGGGCCCCCACTCATGCAACCCGGTGGGAAGCCGGCTGACTAGGTTTGTCCACAAGTGGAGAAAGATCACCACCAATAGATGGGTGCTGGACGCTCTCGCCCAGGGACACACCTTGAAGTTCCAATGCAGGTGCCCTCATATTCCATTGGTTCCCTGCCAGAAGCATCACATTCCTCAGCGCCTGGACGGAGTGCGAGCGAAGTGCGATCCATGTTATTGAAAGGGGCGATAGAGCTCGTTCCCAAACGACTCTGGGGCTCCGGAGTCTATTCTAGATACTTTCTGGTAAGGAAGACAGGGGGTTGGAGACCATTCCTGGACCTGCGCCGTCTGAACAACCTGAAGTCTCAAAAATTCAGGATGGTCATGTTGCAGCACGTGCTCGGCCAACTGGAGAAAGGGGATTTCTTGACGTTGTTGGACCTAGAGGACGCATACTTCTATGTCCCCATCCACAGGAAATATTGAAAGTTGCTACGGTTCGTGTGGCAAGGACAGCAATACCAGTTCAAGTTCCTACCATTCGGCTTAAAATCAGCCCCAAGAGTGTTTACGAAATGCCTGGCCCCGGTGGTGGCCCATCTGTGTCTACAGGGCATACATGTATACCCGTACTTGGACGATTGGCTGATACGCGCCCGCTCCTTGGAAAAGGTCGACGAGCACACGAAGGAGACCGTCCGGCTGCTGACGGAGCTGGGGTTCTCAGTAAACTATCTGAAGTCCTGCTTGATGCCATCACAGAATGCACGGTTCCTCTGCGCCAGACTCTACACAGTAGCTTGCCTGGCTTCGCCCTTGAAGAGGCATGCAGCCATTAAAGGGAAGGTGCAACGTCTGGCGTCAGGGAAGACGGCCATGGTGCAGGCCATCAAGTTGTTGCTGGGCATGAGGTAGTCCTGCATCTACCACATCCGTCTCTGCAGGTTGCAGATGCGACCCCTACAGGATTTCTTGGAAGCACATTGGATACAAGTGTCTGGGAGTTTTGCAGACACGATCCCTCAACAAGGAGTTCTGGCGGCGATAGTATGGTGGGGGGGTGCGCTCCCACATCACCCAGGTAGACGGGATTTCAAACCCTGCCATACCAGGAGACAGTCACCACAGACGTCTCTCTGGAAGGTTGGGGGCTCACACTGGACGTCTAACATGCCAGAGGTCTATGGCTTCTGGAGGAGAAGGATCTGCACATCAACATCCTGGCGCTACGGGCAGTGTTCTGGGCCCTCAAGTCATTCCTTCTGAAGGGCAAGGTGCTGAGGGGTTTCAGTGACACCATCACCATGTTCTACATCTGGAAGCAAGGGGGCACTCTTATCACCAGCACTCTCCAAGGAAGCTCAGGACTTGTGGCACTGGGCCATCAGACAGGGTATGTGCCTCGTCCCTCTCCACCTGGCAGGTGTCAAGAACACCATTGCAGACTCCCACAGCAGGGAACTGTGCTCCTGCCATGAGTGCGAACTTCGGCAGGATCAGGTGGACCACCTGTTCGTCAAATGGGGCAGACCCCCGATCGATTTCTTTGCCACAGCGGCAAACTCCAAATGCCAGAAGTTTGCCAGCAGATATCACCAACCGACAAGCTTGGGGCGCTCTCTCCTTCCCACGGGAAGGTCCGTTTCTGTACGCTTTTCCCCTGTTGCCTCTCCTGCTACGCGTCAACAACACACTCAAACAGTGTCAATGCAAGATGAGTCATCACCCCAGCGTGGCCGAGGCAGATTTGGTATCCGAACCTACTAAGCCTATCAGCGTCATCTCCAGTCAAGTTGCTGGTACTTCCGGATCTGCTCACCAGAGAGGGAGGCTTAATCCTTCATCATGACCCAGAATCGCTGAACCAGAGGGCATGGCTCCTGCAGCCTTAGAGTTTAGAGATTATTAGTTGCCAGCAGACTGCAGGGAAGTCTTCGCCAAAGCCAGGGCGTCGTCCTACGGTCATAAGTGGAAGTGTTTTGCTACGTGGTGCCCGTCACAGAAGATCGGTGTGGGAGAGTCACTCTTTTGTTGTTTGGGGGCATTACTGGTAGACGTGGATATTGTGTCTTTGGATTGCTGTTTTTTAGCAGACATATTAAGGCAGGATAAAGCTCTTAAGCGAGTAAAATACCTGCACAGCAGTGAAAAGAGTTCCCATTGTAATAAGACACAAGATTCAGCAGCTATACACACACTTTATACTTGGATTAAGTGCATACAATGAGACTGTTTTGACAGAGGCTAGATCTTATAACCGAATATCCACTTGAACTCTCAGGTCAGGCCTAGGCAGCAAATGGGCAGTACAAGCTTTACTTTGACAGTTTAGTTATAATGACTCCAGGTAATGTGCATTATATTTTGTAGAGAGAATTCTTCCAAGAAATTAATTTATTTCATTACACACCTGCATTAGTTAATGGCATTGACTGATATTATGTGGGCCAGTGCTTAATAGATTTAAGAGTGCTTTTCTGTCACACGTGTGCATCAACTACTTCACACACAGTATGAAAGAGGTATCTAGGCTCCTTGTTAGTTTTTGTGGAAGTTCTTATTCACCAATACATTACAGTTGTAGACGAAATACATCCTTGGTAAGATTTAAATGTTGTCCACAGCCCTTAATTACCTTAAAGAGCCCACACTGTATAAAGGAGTTATAAAATAACTACATTCCTGTGAAAAAGTCATTTTATATGTTGGTTCTGCTTCATTATGTGGGAATACAGCGTTTTAATGGAGGTTTACCTGTGTCGTGAAGCAAACGTGGTTCCCAACGACTACGGGACCTCCAAGTCGCGAACAGCTGCCACGGCTTGCGGCTGCAAACTGCAGCGATACTCCCCTGCTTTGTAGGCCATGACGCCACACCTCTAAACGTCATCCTCCACGCTCGCTGAGCCCTGGAAACACAGCGGCAATATAAGAGAGATAGCCACAAGTAGGTCATACACTTCAGTGTATTTATGAGCGCAGCAATGTTTGTAATAAGGAGCAGGGTCGGGAGCTCTGTAACTAAGCGCCCATCTGCTACGGCGCTAAGCCACACACCCCTCCCACCCCATCTCACAGACAGATTCCTAAATTGAACTCTTTGACTCAGACTTTCCTTAGTTTTATTAAGGTATGGAAATCCAACATTAGCATAGGGCAAGTAAGGCCTTTCTCCATCCTGACATTTAAGTTAATAAAGTTGATTATTTTAAAGCTGGAATTGGTTGTCTGTGTCCTTCGTCATGCTGCCTGTACAGTGGTAGTGACCCTACACCACCCCTCTTTGTGGAGATAATGCATGGCCACTTTGTTGTCCATCATTACCATGACATTCTTCGCCTGTATGGATGGCAAAAAGGCTATCAGTACCAGTCTGCTTTCCCTCAGCTCTAAAATATGTAGTTTGGATTCTCATGAGGACCAAAGACTGCGAAATCTGAGACCGCTCATGTGAGCTCCCCATCTCGTAAGGGAAGAATCCATGACGACGGTTATCTCTGGCCAGGGTTACCAAAAGGTTACCCCCATCACCACATTCTCCTGGCAGGCCCACCACAGGAGATCCTGTCCGACCTTGCTCGGGACGTAAAAGGTCTGTCATCCTGCCTGAGAACTGAGACAATTGGGATCCAAAGGCCCACTAGAGGGACCTCATCCTTAGGCAGGCTACTGGCTCCAGAAAAATGCAGGATGCAATGAAGCTCAGCAACCTCAGAAAAATCGAAAGCCGATAGATCTTGGGCGTTTTGAAACCTTGTCACCATCTACAAGCTATGTTGAGCCCTCAACTCGGAGGGGTGGGGGGGTGGATCGGGGGGCAAAGCCTTGGTCCAGGTCTGCGCCAATTAATTGCAGCTTTTGGGAAGGGGTCACCTGGGATTTCTTGAAGTTGACGGAGAAGCCCAGTTTGTTGAGAGTGGCAGGTACTGTGGAGATGTTCCAGAGCTTGTTTGGGAGAATGGGCTCCTATCAGCCAGTTTTCTAGTTAGGGAAAGATGTGGCTCCCTCCCCTCTGCTACAGGTACCCTTTCCACAGCACCTTTCTTCAGCAGGGAAATAATTTATTGCAGAAAGAGCGGGCCTGGTTCTGAAAAAGAGTTTGCTCACTCGGGGGACAATCTGGGGTCACAGTAGCCTTGGGCCACTGTTTGAAGTGCCCCAGCATCTGAAGTAATGAAACGCCATTCTTTCAAATGCTGGGTCAACCACTGAGTCCTGTGCGCAAAGCACTCCGAGGATTTGGAGTTGTCGTTGAGGGCAATGAAAAGGTGGCTGCCTGAGCAGTTCTTCCTCCATGTCCTCTAGCGGTCAGTGAAAATCTCCTTTGCCCTCTTTAGGTAGCCTGACCTCTGCCTCTTTTACCAAAAGCAAAATGGCCACCCTCTCCAAGCTTGGGAAGGCAGAGGCTGCTTCTGCTGCTGTGGCTGTCGAGTGGCAGCGCCCAAGGATTTTGCAGCCACTTTAGAAGCCTGGAGCTTTGCTACAAAATTGTTGGCCCATCAAAAGGCATGTCTAGAAGCCTTGACTGGACATCAGGAGCAATTCCAGATTTGCGCAGCCATGCAAACCTCCGGATGACTACACTTGAACCCATAGAGCGACCAACGTAGTCTGAGGCATCAAGCCCCTATTGGAGAGATTGGCATTCTGCATCTTTACCATCTCTAATGCTGGTGTTAAGGCCATCCCTCATTTCTCTTTCAGAATTATTATCTGCTGCCTGGGAAATTACATTCCAGAGTGAATGTATACTTTGCCAATGAAAAAGACGCATTAATGGCATTGAATGCCATGCTCCCAGGAAAAAAAATAACCTATTTGCTAGCGCGTCATATTTTTTGTCATCCCTATGGGCAGGATGGATGGATAAGCTGCTGCATTAGAAGTGGAGGTAGTGGCCTGTACCACTGAACTCTGGAGTAGGGTGTCTGGAGAAAAATGCATGATCAATAGATCTATAATTCCTCAGCAACTCCTTAATGACAGCAGCAGTGGTGTCAGACTTTTACCAGTTCTCCAAGATGGTGTTTGAGTGGCAGCACAGGTTCCTTGGGAAGGCCCTTATCAAGAATGTAAGAGAGGCCATCCTGAACTTTGTCCGTTGCAGAACACCCTCATAACTGTCCTCTATGTAGCACTTGGATGGGCAGTTATGTCAGGTGAAGCACATTTCGCTTCAGGGGAAGTGTGCAAGTCACTAGTTACTTTAAGGCAAGCAGCCAAGTCCTCCAAAAGAGATGAATCAGAAATGAACTCTTCAGGGACATTAGGTGTGCCAAAGCGTTCGTACCCGAAGGGTAGAATGTCATCTTCCTCGAAGATGGATACAAAAGACTTGAAAGTCCTTCTTAGATTGTGGCTTAAAGCCAGAAGTTGGATCAGAGGTCGATGGCTTCGACGTTGATGACGTAGAGTTCTTTGATAATTAAGGTATTGAAGTCTTTGGCTTAGAAGCAGCCTCTGCGGTCGACAATGTTGATGCGACTCGAGTAGGCATTTCTGAGGACTTCTGACTCATGCTTTTGAGCACGCGTGTCTAAGCCTTTGACGATTCCCATTTGAAGGTGCAGTGGGATCGCTAGCCTTTTTTGGCTCTTTTGAGGGACCAGGAGGGGCCACCATTGAAAAGGCGACCATTTTCTACCAGACCTTTTCCCAGTCAGCTGCTGAGGCAGACATATCTGGGAAACTTGGCAGCGAGGAGTCAGAAGACGAAAAACGATGGTGTCTCCTCAATCTTTTTCATGAACACAAGAATGAAGACTGACGGACGCAAATCACTCATAGATCTCGACCGCTTTCGCTCATGTGATTTGTCCCCTGTAGAACTTCTGCGTTCAGAAGATCCTCTTCCAAGCAGTACACGGCAGAGATTTTGAAACCAACCGACCCAGGGTGAGTTTAGTCTCTTTTTCAAGGCCTTGCTAGTCATTGACTGAAAGAAGCTCCACTCAATATTGGTGCTACTTACGGAGGCACGAGAGGCAAATTCTGTGCATATCTATGATTGACATCTTCGAGTCACAGTCGGCACACCTTTTAAAGCCTGTCTTCAGAGTAGACATAAATGCCCAGAAGAGTTTTAAGTAATACGTAGAAGAATCGCTGAGTTGAATCAAATCATTCAGAGGGCATGCTGTGCATGCGGAAAAACGGAACCGATGCAATGGGCGCTGTGCGTGCTATTTATACCATCAACGTCACTTCCAATCACAGGGATGAATACCGTCAAGTGACATTGACTTGATACGGCACAGCACCCTCTGCTGTTGAAAAGGTTTCCAAGATTGCAAGCAGGATATCTGTGTATCAAAGATGGGGAATCCAGGGGAGAACACAATCCATTAGAATTTTAGTTCTTAGTTCAGTGTACAAAGCTTCAGAATTGTATTGACTAAATGTTGGGTATCTAAAGTAAATCAAATTATTAACCACTAGCAATTTCACTTTGTCCATTTTACAGCTATACGGATGAACTTTTTTTGAAGGTGTAAAACCTGATTTTTGTTTTTATGGGGTTTATAATCGTATTGTTACCTATACATACTGCTGTAAAAATGTTTAAAGCTGGAGGCCCATTGCAGAATTCTCAAGGAGATAATCCTCTTCAGCGTACACTAACCATATGATCTTCAGTCGGCTGAACCAACGAGGAAAAGCATGCAGATTCTCCAAAGCTTTTCCCAACACAAAGAAGCAGAGGTTAAAAGAGTTAAATATATGCGTGCTAATCATCTGGAATGTCCCACTCCCATACCTCATTTTCAGGTTAGTTACACTGGATTGATCCCTCCCACTTCCCAACCACATACATCATGGACCTGTGCTCATCTCCCCTAGGTGGCATTTGAGACACTAGTAGTTTTACTTCTCGTTTGAAGTCTCCTGCATGAATGTACTACATGGATCTTTTTTGCAGTTAGTATATCCACATAGGGCGACTTTCTTTACATATTATTTAACTTTCAAAACCATTTGAAAGCGGTTTTTTCGTACCCCTACAGGGGCCAAGGAAAACAGAACCATGGTACCTAAAGACTTACAGTTTCCAGGGACACTGGGATGCTGTAGACTGCAGGTTCTGCCCGCTGAATGCTGCTCCTCCGGCTGGTCCTGCGTGATGGAGAAGCTGTCCTTTTCCGAGGGGTGCTGGTGACGCGCCGGTCTGCTGTAAAAGGAAAACTAAGTTGGTACAGTCCGTAGTAGCATAAGTAGTGCATCAAATTGTTTGCTAGAAAGATTTAGCACGCTCCAAGTGTCTTATGAGACAGACAAATATAAAAGTAGAAGGGGCAGAGTGATGAGCCAGTGACATTACATGGGGCTGATGAAGTAGAGGTCAAAACGTACCATTCATTTTTTAGCATCAGATAAATGCTACTAGTACAGACGCAAATATAGAAAAAAACTTACTCAGTGGCCATTTTGAGGAAGGAAAAAGGTGCGATGGGTTTTGTTTCATCAGAAACTAGCAATAGACTAATCCTTTCCATGGTGTCTGGAGTGTAGTATTTATTAGGTCATCAAGATGAATGCTAGTTAAGTACATGCAACTGAACATCTTAGTTCTGTATGTTTTGTAATTTCTAATGTCTCAATTGAAATATATTTTCATTCTTACAAAAGTGAGTCCAACTATGTTTAATCTGAAGTCAATTTTCCCATACAAAATGGCCACATTTACATTACAGGTATGCAATTACAGTACTGTCTTTTACAATCGTTTCTTCATATTTTAATAATTCATTTTTATCCTTTGGAAGATGTAAAGCAGGTAGATCAACCATTGTGTCCAAACCTCAAGTGCTCGACTTATAGATTTTAATTTGCGTTTATTGCGCTAATGCCAACAAAAGGAGGTTTAAGTTCAAAACTCAATCTACAGAAAAACAAATTGCTGCTGTAAGAATTCGAAGTTTGTGCGGAGACAGTGATTATAAACATCTTGCAGTTTGAAAACAGAACTGCGTAAGAAATAACTCATTGGAATGCAAGGTGGCATCTGTACGGTTACATGAAGTGAACACAGATGTAATCTTGACAAACTACTTTTTGGAAAGTTCTCTTTTAGCAACATTCCCTCCATTTCTATGGACCCCCACACCTTTTGCTTGTGCACTCTATCCTGACGTTTTCCAGTGAAGTGAATTGCACTTTTGCTCATTGTTATGGGGGAAACTGACCAGTCATTCAGACTGTCAATGCTGAGAAACTAGGTCTCACTTTTCCAGTTATATTTTTGGGTAACCACCAATGCATCTCACAAAGCAGTGCAATGGGGTTTCTTTAGTATGACCCTAGACTACACTTAAAGGGATTTTTTGGTTATTTTGCATGTGCCTAAAGACAAGCTGGTGGCAGCAGTTGCATTGTTACAATACATTTTGTTAGCCTTGCCACGTTTACCGCCTTGGGCTACTAACTGTGGCGAGTGTCCCAACATGGCAGTGCCACAAGGTTTTTGCTGGTTCTTTTGGCAATTGTGTTTGTTGGCCTTCTTCCTGCCTCGCCAGGAAATTCCTTTTATGGTCATGCACTGCCCAGGAACCTCGTTTTTCGCGTGCTAGTGCAGGGCCATGTGTGTGTTCTCCCAAGAAGTGGGTGGGGAATGTCTGGTCCCAATCCACTTCACAAACTGGTTTCTGTAAGTCTAGAGCAGTGTTCTTCAAACTGTGGGGCGCAGCACCCTGCCTGGGGGGGAGGGGGGGGGTGTCGCCATTACCACAGATTGATTAACAATTAAAAGACGATCAGCATTTTTCAGAAGTGTCGCAGCAACGCAAAGGCATTTAGCCTTTTAGAAAGATGCTACTTTCAAGAAGTTAACTCGGCGACATGGACCTTTCCATGCTGTGTTCACTTCATAAAAGGAGCACCTGATTGGATGGCAGTTGGCAAAGTCAGTGCTAGCCACAATACAGACACTTTGGCAAGCGCTGACTTTGCATTATACATTTCAGTAAGGAGCTACTTTCATGAAGTAAACTCTGCGTGGACCTTTCCATGCTGTGTCCACTTCATGAAAGGAGAACCTCATTGAAAGGCAGAATGGAAAGCTAGAGCTTGCCACTGCACAGACCCTTTGGCTGTGTTGCATGAAGCACTGCCTTTGCATTATGCCTTTAAGCATGGAGCTACTTTCATGGATGAGAGGGTGTACTGAAACAGGAAAGGAGTAAGAGAATGAGAGACAGAATAGGAGGCAGAGAAAGACATAGGAGGGAGAAGTGTAGACAGAACAGGAATGGGAGTTGAACAGCATGGGAGGGGGTGAGTCGGTGCAGGAGTGAAGGGAGTTTGAAAGAAAAGGAGACAGAAGAGAGGAAGGGAGGGAGACAAAGTGCCAAAATGGAAAGGAAACCATACAGACCTGGGGGCGGGGGAAGACTGTGAAAGAGGAGGATAGTGGGAGAGAGAATGGAGAGAGAATTTACACAGGGTGAGAGAGGGCAGAAGATTTAAAGATGAGAATGTGGAAATGAGAGCATAAAATAGAACAGTGGGGACAGAACAGGAAAAGGAGACACGCAGAATAGGAGAGAAACCGAGAGACAGAAAGCAAAGGGAAGAAGAGAGCCGAGATAGGGAGAGCAGAAACCGCAGTAGAGATCGAAAGACGACACACATCAAGAAGGCTAGGAAGCCGGGATACACATTTAGAGAGTGAACAGACCAAATGGGTGCAGGGCTAGAGAAATAAGAGATCCGGAGGAAGAGGAATGACAGAATGGGGAGTAGAATGGGGAGTGGGAAGTGTGCAAGGAGGAGCAATAAGAGACTGAATTTGAGAGGATGAGAAGGAAAGTGATATTGCAAGTGGTAAAGTGACAGAACAAGAGAATAGCAGTCAAGTCCAGAGAGGAAGAAGGGAGACAGAACAGGTGCAGTAAAGAAAGAAGGGAAAACAGGAGAGACTTAAGTAGGGGAAAGAACATATAAGGAAGAAGTGTGATACGGAAGGAATTAATAGAGAAGGAGGCAGTGACAAGGATTTTAAAAAAGTGATGAGAGAGAGTCTGCTGCCGAGTTATACTGTATAAACCCCACCCATAGTAGGTAACATTTGTATGCTGCCAGCAACCTCAATGCCCCAGGGGAGATGGGGTGGAGGGCCCAACTTGAAAGCCTTTCCGCAAAGGGGCGGGGGGCTTGGGATAGAAAAGTTTGAAGACCACTGGTCTAGAGAGTATGCATGTGTTTCACCATCAGTGGTCCTGATGGGTGTGTGTGAGGTGCAGATCATCCATTGGGTGGGCTACGCTTCCGTCTCACCCGAGTTTCTGGATAAGCAGAGTCCTGCAGCCATGCACCAGAGATCCTGCGAGAGCCAAGTATCCTGCCCATCTGGGAAGATGTTGGACAACCCGTGCCAAGAAAGGCCTAGCAAACCAACTCTTGCTGCAGTCCCTTTGGAGCCCTGTCGGCCTGGTGATCTTTAGAAGGCCTTTCGTGGTACTTCGACCCTTGGAGTGGTGGGACCAACCATTCCCAATGTCTGCTCGAGTTTTCAGAGGCGCTCCTAGAACCATCCTGTGGACTGACCAACTGCAGTTTGGGCTACCGCGGTAGAGCCTTTGTGATCCCATGTATCGGCTTCGAACTTTGTGGACCCTCAGCTTGTTCTACAAGAGTCCCTCCTGCAAATTTTCAGCATTCCAGCCTCAATGCGGATAGGAGGCTGACTCTTGACTGAGACAGCTATGTTCCCCTCCTGTCGCTGTGTATTGGTGGCATTTGTTGAAACCGGCTTTCCTGTGTCTGGTCAGGTTCCTGGAAGAGTGCTGCATCGGTGTGGTCTGCATTCATCCACTGAAACAGGTTACACCAGCTCCTGGACCAGACCGGAACTTAGTCTTGCACCCACAACTCCTGGGACCGGAATCAATGGCAGAAAAACTGATCTCTGAGGACCCTCCAACAACCTGCCATGTCTGTAGAGAAACCAGAGTACAGGGGTCAGTTACAACAATACTTACCTGAACCCTTATCTACACCTGTGAAGGTTTTGAACAAAAGTTTTACATTTGTTTGGCTTTGACAGAACTTGCTGCCAAAAGCCCTCTGAAAGCCAGGAACAGTTCTATTCTCTACAATGCGTCCTCTTCTGACTTTTGGATCCTTTATCCCATCTGCAAGACCCTCCTCCTAACTTTTTCCCAGCTCCCAAATCTTCTAGAAACTTTGTGGACCTTTTGGGCAAAAGGCCCCAGACAACTTAGGGTTGGGCTTTCTAAAGTTAGGGTTGTATTCTTGTGGACTGCCATTGCAAATAATCACTGCCTTCTCGTTCAGTATTTGTGATGAATCCTGCAGAGTCCTCACAAAGCCCAAAACTAATGTCTCCTCCCACGTGGCCTGGGGAAGGCAGTTGCTTCCTGATCCTGACCACGGGGGTGGTATTAGCCACGATGATCACCTGAGAATAGAAGGGCCCCAGAGTAACAGAAGGATTCTGTTGGGCGACACACAGTATTTGTCTTCCTTAAAGAAGGAAATATCAGTGATACCGGAATATGTATTGGGAGTAGAAAACCCCCTTTTGCAATCACTGACATTCATAGAGGTGAAAGCTCCTAGGACCCCCAGGGGAATATTAAAGATAAGTCTTCAAATATTAACAATTTAGATTATGAAAACCCTAATTCCCCTGCAAGGCCAAACCCTTCTTTGAATCATTATGATATAATTAAAGGAGAGAAATATATTTGGTAATTATATTTCCATTAGAATAAATGATTTGAACATTGGGGACTAAGTTCTGCAATGTCCAAAGTACTGGGACAAAGAAGAGGGCTGCAGAGGCACGAAATGCAAGATGCTGCTTAATAGTGTTAATGACCCACAATGGAGGGAGACCGGGAGGCATACAAGGCCCCTCTCCGGTGCAGGACATAGAGAACAGTAGCAGGAGGTGGAGTAGTCCTGGTACCTCCATGTTGCAGTGGAAGCAGAAGCTGGAGGAGAGCGTGGACACTAGAACCACAGTCATGTGTCGAACGGATGCCGGCCCTGAGAGGGTCAGTCTCTTTCTGAGACCGTGATAGCAGAGGTTGCGAAGCGGAAGGTTTGAAAGCTTCCCCCAAAGTAAGTTTGGCTCCGGTGGTAGGCGAGCATCGGAGGGCCTTTGGAGCGAGGAGAGCTCCTTTTCTGACCGGCGCGGGCTGTGGAAAAACGAAAGAAGCAGTTTGCCGGGCCACGCTGATCAGCAGAGGTGGAAGACCTGGAGGCAGCAGAGCGAACGGATGCGCACACTAGATCAGGCGATTTCACTAGAGTATTGCGACACTGGAGCGCTCCGTGATCGCCCTCTGGACAAGTCCAGGTGTATTGAGTACAGAACAAATATAAAGAGAGTGAAGTGGCAAAACAAACATTTTGACTACCGAACTGATGTGATGTACAGCAAATTAATATTTCTTTTGAAAATCAAGTCGACTCAAAGAGAAGGTGGCAGAAAAATAACTCGACAAAGAGACTAGAAAGGTGTGATTGTATTTATCTGGGTCAGAATAATTGCCAGCCACAAGAGAAAGCAATAATATGAGAAACTAATACAAACAAGGATTGCCAAAACCAAAAGTGAGGACAATTAAGAATCCAAGTGTTTGTATATCCTATTGCTAGTGTGTAAAAGAGGCTATAAGAGGAACTGGCTTAAACCCACACTGTCGAAGACAAAAAAGTGCAAGCGTGAGAGAAAAACATTGTCAGCATTTGGTCATTGTGGAAGTGGGGAAACGAGTAGCAAGAAGGCAGGGCTTCTCACAGAAGATATTCAGGTGGACTGGAGCATAACCTGCATTGCAGTTGGCAATCACAAAAGTGTAACAAACAGCACCAATGGGTTTGTCTTCCTAAAAGAAGTAGTCAAACTTGATGTTGTGAAGCAAAAGCCATTGCTAAATTGTTGTAAACAACTCTTTACCACAGAGGTACTTGTAGTTAGAAGTTACATTTGTCCTTGCACGAGAGCACACAGGGACAAGGTATCTTTTAGTGGTAGACATGGTAGGTGAGTGGACTGGCTGGAAATATTGAAGTACTGTGGTGTGGTGCAAAGTGTTCAAGTGGCAGAACCACTATTGTATTTTGTGAACTATTGCAAAATTATCCTGACAAAAACATTTTGGTTAATCCTAATGAGCTATCTTGTTTCATAAGAAGAAGTTGTATTGAGCTCCTTATCACAAGTGGAAAGAGGAAAACCTTACTTCTTGAACATTGTGAAGCGTTTGTGGAGTTCAAGTTGGAACAAAAGGAAAGTTATTGGAACTTTGTTGTGAGACAGTATTTCCTTATCCTTTTGGAACTGTTGAACGATCCTGCTTGAATCTGGGGAAGGGTAATTCATCCAGGTTACAAGGAGATAAAGTTACCAGGTTGTGAACCTAACTTATTTCTGTTGTATTGGAACTGGCACATGTTGCCTTGTTAAGTTTGTTATATGTGTACGTATGAGGGACAGAAACCTTTTGTTAGAGTGTTTCCTTTAGTTTATTTGGATAGGCAGGGAAATCCTCATCAGGCTAGGGATAGTCAGGCTTTTATCCAATCTTTTGAGTTATTAAAATAGCATCTTTTGAAAAACCTTCCCAAATGTTGTCCGCCTCACATTTCTGAACCCTCACATAGTGTGAGGGGTGGGACATGGGATTATGATTGTATTGCACTGGCTACAGGGTCTGTACATATCCATTTTATTATAAGTGTGTGCTAGTATTACTTGTCTATAGTCATTTATATAGTGTTTGCTCAGCCACAAATAAATCTAGTATTTTTTATAATGATCTGTTTAAGTGTAAACCTTGATTACTTGCTTTGTGGACTCATTGAGGAACCTTTGCAAGTCTCACTCACTCAACCCTGCGACTTAGCCTTGCCCACCCTCCATGCTACCTTAATTGGTTTTTGCTAGAGCGCCCAGAGTTGTCCCTTTTCACCAAGTAGGTTGGCCTCCTGGACATCTGTCTGCCAGGCCACAGTGTAGAAATCAAGTCTAAAAACTATGGACCAGATCGAGAAAAAAAAAACGGGCATAACATGATAATGCAGATGAGAGCTCGGTGAGAAGGAGCTTGCTTGCACAAGATCTCAACCTATCATGGCACAATTACAAAATAATTGCCCACTTCTTTTGGGACTTGAAGCTAAGAGGCATCCATTGTACAGTGTATGACCTAAATATGCCAGTCAGAAGATGTATTCTGCTGTTAAGAAACTGAAGAGGAGTGGTTGAGTCAATCTAAAAGATACTATGTATAGGACATATTGTATCACAATGAATGTGATGTGCAAACATGTATACAATGTATTACGACGGACATAAAACTCTGAAACACCTCTGATTATGCGAGGCAGGAATAATGTATTAACTGTTTATTATATGCCCTTTCGCAGGTAAGGTTGTCACAAGCACAGATGCTGACAAACACTACAAGGAAATCCAATAAAGTTGTTTAAGAGGAAGATAATGGAAAAAAATGCCTGAAAACCCTTAATAAAAATGGTTTGACATGGATGTGTTCTTAATAGATTCTGTCTCCAAGAACTAATCGCAGTGAATTTCTATCGTATCCGTTAACAATGTTGTGCTTTCTCGTGCAGAAGCAAGTTCCAACATAAATCCAAATCTGTAGGCTCTATATCAGGGGTTCCATGTAATGTCCCCGCAAAAATGTCTGACAACATTTTTTTATTTTTGCATTGACATTACGTTTATCATGTGGGGGAACACCCCTGCAACCCCCAGATTTTATTTGTTACATTACAAGGGGAGCAGGGGACATCCCCGCAACCCGTCCCCATACATAATATCACCATGTATAATGTTATAATGTTGCCAATGGCTTTTCCCAGCAACATTATGTATGGGGACATAATTACCCGATACCCTATCACACTATTATGTTACTATAGAATCCTATCATGGCAGAGAAGTGCAAATGCACAGATTCCATCCCGCAGGACCGGGTTTCATTAACCATGCCACAAGTAGTGTTATACTTTTTCAACTGTTGTACAGGTGGGAGACAAATGTTTGATAGCTTCCAGGTTGAAAATACACATTTGAACCAGAAAGCTGCTGTTTTGTCACAAACTTATGTAGGAGTGCATTTCATCATACTGCGCTTGCCAGACGCTACCATCCACCCCAGATGTGTTCAAAATGCTCACTGAGGGCTGTGGGGGATAATAGTGCTATACCCGATGCAAGGAACTAGAGGGAGTTGGATGTCCACACTTAGTGAAACTTTCCCAAAATGTCTCACAGACATTTGTCAACATTTGTCATATTGGACAACAATTTTGTCTGGTGCCTACCATCCCCCACCCCTCAGAACATTTAGAAACCACATCTTACCCTTGTGCAAAGTATTAAGATTAGATATCAACAAAAACTTTAACACAGTTTTATCACTAAAATAAGGATTCACACATACATGAAAATGTGTAATAAAAGAATGTTTGACACGTCTTTACAAATACTTTATGTATGAAGCTTATGTATGCTGAAACTTTGTATAGTGTAACTTCCAAGTACATAGCAACATGAAAGGGGTTTAATGGGAAAAGTAGTGTTCTGTAAAATTCCCTTTTCTTAAATACCACCCTATGATGTATTGGGAGAAGGAATGCTCATGTGCAAAGCAAAACGATCAATGAAAGCTGGTTTGCTGTAGAGGGATCTTTGTGACAGGTCAATAAGGAATTGAACAACCGACAGTCAAGAGTCAAAGGCAAAAACATATCCACACAAAGATCTTGAGCCCAGGTCCCATGCTTAAAAATGCAGGAATAAGCTTGAAATCATGCAGTGTTCTTGGTTTGCCATTGGTTTGCTGGACAGGTTGACTTTATAATTAAGGACCGAATAGGAGTGGCAAAGCTGGCCAAACAACATTCCAGAGTGCAAAAGACTATTAAAAGCAAGCCATAATGGAACAGATTTCTGTGTATCCCAAGTCACATTAGAGGCAAGAAATAGAGCATGAATGGAGAAAAACGAAACCATCTTGCATATTGTGCTTTCTATACGGTTAAGTGAATTTAAATCTGATCTGCTTAGAATGCAGAGCCACCTCAAACTGGCCTCCCAATGTCCCACAGCAAAAATAAACATATCTACCTTATTTTAACCTTATGCTGCAGCCATACATATAAAGATTACTGGCATTACAATGTTTTGCTACATAAATGTTATAATTATAACTTTGCAACAGTAAATGTGCACCGTTCTTCAATCTGTGGGGTATGGCCCCTGGTGGGGCTTGAGACATGCCTGCGGTTGGGAGGGGCACAAAACCTACAGCTTGAGAACAATTAGCCGCTCAGCAAGTACAGCTGAGAGGTCAATGCAGCGGTTAGCCCGGGGCTCATAATAGAGCTCTGTGATGAAGGAAGGGAGGCAGGGAGCGAAGGTTCAAGATTCAGGGAAAAAAATGTCGTTGGACGAAGCGCTGATATTACAGAGACAGGCACTGTGGCCTGTAACTTCTCCCTAGAACAGGAATAGTTGTCTGCCATTTTCAGGGTACTCGGACGAGAGGAAAGGAGAGAGAAAGGTGATCGAGAGGAAACCAGAGGCGAGAGAGACACATAATTGGAAGGGGAGGCAGCTGAAGGAAAGGAGGAAGAAATGAGGGCAAGTTCAAGGAAAGAAAAATAGGACCGGACAGAACAGGAAAGTTAGCAAGGCTGGACTGGCTAACCGGGATGGCAGGAGTTTTCCCCAGCAGTTTGGTGAGGGATGAAGGCATATGGTGTGGTCAAACGTGGTTTCCACATGTTGAATGCAATTATGTATAATGTACACAGAATAGTTATTAAAGCCAAACACGTGAGGGAAGTTAGTTCCTGATCAGTTCGGACAGAGGCTCGGTAACCGCTCACCATCCCCCAATCAGGTGAGTGTTGGGGGCTGTCCCGGTCCACCGGGCAGCCCCACACTCGGGTCGGGTGGCACCCGACAACATAGACACTTGGCGGCGCCCATGCCGCGTACTCAGGGGTGGGGGCTCATCCCACCCGCGCCGGGACACCGGAGCTCCACACATGTGGCCAGGTCCACCTGGCCACCGCGGCCCCGGCTCTGGGGGCACCCAGGCCGGGGTCGCATCCCCAACCCGCCTCACATGGCTGGGGGACCCACAGGGACGGCGTTGCCCAGCAGGGGCACCGTCCGGACGGCGTTGCCCGGCAGGGGCACCGTCCTTAAGCTGGGCCCCGTCCGTGGGCCCAGCACCAACAGCGCAGCACCAGCCTGGTGCAGAACAGGGACGACGCTGGAGCCAGAATGGGAGTGACTGGCGAGCCGGAAGCGGCTCGCCTCTTTTATTGTGTTGGTCGCGTGGCTACTGCCACGTGACCCATTACAACATCCTGGGAGCTACCATGCTCCCAGGAGGGGTTCACATGCAACACCACTCCATTTTTTAATAAACAACAAAAACAAAACACATCCCGCTAATTACCCACTACTACTCCTACAACCACTCTACTAATACACCCTTTATTAACCTGGGTGAGTGGTTTCACTATTGCTGAACGCCACCCTTGTTGATCCCCCCCTGGCACCATTTAAAGCATGGCCACAATATGCAGGATCACAGCTTCCCACCGCCACTTGAATGGGCCGTTTTAAGCACGTCCAGGGTCAGCAGGATCCCAGTCTTCATGGGGGTGGCTACTGAGTCCACATTAAGCAACTGCGGGTCTGCAGGAGACCAGTCCGGCATCATCCATGGGCAGCTTTTCAGGACAGCTCAGTTCACAACTTAGGGCCGGCAAAGCCGCACCTGGGAAAACCCAGGGGCCACATCGGCCAAGTCCAGAGTCAGGGGGCAAACCCGCCCTTTCGCACCTCCCCTTTCACATGGGGGTTGCTGGCATTGTGTTTGGCCAGTATCACAGCAGCCACCTCGCTGCTCTCTGCCCGGGGTGGTGGAGGGGCCGACGGCTTCACTTCTTTGTTGCGGCAGAGCCGCACCTTCCTCCTCACAGCGGGGCAGGGGGGCGGCACCGGTCTTATTTCGTTCGCGGGCCCAGTTGGAGTCGGGCCCGCACCAGTTTTCCCATGCGGCGATGTGCGCCGCTCTTCTCTTTGTTCTTCTCATTTGCAGGCCCCGTTGGAATCGGGCCTGCAACATCTTTTTTTTTTTTTTTTTTGCGCGCGGGCCCAACTGGTTTTGGGCCCGCCTCATGTGTCCCTCTTCTGCGGGCCGATGGGGGCAGCCGCGCTGTGGTGGGCGGCCAGCTGGCATGCTGGGGGAGGGGCCGCTCGCCTCTCCATCCGGCGACACCGCGTGTGCTGGTCCTCCACTGCACCGCTCGCGGGCGCCCTCTCCCTTCCTGTTGATGGTGGGGGAGGGGTGCAGCCACCCACGCGGCCTATGCCGCGAACATCTTCCGGGTCCCTCGGGGGACGGGCGGGCCGCTCGCCCACCATGTTTTCCTTGCGGGCCCAGCTGGTGTTGGGCCCGCCTCCTTCTCTATGTGGCCGACGCCGCAGGACACTGTCACTCCCCTCTCTGGGGGAAGGGGAAAGACGGCCTCCCCCGATATGCGGCCGATGCCGCGGACCTTTTCCTTCCTTGGGCCAGTCCTCCCCCCAGATGGGAGGGGGGGGGCAGCAGCTCACGCAGCCACCGCCGCACATCTTCCTCCCTGCGGGGAAACAAACAGCTGCGCTTCTCGGGGCCACCTCCCTTCGTTGTGGCCCGGCCGCAAACTCCTCTTGGCGGGCCCCGTTGGAGATGGGCCCGCATCCCTCCACGCGGCACAGCCGCCGACCCGTTCCGTCTCCGTCGGGGGGATGGGCGGGCAGCCTGCCAACCTTCCATTGCGGGCCCAGTCGTATACGGGCCCGCCACCGCAAGCGTCTTCCAGGCACACGGGGACGACTTCCTCGTCGCCATTGTTGGGGGCTATCCCGGTCCACCGGGCAGCCCCACACTCGGGTCGGGTGGCACCCGACAACATAGACACTTGGCGGCGCCCATGCCGCGTACTCAGGGGTGGGGGCTCATCCCACCCGCGCCGGGACACGGGAGCTCCACACATGTGGCCAGGTCCACCTGGCCACCGCGGCCCCGGCTCTGGGGGCACCCAGGCCGGGTCGCATCCCCAACCCGCCTCACATGGCTGGGGGACCCACAGGGACGGCGTTGCCCGGCAGGGGCACCGTCCGGACGGCGTTGCCCGGCAGGGGCACCGTCCTTAAGCTGGGCCCCGTCCGTGGGCCCAGCACCAACAGCGCAGCACCAGCCTGGTGCAGAACAGGGACGACGCTGGAGCCAGAATGGGAGTGACTGGCGAGCCGGAAGCGGCTCGCCTCTTTTATTGTGTTGGTCGCGTGGCTACTGCCACGTGACCCATTACAACATCCTGGGAGCTACCATGCTCCCAGGAGGGGTTCACATGCAACAGTGAGCATGAACTGTGAGGGACGGGGTGTGGCTAGCGCTTCCTGCACACTGTGCTGAGGAACACTAGAACCGCACCTGCTTTGGCCTGCTGCTGCTTCAAGTCAGGGGCCTGGTAGTGCACAGTGCGTGTGGTCATTTGGACAGAGATGACGCGTTGCAATGACACTGGACTGAGAGGGATTCGGGCCAAGTACAGGGTATCGAGTCTTCCACAGTAAGCGAGCGCCACTGTCTCTGAGCAGCACAGAGGCGGGAAGGTTGGTATTGCCGTCACGCGCTGCTGATGCTCAGGTTCATGCAGGTCATTGGTCATCGTTAGTTATCAGATCAGCTGTCAGCGTCCGATCTGATCTGCCGGTTAGGACAGAGGTTGAATAGGGTGTGGGGCACCAAGGAGGGTCAGAGAGCCCCAGCGGGGGTAGATGCACTCAGTTGTGTTTGCTCAGATAAGTAAAGCAGTGCAGCAAGCACACGCCAGGTCATGAGTTACGGACCTTCACTCTTAGTCTGCAGATAACGTTTGCATCCACATCGGTGCAAGTAACATGGATGTGCATTGCCCGTCTCGTAACCTCCATCTCACGCGTACCGATGAAAAAACATCTTGCATTACAAACTGCATTCACACCGCAAGTGTGTCACATGTATCTGTCCCCCAGTCATAAAGTCGTGTCATGGTGGGGGTGGGTGGGGTTGCGCTGCGCTGAACGAAGCCGAATGCTGCATATTACAAACTGCCAGTAAATCACTGCCACAATCTTCAGCCAAATGCATACTTAATTTTAGAAGTAATAAAGAGCAGACAGCGTGGCACTGTGGAAAACAAATACATGCTAACGAAATATATTCGTATGATTTCAAACTCAAGGACCAGTTATTACCCTTTCACACTGCGCATCCATGTACTTCATGTTCTCGTGCTAAAGCGCCTCATTTTGTATATTTGGTCATGTAAGTGAAGTATGCCAGAGAGCCTGCTCTGTGATCACTTGCAGAGACTGTTGTGGGCTAGTGACCGCCTGGTCATTAGAATTGCGAGCAAGACGTGCTGCGTTTCAGGGCACCCGGTTTGGTTTTAAAGCTGGTTCCTGCTGAATAAGTTGAATGGTGAGCCACCTTTTCATGCAGCAGGTTTGTGTGAAGAGGTGACTTTGTAGTACCAGCCCTTACGGTCTGTGTGTATTTGAGCAGCTGATGGGCTCCTGGGGCATTAGGGTCATGCGTTTTCACATTTCATTGTGGCGCTTGTAGTTTCTGCATTTGATGGAACTGCAGGTGCCATACAGGAATGTCGAGCAACATGGGTTGAAGGAATCTGGGATTGTTGAATGGGATTTAGTTGGGTGAGAAAGTTGGGCAGGGGGTTTGTTGGTCATTGCTACTGTAGCTTTTGTCAGCTTTTACAATTTGTAATCAGTTGTAACCAAGTAAGCCTACTGTAACAGCGCTGCGATGCCCAAGGGCTGATGTGCGCTATATTCATTTAAATAAATGTGTGTTCTGGTGCTTCAGATGCAGATTACAGTTGTGCAGCATCAGATAGGCATATGAAGATTTCCCCGCCAACACTTACCATCCACCTCATATATAGACCGCCAGGTCCTATCTGCTCTTTTAATGAAGATCTCCACCATTTTATCGGATAATCTAAAAAGTACGTCACAAGTCCCATTGCTAGGGGATCTTAACTTGGGTTTTAACGACCCTAAAGATTGTGGCTAATATCCTGGTAGACCTTGGCCTCACCCAGAGAGTGAACTCATCTGCACACAACAAAGGGAGAATACTCGATTGGGTGGCGGACCACAACTGTAACGCCTCGATTACTACCATTACCCCTCACGCTTGGACAGACCATCACCTTCTGTCATTCACACTAGCAACCAAAAGACCCACTGCTAAATTGACTTTACCCGCTCCACCTACACTAACTAGGATCAAAAAGAATATCACGGTCGACAAACTTCTACCCCTCACCCTACCTACCCTCAACTCACCACCGGACAGTATGGAGCCCAATTTGCTAGTAGATGAATACAATAAAATGATGACTACAAGTCTTGACACCATCGCCCCTCTTAATTTGGGACATAGTAAGCCTAAAGGCCACCTAAACTCTTGGTGCACCCCACATTTGAAAAGTCTGAGAAATGAAAAGAGGAAATATGAAGCTTCATGGAGGTTAATACCCTCTACCGAAAATAAAACCAACCTAATTAATATATCATCCCAATACAAAAAAGACATACTTTTGGCGAAACAAACCTACAATAACCGATTCTTGCAAGCCAATTCAAGCATGAAGGAATTATTTGTCATTTTAAAAGAATTAGAAGCCCCTATCCCAGTACAAGACAATTGCGTTAAAGATAAAACCTGGTTTTCTAATATTCGGTACGCACTAGCGAATAAAGTCTCCACTCTTTAGGACAAGATCGCACACAAAAAAGCTTCATTAACCACCACGACTGTACTCAACAAAACTCCTATAACCTCCCACAAACCCTCTATCGGCTTCAGCTTCTCCAAAATGTCCATTCTCAAGGTTGAAAAAGTAATACTTTCCCTCAAACCCTCGAACTATCAAGGTGACCAATGCCCAGCCCAACTAATTAAGGATGCTGCAAGAGACCTAGCACATTTCATATTGAAGCTTATCAACGCATCCTTCTCAGGTACCATCCCCAGCAACCTTAATGAGTCCTGGGTACTCCCCTCTCCTTAAAAAAAACAGACATTAGACCCAACTATACAGACTAATTACGGGCCTATCACCACTTTGCCATTCCTCCTATAAATCTTAGATCAGGTGGCATATCTGCAAATACAGAAGTATCTGGAGCTCAACCACCTCCTAGGAGCTCGCCAATCAGGTTTTCTGCCACAACACGGCACGGAAACTGCTAATTGATCTTAAGGTTTGATGAGCTCAGGGACAAAGGAAAATCAGCTCTACTTCTCCTTGACCTCTCAGCTGCATTTGACCTGGTGGACCACAAGGTCTTATGCAACCACTTGGATTCAGCAGCACATTTTTCAAAGGAGGCCATAGTCTGGATAGAATCATTCCTCAGCAACAGGACTATATGAGTCTTCTCTCCCTCAGCAGCTGCAGACCCTATCCCCATCACTTGTGGAGTGCCTCAGGGATCGTGTGTCTCACCTACTCTGTATAACATATTTACCAAGCCTCTATTCGATGATCTGGACCATCTTGGTATCACCTACACTAACTATGCAGATGATACTCAGATTCTCTTACCACTTTCTGGGGATTATGACAAGGATTTGGCCTTGGTAAATAGAGTTTACATCATCATTCAGGCATGGATGGCCGCGCATGGTCTCTGCCTGAATGACGACAAAACCGAGCTCATTATCTTGGGCACCACACGTAGCCTCAAGAGACTTGGCCCTGAATACACGTCCTTTAACATTGACGGGAACTTAAAGTTGCCAAAGAGGTAAAAACCCTAGGTTTTTACCTCAATTCTGGGCAATGCTGCAGGGCCTCCCAAAGCGAGGCAGGGTAACTGTTGCCTCGTGGCAGCACGCTCAGGAGAGGGGCAGCAGCCCCCACACAGGGCCTGCTCCCCTCTCCTCCAATCTGATAAGGGAGACAGCAGGCTCTGGCACCTCAAAGCGCAGGAAGGGTGAGGTAATAAAAATACCTCACCCTTCCACGAGACAAATGGGGGCCGTGCACCCGGGGGGGGCTGGGGGGGACAGCCGAACACCCAGGCAGGGAAAATACAAAGATCCCCCCCCACCACCCCCATGTGGGGGGCTTAGACTGTCAGCCGCAAGGCTGCCCTGGGGGCTGTGTCACAGCCCCCGCAGAAGTACTTCAAAGACCTGGGGCTTTCCAGGTCCTATATAATGAGCTGCTTTCAGCTCAGAAAAATCACAAACTGTTTGTGGACCCTGCACGGGGACCCAAACACCCTAAAGGAAGTTTGCTGTGTACTCCGCGTATTCCTGCTCTTTTGAGTACTCTGTGCACTCTTCTTTTTCTTGCAAAAGTTCGCAGTGTACTCTGCGTCTTTTGCTTTCCTTTCCCTCCAAACCATGAACATTGTCCTGTTCATCATTCGTTTCAGGACACCGAGAGCTTTCGGCATGGGAAAGGAGTAGCGCAGCGAGTATCCAGCGCAATGGCGCCATCCAAGGTCTGCAAGTGGTCTGCAGCAGTGAGCAGGGTACAGCGTGAGCCAGGCGAGCAGACCGGGAACTTCACCAGAAGAAAGAGCAACAGCAAAAGGAACCCGGCGCAGGCGGCGGCTTCGCGACTTTGATCCACCCTCACATTCACCAAACAGGTAAATGCCATGGCGCCTGCCACTGCATATACATGCAAATTAATCAGAGCTGGTAAACCCTTCTCATCTACGAATAGCCGCATTATCTTGGCCAGAGCTCTAATCCTGTCCAAATTGGACTATTGCAACTCCCTTTACATTGGTGCCAACAAATACATTGTCGCGAGAATACAGACACTTCAGAACAATTCCCTTAGAGCAGCCCCAAGTATTTCAAGGAAAGAGCACATCTCAGAGTTTAGGAGACAACACAACTGGCTATCCACCAGCGACAAAATCCGGCTGAAAACGGCTTCTCTCGCCTACAAATATCTAAACAATGCAGTGCCATGAAATCTTATTGAGAGAATCAATAGAAAATCCTCAAGTAGGCCAACTAGAACAGCCAACATTAACTGCCTATCCGTGCCAAGATTCAAATGATCTAAAGTCGGGGGTAGCAGTTTCCCAGTTAAAGCAGCACAGCTTTGGAACTCCCTCTTATCTCCCCTACGAGCTGACCAAACATACATCAACTTTAGACAGAAATTGATCAAATGGCTTAAAGATAATGACCAGTAATGCTTCCCATCTAGCCTGCACTGTAAATAGATTTCAGAGCGCCCTTTTACATTATGCCCCGTCTGCATTGTATACATTCCTAAATTGTATGTTTCTATGCATTTACTATAGACCAGTTATGCATCTGCTTCCCATTTTACCTACAGTAATCCTAGAGTGACCTATTTATCTAACTATGTCCTGCTTGTATATTGTATGTATCTATGCATCTACTATATTTTGTACTTTATGTATCTGTATATATTGATTTGTACTCTATATGCCACTTTGTTACCCAAGCTTAAAGTCTTCTTGTACCTTCTGCGCCCTGATAACCCTGGGTCTGGCGAGCATTATAAATAAAATAAACATATGTAGGGGGGAATGGAAATGTAGGACATTGGTGAGAGATTAATGAGGGAATAGGGTTTATTTAATTTATTTATTACATTTGTTAGTAGCGCCCAGACCCGTAGGTGTCACAGGGCTAGAGGAATGCAATACAGGTAGTAGACGTTGCAGCTGTGTTACATGTGATCTAAAAAGCTGAGGACAAAGACAAAGAGGCAGTAGTAGGTTCTTCCACAGAACAGTATATGCAATTACATGTATTTGTTAAACAAGACTGTTTATGGTCACTCCTGGGGATATGGCATGATCACTAAGAATGCCAACTTATTAAGATATCTTCTCAGAACCCTCAGAGGATTGGCTGCTGGATTCACTCCTGGCAGAGGCAAGAGAAGGGACTGATGGATCAGTATGCAAGGCTAACACAGTGGTAGCTAGGAGGGTTAGCTTGTTTTCCTGCATGGAAATTTGTGTTGTTAGCAGGGCCTGTACCAGAATGTTCATGGAGCCTTCTCAAAAGGTTGTTTGTGAGCCCCCTTGCCCACAACTGGGAAGGTCTGCCAAAAATGGAAAATAGTAGATACCCCTCCAACCAACCATGATGCATTGGAGGCCCAACCGTTGGGAGATGCCTAGACGTAGAAAATATCAGCAATAAATAGGGACAAGCGTCAGAGGTTAAGTAAAATTTGGCAACTTTTTTGGCCTTTTGTTGACAAAACATAATGACGGGGAAAGATGCCATGGACTTGATTAATCTTGGTTGCAATTTCTCCTTTTTCAGCCTATGACACGCAAGATGTTGTGAGGGGTCAGTAATGTGAGAGGGACAACTGCTTGTGTTTCTCAATAATAATCAGACATTTTATTGAGAAACAAATTGGCAAATAAATCCTCATTAATCCTACTCTTTCAAGGAATTCCCTACCTGGTCTAAAGGCTAAGGGAATAACTCCTATCATAAACAAACTGGCCCTCACACTAAACACATTCAAAGAAAATAAATCATAAACAACATAAAAGGATAAACCGTATTTAACCAGTATTTTGGATGACCTTCACCTGTCCTGGGTAAATCCCTTCCCCACGGTTTTTCAAAGTCAATTCTCCAAACGTTCAAAGGAAAACAAAAGTCTTAAGCCAGTTCTTATGAGTTCAAAGTCAATACCAAAGTTCAAACGAAAATCCACTGGTAAAAATTCTTCAGCTTTCAGTTGAAACGTTCCCCTTCCAAGTTCAGCCAAGAAAGTAGCACCAATGGTATTCCTGGACGTTCTCTTTCCATTCCAAGATTAATAACCACAGTTTAAAGATTAGGTTAACATCTTCTTCGACAACTTTACAATTAAGACCTCTGCAGTACATCTGGTATAATTGCCAGGATGAGGTTTTTGGGTTCTTGCTTTCCTCTTGACAACCACCCTTCTACTACTGTTAATGTGGATGCAGTCTCCTTAGTTCCACAGTATACTACTAGTTCAACTTCAATACAACACCCACTGACAGTTTACACACCTCCACAGTTCAGGTACTTCTGCTTTTTATACAATTTGGTACTTCAGAATTATTAGGCATATAAAGACAAGACTCTGACCTCTACCGGTAGGCAAGGCACTCATTCCTACACTCCAAGAAAAGGGCAGCCTCTTTGCCTCTTCTGTCTGCCTTACTGCCACAAGTATAGCCTGCCTCTGCTCCAAGACAGACTTTCTCTCAACTGCAACAGTCTTCAGCATTACAGATGACCTTCTTCTGCACGACTTTTACAAGCCCTCAGCTCCCTTACCCAGCTTTGTTCATACCTTCTTGGTTCCAGTAATTACCTTGATACTTCCAGCTTCAGGTAACAATGTCACACTTGTATCAGAGGACGCTGGACCTTTAACAACCTCGCAGATCAGATGGATGGCTCTTAATAGGACTGGTTTCACCAATGAAAGGGTTCGCCTCTTGGCTAGGGTAATGCTTGTTTTAGTCAATACAGCAACTTCTGGACTTCAAGAATAAATGTTTTGAATACTAAAAGGTTCAGTCTTCAAAGGAAAACCAGTTTTAAGTATAAGCAATCACTCTTTCAGATAGATTTTTAACTTTAAGGAGATACCAGTGGTTGTATTCCTGTTCAATATCACTGAGACGGTTTCAGACTCCTTTAAGGAAATACAATTGGTTATTGGTGGAGTTGGCGAAGAGTTGCAGTCTGGGCAGTCAACTCTCTCAGGCTTCCTACAGACTTCAGTCATTTCTTGCAGTCTTTCATCCATTTCTGGCTATTGTGGGTGGAACCCTCAAATTGCCTTTCCTACCGCGGAGCGGCCACAGAGTTGCCGAAGTGTTGCAGTCTGGGCAGTTGGGGTCAGCCGAGCAGACGTGCACCATGGAGGAAGGTCGCCTGCTAAGTAGTAACAAATGCCGCGAAGACAGAGCCGAGCCTCGACTGGATCAAGCATTGCTGCTCGGAGAAGCTCGGGACTCTACATTGACTTTGGTTGCAGGCCAGAGGATTACTGGGGGCGCAAAGCTGAGGGGAGAGACAGGTAAGCCCATCCTACCTGGCCCCTCACTAAATGCAGCACCCGGTCCCGGTTCGGCGTGCGTGAACTGCCTCCTGCCAGATACGCCCCGCCCCCTCACGGAGAAAAAGAACACTGCCGTTCTCCCAAACACCTTAGCCTGCTCAATTAAAGTAACGGACGTAACCGATGCCGCGACAGAGGACAAACTGCCCTCGGTGTGGGGTTGGACAGCTTCGGCAAAAGCACCTTAACTGAGTGTGATGAGCGTAGGCGGACGTAAATCCCACTTATGTGGAGTCGACTCCTGAACTAACGACAGTCACGCGTACGACCAACATCGAAAGTGACTGGCAAAATAAACGACCTGAGACTTACAAACAAGACACGATTGCAATTACTACGCAAAGCCCCATAAATCCTGCAGAGGAACGGCGTCAATTAAGCCCATGTGCAATCCTAGAAGATCAGAACACCAGTAACAATTTCAACTCTACGGGTAACTGCCCAAATTCACGCAGTAACATCACTGCAGAAGGAACCCCCGAGTGTGAGGGCGCTTGAAAAAAGCCAGTGCAAACAGTCATGATGCACAAAGTGAAACAGACACTAATACCGGAAGAAAGAACCCGGATGGCCAGTCCAACGCCCTTCTTATCGCTCCCTCACACAGCCATGTACTCCCTGATAAGGGTAGGACCCCGAACAAGGTTGCTATTGCGGATATAGCTAAAACAGCTTTCACATCATCAGTAAAGCAAACCAATCCGCTGGCACCCCAATTTAGGTAAAAAAATAAAATAAATCACAAGTGAAATACAGGAGAAAAACAACCACATTAAAAACCTTGAGTGAAAAGGTTTATAAAAAGGACTCTACCACCACAAGTAGACCAAACCAAGTAACAATCCCCCCTCCCCCCAAGTGGGGCAATTGGCTGAAAGACAACGGACCTACAGGAAGATAACAACAAAGGGTGTATTACTGTCGACAAATCTTGCCAACTTCCCTGAAACAAAAGCACCTACAACGGGCCGTTCCACCAGTAGCTGAGTTATCAGATGCTGAACTCTTGGAAGGAGCAACCGACACCCCAAGGTGGAATCCCCGATTGGAACTAGTAACGTCGACAAAACTAAACCCAAAGGTGAATGGTCATCTAAAATAAACAAGCTTTTTGTGAAGCCACAAGAAAAAACTCCAACTCTAACTCCAAGTTCAAAGGAAGGAGACCCAACCCGAAGAATTTCATCATCGAGCCCAAACAAGCAAAAGATAATGAACTACTCCACCTTGACGAACTGAGTTTTTTTTCCCCCGTGCACCCAGCCCTACCTGAATTTAACACCACTCTAAAAAAAAGGGGGGGCAGGTAACGACTTTAACCAGACAAACTTCGTCCGTGGGGGCGGTTCCCGAAGACAATAACTTCACAAACCTTAGAGAGGAGTTCCAAGAGGAATGGGACCTAGGGACAGGCACTATAGACGTCAACAATAGCAACAAACAAAACTGTCAGTCACCAGTAAAATTAAAGAAATAGGAATTGCAACAACTACGCAAAGTACGTCAGGAGAAACGCTGGAACAGGATGTGAGGTTAGGCCACCCAGGGCAAACCTCAACACCAAAAGCTCCAAAAGACCAGAATGCACGGAAAAACATACAAGGCAAATTGGTAACGTCTAATAAAACAATCTACAAGAATGCAAGAGCAGGGCTACAGTCTCCTTTGAGTGAAGCAAGCCCGACATAACCTCGGTCAAGTCTAAAACACAATGGAGGCAGAAAGACGGCCCGGTGTACTGACCAACCAAAAAAACGACACGCCAAGAAAACCGGACCTTCTGTCCATCATGTCGACGGTCACAATAGCGCTGGCCCCCCTTCTCCAAATTATATGAAGCAATTAATGAAACCCTAAAAGACCACACCACAATCATCGCCATGATGCATACAAAATTGGTCTTCCTGGAAGGATACATCACCGCCCAGGAAAAATCTAACCTTTTAGCCAGGAACCAGCAATCAAGCATTGACAAAGCCTGCCAGACGGCTTTTAGGGACACTCAGAAGGAAAAGACCCCCCCCCCCAAAAGGTTACCACGTGGGATCAAATGTCCCAAATCAATTTTAACCCTGGATTTGAGGGACCAGACAAACAAAAGTAATATAAATAATGGGCCTACTCGGCTTAACAGAAGCAGCAAAACCAACGATCAAGCTATCGACAGGAGAACGGAAATTCCGACCAGAGAAGGAAAGGAGCGTGACGCCCAAAATCAAAATAGATGTGTGGCTAGAAGGTCGGAGGACCAAATTGAAGAGACAATACAATTATCACAACCCACGGCCAAAATTGGTCCGGCTAAACGCCAGTCGCAAGGTCAAAAGGATTACCCAATTTTTGAAACTCTGAAAACTAACATTAAGGAAAAATCAAACTCTACAATTACCCTAACAGAGAGCAACTCTAGTAAAGGGAAACAGGGTAATAACGGCCAGGCGCCTCCCATCCCAGCCCAAAGAACACAAAAAACAAAAGCCACTGGAAATTCCTTGGTCACAAAGACAAATCTGAATCCAAAGAACACTAGATATTCCGCCACAAGAGTGGTAGAAGTAATTGACAACTTCCAAGAACTAATGGAATTATCAGAGTATACTATTGAAACCTCTGAGTTTCAGACATTCCACAAAATCTAACCGAAGAAACAAAAAAAATTAACCACTGAAGAACCTGTTGAGAAAAAACAAATGACAAACCAGAAAAGTGTATCAGTGGAATTTATCTTTTTGACACGATTGGGAAAAAGAGAAATAATAGTGACCACCCGTAGTCACAAGGCCAGACGTCAAACAAGAACATCTCCGGAGTTCATCAGTAGACTCGAGAAAACACCAAAACAGTACAATCAGAGTTTGTCGCAATTCCAAGTTGCGCTCATTAACTCCCAGAGCTAAACCCAGAGACGAATAATCTGAGGAAGGGTTAATCAACAACAAAAAAAAGACTAAAACTCAAGGCACTTGTATGAAGAGAAGAATCCTAGTAGAAGGAGAAACCACACACCTTTAAAGGATAATGAAAAGTATCGACCTGAGTGCTCCGGGAATAGTAAAAGTCTGAGGGGCTTGAGTGGTCATACATCCAAACTAGAGAGACAAGTTCACATAAGAGATAATCTGATACTAAATAGGAAAAATGTGGTCGAACTACTCCACTGCATTCCAAATTTGTGCCAATTAACATCAGACAATTTAAAAATAGTGGAATCTGGAGAGAAGCACTGTACGGATATTGTGTATTTGCACATCGTCTTCACGGTTGTGAAAGAAATGCTGATAGAAGCCACCGACAGCCTACGCATATAGGGTTTTGATCCAACTCCCATTGATCGCCAAAAAAGACCCCAACTAAACAGAAGGAAAGAGAAGTACTTTACAGAGGGCGATGAGATTAATGTTGTGATAATGTCGCTGTGCAAGGAAAAAAGGGCACCCGCTAAAAAAAAAAAAGAAAAAGCAATCAGTTGAATATTTGTTTAAAGACCCACTGGCCATGGGCAGAATTCCAAAGGGCCCCAGAACAACGTTCTCGGTCACGTTCAACACATCCGATGACCAAACAACAAAAAAAAAAAATCAGCAAGCGGGAAAGAGCCAGAAACAAAGAATTGGAAGAGCAAAGGAAATGGGACTGAATTGCAGAAATACTAGCCAGACATCTAAGAATAGCCATCAGAGTTGGAGGAATCAGATTACTTAAGGGACCCCAAGCTACTAGACAAAAGAAAAAAAAAAAAAAACATACTATGACAAAGATGGCATCCTGGAATACCAGAGGTTTTAAACACCTGACCACAAGGAGCGACGCAAACCTGGACGAGTAGGACATCATGTCTCCAGGAAACGTAGCTGACCAGCAAACCATACTTGGATGGTTCCGACCTTATATTGGCACCTGTCAAAGAGGATCTAAAGGCCGACCGACCTCTGGGCTACTGATAGCCTTTAGATCAGGATCTGGCCTGAGTTACGAAAAAAGCCTATTCGCTGGACAACAGTGCTTCGCGCTCATGGTGATGTGGTCTAAATGCCTCATGCTATTGTTGAATTGCTATTGGAATCCTCAGACTGTTAAAACCTGGGACTTCATTAACACAATAACAACAATAATAGATGAGGCTTATATAAAAGAAGACGACTTAGTGTGTACGTTCATTTGCGGAAACCTAAATGCCATATGTCAAAACTTCCCTCGAGAAACAGGACATCGACCGCAGTTACCATCGGAAGTTAGAGGGTCTCACTGGTCAAGTCTGATGAAGTCTCGTGACCTGCACCAGCTTAAAATGGAAAAACTCTGCAGTTTCCAAAGAGTCCCAACTTGGGAAAGAGGAACCCAAACAGCAGATATAGACCGTATGTACTTATCCAAAGAGCTCCTACAACAACTGGATCACTTTACAGTTATTAGGACAGCAAACAGCGACCATAACTTGTTATGTACCTCTTGGCGAACACCGCTGAAACCAGACGAGCCTCGAATGGAGTTCGAACTGGAAGTGATCCCCAAGGGGAATCGTTTTAGACTAAAAAACAAAGACATCAGAACATTAATCACAAATTACACTCGATCAGTACGAACGAAGACTTGGAGAAAATAATCAGGTGGAGTACAGTCCCCTGCTGGAATACTAGAGAGAAAAGAACTAGAGGAAAACAGGTGGCTAGAGAAGCAATAAACATCTATGATAACATTTTTTGTCCAAAGAAGATTGGAAATTAGACGTTTAAAGCGAGCCGCAGCTAAAACACAATCAGAACATCTCAAACAACAAGCAAAGGACGCATGCAGAACCTATAAAAACTAGATCAAATCGCGAAGACATGCCATGATACAACATGACTCAGAGCAAATGCTTAGAGTGCTGTCCAGTAAAAAGCCAAAATAATTCTGGTCATTGATCAAAAAGAAATCTAATATAGGGGCAGACCAGCAACAAAATAACGTCAGCAATCAAGCTTGGAAAAATCATTTTTTGACCCCGTTTAAAGTCAGAAAACCAACGAATCCAGCCTCTCAGCCAGAAACAACTAAAGATTGGTCAACAACCCACGATGTGGAAACCATCCTGGGGAAAATAATGAAGTTAAATACATCAAGGGTGCCGGCCCCAGATGGTTTGTCCAATTCAATGCTCAAGGAACACCCTGAGGAATGGGCGCAATTAATCCATGCCTTCATCAAAAAAGTCATAAAGACCAGGACCCTTCCAGTATCATGGAAGACAGCAGTGGTGGTTCCCATCCAAAAAACTACAGCCCAAAAGCACTTTTAGGCGTCATCGGAAAGCTATTTGGCTCATTATTGCTGACTCATTTCCAGGAGTGGACGCAGAAAGAGGGATGGATAGACCACTTTCAAACTGGTTTCGTAAAAGGCATTGGAACTGCCGCTAACATTCTCCTGCTAAGCCTCTTAAAAGGTAAAACTCAAAAAGGAACAACCAAGATTTATATTGCATTTGTTGACCTGGTCCAGGCTTTTGACCAGGTCAACCGTACGTTGGTATGTGACAAGCTACCAGACAGGTGCTGCCCAAGCGATAATGGAGCATCTTATCGCCTTCCACTCTGAAGCCTCAATAAGAGTGCGTTTAAATCAAACAGGGCTACTATCCTCAAAGATTAAAAAATCCAGAGGGGTCAAGCAGGGGTTCCCCAACAGACACTACAGAGAGACCTTTACGAGGATGTGCTTAAACCTGCTACCGACAAACGAGATAAATGCAATTCGCGGAAAGTCTGTCACAAATCTTTGCAGATTTTTTTAAGCTCCAGAGCAGGTTGAAACAATAAGACATCTTTGTATATCTTGCCCATCCCTGAGCAATGAGAGGAAAACATTCTTGGAGTCACCGATGAGTGACTTTCAAACACTTGATGAGGATCGGTGGAAATTATTGATTAATTGGGAAAAGACTGCGTGGGTGATATGCGCGACTTCCTTCATTCGTGCAATCACCCGAATTAGTGATGTATCTTAAGTGCCCAAGATAAGGATGACATTTTGATAGGATATGATGAAAGCCATTTGATATTGGTGAAGAGGGTAACATTGGGAGCGCTTTTACTATTGAAACAGAATGATGCGAATTGTTAAAATTGTGAAAACAAATAAAAAAATTATTGGTTACACGCGACCTTCCTTTGATGCTGCATTTCTTGTAACACTTTGTGGAAGTCAAAGTTATGTGCGTTCCCCTTTAATGAGAGGTACGTGTGAGAAACCAGAGGGTATTCTCCCAAACAGACCTCGAGAATCTCTTAGTGGCCAGGGAAGGGCTGGCACTCTCAGATCCCAACCCTGCGGGTGGACAAGCGATGGAGGATCACCTTGGTAGGGGAACCCAGGGTTGTGCTCAGGAAAATACCCCAGGTGAGATGCAGTATTCTACCAGGGAGGAAATACCAGAGTTTGTTTTTTCGGTATTCCACATCTACCTCCCTTCCATCCAGAGAAGCTCCCTTAATAAAATCCAACCACCCCTACACCTCCGGTAAACCAACTAGGAGCCCAAACCCATTACACTCAAAGCCCACAATGCCCACAATCCTTGTTTTCCCGTTTTCCACCCAAATATTCCCCATCCTTCTTCTGCACGTCCCTCGGATTGATTATTCCTTTCCGAACACTCAATCAGCATTAACAAAACACTGCCATTCCCACAAACCCACCTGTGCATTTCACAAACCCTACAAAAACCACCCTTCCGAGATTACCCAAACCGCTAGGATGAGAAATATAATTCCATAGGACACCTTTTTACCTTCCGGCCCTGTGGGATATTTGGAAACTCTACCACCTTCCTTTTCCAACATGAACACCTTCCCATACGGTAAAAGACAACAGACTAGTTCTAAAGCGGTTTATCTGACATGTCCCAACCCAAGGGCCAGGCAGAGTCAGGCAATTGACCCGAATCACACACACCAGACGGCCCTTTCCCTTCCCCACAGGGATAAAAGGTGGAGCGCGAAAACACAGGATGAGCAAGGCAGACCGCACAACGCGATAGCTAACTCAGCATGGCAGTTGAAGAGGAGGAGAAAGAGGGCACATACCTAGAGGGTGACAAGGAGAGAAGCAGCCTTGCGCTTTGCGACGAAGGCCCATAAAACCGTAAAACCTCCGGAGGCGGAATTATAAGACCGTGAATAGCCAGCTTGTGTTGCAGCAGATATCAATGGTACACAAGACCCTCCTCCGCTGATTACCAAGCCGGGGAGAGACGCTTTTCTCTGTGGTACCAACCTTGGCTCCAAAGAGAAGAAAGCCAAGCTGTTCATCACAGCCGGTGAGTCGAGGAGAGAGTCGTTAAGAAACCGAACGGTGTTGAACAAAAAGTAGCCAATGGCTAATTTGATCTTTGAAAGGCATAAAGCAATTGATGCAAATTGGGGGGTGGGGGACCTGCAATAGAAGAGTCCGGCACCAAGTGGGTGCTCACGCAGGAAACTGTGGCCGATTACCAAATGGTAAAAACTACCGTAACAGAAGACCTTGGGAAGAGGTGAAAAGAGGTCAAAGTGGTCAGACAGGGGTCTTGTAAAATCCTCTGTACCGTCTAAAGTCTTTGACCGACAGATGATTGCAAAGCTAAGGGAAATGAATCCAGTTTGGTGAAATGAGCGCATGAACATTGTGTAGTAAAGGTTGGCAAAAGTGAACCCGGCAGAGGGATGCTAATGAGAAGGGGCGAGGCCTGAAGTCCCTATGAACAATGTGTTGACAGGAGTAAACCCGAACGAGGGATGTCCACAGTGAACAGTTTTGCAAAAGGTGGCCTGAGTGAACCCGGCAGAGGAAGGCTGACAAACAGGGGTGAACCATGAGGAACTGTTTAAAAAAGACATTAAGATTCATGAAAACCAGAATTATTTTAAGACCAGGAGAAGTGAATTGTCCCCCTTGTCATTTGGGGCTGAGCCCGACCCAGGGAGATCCAGGGGTGAAAAGTCATCACCCAAAGGCTATTTGGAAAAATAACTGTTGAATACATCAGGCCCTCAAAGGTAAAAGGCTTTTTATTGAAAAGAGACAACCATCGAAGAACCCGATAGCTGGTACGGAACTGTCGGCTCGTGGTGGGAATGCTTGAGTGTGTGCTGCACTCAGGAGATTCACCTTGTCCCATGCTGAAAACATGGGCAAGGGAGACCCCTGGAAATCGCATCCCGACATATTATTTGTGAACACTTCTTTCTTTATTGAAAACCCTATCCCATACTCTTCCTGTAATTAGTTGTAAGGTTTTGGCAATCTTTTTCTTTTAGTATAGGCCTTTTACTTTGACAAGACGCCACAAGGACTTCCTTATTTATTATTTGATGGTCGAAGCTTGCTCCCATCTTAGATTTAGGTTTAGATTAGGCATTTTTCCACCCTGCATTTCCAGTTTAATGAACACCCTTGAACTGTGATCACTTGTGTCCGTCTTCACTGTTGCCACCATGAGTTCCTTACACACGCGACCACTCCAGCAACAGTAAACTACTCGACAATGGAAATAAAAACACGCGACCACTCCGGCAACAGTAAACTACTCGACAATGGAAATAAAAGGCTCATCTTCTTATGCAAGCACTATTGCTCTCACTAAAAGTGCGCGTGTTACATTTCCATTTTTAAAAGCAACTTTCACAACAAACATTTTATACTCTTTTGAACGTACGCAAGTTACTTCTGAGCTGGTAACAGTTACCAGCAAGCTTTTCCGAGTAAACCTGACCGCCGACCTTCACTCACCGGCTCCAGGAACACTGCGGTTGTGGGCTGCTTCAGTATCCAGACTTCAACTGCTGCTACCACTACTACTTCGGGCACTCTTGGGACCCACACCCTTCTGCAACATGGGTGTCTCAGTTCCGGCCAGGCTAGTTGGGAGGCTCCTTCCCTCTTCAATCCCTCGGCTTGCCTTCTGCTATGGGCCTTGGGCTTCAGCACAGTCACGGCTCTGCAATCACAGCTATTCAGCAGACATGGGAAAGGCTACACTCAGCATGTCTTCCTCAGTGCAGCCACGGAAATGCAGGGTTTGAGACCACAGGACCCTCTCAGAAATTGCAGGTGAAATCTGCTCTCTCCACGCTCCGGCCTCCTTTCTGTGTTCACACTTCCTCGTGAATTGCCAGGCTTGTGTTCTTCTACTACTACTTCTACTGCCAGCCTTCCAACTCCTATTCCAGCTCCTTCCTTCACTCCTCTCCTGCTGCAGCCTGTTATGCCTCCTAGGTTTGGCAATTGGCTTCAGGTGTGAGCCATTGGTTACAATTGTCTGACCTGTGCAAAGGTTGTTAGGCTTAATTGCCCGACTACTACATCTACATGCCTCTTCAGCCCTCTTTGTCTCAGTCCCTATAGAATTCTTGGACATGTAGCTAACTATCAAAGTCAGGTTTTTCTACTTAATTGCAACAGAGGGGCTGTATGGTTTAACTGTGCTAGAGGAAGATGAGTTAGAGAAGACGCAATTTGGACCATTCCTTGTAGTGTACCTGATATTGAGGACGACATTTAGGAACCAAAAAGATTCTCTCTGGGTAGAATATACTTTGGTGTTGCCACTTTAGGGTCTACCACCTTAGTTTTAATAGGAGGTTTAGAGACATTAAAATGACAGTAGGCCACAATCTCTTCTGGTACAGTGGTAAAAGTCTTCCTGTTAGAGGGAGAATATTGTGTTTCATCCCACGGAATCTCATGACTTCCCTGGGTCTTGTCTCCACCCAGGTGATCCTGCCGCAGTACAATAGCCCCTGGGTTGGGATCAGGTAGCGTCTGCCTTCCCTGACCACCTGGGATGAGACTTTAGGCACGGTTTCAGTGAGGGATACCCTTTGCTACGGAAATGTATTTAAAGAGAAGAATGTACCAAACAGAAAGGCATGGGGTGAGGCAATCTGGAAAGTACAAAGACCCCCTCGTGCTACCCTAATTTAGCCCCCCACCCCTCTTCCTGGATTATGAAACCTACCCTTTTGTCTTCAGCCTCCCCTTTTTTTCCTCTTTACAATTTCCAGTGGGAATTTATTGTGAAATACATATCTATATGCCTATCTGTTTGGTTTCATTTACTTGCAGATAAACACATCATTCTTTTGTGGTTTGCAATCTATAAAAGATCACAATTAAGTTCAGGAGACCCGTTGGAGGTGTTCTAGATAGAGAAGGAAGTTGGAGCCATTGTGATAAATATTTCATTAATCGTGATATTTCATAATCTACACGTTTCGTACTTTTCTTCTCCAATTTGGAATTGAGCAGGTATGAGAAATTGGATTGTATGCCAAGTGAGATGATGTAGGCTTCTTGACTTATTTAATGTGCAAAATAAGGATATTTTAAAAGGAAACAAAAAAAAAGGTTTGCAGAACAATATGTTATGTAAATATTCCACTGCATAATGCAAAATTACAGTCATCCTATACTGTCCTTACAATTGTTTGGTTTTTATGAAGTTCGACAGCCATGAGACAGGTTACAAACGCAAGAAAAGGGCGCAGGAATTTAGAGCAGACCTGTAAGGACCTCATGTAAATTCCTCTGCTAGTCTGAATCTAATATTCGTTGAAGAGAAACTGGTTCTTGCTGTGAATCAGTCTGTTCTAAATCTAACAATTATTTGAATGAGTATAGCATTATCCCTGTTGAGAAAGTAAGCTTAATGCCCATCTAAGCATAGTCTATCCAAACACTTAATGCCAATCCAAAGACCCGATTACATTCAAGTAGAACTCAACATTGACTGAAGGAAAATTCCTACACCAACACTGGAATAGTAATTCAACTCTTTCTGCTTCAGGCTTTGCTCTATGAATAAAGTGCAGCACAAGTCTACAAGAGACTGAGAAATGCACAGACCTGATCAAGAGGTGGGTTGGAAAAGGTTGTTGCCATGTTTAGTGGGAGACCGAGGAGTGAAATGAAGTCTTTTGGCTCTCATGCAAATTTGAAGGTCCTGGATAAAAAAAGGCAAGATGCCACTCACTTTTTAAAAAATACTTATCTTTAAATCCATCAGCAAAGCATAATAGTAACTATTTTCACTATCGGCATCTACCATCCATATGCCCTTGCAATACAGTCCCGAATAGATTATTATGGCATACTTTGGAAAGTTTACATTAGTTATTAAACCTATATCCCTAAGCAGCGGGTAAGAGGGTGATGTAACAGTGCATGTAGAATGATGATTGCTATAAACTTGTATTTGTTTGAGAAAATAAAGAGAAACCTAACTCCCCCCCGCCCCCCCCCCATCTATAAGCAGGGTTTCCCTGCCTCAACTAAAATACTAAGGGTGTAGTCAGAATGTCCATATACATCAATAGTCCACCATCCTGTGTCAAACCCTACTTCTCTCCCTTACACTTGAACCTAAAGAAGAGACACTAAATGTTCTAGGTCCAGAACAAATTCCCCCCTTCTTCTGGACTGTCAATAAAAGTTAACTTTCAAATTTGTTTTTTCTTAGGGGGGGTGGGGGGGGAAGGGAGGGGACGGCTGCCTTCCCCAGTTCAAAACTGTTCTCTAGCACACAAAAAAAGTTAACTTTCAAACACTTCTTCTTGCCCATGTCCTTCCACTCTGCCTCAGCAAGTCTTTATAAGTTTGGCTACCAGGAGAATGAGTCCATCCTCCTGGCATCTTAATTTAGCAGCACGACACAGCCAGGGGGAAGGACTCCCTTCCCCTGGTCCAGGTTACCAGGAGAATGACTCCTTTCTCCTGGTATGTAGGCTTCACAGTTCAATAAAACCAGGGGGAATGACTCGCTGCCCCTGGCTTCCCTTTTGCTTTCAGGATTCTCAACAACAGAGTTCATATATTGATAGGGCCCTTGACCCAGGTGCTTCACATGGTGCACTACCCTGCCAAGTACTGCCTAGAGGAAGAAGGCTTGTAGTTTCCATTTGTTATGGGTACGGGTCCCAGACCCATACTTCTATGCTTCTGCAGACTTGGTTTACTCTCCTGCCAAGTACTGCCACAAGGAAAATGACTTGTGTTCTCTTCTTAATATGTGCCTTTAAGGTTGGGGTCTGGGGGTAGTACTCAGCAGGAAGGTATGCCCCATCCCCTTCTGTGCGACTAGGGGCGACTATCAGGAAAGAGCGCGAAGTTTCCACACTACACCACAATCTCCCTCATCCTCCTACCCTATACAAGGCACCCTAGTTCCCCACACTTCCATGTATGTGTGTAGGGGTAGATAAAACAACCCTCATGAGAAACACTGAGACGAAGACTGAAGTACACGAAGAATGGGACAAGAAGGAAGCCAAAAAAAACAGTAGCGATTGATAATGGGACGAAGAAGTGCAGAGACACGAGGAACGCCCCGCAGAACCAAAGTAAGCGTTCCAGTCGATGTGGACAATGTATGAGCATAAAAGGTAAGAAGGGACTCGAAACCGTGTTCAACTCTCCTTGGAGGAACCCAGAGAGAAGTCCTCCTTGGAGGAGGCAGGATCGTGAGAGCCGGAAAGCAGAGGAACTCGACAACGGCATCTGGGATGCTTAGCGACCTGCTGGGAAGCTCACTCACTGTTCGCGGAGGTCGGATGGCCCAGAAGGCTACAGGAGCCAACCTCCAGATGACGACGACCGCTGGGCGTCAGGCAGAGGCAGACCTGCTGCCAGTGAGGAGCAGAGTGCTGCAGAGCCACCACAGCATACAAAAAAGGTGAACAAAGCCGGCAGGAACGGGCCGAGACACAACAAAGCTGCGCACCACCCAGAGAGCGTAGGCAAGGCCCTCAAAAGTACCAGGGTTGCTGGGACACTTGGTGGGGCTTTGGAAGGGTTCAGGAGATACAAAACAGGCTTGGAACCTGCACCCAACTAAGAAGAGAATCACAAATCCTCTTTGGCACAGTACCTGGCAGAGATGTGAGCCAGGACTGCCAGAACAATTAGAGAGAGAAAAACATAGGTCTGGGACCCACACCCCATTGAGAAGAGCATCACGAATTCTCTTCTGCAACACAGCACCTGGCAGGAAAGTGAACCAGGTCTGCCAAAGGAAAGCAGCAGAATCCTACCGGTCAGGGACCCACAGCTACTGGCCAGGGAAACAAGGTGAAAGAAGGACCAAGGGAAGCAAAGCATTCCCCTCCCCACACTCCTCTCCCGGTGGAGTAGAACTGTAAGAAAACAGTACCAAGAAAAGGGAGACATTTTCTTGGTACACCAAGAGAAGGGAGTCATTACCGCCGTCTTTGCAAACTGCTTTAAATAGCCTGAGGAGGGCTTGGGCAAGGGAGTTATCCCCCAGCCTCTGAACTGTGACAAAGTGCCTGAGAAGGGACTGCATAAGGGAGTCTTGCCCCCAGCCTTCGTAAACTGTAATAAAGGGAAGGGGGGACATTCCCCCTACTACGATGAAACTACAAGCCAAGAAAGACCAGGAGAAGGAAGCCATACCCCCTGGTGTTGTATATCGTGAAGCAAAACCAAGGAAGGTTCAGGAAAAGGAGGAGTTCCCCTGGCAGTGTGAGGATACTAAGAACAAGATGCCTGGAGAAGGGAGGCATTTTCCAGGAACCCAATAGTGAAGAAAACTATGGGCAACAAGGAATGATTAAGTTGTAGCTTTACTTTTTGAGTGTGAACTGAGAACTTTACAACACCACAAGCTGGGACTTTGATATCTTGGAAAGGAACGTAGATCTGGAGAAGGAAGTCACTCTCTCAGGTGAAGTTCCCACCTGCCAAATGGAACTATGATCCATTGCCTAGAAGAAAGGGGCCATTCTTCTGGACCAAGAAGATCCACTTCTTTAGTTTAGTTACAAGTGTGAGGGACATTTTGACACATGGCGGTGGACTTTTCATTTACTTGGACATTCTGACAGAACCCTCACTTCCTTAGTGGAGGCAGGGAAACCGCTTAGGGAGAGAGATTTATATTTATTTTATTTATATACAGGAGGAACAATGTTCTCTTGATCACAAAAGAATGTACAATAGATAAGAAATCAGATTTGACAGGAAGAAGTGAGCTTCTTACAATGGGGTGAGTTTGAGGGACATTATGACCTAGTTGTGGAGTAAATGGAACAGTCATCAAGGACAATACAAAAGTGGACATACATAGATTAAGGACAACCAACATTGCAAATGTTTAGTGCAGGTAGGTGGTACAGCCAGCTGAGTTAGAGATGTGAGCATGATGTGTGAAGTGCTAGAATGGAGGCAGAGTAAGTGAGAGGCAGGATAGAGGCGAGGGAAAATGTTTAGCTAGCAGCCAGATGAGAGGTAGGTTAAGAGGTAGGCTTTTAGTTTGCTTTTGAAAAAATCTGTGTGGACTGTTTCTCAGATGTCGGGTGGAAGAGAATTCCATTGAAGTGAAGAAAAAAGAGAGAAAGAGCGGATGCGAGAGGAGCACAGGGAGGGCGAGGAGCCCCAAGGGTAGTTGAGGCAGAGCAGAAATTATGAGAAGGCTTATGGATTTGGATAGAGAGGATACAGTAGTATCTTAAAGTGGATAGATTTGTGAATCAGGAGAAGAAATTTAAATCTGCCCTTGTTTTGCATCATCAGCCATCCAGCCTGTTGACGGTACGAGGAAGTAGATGTGAAGTGAGGGAGTTCGAAGAGAGTCCTGGTAGCAAAGTTAATGATCTTGTCGAGAGGACAGAAATTATAGTTGGGGAGACTAAAGTGGATGCTGGCATGGCAATCCAGTTTAGAGAAGACAACAGTGGTTAAGAGATGCTTGGCAGTGTTGAAGGGAAGAAGGTGCCCGATTTTCCTAATATTTAGGAGGTTGAGGCGAGCTGCTTTTCCAGTTTTGGAGATGAAAGTATAGGTGCGAGAAGGGTCATAGATGACGCAGAGGTTTCGAGCGGAAGAATAGTAGGGGAGTGTCAGATGGGAACTGGATAGGCCCAGGAAGAGATGAGAGAGAGCTTTTGGCAGGGAAGAAGGGGTACCTCTGTTTTGGTAGGCTTAATCGGAGTGTGTGAACCCATCCAATATTTAATGGCAGAGAGACAGTTGAAAATTTTGATAGAGAGATCAGGAGAGTTCAGGAAGAGCGAAGATTTGGGTGTTTTCTGCAAAGAGTTGGTATGACAACCCAAAGGAGGAGATTAGTGCCCCAAGAGCAGAAGTGTAGAGTGTAAAGAGGAGCGGACCCAAGACAGAGCCTTGTGGAACACTAAAAGTTGGAGGCATGAATTGAGAGGTGTTATTTCTCCAGGAGACAATTGGTGAGGTGCAAGGTAGGATTCAATCCAGGCAAGGGCTTGATTGTGAATTCCAAGAAGAAAGAGTATTAAGGAGATCAGAGTGATCAACAGTGTCAAAGGCAGCAGACAGATCAAGGAGAATTAGGATAGGTTTGAGTGCTTAGCAGAGGCGATTCATTTGGACACAGTCATGAGAGCAGTTTCCGTGGAGTGACAGGAGCGGAAACCAGCTTATAGGGGGGTCTCTAAGGTTGTGGATGTCTAAGAAATTAGTTAACAACCCTTTCAAGAGTAATGCTGAAGGAGAGACAAAATGAAAGTTAGCCGGTAGGATCAGGTCATCCCCTTGCTTTTTTAGGAGAGGGATGACCGGGCGGTTTTGAAAATAGAGGGAAAGCAAGCTGAGTCGAAGGACAGGTTGAAGAGTTCAGTGAAGTGAGAGGCCACTATAGGAGCAACAGACTGGACTAGCTGAGGACCAAGAGGGTCTGATGGGGCACAAGAGGGGTTGGACGAGATAGCACTTTGTCAGTATTAGTGTGAATAAGGTGGGAGATGGAGACAGAGGATGAAGGTAGAGGAGATGGAGTGTAAAATGGAAGAGGAGGGAGTGTGAGGAAGGTTGGGAGAGAGTCTCTAACTTTAGAAATGTTTGTAGCTTAGTATTCAGCTAGGTCACTAGCTGCGAGAGTGGAGTCGATAGTCAGACTTGGGATGAGTGAGTTTAGGGTGCCCTGCAGCCGACGAGGATGGTTGATGAGGGTTAGGTAGAATTCCCTTTCAGATCTATCAAGGGTGCACTTGAGAGAGTTCAGGGCGGAGAGGTAGAGTTGAAGGCCCTCATGTGAGTGGGTACACCTCCATTTTTTGCAGCAGCTGACGCATGTCTGTGCAGAGAGAGCGTATGAATGGGGTGACCCATGTTTGAGGATACTGAGACTTGGGGGTGAAAGTGGCAAGTGAGAGGAGAAGGAGTCTTATAGTAGGGAATGGAAGCTGGATACAGCAGTGTTGATTTAAGAGGTATCTGGTGTGAAGGAGAAGAGTGATAACTGTAGGTCGGAGGGCAAGGCGAGAATGGCAGAAGATTTACATTTTCTTTTAGTATTAGGTGAAGCAAGCGATGAGGAAGAGTCAGAGGGTGGAAGGGAGATGGCGATGGAAACAATTCAGTGATCAGACTTGGATGGTGCGACGGTAGTATTAGTGGCTGAGAGAGAGGTGGAGATGAATAAGAGATCCAAAGAGTTACCCCCTGTGTGGGTAGGTAGGTTATGGATAGAGTGGAGAGCGTGGTTACTAAGAAAAGACTGAAGTTCAGATTTCTGAGAAGTGGTTGGAGAGGGAAGGTTAAAGTCACTTAAGAAAATTAGGTGCTGTTTAGTGGAAAGAGAATCAAGGAGTTGCCCAAGATCAAAAATCATCCAGTGGGTCCAGGAGGGTGATAGAAGAGATGTGAACCGAGTGAGGCAGAGCAATGGTAGGGATGGTGAATTCAAAAGAGGTAGGAGCGGGCGTGGCATTGGCAATCTTGTGACTGTTAGCATTCCCTTCTGCCTTAGAGACCCCCAGCTCCTTTGGTGGACTTTAGGACTTAATTTTTATCATTGAGTGAGTGAGACCTTTTTCTCACTCCCTCAAGTATTTTTATCTGATTTGGATTCTGTTTTTTGTTTTTGGAGTCTGACAAACTCCACAGGCATCATCCTTTTATATTGTGACACACTGCAGTGTCAGAGAAGTCCTTTGGATTTCTCTTAAGGTTAAAATACTTTCTCTTGGATAAAATACTGTTTCCAAGAGCAGTAAAATAAAATTGACTTTACTTACCCTTTTCTCTTTGTAGACCCAGCACACACCATCTTATATGGAGTGCTGGGGGGTTACTTAGTATCCCCTTTGTCTACTTTCTCATGTAACATTTTTATGTTACCCTCACTACAATTAATGGCTGGTGGCAGTGGTTTAATTTTCCAACCATTGTGCGTTTTTTACTGCAGGCTGAATCCTCAGCTGCAGTATTGCACCCATAGGTGCCCATTTTGTCAAAAATGGCCTGGTCTTCTTTTCTTGCCATTTCTTGCTTCTGAGGTCCTTCTTGGTTTTTACTCTGCACGCAAAACCAGGCTTGGTCTCTTTGTTCATTTGGTCTTTGGTGGAAATCACGGGTGAAGCCCGCCTCTGGCTCCAGCGTGTCTGGCAGGGCAGGAAGCGAGGGAGATTCCCGAAACTCCCCGAGGTTAGTCCCCTTGGTTACAGGAATGCACCCAAAGGTGATTGGCTGGCTGGCTGTCGGTCCTTGGAGGACAGCCACCTGCTGTGCGAGTGACAGCTAGGCTGTGAATGAATGGGCGAAACCTGCATAAAAGGGGAGGTCTTTTGCAAGGAAGGCAGAGTCGACCACTGGTAGAAGGAACCGAAGAAGAAACTGGAAGAGAAGCTTGCTGCACCCTCCTGGACCATTGGTTTGTCCAGTGAAGCCCTGCTGCAGTGCTGAAGCTCCAATTTTCTTATCGACTAGAGAAGCCCGCAACGGACGACTTCTTCCCTTGCATTTGTGGGACCAACTGACCCCAAGACGAACTTGACTGGAACCCCTCTCCCTGCTGGCTGTACTTCTTCGCTGCTGCAACAGAGTGTCAGGGGACAGGAACACCAGGAACGAGTGCATCATCTTTAAGCCAGACCCGAGCTCCAGGAAGATCCTAAAGACTGCCTCGAAGCAGGACAACCCAAGCCGGAGTCACTTCAACAGAGTGCTGGAACCCATAAGCAAGGGGAGCCCACAAGGTGGCCAACAACCGTGTTGGTGCTACTGACCGGTAGCTGAAACCACAAAGTGATGCTGATCTGGAGTAAGCCCATTGCTGCCGCAGACCTTCAAACCGTAGTGCAGCATTCCCCAGATGTCCTAACTCTTGTCTCCACGACTGAGGCCCAGGAACACAGGATCTGCAGGACTACAACAGGAACAGAAGCAATATGGACCCTTTTCTTCAGACCTAAGGTACTGTCTAACTAGGCTTTCACTTTGGGTCTCCGGTGCTCCCCTGGGGGAGCACCGGAGACCCAAAGTGATAGCCACAGCAGGCAGAAACACCACGCGGTTGTGTTTGAAAACGCTGCAGTTTTTCTTTCTGAGTTTCTCAGGCTCCTCCGAGCCGGAGGAGCCTGAGAAACTTGGAAAGAAAAACCGCAGCGTTTTCAAACACAACGTTGTATTTATGTTTGCGGTCGCTTCAAAAGCGACCGCAAACAAATACGTTTTTAAAGCTGCGGTTTTATTTCTAAGTTTTCCGGACTCCTCCAGCCCGGAAAACTTAGAAAAAAAAACGCAGCTAGTGCTTATTTAAGAAAATAAATAAATAGCACTTACCGAGATTCAGCTGCAGCTTTCCTGCTCTGGTCTCCGGTCCCCGTCCTGCGCGTACAGCACCAATGAAGGAAAAGCCACCCAGCGGTAGCTTTTGTTTACTACAGCTGGCTGGCTTTTCCTTCATTAGTGCCGCAAAAGCAAAAGCCAGCACAGGCGGGCATCCATTTCACAAAATGGATGCGCCCATGTGCTTGCTTTTGCGAATTTTGAGCTTGAATAGCTCAAAATTTTACATAGGAAGTTTAAAAAAAAAAGTGCTAGTATTTTTTTTTAATGTTGCCTATCTATTTTTTAAATAACATTTTTTACTGGACTATCCCTTTAAGTGTAAAGTGATATCAATGTCCATAGTGCCATAGCAATTGAAGTCACCTCAGGGTGTAGAAGTGTGCGTGTGTGACATCCCAAAAGGGCATCTACTTAACTGAAAGAGTATTTTTGAAGTGCATTTTATTGTTGCCTATTGCCCTTTCTAAAGAAGGCTTATTTTAAAACTGAATGTTAAATTAATACATAATAATTTTAATAAGAACCCCTGAGTAGAAGTGTTATGTGAATACTTGTCGCTGTGAATCTCTATGTTGCACCTCTACAGCTCACATTGACCCCTCTTGAGATAGGTCTGGCTGCTCAGTCACTCTACCAACTTGTGTAGTACAGACCTCTGCCAAAGGTTGGGTTCCCTATTGCCAAAAGGACAAGGCTGATGTAGTCTGCCACAGGGTTACTACATACAATCTTGCCTAACAGTGACACAATGGTGGGTGGGTGAAGAGTGTAGGTGTCGGACACCTCCACCTCTGCCAGTGTCAGATGGGGAAACCCAGGTTTCAGTGATAGAATGTCTAGGAGAGGAGAGCTGGAGTGAAAGTCATTGATAAAGTAAGTCTTGTTGCATACAGACTGAGCATTCCAGAGAGCAATGTTCAGTTGAGGTAAGGAAGAGTTAAGAGATACGAGGTGGCTAGGTGATGGAGGAGGTATGGTTAGCTCGTCGGCTTTGTTTGTTGGAAGGAGGTGGAAGAGAAATTGAGTAGTGCGAGTTTTAGAATAGAGATAGGAAAGGAAGAAGTTGTAGCGTGATTGAAGAAAGCGTAGGAAGAGGTGGTTAGGAGGAGCAGGATTGAATGTATTATAGGTTAGTAGCAAAGTGTGTAGAGACAGTACAGTAATTAGGAAGCTTGGGGTACTCGCAGGTGCAGGGAGAAAGGTAAAAGCCAAAGGCACTTAACGGTTTCACCCTTAACTGGGATGCCCTTGGCTGGACGCCCCTAGGAAGTTCAGAAGGGATGACCTATGTTCTTGTCACCTGATTGCCTAGTCCATCAATGTATGGTCTCTGATAGGTTCTGCTGTTTCTGGGATGAGGCGATTTCTTCCTGATTGGGGTTGCCAGGGGAGTCTCTTGTGGCTTTCGGTTGGAGATGGGGTTTGTCCAAGATGGCTGCAGGAAGGTTTTATCATTATTTTAATTAAATACACCTTTCTGCCAACAAGCATGCCACGTGTGCATCAGTCTCCTCCTTCTGCACCCTTACAGGGAGTATTGGTAAAAGGGTTAGGATCTAGGGGATATGGAGGGGTGTTGGGTGAGGGATGTCATACCACATTCTTCCAAGATGTTCTCCCTTGTCCCCAGAGGGGAGGTCTCTTCCCAAGAGATCCTTCCGCTGAGTACCACCCCAAGGGGACTATCTGGTAGCTGCCTCACCACCCTGGCCAAATGGGAAGGTGCTCCCCCCTGAGAAGAAGAGACAACATCTCGGGATTCATCACAGTGAACATGATTAAGATGGGACTTTGCCTTCTGCCTTACCACCAAGTGAGCTGTGATGCTGGGCTCAGAGGTTAGTGGGGTACCCCTCACCCCTTCCCTGGTGACCTGCGCCCTACCATGGTCAGGTGCTTGCCAAATGGAACCTTCAGAAGGACTGGTCCTCCAATGTGACAGAGTAGTGCGAGTAACGAGGGACCAGATAGACAGACTACCTTTTAACCCTCATGCACCATCCCTGATAAACCAGAGTTTATCTTGTGTCAATACAGTGCATCACAGATTACCCCATTAGGTCTCTTGAGTTCATATGACCCCTTTTTCTCATATTGACTGATCAGGATGGTGTTGGGTGTGGGCCTGTGCCTCAGACAGACAGACAGACAGACAGACAGACAGACAGACAGACAGACAGACAGAGACAGACACACACACAGCGTCTGGTGCTCATGAAGTCCCGGCGGCAACTGCCGTTCGGGATGCGTTTATTCTAAATGCGCATGTGTGGGCCCGAACGAGGCTCGCGCATGCGCACACGTACTCGCAACGTAACATCCCTCCTTTTCTTTAACCTCCTTTTCTTTAAACAAAAACAATTAACAACATAACTCAAACAGGACTCAACGTGAGTCATTCACCATGGTGTGCTATCGGCTCAGGCTCCTGAGTCCATGATATAGTCCTTGAATCGCACCGGGGGTTGACGCCCCTGTCTCGCTGGGTACCGGCTGCTGCTCCCTTGGGTCGGCAGCGGTACAACATCTTCTGGCGGAATGTCTGCCGGCCTGTCATCTTCGGGGAGGTCTTCGCTCACCTCTGGTCTTACAGTCTCCTCCAGCACTCTCTCTCTGGGACTCACATCCACTTTCTTGAAGAAGGATGTGTTCCATGTTACTGTTCCTCTTTCACTGGCCGCTGTTACCATCACTCCTTTTACGTGGGTGACTGTCCAGGGTTGCGGCTCATACGTGAGCTACAGTTTCCCCCTCAGGACGGCGGTTCTTGACCAGCACGGAGTCCCCCACAGATACCTCCTTTTCCAGTAGGCCTCTCCTCTCACTCTCCTTCTCGTTCCTGGCTGCTCCCTCTTGCCGAACCCTGGCATCGTCGATCACGCCTGGCGCACGTCCCTCCATTTCCGGAAGTTGCCCCCCTCGGGCAACGTCCAAACAGGGCTTCAGCGGGGGCGACTCCCGTCGATTGGTGGGGAGTTGTTCTATACTCGCGTAAGAATTCAAACAGGTTTCTTCTCAGTTCACCCCCTCCGTTCGCGGAGATGCTGAATATTTTGTTCAATGTCCTCATAAATCTCTCCGCTTCTCCATTCACCCTGGGCCATAGTGGCATTACCTTCTGGTGTTGTATCCCCCTCTCCTTCAGGTACTGTGCAAACTGGTTCCCCCGTGAACTGGGGTCCGTTGTCCGAGCAGAGGATGGTCGGGAATCCGTGGGTCGCAAACATTTTCTCAAGTGCCAAGATGGTGTGATCACATGCGGTGGAGTCCACCAACTCTACCTCGGGGTACCTCGACCACTGGTCCACCACGGCCAGGAAGTACATCCCTCTACCGGTTGAGCCAAAATCTGCGTGGACTGTTCCCCATGGGAGTTCGCTTCTGTCCATGGAATTTATGGGAGGTGCCCTTTCTGCCGGGCTTGCCGCTTGACACGATAGACATCTTCACACATGTCCTTCCACCTGGTCCTCTAGGTCGGGAAACCACACCTTTGGTATCAGCCACGCTTTCGTATTCGCGACTCCCTGATGACCAGTGTGCACCAGTTCCAGTACTCGGGGTACACGTGCACGTGGAATAACTATCTGTCTGCCTCGTAGGAGTAGGCCCTCTTCTGAGATTGAGAGTTCATCTCATCTTCCACAGTGTCTGCAGATCTCTCTGCGCTCTCTCCTCCCGCCTTGTGTTGTTATTCAGGACCTCCTTCCATTCTGCATTCCGTATGGCCAACTGTATTACCTTGAAAATTTCGTCATTGTTGGATTCTCTGGCGACAACCTTCCTTGACAGTGCCACCGGCATGGCCACTTCCACAATGTTTTGAATGATCTTGACACGCAACAATCTCCCATTGACCTTGCTCCTTTTGCCTGTTTGGGTGGCGGGATAGGTAGTCCACGGGGTTGTTCGTCCCAGGCTTGTACACCAGTTTCACCCCATACTCTATGAGGGGGAGCATCCAGCGTTCAATGCGTGGTGGGGGCTTGGATGACACACCGGACAGGATTGTTAACAGCGGTTTGTGGTCGGTTACTACGACCACCGGTTTCCCAAGGATGTAGAGGCGAAAGTGCCGACAGCCCCACAATATCGCAAGTGCCTCCTTTTCGATTTGGGAATACCTCCTTTCAGTATCTGTCAGGGCCTTGCTTGCATATGCGATCGGGCGCATGCTTCCCCTGCCAGCCCGGTGGGGTTGGGAGCTGTACTGATGCAGGCGGCTGCATCAGTACAGCTCCCAACCCCACCGGGCTGGCATCCACTACCATCTCAGATTTCGCCGTGGGATCAAAGTATGCCATAGTGTCCTGATCCGATAGCGCTTTCTTGATGTCCTGGAATGCCTCTTGTTCCTTATTGTCCCACGTCCACGGCACATCGTTCATTGTCAGAGCTCGGAGCGGTTCTGAGAGTGAAGCAAGACCTTTTATGAAGCGTCCGCAGTAGTTCACCATTCCGAGGAAGCTGCACACCTCTGCAGGCGATTCGGGCGCAGCGGCCTCACTAATGTCGCTGACTTTTTCCGGGTCAGGGGATATAGCCTTTGCATGAAAAATGTATCCAAAAAATTCTATGCGATCCCGAAAGAACTCGCACTTGCCGCGATGTAGCGTCAGGCCTAGCTCGTTCAGTCGCTGCAGTGTCAGTTACAGCCGCTTCATATGTTCCATTTCCGACAACGCAAACACCAGAATATTGTCGCTCATGTTGAGCACTCCCCTAAGGCCCGCTAGCGCACCTCTTATAGTGTTCTGAAACACTTCGGCGGCAGAGGACACGCCAAAGCCGAGTCGCTTGAATTGATAGAGCCCTTCGTGGGTGGTGAAAGTTGTTATGTACCGCGAGTCCGGGTGGAGCTTGAGCTGATGGTACCCGGACCGCAGGTCTAGTTTAGAAAAGACCTTGGCCCCCTGCAACTCGCTTACAATATCGTCCAGCGTAGGAGTGATGTGGCGTTCTCTTTATAGCGGCATTAGGTAGCCACATGTCCACACAGATGCGGACAGCACCTAGTTGCTTTGGTTTAGACGCTACTACAATAGGCGACACCCAGGGCGTGGGCCCCTCGACTTTCTCGATGATGTCCATCTCAATTAGTGTCTGCAGTTCTTTTTCCACTTGCGGCCTAAGGTGAAAGGGTATCCTCCGGTGTTTGAGCACAGTAGGCCTTATCGTCTCGTCAATATGTAGGCAAAATAGGAGCCGCTTTGAGTTTGCCCACCCCTTAAAAAATGCTTGCAAACCTGTTCAGGAGCTGTTCAATGTCTGCCTGATACACTGCCAGTGCAAGTGGACGATGTTGAGCACCTCTGATGTGGCGCAGCTCAGAGGAGAGTGGGGACTGACGTCGGTTACGTAGAAACGAGCCTGGATTGCATTTGGGCCGTGTGTCACTGGTACGACGAATACTCCTTGTGTTGGCAAGGGTGTGTCGCCACCAAACGTGTAAATTTTCACCTCAGATTGGTCAAGCTGCGGTGGGCCTGGGATTGCCATGTAGTGCTCCGTGGCCAGCACACACACCGAGGCTCCTGTGTCAATAAGGACTGGTGTAGGGGTGCCCTTAATGTCCACGACACAGGTGGGTTGCCTCCTTCTCTTGGCTCCTGTGGCAATGTTCAAAATAAAGAAGATCTCTTCATCTTCCTCCTCCTCCGCAATGTTTAGTCTCTGTGCATCTTGTTCCAGCGTGGCTATGCTCCGCGGCCTCCTGGAATTGCTCCCACTCGCACTAGCGGGTCCCCTGTGTGTCGTCACTGGAGCCACCGCTCAACACATCCTTGCGTAGTGGCCTGGTGTGTTGCACCTCCCCCATACCCTTGACTTTGCTGGACAGTCTTCAGCGTGTGGCAGATCGTACCCGCAGTATTGGCATACCGCTGGAGAACCCCCGAGTAGGAGATGTGTCCTGGCGCTTCTGGCTCCAGCGGGCTTTTGACGGGGTAGATTTCCCTATGGCGAATGCTTCTTCCCCCTTGCTCGGGCGTACAGCCGCGTCCATTTTCGCTCCCCTGCTCTCGGCGAGCTCGTATATCCTGCCATTGTCCAAGATTTGTGCTAATGTCATGCCCGGTTCTCGCAGGATCTGCCTCCTTAACTTGCTGGAGCTACATTCTTGTATCAACTGGTTCCTGATCATCCCCTCCTCATTGTCCCACCTGCACGCGCTCGACAGTTGACGCAGTCATGCGCAGAACTGGTCCAGGGACTCGTGACTGTGTTGTTTTTCCCCACACATCACGAACCTGTCAAAGTCTACATTCAACAGTGGGATAAAGGGATTCTGAAGAACAGTTTTGACGGCAGCATAAGTTACCACTTAAATGTTCAGTGAGTCATAGATGCGCAACATCTCCGTACCTGCGGAGCACAGCAGCGTAGCGACCTTCGCATCATCAACCTCCTCCTCCCCTGTCGCTCTGAAGAACATGTCCAGCTTTTTAATCCATATAAGCCACTTGGGCCCCAACTTTGAGGGTGGGCCAGAGGTGTCGAACTCCTGCATAGTCGCCAACGAGCCGTGCTGTCACTGTGCCACTCTCGCAGGTGCTGCAGTCTCTCCATCACTGTCACCCATACTCGCAGGTCGCACAGGCACCTCACCACGTAATTGACGCCGCAAACCTGTTCTTCACAAGTGGCTCCTCGTTCTGTACCACTGACCTGGGCATGTAGACAGTGTTTTCAGCAGACTCCACAGCAGGCTCCACCTTCAGTGATCCACTGTAGTCGGGCCCCTTGGCTTGGGATGCTGGCTCCCCATTTTGCAGTGAAGAATGGAGGCCAAAATTGCGGCTCTCCACACTGGAGAACCACAAAGGTTCCAAAAATGTGTATATTTCTTTTTTTTAGCCTGTGGGCAGCGCACGAGCACCCTTGCGGGCCGCAACTGCGCCACGAGCTGAATCCAAGATGGCCGCCCGTTATCGTGTCGGGTCCGGGCTGCGTCGGAGGAAGGATGTGTGATAGTTACACTTGCGTGCAACTATGAACCTTCTCCTGGCAGTCCTCGTCGCCAATGTTGGGTGTGGGCCTGTGCCTCGGGCCGCCTCACTCACACTCTCATACAGAGATGCACTGAGACGCGTCTGGTGCTCATGACGTCTCGGCGGCAACTGCCGTTCGGGACGCGTTCATTCTAAATGCGCATGCGTGGGCCCGAACGAGGCTTGCGCATGCACACACTTACTCGCAACGTAACAGATGGCAAGGGGGGTTGGAGAAGGGTTCTGTGAGATAGATTTGCAGGTAGGAATCATGGATAGAGAAACGCAATTTACAAATGTTGCATAAAGAATCAAAGATGGTGTAGGAGCCACTTATAGCCAAGTATACTCATAGGCATGGATCCACATGTTCAGCTAAACAGACTAATCACTTCAACTCGGTGCACCAAACATCTACAAAGAGCAATCCATAAACCAAGTACCCACAATCCAGGCATTTGGAGGTGGTTTGCAGCTAGCAATCAGGGACGCTGCAAGGAAGCAAAAAGCTACCTAGACTTTGTAGGAGGTAGTGAGAGGAGTTCAGGAGGTAGTGGTGAGAACAGGCGAGGAGGATGAAAGAACCAAGAAGGGGGTTAAGAGAATTTGAGAAGGCAAAAACAAGAGCCAAGAGGGGTGGGCAACCCCTCCCCCCACACCTATAGAGTGGGTGCAGGTAGGAATAAGCATGGGGAGAGGTGCAGAGGGGTCGGAAGCCCGGCTGGAGATGTGGCGAACCAGAAGGAAGAGTCAGATGACTTAGGGACATGTTAAATATGGTTTTATTCTAATAAAAACTCCTGACTTGCCTATTTCTATGGGGAAAATTCCCTACCTATGAAACTAAGGGTGCTATTTGAAGTCCAAAATAAAAGTCTTCCATCCGAATCCTAATTGCTACCTTGCCCTACCACTTTAGAAAAACAAACAAAGGAGGAGACCGGGGCACGGTCTCTGGGTTACACTTCTGCATCAACAGTTCAGAGCTTTCTTGCAGATGTTCGTTCAAAAGAAAGGTTCAATATGTTTCTGCATACTCAGTCTTTTGAGAACAATCTTGTTGCTCTTGGAATCCCTGAAGTCTTATGGCTCTCTGGGAGACTTGTTTACTCTCGGGTATAAACTTTATATAGGGCATTTGCTCAATCCGGTTACTCGGGTTACCGTAACCTCGCTAGCTTCCCCATCTTGGATGCAAATGTTTGTATTCAACTGCATTTGATTCACATAATCGAGATCCAGTATTACCTGGTGGCAAAGTTTGTATACATGTCACTGTTTGGTGGTTTCAAAACAAAGTAACATTCTTTCCAATTCCTATATAAACTGACACAATCTGTTGTCACAGCGTGGTAATTCAATCCTCAACAACAGTGTGCTGCCAGTGAACAAACCAGAACATTGGTCAAATAGATCAGTATAGAACCCTAGTTCATCTTCCAACGGGACCACACATGTTTTCTAAGGCAATATCCTGTTGAATGTATGCCCTTAAGCGCTATATACTGTGGGAGTTGGGGGGAGAAGGAATCTTGACACATTTTGGACATGTTTAACCTCTTAGATGCAGAGGACGAGATACCTCATCCTTTTTATCGTTTACCTTTGGGGGAGAGAATCACCCCTCTTCCCGAGGAGCGCCAATGTTCCCGACGCCCAAGCTATGAAGAGGAAGACTGCCTGGGGCTCGGGGGACCGGCGTGTTGACATCAGCGCACACTCACACAGAAGTGTTATTTGAAGCCATGTTGATCAGGCAGTGTTTTCCCGATTTGGTTGTGGCAGGGCTTGTTGGAAAGGGGAAACTCCCCTTTCCAACAAGCCCCAACACAAGCAGATTGCTGATCAAACGATCTGACAAGAATTACCACTGGACCACCAGGGAATTTATGTTGGGGGGCTGGATGACCCCCCCAGGCTAAACTGCCCCTCACGCCCACAATGACCTCCGTCGCAAAGATGGCAAATTGTTGTTTTGCCTTCTTTGGGGGCAGATTGGTGCTGTTTGCCCCAATTTGCCCCCAAGGAAGGCAAAACAACATTCCACTAAATTGGTAGTGGGAAGCTTGGGGACAGGAGGCTGGACAAACCAGCCCCCTACAAATCCCCCCCTAAGGAGGCGCACATCCTTGCTGGTTGCTTGGTGGTGGGGGGGCAACATTGGGCTTCAGGCCCGATTTTGCCACCCCTGGAAAGCGCACTAGGCCACCAGGGAAATAATTTTGGGGTGGGTGGCCCCCATGGCCCAAACATTCCCCCACCCTGAAAAGTGCCCAAAAGATGTCGCAATGTTGTTTTGCCTTCTGTGAGGACAAAGTGGTGCTGCTTTGCACAGATTTGACCTCTCAAGGAAGGCAAAACATACCACTACATATATCGTGGCAAATTTGGGGGGCAATCAGGGGGCTGGCCCTGTGCTTGTGGGCCGGACCCCCAGGAATCTCCACCAAGGAGAGGCAGATCCTTTATTTCCTTGGGGGATAATTGAGGGTCAGGCCCCATTTTGCCACCCTTGGGAAGCAGCAAGGACCACTAGGCCACCATGGAAATGATTTTAAGGGTGAGGGTCAGTTTTGCCTATAGTGGGCCTCCACCCCCAAAATAGTTTCACTGGTGGCCTAGTGGTCCTTGCTGCTTCCCAGGGGTGGCAAAATGGTGGCGTTTTCCACCAATTCACCCCCAAGGAAGGCAAAACATATCACTGTGTATGTAGTGGCATATTTGGGGGCATCAGGGGGCTGGTCCTGTACCTGTGGCACAAGGATGGGCAGATACGCTGCTTCCCTGGTCAGGCATAATTGGGTCATTTTCCTCCATTTTGCCCCGCCTGGGAAGCAGCAATGGCCACTAGACCACCAGGGATTTCTTGTAGGGGTGTGGTGAAGTGGGCCACTTAGCATATACGGGGCCCTCTCCCCCTCTGGACCCAAAGGGGATGGGGTATGCAGTTATTGCCCTCCGTGGGGGCAGATAATAATGTATGTGTGTTTTTGTTCTTGGCACATGGTGTGATGAATCAGTAACGATTCCTTTCAGAAACAGGTCCTGAGACATATGGCCAGGGAAGGACAGGCGCTTCCTGATCCTGACCCTGTGGTTGGTTTTCTGTGGGAGAATCACATTGAGGCGGGTCGGGGTAGTGGGGTTCAGGGGACAGGCCAGGAAGCCCATAACCCCACACTTTTAATGGCTTTTTGCAGCACAGAAGAAGCCAAAGTCTGATTTTGTTGTTGGGGACTACAAGTCCCATAAGTACTGGGACGAGGAAGAGGGCTGACGAGTCATGCTGTAGTAGTAGTCAGGGAATCAAGCCTGGCCGCCCAACACCTTAGGGAAGCTGAGACGCTTAAAAGGCCCCCTCAGGTGCAGGCAATTAGAACGAGCCGGAACTGTGGCTGGAGTGTATGCAGTAGTAGCAAAAGGAAGGAGGCATAGGGTTGGCAATCCAGGCAGAAGTGGGAGAAGCAAAAGGGAGGCTGGGATTCTGATGCAGCAGATTGCACCTGCTTAACTCTCCCGTCAGGGTCCTGTTCACCCAAACTCTGGTGTGCAGAGGCTGCGCAGCAGAAGGTGTGCATGAAGGCTGTCTCATGTGAGCCGAATTGCAGAGATTGTGCAGCAGGAAGCATGTCATAGACCGTGGTGAGGAGCTGCAGTGAAGCCGTGGGTTTCAGGAGCGTGAGGGGCTCCTTAATTGATATCCAACTGGAGACTCCTTCAGTGAGGAAGGGTGAGGCTCCCAAGTGAAGCCAGAAGTTGTCGCAAGTGAAGAAAGGAACACAGAAGCCAGTGAGTTAAACCAGGCATGCCAATTCCTTGCATGAGCACTGCCAGTAACAGTATCCAGCTAAAATAATCACTTGTGTATGAGTAGAAGGGATGTGAAGTTAATCATCGAGACTTACAAAGGAAAACTTGAAATGTAGCACTCGCGTAGGATCGGGTATTCTCCCTTTCACTAGGGTGACAAACGCTACGAAAAGCAAGTGTTACATTTTAAATCATGAAAAACACATGAAGTTGTCACATGTGCCTAATTACGATTCTAGGAGGAAGAGTGACCTCTGAATCTGGATTAACAAAGTCAACAATTGCTAACAAAGATTGTCAAGTGTTTAAACATTATTTGGAGTTGGAGGGAGGAAACATTGCCCAATCCAAGAGTATTTTCCGAATTGAGACTGAAACTTACTTTTCCCAAAGCCAGCGAACAGTTTAAACAGTACTGTGAGCCAAATAGCATTTCAGCATTGCCTCAGATACAAGTGTGCAAGCATTACCTGAAGTCAAGAGTGGTAACAAAGCTTCTGGGAAATTATCGTGGCTAACAGTTGGTATTGGGATAAAGGCAAGGTTGGAAAAAGAAAACATGCTACTTATATTCTTTGAAGTTGATACAACCTACATTGCCAAAAACTGTAGGAGAAGAAGGGAAGTATGTTCCAAAGTCAATTATAGGTTGTTGCTGTGGCAGGCAGACAAGAAAGGAAATGAGACAGCCCCTCTATTTAGAGGAAGAGTGCTTGGTCTACTTGAAGTCAGAACCAAAACTTGTGTGAAGTCGCAAAGTACAAGTGCTGTGAAATCATCCTGACAAAGATATCTGCTGTGACTCCTAATCTTGTGAAGAGAGACATTAAGTGTTAACCAACAACTGTAGTTCCTTACATTTACAGAGGTTTTATTTTTTTTGAACTGTGGCAAATTCTTCTTGGATAACAGTTGTGGCAAAGCATCGTTGCTGGGAATAACATTGATGCTATTTTGTAGAAGTGGACAGTCCTTATTTCACCAAGAAGAAAAAGTTTGCGTTTGGAACTTTGGTTAACACATCTTTACTTTGACATTGAAACATCAAGAACTGAATTGCAACTATTACATACATGGATTTCCTAGTTTCTTTTTGTTGAACATTGGAGCTGAATTTACCTTGAATCCTGGGGAAGGGAGCTCACCCAGGTTACTAAGAGGTTATCAAGAAACTGTGAATATTATTGTTAATTTTATTTGGATTGCCATATGTTTTCTTTGTGTATTTGATGTTGGAGTGTGAGGGCCAGACATCCTGTGTTAAGAGTTTCCCTTTAGTTTTGATAGCCAAGGAAATCCTCGTCGGAGTAGAGATAGTGAGGCGTTTACATATTTTGAACAACCATACAAAAGTTGACCACCTCACATTGCAGACCCCTCACAATGGGCAGTGCTGGAAATGGACAACATTTACTGGGGAAACTTTCATCCCTGCCATCTCCCTGCACTCCCCACCCCCTGCCCCCAAAATCAATCCTGTGTAGTGCAGAGAGGCAGACAGACTGGCCACCCAGTCCTCCATGTGCAAGTCAGCTGAGGTTCTCTTGTCGGCCAGGCACTGTGCTGCCCAGGAAAAAAACTAAATTGCCATCTCGGTAGAGCGCCCCCAGCAGGCCACGCTCTGCTGGGGCATGGCCCTTGGCCAGTGTGAGGAGGTGCAGTGGGTTAGCCACAGAGCCCGTCTGGGGCAGCGAGAACCAAGTGGAGTACAGACAGGACCCATACAAAGTATCTACTGTAAGCCGGAGAAAGGTGATTATTAAGTGTGCTGCTGTCAAACAATGTGTAAACAAATTAGCCAACTGTGTACCTATAAAATAACTATTCTGATTGCCCCTTGCTCCCAGAAGTATTACAGTGGGATCCTAGGATGGAGTGACGATGATTAATTCCTTAATGCAGGATAAGATTCTTTTCCAACACTTTTCTATTTTGGGTCATTGCCACCAAATAAGACCCATTGAGCCACACTCCCTCCACAATAGCGGATAGGAGGAACACAGAAACCTTCTATGGGCACCTTATATGTATTTTCCAACTGTTGGATGTTGGTACACAGGTTCTTCCCACTTTGCCAAATCTCCCAGCATAGTTCTGTACACCAAGGAAGCCAGATGTTTCTCAATGGGATTTAATAGTAGATATTCAAATTCTGTAGGGACCTATTAAATGTCCATATTCTCCTCAGAGGCCAACTAGTATTGAAAATTAAAACATCTAAAGTTTTTGGTTTCTCTATCTCAAAATTTCTCTTCACATCTTCAAAAGAGAAAAGCATTGAATTCTTTCGAACAGCTGACCCTCTGAAACTACCTTGTGATTTCCAGGCCCTGTGATAAGGTTTTAGTGTGTCAAGCGAAAATTCAGGCTTGTCCTCAATGGGCATAAGGGAGCCCCTTCTGCAAGAAAGAATGTCCTATGTGCCCACTGTTAATAACTTATATTAACCTCTGCTAACAGGATCATTGCTTCTTCAAACAGGTAGATAGCCAAGCTAGCTCTCGAGTGATACATTGAAGAAAGACCCCTCAGTGACCAGCAAATAAATATTTTTCGATATCTGGCAGTCTAGTCCCCTTAGGTATTCATGGGAGATTGCCAGCCCAAATAAATGCTATATACTTTTGTTAGGGAGTTTTTCCCAAGTTGCTGTCTGTGACAGTACTTGGAAAAGCCCACATTTTACGTGACAGAGTTGCACCTCTTAGTTTAGGCCTGTACTACCCAAAGGTTTGGTAGCTATGGCTGAGCAGCCAGGCTTAGTCTAAGGCGGCAGAAGGGCTATAGTGAGGTACACAGTACTTGGCGCATACACTTAGTTTAAGTAAACACCGACACACTAGATGTTATATGAAGTAGGGATTTATCGTATATACACACAAGGTTGTAAAAGTGAGGTAAGTACTATTAACACATTAATATCACAGTAGAATAAAAGGTATCACACTTATCAAATATGAAGCAATGCAAAGACAGAGAAACTATTGATACTTAGTAGCAAACAGTAGATAAACGCTTGTACTTCAATTAACCCTGCTTAAGAAATCTTTCAATGTCAATCCCTCTACTAAGTGAGTCTCACAGAGTCAAGGGGGATACTGGGGATCCAGGGACCAAGGGCTGAGGAGGATAGAAGTGCAAGTAGGATACAGAGCAGAATCTATGAAGATTTCTTCAGGTCTTGCATGTAATTGTTATTTTCTTTTTTTTCCTAACTCATTTTATTACGTTTTACAGAACAAACAAAAACAATACGAATATACATTGGCAACACAAGCAGCGGGGCCGTAAGCGAACAGTGTGGATGGTAAACATTCTAAGCCATACATGGAGCACCAGAGTTCAGACCGCGGGGTGGAGGGGGGAAAAGGGTTTCCAATGAGCGAGGTTCACCGGAATTCCTTTAGAACGCACTTCAGCGTTCCGGACACAGTCCTTATTCCTCCCACTGCCCCCATATTTTCCCGAAATTTACGCGGGCACCCCCTTGCAGTGTAAGTACATTGTTCCAGGGAGGCACATTTCGTTAGACCATCGCTCTAAGCGTATTTTGTCCGTAGAGCCCCAGGTGGCCGCAGTTAGTCTCTTTCCCACCCCCAGCGCCACCCCTAGGAATGCTTTTTCATATTTTTTTAAGTCTGTTTCTCCCCACACCTCCAGCAGTATCAGTTTTGGGTCTCTTGGTACTGGGGATCCCCTTATCCCGGGGAGTCTAGTGATGCACGCCGTCCAGAACTTCTGTAATACTCTGCACTCCCAGATCATGTGGAAAAAAGGTGCCTTCTGCTCTTTTACATCAGAGACATTCCCCATCATCGGCCCCTCCCCATTTAGCCGTCATTGTTCTAGAGTAGTATGACCTGTGTAATATTCAGAGCGGTATCAGTCTCAACTTGGCATCAATACCCATTTCTCGGGGGAACATCAACGCCTCCATCCATTATTCCGCATCTAACGTGCCCAGGTCTTTTTCCTATTTTTCTTTCAGTTTTGTGAGTTCTCTAGTGCCAAAGGAGTCGAGCGCCTGTTAGAGAGTGGAAGTGACCTTAGACAGGATGCAGTCTGGGAGAACATTTGTTTCTAGAGGGGAACAGGCGGGTACGTCAGCAAGGCTCGGGAATTGGGTGTTGATGGCATGTGTGAGCTGTGCGTATCTAAAGCGGTCCATAGGTTGCAACACGTATTTCCCTTTCAGGGCTTCAAAGTCTATCAGTCGCCCCCCCTGAATGATATCGGCCAGTCTGCATAGGCCTCCTCTCTCCCAGGTTACGAAGTGTCCCATTCTCTGTATTTCGGGGAGGTGTGTGTTGTGCCACAAGGGTTGGATCAGTGTTGGCATACCCCCCCCCACCCATCCTATGTGTCGGTGAGCTTCCTCCCAAACTCGGCGGCTATGGAGTGCCCTTCTTGGTATCCACTTCAGGCTTTTGTTATCGTCGTACAGTATCCGGAGGGGGGAGGCCAGGGGGGGGGAAGAGTAGCTATCAACCAATTCTACCCCGATAAGTGGGAGCCCTGGGTCACCATGCAGCCATTAGTTTACCGCCCCTGCCTGTGCGGCCCAGTATTAGATGCGAATATTCGGTAATCCTATACCACCTTCCCATAATGAGCGTTGGAGTCCTGAGCGCAATGCAGGGCTGCTTCCCACCACAGAGCAGTGTACGTAGAGTCTTATCATTGGCTGCAAAGGTTTCGTTGGGGATCGGGAGTGGGCATTCTGTAGGATGGAAGAGCCTTGGGAGCGTCATCATTTTAAACAGTGCCGCCCTCCCAAGTAGCGATTGTGTAAGAGACTGCCTGTGTGAAACATCGTACATGAATCTCTCCACTGCCGGTTGCAGGTTAAGTCTGAGGAAATCATCTAGTGCCGGACTGACCCATATGGCCAGTTAGGTGAAGCCCAGTACCGAGACAGGATATGGACAAGGTTCGGGGATAGCTGCGTCACCTCCCTGAATAGGGAAGTATATAGTTTTTTGTATGTTCACGCAGAATCCGCAAAGTGTTGATATTCCGCGAGAATTTTGGCCACGACCAGGCAGACCACCACTGGGTTGCTGAGGTATATGAGGAGGTCATCTGCATACAGCGAGACTCTTCTCAGTTCGGCCAGGTAAACCCAGCCCAGTGTGCGTCTGTCTTAGTCTGATCGCTAGGGGTTTGATTGCAAGAAGGAACAATAGGGGTGAGAAGGGGCAGCCTTGCCTGGTTCTGCGACCCAGCGGGAACATCCTGGATGATCTCCCGTTTACCTTACAAATGCTTCGGGAAGAGCATAGAGGAGTTTGACCCATGACATGAAGCCTTTCCCGAATTTGATCCGCCTCAGGATCTCCCACAGGGCATCCCACCCCACCGAATCAAAGGCCTTCTCAACGTCGACCGCAAAAGGGGGCCAACCGGTCCGGGATCTCCGATGCTCGCTCTAGGGCAATTTGGACTCTGCGTAGGTTCCTTCGCGTGGATTTGCCTGGCATAAATCCAGACTGGTCTGGGTGGACTAGGGATTCTATCACCCAGAGCATTCTGTTGGCTAGTACTTAGGCCAGGATATTTGCTTCCCCGTTTATTAGTGATATGGGCCTATAAGAGGCACAGCGCTCTGGGGGTTTCCCAGGTTTGGGAATCACCACGATGCAGGTCTTCCGGAGGTCCGGGGGGGGTGGGGGAGGGAGGGCACCCAGCTCTTTGCTGCGGAGGAACATGAGGTGCATGTGCCCTGTTGGTATCCCGCCCAACCGTTTCCATGTCGCCACTGGAAAACCATTAGGGCAAGGAGTCTACCCCGATTGCAGCTGTGTGAATGCTTCACCAACCTCTTCCTCACAAATCACAGAGTCTAGGTGCTCTGCCTTGAGAGCTGAGGAATAGTGATCGAATCAAGGAAGTTCGGTGTGCCTAATGTGGACCTTGCCGCTGGGGAAGGGGGGGTGGGAAATACAGTTGTTCATAGTAATTGGCAAACGCCTCTCCAACCAGGGCAGGGTTTTGCTTGCTTTGTCCCCACTGCTCATAAATCTGGCTCTGAACCGACCAGTGGGCAGTCCAAGCATTATCCAGGGCGGTGTTCCTCAAGGCCTCTTGGGCCGTTATCAGGGCCTCATGCGCAGTGTGAGTCCCTTCCTCTAGCAGTTGTCCTCTCGCCTGACCACCTGATGCTCTGCCTCAACGATCTGCTTACGGTGGGCCGCTACCAAGGAGACCGCTTCCCCCCGCAGGACCGTTTTATAAGCTTCCCGTGTTGTAATTGGGCAATCTCCCGACCATTGGTTTAGGTCAAAATATTCCGAGGTCTTATTAGAGAGTCTCTCCGCAATCTCTGGTACCGCTAGGTAATAGGTGTTCAGGCACCAGGTGGGTTCTTGTTTATGCTGTATACTCTTCAGTTTTACCAGTAGGGTGAGAGTGGTCCGATATACCTCTTGCCAGGAATTCTGAGGATAGAAGCCGATGGGCCATATTCTTGTGAGTGAGGACATAGTCAAGTCTGGAGAATGACTGGTGAGCATTAGAGTAAAATGAGTACCCTATGTCTGAAGTGTGCAGTGCCCTCCACATGTCACATAGCCCCATTGCATTCACAAAGGTGTGTTTGGTCGGGACCGCTCCTGCCCTATTGCCCCTATATGTTCTTGAGCGACCTCCATAACCTCGTTGAAGTCCCCACCTACAGCCCGAGAGTCCGCCTGTTGCTCTAACATTATAGTTTGTAGCTCACTAAGGAGTTCCATTGTCAGTGTGTGAGGTGCATATGCTGCAATGAGGCCCCAGGTCTTGCCCCAGATGTCCCCCAATACCACCACAAACCTACCCCGAGAGTCTGTTCGCACTTTCTTGACCTGAAATGGTATTAGTTTATGAAGAAGAATCATAGTGCCCCTGGAGCCTCTAGAGAACCCCAGCCTGATGTGTGTGGGTAGTTAGACTTCTCAAAGAATCCGCAATTGGTTACTACCAAATGGGTTTCTGTGATGAAGGCGACATCAGGGGAGTATCGATTAAGATATTGGAGGACCAGATTCCGCTTTATGCAAGACCCCAGGCCATTAATGTTCCAAGTCATTAGGGAGACCTGTCCTGCCTGTGTCATGTCTGTGTGGCTTGTGTCTTGGCACGACTGAGGAGGATGTAGTGGGCCTCTGGAATTACCCCCATGTTAGGTGCCGCCTCAGATTCCAAACCCTGGTATCTGCTCCATGTCATCCACGCTGCTGCTTCGCATTTGTACAATTCAAAACACAACTATTGAACCCTACCAACTCATAAACTTAGTGCTTTGATCAGATAAATCCCACTGTTGCCATATAAACCTGAACCAGAACAGTTTGGGTACACCGAACCCTAAGACTGATGTCTGTGCTCAACTTGCGCCAGAAGTAAAGGAGACCGTAAATGTCTATTTCATTGGTGTTGGTAACTGTACCCCATAAACTGCCCCCTCCCCCAAAACAGAATCACCTGCTGTCCAAACATATGAAACCATGGACTAATGAGAACCTATCGGGGAACTCCCCAGGGGGTTGGTCCAGTGCTCCCCATTCCCGCCCTGGGCGGACCATGTTTGACATTCAGTTTTCCAATAATGAATGTGTAATATCTGGGGAGGGGTTTAGGGGGTGAGGGAGGGGGAGTGAAGAGTAGGTAGTAACTCTCCTCAAAAGCGGTGCGCACCATCGCGGGCCCCGTGGCTCACCGTTGGTCTTCAAGTCTTTCCTGCATCGCTTGGCGGGTTATCCGTCGTGTTGTCAATGCGTGGTGCAGGGGTATGCCCAAGGTTCGGGGTGTCTCGGCCGTTCTCCTTCTGTGGTGTGTCATCCTTTTGAGTGTGGGGAGGATAGGACCTGTGTCTCCAGCCATTCCCAAGCCTCACGCTGGTTGTGGAACACATAGACTGTTATTGTGGTACAGTTTGGGGTGGCCGAGAAGAAAAGTGCATATTTGATGCACAGAGATGAGAGTTTTTTTGATAGAGTCATAGGATTGACGGGATTTCTGAACTTCTCTTGTATAGTCAAGAAAGAACCCGATCAGATTCCCATTGTATGTGATCGGGCCGGTTGCCCATGCCATATGGAGGAGTGTATCTCAATCCCTATAGTTCATGAGGCTGGCAACCTCCGTGCGCGTGTGGGGGCTCCGGGTATTGGTCTGCCAGCTGGAATCCTATGTCCCCCCTCTGAGTTTTTTTAGGGTCCATGAGGTCCGAGAGCCATCCTTCTAGGAAGAGTTCCATGGACGGTCCTTGTTCCAGAAGCCCAAGGATGCAAAGGTTGTTGCGATGGGATCTGCCTTTGCCGTCTTCTGCTCTAGCTTCTAGGGTGGCAAGCTTCTTCTCCATATGCACCATGCAATTTTCTAGTTTCTTAACTGTGTCCTGAGTGTCTGAGATCTGTTGCTCTGTTTCCCCCACTCGGAATGTTAAGTTCTGCAGATCTTGACGCAGGAACGAGACTTCAGAGGTTAGGCTGTCGATTTTTGTCTCCACTGACGTCTTGGATGCGCCGATGGTCTTCATGTCTGTGTGACAGGGTTGGACTTGATTCCCGAGTAGTGGTGCCAGTTCCAGCATTGTCCATAGAGTTGGGGGCCTTTGCCGGGGTGCACCTGGTGTACCTGTCAATTTTGTTCTGTGCCAATGCTTTGCGGAGCATGCGTTTCCCAGTCAGTCAATTCGGTGGGCTGTTCCAGGGCCAAGCGTCCCCCTCGCCGCAGGGTCAGTGTCAGTAGCCCAACAGTGTACCTGAGCGGGTGGCCGCCACTCCAGAAGGCACGCAGATAAATGAATCATCGCAGTACCGGGCCAGAGGTGAATCAGGGATGGCCCGCCGTCGTGGGCACTCGAGAGGGAGCAGGATACCCAGTTCGCAAATGTGATCGGTGTCTTGCCGGGCTGATTCCGGTGTGTGAATCCTTGGTGGGGTTGGGGGTAGGGGGGTTAGGAGCCACGTGATCCCCACGGTTCAGGCCCATTTCACAACCCCTTGTATATTCTCCTTGGGTTTGGGTGTGCGTCCGTTCCTCCCGGGGCCTCCATCTCTTCTGCACAGTGTACTGGATCCTCACGGTGACTCTGCAGGTAGTCCGTCACCTTATTCAATGAGTGCATCCGGTGTAGATGCTAATGGTATGGATCTTCCTGCCCGCTATCTGGTGCCCCGTGGGGCCGCTTGGCCAGGACGCAGGTCCCCACTAGGCCCCCAGGCTGCAAAGAGTCTCTGGTCGTGCCTGCTGCAAAGTAGCACCGCCCCCCCCCCCCTAGTGGGCACCAGGAGGGAAGAAAAAAGGGGGGGGGGCACCACCGTTCCATTGCCCAGCTGGTCTCAGGGGTACGGGCCCCCGAAGCCTCTATTGTCCAAAGACAGGGCACGCCCAACCCGACCCTCAAGAGGCCCCACTTACTTGCGCAGGATGTTTTCGTGCCAGGGGCCCGTAGTTCATTTGACGGCCCACTCGTTCGTTACCCGACGTGCCTTTGTAGTGCACACCAGTAACTGTGGAGCTTGCCTTCGTGTGCGGTCCTCCCTCTCCGTCACTCTTTTGCTCCCGCCCTGGAATGGGGGTGGGGAGGTGGTGTCTCACTGTGGCGCCTCCAGCCCAGGGATAGGCCTGTGCGTGTGTGTCCTTGTCCGCAATGCCCAGACCGGACACCAATGCTCCGTGCAGAATATGAACGTTGGGCCACTGCTAACGGGCCATCTGCGCAGGCCCTTTCCACGCAGAGCCGAGGTCAGCCTCCAAACTGCGTTACAGAGCAGGGAGGCTCCGCTTTTCTCCAGAATTTCGAGGGGATGGTGTGGGGACCTGCCCCTCTCCGCCAATATCGTTTCCCCACAGCTTTTTCTTCATAAACAACAGAATAAGTAGGATTTGGGCAGCCCAGGTGGAGCAGCAAGAGGCTACGACTGCATCAGACGGCTGCTCAACAGAGCCCCAATAGTTATTTTCTTAATGTAGGGCCCAATGGTCTTTTCACCACAATGGGACGTTCCCTGTGGGAGTGGGGGATGGGTGCAGATAACAGCTTAACTGCACTCCCCCCAGAACAAAAGAACACCACATCAAGACCAAGGAAAGTACCTAGGCTCGGGACAGTACCTTTTCAGTGAAGAACTTGATTCAGCAGGTTGGTTCTCAAGGTGAGGTGACAGTTGTCCTCTGTTAGAATTCTGGGCTGGCTGAAGAAGGAACTCTAGATGGAGCAAACTGATGCACTCGAGCAATGGGAAACCGAGCAGTAGATCTTTTTGGCACTGGTGCGTTGGAGCCCTTCACAGGCTTTTGTTCAGTCACCCAGGAGACTTTTCTTTAGTTCTCAGTCCTGGACTAAGCTGAGGGGACTTTCAAAGTATTTCTGCAGGCCCAGAAGGATACCCACGAGGTTTCAGCCGGATCTGCACTTCACACAAGGTTGCACTGCAAAATGGCACAGGTCCCATGGTATTGGGAGTTAGCAGCCCGGAAGGTCGCAGCTCTTTGTGGGATGGAGACAAATGCAGGTGGTCTTGAGACTGGCCAGGCCCACCAGTTCATGGGAGGAAGTAGTCTTCAAAAGACCTTCCCTGTGGCTCGGAATTCGGGGTTGGGTCTTCAGCGGTCAATCAATGGCTCTGGCGGTCACTTGGAAGTTGCTGGGACGTCCTTCAAATTCCTCTTTAGATTTTCAGTCCAGTGGTCGAATGAGGTTCAGCTCCAGGACCCTCACCTTTTATACAAGAAAACTGGCTAAGCCCACCAATCACCAGACAAGCCTCTCAGGCAAATCTGGGGGTTAGCTGCCCAAGGGACAGCCAGCCTCTCAGTCTAAACTGGCTCCAGGCATGCTTGCTGCAGGACAAAGACCAGGTGAGTTTCAGGTAACTCTCCCACTTCCTGTCCTTTCAGACACTCCAAGCCTTGGCGCGCTTTCCAAGGGAATCACGCCAAAGCCAAAAGACCTATCAAGACCTCCCCCACCCAGGCAGGTTGAACAAAGCTCATGTAATATGTCATTGTGAACAGGGCTTAAATAAGTACAGCCACCATTTTAGGCAAATGCTGACCTTGGTGTCCCTGTCACAGCTGTGAAAGCAGCCTGCAACAAAAGTCCACCAAACGTTTCCCCTCAGAACTCCACATAAGGTGTGGGGTGCTGATCTCACAAAATAAAACACAGGAGGGACAAAAGGGTGCCCCCCCCCTGCCCTGGTAAACTCAACACGCGTAAGGTAAAAAAGGAAAGCTCAAGGAGCTTCCAGCAACACTGCACAGAAAGTGCTGTGTGCTGCAATAATAAAATGTAAATGCCAAAAAACATGGAGGAAAGCATCCATAAGAGGTAAAAAGAGTAAAAGACTGAGTGAGTGTGGAAAAAGGTTCTCAAACACTCAGGAGCAATAGACCAAAAATCCAATAGTCCAGCAAAAAGGCTTGGGACGCAGAAAGTGGGAAGAATTATACTCAAAGGAAATTCTACCCAACCGATATTTGGAATAGCCGGAAACATAGCATACGCAGGAGGGTTGTCATTTTAAAAGGGGCCGGTTCCACCCACCAGAATCTCTAATTTAGCCAGCACTTAAAATCTCCAAAGAGTCCTTAAAATAGGTCTCAAATATATTTATAGAGTGCCAAGGGGTGTGTCATGATATTAATCCCCAAGGATATCTAGGATCCAATGTGAAAGGGATCCCATGTTCTAGATTTCTTAAGACAGAATTGGGCTTGGATTTATGTAACCCAGTTGACTTCGTGTAGTTAATTGTAAGGCCAGATGCTGCTACAAATAAGTCTAATTCCCTTACCAGGCAAGTCTCCCTCATTACAAGCATGCAATCTGCATACCAAGTTATTTTGGGTTCGGTTTGACCAACTTGAAATTCCTTAATGTGTGGGTCAGCCCTAATCCTCTCTGCCAGGAGTGCCAGGGTTAAAATAGTGGGGATAACGGGTATCATTGCTTGGTACCTCAAAAGATTCACCGGCTCCATCCAGTTTCTGTTTACCCAAATCATTGCCTTATAAGAATGATAGTCTGCTAATATTTAATGCGTTCATCTTCCACCCCTGCCTTGCTGATGCTGCATGTGCTGAGCTGTGTAACATAAGTTAACATAACACCTAGTTAAGTTTCCAGAATGTTTTATTTCTATTTTAATATTGAGAGTGTGGGGAAATGGAAACATTGCATCTCCAGCAGCAGAATCCCTTGCTAGGGAACGCTACTTCTGTAACTGTCTCCCATGATGAGATATTACTAAATGGGAAGTTGCAGATTTGCCACATTGTACCCAAGGAGATGCAGAGATTACCGGGGGGCCCTCACAAACCACAGTAAATGAATCCTTAAATCACCATGTGAATCAGTAACTGTGTAGGGAAATGGATTCCCTTCAAGGGAAATCTCTGTGCTTGAGTTTTGGGCCTACTCAAGGAGAGATGGCGAGCAGGCTGCACCAAGATTTTCATGCACACGCCTTTTTTGTCAGTGTTACAGCATTTAGGGCTGGGCTGCCCCAGTTGGATAGTAAGGTGGAAAGAGTCTAGACCCCAAAGACCTGTGATGAGCCACTGCGATTGCCCCTTGACTTGTGATGGGAAAGGTAGATTGGCTAGAGGATCTTCCCCATAATGGCCCTGGGCCCAATATCCACTGGCTCAGTGACATCTGCCGAGGCCCACATTTGATGGTCCCCAGAACCAACCCACCCAGGGACTTCATCACAGATTACATAAACCTAACTTGCAATAGAAACTAAAGTCCTTCATTCTGCAACCCCTTCAGTCATCTGACCAACACTCCAACCAAACTCCATCCATCCCCCAATATAATTCCACTCATGGGTGAAGACAAATATGGCAGTGATCAAGTTTAGATAAATTACGAAGGTTACAGAACTAGAAGGAGCTAGTGCTAGCAAATCTCAGAATTCTAGTATTTACAGCCCTGACAACCCAACCCATATAGATCACTAGGGCTAAAGGAATGGGAGCAGAGGGTGTATTATGGAGAGCCACTCTTAATTTTTCTAACTTCCAAGACATTTCAAAATGTCATCTCATTCTTGCTTAAAACAAAGGCCATCTTCTCCCTGACTCAAGCACCTTGGCACTGGAAGGAAGTTGTGAAATATAAGTTGTGAAATATGAAATCACAAAGTGCAGTGAAACAGAAAAGTAGAATTAAAAAAAGAAAGGAGTAGCAGAAAGAGGAAAACCAGTACTGTGACCAGACATGAGGGGCTAGACTGAGCAAGCTGTTGACAGTTCTCACAATGCCCTTTTCTTTTCCAAGGCCAGGATAACTTGCTTTGAAACTTTTCTCAAATTGCTACACAGGGGCATTGTGGAGGTTATTCCGGTCTCTTGGGAAATAAGGTTTCACGCCCGACCCACCACCTTTTGAATATGTGACAAGGGGTAGACCATGCATTTTTTGCTGAGCTTCTGGATTTATTTCTGATTCCAACTGTAGTCTACTTCGTACTCATTCATTTGAAAAGGGACACCACTCATCCTACGAGGGGCTATCAAAGCATCAAATGTGTCATGCTCTCCCCATCCCCCAAAAAATATAGTCCATCTAGAACATATTTGAAAAGAGTAGCATTAGGGTCTGAAGAGAGCTCCTCCCATATGCAGTCTCCACAGGCATAACATTCTGAAGGTTGACTGGTACCGTGCCTTGCACACAATTTGCTAAAAAGAATAAAAAAGGCTGCTATTCGAAAACATTAGTGGGATATAATCAGACCAATAACTTGCCATTGACAGATCAGTATCCAAAAGAGAAATTAAGAGCCAGCTTGATCCAGAATAAGTCGGGCCCAACCAGTCTTGGAACATAAGTTGGAAGTGCTCATCCTAAAAGGAGTCTTTTTTGACAAGTCATTGCATATTGAAACAGGTTTATTGAATAGTCACTGCCACAGTGACAGTACTCACGTGTCTTTCTGCTAGTCTCAGGATGTGGCACAAGGTGTCGGTCTTCAGCGCTAAACAAACGCCTGTGGTGTACCATGGACTGCGAGGCTGGGAAACACTCGTCATTTGCGCCAAACAACGTCAGCTGGAGCATCTCAGGCTGCAGAACTTGACGAACCTCATCCTGGACAGTGGCATCGCGCAGGTTAGCTGGAGAGGACTCCAGCATGCCTGAATCCTCAAACGTCTCATTCAGCTTAGAGAACTGGGAGTCCTGCATCCGTGGTACCGGTTCTGGCTTCCCAAGCAATCTCTCTGTGTGAAAAAGGATAGAGCATCACTGCGCACATCTTACAGCAAGCCATACACTTGGTCAGACCAATTAAATTGGGCAAAGGTTTGTCCCTTAAAAAAATTCAAAGCTGTATTGTCCCATATTTGGGAGTAGGAGACTCCGTAAATCAGGTCACCTGGCAAGTCAGTCATGTTACGCACTACACTCCTTACTAAATTCAGCACAAATGGGTTGATAGCAAAGACACACGGATGGTGGATATATCATGGAACATTTGTGAAGCACCCATGGCCAAGTAATTGTCTTTGCTTTATCTAAAGAAGGGTAATTTAAGGAGAAGCAAGAGAACCCCAGACAGCTCTATGGCATAGGAGGCAGGTGCTAAATGAAAGGGTTCTCTTTTCAGTCATGCACACAATGCTACATATTTAAATCGTGGCCACTGTAAAACTCATTCTAGGTTTTAACATTGTTTTCCTTTTAGATAAAGAAATATTCCTTGTTCGCAGTGATGCCACTCAGACCTTTTGCTGCCACAATAAGCTCTTTAGAAGCAGGTGCAAGCGTACACAGGTTTATGAAAATTTGACAGGGCAAAATCTCATAACCAAAGAATCTATGAGCAGTGGCACTATGAAAGCCGATATGCCGTATTTAGATTGCTGCCAAATAAGTGTCCCTCCTAATAAGTATCCCATCAGGTTTAGGACAGGTGAGTGGAGTACATTTGATCGACATGTTTAACGAAATGCGACAAGACAATGGTTTTCTATTGCCTACCATATCATGGTACAAAATTAGTTGCTGGAATCCGTATATTATGGTGCAATGAGGAATTGATGGTCTTATATTGCGAGTCAATACATGTTGTGTGCCACAGTGTGATGGACTAAGGAATTAGCACATGGAGATTTTTGACCTCTAAGCCAATCAAAATGTTCAGAGTGCAGTCAATAACTATTGACGGAGTTCTGAACATTAGTCCTCAAAACGGTTCCATGTGTTAATATCCCTGCACAAATATTGCAAAACGAAAATATCGCCATATTTTTGCGGCGATATTGACCCATGGACCCTGCGGGGGACACCCACGCTACATTTTAAAATGTGCGGGGGACACCCCTGCTTCCAATAATTATCCCCCCCAAAAATATCGCCTAGGGCGAGACAAATGGCCACATGTACGGCAATATTTTTGGTGGGGATATTTTGTAGGGATACCCTCAAAAGCAGGCAGGAAAACAAAGTAATTTCCAGGCAAGATTTCTTTCAACAAGACACTTCCACTCTGCGGGGGGGTTGAGAGGTGGGCATTTTCCCCCCTGCAACATCCTACATGGCGCACCAAAGAGAAAGCTAAATCATGGGAAAATCTTTTTCACAATATCTAAAACATGCTCATGTGAAACCTGCTGTAGTTTAACTACGTTGCAAGTAAAATGCTTTGAAGACCACCTTGTTTAAAATTAAAAATACTACAAACTGAAAGCACATTCAATTTGCGGAGCTAGTTTGTCTATTTACTTTACTCATTATTAACTTATCTTTTACCACCAAAACTCCAAAACATGTACCGCTACTACCAATATGTAGTAATAGCCTTAAAGACTTTGGAAGGAGTCGTTAAGGCTTGGGTTTATGATCCATCCCCCACTAATGGACGATGGCCCCTCCCTCTGTCTAGCAGACTATATTGATGGTTTTTGGTTACTTGCCATTTGTACAGTGCACCTCTACCACAAGAGTAATCTTGTCTAAGAATAGTGGACTGGATCCCAGATGCGTGTATTGAAGAACCTGCAAATGGAGTATGTTCCATCTCGGGTGTGGGGTTATTAAGAGTTCCTCCAAATGTGTGCACCATTCTTGTTGCAGTGTAAAAAATGCGGCCATGTGCAGGTTTAGCATTCCATAGATCAGGATTACAGATTATTGCGCACAGTCTCCTGATCCCAGTGAGAAATTGTCTGGTGTGGGATTGTTATTGGTGGCTTTGGATAGGATCGCAATGGACAGAGACCAATGACTGGCAGATGATATAATGCGTCAGTGGAGGGGAATACATAGATTGTCAGAATTTCTAGAAAGCAGTGGTCCTGTAGTTTGCAGACCCAAAATTGAAAGCTTTTCAGAGCTTGGCGTTTCAGGCTGAAAAGACAGCACCACCTAAGCATAATTGTGAGAATCTGGAGATTTCAATCCGAAATTTGGATTGTGCGAAGGCTGCACCTTAGTCGCTAAATGCAGTTTGGTATACAGAACTTGGTGGTTGATGCTCCCGAGTGGTCAGTGTGCAAGGTACATTGAAAGGGACAACCACACAGCGAAACAGCCTGGGGCAAAGAATTGTGATCCTAGGGTTAGAGTTAAACTATGAATATGACCACTATGATTTTAACACATGAGGTTTGCAAGGCAAGTATTCTGGTATGCTTTGGTAAAGGCTTTTAGCATAGTTGAGGCAGAAATGAGAAGTGCTGTGGTGACCTGAACTCAATGAGGGAAGCCAAGGAAGGGGACATACGCCGTATGACCTTCAGGTGACAGGAAGATGTTACCAAGTTGATTTAATGTGCTAAGGAAAGATCAGAGCCCTGGATGACACCTAGGTTTATTATTTACATGGTTGACTTCGACGAGGTACCAATCTCTGCCAGTTAATGGAGCAGTGGCAGAGTAAGGGACCAATTCTCACGGACCAGAATTCCAGGCATGTTTGGATTAATTTTCCCTTTTCATGTCATCCGGCTGTTAATTACAGGTAGCCACCACCAGAGATTGCCAGCGTCAGACTCAGGAGAGCTGTGGCATTCAAAGATGAGCTGTGTCACTGGCGTAGTTGGAGCAGGCGAGAATGAAGGATTTAATTAAGAGGACAAGAGCGGTTAAAAAAGAGGCTGAAAAGAAGAGTAGATGAGTGCAATTTTTATTAAAACTGAAGAAAGTTGGGCAAGGGGTGACATCTAGCATTTCAACTCCATACCTCAGTCTGAGAGGTACAAAGAGTTCCAATGGTAGCCTTCGATTTCCATCTGGGTCAGATAATAATCTGGGGTTACAAGATCTCCTGTACTGAAAGCACCTTGGACATCCGTGTGGCAGAGGACAGTCACTGAGTTGAGAGCTGCTCAATATTCAATTTTGTGCTATGAGGTAGGGAGTTCAGTGTGATGCATTATAATGAACAGTCTCATGTGATAAATGAAGGGAGGATAAATGGATGGCCATCTAGGACACCCTTTATGCTACCAATGTAGGTCACACGTCATGATTATGATCCAGCAAAATCTATCTGGGCAAAACAACCAGACAGGTCTTGCCCAAAAGAACAGTGCTTTAGTATATTACTGGTAATATAGGTGTGAAAAACCATCGCTATTGGATTCCAACCCTGGGGATGGACTAGCAGCGGAGGATCACCTGGAGCAGGGGATCCTCAGGAAGGAGGCAACAGAAGGTGAGACATGGTAACCCCTGTTTCCTGACAGTTATTTACCTCATATTACCTCTACCTTTATGGGATACTACAACTCCCATAACTCTCCTCCTTTCCTCATCAGCCCACCTACTGAAACGAGGAAGAGGAAGACTGAGACTAGGAAGATTACCACTAGTAACATGTACTGGCCTTGTCCCACTAATAAGGCCAGGCAGGGTCAGGCAATCAGTTAAAATCACACACCTGAAACTCATTAACCATTTTTCCAAACTATAAAAGGTGGAGCACAGAAGGACATGGAGAGCGAGACAGGGGCCAAGAAGGAAGGCAAGCTGGATGGCGAGACGGAGGAGCAGCTCAGAGTTGCCGAGACTCAGGTCAGGGAGAACAGGATGCCAATAGGCTGGGAGTTGAGGCAGGAGAAAGCGTGGCGAGGGAGCCGTGTCTCCAAGAAGCCGGGAGAGTTCAGAGAAGAGAGGCGAGGGGCCAGCTAATCCCTTTCCTCTATGCACTAGAAAACTGCTCGTTTCCTGCCCGGGGCTCGAGGCCACCCGGGAGTGTCTGAGGGGCAGGTGGGCAAGACCCTGACCTCAGCAAGCTGAAAAGGACATGCGAAAGCAGTCACAGCCGGTGAGTTAAAGAAAGCAAGAGCTCGTATTGTGATACGTGCGATTGTGAAAGCTTCAGTGTTACATGCAAGTCTGCGCGATGACGGATAAATAAAATTGAACTGAAAGCGTGAATGCATTTAGCCAGGAAGGGAGCCGATGAGAAACAAAGTAACAGAGTGGTGCCGTGTGAGAAGGCATGTTGTTAAAAGCTTCTTGAAAGATAACAGAACAGTGAATAATGAAAGAAAATGTTTGAACGCTATTGAAGAAAAGGGCATGAGGGAAAAAGCGTGCAGAGATCCCGAAAGGTTAAGGTGAAAGTGAGCTGATCATTTTGTGAAATAAAGGAGGAGAGTGGCCGACGGCCCGTTCTGCGAAATCAAGTGCAAGAGGCACGGGTATCCAGTGATGTTACTGAATAGAAAATAGAGAATAGCTTTTTTTACATAGATCCGAGGCACAGACATTGACATAGCAACCCTATTGTTAGAGTGGCCATGCATAAGGCAGAGAAAGAGAATACAGTGCGGTTGCGAAGGTCTCCGACAGGTGGACATTGTGGAAGAGAAGTACAAAGGTTGGAGAAGGGAGTTCTCCCAGAGCTCTGAAGCCGAGCTGTTTAGCTGGAAAGTGTTTCAGCCATGTGTTTGAAGACAGGCAAGGGCAGCCTGTGAAAGTAACTAAGAAGGAACTTAGTGAATATCTGCTTGTTTGAGAAATGTGAAGCCGGGTGATGGAAGCCCGAAAGAATCCATCGAAGAGAACTGTAATGCATATTGAACTGACATTGAAATAGGTGAGCGAAGCCCAACAGATTAATTGGGAAATCTTTGAACTGTGTATATTACCCACCTGGAAGAAACTTTGTGAGAACCACAGTGAACTGAACTTGGGGTAGAGAGTGGTGAGCCACTTTTATTGCCATTCTAACATTCTTTTGATACATTTATTTTCACATATTTTCCCACACTTCATTATTTTCAAACGTGAGGGCAAGTATAGGTTTCTGACAGACTTTTTCCTTTGTTTGATTGACTATTTTATTTTGATGGTCGGGACTACTCCCAATATATAATTAGGGCCAGCTAGGAAGTCTCAACCCCAGTCAAACTTAATAAAGGCATTGAAACTTCTACCTTTTGTGTTTGTGATACCATGCCTGCCTCACATAGGTTACAGAATTTGAACGTATTAACTCTATTTTAATCTCGTGAGAATACACCATTGTACCAGTGAACTAACTCACATTAACAGATAAGATGGGCGACCAATTTAGGCATAATTTCTTGCTACCATTTAGTTCCAATTTAATTTTATTCATAGTCAGTCTTTAGGACCGAGGACGAAGAAAACATGAATGACTGCCAAAGCGGAGGGCATTGTGGGGTTAGCCTTGCCAATGCATGAATGCACACCGACAGTGAGCCGAGAAATATCCCCTCACCCATTCATTACTCGCACGGAGTGGTTGGAGGCAGCGAGATTTACAGCGACAAGTATCGCTTGAATATTTCCTCTAATGTTTGATAAACAGAATTAAAGATTCAAGAAATCCAATAAAAACAAGCGGTAAACTCAGTCCTTAAAGAAAGTCAAGGCACACTAGGTGCAAACACTGGTCTTCAATATGATGTATAATTTAAATGCAACTGTATTTTTATTAGCCTTTAAGGGTTGAAAACCTCTCAGTCATGGGAACCGCGCGTATTCTAACACGTGTGCGTTTTATGTGTGGTGGTCACTTGCTCCAGGGGAGAATGCCTTAATTGTTTGTTGTCATTCTCCCCATACAGGCTGAACATTTCTCATCCCGTTACATACACAAGACTCCAATTCACAAATGGGTTTAAAAAATCAATAGCATATGTATCTTTGTAGTTGCAGATCTGCTATTTTGGAAATTCATCACCTTGTAATCAATTTATCACGCTGATGAAGATGTGGCATTAATCAGCTGTACACATCGAAGCCAGTAATGGTTGCAAGAAAAGGGCTCTATAGAAGTTGGTGAAATAAATTGTGCATTTCTGGGTTAAATTTTCGATATCAAGTCGAGGCACCTGATGAATGGACTAAATAAGTTTTGAATTGTCTTTGGAAATATGGAAGGGATGTATTGTGGAACAACATTTAAACATATTTGTACACAGAATAAATAGTAACTATGGTTTTGTCATTTATATATTTTCCTATGAGATGACATTTGTACACTTTATAGATGAAACATTGTCCTAGTATGGTAATGTCACATACATGTAATGTAATGGTTTTTCACAATAAGGTATAGTAAATCAGTTTCAGGGTTGTCTTAGGCAGGAATGCCACTGCTGCCTATTATATGATACATACATCACTAAAATAATTGGACTATTTTATAATTGATTGATTCTAGGCAAACTGTGTTCAGTATGCTTTATGATTAAAACAATGGTTTTGCCCAACACTGCTGAACCAAAAATAAATATTAAAAAAAAGAAAAGCCCAGCAACGAGTAGGACCCATTTCCCATGGAAAACATACATCATACCTAAAACCATTTACACCTACATCGGGGAAACACCAAGGGTGCAACCCACCCGTGGAATCATGTGTCCTTACTACAGCTACGATTAAGATATTGGTGGCACTGTACCTGCTTCCTGCACGATGTGCTGCAGCTCAGCCTGTGTCTCACGGAGACTGTGCAGCACCTGTAGATTTTGCTGATGTAAATCTTTGTAGGCAAAGGCAAAGTAACCCAGAATGGCCAGGCCTGTGGCAGCAGACATCTTGCGTGCTAGTCCTATCCAGAATGCAATTCTCTCCTAAAATAAGCAGATACAGTCAGGATTAACATTGAAAGTGGGTATGGAGTAGGCCTAGAAAAAGATATGCCGGGGAAAGGCAAAGCTAGTTGGAGATCACAAAGATTAGAGCAAAGAGCAGGAGTGAGATTAAAGGCACCAGCCCGAAGAATGGACAGGGAAAGAGAACAGCTTTCCAACAGAGGGCCCTGAAAGGTTCCTTACACAACTTTCCAACTATAACCCTGTTCTATGCATATACCTGCATTCTCAAACCTTGAAATCATGCCAGGCTGGAGCGTCAAGCAAGGACCTTACAACCTACTAAAATGTAGGTAGATGTGCAGAATAGGAGCCGCCCAGGGAACCTAGATTTTGGAAAATCTGACATGTGGGAAATAGGTCATGTTTGTCAAAGCTTGAATAACAGGGCTCCAATGGGCACAGGTCTGACATGATAAAAGCTACAAAAAAAGAGTTTGATTAAAGAGACAAAATGACAGCTAGCTGGCACAGGTTTTAAGTGCTGTGCTCAATCTGCATGTGTGCTGTCCTGCCCAGACCGCGACATATTTTGTGAAGAAAGGAAGTTTGATTATATAATCGGGAAGAATATGGGCGACAAGTTCAGCAAAACATAGTGAGATAGTGGTCTGCCCAATATCAATCAACTAAGGAAGCCACAATTATGATCCAGATCTTCTGGTTCTAAAGTCAGCAACTTGAACTAAGGCTAGATCTCTTCCTTTTACTCATCTTCCTTATCATTTTGGAATAATCAGGCACTTCATAATGGCGTTTGGTTAAATTTCCAAGCATTCCCACATTTATCACAAAAAATAAATTGAAGCAGGTGCAAAAGATGCTTTCTCAAGTTCACTCTTTGTCAATTGGGCCTGAATAACATTCTCAAATAATATTTATTGGATGCTCAAAAATTTCAAAATGTTAATAAACTGGGATTGGTAACTGGCACAAACAACCACCTATTAAAAACAAACAAAAACTATAGGAATACTCCCTTAACAGATCAGTTAAATCACAGCGTTTGCAAAGCAGTCATTGGTTGCAAGCAACATAGGGCCAGTGAAATTAGAGTCACAATTAAAATCCAGACCTTCTGCTTGTTAGGCCTATTTAAATCAGTTTTATTGATTTATTTGAATTTTTGTACAGCGCTACATGACCGAAGGCCTCAGAGGGCACAGTGAATGGACAAGACAGACAACAGGCGCAGGAATCAGGGTGTTGGTACAGGGGGACTTAATGAAGAAGGAAGTTGAAGAGGATGGTCTTTAATCTTTTCTTGAACTCCGATGTCGTTCGTTTTAGATCGAGGGGGAGGGCATTCCAGGTTTTGGGAACTTGGACATCAAAGCAGGTTCCTCTGAATTTGACATGCCTGGATCTGGGCTGCACAAATCTGGATTGATCCTTAGATCTGAGATTGCAAGTAGGCACATATACCTTCAGACGGTCACTTAGGTATTTGGGGGCCTCGAGACACAGAATGTATTGGTCAATGTGAGGATATTGTGGGCGATACAGTGCTTTACAGGAAACCAGTGCGATTCTCTCCTGGTGGTGGTGGTGGTGGTGGTGTGGGCATGCCAGCCTAAGCTCGTACTGCTTAGTTTTGGATAACTTGCAATGCAGAGATATTGGTACGGGAGGAGCCACTCAGGAGACTATTACAGTAGTCCAGCCGGGAATTTAAGAGGGCAGAGGCCAGGCGGTAGGCGTTCTTATGGGACCGAAATGGGCAGATGTGGTGAAGTTGTTTGTTGATGAAGCTGCATGAGGCCCGAATCTGGGCAACATGATGGTTCATTGTCAGCTCTGTATCCAAAGTAACGCTGAGGGTCGTCATCTTCTTAGCCACTAGGATGATACTGTTGGCGATGGCAAAGCCTTTATACTCGGGCCAGTTTTTTAAACTTGGGACCAGAGGCATCAATCAGCAGCTCGGTTTTATCTGTCTTAAGGGCCAAAGAGTTGGCTACCATCCAAGCCTGAATGGCGGAATAGATGGTGTTGATGGTCATGGAGTCCTGTGAGTGAGTACCTGAAAGTTTCATGACAACCTGGGTGTCATCCACAGAGTTGGTATAAAGGACACCCAGGCTGTCAAGAAGTTTCAGAAGTGGGAGGATATAAATATTGAATAAGGATGGTGGAATACATTGATTTAAGAGCGCTCAGATTTGGGGACTAAGCTACAAAATATGAAGATAAAAGGATGTGTTAAACGGGAAAATCCAGGATTAAAACATGGATCTTATCTGCACCCCTTTCTCTCCAATCCTTCTTTTTTGTAGTACATTATACTGGTATGCAGTTGATTTCTAAGCATTTACACATTTGTCAGTTAAGACACTAACTGGAGTAGATGGAGCTAAAGGCATGTCCCAAGTTTGATCAGGAGCAGAAACATGAATTAAGACACAGATGCTTGGTTTCAAAGGTGGAAATGTGTCCATTGGACTTCCTTTCTCGCCCCCGCTCACCCCCATCTTATCCATTTTCCCCACTGAACCTTTTCTTCTATGCTCCCGTCTAGTTAATCTCTTCTGGCGTAAAGATGAACATGTGTCTAGGGAGAAGAACACGCTACTTACCCCTGGTAACGTCCTTTTGACTGGATGTTCCTCCTACGTATGCCTCATATTTGACATGTTATGCCCAGCTTCAACTGCTTCGGAATTTCTTTTTTGGTAGAGGGCGCTGTGAGTCGATGGCATAGAGTCGAAGTCCCTCGAAGGCTTCAGTCGAGGGTGATGTCATCGAAGGGTATATATAGCGCGTGTAGTGCCCGTTGGCCTCAGTTCCGTTTTTTCCCCTCTTCTTGCAGCAGAGATGCCCATAAATACAGGCATGACAGTACTCAGCTTTGGTGGAACAGAAGCTCTTACAATCAGTTTGTGACACATCAAAACCACCCATAATGTATCTTTCTTGAGCTGGGGTTCGGTGCTTGACAATTATGACGTATATGACACCTTATAAGACGTTTCTTTGTTGAACTACATTACTTGATTTAGCAATAGTTGCAATTTGCAGTAAGCAGACAGGATTCTTTGTTTCAGAGAACATAATGCACTTGTTTAGCGAAACAGAATTTGTTTGTGTGTTCGTAGGAGAGACACATTCAAAAGCATGCTATCTTCTAGTTTCTATTTGTGAACCAGGGGTCAGCCTGATCTAAGAGGGCCTCTAACGGGGGGGCCGTAGAAAAGTATAATTCATGCCTTTAACAGCCCGTTTCTGTAGCATCAGCGAGACCGGCCGGCACCTGGATTGGTGATTAAATGCCTTTCTGCTAGCCTTCAAGGACTTGTGAGGGAGGAAAACAATGTATTTTCTGTACTGTTTGGCATCTCTGTCTGGGCCCGTCTCGGTTCACGAAACCTGTGGCCTCGCTTCATTTGTGAGCAGAACGAATTGAAATACATTAACAGAATGGCAAAAGCAAATGGCGAATCTCGCAGAATCAAAATGGATGCTCTTTGGTTAGGCTGACGATTCTGTTCCCTGACGATGTAGGGCATATAATGCGATTGGCTTTCGGCCAACATAATATACCTTCTATGCTTTGTGATGTATCTGAGACAGGGATGACATGGAGCAGGAACCAGGCTGACTCAGGTAAGTACCTGACCTGGCCGCCACGACGAACGCACTCGGCGCGTTTACTCTGGTTGCCTAGCAACCACATTAGCATTTCCTCGAGTGACGAGGACCGGAGGCGGAAGCCGGCTCTAAGCAGCCGAAGGCCCGTGAGCCTAAGGCCCCTCCAGTCTGCCCCTCAGCCCACTATCCACTGGGCAGGAGCCCTGCTGCACCCTCTCTCACGAGATTCCTCCTCAGCAGCATCAGGTGCCGGTGTCGCACCAGCCTGCAGGAGCTAAGCCCTACAGCCCGCCCGCCCGCCTTTCTTGAGCAAATACAGCTCATGCTAGATGCGTCCACCACGCCAGTGCCTGCACCTCTGTAGGCACCTTTGCCCATATCTCACGGCAAACACCAGCGAGGAAAGAGCCGTCCAGCCGCCGAACCACAAGATGGCTGCCAGGACGAATGCACTCGGAGCGTTTACTCTGGTTGCCTAGCAATCACATTAGCATTTCCTCGAGTGACGGGGACCGGAGGCGGAAGCCGGCCCTAAGTAGCCAAAGGCCCGTGAGCCTAAGGCCCCTCCTGTCTGCCCCTGTCCGCCACTGCGCTACGGCGCAGGACGCTGCCTTGTCGCCTCCTCTCCCTCCACGCCCGGCACACCTCCCCCACTACCACCAGTGGAATCCGTGATACCCCTGCTTGTCCTGCTCACCATCTAACGGAGGCACTCACGAATGAACACTTACACCTGACCCCGTGACTATGGAATACGATGCGCACAGTCTTACCATACTGAAGGCACGATAACCGTAAGTTACCTCCGCTTGTCTACCAAGCTTGTCAGCCAATGTTAAATGCTCCCAGCCAGCGCTAGCTGCATATGGCCCACGCTGCTGAATACTGTATTGATTGTTCCTAGCCCACGCTGCTGAATACTGTATTGACTGTTCCTAGCACACCCTGTGGCATATACCCCCTTCCTATGAGCAACATAGGCACATCTATAGCCCACATTCTATTGGCCAAGCGAACTCACCTACAGCATGTACTCCCTGCTCTTCCACGCATGTCTACTATGCACACTACTCACTGAAATAATCATACCGCACCTCCCCAGTCCAGAGCCTAACCACCACTATCACAACGCCTCCAGTCGTCATCACGCTATGGACCTCTTGCCTAAGCCCTCACACACTCCTCAAAACATAACCACACCGGTGCCGAACCTCAGCCCGAGATTGGTCAGACTCCGATCCCGCACCCTACCCATCCACTGACAGGCCACACCTACACTCACACCACACAGAAACTGCCGACTTAGCTCACGCACCATCAAAGTGAACAAACAATACCACCATGACATTACCTCTACACGCCACAACACCAAACCTACACACACCACACACAGCAGCAACTCTTACTCTCAACATACAGCCGCACCCATGTCAGACTCTCCTACCCTACCCACAAAGAACTTGTGCTCCACGCTATACAAGTGCACTCTAATCAATGTACGCTCCCTCAATGCCCACGCCTTAGAAATAAACAACCTAATAACCACTCAAGACATAGATATACTCGCTATCACATAGACCTGGCTCAATGAAGCTTCCGGCCCAGCCATCACACTAGCAGTACCGCAAGGGTAGGCCATCCTTAGACAAGACAGGACCGCCAAAACAGGAGGGAGAGTAGCCCTTATTCACAAAGAAACACTATCTATTAGAACCATACCCTACCAAGAGGAAGGGAATGTTGACATTCTATCAGTCAAATTAGCACGCTCACCTAACAGCACAATAAAAATTCATATCATATACCGACCACCTGGCCCCACCGCCAATTTCATAGGTCAAGTCAATCACCTCCTAGGAAACAATATTAATAAATCCACTAAATCATTACTCATAGGAGACCTTAATCTAGGATTCAATGACCCCAAGGACAAAACTGCTACCTCACTAGCCAAAGACCTCCACGACTTAGGCTTCTCACAAAAAAATCACTGCGCCTACTCACTCAAAAGGACGCATCCAAGACTGGATCATAGACCATAATTGTAACACAGCCATCACATCCAATACTAGCCTCCCTTGGACAGACCACAACCTTCTCCAATTCGACATCCCAGTTTCTATATGCACTAAAGTGCCTACCACAGCACCGGCAACCTTAGCCTGAAGTGCCAAAAAACTCACCGCGGACAACCTCAGTGCACACCTTAACCTGCCATGCCTAGCGCCTCCCTTCTCCTCCGACTCAAACATCCTTGCAGAAATATTCAAAGATACCATTACTAAAATGGCATCGCCCCGTTAGAAAACAAAAAAGAAAAAAAAAAATCCTTTCCCTTCATCGCCCCGAAGCTCTGGAACTCCCTCCCCACCGACCTCAGAGCTGAAACATCTCCATTTTCCTTCCGCAGAAAACTCAAAACTGCCCTCTTCAACTAATCTGTTTTCCTAGTCACCTGTTCCACAATGCATGTATGTAACAAATGTATAACATTGTCCATGTAACACCTACAGACCTGAACTGTATGTAACCAAGTACAAGCAACACTGTAACAAGTGCCACAATGCCTTCGGTCTGCTGTGCGCTCAACAAATACGAATTAATAAATAATTGATACCAAAGGAAAGATGCTTTATTGTCTTGGTTACATAGTATAGTTCATGAAAGGTAGGAGAGTAGGTAACAATCTTCTGCCCTGGTTCCCTGTCTTCCTCCAAGTCCTAACCGACACTCTGTGGAGTACCCAGACACTCCAAACTCCACCTCACCATTCTATGAGGCCCCAGCATACACTCAGGCAGTCGCAACCATCATACCAGGATACCACACTTTGGTAGGATATTTTTCCTAGACTCAGTGTCCTCCCATGTATTCCTCATTTTTGACAGACTCCCAAAGCAGTATTATGTTTGGATGAGGGTGTAGAATTACAATTTAAACATGTTCAAGGGCAGAGCAAAGTACTGCTTTGCCAAAAGTACCATCATGAGCATGGGAAGCATCCAGACAGAAATGTTTAGTATACCTGCGGATAGAAGACCACGTTGTAGCTTCACAGATATTTCTAATTGGTACACCCCTTTGAAGGGCTGTAGATGTAGCCATGACCCTGGTGGAATGAGCTTGCAAACCTTCAGGAAGGTCTTTACCTGCCAGTCTGTAGCATTCTGATATTGTGAGAATTATCCATCTAGACAAGGTCTGTTTGGAAACAGACTGACCTAGCTTGTGTCCTGTGTATCCGATACAAAGTTGATCTACTCTCAATTTAGACATGCTGGAGAAGTAAATGTTTAGCGCTCTCCTAGGGTCTGTAGAGTCTTTCCTCTTCCTTACCATATGGAGATGGAGGATAGAAGGAAGGCAGAACAATTTTCTGACTCAAATGAAAGTCCGAAACGACTTTCAGCAAAAAGGAAGGTTTGACACTTAAAACAACCCGGTCCTTGTGGAAGACGGGAAAGGGTGGCTTGGATGAAAGTGCCTGCAACTCGCTCACTCTACGGGCTGATGTCAGAGCTATCAATCGGATTGTCTTAAAGGTTAACAACCTTAGCAGTCATGTGTGCAGAGGTTCAAATGGAGCACACATCAGTAATTTCAAAACCAGATTAAGGTCCCAAACCGGAACCTGGAAAGGAGATGGAGGGAACACATTAGTGAGCCCCTTTAGAAATGGAGTAACCAGTGGTATTTTGAAATGGGAGAATTCCTCTGAAGAGCGCTTAAAGATCAATAGCACTGCCAAGTAGCCTTTGATGGTCCCTTTCTGAAGGCCCAAATTAGCCAACGATAGAAGAAAAGATAGGACATCCGGTGTTTTACACAGAAAAGGATCAACATTCTTTTCCTTGCACCAGTTGCAAAACTTATTCCAATGGCAACGGTACAAAGATTTTGTTGCTGGGCTTCTGGCCGAAAGCAACACCTCCATCACGTCATCCGGGAGGTCCCAATCCTTGTACCTCAGCCAATCAGAAACCAAGCGTGATGGTTGAGAGTTTTGAACTCTGGATGGAGAACCTGACCCTCCTCTCGCAAGAGAAGGTTCTCTCTTTTTGGAAGATGCATCTGAGGACAGATGGACATGTCCAGAAGGTCCGGGTACCAAGTCCTCCTGGCACTATCCGGAGCAATTAGGATAATGTGTTTCCCGAACCTTCTCAACCTAGTAATGATAGGGACCGGAGGAAAAACGTATCGAAGGGGAAAAATCCCAGTCTATCATGAACGCATCTCCTAGACCTCCTCTTGGAGGAAATTCCCTTGAGCAGTACAGTTCGCACTTCCGGTTGACAGCGGTTGTGAACTGATCCACTTGAGGGGTTCCCCAAAGGGTGAAGATCTCTTCAAGGACTTCCTGAGCTAGTGCCCACTCGTGGGAGACTATGCTCTGCCTGCTCAGAGCGTCCACCGCTGTGTTCTCCTCCCTGGCTAAGTGAACTGCCGATAGGGAGATTCCTTCTTGAATTGCCCAGTACCAGAGCTGCATTGCCTCTCTGCACAGTGGTAGTGACCCTCCGCCTCCTCTCTTATTGAGGCGGTGCATGGCCACTGTGTTGTCCATCATTATCAGGACATTCTTTCCCCGGACAGAGGGCACGAAGGCCTTCAGCGCTAGTCTGATTGCCCTCCGCTCAAAAAGATTGATATGTAGTTTGGACTCCGATGGAGACCAAAGATCACGGACCGTCAGATTGTTGTCATGGGATCCCCACCCTGTGAGTGAGGCGTCCGTCACTACTGTAATCTCCGTCCATGGTTGCCAAAAGGGTTCTCCCTTAAGAATATTGTCCTTGCAGGCCCACCACAGAAGATACTGTGAGACCCTGGATAGAGTCTGAAGGTGGTCCGACATTTTTCCTGAGAACTGGGACCACTGTGTCCTTAGAGCCCATTGAAAGGATCTCATTCTCAAATGGGCCTCGGGCACCAGAAACATGCAGCATACCATGAGGCCAAGCAACCTCAAAATCGAAGGCCGGCAGATTCTGGACACACTGAAACTTGGTAACCATCTGAAGAATGTCTTGACCCCTCACCTCAGGTGGCAAGCTCTTTCCCCAAGGGTGTGTCTAGTACATCTCCGATGTACTGGAGCTTTTGGGGAGGTGTCATATGGGACTTCTTGTAATTGAGGGAGAAGCCCAGTCTGTGAAGAGCGTGGCAGGTGACTGACATGATCCAGAGCGCCCTGATCAGCCAATTGTCTAGGTAGGGGTAGACGTGGATCCCCCTCTCCTGAGACTCGCTGCCACTACCACCATCAGTTTGGTGAAAACCCTTGGGGCGGAGGTCAGCCCTAATGGCAGAACTCAAAACTGAAAATGAGAACCACGAACCTCAGGTATTTTCTGTGCTGGAGATGGATTGGCACATGAAAATAAGCATCCTGAAGGTCCATTGACACAACCAATCCTCTAATTGGAGGGCCTGAAGGATCTGAGAAAGTGTGACCATCTTGAACTTGTCCTTCCTAAGTAACTTGTTCAAGTATCTCAAGTCCAAGATGGGTCAGTCGTCTGTCCTTTTTGGGGGTTGGGGGGGGGGGGGAAATCAAAAAATATGGGGCGTACCATCCTTTGTTCCTCTCCACTACAGGTTACTGGTTCTATAGCACCTTTCTCTAGCAGGGTTAAAATTTCCTGCACAAGGAGCGGATACGGAATACTCAGTGGTTTCCCAGTGGATTGTTCCGAGGTCGTCTTATAAAAGGAAGGCAATAACAGTAGGCTATGGTTTCCAAAGCCCAAGCATCTGAAGTAATGTCTCGTCATTCTTGCAGATGCTGAGGCAGTCTGCCCCCCCCCCCCCACTGGTGATCTGTGGCTCAAAGACCTCAAGAGTGGTTTTGTGGCGGCTGCTGCAGAGGCAGATGGTAAGGAGGCTGCTGCTTGAGCTGGCTTTGCACCTCTACCTCGTCCACCACGAGGAAATCTTCTTAGGCCTCTGACTGGCCATTCCTCTCGCCCTTCCAACTGAGGAGTAGTAGCAAAAAGATCTATCCCCCTCCAAGGTTGCCCACTAGCGACGCATAAAGATTTGGCTGGCGCCTTTGAGGTCTGCAACTTCTGAAGGCTCTCGTCAGCCTTGTTGCCAAAAAGATGAGACCCGTCAAAAGGCATGTTGAGAAGCCTAGATTGCACATCAGGTGCAAAACCCGACTTCCTCAACCACGCAAATCTGCTCAGGACAGTGCTGGTAGCCATGGATCTGCTGATGCTATCTGCAGAATCCAATCTTGATTGAAGGTACTCACACATTGACTCTTTGCCGTCCTTAATAGCCAAGAAGCCGTCCCTTTCGGGAATGTGCTCTTCCGCCATAGAGATACAGTCCCACAGAGTGTACAACATTTTGCGAGGGCACAAATGGAGTTGGCATATTTCAGTGCCATGCTCCCTGCAGAAAATAACTTCCTCGCCCATCCATCTAGGCACTTGTCGCCCCTATCAGGAGGAATGGTAGGGTATGCTGCCTGTTTTGAAGCAGCCGTAGCTGCCTGCACCACCAGACTCTCCGGAGTGGGTGTTTCAACAGGTAGTCTGTCGCTACTGGAGGGACCGTATTTTTTAGTCAGGTTCTTGTCAACTGCCGGATTAGACTCCAGAGTCTCCCAGTTCCTAGCCACCCTTTTTTGTAGTGCCACATGAAAGGGCAAAATGGGATCAGTCAGAGGAGCCTTGTCCAAAATGTCCGTTAGGTCGTCTTGGTCATAGGGTAGTGAAGGCCTACTCCAAACTAAATAATAGACTACCTTTGACATAAGCTGAATATAGGAAGAGTTAGCATGTTCCCCTGGTACACGCTTTCCAAACTCCAGTTCTGGGGAGGTATCAACCCCACTTGCTGTTTGCAAATGGTCATAAATCTTGCATCCTGCTTTCCTGAGAGATAAAGCTCTCTGGTACATTGGGTGTACCATATTGTAACCCAAATGGTGCTTTCCCACTGTCAGAATGTTCTTCCTCCTCAAAAATAGAAGGGACTTGAAAAAAATCCTTTTTCGGGAGAGGAGCATGAACTTTGTCTGGTTTTGCAACCACAGGCTTCAACGTTGTCGAAGTAGTCAACATTTTCTTTGTCAACGTCGATGTATGAGGAGCGTTAGGCGCCGACCACTTGATTGGCAAATGTGGCGCAGCCGGCAAAGACTTCGGCGTCATCGAGGAACTGGCAGGCGTCGATGGCACCGCTGGCATCAAAGGTGTCGATGGCATCGACAACCTCGATTTATCACCATGTTTCTTGTGATCCTTTGTTTTTTCAGATATGGGCCTTGAGATCTCCCGATGAGGATCAGGTCTTTTACCCGGGCTCGAGGGCGCACAGGTTGTCGACCAAGACCTCTCCGGCTTCATCCGAAGGCATGGCAGAGCATGGCTTTGTTTGTCAAATATTTTCAACATTTGCACCCAGAAGGCTTCCCATTCAGCTGGTGTTGATTTTTTAAAAGGGCATGCAACCCTTTCAGGGGAATCATCTGATGAAGTCGACGAACGCGACTGTCGGTGCCTCCTCTTCGACGTTTTTGAAGACTAGAAAGAGTGGTGGCAACCACTCCTCGACCTAGAACGATTGGCCTTCTTCCTCCGAGGAGAGTCTTCCCTCGACTTGACATTTTCGAGCCACAATCTCTGCATTTCTTAAAGCCGGACTTCGGCGTCGACGGAGTTGAAGAAGACATTTTTATGATTTTTGTAATGTATGTCACAGAAGAGGCGTGCCGAATTTCCCTCGAAGCAAACTGCTAATGTGGAAAAACAGAACTGAAGCCAACGGGCGCTGCGCAAGCGCTATATACCCATCGATGACATCACCTTCTACGGAAGCCTTCTAGGGACATCGACTTGACGCCACTGACGCACAGCGCCCTCTGCCGAAAAAACTATTCTGAAGCAGCTGAAGCTGGACATTACATGTCAAATCTAAGAAATACGTGGGAGCACACAATCCATTCGAATGGATGGTTACCCTCTATCCGGGCATATTGTGGGATTGGTGGAAGATGGAGAAAAGCCATTAATGGGCGGATAAAGGATGAATGTGTCTGATAGGATGGAGGCTGTCTCTCTATATGTGGGATGTTATAGAAGGCCTCAAGAACACACCAACTCTAGAAGACAGTTTTTTTTAAATTAAACGTTTTTATTAACATTCGGGAAACACAAAGCACAAGCCCATTACCCTTCAGGAAGAATACACAAAGCCTACAATAACAGAGCACACAAGTCCAAGCCACTTATGTCACCCAAGTATCCCAGCTCCTCCCCTCCTCCGCCCCACCCCTCCGTCTGCTGCCCATCAAGCCCCAATCATCACATTGGCCCTTCTCAGGAGTAGAAGTGCATCATTCTCTAGGGCTGCAGTCAAATACCATCAGGCCCATGGCCACATCCAGTCCACATAATCCAAAGAGCTCTAATGGTGGCTGCGACAACCCCCACCCCTGCATCCGACCAGTGCATCCAATAGCCGTGGCCTAACCTCCACATAGTCCCAGTCAATAAGCAATCATCAATCAGTGGCCCTGCTAGAGTATGGAATGAATCCCCAAAAGTCAACCGTGACATTAAGCAGGGCCATGTCAGGTCACCCTTCAGAGCCCATGTATTTGCTATACGGTTCCTCCCCCACCCCATTCGAGCCTTTCGCTAAGGCGGAAACTTCTACAAAAAGTGGGATGCGAGACAGGGATGGTATCAAGAGGGACATAGACTCAAAGATGTTAATTTCAAAACCTTTATTTAATAAGGTTTCTGTGTTGGTGTAATGCCTAACTGGCCCAAACTCCAAAGGGATGGCTCCCTTAACTGATGTTTCTAAGGGCTGTCAATGTCAAAGTAAAAATCCATCTGTATCTAAACCTATGCTTGCCCTCACTCTGACAAAACGTGTTAGGAAGTCTCTTAAAGAAAAATAGTGGGTCATCAAAAAATAGGAAACCAAGGTGGTTTCAGGTGGTCTTCTCACCAGGTGTGGATTGGTCAGTTTCACAAAAATGAGTTCAATCAAAAAGGGCTGTTCATAAGATCTTCTCCACAGTTCTTGCAGTAGTCTCAAACACTTTCAATGTCTTAAGTTCCTTGGGATTCCTTTCCCAAGCTTTAACTCTTCCAAGTTCAAAACAAAACCAAAAGAAATCTACACAGTTCCTCTTCAAGCTTCTCGCGGTTCCCTTCCCCAAACTCCTTTAGCATCAAAACCCAATAAGTATTCAACTTTCTCAGGCCTCTGAGGGTTCCCTTCCCCGAGCGTAGATCCCTTGTTTAGTTTTAAACACAAGTTCAGCTTGTCAGGATGTACCTTTCTCTCATATACAGTTCTTTCACATATATTCCATTCAGGGGGTAGCATCAGAGACTATAGAAAATGCCGGGTTCTTTGCTCCTCCTAAGCGCAACCACTGATCTTCAGCCCCCCTCTTTACTCTGTGCTCTTCCTTTTTAACTTTTCACCTTCAGGTACTTCCTGCAGCACTTCTTGTTCTCCTTTGCTTCTTTCTTGTGCACCCTTGCAGTTTGCTTGCAGTCTCGTGCACATTTGCACCTTCTTAATGTCTTTACTTTTCAGTTGCGCCGCTAGTGCCTTTTCCTTTTATTGCTTTCCTCTTTATCTTGCGCTCTGTCTTTCAAATTTCCTTTCATTTTTCCGCTCCTTGCTACTCTACACGCTTTCTCTCACCTTTCACTTTTTTGCCCCATGCCTCTTTACAATGCTTTGTCGCTTATTTCACTGTTCCACTCGGTGCCACTTTACACATTTCTCTTGCTTTTCCACTCCATGGACACTTGTGTATAGGCGTGTTATAAATGCCATATCATATCATGCTGCTTTTTCAACTGCCTTTCTCCTGCTGCGCTCCAGTCAGTCAATCGCACGCTTCAGAGTTTCTCCCTCACTGACATGTAACTCACCGGGGAGCATTGCATTGACAAGTGATCTCTCTGGATACACAAGGTGGAGGTCAAGGTCTCACCACCTGCCCCTCAGACAATCTCGGGACAGACAAGTCCCAAGGGAACAAGCACTTTTCCAACAGTAGGTTGCCTCACACCGGCTCCTTGGAGACACGGCTCCCTAGCCACGCTGCAGCCCCTTACAAACCCCGGGACAGCATCTCAGCATGCCGTTCTCCTCAAGGCTTGAGGTCCTGCTGCTCTCTGCTCCTTGGCCTCTCCGGTCTAGACAACATCCCCAGCGTTCTCCTTTGTAAAAACAAAAAAAAATAATAAAAAACACACCTTTTATAGTTGTAAAAATAGTCAGGTGTTAGTGATAATTAGTAAATACCTGACTAACTCTGCCTGACTATCGGAGTTCTTTCTATAGCCGGTTTCTCTTACACTCCTCATGTTGTTCCTATGTGAAATCTTCACTACTCCCAGGTGCCTCTTCCTCGTCCCGGTATTAGTTGGAAATGGGGAGGGGGAGATTAAATTGGATTGAAAATTATCTTTATGGATGGAATAATCAGAGGATGACTGACAGAGGAAAGAGGGTAATCCCCCTGGCTCAGTTCGTATACCACTGGGGCGATTCCCCTTTTGTTAATGTGTTTCCTACTCCTGGTCTCCTGCACTAAAGGTACTGATCTGGACGGCCTCCCTGTGGTCTGAAATGTGCAGAGATAAATAGGTGTTAGGTTTAAAGTCATTGTTCCTTCCTCTGACCCACCTGCCTGCCTGCTTTTATTTTAATACGATATTCCTGCCTCTCTTCGATCAGGGACAGTGGGGCCTGCATATCCCATAAAGGCTTCAGGGACTTCTTCCTCCTTGCCTATTATCCTGTTGGGATACTGGGTCCCACCTTGGGTATTTCCATGATCACAATCCCGGACTCCCCTACCCAGGTGATCCTACCTCGCTCGTCCACCCCCAGGGTTAGTATCCGAAAGAGACGGCCCTCCCCATGCCACCTGAATAGAAGATTCTCAGGGTCTACATGCAAGAATACCCCTAGGTTTTGTATTTATGATTTATACAGCGCCTTAATCCAAATAATTTTACACGAGAAAGTATAAAAAACAGCACAATAGTGTGAGGGGTTACATAAAAAGCCAAAATCAACCCTGCTAGATGAGATACGTTTTCAATGATTTACGAAAGAAAGATTAGAAGGAGAGAGACGTAGTGAAAGAGGAGGAGCATTCCAAGTAGAGGAGCAAGAAGAGACAAAGTACAGAAACGTGACTGAGCACAAGGAGGCACTGGCACGGTAAAACGAAAGTGCGAGCCAGAACGAAGAGAAAGAAGGGGCATAAAATGAGACAAGCGTGGATAGATAATCCAGGGCAAGACCATAGAGTGATTTAAAGACAAGATATAATAAATTGAATTTAAATTGAGCCTTTAAAGCAAGCCAACCAAGAGTGGGAAGAGCAGGGGAAATAGAATCATGTGGAGTCAAACAAAAAAGGACACAGATAAAAGGCATTGAAGACAGATTTCAGGGGAGCAAGACGAGAAACCCGAAGATCAAAGAGCGTAGTGGAACAATAGAAGAGAAGTGAAAATCAAAGATATCAGTATTTTGGTGGCATCGAAATTTAGGAAAGAGCGAACTTTACAAATATTGAATAAGTGAAAGCGACAGGCATGAGAAGAAAATAAATTTAAAAAATAAAAATAAAAAAAGGAGTACTTCAGTTTTGGCAGTGTTGAGTGTGAGATAATGAGAGGACATCCAAGATTGTTTTGCCAGTAGGCATGACGACAGCTGAGCAGGAATGTCAGCGGAGAAGGTAGAAAAGGAAAGAAAGAGTTGAGTATCATCAGCATATAAGTGATGTGATAGGCTGTGAGAGGAAATAAGCTTGGCCAAAGCGGAAGGGTAAACAGAGAGAAAAGAAAAGGTCCCAGAACTAACCCTTGTGGAACCCTGTGGGCAAGAGAGGGAGTCTGAGGTGGTCCCTGCCCAGGAGACAGAAAATGTCTGCTGGGATAAGTAAGATTTTAACCAAGAGAACAGAACCTGAAAGACCCAAGGATGAAAGACGAATAGAAGTGAATGGTCCACTGTGTCAAATGCAGCAGACAGATCCAGTAGGACGAGTAGAGAAGAGCATTTTGAAATAGCGTTACGTGAGCAATGAGTTTAGAACTGACAGAAGAGCAGTCTCTGTTGAGTGCATGGGGCGGAAACCAGACTGAAAACGAGGGAGGATTGAGTTGTTTGAGATAAATGAAGAGACTTGAGAATAGACAATGCATTCAAGTTGCTTAGAGGGATAAGGAAGAAGAGAGATTGGACGAAAATTCGAGACGACAGAAGAGTCAGCAGAAGATTTTTTCAAAATAGGAATAATAGAAGCATGCTTGGAAAAAGAAGGAAAAACTGAGGTTGAGAGACAAATATTGAAGAGAGGTGAGAGACGGATAGACTTTAGAAATAAAAGTTGAAGGGATAGAGTCCGTGGGAGCAGCAGTAGGATGGGAATGGGATAGCAAAAGGGAAATGTCACTGTCTGATGGAGGAAAAATGAGAGATTAGTAGTAGGGGGCAAATCAGGAGAAAAGTGAGGTGTAGGGCTGAGAGAAGAACAGGAGTCAATGGCAAGATGAAAAGAGGCCACCTTAGAAGAGAAAAATGAGCCTAAATCACAAGCCGATAATGAAGAGTTAAGTGAGTGTTCGGGAATAGGAGGAGAAAGATGAGTTTGAAAAAGTTGTTGTGATGGGATGATTGTGTATGGAGGAGATCAGAGAAATGCAATTGTTTAGCAGAAAGAAGGCAGTCATAAAATGTGATATGAAGAGTAAGATTTAAAGATGGCCTCAGACAGAGAGAAGCCACCGCCTGTCAAGACGGTGTAAAGCACGTTGCATTGAGAGAAGGTGGGCCGAAAGCCAAGGTTGTGAAGGTTTGTGAGAAGGATGGAAAACATGTGGGATAGAGGGTGTGAAGAGTTGAAGAAAGTGAGGAGAAAAGGACTGAAGCTGTGTCATCAGCGGGCATGGCGGCGAAGGTATAGTGAGATGGTAAGACCGAGATACAAGAAGCAAAACGTGGAGCATCGAAACATCGATAGAAAGAGGGGAGAGAGAAGGCATTGGTAGTGTTGGAGGTGTAAGAGAAATGGAGGAAGAAAGAATATGGTGATCAGAAAGATAGACCGGAAGAGATGAAACTTCATAGAAAGTCAGAGAAGAGGAAGCAAAAATAAGATCAAGATGGGACCCAGAAATATGTAAGGGGGTGTAGCAAAAGAAGAAAGAAAATAAAAGTTTAAAATGGAAAGTAGTGGAAGTGCAGAATGAGTAGAGGAAAGATGTAGATTAAAGTCGCCTAGAAGGGGGCAGCTAGAAAATTGAGGGATAGAAGAAAGTCGATGTCATCACAGATTGAGCAGACGATCCCAGGGGGACAATAGATAAGTAGAAGAGATAGGATAGTGTTTAGAGAAAGTGGTAGAAGAATATTCAAAAGAGGTTTCTCACAGTTCTCACTGGGGATGTACATCAGATGGTGGGAGCATTGCCTGTACCAGTGCATTCCAGGCCTCGACATCTGTGCTCCCTTCTCCGATCCAGCTATACACTGCCCTATGCCAGACAGCAGACTCAGCTAGGGCCTAACTCTCCAGCTCCGCCCACCAAGCCTCTATTCTGGGGCCCTCGGCCAGTTTCCAAACCATTGCGATCCTTCACTTAGCCAGTACACAGATGAGATCTTTCATGCGTGTAATATGCACTGTGTGCTTCCTCCCCTTTGAATATAGGCCCAACAAAAAGGCCTCCGCTGACCAGGCATGCATCTGTATTCCCTCCTTGCAGCTTTGTCCATCACGCCCAGCCAAAATCTGCCAATAACTGGTAGTACCAAAATATGTGAAGACATTTTGCAACATCATGCTCACATATCGGGCACTTCGGCATCCCTTCCCCCACCCTCCAAATCTGGAAATCCTGTGAGGGGGGGCATGTAGGCTCTGTGCATAATGTACAGTTGAAGAAGCTTGAATCTGGAGTTCCTTGAAACTCTTGGTGTACCCCAGTGCATGTGCCCATTCAGCGTTAGTGAGCGGTCTGCCTAGATTAACGTACCATTGTGTACGCACGGCCAGAGACGCCTCCCTGTGTTAGTTCAAAAGCAATTTGTTCAATCGAGAAACCATATGAACCCCTTCAGCCACATCATACATCGACTCCAGTGTTCGATCCCCATCTTTTTCCACCATGAAATCCAGCCGTCGGCTTCAATATTCCTCACCAGGCTCTGGTACATTAAGAATTGGCCCGCAGGTATGCCTGAGCATTGCCTCAGGCTTGCAAAGTCCATCAGTTACTCCTCCTACAACAAGTCGCCTAGCGTGACTAGCCCGTGGCCCTCCCAATACTTGCTAGTGGCAGAGGCAGACCTTTTCCCAGCGAGCGCCACAAGAGGAATGTTTGGGGAATAAGGGTCCAGGGCCCTAACCTCCTCAAACTCTTTTCCACAGGGTTCCCCCATTGAAGTCCCTCTGCAAAGTGGCAAGCGCTACCCTACTCCTCCCCCCACACAGGAACGTTCTTACACCCGAATCAAGATTGCTGAAAAACCACCTAGGGATGTCATAGGGAATGTTGGTGAAGTGATAATACGCAAGGCAGGACTACAATCTTGACCAGGGCAGCCCTGCCCATCACTGACAAGGGCATTTGCTGCCAGAATAACAGACTTAAGGGCACCCTCCCACGCTCTGCATATTATGTATATGGAAGCACAATATAATGTCAGACATCGACCCCCAGGTATCTAAAGGTGCCATCACACTCCCAAATCTGGTAACTGTGCACAGCTTCAGCCCACGAGCTCCGCCAGTGGAAACTAGCATGACTTTTCACAGCTTATCTTAATGCCTTAGAGCTCAGCAAACTGGTCTATGATGTGTCTAGAAGATGTGGTATGTCTAGTCAGGCGAATGGACATAAATAAGCATGTCATCCGCATACAATGAATCAGATGCGTAGCCCCATCAATCAGGATACCGGCATCAGCATATTCCGCTCATAGGGACATGGCCAATGGCTCTAATGCCAGGATGAACAACATCGGGGACAACAGGCATCCATGTTTGGTGCCTTTGCGGAGACCCCAAGGCCTCAGATCTGTTGCCCATCCTCACCCTAGCGCGGGGTTGTGTGCAAAGGAGTCTGACCCACCGCCGGAACATAGGTTGCACCCCGAAGTGCTGCAAAATCTCATATAGCCATTTCCATCTCACAGAATCAAACACCTAGACAGCGTCCAGCAAAGCCACTGCGCAGTCCACCCCAAGATGCCTAGCACGATCCATCACATGATGCAGTTGTTGCAGGTTCCATGCAGTGTTCCTACGCGACACATACCCCATCCGATACGTGTGTTAGATCTCCAATCACACTCTTTAACCAATCTGAGTCTTGCCCAGTGCTCCATGCCCAGGCCTGCGCTGGTGCCCTGCCGGCGCCGGCTTGTTGATGGCGGGTGGCCTTAGTTGGAGACCCCTGCACTCCAGCTCATTGTGAGGTCTTCTCCATAGGGGGTCACGCAGGGGTGTACTTGGCCCCTGTTGCTGCTTGCTGGCAGATCGATCTGCAGCCGATTGCAGCCTCCACTCCACTGGCAGGTGCGCCTGTTATGTAGACGGTGCCAGTGGAGCTCAGGGACATTGTCCCTGCCTGATGGCCTGTGGCAAAGCCCGGATCAAGAGCCATAACTGGGGCTGCTGTTGACCCAGGACCCTAGTTTCATACCAGACGTGAATTGCTAGGCTATCAGAGTAAGGGATTCTCCACCCGAGATGGCTTTGGGAGGCTGGGGTTGTGCGGGACCCTGCATGGCACTTTGAGACAGGAGGCCCGGTTTGATGGGGAGGACATGAGCGGCAATCTGCCAGAGACTCTGGTGTCATAAGAGAAGAGCGTTTATGGAAAAGGACAAGTATCACTGTAGCCTGCAGCACTCTTAGTGGGACTGATGTGAGCACTTTCTAGGCCAGCACTCCATCTGAAACTGGTCCTACTCCATGCTCTAATTTAAGAGAGTTGATGCTAAAGAGAGCAGGGACCGCCTCAAAGCCATTACAACCTCCATGCCTCTGGCAAAGTGATTTGATTTTACATGGTCACAGCAGGTCTGTCCATTGGCTGCACATGGACCATTCCGGGGAAGGTCTCACTAGCAGTAGCCACCCGGCACCGTTGATCTCAGCACTCTGGTCTTAATTGCGCCCTTAGAACGAGCATGCTTCATACGCAATCTGATTCAGAGCAGCATTTTACTTCCCATTCACTGGCTTGCTCACTAGGACAACTTCCACCTGCATTGTTGTATATATAATAGTTAATGTGGCTTGTCCATGCTGTCAAGCATCAGGACTACTCAGTACTGGTGAATTAGCTTTGCAGAGTGAAATTATTGCATTATTTGCACCCTCAACGCTTCATTTGGGTTTGCAGTAAGGCACATGACTTCTGCGCTTCTGCGCAAGAAACCCATCTACTGTTTCACTAAGGGCTTCCTCCTCAGAGTGTAAGCATAATCTTGATAGTCACTTTCCAACACTGTTATTGTTGATCTCTTACCGGTTAACAACGTTGCTAATTTTACCGGATTACCATTATTCTTAATATGCTCCATGGCCATTTCTGCAAATCCTGTCCAACTTAATTATTTTGGGAAGTAGCATTCGTCTTCTTGCTCAATGCACTCGAGATGCATGCTTTCCGTGCAGAGTTTACGTTTCATTAGAAGACAAAATGGATGGGGGGTGGGAGGGTGCAGTGAATGATTCAACTGATGAATACAATACTCTCATCACGGATTCCCTAGTAGTGACCTCCCTTCCATGTGGTCAAGCGATGGCAGCCGCTACCCGAGCCCGACGCTGGGAGCAGCTTTATGAGGGTGGAACACATGGGAGGAGACAACTACCGGGGAGGTGTCATGACTTCACTGGACGAGACATGGTATTGCCCCCTTTTCCATGAGGAAAACCCTCTAATACGCAAGACCGTTTTCCATGAGGAAGACCCTTTTATACGCACGACCCTCAAGGTATACTGCCAATCGCTTGTTCCCCTTGTAGAATAAATAAAGAACCTTTATATTTTTCTGGTCAAATACCCAACTATGACACACAGCAAACACAACACCTTTTTCTTTTAAAAATACCTTTGTGTAAAACCAATAAGAAGAGCTAGTCACATACCATGTGTCCAATAACACCTATGGACTTCAACTCCCAGAATTCCCCAAGTACTGAGATGCGGAGGATGCAGAAGTTTGAACAAGATGCTAGGAACCTGAAAAACAATGTGCAGTCTAGTTGTTTTTTCAAAGCACTTTTTTTGCACATTTGCGCTGCATATTTAAATATGGTAAGCGCACCATTCGAAAAGGCTGTGCAGGAGAAGACGCCGTACTGGAGACAGCCATGCCACGGAGACGCTAGGAGCCGCGAGAGAGGTCCTTTTTGTTCGGCAAGTTAAGAAGGTGGCAACTGAGATATATAAACGGTCCTGGCAGGCGAGTTCACCAGGCACTGGGCATTGCATAAGGAACCCGCCAGGGGCATATACCAGGCAATTTGACAGCCCTCCAGAAAGGTTAAAGAAAGACATTGGTTTCTGAACCAAAGAAAGACTGATGTTAAAGAAAGTGTTTTCCCAAACCAAGGTGAAAGTTGCATTAAAGACAGACAACTACAAACTTGTTGTCTAAACAGGAACCTTGTTAAGCACAACAAACAAGGAACTGCTGGTAAAATACTGTTTTCATTCAACTTAAGAACCCAGGGGAAGGGAACCACCCCTCTGGAACCAAAGCCTTCCATGTTGGAGAACGTTTTTGTTGGAAGTTTTTCTTACTTCAGCTGTGAACACTTTTTGCCAGTTTCAAGTTGAAGACATTTTCCTTGAACACTTTGCTTGTAGTGCGAGCGCCAGGATAGGACATTTTGAACACAAGGACATCTTTTCAGTTATTGACATCTTGGCACAGACAGATCCTTAGTTTTGGTTTTAAGATAGGGATCCTCCTGTTTAGCATAGGATCAGGGAGGCATTTCCCCAACCCTTTTCCAATTCATAATTCTTTGACAAAAACACAACAACCTTGTGTCTGGCTCTCATTTCCGGCCCCTCACACAACCCAATCGACCCATACATGTTTGCTCGCTCATACGTTCTCTCAATGGGGAATCCATTTACTGTCAATGGGGGGAATCAATTTACAGTGCTTGTGGGAAATCTGTGGACTGGAGCACGATTTTTGGCATGATCAAATGGCACCTGGCGAACACTCATTCATCATCAATACGTTTATTTGGAAACAAATTTCCATAAACAGCAATACAAGATAAAATACATGACATAAAAAGAAACACATTAGATAAAAAATGGCAGAACTTTAAAAGTGCATGTGTGAATGGTGATTAATATCCTCTAAGGGAATGCCTGAATAGTCATTAGATTGTCAATATTCAGTCAGATTTTGAGAGATGATTTTAGTTCTCCTGTGCCAGGCCTTTCTCAAATAGTCCACCGAGCCCCATGCTACTGGCAACGTGGCAGCTGAGAGTAAATAGCAAAGCGCTGGTCTGGCTTGAGACAATCCAGCTGACCTCAGTAGTGGCAAACGTGTTTTCCTCCTTGTGACAGACCACTCGGACTAGGCAGGTAACTTGAACAAAGGTCAGTCTTCATTGACTTTTTAAGAATTAAAAAGAAAATATTAAATCAAGTATCAGTTCTCTTTCCAGCCGAGATGACTGATGGGTTTTCTGCGAGTCTAAGGCAGAAATCTCTGTTTAATCTTCGTAAGCCCACGGTATGGACTTGTAGTCTCCTCACTTCCAAACCGATTCTGAAAGAAGAAAGAACTCCCCATCAGTCCTTCGTCTCTCTTTGCTTTATATAGGGGCTGGCCACTCTTGACCCAATCAGGTCTCTCCTTATGTCCGAGGATATAAAAACCTCCCAAGCCCCGCCCCCTTCCTTCTGTGCTCGCAGTTGCCATGATGTCTCCCCGCCATGTGCCACGAGGTGTAGATTGGGGTTTATACAGTCAGGTCCCCAGCTTTGGTAAGGATAAAGTCCTAATATCCTTCTTTTTGGTCTCTTTTCTCTGTTTTACGAGTGTGAGGTATACGGTTCTTTTGCTTCTCTTTGCTCCGTTCCCCCTTTGTGGCATCTTGGCTCAACAACATCCCCCTGTTGGTCGTTCGTGCTGCGGTACACGCGGCACACGCCGGCAGACCCTTGCTCCGTCTGGTCGCCTGTGTCGTGGTTTCCGTGTTCCTCGCCCGTAGGACCCACGCCACTTCTCTACCCCGCTACCGGCCGTGCGTTAGGGTTTCCACTATCCGCATTTAGGCAACACAATTCGCGGATGGCACCCAGGTCTGCCCCCTACCACAAATGACTGCTTCCTTCAGTGTCCTCCTCCTCCTTTAGACCCGTACGTTCAGGTTCGAGATCTGCTTCTCTAGTGTCCACCTCATTGCTTCCCGCGGGCCCCTCCGTTGTTTCCAGGTACTTGGTGTTCGCATGGCGTCCCATGGCCTCTGATGCAGTTTGGCTGTTACACACACCACCCCAGGAATCGAGCCGCTCGGGCCGATCCATGCTCCGGGACAGATCATCAGGAACCACCTGAAATGATGCCGGTTTATGTACCATTTTGAAGGAGAATGTCTGCAGTGTGAGAAACCACCTAAGAACTCTGACTGGAATCCTTGTTCGTGGCCAACCATTGTAGGGGAGCATGGTCTGTGAATACTGTAAAAGTTCTTCCAAACAGGTAATATCGTAAGGTCTCAATGGCCCATTTGATGGCCAGACACTCTTTTTCTAATGCGGAGTACGTTCTCTCATGAGGTAGGAGTTTCCTGCTGATAAAGGAGACTGGTGTTAATTCCTCTTCCGTTCCCTGTGACAACACAGCCCCCAATCCTGTTCCAGAAGCATCAGTCTGCACAAAAAACGGTTTTCCGAAGTCTGGACATTTCAAGACTGGCATAGTAGAAAGGATAGTTTTAAGAGACTGAAACGCAGCTTTGGCTGCGTCATCGTGTAACACATTTCCCTTGTCGGTGGATTTAAGGGCATCCGTCAAGGGACTGGCAATGGTTGAGAACATGGGTATGAACCTTCTATAATAGCCTACGAATCCCAGGAACGCTCTTATTTGTTTCCGGTTACTAGGCATGGCCAGCTTTGTAATAGCCTCAACTTTGTCCACCTGGGGTTTAATAACCCCTCCTCCCACCAGGTAACCTAACTACTTTGTTACTCTGGCACCAAGGATGTTTTTTTTAGGATTGATGTGTAGTCCTGCCCTTCCTAGGGAGCTTATTACATTCACCAAATGTTCGAGGTGGTCCTTCCATGTTTTGCTAAACACGATAATATCAAGATATGCTGAACTATTTGCTGTGTTTGGGGCCAAGACTTTGTTCATTAAGGCCTGAAAAGTCGCTGGGGCACCGTGTAAGCCAAAGGGTAATACGGTGAACTGATATAGCCCGGATGGAGTAGAGAATGCAGTCTTCAACTTGTTGTCTTCTCGTATGGGAATCTGCCAATGTCCTTTGGTTAGGTCAATCGTGCTGATTGGCTGTACTCATTTGCTCTATTAACTCATCGATTCTGGGCATGGGGTATCCTTGAAAGGTGGATATGGTGTTTAGTTTCCTGTAATCCATACAGAACCTGATGGATCCATCGGGTTTGAGAACTAACACGATTGGAGAGGACCAGTGGCTGCTGGATGGTTCTATTACTCCCAGGCGTAACATTTCTTCTACCTCTGCTTGTACTGCTGCTCTTTTTGATTCAGGCAGTCTGTAAGGGCGGATTCTTACTGTGGGAGGGGTCAGTGTGAATCTCATGCTCTACAAGGGACGTCTTCCCAGGATAGAAAGAGAACACTTGTTCCAATGATTGTAAATGCCTTTCCAGTTCCTTTTTTTTCTCGTGCTCCAGCTGTGCCCCCCATTTCACCACCTGGAAAGCCTTTTCCGTATTCGTCACCTCTAGTTGGTTTATCCTTAGGGGTTCTCTTCCTGGTTCCCTCCAACTTTTTAGGAGATTGATGTGATAGTTCTGGTGTTTTTCCCTTCTGTCGGGTTGTTCAACCAGGTAATTCACGGGGCATAAGATGGCTGTAATCTTATATGGTCCTCTCCACTGGGCCAGCATTGTATTGGAGGAGTTAGGTAACAATACCAAGACCTTATCCCCGACTTGAAATGTCCTCATCCTGGCGTTCTGGTTGTAATAGGTAGCTTGTGACACTTGAGCTCTTCCCAGGTTTTCTTTGGCCAACTCTCTAAGTTTAGTCAGGTGTTCCTTCATTTCTAGGACATAGTCCATAAGAGGTTTTTTTTCCTCTTGTTCTTCCCAATCTTTCTTGGCTATGTCAAGGATTGTTTTTGGCATATGTCCGAACAATAGCTCGAATGGGGAGAACCCCGTAGATGACTGGAGTGTCTAAGAATCATTAAGACCCAAGGCAACACTCTGTCCCAATCTTTTCCCCGACGTGCTGTTACTCTTTTGAGCATGGTCTTAATAGTTCTGTTGTACCTCTCAACTAGTCCATCCGTTTGAGGGTGATATACGGAAGTATGTAGCTGCTTGATACCTAGTTGCTTGCACACTTTTTCCATAACTCCCGACACAAAGTTGCGTCCTTGATCAGTTACTATTTCGTTAGGAAGTCCAACTCGCGAAAAGAATGGAACCAACTGTTGGCATACTTGAGCACTAATACCCCTCATTGGGAAGGCTTCCGGGTATCTGGTGGCATAGTCCACTATAACTAATATGAACGTGTGTCCATGGCTGTTAGGTTCCAAGGGACCAATCAGGTCCATTCCTATTCTTGTAAAAGGGTCTTTTATAAGAGGCATTGGCTGTAGAGGGGCTTTGTGTGGTTTATGAGGACTGGTCTTCTGACAAATCGGGCACTCTTCGCAGTATTTAGTCACTTCTCTGTACACGCCTGGCCAAAAGAACCTTTTAAACAATTTCTCTTGAGTTTTTTCCCTTCCCAGATGTTTGCCTACCACGTCATCGTGGGCTAAACTTAGCACAATTGACCTAAAACATTTAGGTACCAGTAATTGTTCCAATTCCCCTCTACTTGAATCGTTAGTTATGCAATATATCAAGCCTTTTTTTTGTTTTGAACCAGGGATATCCTGTCCCAATATCCTGGACAGGTACGGCCTGTTCTCTCGCATTCTTCAAAGTAGGATCCGTTAACAGTTCACTTCGAAATGACTATACGTTGTCCTCTGGTAACCAGTCTATCATTCCAATGTATTTGCTCCCTTCTTCCCATTGCGGTTTAGCTTCTCTAACCTCTTTCCGGGTTTTCCTTGTGTTTGGGAACACCTGGTTCAATCTCGCTATGTGCATATGGTGCTGACTTTAACCATTCGACTTGGTTTACATACTCTCCAAAGGTCGGTAAGTCAGTACCCAATAACACCTAGGCTGGCAAGTGAGGCATTATGGCGACTCTCATTCTGGAATTTACCCCATTAACCTCTAGGTCTACTTCCTTAGAAGGATACTCTTTAGCGTCCCCATGTACACATCTTATTTGAATTGGTTGTCTTCCCGCCCCTTTAACCCCACTTACTTCCGGCCTTATGGCTGTTTGTTCACTTCCGGAATCAAGAAGACCCTGTCTTGGAGTGCCATCCACTCGGACTTCCACTAGATAAGACTCCTTTCTTCGCTGGAATTCTCTGGACTGGGCACATCCAATTTCCATCGGTTCGGGTTTAGGTCTTCTCAGGCAGAACCGGGCTATATGTCCCCATTCACCGCAGTCAAAGCACTGAGGTTGCTTGTTAGGGGGGGCGGGGCAGGCTGCTGTGCGGGTTTCCGGGTGACCGTTCTTGACAGTGCTAGCAGTTGGTTTTAACCATTTATCACTTAAGTCATGTATTCTAGAATACAATTGCCTGGGGGTCTCTCCGTTGCATAGACGTGTCTCTCTTAGCCTAGCCCTGTAGGCTTCCTCGTCCACCCCCATCCTTTTCAGCATGGTTTTCTTAATGTCTGCATACGTGGCATCACCTTCAGGATTAGCAGCGTGGTATGCTCCTTGCATGGATCCAGTCAAGAGGGGAGCAATGAAGTGGCCCCACTTTTCCACTGGGAATTTCTTGCTACTCTTTCAAAATTGGTAAATAAATACCCTGGGTCTTCTCCTGGCTTAAATCTCTGTAGCACATTGGTGGGGGCTATGGAAGCTCCTCTGGTAGCTGCCATTGTCTCGGCGATCTGTTTAATGACATCTTGATTAGCCGCTTTTAGTTGTAGTGCTTGCTGTAGAGCCGGTCTGTTTGAGCCTGGTGGGTCTGCACCTGTAACGATTGCTGCAGTTGTTGCTGTCCGTCTGTGAGAGCTTTGATAAGGGCCTCCATGGCGTTTACGATCCCACCGCTGCCACCAAATTGTGTGACAGACCACTCGGACTAGGCAGGTAACTTGAACAAAAGTCAGTCTTTATTGACTTTAAGAATTAAAAAGAAAATATTAAATCAAGTATCAGTTCTCTTTCCAGCCGAGATGACTCTGATGGGTTTTCTGCGAGTGTAAGGCAGAAATCTGTTTAATCTTCGTAAGCCCACGGGTATGGACTTGTGGTCTCCTCGCTTCTAAACCGATTCTGAAAGAAGAAAGAGAACTCCCCATCAGTCCTTCGTCTCTCTTTGCTTTATATAGGGGCTGGCCACTCTTGACCCAATCAGGTCTCTCCTTATGTCCAAGGATATAAAAACCCTCCCAAGCCCGCCCCCTTCCTTCTGTGCTCCCAGGCGCCATGATGTCTCCCCGCCATGTGCCACGAGGTGAAGATTAGGGTTTTTACAGTCAGAGGTCCCCAGCTTTGGTAAGGATAAAGTCCTTCTAATATCCTTCTTTTTGGTCTATTTTCTCTGTTTTACGAGTGTGAGGTTATACGGTTCTTTTGCTTCTCTTTGCTCCGTTCCCAGTTTGTGGCGTCTTGGCCCAACAACCTCCCCCCCCCCGTTGGTCGTTCGTGCTGCGGTACATGCGGCACACACCGGCAGACCCTTGCTCCGTCTGGTCGCCAGTGTCGTGGTTTCCGCGTTCCTCGCCCGTAGGACCCACGCCACTTCTCAACCCCGCTACCGGCCTTGTGTTAGGGTTTCCACTATCCGCATTCAGGCAACACAATTCACGGATGGCACCCAGGTCTGCCCCAAACCACAAATGACGGCTTCCTTCAGTGTCCTCCTCCTCCTTTCGGCCCGTACGTTCAGGTTCGAGATCTGCTTCTCCAGTGTCCACCTCATTGCTTCCCGCGGCGCCCTCTGTTTCCGGGTATTTGGCGTTCGCATGGCGTCCCATGGCCTCTGATGCAGTCTGGCTGTTACACTCCTTAAGTCCATATATGTTGGACAAGACAACACAAAGTGCAAAAGGTCCTCCACGGGGTACTGACAGCAAGGACAAGCCTGAGCATTGTGAGACCAGTTTTTTGTACTCGCCCCCAGCCATAAACAGTTAAATCGTGCTCTTTTAAGTGCCCAACGGTCATAAGGTTTATTACTAAATAACAAGTACGGTTGGATAATGTCTGCGATAGTTAAAACAACATGCCTTCTATTAGCACAAGTGCCTAGTGCAACAGACTCTGTTTGACTCAAGGATGGATTTATACAATTGCTTGTGGGCCCTTACAACACACGGAGTCAAAAAGGCTGCAGGGCAAATGAGGCTAGCACAGTTTTACTGATTCATACATTTCTCAATATAAATGAGCCACAGTATTTTCTTGGCAGCCGGACTTCTTACCAATGCAGTTATGATTTTATGTGAAAGAATGGCTTTCTGATTTGACCATAACGCCAGCCAATGCGCAAGGGGGGCCAGTAACCATTCATCACCAATATGGGGGCACCCTAGTTCCAAATGGGTGCCATAATTTGGCGCTGACTGCGGAAGCCCTAGTAGTTTAAGAAACTATTCAACTTTTTCGATGCTTGGAATCTTTTCAATGCCCCACAGTGCAGCCCCATAGTTGGTGGTTGTTTTTTTGGTTTGTGCCCTGTAGACTTCAAGGATAAGCTTGAGTGGATGCCCTAGACAGTTATTTTGAAAACGGGATATGCCACCCAAGGCCTATCTCATCCTCGTACATTGTTTGTCCACGTGGCCAAACCCTCGCCAGTTCTCGGTAAAGCAGATTCCCAAATATACAAAACTAGTAACCCTGGGAATGGGTTCTCCACCACTCAATATCCTCCGCATCTTGAGGGATCCGACGTCCTGCAAGCCATAACGGCAGATTTTTGGGAGTTCACCGAGTTTGTGTGGCCATAAATTGAGTGTAAACATCCACCAGGCGTTGTAAGGCTATAGGGGTACACGCTATAAGTACCATGTCATCGGCGTAGCCTAGGACAGGTAGGGGGAACACCTCCTATTCTAATGAAGTCTACATTAGAGTTAACGAGGGCCTGGTATACACCGTTTATATACAATGCAAAAAGCACCGGTGCCACAACACAACCCTGGCGTGCACCCAGAAAGGTCTCGAAAAAAGCTGTACACTGTCCCTGGTCACCAAATCTCACAAGCGGATGTATTTTCATGTATTATTTGGAGCACCTTGACCAGATCTTCCGGGCAGCCCATGGACCGGAGCACGGCCCAGAGCATCGCCCTATCCACTTAATCAAATGCGGTGCTTAGGTCCATGAAGGCCAAGTATAGTGGCTCGCCCCTAACATATTGATGAAGCACCCACCAAATATAAATTGAGAGCCTGGTCTCTGGTTCCCAGTCCTGGACGGAAACCATATTGGGTCTCTGTGAGAACCCCCGAGTCAGAAATCCACTGTTGGAGCCGTGCCAAAACTACCCTACCAAAAATTTTGAATGAGGTGTGCAAGAGGGAAATTGGACGATAAGAAAGAGTGCTACCAGGATCACCCTTCTTAAAAATGGGGAAGATTATAGCCTGACCCCATGTTGCCGGATAGGTGCCCAGTTCTAAATATGCGTTAAAGGACTTGGGTCAGTAAAGGAGCCCAAAGGTCCACCTCCATACAAAAAATATCAGCAGGGATAGCATCTGGCCCGGGAGCTCGATTGGGGATTTGCTTACTTATGGCCAACTCTACCTCTTGAATTGTAAAACGCAAGGAAGAACCACATGGACGATCAAAGCAAGAAGGAGGAGCTTTGTATAGGGAGCTAAAGTGATCAGACCAAGCCAGAGCACTTACAGTGTTCTCCTTATATGTTTTCAATCTTTTATAGGGGGGCCCATTTGCCACAAATTCCCAAAATATTTTGGCATCTCGTGACTGTACAGCCTGGAGTAGTTCCTCCAAGGCTTGCTCATCTAGGTTGGACTTCCTAGTGGCAAGGGCGCATTTATAATGTGCCTTAGCGGCAATTATGTCCCGCCGGGTACTATCTCTTGCACCCAGGATAATGTTTTTCTGTGCTGACCGACAAGATTCGTCAAACCATGTTTCCAATTTCTTTCTCCCCGTTTTGAAATCCCTTTGGAAGATATTGGACATAGTATCCCAAATTTTCTGTGAAGCTAAGATTATGCGACCTGCGGGATGTCCATTTGATAGAATAAGCATGAATTCCTCACTTTTCACTTTGCATATGGAAGACTGTGTGTCCACAGGGTCCAACTTAGCCCATTTTATTCTCAGTTTACACAGGGGATTGAGACTGCAATGGTCCAAGTGTAAAAAATTAACTGTTGAGACCATCGGTGAGACAATTCCCAAGACCAACCGCAATGCGTGGTGGTCACTGCATAAATTCTCAAGGACCTCAACGCCGTGACTTGCCACGTAGTGAAGAGAGTATGGACCTCCGTTCCCAAGTTCCCCACAGAGAGGTAGAATGAACTCCCTGTGCGAGCTTTGGGACCACAGGTGGATGGTGTTTCACAGGATCAGCAGCGTCGAAAACCCCAAAGCTGTTGGAAGGAAGGCAAGGTTAACACAAGCAACAACAATACCTTGAGTCAGTGATAATTATTAGAATAAGGCTTACCTAAACTCAAAGTCAAGGGCTGTGGTGTTCAAAGCTGTGGTGCGAGGGAACGCCAGTGATTCTGAAAACCAGATGAAGAAACACCGACTCTGGAGGAATCACCTGAGAGACTAGAGTCTTTCGTAGTACTGTGACAAAACGTAGTTCAAGGAATCCAAAAGCAGTAAGCAAAAAATGCTACGAAGATCAAGATCCGGGTTAACAAATCAGAAAAGGGAATATCCAAAACCAGTCCGTTTCCGTTTAGCCAAAGTCCAAATATCAAAGTTCAAGCAAATCCAAGGAAAAGTTCGAGGAGCAAGAAAGCCAGTCCGAGTGTCGTGAGCCGAGGTCTTGAACAAGAAAATCCATAACGCAAACGCCTAACAGTGTAGAAAACAGCTGTGAAGCGAGGAGCGTTTGAATCGCCCGGCTTTTATGTCCGTTGACATCCGATCACGTGATTTGGTTTCGTGACACGTGATCAGGATGCCGACGCAGAACCAGGAAGCGGGCGTGATTGGCTGCCCCAGCCCGTTCGTATCCTCCATGGCAGCTGCCAGCGAAAACAAGGAAAACGAGGAAACGAACTAAGCCGCTTCCTGCGGCTGACACTAGACCACGGAGGCTGACATTTCCTACGCACCACAGGTAACGGGGCATAATGAGGAGGCGATTGTGTAGAGGGCATTTGGGCTATGCTAGGTGTCTGGGTGTCCCTATGTGTCTGGGCGTTCCTATCTCCAGAAGGGGTATGCAAAGCTGTTAGTGAGGAAGGATTCTTCCCGCCATCTCCAGAAGGGGCATGCAAAGCTGTGAGTGAGGAAGGATTCTTCCCGCCATCTCCAGAAGGGGCATGCAAAGCTGTGAGTGAGGAAGGATTCTTCCCGGAGTGTATGACACTCAAACTCCTTAATTAGGTACCAATCTCTTACGTGAAAACATAGTCAATCGTGGAGGATCCCTGTGTGCCCACAAAGGTTGGCCTCCCGGGCCGGTCATTGCCTACACGGCCGTTTAAAGACCGAACCCCCCACTCAAAAAAAACTCAGAAAACTGTAAACCCCTTGTGCACATTCTTTCATCCTCCATTTGTGCAGGGGCTACCCCATAAGCAAATTCTTCTCCAGGGTCTAGACAGCTCCCGTAGACCCAATTCGCATTAAAATCACCGGCCAGTATTAACAAAGGACCCCAGTTCTCATTGTCACTACCGTGTGCTTCCATCAAGTCTCTCCGCACACCTGAACACCCTTGGTTCTTAATATGTGAACTATTATAAAAATTGACCATGAGTAGAGGACGGCCACTGGGAGGACGTGCAGTAATGCATTACACATACCCATTCTTGGTTTCTCTCACCGTCAGCTTTAAGGCTAGAGATGCCTTTACCAAGATTGCCAGGCCACCAAAACATTGTCCACGTCTACCTTTTTCAGATGGGACACATACGGAGACATAACCATCTAAACATAATGGAGAAAGTGCCCACGTCTCCTGAAGGAACATGATGTCGTATTCACTCATAGTGGCAATTATCTCCCTCTGTGAGATCTTGGACTCAGCGCCTGCTATATTCCAAGATAAGAAGGACGTGGTTGTTTGAGATGGCGCCCGTTCATTTTGAAAATGGTTTTGCCCCCATGCACCCTCTATCTCAGATAGATCTTTTAGATAACCCACCTCCCCCATGGCAGCTGGTCAATCTAGTTCTTCAATTTCACCCAGGACTTTGTAGCTATTTGTAAGATAAACCATGGCCACTGGCGTGATTGGTACCATCTGACTGCCTCCCCCAAAATCATCCCTTGCTACTCGTGGGTACAAAGTTTTGGTGGTGGTACGTGGTGCTAGTGGGGGTTGGTTTACCGGGTAAAATGCTCCTAAAGGAAAAAAGGCACTGTTTTGTAAGGAAGAATTGCAGGCCCTCCACTCTGGATTAATGGAGGCAACTACATAGTTAAGCATGGCTGGGGCGATCATAGACACCACCACACAGTCCCCCACAGCCCATTTTGGTTCCTTCTCCACCCAGGACACCCTCCTAGACATAAGGATGCCTCTAGGGTTCACCTTCATACCGGACAAACGTGTATTGATCCATTGTGCTGTCTTATTTAAGAGAGAAAGGGTGGATTCCACCTGGCTGAAGGCCAGGGGAGGGAGTCCCGTAAGGACTCCCCCCAGAGGGACAGCCTCTGGGGGGAAGATTAAGTACGACTTGCTCACTGAGGGGACATTTGTCTTTTAAGATCTTGTGTGTACAGACGGCCGAAACCCCCAGGCCAGTGTTAGGCCCCTTCCAAGAAGTGCGATCCAAAAGTGCGGCATTATGCCGTACTGGAGGCACAGTTGGTAGAGTGGTGACTATAGGGTTATGAACCACCGTCTCACCCCTATGTAATTTAGTTAAAGAGTTTGGGTGTTGGGTTGCAGGAGCTTCTGCTGTGGGCATGGGAGCAACTCGCCCTGTGCGTTCTACAACAAGTTCACTAATTTCCCTAATGTCTTTTTTTAGACCTCTTAATAGGTCGTCCATAATACATAAGGTTGTGCTTAAGGAGTTTTTATGGGCCCCTATTTTTTCTAGGACTGGTGCTAGCTTTCTGTCTAATACCGCGTCCAAGATTTTAAAATCACTCGAGGCTGACTCCAGAGAGTCATTAAATGATGCAGCGGGATGAGGGTTCTGACCACTATCCACCAAACTGTGCATAGGGTCAGCTGCTTTTTCTTTATGTATTGGGCCGCCTGCATAAATCCCCACGCTATCACCACCCGTTAGGTCAGTTTCCAAGGGATGGTTATTCATTGAGTTTTCAAGACATTGTGAGAGGCTCGGGAGTGAGGCTTTTGGAGAGGGTAATAAAGGCAGTCTTTTGTCACCGTGTGCACTAGATTGCAGGCTAGCAACTTCGATGGCTCTTTCTGTGTGTTGAATGCGCTCTTCTAGTTTGCCTGCCATTTGCTTAAGGTATTCATTTAAGGTGGATTGGCCATGGTCAATCTGGGCGCCTTTGCTTTTTATAGGCTTCAATTTAGGATCATTGCCAGCGATATCCTGGGTTCCCGGCACACCCAGAGAACAGGGCTTGCTTTTTTTGGTTTTGTTAGGGACCAAGGGAGGGGCTTTGGCCTTACGTTTGGACATAGTTCAAAGTCCTAAGAGCTATAGACCGAAATACCCCTAAAAGTAAGAAGACCAAGCGTGTAGCTTAAAGTGCAAATGCAGAGGGAGTACAATTAACCACACAAAAATAGTAAAAACACACAGGCACGGTTTAAAAAGCCCTAAAAGGGAAGATAAAAAAAAGTACTAAATATGCATACAGAGCACAAGTCGGGGCCAATTTATGCCATAAGGCTAGGGTAGGGGAGGGGAGGGGAGAGACTCACTCGCAGCCCCTCGCCCTAACAATCTAACCTAACAATCAATATCCCTGAAGGGCAAAATCAAAAGAGATAAAAAATAATGTAATATGGGACATAAATCGACTTCATTTCCAGCAGAAGTAGTAAGAAATAAATCACCACCACCAGGTACAGCGATAGGGCAGGCCCGACAGCTCAGGGAGCCCCCTTAGTCCGACTCTTCCCCCCCTGTCCCACGGTTCCAGTCCTGAAGATAAAACAAAGCAGGGCGCAGAGGAAAGGTGAGGGTGGCAGGCAGTGAGGGCAGGGCACGCCCGACAGCTTGAGGAGCTGCCTCGGTCCGTCTCTCCCCCCCTGTCCTCCAACCTGCCACAGGCTGTAGAAACTGGCAAGTTCTAATTGTTAAAAATAGCGGATAGCGTCCGTGGCCAGGATGTGACAGTAATTAGAGCAAAAAGGAGGACTTAATAGGCAGGGTCAGGGTTCAAGATGGAATCTGTATAAACACAGTCTCAGTTCCTGCTACTTTAATGTCACCCTTATAATGACTTTTCCAGTGTCCTTAGCGCCCAGATACCACGGTGGGAGTCACAGCAACACAAAAGGGGTGAGTCCGAAGAACAAACGGACTCTTCACTTCAGAAAGTCCACAAGCCAGAGACAAATAGGCCAAGGGAAGAGGGCGGGTGAGAAAGGCTTCAACAGTCAAATAGCCCCCTGCCTAACAGCCCGCGCACAGTGCTTCTGATGGAATTGAGCCGTGTGTGATAGCGTGTGAAATGCACACAGATCGGGCAGCAGCAAGGAGCAGGGTTATTTCGGGCCAAATGCTGCCAAAAGGGGCTATACACATATTGCACGGAGGATGCAGGCCAAACGAAGGCAGAATGTAAAAAAAGAAATTCCAAGAAGCCCAAGCAGTATGCAGGAGGCAGGAGGCAGGGGCGGGCAGGGGTGGAGCAAGAAATTATTAAAAAGGCAGCTAGAGCTGCAACCCCATAACAATCATGCCTCACCTCCGAAGGACGCCTATACTGCAACATCCAGGGTCCAAACCACTGCTGCAAGGTTAAACAACTTTTCTCTTCTTCACAACCATGGCGCTGGGATAAATACACACTGGCAGCACACTGCAGAGACTGCCCTTATCTGCCCTTCGCCACGGCTTTGCCGTGAATGAAAGCTTTTGAAGAGGTCAGCCAGGTGAATCCACTTAACCCCTTCCTTCCAGCAGTCCTAGGCAGAGACTGCCCTTATCCGCCCTTCGCGAACACTGATTCAACAAGAAAGCTTTAAGTTGTCCTCGAGTCCGAAGGTCTTGTTGCTGCAAAGGTTATGAAGACAAATGATCTGAAGGGGTGAAGGATAAAACAGCACCTATTGATTTCAGAAATGCATTCCATATCTGAGTGTAATTAACCCCTTAAGTGCGGAGTGCAAGCCATCTCGTCCTCCGCACTACGTTCCCAGTGTGGAGGATGAGATAGCTCGTCCTCAGCACTGCTTACCTCTGGGGTGGGGGGCTTCTGTGCTGCTGTCCCGGACCCCCAGGCCGTGAAGGGGAAGACCACCCCTTCCGTGCATGTGGGTTGGGTGCAACTGCGAGGATGTCGGCGCAATTAAATTTGTACACTGAAGCTTTGCGTACTCTCCCCTTTCCAACGAACCCTCGCTCAAGGAAATTGCTGGTTGAGGATCATTTGATCCTAGACCAGCAATGACCACTAGACCACCAGGACATTGAGGGTGGGAGGCCCCCCACCAGGCTGAACAGCCCCCCACCCCCACTGCAACAAAACAAAAATGCACAATGTGTTGCCTTCTTTGGGGGCAGATGGGTGGTGTTTTGCGCCCATTTGCCCCCAAGGTAGGCAACAAAAAAAAAGTGCCAAAAGAGCACTCTTTCAGGCATCTAGGGCCAGTCCCCTCAGGAATCCACCCATGGAGGAGGCAGATCCTTTCTGCTTCCCTGGGAGGGCAAAACTGAGGGTCTAGTCCCATTTTGCAAATCCTGGGAAGCAGTGAGGAGCACTAAGCCGCTAGGGAAAAGATTTTGGGGTTAGGGGACCGTTTTGCCCGTTGCAGCACCCCCAGCCGTCCTTTAGCTGTGGGCTGGGTTACAGCTTTTCCCTCCAAGGAGGGATGGGGACCCTGCCAGGGCTCTCTGGGACAGCCGCTGGACTGGGGACGGTAGACACATATTTGAGACAGGCACCCAAGGCTGGGGGAGGCACTCCCGGCCGTCCTGAAGCTCTGGCTGTGCTTCATTACAGCTTTTCCCTCTGGGGAGGGATGCCGACCCCCCTACCCCCTCCCTGGGACTGCCGCTGAACTTGGGGACAGTCAATCCTTTTTCTTTTCTGCCAAGTTAAGCGCACCCACGCATATGAGGTGCCGTTTTCACTCTGTCACCTGTGGGAATGTGGGAAGGTAGGACATGTGTTGTTGCCAGCGTTGTTTTCCGGTGATTTCCTCGTGGCAAATGTCTGAAAATTGTTTTTTTTCCGCTTCCTTTTGGACTTTGCTGGGCCTTGCGGGTAATACATTCTAGGGAGATTCGCCAAGTCAGACCTCTTTGGATTCCCACAGGTGTCTTTTCAGAAATGCAGGGGGTTCCCGGTTTTCCTTGGTGGCTGCGACACACCAGGCCCAAAACTGTGGGTTGTCCACAAAGCCAAATCATGTCTTCCCCAGGGCATTGGATGTACCAGTGGTTTAACCTTTTCCCTTTGCACCCAGGTCAGTGCACCCACACGAGGTATCATTTTTTGCGGGACACATGTGGGAATGTGGGAAGGTAGGACATTTGTTCTTAGTTTTGATAACGTTCACACATTTCCTACTGTGCTTTGTTACACAACCCTTTAATTTCACTGCTTTAGGCACTGTACGCTTTTGTAACCTGCGCAAGTCACCTATGCTTCAAAAGGTCTGCCTGTGCTCTTTCAAAAGATGTATGCTTGCCATTCCTCACGACATTTAGTTTTCCTTATTTTCAAATGCTAAGTATGTCTGTTTAGGCAGTCAGCATAAAAATCCTGTGTACCATAGCTCAGTTTTTGGCTCGCCGCATTGCTTGTTTTGTCAAACATTACAAAATACGTGCGATTTCCTAACTAGAAGATTGGGGGGGGGGGTGTAGCAGTGCATTGTCTTTCTCAATATTCACAGAAGCCAGTACCTTACAAGTGTAAACATGTCCAGTACATACTTTTTTTGTCTGTCACTTTTCCAATTTTTCCGAAACTATTGGAATTTTAGGTACAGAGTTGCATGACCTTCGCAAATGACCCCTTCCTGAACTTGGAATTTGTTCTACTTCCCAGAAATGTATACCTTTCTGTGTTCCCTCTGAGCTTTCCTACCCTCCTCTTCCATTCTGTCTAAGCATGCCCTATTAAAAAATAAGATAAAGGGAAAAATAGCCTACCTCTCACAAAAATAATGGTAACCTTATGAAAAACATGTTTTTTTGTTTCCACCCAACCGGTTACGAATTTCAGGAACTGCAAACCAAAACTACAGGCTTCTTTGTACATTATTTCATTGGCATTTTCTCACACACCCCTACAGCAAACTACTAATCCTTGATGGCATTATGACCGCCTACACGTGGGAAGGAAAGGGATACCACTTGTATCATAAAAGTTACAAGGGATTGAATGCGACATACCAAAATGTCCAAAAAAGGGCTCATCACGGAGAGAAAAAAACCCCTCAGCAGTTAAGGGGTTAAAAAAAGCAGGCCTTCACATCAATTGCTGTGCATGTTTGAATTTATACAGAGGCACTATGAGGAGATGGGTAGAAAGGTTTACAAATAAAACACTCACCATCTGCTCATAGCCGGATTCTTCTGTGTTCTCCAGAACAGATGAACAGATCATCCTTTCTGCGTAGACATTTATCGCCACAATCCCAAACAGTATCAACCTGCTCAAAGCAAACAGCATACATGTATGGCTGTCTTTGTGTAATCATAGTAACAGGTTTTACGGTTCCACACATTAAAGATTCCAAACATCAGTCTCATCACCCACACTTGAGTGACAAAACACAGCTTCATGATAAGGGTAGATCTTTTCTCTTTCACCCCTTCATAAAAAAAATTCTATTCAAAGAACAAAACACAATTTAGGAGGCTAAAATGAGACAAAGTTGGTGGTTTTATGATTAAGAGCAGCTGTGCCAACACAATTACGTATTACAGATGCAAGGACACTGCAAAGCTACCCAGAGACAATGAGAGGAGTACTACAAATGCTAAATTAAGATTAAATAGTCTAGCAGATAGTAGCAATGTTTGAGTGTATCACAAATGGTGTTACAAACTGAGTCTCAACAAAGATTCAAGGGGTTTTATTTTTAAAACATAATAGTGTGGCATGTTTTGACTGCTATCAATACTAGTTTGGCCAGTAGCACGACAGGAAGATGGTTGAATGGAATGCACCAGGCTGGAAAGAGGGAGTGCAGAAGGGCAACATACTAATGGGCATCCCTCTCGTCTAGTGCAGGCAGTTCCACCTCCTTAGCGCAGGTGTCCCTCAACCCCAGGATATCGGTAATGCCTAAGTTTCCTTCTATCGTGTTCCCATATTTGTTACACTGTATGGCTAGCTGCCGCTCCTTTGAAGTCCATGTACACCTCGCCCTGATGTCCAATTCTGCCTTTCCCTTTCTTCGATCTTTCTTCCTGCTACTCTTCCGACTATCTCTCTCCTCTTTCCCTCACTCTCCTTTGCCCCTCCAAGGTTCCCCCCCTCTCTCTTTACTGCTTACCTGTAACCTCTGATCTTACCACTACCCTCTGTTAAGGATTTCAATCAGGCGACACACACCTTAGTCTCAGCCCAGTATGCAGCTCGCAATTAAAATGCTTATGTGTGATAGATTAGATTCTATATTGAGATGGTACACCACTCATATTACACACCCTTTTCAAATACCTGGGGTCACAATGGACCATGAACCAGGCTGGTTGATAAAATATAATATTTATTTATTTTAAAATTCAAAAGAAATCATACAATTTTTAATATGGGGCAGCAATCACCAATGGGGTTATAAGAACAATATGAATGTAAGCAATGCACTTAGTTTAACCTTCTATTGACACAACTACACAAACAGCAGTGAATAGGAGCACTTTTGATTTTAGGTAAAATAGCACTGGAGTAAGAATTTCCCCCTGAAACGTTCCCTCAACCCACCACAAATAATCAATTCTAAGTGGATGAACAGAAGCCACAGGTAATCAGGAATGACAAATAAACAGAATAGAAATCAGGCTTTCCCTCCCTAAACAAGAGAAAAACGGATTTAAACCCTGGCAATGCTAAAATGACACTCAGAAATGGATGGATAAACAATGAATAAGTCTAAAACTCTTGAAACAAAAACAATTCTTTACTGGAGCAACACTGGAAAGATACTAGCAATCCCAAGCAATGTATTGAGCAAAAGCATACAATTCGAAATTGAATGGAAGATTGAAAACGGTTTATAACCAAAATGACACGTTGTAAAATTACACACTTTTGCAAATCCCGCCTGAATTTACCAAAACTGTTTTTAAAATAAAAACGGGTGAAATATTGTATCTGGATGCAGCGTTTGGGTTCTATGGATCCTAGGTACAATATGAAAGTGAAATGAGGTCTCTACCTGTTAAATTGAGTGAGTTATGCAAGATCTACTGAGATGCGTTTTTGAGAAATAATGGCGCGAAAAAGGAACAGAAATCAATTTTGCCAAAGACAGTTTTACTTTACACGAGGGCATTCAGACTAGGCTACCAGCTTGAGACGCAGTAAACTCCGGGGTTTATCCGCGGAATCAACCCTAGCACCTCTGCGCCCTCCCTGGCGGACCCAGTCCAATCAGCCGAGGGAGGACTAAGGGCTTAGGATTTCACAAGACAAAATCATTAAAGAAGTTAAAACTAGCACAAGGAATCAAAGCAGGGTAGCAAGAATGATTGTGACAATATTACAATTATCAGCATAAGGATAGGATGACCTAGGAGATTGGGTTGGAACAAAGCAAGGCGAGGTTTACTAGGTTTCTATTGATACTCACAGTCCACTTTTAGTTTGGATTTTGGACAGTCAGCACTCTGGATCACCACACGGATCTGGTCTAACACAGGGCAGCCGTACAAACTCAGCGGGACAGAGTCAGCTGGGCAGGGACTGGATACCAAAGGATAGTTCTTCTGGACTGGCAATTCTGGTTACTGGATACTAGAGGTCATCAGGATAGCAGGATGGCAGCAGCATGCAGCGAGAGGCAGTAAGCCAGGTAAATTCAGGATGCTTCCCCAAAACACCACATCGCTTCCCTTGGTTATGGGGATTATTTTAGAATTGAGGCCTAGCTGAAGCAGGATCAGCAATTGCTTGGCCTTGTGGTTGGGATCTGGAGTTTAGATGAAGACAGGAACAGGACGCCAGCGTAGGAATCAGGAATCAGTCTGTGTGTGTCAGGGGCTCTTATTTATAATGCCAGGTGACATCATTACAGTATATGACAGGGGCAGGCTTTACTACACATGCCTATAACAATAGGATTGGGCAAGAATAGCTCTTCGCCGATTGGATCTCAGAAAAATGATGTCATGTTTATGGGGTGATTTTTTACAGTGTCCAGAAACCTCCCAGAGTTGCTGGAACTAATTTTGCCACAAACACATATTTACACAATTACAACCTTTCAGTAAATCAGATACACAGGTTACATATTTTTTTCCTCACATTTCAATCCAAACCCCCAATCTGTGAGGCTTGGTTTCTCCCCTCTTACAGTTTTTCGCGCTTTTCAAGGGGATTCATATTACTCCAAATTCTACAACTGTCTACATGGGTGGGGATTGTCATGAGGAATGTATGTACAAAAATGTAGGTCTGCAATATTAATACTTTTCTTGTAATTCAACATATCACCGTTTCTGTCCAGAGTGTGCCAATATATTCTACCAAGTTTCAAAATACAGCCCCCACTTTCACTTTTATACTGTAAAAATTCCACATTTTTACCAATTTTGGTTGCCGAGTTAAAAATCTTTAACGTTTCCTTAAGGAATAGTCTCTAGAACAAACGGGAGTCACTGTCTCATTTTTTTCTTTCCTGCTGGCACCAACTGGCATTTCCTTTCAGGCAGGATAGGGAGTTCCTTCAGCCTGATTGAAGTTTTAGGGTCTTTCACACCTCCGGCTTCCTTCCCTGAGAACCGCATTGTCCTGGGTTCCAACAGAGACAAAAGTCTGTTCAACCCCGTTCAGGGGGTTGCCAGTATCTGCTGAGAGTTTTTATGATAGTCCTTTTGGCAGAAACCGGTTTTTCAACTTTGCAACTCAAGCCACCCTTGGTTTAACATCTTTCCCTTTTGATCTTAAATGCAGAATTAAATAAGCCGGTTACATCAAATAACCCATGTGATATATTCTCCCCATTAATGTAACCCCTTTATATTTCTAAAGACAAGTAAAACGAACAAGTTACTTTCTTACCTGGTAACGTTCTTTTGATGGGATGTTCCTTCGACGTATTCCACATCTATGACAGTAATCACCACAGCTGTGCTGCCTCGGAATTTTTTTTTCAGCGTAGGCGTCCTGCGTCGATACGCTGTCCTCGAGGGCCTCCGTCAAGGGTCAACGTCACTGGATGTTATATATAGGACGCACGGCGCCCGTAGCCTCAGTTGTAGTTTTTCCCCAGAACGTCTGCCACCAATCTCCTGCCAGTATGACTGCAGAAAGCCTTGCGTAAACGTAAACTGCAATAGCATAAGAAATTCTGCAGAGGGGCCAGCTGGGAGGGTGCGATGTGGAATATGTCGGAGGAACATCCCATCTAAAGAACGTTACCAGGTAAGAAAGTAACTTGTTCTTCGAGGGGATTGTGTCCTCCGACGTATTCCACATCTATGACAGACTCCCAAAGCAGTACCAACGCATGGAGGTGGGAAAATATAGAATTTTGAAATGCCCAATCAAAATGCTGAATAGAGCACCGCTTACCAAAGGCTAAATCTTGCCCATGGATGGAATCCAGGGAATAGTGTCGGACAAAAGTATGGACAGAGGCCCATGTGGCTGCTTCACAGATATTACAAATGGGAACACACCTCTGCAGAGCAGTGGAGGCAGCCACACCTATAGTAGAATGAGCCCGTAAGCCCACCGAAGGGTCCTTACCCGCCAGACGGTAGCATTCAGAGATTGCCAAGATGATCCATCGGGACAAGGTCTGCTTAGAAACAGCTTGACCTAAACGCAGTCCAGCGTATCCTACAAATAGCTGATCTTTCACTCTGACCCGGGACATGCGTGAAATGTAGAAACGTAAAGCTCTCCTAGGATCCAACCTATGGCGCCTCTCCTCCTCCTTACCAGGATGCGGAGGAGGGTAAAACGCCGGAAGAATCATCTTCTGGCTTAAATGAAATTCTGACACAACCTTCGGAAAAAAAGAAGGACGAACCCCAAGGACAACCCTGTCCTTATGGAACACCGTGAAAGGTGTCTTGGCGGAAAGTGCCTGCAATTCACTCACTCTACAAATACAGTCTTAAATGACAACAGTCTCAATGGACAAGAATGTATGGGCTCAAATGGAGCTCCCATGAGAAACTTCAGAACCAAGTTCAAATCCCATTCCGGCACCTGGAAAGGCGACGGTGGAAACACATTAGTTAGCCCTTTAAGAAACTGAGAAATCAAAAGGAATCTTAAAATAAGAACACTCATCAGATGAGCGCTTAAATATGGACAGCGCCACCAGGTAACCCTTAATGGTACCCACTTGCAGGCCCTTGTGGGCTAAAGAAAGCAAAAAAGACAGAACCACAGGACTAGCACATGAAAAAGGATCCACATTCTTTATCCTGCACCAGTCGCAGAACTTTCTCCAACAGCAACGGTACAGGGACTTTGTCGCGGGCCTTCTGGCCGAAAGCAACACCTCCATCACGTCTTCAGGGAGGTCCCAATCCTTATACCTCAACCTTTCAGATACAAAGCATGAAGGCTGAGAGACTTGACCTCTGGATGGAGAACCCGAACCCCTCCCGTGAGAGCAGATCGTCTCGATAGGGAAGACGGCGTGGAGGGCAGATGGATATGTCGAGAAGGTCCGGGTACCACGCTCTCCTGGCCCATGCCGGAGCAATGAGGATCATTCGGGAACCGAACCTCCGTAACCTCCGCAGCACTTGCGGAATGACGGGGACTGGAGGAAACGCGTACAGCAGTGGGAAGGACCACTCCACTACAAACGCGTCCCCTAAGGCTCCTCTTGGAGGAGATTCCCGCAAGCAGAATGTTGACACTGGTGGCAAAGAGATCCACTTGTGGGGTCCCCCAAAGGGAGAAGATCTCCAAAAGAACTTCCTGAGCCAGCTCCCACTCGTGAGAGTCCGTGCTCTGCCTGCTCAGAGCATCGGCTGCCTCGTTTTCGTCTCCGGCCAGATGAACTGGCGAGATCGAAATTTCCTGCTGGATGGCCCAGAACCAGAGCTGCATCGCCTCTCTGCACGGAAGGAGTGACCCTGCCCCCCCATTTTTGTTGAGGTAGTGCATTGCCACTGTATTGTCCGACAGAATCAGGACATTTGTCCCCCGCGCAGTCGGCAGAAAAGCCTTCAGGGCTAGCCTGACGGCCCTCAGCTCCAACAGATTGATATGGAGTCTGGACTCCGACAGAGATCAACGACCACTGACTGTCAACTCGTTGGCATGAGCTCCCCATTCCGTGAGGGAAGCGTCCGTCACGATCGTTACTTCCAGCTAGGGCAGCCAAAACGGTGCACCCCGCATCAGATTGCCTTTGACGGCCCACCACAGAAGATCCTGGGCGACCGAGGGCAGCACCTGAACTGGATTAGACATCCTTCCGGAGGACTGTGACCACTGCATCTTGAGAGCCCACTGCAGAGATCTCATCCGCAGCCTGGCCTCTGGCACTAGTAGAATGCAGGATGCCATGAGGCCGAGCAACCTCAAGAACTTGAACGCTGGGATACTCTGGGCATGTTGAAACTAGTCCACCATCTGCAGAATGTGACAAGCCCTCACCTGGGGAGGCGAACACTGCCCCAGGGATGTGTGTAATGGAGCCGCTGGGTAGGTGTCAAGGTGGACTTATTTAAGTTGAGGGAGAAGTCCAGCTTGTGAAGGGAGTGGCAGGTGACGGACAGATGATCCAGGACTTGCTCAGGAGAGCGTGCCCTGATCAACCAATCGTCCAGGTAGAGGTAGACGTGAATCCCCCCTTTCCTGAGATATGCTGCCACCACCATTAGCTTGGGGAAGACCCTCGGGGCGGAGGTCAATCCGAACGGCAGGACCCGAAACTGAAAATGCAAGTCGCCAACCGCGAACCTCAGGTACCTCCTGTGCTTGGGATGAATCGGCACATGGAAGTAAGCATCGTGGAGGTCAAGAGACACCAACCAGTCCTGAAGTTGAAGGGCCTGGAGGACTTGAGAAAGAGTAACCATCTTGAACTTGTCCTTCCAAAGGAGCTTGTTCAAACCACGCAAGTCCATGATGGGTCTCAACCCCCCCGTCCTTTTTTGGGATAAAAAAGGAAGGGGAATACCATCCCTTATTCCTCTCCGCTACAGGGACCAGTTCTATGGTGCCTTTCTCCAGCAGGGATTGGATTTCCTGCGCAAGGAGCGGATCCGGACTCTTCAAAGACATTCCCCGGTGGATTGTCGTGAGGCCTGTGCCAGAAAGGAAGACAGTAGCCGTGGGCTATGATCTCCAGAACCCACACATCTGAAGTAATGGCACGCCATTCCACAAGATGCTGCACCAGCCTTCCCCCAACCGGTGAACCATGGGACATGGCCTCATGACTGAGCAGAAGCGGCTGCGGCAGTGCCTGAAGGCAAAGAGGCAACTGCCCAAGCGGCTTTGGCACCTCAAATACCTAGTTTTCCACCTCTGGTACTCCTACTTTGGCCCCTATGACTGGCAGCTCCCCTCGATCTACCAAAAGGTAGATTAGTATCGAAAGGAACCTCCCCTCCATTGCGGTCCCCTAGGATGAAAAGGCGGAGGTTGACATACTGCAGCGTCAACGACTTTGCTGCAGCTTTAGAGGCTCAAGGCTCTCATCAGCCTTGCTGCCAAAAAGATGTTCACCATCAAAGGGCATGTTGAGAAGCCAGGACTGTACATCAGGAGCAAACCCCGACTTCCGCAACCACGCAAACCTGCGCATCACGGTGCTCACCGCCATGCACTGGCTGACACAGTCTGCTACGTCCAGACCCGATTGAACGGATTCACAACTGGCATCCTTGCCATCTTGCACGAGGGCTAGAAAGCCATCCCGTTCCTCCCCTTCGGGAATATGTTCAGCCGCCAAAGAAACAATTCCACAGAGTGTGAGTGAATCTTGCTAAGGCACAAACGGAGTTGGCTGCCTTTAAAGCCATACCCCCGGAAGAAAATACTTTCTTCGCCCAATCATTGAAGCGCTGTCATCCCTATCAGGAGAGATGGTAGGGGACGCCGCCTGCGTCGCTGGGGCCGTAGCCGCCTGCACCACCAAACTCTCCGGAGTAGGGTGCGATGACAAGTAACAGGGGTCGCCACTGGCTGGAAAGTATTTTTTCAGAAGCGACCTACCCACTGCCGGGAGACTCTCCGGAGCAGTACAAGCCGCCGCCACCCTTCTTTGTAAGGCCATATGAAATGGCAGCACCGGGTCAGTTGGTGGACCCTGGTCCAATAGGTCCATCAGATCATCCTGCAGAAAATCCACAGGTGGAGCAGACCACCGCAAATACTCAAATCCACCACCGGAGAGGTGTCCAGACCACTGGCGTCATGTAAAGACTGATGTAGGTCTTCCATATGGCTATGACCTGACAAAAGGTCATCAGGAACCTCAGGAGGTACAAACCCCTCCACATCAGACCCTTCATCCACCTCTGAGATGTAATCCAAAGGCTGGAATAAACCCTGGATGAGGGTACAGAAAAAGGCTCAAAAACAGGCCTCACTGATTTACTCAGGGCCTTCCTCTGGGTTTCCACCGTTCTCCAGGGTACCTCCAGCAAATCCTCCTCAAAAGGCGTCGAGGGCGCTGATGGAATCGGCGTCGATGTCGACCGAGGCGTTGACAACTTCAACAATGGCTTTAAGGCCGGAGCCCAGAGTGTGTCCTTCGACGGCCTCGGCTGCTTCCTCGATGACCGGTACCTGGACCTGGCATGGCTAGTGCAATCGACCTTGTCCGATCGGGACCTCAACGGCTCGCGTTGACCGCCCGAGCCTGAAGGCGTGCGAGTGGACACCTTAGCGCGTTCCTTGCCGGCTTCTCCCAAAGGCACGGATGGAACGGTGCCCTGCAATTCAAAAATCGCCATCATCTCCTTGCGAAATGCGTCCCATTCCGCCGGTGATGAATGCTTGGTGGGACAAGCCACCCGCCATCTGGTGGAGTCATCAGACGAAGACTGGGAAGGCGACTGGTGACGGCACTTCCGCAAATGCCTAGAAGAGGCAGAGGAATGTCGGGAACCACTCCGGGACCGAGACCCCCCTGGACTTACGCAGACGCGGAGAGTCAAGCCTCGTATCATCGGTCAAAAGCCCACAGATTTGAATTACGGTGTTTGGAAACTTTTCCCACCGACAATTTCTTCTTCCGCTCCCGCACGACCTTCGAGGTCAGGGACTGGCAGTCATCGCAGTTGTCTGTGGCGTGGCTCTCACCCAGGCACCAGAGACAGTCGTCATGCGGGTCTGTTATGGACATTTTAGCACCACAGTCCCGACACTTCTTGATGCCGGACTTCGGGGTAGAAGAGGAAGACATCTTCACAAACAAAATATACTAAGTACACAAACGAATCAGAAGAATCGTAGCGTGCTGAGATTCCGAGGCGAACACGTTTGCGGAAAAACGGAACTGAGGCTACGGGCGCTGTGCGTCCTGTATACAACATCCGGTGACGTCGACCCTCGACGGAGGCCCTCGAGGACAGCGTATCGACGTCATCAACGCAGGACGCCTACGCCAAATTTTGTTTACGAGGCAGGACAGCTGTGGTGATTACTGTCAGATGTGGAATAGGTCGGAGGACACAATCCCCTCGAATTGTATTTACCAGTATACGGTTTTAAAACACAGGCATTCGTTTTTCCTCATTTTGTAAGCAGCTTATTTTCACACGTGGTGCAAGCTGACATTTCTTTCTCTAATTCGGTTTTGGGCAGCTCACTCAGATTTCCACAATGTCCTTGCAGCTAAAGTCCTTTTTCTTTGAAGCATGAGTTTTATCTGAACACTGATACATGAAACCGACCAGGCTCAGATAGTTGAAGTTCTTTTGAGGACAGCTGATGTTTGCTACTTTGTAAGAAAATGAACGCACGTTGCCTTGTTAGTGAAAATAAAGATCCTTGTTGATTTCTTTCCAAGCTACTTTGCCTGGGCCTTTCATTCGGAATCAGTGCCTGGTTTTGCTAATGCACAATGACTTCTCCTGGGCATGGCAGGACCTTTTCAATTACAGCAGTTTCATAGTAAATGGATGGTTTAGCCTCAAAACAGCATTTTTAAATGGTGAAAAAAAGGTTTCATTCTGCAAAGGAATTTTGGGGTTTTCAGCAAGGCAATGCTGCGTATTTACTACATTCCATGTTAAATGTTCCAGAGCACACTGTGTGTACTCTGTTCCACCCCGCCTGAAATGTGTGTGTGGCAGGGTGTTACAGCCATTTTTTTTGATGGTTGTTGTAAAAACGCAATTTTCAGATCCTGGCACGCACAGGAGCCAGCGCAGCCATTTTTCTGTTTCTTGCACCAATGCAGCAAAGTGATGGGGTAAAGCACAGCTGAGTGGATCAATATATCCCACACCTCCCCCTTCTCCACAACGCTACTACTCTTCCCTCTCCACAGTGGTACAATCTCTTCTCCATACTAATACTTTCCCTACATCAATCACTACACCGCTCTTCTCCAGCTATGCCCAAGCACACCCCCCCTTTATTATGACTACCTTCACCCCCTCCTGCTACACTCAGTCCTCACTATAACCACCTTGCACTCTCTCCAGCTCTCCCACCACACACACCATCACTTTCTCTCACTCTAGTTACCCCTATGCTCCTCCCTCTCCTTCCATCTTTCGCTCTCACCTTTTTAACCGTATCCCTTCCTCACACCACAATACATACACACAACTGGTACCCCCTCTCACAAATACCTCACTGTAAGCAAATCTAATTTAAAGAAATATGCAGAGCAAGGAGTCATGTTAAATACAAATATGTAAACTGTGGCCTTGCACAGCATTTGAAAACGTGCAAGAAAGGTTTGAAATATTTTCAAGCCCCCTCACATCAATATATAGTGGCAAGGCCAGAGAAACATTTCCAAGGACAAGAAAATATCATGCAACTAAATGGAGAACTGCCCAAACCGAGGTAAAAAGCCCAGCATTTTTGGGCTTGCATCTTCTACTGGTGTTTGTGTTTATTTTCCTTTACAGAAATCAAGGGTCATTGCTAGGAAACCTACAGATGTTGAAAAATGTGGAACTTTGATAGGAGTTTGATAAGCCAATACAATGTATTAACTGCTGTTATGAAAAGGTGAATTCTAGGGGGAACATGAAAATGTAACTTTAAATGTGGTCATTGCAAAGGAGACCAAAATTAAATGAGGCCAGGATTGGTATACTGTTCAATCCGCCAACCAGCCAGTAAAACATGTTTAATCAGGGTAAACAAAACATGTAGTGATGTGTGTGTTATAAGTCTGTCTCTAGGACTGTAGCACTGGTAGCCTTGAAAACGGGGTTGACTAGCGTGTCAATAATTTTTCATCATTGGCAGTAGAATTTCAGGGAAGCATAACAGATCTTTAAATTGATTTGATATTCATATTTTCTTAATACACATGCCTTCTGTGCAACCCTGTTTTTCTCGTCCTGCAAGGAATCCATACTGTTAAATTGGGAGTCCCAAATTAATTAAAAGAACTTTCTTAAATAAAGGAAATAATGTGCACCTTCTTGGGGTGGGTGAAATGTTCCCCTGAATTAGAGGTTGCCCAATTAAAACATCAGACAGCACTGCCCTGCTGGGTGTCTTTCCTTCCCTCTTTATTTGGCTGCGGCACCCACCTAACTCTAGAAACCAGTCTGTGCCCGTCTTTTCCTCAAGCAAAACAAAAGACAATGGCTGGAATTAATTTGAACCTCTGGCATTGCTCTAGGCACCCCTCTAGCCCATCGTTCTTCGCCTGCCAAGCCATTACAGGAAGGGGAAAGACCATCTGCAAATCAGGCTTGGTTCCACCCCAATAGGGGCAGTCCAGCCCAAACGGCTTGTCACATCCTTTCTGCACAAAACCACAAGCACCTCCGGGCATGTTTTGGCTTCATTGGGCATCATCAGGAGTCTCTAGGTCCCCTGCATGGGATGTATGCCCAGACCTGGGACCAGTGCCTTCTGGGCCTAGAGACCCAAGCTACACCTAACCGATGACTCCCAATGAGGCTGAAACATGTCTGGGGATGCTGATGGTCTTGTACAGAAGGGGTGTGACCCATCAGCTCAGACTGGGTGGGGCCAAGCCTGCTATGTATATAGTCTTTCCCCTTTCTGTAATGGCTTGGCAGGTGAAGAGCTATCGTTTGGAGGGTTGCCAACAGCGATTGCCAGAGGTTTAAGATTAATTGAAACCCAGCCATTACCCCGTTTTGTTTGTTCCTCAAGGGCTGGGTTGCACAGGGGACATACTAAGAACATCTCATAGCGCCGTCCCCTTTTCTAGCACGGTTTTGGTAAAAGTCTCTGAAGATATACTAACAGCCAGGGGCACAGACTGTTTGTTCTTACTGTGGTTCTCCTCAGGTGCTGGTGAGTTTTGTGGGCAATACGGTTAGGGAGGGTTTAGGTCTCTCTTGTCCCCCTGCAGTCTCATCACTTCGTTTTTTGTTTCATGTGCTCCCCACCCCTTTTGCCAGGGGACCCAGTTAATTTCCTGGTTGTTCTTGATGCCATTCACTTGACTCCGGACCAGGTTTTCTTAGTTGCTCCCAAGTGAACTGTGGGAGTTTGAGTCCTGAAACAGAAAATATTGAACAGTTGCCAAAAATTGACTGGGAGGCATTGGAGATAATGGTGCTATGGATGACATTTGTGGCACATGGGGCTTTTCAGGGACTGTGCCCCCACTCAGAGCATCTTGGACAGGGATGTTCTAGCTTTTTTCCTGGCCTGGTCGTGGGCCTCCTTCCACAGGGTGCAAGGGGTCCCTGTTCCGCCATTGAAATGGTAATTTCCCCAACCCTGTAACAGTGAGATAAAGGGTTACACATTGAAGCCAAGACAAGTTAGCCTGAATAAGACCATATTACAAACTGTTCACACAAATATATATCATAGACCGGGACAAGGAATTGTATGGCAAAAGTCAGGAAAAGAGAACCAGAAACCAATCTGATTCGAGGTGTGCTCACTCACTGCTCTCCTTATGGAGTTGCTTCAAAGAAATTGCTTAATATCAATATTGGCACATTGAGAGTTAGAAACAAAACTTGTGTGTATATCCTGAAGAAGCCACTTCTCCAAACTTTAATATCGAGGCATGAAGATTGCCTGACTGTTCAGCGCCACAGTTAATCTATGCCAAAGCATTTCAGACTGGGTCCGTCATCAGGGCTTCAAGGCACTGCATCTTGTTTGTAACTATGTGTGACCGTGGCATGTGTTCTTAGGAGCATCAAGCGCCTTGGAAGTTAATGTCAGCTTGAATGCGGCTCTTAACTCCTAACGAACACCTAAACCCTTTGCAAAGGCCTAAAATGACACTCGGATTTTGATAAATAATTATATGCGTTTTGAAATAATGGTGTGCATATGTTTGATCACAGTATCAGGGATGTTATATCACTAGCAACCATAAAGGTAAGGTATCACAAAAGCATACAGTTCACAAAACAGATTTGAAATGGAAAACCCAGTGCAGTCAAATCACACGTTAGAAAGTTGCATTTTTACACAGAAGCAGTTTTAAATGCAAAAACGTTTTTTTTTTAAAAGAACGGGTGAAAAACACTGAATTCAAATGCGGTTTTTGGGCTGGGGGATAGATGTAGATCACAGGGACAATATAGAGGTGAAAGGAGGGGTATAGGTGGTGAATTGAGAGAGATTTGGAAGGTAGAATGAGGTTCGTTTTTAGGAAAATAGAGCAGTTAAAAAGAGAAAATTGGTTTTAAAATGAAAGGCAAACTTTACTTAAACTAGATTATTAAGGCTATATTGTTACGGAGGGTATCAAGACTGGCTCTATGGGCTACGGGACCCGCTAGATGATCAGCTATGTCTTAGTCTTCACTCGAGTTATAACATTCCCCAATCACCTCCTCCTCACCTGAATAGTCCAGTTTCTTCCGGCGGGTAAGTCCTATGTAAGGCTTCTTCTTTTTTTGCAGATAAGGTCTACCTCGGAAGGAAGCCACCGTGACTCCAGGACAGAGAAAACCTACGGTGACTCCCCTCCGCGACAGCCAGAGGGGAAAAAGCCACTGGATGGCAAAAACCCCTGGATCCGAGGTTGTCGAGAAGGCTATGGAAGTCGTCTGATCTGTAGGAGGTTGAATTGGTCCTCCGCCGATACCCAGGAACAGTGAGGTCGGCGCGTCTCTGCAGACCATTAGTTGGAGGAAGCGAGATACAGGTAAGTACCCCTCAGGGTGGAGGACAAGCGAGAACGGGAGAATCCGGGAGTCTGAGGGAATCCAAGAGCGAAGAAAGGCAGCAAGGAAACAGCACGGGAAAACAAAGGAGAAGGCAAGCGGGAACAAAGAGAAGGGGGGAGAGCCTAACGGAAACGGGAGGAGGAGGAAAATAGACGCTGAAACAAGGCGTAATAGCAGGACAAGAACTGTCAGGGAAAACTAGCGCAAGCAACGGGGAGAGAATGAACTCAGTTGCAACGCGCCGAGCCGCCGGCAGCCGAGTGAGATAAACAAATGGCGGCGGCCATCTTGGAAACAACTAGACCGAGTCTGGTAGACGGAGAAGAAATGTAACGGAACACTTCAATGGTGTCCCTGTTTCCACCTTCGCCACAAACGCCAGTCGCCGGCGGCAGTGACAGAGGGACACAATACGATCCAAGGTTGATTCCCGAAGTCAACCTTGTCACCCCAGCGTTCAACTTTAAGTGGACATTTGTTTGATTACTCAAAATATGACAAAGGTGTTACTCGAGAAGATGAATTAAAGAATTGCGCTAACACTAGAAAACAAGAATCGGGTGCACTAACAGTCTATACAAGTTATCAGTGTATGAATAGGATTGCTTAGAGAGTGGAATAAAGACAAAAGGGTCAAGATGGGGAGACTTTCTCTGGGATGAGGAGATACTCACATTCCATGCTTGGGTTTGGAGCAGCCACTGGATGGCAGGGCTGCAGCGGGCATGCAGTTAGTGGGCAGAACGCCAGGCTGTTTTCAGGATGCTTCCCAAAAGAATACCATAGCTTCTCCCTTTGGTCATGGGATTTTAAGTGGGGTTTCAGGATTGAGGCCTTGCTGGGATGGTCAGCAATGCTTTGGCCTTGCAGTGGGATCTGGAGTCTGGCAAGATGAATGTGGAAGATCAGGAACGCTGGCGCAGGAAAATCAGGAAGAGTGTGTAGAGTTCTGTCAACCACCCCTTATATAGAGCCTGGTGACATCACAGAATTATTGGTGGGCAGAACTGAGCTAGGCCTACCTCCAAGACTGATAGGTCAGCCTAAGTCAATCGCCTCCTCGAGGAGGAGTCCCAGTTTATGAGGTTGCATTTTATGAGGTAAAAAGCCATCCCACAGCCCTTTTTGCCAAAATCCAGTTTTGCCATAAATGGCACATTTTTATAGTTGGGGCATCTTAAATTACATAAGCAGGTTACATATTGTATGCAGAACATGCCAGTCCAACTCTGCAGTCTAACACATTGTTTCGCCCTTCTAATAATCTTTGGTCATTTTTAATGTGAAACATTCGGCCTAGAATTCTATAACTTTGGTGTGTGTGCATACTATCATGGGACCTATTTTTGTTAATTTTTAAAATTCCATCATATGTCCTTCCCCCATGATTCAAATTCCTCTGGCGATCGTGTCCCATACATGCTATTGACAGCCAAGATATCTTATTTGAAAGCCACGAAAATCATATTTAAACTGTATAACTTTTACATTTTTGTGAGGTCCTGTTGCAAAGATAAAAGTCTTAAGTTTATTTAGTCTTTGGAGACAAATGGGCATCCTTTGTCCTTTACTGGAACCATTTTTTTCTCTTCAGCTACCCCACCAACTGTCAGTTCAGCCCATTGTGGAGGGGGGTTTCCCAGTTTGATTTAAGGTTTATGACATCACAGGTTGGTGTCCCAGAAGTTCCATTGTAAGAAATTGGAGCACAGACCAAAGTCTGTAAAGGTAGCAATTATCACTTGTGTGTTAGGATATACTGTGAAAGCAGAAACCTGTCTTGTGCCAATTTCTCCCAGGTTGCCAATGCAGTTTAATTTATTTTATTTATTTTTGCTCTGAATTAGAAGAAAACCTGCTGAATAAAACCAACTCAAACATGTACTTCACAGCACAATCCCCTTTCACATTGCTAGGCAAGGATACGTTTTTGTTCAACGTAATACAACAGGCTCGTCGTTCTTTGGTTTGCAAAAGCCCATTTTTTACACATGTGGTGACAGCTGCTAGCATTTTCCTTTCAAATTCATTTTTTTTTAAATCCGACTTCCCAATATTGTTTTGCAGTCCTAGTTAGTTTCTCCATGAAATTGACATGTGCACAGAATTCAAGCGGTGATTTTTTTTACACTTTGTAGCAAAGGTTTAAGCGTTTTTCCGTGCAGCTGAAGTAAAGCTTTTGTTGATTTTCTCAGATTTGGCTGGCACAGCCTGCCCTTCAGGAATAATGCTCTTATCTGACGGAGCACTTGTTGATAAAAGCAGTTTGATGAAACAGATGAAAATAGCATCAGAGCAGCCTCCTTTTTCAATGGGAACTTTGGCCTTGCAGCAAAGCAGCGCTCCCCTTATTTAGTACATGTCAGCAACACACCGGCAGGCTTTTTCAGTGTGCCCCCTTGTTCCCTCCTGCCAAATATATGCTTGGCAAGGTGGTGCAGCCATCTTTTTGTTGCTGAAAAACACAGTTTTGTTGTGAGGTAGTGGTGCTCAAAGGAGCCAGCACAGCCATTTTGCTATTTCTGCCGAAATGCAGCTTGGTGATGTGGGGGGGGGGGGGGGGGAGTACTGCTGAGTGGGTAAATATATCCCACAGATGTCTCTTTCTAAAAATGTACTTTCAGCCTCTGATGTTACTCCCTCCTACTCGCTCTTCTACCAGGTTCACCTCTCTACACCACTCTGCTCTCCCCTCCTCCCCACAACTACTACTCTCCCCACCACTACTACTACTCCAGCCCACTTTCTACTCAGTCGCTCACCTTTCACTTTGCAATCACTTTCCACTCAATCTCTACACTTAAGGGTACTACTCTCACTCACCTTGCACCCTCCCCCCCCCCAACAGTACCACTTGCTCTCACCAATAAATACCTCACCTTTTCTTCAAACCTCCTGCACACTCCAGTCACCCATCCTTTCTTCCTGAGGGTCTGCATCCTTCTCAGACCTAACCTGAATAACCCACACCCTGACTCACGTCTCGCTTCTAAATCCTACCCTCCTGTTCCCACTGTACTTCTGGCCCTAACCAATCTGGCTCAGTCTTACAATGTTCATTTATGAAAGAGCTGTAAATCCGCCACCTTCTTCTGCACTGGGCAGCCATGCTGCAACACTGGCATTCCAGGTTGGAGAGTGTCCCAGTTCACGCGATGGGCCGCTTTGTGGACAACTTCCCAGGTAAGTGTTAGGGGAATTGATAGTAGTAAGCCACGCCGCAGAACAGTGATACGAGTCTGTTCATAGGGCGATCAGTCGCCGCTTCTGCAGCACAGCATGTGCTTCAGTCGCTTTACGGTGCACCATGTTCATCGTGGCTGTGCAGAGTTTTTCTCTCGGATTCCCATTTAGCTTTCCTCTCACATTGCGGATAGCTCAGCTGACTAGGATGCTGGTTTAGACTCTTGCGGGGGACTGCCCATGCTTCTGTGAAATGTGGTTGCCTGTAACGAGAGAAATAAAACTGGAAAGCATTTGTTTTCAGAGGTATGGGGTGAAACCAAGTGGTACCAATCAGATACAAATAGGCACTTACTGCCACCATCTGGACTGGCTTGGCATTCCACACTGGTAGGCCTCACACCCCAGGCCAAGAGAGTTGTATCTCCAAGTGACAAGGTCAGGTTACTGACCGTCACATAGCATACAAAATGTGATCCGCCAAACAGAGGTCTGCGTACATCTAAAGAAGTTCCTCTGTACTTCCCAGGTCAACAGAATCAAAGCGGATTGAGGCTTGAGTATCAGGTCTTCAGTAACCTGTCAGATTTTGCGGTATGTCCCCCGTAAGTAGTCTAGATTGAGGCAATGCCAGGAGGCACAAAGATAACTGGTAAACAATGGCAGGTACCATCGTGGCTCCAATGATCTAATACCAGGCCATATGGATCATCTGAATTCACTTCTCTCACCAGAGACCAATGTACAAAATGTTTTGGTTGGATGATTTTCTTTTGGTTTCCTGAAAGGCCAAGGTCAAACAAAAATCCAAGGTCTCCCTCAAAGATGCAGACAAGGCTCGAATAAAACAGTCAGCCAGATGTGGATATATATGGACTACTGTGATAAAGGATGTGATAATGACAGACATCACCTTGGTAAACACAATGGGGGTGAGCATATCCCTGAGCTGGAAAGGTCTAGCTCATTGCTGAAAACCCCAGGAACAGCTGATGCAGTTGGCAAATGGTATATTAAAAAGAAATGTAAAAAGATTTTTTTTTAAAGCACAAAGATAAGGTTATTTAAAAAAAAAAAAAAGTAACGTCTATATAAACAGCAGTAATAACATTTCGGTACAAACACTCTATATTACTACAAATTCAGCCATACATTTCTTTGTGTCTAGGCACATCCAACTGCAGAGAAATGTCTGTACTTTCAAGTGTATTACCCAAATTGACCTTTTGCACAATTGACCTTTATAATATTTTATATACGTATTTGCACAATTGACCTAATTATAGTGGTCCTAATTGACCTTTATATTATTTTATATATGTATTTGCACAATTGACCTAATTATAGTGGTCCTAATTGACCTACTGCACAATTGACCTTTATATTATTTTATATATGTATTGGGTTGGTTTTGTATTATAAATAATATAAGGGGATTGGGTGAGGGAGTTGCAGGGTTTTTTGGATTGGGCGGGGGGGGGTTGCGGACCGCATATGTGTCCTAATTGACCTAAATTAGGTCAATTCTCCCGAGGTCAATTGTAAAAAGGTCAATTAGTATACAACCCTTTCAAGACCTCTGCCAGAAACAGTCTTCAATTGTGGGTATTCTAGCATAGGCAGGCCCAAACTCCCTGAGGCCCAAGATTCTCTCCTGCAACGCTGTGCTGAAATTATGGGGAGGTCCTCATCCTGCTTCTTCACCATAAACCTGATAACGGTCTACAAAAGCAGGAAGGCCGTAGGGGGAGTCCGGCGCAGATGGTGGAGGAAGAAGGCTGAGCTGATGTAGTTTGCTGAAAAGGCATTTGACTAGGAGATTGCAAAGAAGGTGGGCTGGCTGCTGGACCAACAGCAGAACCACCACATAATCCAACAGCTTTTCTTTTGAGACAAAAAGGAAATCTCAAAGATTTCGCAGATTCTCCCGACGCATTTCAGATTATCCCAAATATTCCTCTTCAAGGGCTACACAGCTGTCATTCTCATAACATAATTGTAACTTTGAGATAACCTACAAAGAATAATATATAATGCTTTACTTCGTTATTCACCGCTTAGCTTACATTCATAAGCCTAAATTAAATATGTCACGGACCTCACAATATCTGAAATCATTCCAGTGTAAAGTACCTACAACAAAACGGACAATATCAGTCCACCCATGTGCCAGAGAATATGCATGCCAGTTTCCCCTCTTGGTTCAGAAGGCTTTGAGCGATCCCTCTGTTCAGTCTTTGCCTGCCATTTTCTTCCTTAATGTTTGCAATTTGTCGCCTTCTGTGTCCACAATCTCACCACCTCCAATAGAGCTGTCTGGGATGTGCGTTTTGAAGAGGCGAGCTAAAGTTATCAAAGGCCCCTTGTTTTTGGTGCCAACTGCATACCACATTCCAGTCGTTCCCTTGCCTCCAACCAGTCGGCCCTCATTAGCGCCTAATTGGATATCATCCAGTGATATTTGGGAATTGAGGTGGGGGTGGGGGGTAGGAGGCGTCACTTTGTGGCCTCCACTGGCCCCTTCACATCAAAGCCACCGCATGTGCAGAGTAGTGACCACACACTGCTTGGTAGTCCTGCCTACAGGCTTTGGCCACATGCCATGACACTCACAACACGGAATGTGGATTCGGACAAGTACCCAGTCAGTCAGCACTACACACTGCATTCATACCAGTTTCGGGCAGGGCTGTCGCAGTCATTGTGTCAACCACCAGATACTAGACACCCACAACACGGAATGTGTATTCGTTACACACTCCATTCACCCAGGTCCCACCCACCGGGTGTACCCACAACATAGTCACTGGGAAGGCTCAAGCCAGTCTGGCCTGGCCTTCCCCAAAATGCCATATACGGAACTTTCACCCAACAGCCAGTCAGGGGGAAGGGACAGAGTCAGGGCTTCCCAAACAGGCGATGGGGCCACCTTTTTTCCTATCATGAATCCACTGATTCCAATGACAGGGCCTGGGTATCCCAAAATGGAGGATGCTCAGGGCACCTGTCAATTCAGCATGGCACTGCCACCAGCCCATACCCTGCTCTGTGGGCCACACACACAGGTGCCCAAAAACATACACTAGGAGTACAGCGTTGTACTCCTACCCATGGGTGCCATAAGGGTATCCCAAGGGTCTGTTCACCACAACCAAAAAGAGGAAGAGCCGCACCGCCAGGAGTCCCACCTGAACTCCTGCGCGGAAACCAAGACAGAACACACACGATAAGCAATGAAGGACAAGGATAGTGAGGCCCTGTCCCTCCGATGCATTTCCAGCATCACTGTCCCCCCTCCCTCCCCAGACTGAGGTTAGGGCGTCTAATCTCGCACAAGATTGACGCTCTCATCCAGATGGTCAACATAGCTTCTGGAAAGGCCATCTGCATTATCATGACTCTTCCCTGGTCTATGCTCTATGGTGAAGTCTAGCCCTGGCTGGCTAATGGACCACCTGAGCAGTTTTGGGTTTTCACCCTTCATCTGCATAAGCCACTTGAGGGGCTTATGGTCTGTTTGGATCTTGAAGGTAGACCCTGTAAGGTAGGGCCTAAAACGCCAAAGGCTCCAAACTATACTGAAACATTCCTTTTCAACAGTAGCCCACATAAATTCTCTACCCTGGAGCGGTCTACTGATGAAGATGATCGGATGTTCCCTCCCTTTGTCATCTAACAGCTCCAATTCCGGTGTCACAGGCATCCGTCTGGACGATAAAGGGCTTCCTGTAATCAGGCACACACAACACAAGTGCCCTACACAGACTTTCTTTCAAGCCAACAAAGGCCCTCTGACAGTATTCTGTCCAATTAACCTTCCTTGGTTGCTTGGCCGACGTCAGAGCTGTCAGAGGGGCAACTATGGTCCCATAGTCCACCATGAAGTTGCGATAATACCCAGTAGGCCCAAAAAGGCTCTCACCTGGGTTTGAGTAGTGGGAGTCTCCCAGTCATGTACATCCTGTACCTTACTGGGGAGAGGTTGGATTCGACCCCCTCCTACCTCATGACCAAGATGGGTGACTTTCCGCTGAGCTATCTGGCACTTGGTGGCCTTGATAGTGAGGTCAGTCGTTCTCAAGGCCTGCAACACTTTATCCAACTGAGTCAAATGCTCCTCCCAAGTGGAACTGTAGACTGCGAAGTCATCTAAGTAGGCCACACAAAAGGCCTCCACCCCACTGGACTAAAGGTTGGAAAGTGGCAGGTGCATTCTTCAACCCAAAAAGGCAGGACTCTAAACTGGTAGAACCCCTCAGGTGTTGAGAATGCAGTTTTTTCCTTGCCAATAACCTGAGTTAAGGTCAAAAAGGTGCTCACAAATTTGGAAGCACCTATGGTGTCCACAAGCTGATCAGCCCTAGGCAATGGGTGCGTGTCTGTTTTGGTGACGGCACCGACTCCTCTGTAGTCCACACAGAACCTCCAATCCTTGGTACCAGCCTGGGAACTTGCCTTGGGGACCACTGGACCGGGGACTGGTTGAGGGTTCAATAACAGCCAGATCCAACATCTTGGCGACCTCAGCCTGAATGTGGTTCTTAACTGTATCTGACATACGGTAGCACCTGCTTTTGACCACTGTCACCAGTGTCAATTTTGTGCCTACACCACGGTGTAAGGCCTGGTGCCGTGAGAACAGAGAAGCATACTGCCGGAGCAAAGCCCTGCAGGTCCTCTGCTGCTCTGTCGTCAGATCTGGAGAGAGATGCACTCCCTCCACTGAGCCATCCTGAGAGTTGCTATGCAGCAAATCAGGAAGGGGCTCACCCTCATCCTCTTCTTGCTCTGAAGCCAGCAAGAGACATGAGACTTCTGCTCACCTATCGAAAGGCTTGAGCCGGTTAGCATGAAATACCTGAGGGGCTACCCCAGGGACTCCCCAGTCCACCAGATAATTGCCGTCGCCCTTCTTGGACATTATCCTGAAGGGTCCAGTCCACTTATCTGCCAAAGCTCGAGGCTTGGTAGGCTCCATCACAAGGATCTCCTGTCCTGGAGTACAAATCCACTTGTGATGCTTTAAGGTCATGCCAGTATTTGTTCAATTCCTGGCTTGCCTTAAGATTCGCTGTCGCCTGACCCATCATCTTTGTCATCCTCCGTCTGAGGCCTAACACATAGTCCCTGACTTGCTTGGCAGGACCTAGAGGGGTGGCTTCCAAACCTGCTCTGATCAAGGCAAGGGGCCTCCCCTCACTGGATGGCAAAAGAGTAACTCAAAGGGGCTGAAACCAACACCCACTTGAGGTACCTCTCTGTAAGCCAACAGCAGGAGGAGATCCAATTTCCTCCTTAAGGGCTCTTCCAAAGCGCCTAGCATGCCCTTGAGAGTTTTATTAAATCTCTCGACCAGACCATTGGTTTGGGGATGGTAAGAGGTGGAGAACTTGTAAGTTATCCCACACTCTTTCCACATGGTTTTCATGTAACTTACCATGAAATTTGATCCTCTGTCAGAGACAACCTCCTTAGGGAATCCAAAACGGGTGAAAATGCCCAGGAGAGCCCTGGCAACCACCTTGGCAGTAACAGTCCGAAGGGTATAGCCTCAGGGCACCGGGTGGCATGATCAACCAAGACCAGGATGAACCGATGTCCACCTGAAGTGGAAGGGTCAAGGGGACCGACAATGTCGATGCCCACCCTCTCAAACGGAGTGCCAACCACTGGCAATGGCTGCAGTGGAGCAATGACACTGTCTCCATTCTTGCCAGACAACTTACATGTTGGGCCGGTCCTGCAGTGGGACTCCACTTCTACTCCCATCCGGGGCCAGTAGAAATGGGCAGAGAGCCTTTGCTTTGTCTTCTTGGTCCCAAGATGACCAGCCAAGTGCACCTCATGCGCCAACTGCAGTAGAAAGGGCCTGTAAACCCAGGGTACCACCAACCTCTTGAGGGCACCAGGTTCAGGCTTAGTGGACTCACTAACAAGGAGCTCACACTCCCAATAGATCCGAAATGTCCTAGGCACTTCTCCCTGTGCCTGGGTCAGGGCCTTTTTCACCCTCGAGAGTTTGGCACTCTCTCTGTCCACTACAGAAGTCCGCCCGGGTGGGTCCCCCTTCAGCCACCAGGCATTGAAGGTCAGGGTGGTCCTTCGGGTTGAAGGAGGGTCTTCTGCCTCTTCTCCCTCTTCTCCCTTGGGAGTCGAGTTTTGGTTTTCCACTGGATCCAGCCCGTTCCGGAGCATGAATCCCAATGGGTGCTGCAGAAGCAGCAGGATGAGAAGGGGTCCCTTTCACAGAGGTGGCCTTCTTTCTCTTCCTTCGTCGTTGTGCCTTGGGTTTCCCCTTCGGCAGCGGTACCGGACTCACAGCCAGACCCGGCGGGACCTGTGATCGGGTGACCTTCGCAGCAGCCATGGGTAGATCATCCTTGATCATCCTCATTTCCACCAAATCATTTCCTAACAAAATGTTAGCAGGCACATTGTCCTGAACTAGGACAGGACGCTTCGCTTTCTTGTCTCCAATCGTGATGTTGACTAAGGCTACAGGTTATAATTTGGGAGGCCCACCAGCTAACCTGGTGGTTCTCAGAGGTGCACCTACATGGTCCTCTGGCTTGAGCAGGGTCCTGTCCACCATTGTTATGCTTACCCCAGTGTCTCTCAAACCAGTAGAAGGATGGCCATTCAAGAGGACACTTCTCAAAATCCTACTGATCCCAGGCCCCAAGGGGCACTAGGGAAATTTCTACAGGAGCACCGAAGGTGATCGCTGTAGAGGAGGGGAGGACAGTGGCCTCCACCTCAGGCACGGGCTAAGGGTAGATCAGGCTGACAGCCTGTACTCCAAGTACCTTACCTTTACACTTGGGGTCACCCTTCTTGTGATCGAGAACCCCACAGCATCAACATGTGCCAGGAATGCGGGGTACAGTACTGGAACCACTGGGAGCCTGCTTTGCAGCAGGTGGACCACTGCTCTTACTCCCACCCACATAGGACTTATCCCCACTAGATGTTTGGGTGTTAGGAGAGGAAGGTTTTGGTTTATTCGACTGACTGCTTCTGGGACTCCTCAGCCTTCTGAGAGGTCCCCTTTTCTTTGTCCTTGTCCTTCCCACTGGAGTCCTTAGGGGACACCCGGTGGGAGACCCACTTGTCAGCCTGCCTGGCCAGCTTAAAAGGGATCTAAAATGTTCTTGTCGGGGGCGTGGCCAACTGCGAGGCGATGCAGATGCGAGTCCCTTCGGCTCCCACTGCTGCATGATGCATCCTGAAAAACCAGCCGGTTAAGTGACGGCTAGCTGTGCACTATAGGGACCATACGAAAGAGGAACATCCGCGGCACAACTGTAGGAAGTTGGTGACTGGGGAGGCTGCTGCGCTGAACCCCAGTGATTTGAAATCCAAAGCTCCGAGCGGAGTCCCCGCAACAAGATGGCTGCCGTTGGATTTCCGCGGCTTCGACCTGGCTGGTGAGGCCCTGCTGGTGGGAATCGGAGACCTGACCCCGGCGGGGCCAGGGGCTCAGCGGGGCTGCTGAGGCGGCACCTACCTCCGGCGATCTGAAATCCGAACCAATCTGAACGGGGTGCGACATGACCCCCGCACGGCCTGCTGCCCCGGCGGATCGACTGTCCCGGCCACAGCTGCACCGCTCGACAGCCGCCGGCGCCGGCCGTCGCCATCTGGGGCTCGCAGAAGGACAGGCCGAGGTCCCGGACGACCGTGAGTCCGCAAGGGACATAGTCGAGGAGAAACATCGGGTGAGGCAGGAGCGGCGCCTGCTCTGGGATACGCATCCAGAGACTGACAGAAGAGGCTCCGCGGCTCGGGACCGGGTCCCCGGGCCAGGTCAATCCCAGGGGCGGGCTGCTCCTGCGTTCGCTGCCGAAGGGTGGCCGCTGGGAAAAAACAGCAACGTGTGCGGGTGGCTTAGGGCGGACTGCCCACGGCGCCACGGCCCCTACCGAGGGGCGTGGAAGACAAGCAAACACAGGCCCGCAGGCCGCTGCAGGGCCACCCTGAAGAGGATCGCCGGGTCCTCCACTAACCGGAACAAGCAACGCCCAAGCAGAACAGAGCAAAGCTGACCACCAGCCGCACGGAACAGGACAACATAGCCAGCTCCCCCTGGGCACCAAGGCGACGGGGGAAGTGAAATCCGGTGGCTCAGTCGAACTTACCCGGAGAGACTGCAGGAGGCGCACACCAGACTGACCTAGAACTGCCCAGAACAAGTGAGAGGTGCCCCCATATACATCCAGAGGGATCCTCCCCTATATACCACTGGTGAGTGTGCCGGGCTGAATGGGGTGCCGGGATTGACAGGGCGCTGCGCTGCTCCGGCCCAATATGTAGCTGCACGCTACCTGTCACTAAGACAGGCAACAGTGGGAGTAAGACCAATAGACTGTCCTTAACAGCAAGACGACTTGGCCACTCTCACCACCGAAGGAACCCCCGCTCAACCAATACCCCGGAGGGGGGGGGGGGAGTAAAACCACCTATTAAATACAGACATCCTGGGAACCAGACAAACTTTGGGTCAGTGGGAACATGTGACAGAATAGGAGCGTGCGGTGGCCTGGCACCGGAGCCCGCAATAGTACACAAACTAACATTATGCAGCAAAACCCGGCTTGTCACTTCACCACTGAGTCGAGACCGAACTGGGCAGCACTCCGTGAGACCGAGAGACAGGAGCTCCGCCACAAGACTACACCTGCCAGACCGGATTGCAACCATGGGCAAAGAGAAAACAAAAAAGCCCGTGTTGCAGAATAGGATTGAACAATATACAGTCCCCTCTTCTCAGGCCACCGACCTTCAGCCGTATCAATCTGGAGAAATGGAACCCGCTCACATGTTCTCCCTTAAAGATGTTATGGCCGCCATAGCCGACTCACGCTCGTCCATGGAGCAGAAGATAGATCGAATAAGTCTGGATGTGTCCCTCCTCAGACACGACCTTCAGAAACTGTCCGTGCGCACTGGAGAAGCGGAACAGCGCATCTCAAATACAGAGGATGGGCTACACAATGTGCAACAACTACTACAGGGAGTCTCGGCCACACTCAAGACCCTGGAGGTGAGGGTCGAGGAAAGTGAAGGGAGGTCCAGGCATAACAATGTTCGTATACTCGGCATTCCCGAGAAAGAGGAGGGCCCATGTATGGAACTCTTCCTGGAACAACTACTAACAGACCTCTTCGACTCACACTCCTTCTCAAAAATTTACTCCATAGAGAGAGCACATCGCATGTCCGCGGGAAGGCCGCTGCCTGGCGCTCCTCCGCGCACTGTGATAGCAAGGTTCTTGAACTATCGAGACCAGGACGCACTCGTACAGCTGGCAAGTACCAAGGGCACGGTGACCTTCAACGGGTCCAGGCTGGCCTTTTTTCCTGATTATACAAAGGAGGTACAGAAGGCGAGGCAGTCATTTGCGAAGAGACAACTGCAATCTCTGGGAGTCAAGTATGGCCTGCTCTTCCCTGCACAATTGAAAATGTATCATAAGGGCACAACGGTCTACTTCGACAACCCCGGTGAAGCATGGCTCTGGGCGGAGCAGCACATTGAGGGAGACTGGTCAGGGCCCTGAGGAAACCGGCACAGAAACCCTAGACCACCTCCGGAACAACGCCCCATACCTGAGCAACCACCACTCCTGGACCTTCCGGCGCTCGGAGGAGTCAGGGCTCTGCCCTGACCCCCCCTCGTGGGCTCAATCTCCTGCCGTTAGGCAGCCAAACCATGGATGCCACCACAAGGGGCCCTCGGAGGGACACCAAAGGCGTGTCACACACCTACAATGCGGTAAGCGGGGATCTGCTACCCTCGCACCTGGGGTATCTTATTCCCCCCCCCCCCAACTGTTCTAGTTGAACTTCCATAGGGGCTGTTATACGCTGACACTCTACCCTTTTTCTTTTTGATTGTCAGCAAATGTTGGGGCAACAGTTACTTCGTGTTGGTGTTACTCACCACTCCGAAATAGGCCCAAGATGTGGAGGAGTGACCTTGGAGATGATGGTTGTACAAGAATCGATATTCAGCCTTCCATCCCAGCTCCCCTGAGTACAAGACTCAGGCTTCCTCAAAGAGGGGCTCTTTTCTACAATGTACCTCTCTGATGTTTCAGTTGGGACAGACAGAGGTGTCAATTGAATAAAATAGCGGGGAGAACACACACCGCCAATACCAATGCTGCAAAGGAATACAAAGATATTAGACAGTGTTGAAAATAAACCAAGTAATCAGAACAGTTGTATTTTACAGGAAACTACCTAGGTAAGTATTGGAGTGGAGCTTCCCCAGGGTGGATCTACAAAAAATATGCATAAACACAATGAGTGGCAATATTTCTAAAGAGACTTCCTAAAGTATCGAACCCTCCTAAAGTATCGAACCAATAACAACTAACCTGAATAGGGATATTTTGAGGAAATTAGTCCATGAAACAGAAGACGACGAAAGGAGAAAATAACAAACAGGAATGTTAGTATAGGGAAATAGCCCCGAACGGCACGAGGGTTGCACTAGTGCCGGGTTGGTGCAGTTTCAGCAGAGCGTTTATATGCACTTGAAGACAAGTTCACAATATAGTCACTCAATGTCCCAGAATCCAACAAAAACCAAAGATCCAAACAAGGCCGTGGAGAAAATGAATAGCAGATGTGGAATTGCCAATTACAAGTATGTACCTGAGCACACACGCATCCAGAATAGGCGTAGAAAAGTTCCGGATTGTTGATAGCAAGTCACCTGCGAGGAAGGCAATCTGGTTCCGCGTCCAGTAGCAGCTAGCAGGAATAAAGTACTGCAAGAGACAGCAGGAAGCAGGATCCAATAACGTTCCGAGTCAAAAGCAAGACGAGCATGACAGGAATAAAGGAGGAGGCAAGCCAATCCAGAAGTCAGGCAAGGGTCAAAACTAGGAAAGCAGATTAGGAATTCGTGCGGAGAAGACACGAAGTCGTAACGGACGTAACCGCTGTAGCTTGTAACGCTAATTGGCAGCAACGAGCCCCTTGAAAGACTGTGGTTTTAAAGCCGTATGGGGCGTGTCTTGCCGTACGTCTTCCACATACAGGACGTGTCAGCTGACACAGGCTCCGTCGTAGTTTGTACAGGCGCCATGGCAACCTCTATCTGGTCCACAGAGGAGCTTGTAAAGGAGTCGTATTCTGCAAGGAAGCCCGAAGTGTAACAGTTGGGGTGGAATATGGGGAGGGGGAGGGAAGGCTTCGTTGGGAGGAGTTTCAGGTTATCCCATGACCAGCTTACCCCTCCAATTCCCAGGGGACAGCAGCGTTTGATTAGTTGGGTTCAGCCATCAATCTTTCTTTGTTTCACACTACACCACCATACATCGGGATGGTACCCCCGAGAACCATTCGCCTACCCCCTCAAATAATCCTGCTAGATGACACCTGATCATTCTCAAACGCCACTTACTGCACGTCCCAAGTCCCTTAAGATCCTCACCTGGAATGTGAACGGGATGGGCTCCGCGATTAAGAGACGCCTGATTAAGCAGCTACTCTCTAGACACTCCCCCGATGTGGCCCTGCTCACTGAAACACACTTAGCGGGATCGCAATGTAATTTCTTTCAGCGGACCAATTATAGGATGGCCTTCCACGCGGGATCTACCACAGGATCCAGGGGCACCCTCATTCTTATACACAAACGCGTCCCGTTCGCACTGCGGGAACTGGAGCAGGATCCCCGGGGTCGCTACGTGTCGGTCCTGGGATCACTCTGGGGGGAACATATGGGTTTGTCTCAATCTACTCCCCACCGGGACTGGGGCAGGAACTTCTGGAAGAGCTGACCACCCTTATGGGAAAACATCAACCCGATAAGTGGTTCCTGGGAGGCGACTTTAATGATGTCAAGTGTAACACCATGGACCGCTCCCACCTTAGACAGCGCAACTCGACTATCCCCACGAGGTTCTCTGGCTTTGTATCCGCCCTGGGTCTCTGATGTGTGGCAGGAACTCCACTTGGAAACCAGGGGCTACTCATTCCATTCAGGTGCCCACGGCTCCCTCTCTAGGCTCGATTATCTATTCATCCCGCACACAGATCTTTTCAGAATACTTTCGGCTGACTTACTTCCCCGCCGAATCTCAGATCACTCACCTTTGATGGTGGAATCACGTCTACAAGGCATAGTGCCCCCCCTAGAACGTGGCAGCTGAACAGCTACTATCTGAACTGCCCGGAGTTGGTAGACCTCCTCATGGAAGTCTCAACCGAGTACTTCGAGATTAACGATACCGGCGAAAACGACCCGATGGTGATCTGGGAGGCTGTTATGCTCACCTGGTTCCACGGGGGCGCCACCTAGCAATCAGTGTCCAGGTATCCCTCTCTGCAATGCCCAGTAATGACCAGCGGAAGAATCTTGCCAGGATTACAGGTAAACAATGTTTAGGACCGGGTAACTGGGATTAACAGCCTCCCACCACCCGGTATGTCTGCGGTCCCTCTGTGCTTCCTCTCCCCTTGTTCTTGATGTTGGCGGGTTCTCCATCCTGCTGTCTCGGCAGAGGTGCGTGGTGCTTTAGGGGCTATGGCGGTCGAGTTACTTCACTGATGCCGGCCCGACGTGAGTCTTTCAGGTAGGTCTTATTGCTATGGTGTTTTGCTGTCCTAGCATGCCTTTCTGGAATTAACAATGTCTTTTCTCTTCCTTAGGTACGTGGAAGTCCGATTCGTGGCGAAGATTGGATTCGGGGTTTGCTGGTAAGTATTAGCGTTTTTGGAGCGCCTAGACGCGGCGAGTAGGCGCTTAACGCAGCGCTAAGGTGCCTTGCCTTTGCTAACCTGTTATCTTTTGTCTTCACAGGTCGCGGTGCTCCGCCGGAGTGTAGAATTCCAGAGATGTTGCTGAATGAAGTGCGAGTGGCAAGGTAAGCCTTTTGGCGGAGTTTGTTAATTGTGCAAAATGTCTAATGCCTTGTCTTTCCCGTTCTGCAGGTCCGTCGATTCCGAAGGAGCGCTGGTTCCAGGATGCCGGTCGGAAGAGCCGAGGACCGCCAATGATGGCATTCAGGTAAGCTGCAACCGATGTCTTTCTTTTTTTGCAGATGCTGTTCATCCGAGGTTCGTGGCTGAAGATGAACGCGGTGAGCTTCACGTTGCAGAATTGCAAACTAACGCGAAGCGTGTCAGTCCAGTCGGGCGTGGTTTAAATAGGTTCAAGAAAGAAGTCCAGGTAAAGAGTTCCAAGGTGCCACACCCAAACCATCCTTCTGTAAGCCAGGTTCCAAGAAGCCTGATTCTGTGGATGCTTCCACATTCAATGACAGTAACAAAAAGTAGTTCCCAAGCACAAACTCATTAAGTATGAGCCTGGCGCCAAAGGGCCCAGGACTGGCCCCAAGAAGGCCTAGGTTGGGATTTAGTGGGGACTGGGGTCAAGGCTCCCCCTGGCCCATGGGTAGGCCATGTGGGCTTTGGAGTGAGGGTCGTGACAGCACCAGCACTCTCCACCCCCCTCCCCAATGCCCCTCCCAAGGTGTTCCTTCTGTCCGGTCCAGGTTTGGTCAGGAAGTTTCGATGGTACCTTTTGATTAGATTAGACGTGGTGCGTAAACATTTTCGCGGGGTTCCTAGGATCTATCTTGGGGTCCAAAACCCCTTCCATAGAGTACTTAGAATCCAGTATACCTTTAATTTCAAATTCTGGTTCCCTGCCGACAAGAATGGGTTTAGGTGCCGTTCCAATACGTGTGCCTGGTTGCATCGGTTTTACCAGGGACACATGGAATACTGGGTGGATGCGTAGATTGGATGGCAAATCTAATTTGACGGCCGCTGGATTGATAATTGCCTTGATAGTATAGGGACCCACATACTTGGGTTGAAAGGTCCGGGTTCCTTTGATGGGCATAAATCTGGTGGCTAACCGAATTGTTTGTTTATCTTTGGCGTGCGTTAGATGTTCTTTGGCCTTTTTAAAAGCTTGAGTGATGTTGGTGTGAAGGGTTACTACCGCGGGCATTTCTGATCCCTGGTTGGGAGGTCCAATTCCGAGGTACGCGAGTGTCTGCCATAAAGAGTATAAAAGGGCATTTGTCCCATGCTGGAATGTAAGGAGTTGTTATAAGCGTACTCGGCTATCCATAGCAAGTCTTTCCAGTCTCTTAGCTCGTGTTGTAACTCACCGCAGGTACTGCTCTAGGGTCTGGTTGGTCCTTTCCGTCTGGCCGTCTGAGGGTGATGACTAGTGGATAGCCGAACGTCAATTTGTGCCGTAGCACAGCACTTCCTCCAAAAGTTAGAAACTAACCGACTACCTCGATCGGAGATCAGGACTGACGGAAAGCCATGTAATTTAACAATATTGTCCAGAAATACCTTGGCTAACATGGATGCATCTGGAAGACCCTTGAGTGGAATAAAGTGGGCCATTTTTGAGAATAGGTCGACAACTACAAGAATGGTGTTAAACCCTTGGCTGGTAGGTAGCTCAGTAATGAAATCGAGGGAAAGAGTGTGCCATGGCGCTGGAGGAATGTCCAAAGGTTTCAGAAGGCCAGATGGTTTGTGCTTTTGCGATTTATTCTGTGCACAGACTCCACAAGACTGAATGTATTGGATGACAACTCTTCGCCAGGAGGGTCACCAGAAGTTCTGTTTAACCTTGGCTAAGGTTTTGGTAATTCCGGGGTGTCCCTCAATTAGGGAGACATGGTAACTTGAAATAACCTGTTGTTGTAAGTTCTTGGTGGGTATGTATAAGCGATCCTTGAAGAATGGTAATTGGTCTTGGACGGTAGGCATCCGGATTCATGCTCCGTTGAATTTCTTTTTTCAGTTCCGTGGGTTAAGGCAGTAGTAAGGCCTAAGAGC